>NC_141685.1:2064792320-2066181153 GCF_964263255.1 Lissotriton vulgaris | reverse complement strand
TGGCGCCCGAGGTCCCTCCTTCAAGGCACAGAACCAACCGACCCAAATCAGGTCACAGCAGTGGACCAATTAGATCTGAATGATCTACTGCATTTGCGCTCTGCGGAATGGTTCCCTGACCCCAAAGTCTCATCCTACATGGCTAGCAGACTTAGGAAGCCCCTAGATAAGAAGGTGCTGAACTGTTTAAGGAAGAATGCCTGTGCCCGTCTTTTGAGGGGAAGGGGGCCCTAACCCTAGAGATAGATGTGAAAATGGCCTGGGCAACCTTTTCGGAGAACCGTTTATTCTGGAAATGGGAACATTTGTTAATACATTCAATTCCCTTGATAAAGTCCAAACCTCTATTAAAAGAATATTTAACCCAGTGTTTTGCCAATACCGGCAGAGGAAGGGGGTGCTCCTCCTGAGGAAATATGAATTTTTATGATCAATTGTGTCCCCTATCTTAGACCCCAACGACTCCGTGTACGCGCTACAAGTACATGTATGTTCCCTCCACTTCCAGTTATGAAGACGCAAATACATTTGCGTCCAACGTTAACATGTCCTCTTTCAGATCCACCATGAATGGGTCGAATAGTCCGTTCCTAAGTATGCCTTGCCAACGTCTTTATGTGGTGTACTTTACACGTTTTTCAGCTCTGGCGAAGTAGGCCCTGAATTCTGCCATCGAGCCTTTTCCTGCCTTCTGACTCTGAATGCCTCAGCCCGGGCCTGTATCTGTACCCATGACCTCTGCCTTACTCCCTGCGCGGCTAACGGTGCTTGGTTCAGCCTGTTGCCTGCCAAGACTGTATTCAGCCTTCAAGTTATCTGCTCCGCTCCTCGAAAAATACATTCCTGTCTAGTAGTTCAAGTAAACATCCTTCCAGCTGCAGAGCAAAGGGCCCGACCTCACTGTCTCCGTGCAAGTAATTCATAGCTCCTGTTACCATGGTAGGCCCATGCCCCCTCGCATCTCATGCAGACACGAAGACGCTTATACACGCACTCACAGTTAGTATAGAATAGCCTCTGTCCGAGAGACCTTTCCTTCCAGATAATACAGTTCCTTAAACACGAGATATTAAATACGATTTGGGATTAGGTTGATCTGACATCCCAGACTTCTGTCTCCTCATGTAGGGCTAAATGTCAAGTCCCCTTCACCCTCCAGTTACACGTCAATCACACGTCATGCTGCCTGCGCGCGCATCTCTGCCATGTATTTCTGCTGACACTGCAGGATTCTCTTATGGATCCACCCACTTGTGACATCTCCTTAATGACGTTTCTAGTACACGCCTTCATGCACGCCTATTGTAACGCCTTTTCATTACGTATGTGTATCCTTATCTCTCCTCTCAGCTGTTACGCCTTCTGCATCTGCCTTTACTGTAATGCATTGACTATATATACTATTAACTGTCAATAAAGTATGGTCTGTCAGTCCCTTCCCGAACCTACGTGGTGACGGAATGGTATGCCACCTTTGGTTCGAACCAAATACCCATTCCTTTTTAAGGAATAAAACCCCTTTTGAAAACCTCAAATATGACGGATTTTGCCTCTTATTTTTTCTGAGTTATTCTTATTGAACTTTACCGCATAAATTAAGTATAGGTAATTTAAATTTACCACATAATTGGCGCCCGAATAGGGACCCCTCCCCCATCTCACGCGCCGGAGGTGCGTTGCAGGCCTAGCCCCCTGCCACAGCCGGACGGACAACTACGCGTACCCGCAGGATTTCCTGTATCTCCCTCAGGCCAACGGAGGTGACTGAGGCTGCGATCAACACCCAGACGAGGCGGTGAGGAGTGCGGAGGATCCCGACCAGAGCCTAGCTGAGAGAGCAAGATCCGAGGTATACAGAGGCCCACCAGGTTCCGAAGTTCCGAAGTTTCTGCGTCACGAGTCGAGTCCGGTCCAGTCCAGTCCAGAGTTTCTGAGGCCTTCCGTTCCGTGCTTCCCGGTGAGTACCATTGCTGGGGACGCATCTAGACGTGCGCATTAATTTGTGCCGGTCAAGACGGGTTTGGGTACACAGACCTGGTCTGCACTGTTTAGCAGTGTATCTGTACTGTTTAGCAGTACATCCAGTATCATGTAGGTAGCTAGTTTTATTCCAATCATTGTTGTTCGTTTTAAAATGTTTTAATGTGGTTTCAAAATGTCGTGGTATGAGTGATTGTTCGATCTTCATTATTGTGATTATTGTGTTAATTGTGTTCATATCTAAGTAAGGACCAAGTAGCCTGACTTTTAACGATGCCGTTATTCTCCAAATTAAGACAGATAAAAACTAGAAAAGGGATACTCGAGGAAGCTGTTCCCATTCCACCTAGGGACACTCCAGGGTACTTTATGTACCACAAACATGGCCTAGATGCCGTTTTATATCTCGATTTATGGGTGGACTACACCAAGGATCTAGCAGAGAATCAGAGATGGCCCGCTGCTGGGACATGGGATGCAGATTGCATCATGAGAGTAGAAGAAGCATTATGGAAAAAGAAAGCCAGACAGTCACAGAAAGATGCCATTGAAATATGGCGTAAAGAATCGCATAGGCGTACAGAAAAAGCACACAGAAAAGAAGAGAAAAGTAGAGAGGATTCAGAAAAGGCCAGAGAAAATGTATTAGTTGAGGAAGGTATCCGAGTAAAAATAGAACAAGTAGATAGACAACGAAACACCCTTATGAATGGTATGTATCCTCTCCTGACCGAGGGTTTACCTAAGGCCACCCCGGAAGTACCAAAAGATCTGCCACCTCCATTGCTCCCGACTAAAATGCATCAGAAAACAGCAAAGGACATTTTCCTTTCTTCCTATCTAGACGATGTAGCCCCCGAATATGTTAATACCGCACCGCCACGTACACCTCCTCCTGGCGGCGCTCGACCCCGAGATAGTCAGCCCCCACCTCCGCGACAAGCTACTCCTCCTCCCGTTCCTCCTGCTCCTCCCGTTCCAACCCTTCCAGCCGTTCTTCCATCTCTTCCTGCACCTATTCCTCCTGCTTTACACCCAAACAATCCCTTCGGATCCGGCGCCTCAGGAGGCGCGTCCGGAGGGGCGACAGGTTTCCAAACCCCAGGTTTCCAGACAGGTTTCCAGACCCCGCCACCAACACATCGGTGGACTTATAGGGATCTAGCACAACAACGTACACCTCAAGCAGCCGATTTTGACATATATAAAGAACGACTTGCAGATTGTAGATATGATCCAGTACCTGGTAAAAATAATGACGACAGAATGATGCTCGCATCAGTACGATTGCGACGAGTCACAAACTTTTTATTGACACTACCTGGAATGGTAGATCATCTAGATAGAATATATCATTTTGTTCAAACAGGGGTAGGCCCTGAAAGTATTAGCGAGGCATTGGCCTACCAAAAAGTTGATACTCAAGGCAAGATATTACGGTTTCTTAAAAACTGTCTAATAAGAGAAGTGGATAGGCTGGGTGCAAACCCGGACGACATAAAAGCACTTCATAGATGGGGTCAGAATATAGCAGATGGGAATCATGATAAACAGGCTTGTATAGAAAATATGTACCGAAGGATCAGAAATGCAGTAATAAAGATGCATGAAAGAAGACAGCCACCACCAGAAATAGATTCAGACAAACTTGAATCCTCAGGGGAGGAGGACGCACCAGAAGAAGCAGCAGGACAATCGCAGTTACCAGTTAGAGAAGTGATAGCTTATGTAGGTAAAGGAAGACCCTATAATAATTCAATGCGTCCAGTACGTCCAGAAAGTAAAAGAATTTTTCAGGAAGCCATGTGTAATCCGAGAACTCCTGAACACTTATTCCAAGCCACTGACAACAGACTTCGAGAACGAATGGGGTACCATGTACTCGATTCTATGGACGAACAAGAATTAGCTAGGTCAGCAGTACAATGGGCTGACAATCCCGAGAAATATAGTGATGATGCGTTAGCGCACACATTCTTGAATATGACACCAAGCGAACAGCGTTTAGCTGGTACATACATGATACAACACTTACTCATACTGTATAGAAGCCAACATTCCGATCCAGGTCCCCTGCCTGATATATTAGCAGAACTACTCATGAATAAATGGAGAGGTCTAGGTACCGATCTAATTAAAGTAATTCTAGAACAACGGCACAGATATAGTGCCTTCCTATGTCCACAGCCTGATTCAACACATTCCATGGAAAGAAAAATGTATTACATAGACAGACAGAATCCGTTACGAGAAGTGCACCCAGTCCAGAATGCTGATAATACGCTTAGACGCGTGTTTGTGTACACGCCCATAACTAAAATAGAATTATTGGATATGAAAAAATTAGTACCTAGCCATGACAAGGATCCGGCAGGTTTTCATCGTGAAATAAAAGACATGTTACTCATGGGTGATTACACTTATCCAGACCTTATGAAAATATTGAAAGTACTACTGCCTGCTGGTATTTACGAGAAACTCAAAGAAAAAGAATGGGAAGTGGGAAATGCAAAGATTGATTGGACTGCTTTAGAAAACGAAGAAAATACTCGAGTTCCAGGCCTAGGGCTTGGAGACAAAGTTAAAGCGTTACCAGGATTATTAGTACAAGTATTGCCATGATTATTAAGTACGAAAAAGGAAGACTGGGGTGCAATCTCAGCCTGCAAACAGAAACCCGATGAAGACACTAGTGATTTTTATTCCCGATTTGAAAAATGTTTTGGTATTAATAGCGGCCTGAAAGCAAGTAGTGAGTCATATCCACATCTTTTTGTAACGAAATTAGTCGAGAATTCACTGCCCCAGGTTAAGAACAGAGTATTGAAAGTCGAGAGTACTTGGCAAGCTAATACCCCTTCACAAATGTTGCAAATGTTACAGTACCACCAGAATAGAATTAGAGAAGAACAAGAACACGAACAAAGACGTATGAAAGACACGAAAATGAAAATGTTAGTTGCTCAGTCAGTTCCAGCTGACGGTCATAAAAAGGGTACGACCCAGCCCAGTAATTCGACGGCTCCTGTAAAAGGGGTGTGTAACTATTGTAAACAGCCAGGTCATTATGTAAACGATTGTGCAGTTCTGAAACACAATATCTCCACGGGTAAGACCAAGGAGAGACCACGTCCGCCTAGACAAGATCAAGCCCAACAACAAGTACCCCAGAATATACAGCATATACCGCCTATGCCAGCTTCACAACAGACCGTAGCAGTACCACAGCCACAGCCTATTGCCGCAACGCAAAACACGACACAACAGATGTACCAGTATGCACAAAATGACTACCCAGATTATCAGCGATACACATGAAACAGCCTAGAGAGGGAGGTTGGCTTGCCTCTTATTGAGGTTCCTGTAGATCAAGAGGGTCCTTATGTACACAGTCAAGTATTAGGGAAAGACAGAAAGTTTCTAATTGATACAGGGGCAAGCCGTACAACGATTAGTCATGATGAGGTTCCAGGGGCACCCCTCTCAGGCTCACAGAATGTTTCCCTTGGTTTTTCAGGAAAACCTATTATTAACGAAGTATCACAACCTCTTCCTCTTGCAGTCGGTCCTTTGACACGGACTACAGATTTATTGCTTACAAAATCATGCCCAGAAAACTTGTTAGGTATAAAAACACTGAAAGCTCTAGGAGCTATTATATGCTGTTCCCCGGAAGGAGTACGATTATTCTTGCGAGATTTTAAAGGTCACTATGTATTGAGAGACATGGATCACCGGTTACAGAATGTTCCTGCACATTTGTGGGCACAGGGCCCCACTGATGTAGGTTGTATGCACATTACACCATATCGAGTCACACTCAAAGCAGGAGTAGTATTACCACGAATTAGACAATACAAGTTACCCCCAGATGCTGTAGTGGCTTTGCTGAAAATCATTGACCAGCTCATTGCACAAGGAGTGGTTGTGGAAACCGACTCCAATGTATGTAATTCTCCTATCATTCCAGTCCTTAAACGTACTGATCCAAATGCACCACCTGTTTATCGATTAGTTATTGATCTGCGCGAATTGAATAAATGCATTATACCACAGTATCCTGTGGTTCCAGATATCTCTTCATTATTGACAGCTATTGATTCAGAAGCAGCGTTCTTTACTGTAATTGACCTCAAGAACGCCTTCTTTAGCGTCCCAATCGATCCGGAAAGCCAATACTTGTTCGGATTCAGTTTAAATGGACGAAGTTTCAAATTTGCACGCGCACCTCAGGGATTCACAGAAAGCCCCAGCATCTATAGTCAAGCACTGAAAAGACAACTTGACAGTATCCACATGCCTGTTAACACCGCACTACTTCAGTATGTCGATGATCTGCTGATCACCGCCCGAAGCGAACCAGAATGTGAAAAAGCATCACTGACGGTTTTAAATTTTCTGGCCGACAAGGGGCACAAGGTATCCCCTTCGAAGCTGCAATTCTGTGTTCAGCAAGTTGTGTACCTTGGTCACTTGCTGTCCAAAGTGGGGAGACAGCTCACACCTGATCGCATCCAGTTAATCGTAAACATGACACCACCCAAGACACAAAAGGAGGTGCGGGCCTTTATAGGCCTCACTTCGTACTGTAGACAATGGATTCCCCAATACGCATTCCTAGCAAAACCACTTATTCAGTTGACAACTCAGGAGGCAGCGACATCGACTGTTCTCCCTTGGACTCAAGAACATACACAAGCTTTTGAAGACTTAAAGAAAGCCTTATGTCAAGCACCAGTTTTAGCAACACCATGTTACAGTAAGCCTTTTACACTTTTTGTCACAGAACGTGAAGGCACTGCTTTGTCAGTGCTCACTCAGGAACAAGCAGGTTCGCACAAACCGTGTGCTTACTTCTCTAGCACATTGGATCCAGTAGCCCAGGCTCTGCCTGCGTGCTTGAAATCAGTTGCAGCGACAGCTTTAGCAATCAGACAAAGCGATTCCATAGTACTAGGACATCAATTGACAGTACAAGTTCCACATTCCGTGGAAGTTCTTTTAAACCGTACACAGACCCAACACTTGACTATAGCAAGACTGACAGGTTATGAATTGACATTGTTTCAGCCACACATAGAAATCAGACGCTGTAGTACGTTAAATCCTGCCACACTTTTACCATTAAGTGGCGTAGACCCATTGTCACATAATTGTATGATTGTATTGAAGTCATTACTATTACGACGAAACCCAGACAAGACTTGACAGACGTTCCATTACCAGATCCAGACCTGACACTTTATGTGGATGGTTCATGTATGAGAACAGGTACAGGTGAATTAGTGGCCGCCTACGCAGTCACGACAGACACCGAAGTTATTGAAACCAATTGTATCGACACCCTGTCAGCTCAAGCAGCAGAGCTCATCGCTCTGACACAAGCCTGTATTCAAGCCAAAAATAAGAAAGTTAACATATACACTGATTCACGTTATGCATTCGGAGTTGTTCACGACTTTGGAGTCCTCTGGCGAGAGAGAGGTTACTTAACTTCTCACGGTGCCAACATTCAACACGGCCCCCTCATTCAAGCCCTGTTAGATGCAATACATCTGCCTACTGCAATATCTATCATGAAGTGTAAAGCACATACAAAAGTCACCGATATCATTTCCCAGGGTAACAACCTGGCAGATCGAACAGCTAAGCAAACTGCCCAGAGTCGAACTCATGTAACTAACTTGACAAAGACAATAGTTCCGACATCGACACACTGCATGACAGTCAGGGATCCCGCACATGATGTAATCGACATACAGACACATGCTACACCAGATGAAATCAAGAAATGGACTGAACTAGGAGGGATCCAAACAGATCAGGGATGGATGACGAAGGGAAAATCTACATGGTTTCTCCCCGATTCTATGGTTCAAGTCATCATTAACACAATACATAGCCCAGCACACCTAGGAGAAAAAGCCATGCTAGACAGTATTCAACACATATGGTTCAATAAAAACTTACGAGCAGCAGCCAAACAAAAAGTGCGTACTTGCATGATTTGTTGTCAGTTCAACCCAGGTAAAAGCATTCCCGTAGAGCAAGGTGGATTTCAGCCTCCCGATCACCCTTTTGAAGTCCTCCAGATGGATTATATCCAGATGGAACGTTGTCGAGGTTTCAAATATGTCCTCGTAGTCGTATGTGCACTTTCCCGATGGACAGAAGCATATCCAGTCCCAGATTACACTGCTCCGACCACTGCCAAGCAGCTGGTTCGTGAATTCTTCCCACGGTATGGTTTGCCCCGTATCGTGTACTCAGATAACGGTCAGCCATTCTCATCCGAGCTTGTGAAACACATTACACTCCTGTTAGGCTACCAGTGGAAATCCCACTGTGTCCGGCATCCCGAGGCAGCAGGTCTCGTGGAGCGCCATAATCAGACCCTGAAAATCCGACTTTCAAAAATCTGCAGAGAGAAAGGTGTTGACTGGATAGTAGCCTTGCCAGTTGCCCTTTTCTATATGAGGATGGTAGCGCATTCTCGAACCGGGCTATCCCCGTATGAGGTGGTCTTTGGTAGGCCACCAAATATGTGGGGGACGCCTATACCTCGTAAAATCACAGATGTTGACTGTATTATGCTGACAGATTACCTTGCCTCCTTGATGTCTGCACTACAATCTTGTCGTTCACAGGTAGCTGCAGCCTTTCCCGACAACACCGAGGTGAAGCCCCATGAAGTGGTTCCCGGGGATTTTGTTTTTGTTCGCAATTTTGATCGGAGAAGTCCGCTGGAACCCCGCTGGCAAACCCCGAAATTGGTTCTTCTGACGACGAGGACCGCTGTGAAGGTTGAGGGCAGAAAAGGGTGGCTGCACTCGAGCCACGTTAAGAAGTTTCACGGACTCCCTTCGGACTTGGACTCTAAGCCCTGCCCTCCTCCACAGACTGACTCAAAACTCCCCCTGGTTGAGAAAACCGCCTCCGAAGAATATAGACTGAAACTACGGTCTAGCAAGTCAGACAGTTTAATTGTTTAAGTCCTCCCCTAGGTGAATCGGTTAAATTAGTTTCTGACATGTATCCCCTAGACCGAGATAGAGAGAGAGATAGACAGAGACAACTCAAGAAACGTGCATATCGTAAATCACTTCGTAGTCACTGTATAGTGACATTATTGATTATGTTTTTTCTGAGTCTGCTGCTTATTGCTGCCAGTATATTATTGCATATATATTACCCTATTTTCAAGCGTGCACATTCTGCTTTCAACGTTACTGCTGAACATTCTTTTAGCGAATTACCTCCGCATGAATTGTCTTACAGACTTGCGCTGCGCAACAACACATTCATTAGTATGTTACATCACTCCCATCTGACCAACAACGCTACAAATTGTTGGATATGTGGCCGACTCCCTCCCTACCAGAAATACAAGGGAGTTCTGCCCCTCTTTCCGTACCCGTTCACACACAATGGTTCATGTGGTGCATGGTTTAGACTGATTAATTCTTTAGATTCTGATACTATAGTTTATGAAGGAAATTGGGTTTGGGGAAACCTGAACTTAGTTTTACTTAAAGCCTGCTACCCTAACAAGGAGGGACTTCCCACAAGGACAGGAACCGATCTCGAAAATGAAGTATATGGATTAGGTAACTTTACAATTAACCTCATGATTTTGAATGTCGAATCCGAAGCTGCACCAGTCTTGCCTGCTATGTCAGTATTACCAGTCACAGGTGAATTATGTGTCAGAAAGAATGGTTCAGTACACTTAGGTCATAGTAAATGTACTACTGTGGTCGAATTCAGTGATCAAGGCCAGTCTACATTCAGAGCTACTCGTCATTCCTACTTCATTTGTGGTCATACCGCATACATACGCTTACCTCTAGATTGGGATGGTACCTGTTATATTGCATTCCTTCTGCCACCTGTTTTCCTAGCCCCTCCTGATTATCATAGAAATACCAATCTAGTAAACAATAGACTCCGAAGAGACCTCCCGATTGTCGATTACACGGAAACGGCATGGGAGCAATACACAGACTTCAATAAAGGTTTCTTTCCCTACTTAGGTGCTGTCTTTAATAGTAAACTGATACGCAAATTAACTAGAACCCTCGAAGCAGTAGTGAATGAAACTACTTCCGCCCTAGGCAACCTAACAGAGGAGCAGTCCGCTATGCGGGTTGTTGTTCTTCAAAATTGTCTTGTCATTGACGTCATTCTAGCAGATAGGGGCGGAGCCTATAAGGTCATCGGGTCGAGCTGCTGTGTTTTCATTCCAGAAAACGCGCCAACAGTATATAAAGCTATAACCCGTCTTCATAAGATTGCAAGTTTGATACATCAGAATCCAGGCACCTGGACTTGGTCCGGTTGGTTCTGGACAACGTTGACCGCCTGGGGATGGAAGGTCCTATCCTTCCTAGGCATTGCCCTTCTCATAGTATTCAGTTGCTGCCTATGTCTGCAATGTGGGCCAGCGATTTGCGGCCTGTGTGCCACATCATGTATTCCACATTCAAGTTCCCATTCAAAACGCCATAAGAAGAAAGAAGAGCAAATGATGTTACGTAAACAGATTGATCGATTCATGAGGATCGATATATCATGAAGGGTCCGTAGGGGACAAGGAGGGAATGAGGAAATATGAATTTTTATGATCAATTGTGTCCCCTATCTTAGACCCCAACGACTCCGTGTATGCGCTACAAGTACATGTATGTTCCCTCCACTTCCAGTTATGAAGACGCAAATACATTTGCGTCCAACGTTAACATGTCCTCTTTCAGATCCACCATGAATGGGTCGAATATTCCGTTCCTAAGTATGCCTTGCCAACGTCTTTATGTGGTGTACTTTACACGTTTTTCAGCTCTGGCGAAGTAGGCCCTGAATTCTGCCATCGAGCCTTTTCCTGCCTTCTGACTCTGAATGCCTCAGCCCGGGCCTGTATCTGTACCCATGACCTCTGCCTTACTCCCTGCGCGGCTAACGGTGCTTGGTTCAGCCTGTTGCCTGCCAAGACTGTATTCAGCCTTCAAGTTATCTGCTCCGCTCCTCGAAAAATACATTCCTGTCTAGTAGTTCAAGTAAACATCCTTCCAGCTGCAGAGCAAAGGGCCCGACCTCACTGTCTCCGTGCAAGTAATTCATAGCTCCTGTTACCATGGTAGGCCCATGCCCCCTCGCATCTCATGCAGACACGAAGACGCTTATACACGCACTCACAGTTAGTATAGAATAGCCTCTGTCCGAGAGACCTTTCCTTCCAGATAATACAGTTCCTTAAACACGAGATATTAAATACGATTTGGGATTAGGTTGATCTGACATCCCAGACTTCTGTCTCCTCATGTAGGGCTAAATGTCAAGTCCCCTTCACCCTCCAGTTACACGTCAATCACACGTCATGCTGCCTGCGCGCGCATCTCTGCCATGTATTTCTGCTGACACTGCAGGATTCTCTTATGGATCCACCCACTTGTGACATCTCCTTAATGACGTTTCTAGTACACGCCTTCATGCACGCCTATTGTAACGCCTTTTCATTACGTATGTGTATCCTTATCTCTCCTCTCAGCTGTTACGCCTTCTGCATCTGCCTTTACTGTAATGCATTGACTATATATACTATTAACTGTCAATAAAGTATGGTCTGTCAGTCCCTTCCCGAACCTACGTGGTGACGGAATGGTATGCCACCTTTGGTTCGAACCAAATACCCATTCCTTTTTAAGGAATAAAACCCCTTTTGAAAACCTCAAATATCACGGATTTTGCCTCTTATTTTTTCTGAGTTATTCTTATTGAACTTTACCGCATAAATTAAGTATAGGTAATTTAAATTTACCACACTCCGGCCGCTACCCACAGCAAGCATCCAGAGGTGGAGAATCCTGACGGGGCCAATATCAAGACTCCGGTAAATTCGGAAACTTATACCAAACCAAAACCCACACCCGTCACAGAGGTTGCAGAGGCAGCCGCAGGGGTCACAAAAACTACAACAACTCATGGGATAGAGTGCCTCAGGCTTGGGGGTCAATAGGCATTTTTCTTGCAGAATTGGGAATCCCTGTTCTCAGACGCCTGAGTTCTTCGAACGGTACACAGGTTTCACATAGAGTTCTACAGGACACCCACCCAAACCTGTGACCCCAGACACCTTTGGCCTTCCCAAAGAACCAACAAGCCCTGATCGACTTAGTGATAGCAAATCTCTTGAAGAATGGAGCTATTGTTGCCACGTCCAGACATCCCAATGTGTGCCTCAGCAATATCTTCCTCCTAGAGAAGAAGGACGGAGGCCAACGTCCAGTGATCAATCTAAATGAATTCAATGGGTGGCTCCAATACCGTCACTTCAAAATGGAGGGCATTCACCTTCTCAGGGATCTTCGGCAGGGATCTGACTGAATGGTCCATTTAGAATTGAACGATGCCTACCTGGCTGTACCAATATTTCCACCTTAAAGATGTTTTCTGTAATTCCAGTGGAAATCCCAGGTGTTAAAATGCACCTCCCTTCCTTTCGAACTATCACCCACCCCTTGGTGTTTCACCAAACTAATGAGACCCGTAGCAGATTTTCTGCTGGCAAGAGGCTTGCATCTGATCGTCAATCTCGACAATATTCTCCTTATGAATCAATGCCCTTGACTTCTGTCCCTCCAATTGCAAATGGCCTTAGACCTATTGGAATCTCTGGGCTTCGTGATGAACATGCACAAGTCCACTCTTAGCCGACACAATCCATCCAATTTCTGGGATTCTTAGTCCACTCTGTAGAGGCGACCCCCTCAGTCTCCCTCCTCAAAAGTTGTCCAGGGTCACACATGAACTAAGGAGAACTCTGACCAGACCTCAGATCACTTTACGGCAACTGGCCCACATAGTGGGACTGCTCTCATCTTCCATCCAAGCGATATTTCCGGGACCCCTCCATTACCCGGCTCTACAGAGATCAAAAATAATGCCTCAACAGAAAGGCCTCCTTTATTCCCAACTGGTCCAACTCTCAATGGAGATGATGGAAGAGATCAGGTGGTGGATCTCCCATTTGAGGCATGGAATGGCAGGGCAATTTTTGGTTCCCAACCGGACCTGGTGATTGAATACGACACAAGCAGCTCGGGGTTCGGCGCTCGCTGCGCCGAATACTCTTCTGGAGAAAAATGGTCTTCCGACGAACAATCCCTTCACATCAACTACCTGGAACTGATGGCAGGCTCATTCGCACACAAGTGCTGGATGAAGGACAAAGTTCAATGCACAGTCCTATTGAAGATGGAAAATGTAGCGGCAGTCCGTTATGTCAATCACCTCGGGGGCACTCACTCAAAGGCCCTGTTGGACCTAGCCCGGACTCTGTTGGAATATTGCCTATCCAATTACATATTCCTGATGTTGGAACACCTCCAAGGCCAAGAAAACCAGATAGCGGATTGGCACTCCTGTCACTGGAGAGATGGCCTGTGGAAACTGAATTCGGTGGTCTTTAATCGGCTTCAGGAACATTGGGGCCCATTCTCAATGAATCTTTTTGCCTCCCTCCTAGACTTTCAGATGGAGAAGTTCTGCAGCTGGAGAACAGACCCCTTGGCAATGCCGACCGGCGCCTTCCTCCAAGACTGGAGCATGGAGCAAACCTATTCATTCCCCCCATTTGCGATGATAACGCGACTGTCGGCCCAAGTGCACAGACAAGTGGCGGATCTGGTCGTGATCACTCCAGTCTGTAGGTTGCAAGCCTGGTATCCAGTGATGATCTCCTAGATCTGGATCTCCTGAAAGATCCCCAGGGCAATTCTCACCCCTTGAAACTGGCAGGTTCCCTACGTCTAATGGCATGGAGGATTACTGGGAATGATAGAAAGTCCTAGGAATATCAATGGAGGCTGCCACACTCCTCACCACGGCTTGGGCTGATATTACCACCAGAAGATACAAATCGGCATGGTCTAGATGGGTATTCTGGTGTCTCACACCTAAATTTGTTGGCAAGCATGGCCTCACAAGGCTTAGCATACAGATCCAATAGCACCTTCTGATTAACCCCCGGAGTAGTGGGCATAGCAGGGCTATGCTGAGGTCCACTGAGTTGCGAACGAACCCCGTAGAAATCAGCTACGCTACGCTACGCCACCCGCTTCCACCCCCCTAGATTAACAATTAATTTACATTACTTAAAACTTACCTGACAGGCGACGTCCCTGAGCTGCCCTCCTCCTCTTCCTCGCCATCTTGGTAATTCTTTGAGAAAACTGTGGATGTACACTCTCCCACACATGCACATTTCTCACAGAATTGCCTTCAAATTATTACAAATGTTTTTTTTTTTTTTAAATAATTCTAAAGTACATGGATGCCCCTAGAATGGGGCATCCTGGTGCTAATCACAGGTAAGACAATGGCAGAGGAGGAAGACAGGCTAGGCTAAGGAGGAGAACAACAATGTCTTTAGTGCCTCTAAAAAACGAATGTGTTTTTGAATTTTTCTTAGCGAAGATGCCAAAGAGTCCCATAGGGTTGGGGTTAGGACACGAAAAGGGCATACGTCCATTCTGGCTTTTCAGTAGCAGGGTACAGAGGTCAAGCCAAGGATCTAGTAGGGAACTAAGATTGCATCAAAACAGCAAGATTTGACACTCCTTGTTTATAAAGGCTCTTCAAGGAGATGCATAGCACTATAAACTTTTTTATTTTTTTCATTTATGCATTCACAGCAAATAACATGCACAGATTAAAAATCAAAGTTCATGTACATTTTCAAATTCATTATAGCAAAAACAGTTCAGTAGTAATCGAACATCTCATCCTGCCCGTAGTACATAGACCCCTATCTATCAAAATTCCATCAATTTTCCTATACATTTCGTCGTCCGTTGTCAATCCTCAAAATAATCACGAAACGCGTACCACATTTTTATACCCAGTTTTTTCTTCCTGAACCCCCCATTAGAAAAAAGACCCAATTCCAAATTGAATAAACCATACATTCTAGCGAGTCATTGATGAAAGTCAGGTGGTTTTTCCTGAAGCCACTCAGTAGCTATACATAGCCGTGGAGCGGTCATAGCAAAGAAAATAAAATGCCTATATTGATATAATGGCTCCACTGACCTATCCTTCGGTATTTTCCCCAGCAACATCATAGCTGGTGTTATTTCTACAGGCATTTTTATGACAAGAGAGAGAGAAACATTTCAATTCCTGTTATAAAACATTGAAGTTTCACACAACTGAAAAAAATATGTGTGCTGTCTGCATCATCAGCCCTACAGCGAAAGCATTTGCCTTCGTTCCCACCTCCCCATTTTGCCATTCGGATCGGAGTGTAATATAAGTCAAACAAAGTCTTAAAAAATTGGGCTTTTAAATTTGCAGACATTAACGCTTCCTTGGATAACAAAAGCAAATCTTCTACAACTATTTCTGGGTCCTCTAATGCGCTCACCCATTTCAACCTAACTTTTTCTAGATCATCGCTTCTCCCAGTGAGCAATAATTCATATAACGTTCCTATTTTTACCAATCTCCTAATTGCTTCCACTGCGGTATTTTCCTGAAACACTACCTTTCGTCGAAGTAAGTCATCTTGTATTTGCAGAAATTAAAAAAAAAAATTCCTCTGCCACTTTGTTGCCATATTGTCAGAGAATATCCCAGGAAGAAGCCTGTAGGCATTAAAAGGCATATAGTAAGATATTTTCCCTTATAGCTATTGTATTAACAAACCATTTCCAAACATTAAATGCACCAGCTACTACCTTAAAACGAGTCCGTTTATAGTAACTCCCGTCTGGCTCAATAAATAATGATTGTTTCGCGATTGGACCTAACTGCATTTCAAAAATAGAGGGGGCAAAAGCAACATTCACCACTGACTCCCCCGTAATCAGTACCCTCATCTTCAATAAAAAACAAGTTACATAATATAAAAAGAAATCAGGCACCCCTATCCCTCCCCTAATGAGTGGTAGAATCATATATTTCATTGCACGTCTAGGTTTCCCTGGACTCCAAATAAATCTACCGCACATCCACTGCAAAGCCTGTATCCTATCTTTGGTAATTTCTAGAGGTATTGACCTAAACAGATATAGAACCTTTGGTAGCACATTCATCTTTATAATGTTTGACCGTCCAATAATAGTAAGATATAGTCGTTCCCACCTATCCAAAGCGTTCTTAATTTTAGCCATCAATGTGTTCCAATTACCATCCACTAATTCAGTCATATTTGCCTTTAGCTGAATACCTAGGTACGTAACCTCTTTCACCACTCTTTCATCCTGCCATGCTAATGAATCTGAGCACAAAATCTGAGACGTCGACTCATTTAATTTGTTTCCCGCTACTCTACCAAAGTCCTTCGCCAACCGCTCAATTTCTTTAATAGTGGTACCTGGATTAATTGTTGCGACAGCAATATCGCCCGCATACGCGAAAATAGAAAAAATATGCTCAATCACTCAATAGGGTGGAATCAGGGTACTTCGAGTGAGTTGCTCAATAAAAGGATTAATGTATAACGCGAACAAAAGAGGAGAACACGGGCATCCTTGACGGGTACCCCGTGTAGTATTCAAAGAATCCGAGAGTAAACCCATAGCAGAAATCTTGGCCATAGGGGTTAAATAAAGAGACTGTAAAGCAACAATAATTGTTTGTCCAAATCCCATTTTATCCATCAGTCTCCACATATAGTCCCACTGAACCCGATCGAACGCTTTTTCCGCATCGAGTAAAATAAGCGCTAACTCATTTTTATTCACGGCTGCAATATCAAATAGCGTGATGACCTTATTTACATGCTCTACCGTTCCTCTTTTTGGTATAAAACCATGCTGTTGTTGCGATACTAAAGAAACCGTACATACAGATAATCGGTTGGCCAGGATTTTGGAATACATTTTATTATCAGCATTTAGTAGCGATATTGGGCGGTAAGATCCTACTTGGTCCGGCTGCTTACCCTTCTTGCAAAACACCGCTATCGTGGCATCTGACCATGATCTAGGAGGGATGCCCACCTGAGCCTTCTGCATAACAACTAGCAACTCATTCTTGATAATATTGTAAAACTGTCTGTAAAACTCACTAGGTATTCTATCAGGGCCTGCAGCTCTACCAAAAGCGAGACTATTTACGGCTATTTCCAGCTCCTCCTCAGTTATCGGGGCTTACAATTCCTGTGCTAATATAGGATCTAGTTTTTTTAGGCCCTCTTTCAACATTTCTAACCAGTCCGATCCATCATCTATCCCCCTTTGCTGGGCATGTAATTCAGAGTAAAACTGCTGAAAAATCTTAGGAATATGCTGGGGATCAGAATACGACACACCCGTGGCATCTTTCATCACCTGAATGTTTCTAGCCGACTCCTTCATCCGTAACTGAACAGCCTGCCTCTTCCCAATTGCTTCCCAATACTCATGTTTTTCCATTCTAGATGTTAAAAACTTTCTTGCATTCTCCGTGCTCCAAAAGCCCAACACCTTCGCTCTGTCTTTTGCCACCTTATTCTCTAAATCTGCTAAGTCGTTCAGACCACTAGCTACACCGTTAGTTAATAAAATTTCAGTCTGAGTTAAATGCCCAATAAAGCATAGCTAGCTCTTGTTTAAATTTCGTTTGCTGCCAGACCGTGAAGCTCATACATTCGCCTTGAAAGCCTGCTTTAAAGGTGTCCCAGATTATACCTACCGTAGCCGTTCCTTTGTTATTCTGTAAGAAAAACTGAATACACTTTTCCATATGGGCCATAAACTTATTATTTAACTCCAACTTCTGATCATACGCAAAATTTAAACATTTAGATCTATTTAAGCCTCCTTGTATCTCCAGTACAATAGGAGCGTGGTTGGATATAATCCTAGGATAGACACTAACTGCAGCACCACCCAGAAATGACACTGGGGCAAAAGAAATAATCCAGTCTAACCAGCTTCTTGTGGGGGTATGAATAAAATGTATACCCATTATCCTGTGTCCTCAGATTACCCCACACATCCACTAGTCCTTGATCCCTCACTAATTTATACGAAGCCTTATAAACTTTTGGTTATATTTGGCAGGCCCGTCCTGCAATGCTCTGTTTGTCAAGTTTATATTGATATCTCCGCATAGAACCACTGGTTGTGGCCAAGTGGCCATTACCAGATTTACTTCATTTAAAGCTCCCGGGTCATCAACATTGGCTCCATACACTGTGCAGAGCGTCAGATTCTTTCCTTCAAAACTACATTTTGCTATCGCCCACTGTCCTTTTTTTATCCATTAATTTCCGCCCAGTTTTAACGTAGTTTAATTTAACAAGAATGGCCACCCTTCTAATGATGCTAGATTGCCCTGTCGCTACCACTAATAAATATCCCAGTTCTTTAAGCACCTCCCTTTTTGACCATGGAATATGTGTTTCCTGTACACAAAGTACATCCGGAGAAATATATCTCAATTCAGCTGCAACTTTTTGTCTCTTTATAACATTGTTGCGGCCAGACACATTCAAAGAGCAAATTCTTAACCCTTTAGTTGCCATCATAACCTCAAAATACAAACACTTCTTCAAGGCTGTTGTCTTTTCAAATTAAAAAAAATACTCTTAAAACGCTCATTTCAAGCTGATAGTTTCTGCTGTATAATAATTTTCGTGTTATTTGCTGTGAACAGTTTTCTCCCTTTTTACTATACCCCCCTTGTGCTCCCCACTACCCACTACACCCCCTACCCCTGCCCCCCCAGTCCCACCCCCCCACATCCACCCTACCCTTAATAGAGGCTTTAGGACTTATGGTCCTGTTGATGCGAGCTTGCCCCCAACCCCCTGCCTTCACCCGCGGGGCATAATATCATCTTACAACCCATACTCAAGAGAGAGGCAAATTAGAGAAAAGAAAAAACCTTACTCGCCTAATAGTATATCTTACAGATTATATGCATCTAGACTGTTGCATTACATTGTACCCAAAAACTCTTTTGCAGAGGCAGCAGTCATAAAATAGTGAGTACGCTCCCTAAAAATACAAAATTCAGATAATAACTGTCGGAACTGCCACCGTAACTCAACTGACTGCTTACATAGATCAGGGCGAACAAAAAATTCACAATCAAGCCCACTTCTCTTTTTATCTGGTCGAGCTTTCAAAAAGATTTCCTCACGAGCAAGAAAACTGTTGAATGCTACTAGAAGAGCTCTCGGCTTCTGATCTCGTTGATTAGCTCTAACAGTGAAAGGTAACCGGTGTGCCCGCTCCACCTCCCTGTCCCAATCCCATCTTGTTTTTTCTGGCAATGCCTTTTTTAACAGCTCAATTATGAACCCTCGAGGATCCGACCCCCTCAGGAATCTGCAAAAACCTTAAATTATTTCCACAGGTTCGGTTTTCTAAATCAGTCAGTTTCCATTTAATGTCTTCTTTAGTGGCCAATTGTGATTCCATCACTTTCTTCTGTTGTAAAAGTTCATCCTCTAAGGTAGTTATACGTGCCTCTGCCTCATTAGCTCTTACAGCATACTCCGAATGTGACTTTACCAGACGCCTAACCGAGTTCTGTAATTTTCTACAAGAGTTCTGGACTCTCAAGCTGTCTTCCCGAGTTTCGTCCCTATGCTGCATCATGGTCTGGTACATCAGTCTCAATAATATTTCTTCCGGCTCCTTCTCTGCCCCAGAAGGGGCCACTATATTATTTACTTCCTCTTTTATATCTCCCGCTTCCAATTCTCCACTTTGGTTTAACTGAAGTCTTCGGACAGTGCGGGGGTCAGAACCCTGATCCTCCAGATCAAAGCTGCCATGAATACTTCCATCCTCCATGCTCATATAAGTTGCGTACTGCTGCACCAGATCCTCTGAAGAGGATATAGCCTGCTCAGATAAGGAAAAAAAGTCTGCAGAATCAGATTCAGTAGCATGAGGAACCCCCCTAGGTGATTTAAAGTATCCCCTCTCCGGGAGCTCTCCATGTTAGCCACAGGGGTTGGGGTTGGATTTGGATTTGGGGGTGAGGCAGAATCTGACACTATTTCTTGTACATTCTCTCGCAAAATTTCAGCATTAATTACATCAATATTAGTCTCATCTACCTCAGCCAACAGTACATCTTCCAAGACACTCGCCGCACTCCCCTGTGTCTCCTCCAGTATAAGACCTCTACTTTGCCCATGTACTGCCTCTATATTCACAGCCAAAGTCAAAGCTGCAACCAAAACGCCAGAAGTCTCCCCCATCGGCTTATCTGTGCCACACGACACCTGTTTAAGCATTTCTTTGATCTTAACGGCAAGAAATAGTTCCAGTATTTTCTTTACAATATTTGCGGTATTTGGCTCACTAACATCTTTACCTCGACATGCGGCTGTCCCTGTCGCTTTCTCTGCATCCTTGGTTCGGCTGTTAGAACGAGAGACGGCTTTCGTTACACTAGGAGCCTCGGATCTGTCCTGTGTATCCATGGCAGCGTTCCCCTGCCGGCGTCCTCTTTGACCTTTCGGACCCAGTACTCCTTCCTGCACTCCTTCCAACGTTCTCTGCCCCGCAACGCCAGCATCCTCGCCAGGTGAGCCAGGTGAGCTGCCTCCAACGGAACGCCCACTGGCTCTGTAGCAGACTCCGCGCTCCGACCCCTGCTTCCGCTGATAACCGCAGCCACAGCATTTGCGACAACCAGACTTTCAGACTCTCCAAAAAAAAGCCCGGTAAGACTTTCCCAAATGAGACTCTTAATCAGCTCTCTCCAACTTGCTCCTCACTCGAGCAGCATCTCCATGTCCCACCGGGTCCGGCAGGAGCAGCTTGCTCACGCATCTATCGCGGATGCCATCTTGCCTCTGCTTTGTCACTGCACTATAAACTTTGTGCGCTTCTCAATAGGGAGCCAGTGGAGCTTGATTAGGAGCTAAGAGGCCAAACACAATTTGGTGAGGGAGAAAAGAAGCCTGGCAGCAATATTTTGAACAACCTGTAGTTGATTCAAGACTGATCTTTTGGCACCCAGTTGTTGCAATAGTCAAGGCAAGAATTGACAAGAGATTGTACAATCAGTTGCCGAACTTGTAGAGTAAATAAACCCAGGATGGTTTTAAGGCTTCTCAAGATGCTAAGGGACCGGCCTGCTAGTGTTTTCACCTGGGTTTTACAGGAAAGCGAGTCATTCATCCAAAAGCTGAAGTTTTTAAATACTGACTTAGGTTTAAGGGGGGTCATAGCACTTCTGGCCACCAATGGTCTCCTCATAGGTGGATGTGTCTGCCCAACAGAAGGATCTCAGTCCTGATGGCACTAAGCTTTAAACAATTTCCATGCACCCAGCTTGCAACAACTGTGAGATAGTCCTTTAAATTTTCGCTGCTGACTCTGAGGACAAGGAAATGACTATCTGAGTATTATTTAGGACATCAATGAAATTCCAAAGGATTGTACTACATCAGCCAAAAGTCCGATGTAGATATTAAAAAGAAGGGGGCTAAGCACTGCGTCATTGGCGACATGTGTGCTAGCACTCTATGGGACGATGTAAATGGCAGGGTGATTACTTGGAAAGACCGATCCTTTTAAAAGTAGGTATACCAGGTCAAAGCTTTATTCCACATACTCAAATCAATGAGGTAGCGTAACAGAACTGCATAGGAGACAAAACCCTTTCTGAGAGAAATCAAATTTTTGGTTTTGTTCTAGGAAGTTTGTCAGAATGCTATTCGCATGCTTCTCCATAACCTTCAATAGGAAATGTAGTAGGGAGATGGGGCGTAGTTTTCTGCTTGGGTGGTACGGTTTTAAAAGAGGAATGACTTTCGCATGTTTCCAAGACATTGGAACCACTGCAGTCCTTAGAGGAAAAGCGGTGTGATACTCTTCTAACATTCTAAAATGGATTCTGGCTTGAGTGGATCATCCGGAGATTCTGATTTAACCTGGCGCATTATGGCGGAGATAGAATCTGTCTCCAGTAGAGGCAGGTGGCCAAGGGTTATCCCTTGTGCTAAATTGGGTGTTCTAACTGAAGAGCATATCTCTTTTGCATTTCAAAATGGGACTAGATGCCATTCACCTTATTAACAAAATGATCTGCCAGTTTGTTACAAAGGTTGTTGGAGGCTTACGCCTGCCCGGAAGTAAATTCTTTCTTGATCGTTTAAATGACTATAGAGTAAAGTTCCTTAAACAGATTAAACTGTTTTTGATTTTATCAGCAAAAAACAATTATTCATCATTTTGTGTACACTTTTTATCACATATTTGTATAGATTTTTTGCTTTGGCATTGTAGGTTTTCCACCAATTGTGCTCAAGTTTTTTACAGCACTTTTTTCAATTATTAATGGTTCATTGGCTGTGTCCTAGTTCTGCATGATCTAGGGGGATTAAAATGATCCAGAGCTGTCTTCTAGTAATGTGTAATAGACAAAGCAAGATCAATATTAGAGTCTAGTTGGGGAGCACTCTTCTTAATATAACTAGAAAAAGTAGAGGGGTTCAATTTATACCACAGCCTCTTCATGGTGGGGTTAGCACTGATGATCTTATCAACTCTGGGGGTGGCAATGATCATAAGTACTAGATAGGGGTATGACCAGGACACTGGAATGGGCGTAGAAATGTTAAGGTTGGTAAGATTAGAGAACGCTGGGTCAAGCAAGTGTCCCACTACATGAGTCGGATTTTCTATGAGCTGGTTTGAATGTATAGTAGCTAGATCTGGAATAAAATCCTGAATCCCTAAAAGCCTTTTCCTTATTTGCTGGATGATAGACACATTTAATTTTCTGTTTTTAGAAAGTAGAGCAGATGGGAGTTTATTCCCTACATGTTCCTGCACTGTACCTCAAAATTAAACAATTTATTATCATATTCACAAGTCATAATTTTGATCTGCAAGCCCGCCTACTTTAGTTCTAATCCTGGTTTCGCAATGTGAATAAAAATTGCTCAATTGCTGAAAATTCTAACTATATTTAGCTGTACTTCTAATTGTAAATGGGTGTACTGTAAAAGCTGTATACCATGTAGGAACCTAACTGTACATTTTTCTGTCTTGTATTTGCGCAATATCACTTTATTACCTTTAAAATGGTACAAAAGCACTATACAAATGCTGCTTTACAAGACAATACCATGATGTTCTCAACCACCCAACACATTGCATTATATATTTTTTGCAATATTTTTTTAGTCAGACTCAAAGCACACTGATTCTGTTCTAATTGCTGCATCTGAAGTTTTACTCTTTTCTGTAAGCAATCTGCTGCTTTGTGGAATATGTATCATAATATGTCAAATACAAAAAATAAAATCAAATTAACACAATACAACACAATATAGTGCAGGAGTTGAATTAACCCTTTAGTTTTTTACGACTCAGACACAAGGGGAGACCCAAGAGTCTCCCCAACACAGGCATGTACGGTGCGAATAGCACCCACGCATACCCACTGTAGGGGGCGCCCTGTGCGAGACGTACCCATTCAGTCAATGGGAGCTCATGTATACGTCGTACGACCGGCTCCCATTGAATTCTATAGGAGTCCGACCGAACCATGAATGGCACAGTGCTTACTATAGGCGAGTGGGCTCATAGAACCTTAAGATAAGTGCAGAAACAGATGTATGTATGTAAATAAGTAAGAATGTATGCATCAATTAAAAGATGGTTGAATGGCGCAGTTGTAAGTATGGGCGAAATTTGCTTATTCGCGGTCCGCGAATTCGCGCGAAATCGAATTTGCGGTCCGCAAAATTCGTGCGAATTTGCAGATTTCAAGGGGTTTTTTGCGTATGCGCGGGCCGCTTGCAGCACATCGACCATGAACGTACCCATGCGGTCTTATATGGGCACGGCCATCTTGTTATCGTTGCATATTTCCGGTTCCGGGGGCTTTCTGCATGCTCGCGTTGTGCGTCTGGCACGCTTGCGGGTTCGTGGGCGTTTTTGCATGCCTGCGGGGGAAATATCGCGCGAACTTACCCAGGCGGTCCTCTATGGGCGCGGCCATCTTGTTTTTCATTCATTGCTATGGTTTTGGGCAGGCTATCCTTTCAATCGATCTCTAATCTTTGCAATCCTTTGTATTTCTGAACTTTTTTTGCATTTTTTTGCTTATTATCTATCTCTCTATTTTCCTACATCTATATTTTGTGTTTTTTTCAACTTTTTGTTACTTTATTATCTACTTTATTTGTTTAGCTCTCTCTCCTATTTTATTTCATTTTCACACCTATTCTTTACTTCTTGTGCCCAGGACCATGGCAAAGGGAGCTGACAAGGGCAAGTGGAAAAGCCCAGCACCCCGTAGCCGGCTCCCTTGCGGGCGTTTGAGGGGGGAGCAAGTCCAGGCCAGGGAGATCTTCTCTGCGGTGGAGGTGTCCGCCTTGATGTTTTATGTTCAGCGACACCTCCCTTAGACCGTGGCAGCATGTGGGAGGATTGCTTCCGGTTATGGCCTCCAGGAGCATCGCCAGCTGTGGGAGAAGGTGTGCTGGGCCATGCATAGGGAGTCTGGGGTCCAGCTCACCTACCAGCAAGCGACGAACTGTTGTCTGACATCCTCGACCGGGAGCAGGACATGCTCCACCTGATAGGATTTGAGATCCCTGGCCTTGGTGAGTAGCTATTTAATAACTACTTTGTTTGCTTCTGCTCTGGTATATTGCTAATCTATTTTTTTCCTGAAGAGTACAAATGCTGCTGATTCGATTATATTGCAGGTAAATTAATGTTTAAATAGCTTCTGTCATTGCAGGTGCTCGCCTGGTTATTGGCGTTGCTACTATGCTTACTTGTTTGCAACTTTTTGCTCATTTGAGAGCATTACTGCGTAATGCTAAAGACAGTAGACTCAAGTCTAGTCCTTCTTTGTACTCTTGCTGCTGCCACTTTGAAGAGATAGTGGTGGATTGATACGTTGAGTATATTATTTATTACTTGTTATAGGACATTTGTTAGTGGTCTGCAATCATGATGACGGACTATGTCTGTCACGCGACGTCTCGTGCTGCTGAGTGATGGCAGTCGTAGTAGAACCTTTTTGTTGTTGGTGTAGTTAGTGAATTACATAACTTGTCTATTAGACGGTCTGCGAATCCTGCAATACTGTACTACTATCCTCCTAGTTGACCAGATCAGATGCAATTGTTGTTAATTTGTTTCCCCGGGATGATTTTAAATCATCCATGTTGTGTTTCTTTATTTCATGATCATCAGCACCTCCCAGGGTCAAGGCGACTGATACTCCAGTGGAAGAAGGGGGACATAATCGGTCCCTTGCAGGCTCTTCTGCTGGCCCCAGTAAGTTGTTCTATGGTTATATTAATACTTATAATTCCATAACTTTTACAGCTCCTATTCATTACCAACTGTTTCCTAATTCTATGTTTTACAAAATAGTCTTTGATCTTCTTCTAATCTAAACTACTTTCTACATTCTTATCCTGCCTCTACCATCACTCTCTGTGCTACTACTATTTACGATTATGAGTCGGTCTGTGTAGGTAGCTAAGCTTGCCCAGTCGGCAAACGGTGTTAAACGAAACTCTGAGCAAGCATTAGCTCTAGGCACTGAGTGCAGTCCTCTGTGTTGCCCTTGCTGTCTATTCCAGTCTTCTTAATGTAATTGCTGTGACAATTTCCAACAACAAAATGTCATTGTTTATACCAAGTAAAAGGTAGCAGTTGCCTTTTTGATTTGAGAGGAGCACATCCCATACCGCTAGTGTTTCAGGGACTATTCTGCACATAAAGAAGTATGGACAAGAGAAATAGGACATTGTTGATGATAGGTGCAGTTTGACTTTCGACATACCTCAGTCCGAACAGAAGTTGAACCCCCAATCCCCTGACCGACTATCTAGTGTGTCTGACCAATGATTTTACGACCCAAAAGAACTGAAGAAGACTACAGCCGAGTCCCGTCATATCTGAGTCACTGAAACATGACTGCCAAGTGCAGTAGTTCAAACCCTTTTGCTCACTTACTCATGAACAAAAACCACACAGTGTTTGTTAGTTTTAAAGTTTTATTTTCAATTAAGAAATGAAAACATTATTTCTTTATTTTTAATAGCGTAGTATTCGGAGCGAGCACAGGTGATGGATGAAGATGACCTTAAAGTTTAAACAACATTCCCATGAATTAAATTAGTATTACTCAAACTTAATAATAGTTAACAGACACATGAAATTATTAGAATAACTGTGTGGGAGCCCCCACCTTCTTTAAAGTACTTAAAGTACTGCTGGTGATGACTTACTAGTAGTTGGTGAATCGTCCTGTTGGCAGAAGGGCAATGGTATCTTCTTTCTGTAATTCGAAAAATGGTGCACTTTAAGCAAGCATTCATCAGTTGTCATAAGAAGTGTAGCATTTATTGGAATAAGCATATAAAAGGTTAACACCCTCAGCAAAACCGTTAATTTTTTTCAATCCCAGTAATAAAAAATGTGTTTTGTAACATTTTTTTCCATTACGAGACAAAATAGGGGGTTGTGTAGGGCATCTGAAAATATGACATGTTTTTCCTAGACGTCACAACATCTGATGCGGCACAGATGACCACCAGTGCCGGGGCCAGCAGTGCAGAGGGGTCCACTCTAGGGCTGGATGCGGCGGCTCAACAGGAGGAGCTGGGGGGAAGACTCAGCGGTGGTGGACGGTGGTAAGTTATTATTGAGTAGGCTTGCAGAGGAGTGCATGATGTACTGTGCAGTAGTACACAGTACACTAGTATAAGTACACTGTACTGTTAAAAACAGTAACTCATTTAGAACTATTTTTTGGGCTATCATGAGGAAGACAGTCAACTTTGACTTGTAATAGCATTAGCGGCGGTACTTCTTGGGTAAGCATTGGCCCCTTCTATTTCACTTCAACTCAGCTGGCAAATTTTTATTGTGAAGCCAAGTCATATCAGATGTAGTTTAGGGATGTGAAGAACGAAAAGTGAAAGAAGGGTGAAACGAAGGACGAGCGAGTCTTAATATTTATGACTGTAAAGAATGTTTTTTTAATGCAAGTCAAGATAAGAAGACAGTGGATTCCAAAATATAATGAAAAGGTTGTTAGTTGGTTGTTGACAAAAAGAAATGTTGGTACATTTGAGACATTAAGAAGAATCATAGACCTACTTTGGAAGCCTGGATGTTATCTTCTTTTTCCTCATCGATAGCTGAGGTGTATGATGTAGTAGAGCAGACGCTGAGTGGATGAAGTATGGCCAGTGGCAGTGCCAACCCTATAGAAAAGTAAGACCTTCCTATCCCCACCTGCATGTACTGCTTAAAGTATTGCGAGTCTGCGTCATCCTGGCTTGTGTCTGTATTTCTTGGGTGCAAGCTGAGTGAGCTGCCATTATGCCGGCTACCACAAGTTCATGTACTAGTAATTTATTTTGCAAAACAAGAGAAAAAAATAAAAAAGGACTTTTTTTAGTACTCTCAAACTATGTATGTAGTAGTGAGTCCACCCATAGTGCTGCTAGTGGAATTCCTGAAACTCCCAGTAATGTCACAGGCTTACAAAGACGGCGGAAAGATACATGCCAAAATGTTATACTGTGTTTGCTACTTGCTGGTGTTACTGAGAGTCAACTTTCCGTTGAATTATTTTGTTATGTTAAAGACTATTGGCTTCAGTATTTTTCTTTTTTTCTTCATAGATGCTACTCCAAAAAAGCTCACCCACAAGGAGATGGCTGTCCGGGCCAGGGCCCGTAAGCTGGAGGCTATTTGTGCCAAGTATCGGTGGCTCTGGGCTTGAGAGCAGAAGGAGACAGCAACCACTACATCCTCCTCCAGTGCCCCCGGATCCACCAGCCAGAAGCCTCCAGCCAAACGGAGCCATGGCCCGACAGCCTCCCACCGCCGCCGCACAGCAGCAACAAAATCAGCTGCCCCCCCCCAGATCCTGGATGGTACGTCAGCACTGGCTCCGTAAAAGAGTGGAATACCTGGAGAGGTTGGGCAAAAAACATCAGCGCCAGCTCCGGGACCTCCGCAAAGAGCTGCGGGACGTGCAGCACCAGCTGTCTATACTACGCTACCGGAGGAAGTGACCTTCCCTTGCCTCTTTTTTAAAGACTGTTAGGGGGGTGGGAATTGGGTGTTTGGGAAAAGGGACTTTTGGACTTTTGGACATTGGTTTGGTTAGTGAGTTGGGGTAATTTATTTTATTTTTGTGGCAACAACATCAATAATATATATTTCTTAGTAATTATATCTTTCATACCAAAACACAGTATACGCGTATATTTTATTTTGTGTGGGGTTTGGCGGTGGTTACTGGACGTTTGATTTCTTCAGACTTACCAGCATGAATGAAACATCCAGTCTTAAAACGTACCAAAATGCAAGTAACCGAGTTAGTGAATTCAGTAGCCCTACTTCAATACTTTACTAGTAGTACTGTCAGTCTCTGCTCTCCTCCCAGTCCCAGCCCATTATTCTACCTCTCCAAAATGCTTATCTTACCTGTGATTCGTGTTTGAGAATAGGGGTAGCCACAGGGCTGCCTGCATTGTAAATGTTGATTAAGGCTCGTTTTTGACTTGAATCCTCGACGGATGCAATATCATCGTTGTGCTGGTAGCAGGAGTGGTACACACTGGCAGTAGCAGCATATGAAAAAAAAGGAAATGAAACATTGAGTGGCCTGAGTGTAGCATTAGAAACAGTACAATAGATAGTACGGTAGAGAACAGTGCCATAAATTGTAGCCTAAGCAGTGCTAAATTAATGTATATATAAGTAGTAGTTGCGTGGAGTTTGACTGCTATAAGAAATTAAGGCAAAGGACACATCAATGTAACGTAAGCATTAAGCATTTGATTCTTCACATCATGTAGGAGGAGGATATCAATCAATCAATCAAAGCATTTGTATAGCGCACTACTCACCCATATGGTCTCAAGGCGCTGAGGATGTTCTTGATGATCATCAATCCACAATGACGCCCATGAACTTCTGATTGGAATGATTTTGGTTGCTTTGACCTTATCCTCCCCAGCAAGTGTGTGGAATTTATTGTTGTTGTCAGTCACACCTCAATGAAATACCACACAGCCCGGGGGAAGAGGGTTAGGGTTTGCAAATTGGATGGGAATGGGGTTTTTGGGAAAGTTTGGTAGAGAGGAAAAAAACACAGCATGGACAAACAACAAATGAAGAAAAACAAATCTTTGGATTTGAAGATATTGAAAAATCTTAGGGACATAAAGGAAGTACACTTATGCATGCATGAAGTTGTTTGCTAAATGGATGGTTAGGTTACTGAATGAATGAAAAAAAAAATGAATGAAAATGCATTTATATACAGCGCGGTTGCTGCCCTGGGGCGTCCAAGCGCTAAGGAACCAGAAGAGGGTGTAGTGAGGCTGGTAGAGACTGGGATGAGGGGAAGAGGGCTGAATAATTACGGGGATTTGAACAGATGTGTTTTAAGTTGCTTGCGGAAGGAGGTAAGGTTAGGATTGGATCTCAGGTGAAGGGGAAGGGAGTTCCAGATTTTTGAGGCGTTGAAGGTGCTCTAGACCTTTTAATTCTGGGGACTGTTGCCATAAAAGCCTGACTAGAGCGCAGGTCTCTGCCTGGATGGTATTGGCTCACTAGACTACGCATGATTTTAGGGCCCGAGTCCCAAAAGGCCTGGTGGGCGATACACATTGCTTTGAAGGTGACTCTTTTACGTACTGGCAGCCAGTGAAGGCTGGTCAGTGCCTCTCTGACTGGAGTTCTGCGTGGAATTTGCAGTAGGGTACGGGCCGCACAGTTCTGTACCAGTTGTAGTTTGTTCAATGTGTACTCTGGGGCTCCCAGATAAAGGACGTTATTTGAGTCCAGGCGTGATTGTATTATGCCCTGGATAGCTGTTTGTTTTGCCTCCATTGGGAGCAGGGGGAGGACCTTCTTCAGAGTCCGGAGAAGTCCAAAGCAAGTGGCGGAGAGCTTTGTGGCCTGAGTGTTAAGAGTCAGATTCCTGTCCAGCCATACCCCCAGGCTTTTGATGTTATCTTTAGGAACCGGGGGGGAGCCTAGACAGGTGGGCCATAATGACTTGAAGAGGGTCGGATCGGCCGGGCCTAACAGCATGAGCTCCGTTTTGTCCCCATTCAGTTTTAGTGAGGACAGGGTCATCCAGGACTACTACTTACTGCAACTTACTAGTAACTACGAAGAAACAAGTTGACAGTACAGGGCTGCAGTAATTATGCAATTTCACTTGCCTCTCTGCCCTCAGAGAGAATAAAGACGTATTATTAGAACATTAAATTAGTTTTAAAAACAGCAAAGCCGTATTAAATAGCTGGAGGGATGAATTTGAAGCAGAGATCAAACAAACGCACAGAGTCACACTCGTAGAAGTAAGTTCAAGTTCACAACAATATCATTTAAAAGATAAGGAGAATTTAAGAGGATACTGTAACTGTATGTTGTAGTTGTCCTGTTGAATTTGTGTGAAGTTGATGCATCCAGCCATTCCTCTTATTCGCAGTACTCCTTCATTCCATCAGATGCTCCGTCGATCAATCTTGGTGACCAGACACACTGTCCACTGCCTGCCTGATGCGGAATTGCAGATCGCTAATGGTAAGCCTGAGTACATCATTCGATGGCACAGGGTAAAATCCTGCCTGTAATTGTTGATGGAAAAACACAACAGTAAGTGATAAAAAACACCACGGATTAAAAACAATATAAGGTACGCTGAGTAGTGCAAAAATAACACTTTCAGTTTCAGAGGTGACAGTATCACTCCCCAAAATCTAGAACACCCCACATTACCCTCCCAAAAACGTGAAGAATACTGCTACATGCCTACCTCGCAGAGGCCTAATTTCAAATCGTGCCAAAACGCACTCAGAAAGTATGCCTAAAACCCCCCTTTCCCACCATGGATTTTCTTCAAACAACTTGCAACCGAAATTAGACATTCCCACGAGTGCTCCAAGACCCCAGAACCCAGTCGCAAAAATCTAGAACACCCCCAAACACATGCAATACTGCTAACCCTAACAAGCCCTAAGTTAAAAATAGTGCCAAATGGTTTCTGCAACTAGGACAAATCCCCCTTTTCCCACCATGGATTTTCTTCAAACCACTTGCAACCAAAATTAGACATTCCAACGAGTGCTTCAAGACCCCAGAACCCAGTTGCAAAAATGTAGAACACCCCCAAACACATGCAATACTGCTAACCCTAACGAGCCCTAAGTTAAAAATAGTGCCAAACGCTTTCTGTAACTAGGACAAATCCCCCCTTTTACACAATGGATTTTCTTCAAACCACTTGTAACCAAACTTAGGCATGCCCAGCATTGCTCCAAGACCCCCCAACCCCCCCAAACACCAGGAACCCCCCCAAACAGCCCCCCCAAAACACAAAAGTGAGCGAAAAGTCTGAAAAGTGAAAAACTTTTTCACCATGGATTTTCTGCAAACCACTTGATTCCGATATTAGACCTTCCCCGCATTGCCCCCAGACCCCTGAACCCACCTGCAAAAGAGCAGAACACCCCCAGACAGGCAAAAAGCAAAAATGCAAAAACTCACACTTAGAACATTTTAGGCGTAGTTCCCAGATCACTCCATGCGCGCTCTGCAGCTAGGCCCTAACTCCCCTTTCCCACCAGGGATTTTCTTCAAACCACTTGCAACCAAAATTAGGCATGCCCAGCATTGCTCCAAGACCCCCCAATCCCCCCCCAAACACCAGAAACCCCACAAACAGCCCCCGAAAACACAAAAGTGAGCAAAAAGTCTGAAAAGTGAAAAACATTTTCACCATTGATTTTCTCCAAACCACTTGATTCTGATATTAGACCTTCCCCGCATTGGCCCCAGACCCCTGAACCCACCCGCAAAAAAGAAGAACACCCCAAACAGGCAAATAGCAAAAATGCAAAAACTCACACTTAGAACATTTTAGGCCTAGTTCCCAGATCACTCCATGCACGCTCTGCAGCTAGGCCCTAACTCCCCTTTCCCAGCATGGATTTTCTTCAAACCACTTGCAACGAAAATTAGGCATGCCCAGCATTGCTCCAAGACCCCCCAACCCCCACCCAAACACCAGGAACCCGCCCAAACAGCCCCCCGAAAACACAAAAGTGAGCAAAAAGTCAGAAAAGTGAAAAACTTTTTCACCATGGATTTTCTCCAAACCACTTGATTCCAATATTAGACCTTTCCCGCATTGCCCCCAGACCCCTGACCCCACCCGCAAAAAACAGAATACCCCCAAACAGGAAAAAATTCAAAAATGCAAAAACTCACACTTGGAAAAATGTAGGCCTAGTTTCCAGATCACTCCATGTGCGCTCTGCAGCTAGGCCCTAACTCCTGTGGTAAATTAATTTTACCGGATCATTTTTCCATATAATTATCAATAAAGGACAGCTCATTCAAATGAGAGGCAGAGTCCGTGGAATCTGAGTCATACGGGCTTTAATAGGAAACCCTCGAGGGTTGGATATCATGTTCCATCACCACTAAGGTTCAGGAAGGGACATTCAATGTTTTATTAGCATTACACATTATATATAGTAAAATGGTACAATTGAAACCAATACAGTAGGCGTAACAGGTGAAAAGAGAGATAAGAACACATGTGCGTAACAGGAGGCGTGTAAAAAGGCGTACACATGGGCGTGTACTGTACATGTCAGAGAAACGTCACATGTGGGTGGATGCATAGAGAAAGTTTGCAGGATCAGCAGAAACCTATGACCTGAATGCGCGCGCAACTAAGCATGACGTGGAACTGGGGGCTTTGACTTTAGCACTAGTGGAGGAGACTGGTGTCTGGAATGGCAGGGCAACCTGTACCTATAGCATATCTGGTATCTTATGTTTGGAGGATGTAGTGTCTGAAGTAAAAGGTCTCTCGGGCAGAGGCCGTTCAATACTGAATGCTAGTGCGTGCATACGTGTCTTGGTGCAACGTGCGGAGCCAAGGGCCTACCATGGTAACGGGTTCAGTAAATCACTTGCAAGGAGGACAGGAAGGCCGGGCCCTTTGCTCTGTAGCCGGGAATATGTTTACCTATTTCACTAGACTGGAATGTGTTTTCGAGGAGGCTGAGCAGATAACTGTAGGCAAAACATGATTTTGGCAGGCAAGCAGGCCGAGCCGGGCACCGCTTCGCTGGCAGGAAGTAAGGCAGGGGTCAGGGATGCATACAGCTTTCGGAGACAGGAGAGATGAGGCTCGGGGCCTCGTTTAAGGGCCTAGCTCGACTGGGTCAGAAAACATGGAGAAAACGTGTGCAAGATTCAGAAGTGTACCATGTAAAGACGTTGGCACCAAGTGCCTAGAAGCCTAATTAATGGGATTTCTTTGCATGACTGGATAGCTGACATGTTAAGGATGGACGCAAATGCATTTGCGTCTCTCTAGCATGTATGGAACAGAAGTTACACAACATATAAGGAACATGGGTGCATGGATAGGGTGCGAGTGGGGGACACATTAGCTACCTGAAAATTTCTATTACCTCATTCCCTCCTTGGACCCTACTACACCCTTCAGGATATATCTATATTCATGAGACCATCTATCTGTTCGTAAAGCATCATTTGTTCGTCTTTCTTTATTCGGGAACGGGAGCGTGTACTTGGACGGGGAATACAAGCTGTGGCGCACAAGCCGCAAATCGCTGGCCCACATTGCAGACAGAGACAACAACTGAATACTATGACCAATATTATTCCAAGGAATGATAACAATTTCCATCCCCAGGCGGATATTACACTCCAGAGCCAACCGGACCAAGTCCAGGAGCCTGGATTCTGGTGTATCAGGTGAGCAATCTCATGAAGCCGAGTTATGGCCTTATACACGGATGGCGCGTTATTAGGAATAAACACGCAACAACTGGATCCGATGACTCTACAAGCCCCGCCCCTATCTGCCAGGATGACGTCAAGGACAAGGCGATTTTGAAGAACAACAAGTCTCATAGCAGACTGTTCCTCGGTCAGGTTACCTAAGGCAGAAGTAGTCTCGTTCACTACTGCTTCTAAAGTTCTAGTTAATTTGCGTATCAATTTACTATTCTGGACAGGACCTACAAAAAAAAGAATCCTTTATTGAAATCTGTATATTGCTCCCATGTTGTTTCGGTCTGGTCGACAATCGGGGTCTTGATCTCCCTTCTATGTCTTACATGTACAAGATGTGGATTTCTATGATAATCAGGCGGGGCTAGGAAAACGGGTGGCAATAGGAACGCAATATAGCATGTCCCATCCCAATCCAATGGCAGACGAACATAGGCTGTCTGACCACATATGAAATAAGAATGGCGGGAAGCTTTGAAAGTAGACTTTCCTTTATCACTGAATTCGACCACAGTATTACAATCACTGTGTCCTAAATGTACTGAACCATTCTTTCTGACGCACAATTCACCTTTCACTGGCAAAACTGTAATAAACGGCAAGTCCGAATTAGTCTCAGACTGCACATTCAGGATCATAAGGTTAAGTGAGAAATTACCTAATCCATACACTTCATTTTCTAGATCGGTCCCTGTCCTTTGGGGAAGACCTTCCTTGTCTGGGAAACATATTCTATTCATGACGGTATTCAGGTTTCCCCATATCCAATTGCCTTGGGAAACCTTGGACTTACTATCTAGGGAAGACATTAAAGTAAACCATGCACCATACGAACCATTATGTGTGAACGGATAAGGAAAGAGGGGCAGAGCTCACTTGTATTTCTGATAGGGAGGGAGTCGGCCACATATCCAGCAATTGGTGGCATTGCTGGTCTGGTGAGAATGGTGTATCATACGGATAAATGTATTGTTGCGCATTGCTAAACAATAGGATAATTCATGTGGAGGCAGGTCACTAAAAGTGTGCTCTATAGAGTCATTAGAGGAAACATGTACATGTGAATCAAGAGGAAAGAAAATGTGTAGCATTAAACTAAGGCATATAATCGTAAGACTCAGAAGAAACATAGAAATTAATGCGATAATGCATCTGCTGTGCAAAACTTTACAGTACTGTTTTCTCTTTTCGCTACGCCTATCTCTCTGACTACTTGGGTCTATCTTATTCATGTCAGAAATCTGTCTAACCGCTTCACCCGAGGGGGACTTAAACAATTAAACGCTGTCTGACTTACTAGACCTCAACTTGGAACGATACTCCTCTTGGGGAGTTTTCTCAAGCAGGGGGAGTTTAGAGTCAGTCTCTAGAAGTGGGCAGTCCTTAATCGGGATTTCTGGACACAGTCCGTGAAATTTTTTAACGTGGCTTGAGTGCAGCCACCCCTTGCGTCCTTCCAGCTTGACTGCAGTTCTCGTTGTCATCAACACCAATTTAGGCTGCTTCCATCTGGGTTCCAGCTGACTTTTCCTATCAAAGTTCCTCACGTAGACAAGATCACCAGGGATGACTTCATGCGGTTTTACTTGGGTGTTGTCCGGAAAGGCAGCCGCAACCTGTGAACGACAATATTGTAGTGCAGACATCAAGGAAGCCAAGTAATCTGTCAGCATTGTACTATCAACATCAGTTATGCGTCTTGGCATAGGCGTACCCCACATGTTCGGGGGACGACCAAAAGTAATTTCGTATGGAGACAATCCTGTTCTAGAATGGGCTACCATTCGCATGTAAAAGAGTGCAACTGGCAGGGCAACTATCCAATCTACACCTTTTTCTGCACATATTTTTGCTAGGCGTGTTTTCAGGGTTTGATTATGTCTCTCTACGAGACCTGCGGCTTCGGGATGTCGGACGCAGTGGAACTTCCACTGGTAACCTAACAGGAGTGATACCCGTTTCATAAGCTCGGACGAGAATGGCTGTCCATTATCAGAATACACGACACGGGGCAAACCATATCGCGGGAAAAACTCACGTACCAGCTGTTTGGCAGTGGTTGCAGCAGTGTAATCGGGGACTGGATATGCTTCTGTCCATCGGGAAAGAGCACATACGACTACGAGGACATACTTGAATCCTCGGCATCTGTCCATCTGGATATAATCCATCTGGAGGACTTCAAAAGGATGGTCAGGAGGATGAAATCCACCTTGTTCCACGGGAACACCTTTGCCTGGATTGAACTGACAACAGATCATGCAAGTACGCACTTTCTGTTTTGCTGCTGCTCGTAAATGTTTGTTGAACCAGAGATTCTGTAAACTGTCTAACATGGCTTTCTCTCCTAAGTGTGCTGGACTATGTGCTGTATTAATGATGATTTGAACCATAGAGTCGGGGAGGAACCATGTGGCTCTTCCCTTCGTCATCCATCCCTGATCTGTCTGGATCCCTCCTTGTTCAGTCCATTTCTTGATTTAGTCTGGGGTTGCATGTGTCTGTATGTCGAGTACTTCTAGTGTGGGATCCTTAACTGTCAGGCAATGTGTCTGTGTAGGTACTTCAGTCTTTGTCATATCAGTCGGTATGTCTGTCTGAGCTGTAAGTTTGGCTGTTCGATCTGCCAGGTCGTTACCCTGGGAAATATTGTCGGTGACTTTAGTATGTGCTTTGCACTTCATGATGGCTATGGCTGTAGGCAAGTGTATTGCTTCTAACAGAGCTTGAATGAGGGGACCATGTCGGATCTTGGTACCGTGAGAAGTTAAAAAACCTCTCTCTTCCCAAAGAACTCCGAAGTCGTGAACGACTCCGAATGCATACTGTGAATCTGTGTATATGTTTACTTTCTTATTCCTGGCTAGTATACAGGCTTGGATAAATGAAAAATAACAACCTAGGACATTTAGTGATACAGATCACATGTAAATTAGACACGATATAAAAGTAAACTACAGCTGGCTAAAAAAACAGGCTTTTATTAAACAATTAGCACAAGTAAAAATCATTCATATAGCATCAAATAACAATTGTAAAATCACATTGAGTACCTAACAATTATATCTAATGTATTCATAATATAAAAATTAAAGAGTAAGTGGCATGAAAATTCGGTCTCTACGCGCGTTTCGGCGGCCAGCGCCTTCTTCTTGGAGCAGCCACACAATATCTACAAAGTCAAAATACATAGAATATAAATTATATCAATTCTGAATCAGTGTTTACGTCTGCCCATCCTTTCTTTCACCCCCCTTCTCCATCCTGTAAATTGCCCACCAATTGCCCACCAATGGCTTTTCGTTCTAAGGAAATGACAAGACTTATGTGCACTATTAGGTTGCACTTTCTCCTTCTACAGCTGCTAAAATAACTTTTTTTAAAAATAACCTAATCTTTTATGTAATGTGAAATGTTTAGAAACATGCTTTTTAATCTGAGAGTCAGAATTGATATAATTTATATTCTATGTATTTTGACTTTGTAGATATTGTGTGGCTGCTCCAAGAAGAAGGCGCTGGCCGCCGAAACGCGCGTAGAGACCGAATTTTCATGCCACTTACTCTTTAATTTTTATATTATGAATACATTAGATATAATTGTTAGGTACTCAATGTGATTTTACAATTGTTATTTGATGCTATATGAATGATTTTTACTTGTGCTAATTGTTTAATAAAAGCCTGTTTTTTTAGCCAGCTGTAGTTTACTTTTATATCGTGTCTAATTTACATGTGATCTGTATCGCTAAATGTCCTAGGTTGTTATTTTTCATTTATGCATATTTCCCTGGCCTAGGAATTGTAAGATTCGGTAATTCAGGGGGTCCTTGATACATATACATTAGTATACAGGCTTGGGTCAGAGCAATGAGCTCTGCAGCTTGAGCAGATAGTGTGTCAATACGGTGTGTTTCTATGACTTCAGTTTCAGTGGTCACCGCATAGGCGGCTACTAACTGTCCTGTGCTTGTTCTCATACATGAACCATCCACGTAAAGTGTCAGGTCTGGGTCGGTCAATGCAATGTCTGTCAAGTCTTGTCGGGGCTTTGTTACTGTATTAATGACTTCTACACAGTCATGGGTGTTGGATCAATTGTACTCGAGGGTAACAATGTGGCAGGGTTGAGTATGTTGCAGCGTCTGATTTCTATGTGTGGCTGGAAAAGTGTCAGTTCATAACCTGTCAGTCGTGCTATGGTCAAGTGTTGAGTCTGGGTTCGGTTCAGAAGAACTTCCACGGAATGTGGAACCTGTACTGTCAAAGGATGTCCTAACACTATTGAATCGCTTTGTCTGATAGCTAGAGCTGTTGCTGCAACTGATTTCAAGCATGCAGGCAGAGCCTGGGCTATGGGATCCAATGTACTAGAAAAATAAGCACAAGGCTTATGGTGTCCTGCTTGATCTTGTGTGAGAACCGATAATGCTGTGCCATCGCGTTCTGTGACAAAAAGTGTAAAAGGTTTGCTGTAACATGGTGTCGCTAAAACTGGTGCTTGACATAAAGCTTTCTTCAAGTCATTAAAAGCTTGTGTATGTTCCTGAGTCCAAGGAAGGACAGTCGAAGTCGCTGCCTCCTGTGTTGTCAACTGTATGAGTGGCTTGGCTAGAAATGCATACTGAGGAATCCATTGTCTGCAGTACGAAGTGAGGCCAATAAAGGCCCGTACTTCCTTTTGTGTCTTGGGTTGTGGCAGATGTGCAATTAACTGGATATGATCTGGTGTCAACTGCCTACCCCTCTTGGACAGTAAGTGTCCAAGGTATACCACCTGCTGGGCACAGAATTGGAGCTTCGAAGGGGACACTTTATGCCCCTTTTCGGCCAGAAAGTACAAGACTGTCCGTGACGCGCGCTCGCAATCACGTTTGGTCCGTGCTGTGATCAGTAGATCATCAACATATTGCAGTAGAGCAGTGTCAGTAGGCATATGAATACTGTCTAGTTGTCTTTTCAGTGCTTGGCTGTAAATACTAGGACTTTCCGTGAACCCTTGAGGTGCACGTGCAAATTTGAAGCTTCGGCCATTTAAACAGAAACCGAAAAGGTATTGGCTTTCGGGATGAATGGGGACACTAAAGAAGGCGTTCTTCAGATCGATTACAGTAAAGAACGCAGCTTCGGAATCAATGGCAGTCAATAGGGATGAAATGTCTGGGACCACTGGGTACTGTGGTACTATGCATTTATTGAGTTCTCGAAGATCGATCACCTGTCGGTAGACTGGAGGAGCATTTGGGTCAGTTCGTTTAAGAATCGGAATGATAGGAGAATTACATACATTGGAGTCAGTTTCTACAACTACTCCTTGGGCAATGAGTTCGTCAATAATTTTCAGTAAGGCTGCTACAGCCTCGGGGGGCAATTTGTATTGTCGGATTCGGGGCAGTACAACACCTTGCTTGAGTGTGACACGATAGGGAGTAATGTGCATACAACCTACATCAGTTGGACCTTGCGCCCATAAATGCTGTGGAACATTTTTCAATCTTGCATCAAAATCTCTCAACACATAATGACCCTTAAAGTCACGTAGAAATAATCTCACTCCTTCCGGAGAACAGCATATAACTGCTCCTAGAGCTTTCAGCGTTTTAATACCAAGCAAGTTTTCGGGACAAGATTTCGTAAGTAATAAATCTGTAGTACGGGACAATGGACCAACTGCAAGGGGAACCGGCTTTGATACTTCGTTAACAATAGGCTTTCCTGAAAATCCAAGGGAAACATTCTGTGAGCCTGAGAGGGGTGCCCCTGGAACCTCGTCATGACTAATGGTAGTTCTGCTCGCCCCTGTGTCAATCAAAAATTTTCTGTCTTTCCCTAATACCTGACTATGTACATAGGGACCCTCTTGATCTACAGGAACCTCGATAAGGGGCAAGCCAACCTCCCTCTCTAGGCTGTTTCATGTGTACTGCTGATAATCGGGGTAATCGGACTGTGCATACTGGTACATTTGCTGTGTGACATGTTGTGTTGCGGCAATGGGTTGGGGTTGGGGTACATCTACTGTCTGTTGCTGTGCATTCTGTGGAGGTTGCGTATTTTGCGGAATATTCTGATTCTGTGGAACGTGCTCTGGTCTAGGCGGACGTGGTCTTTCTTTCGTTTTACCTGTAAGAATATTATGTCTTAGAACGGCACATTCGTTTATGAAGTGACCTGGCTGTTTACAATAATTGCAATTCCCTTTAACAGGAGCTGCAGGATGACTAGTTTGTGTGTTCTGCGTGTTACCCCTTTTCTGACCATCTACTGGGACGGACTGGGCAACTAGTACTTTCATTTTCGTATCTTTCATACGTCTCTGTTCATGATCGTGTTCCTCTCTAATTCTGTTCTGGTGGTACTGTAACATTTGTAACATTTGGGAAGGCGTATTTGCTTGCCATGTGCTTTCGACTTTCAATACTCTATTTTTAACCTGTGGTAAGGAATTCTCGACTAATTTGGTCACAAAAAGATGTGGATATGATTCGCTACTTGTTTTCAGGCCACTATTAATAATGAAACATTTCTCGAATCTAGAATAAAAATCACTAGTGTCTTCGTCTTGTTTCTGTTTGCAGGCTGAGATTGCATCCCAGTCTTCCTTTTTAACTGTCAATAATCTAGGCAAAACTTGTACTAATAATCCTGGTAATGCTTTAGTTTTGTCCCCAAGACCTAAACCTGGGGTACGTGTCTTTTCCTCGTCTTCTAATTCAGTCCAGATAATCTTTTTATCTCCCACCTCCCATTCTTTCTCCTTCAGTTTTTCGTAAATCCCTGCTGGCAATAATACTTTTAACATTTTAAGAATGTCGGAATACGTGTAATCTCCCATCAGTAACATGTCTTTTAATTCACGGTGGAATCCTGCATGGTCTTTATCGTGACAAGGTACTATTTTCTTCATTTCCAATAATTCCATTTTAGTCAAAGGAGTGTATACGAATACGCGTTGAAGCGCACCCCCTGTAGTCTGGACGGGATGTACTTCTCGTAAGGGATTCTGTCTGTCTAGGTGATATGGCTGTCTTACTGGGGGTGGAACAGAAACAAAATGTGGAGTCAGGAAAGTTCTGTATTTGTGACGTTGTTCTAGAATGGTATTAATTAAATCGGTACCTAGGCCTTTCCATCTTCTCAGGAGTAAGTCTTGCAATATATTATACAATGTACCTGGATCGGAGTGCTGATTTTCATATAGTGTAATGAGATGTTGGATCATGTATATACCAGCTAGTCGCTGTTCGTCTGGAGAAAGGCTCAAAAACATTTGTGCTACTGAATCGTCTTTATATATACTGTCATTCCCAGCCCATTGGACTGCTGACCGGGCTAGTTCCTGATCACGCATGGTACTAAGTTCATGATAACCTATTCTTTCTTTCAGTATTTTATCGGTGTCTTGGAATACATGTTCAAGGGAACCTTGTTCTGGTATCGGGGAAAGGAAACGTTTCTTGTTTTCTAGACGAATGGGTCTGTCAAAAGAATACTGTTTAGGAAGTTTCACTCTACCTACGTACGCTATTGTGCCTTGATTCTCTACTGTATTATCTATTTCTTCCTCCTCTGAGGATTCATTCTTGTCTGACTCGGCTTCCCTTTCAGCCTTCTGTCTGTCATGCATTGTTACTATTTCTTTACGGATCTTTCTGGACATAGCATCTATACAATTCTGTTTATCATGTTTACAATCTGCAATATTCTGACTCCATTTTATCAATACATTCATCTCTTCTTTGACAGCACCTGGCCGATCTCGTTCCCTTATCAAACAATTAATCAAGAATCGTAATATTAAACCTTGTGTCTCCGCTTTCTGATATGCCTTGGCCTCGCGAATACATTCTGGTCTTTCCCCTGTTCTAATAAAATGATATATATTGTCTAGATGGTTTGTCATTTCTGGTAATAACATCAAATAATCTGTAACACGTCGTAGACGTAACGAGGCTAACATCATGTCTCCTTCCTTGCCAGGTACTGGATCATATCTACAATCTGTCATATAATGTCTAAGGTTTTCGTATGCAACCGCTTTCGGTGTACGTTGCAATGCTAATTCTCTGATTGTCATTCGTTTCACTTGTGGCGGGGTGCGAAGGTGGCCTCCTACGGCACCTCGTGAGGCGGAAGCATGGGCATGAACTGACTGGGTTGTAGCTGTTGAGGTCATGGCGGGTATAAGAGGCATATGTAATGGGGTGGACTCTGGGTTGCAGCTGTCGCAAAAAGATTTAGAGGACCAATAGTAGGGGGAACAGTAGTAGGGGGGCCTGTAGCAGTAGCAACAGCAGTAGGGGAAGTGACAACAGGTGCGGGAAGCGAGTCTGGGAGATGTGGAGGGGTCGTGGCTTGAACAGACGGAGCAGGCTGCTGTACATTATTAACGGGTGGTACGGGTACATTGGTATATGCTGGAGCTACGCCATCTAAATAGAAAGAAAGGAAAATGTCTGCTGCGGTCTGTTTGTGACGGAGTTTAGTCGGAACCAATGGTGGTGGCAAGTTACGGGGTACTTCCGGGGTCGCCTTGGGCAGGCCCTCGGCAAGAACTGGATACATGCCTGTAATGAGTGCATTTATTTGACGGTCTAATTATTCTAATCTGACTTGTTCTCCTTCTTCTAGTAACTCTTTTTCTCTAGCTTTTTCGGATTCTTCTCTACTTTTCTCTGCTTTTCTGATTTCTTTCTCTGTTCTTCTACGCGATTCTTTACGCCACAATTCTATGGCATCTTTCTGAGATTGTCTGGCTTTCTTTTTCCACAATGCTTCTTCTACTCTCATGATGCATTCAGCATCCCATGTCCCTGAGACAGGCCATCTATACTTCTCTTCCAGATCCTTGGTGTAATCCACCCACAAATCTAAATACAGCACGGCATCTAAGCCATGCTTGTGGTACATAAAATATCCTGGAGTGTCCCTAGGCGGGACGGGAACTGCTTCTTCGAGTATCCCTTTCCTAGTACCTATCTGACGTAATTTCGAGAACAGTGGCATGATTGGAGTGATTCGGACGTGAACACAATAAACACAGTAATAAACAGCAAACAATCATTCACCCCACGACATTAAAAACACATTAAAACATTTCAGACTGAAACCTGGTACATAGAAAACACATATTCTGAAAATCTCGAGATAATACTGTATAACTAGATGCACTGCTAAAACAGTACAGATAATACCGGTCCCATAAAGAGACACGTCGGACCGTATTCACCTAAGTGAACACGTCAGGACCAGGTCTGTGTACCCAGACCTGTCTTGACCGGGCACAAATTAATGAACCCGTCTAGATGCGTTCCCAACAACGGTACTCACCGGGAAGCAAGAAACTGAAGGCCTCGGAAACTGGACTGGACTGCTACGACCTCTGACTGCCACGCATCACGCTACCACGCATGCGCTTCGGAACAGGTGGGCCTCCGGACACCTCGGACCTTGCTCTCTCGACTAGGGCTCTGGTCGGGATCCTCCGCATTCCTCACCGCATCGTCTGGACGTCGGACCGCAGTCTCCGTCTCCCCCGTGGGCCCGAGGGAAGATAGCAGGAAAACCCGCAAACGTGCACGGTTTCCGTCGCGGCTGTAGAAGGGGTCAAAGCCTGCGTGACTTCACCGGCGAGTGGGGAAGGGGGGGGGTACCTGTTCGGGCGCCAAATTATGTGGTAAATTAATTTTACCGGATCATTTTTCCATATAATTATCAATAAAGGACAGCTCATTCAAATGAGAGGCAGAGTCCGTGGAATCTGAGTCATACGGGCTTTAATAGGAAACCCTCGAGGGTTGGATATCATGTTCCATCACCACTAAGGTTCAGGAAGGGACATTCAATGTTTAATTAGCATTACACATTATATATAGTAAAATGGTACAATTGAAACCAATACAGTAGGCGTAACAGGTGAAAAGAGAGATAAGAACACATGTGCGTAACAGGAGGCGTGTAAAAAGGCGTACACATGGGCGTGTACTGTACATGTCAGAGAAACGTCACATGTGGGTGGATGCATAGAGAAAGTTTGCAGGATCAGCAGAAACCTATGACCTGAATGCGCGCGCAACTAAGCATGACGTGGAACTGGGGGCTTTGACTTTAGCACTAGTGGAGGAGACTGGTGTCTGGAATGTCAGGGCAACCTGTACCTATAGCATATCTGGTATCTTATGTTTGGAGGATGTAGTGTCTGAAGTAAAAGGTCTCTCGGGCAGAGGCCGTTCAATACTGAATGCTAGTGCATGCATACGTGTCTTGGTGCAACGTGCGGAGCCAAGGGCCTACCATGGTAACGGGTTCAGTAAATCACTTGCAAGGAGGACAGGAAGGCCGGGCCCTTTGCTCTGTAGCCGGGAATATGTTTACCTATTTCACTAGACTGGAATGTGTTTTCGAGGAGGCTGAGCAGATAACTGTAGGCAAAACATGATTTTGGCAGGCAAGCAGGCCGAGCCGGGCACCGCTTCGCTGGCAGGAAGTAAGACAGGGGTCAGGGATGCATACAGCTTTCGGAGACAGGAGAGATGAGGCTCGGGGCCTCGTTTAAGGGCCTAGCTCGACTGGGTCAGAAAACATGGAAAAAACGTGTGCGAGATTCAGAAGTGTACCATGTAAAGACGTTGGCACCAAGTGCCTAGAAGCCTAATTAATGGGATTTCTTTGCATGACTGGATAGCTGACATGTTAAGGATGGACGCAAATGCATTTGCGTCTCTCTAGCATGTATGGAACAGAAGTTACACAACATATAAGGAACATGGGTGCATGGATAGGGTGCGAGTGGGGGACACATTAGCTACCTGAAAATTTCTATTACCTCATTCCCTCCTTGGACCCTACTACACCCCCCTTTCCAAACATGGATTTTCTCCAAACCACTTGCAACCAAAATTAGGCATGCCCAGCATTGCTCCAAGTCCCCCAAGACCCCCCCAAACACTAGGAACCCCCCAAACAGCCCCCCAAAAACACAAAAGTGAGCAAAAAGTCTAAAAAGTGAAAAACGTTTTCACCATGGATTTTGTCCAAACCACTTGATTCCGATATTAGACCTTCCCCGCATTGCACCCAGACCCCTGAGCCCACCTACAAAAAAGCAGAACACTCCCAAACAGGCAAAAAGCTAAACTGGAAAAAGTGTCACAGAAAAATGTAGGCCTAGTTCCCAGATCACTCCATGCGCGCTCTGCAGCTAGTCCCTAACTCACCTTTCCCACCAGGGATTTTCTTCAAACCACTTGCAACCAACATTAGGCATGCCCAGCATTGCTCCAAGACCCCCAACCCTTCTCAAACACCAGGAACCACCCCAAACAGCCCCCCGAAAACACGAAAGTGAGCGAAAAGTCAGAAATGGGAAAAACTTTTTCACCATGGATTTTCTCCAAACCACTTGATTCCGATATTAGACCTTCCCCGCATTGCCCCCAGACCCCTGAACCCACCCGCAAAAAAGCAGAACACCCCCACACAGGCAAAAACCAAAAATGCAATAACTCACACTTAGAACATTTCGGGCCTACCTTCAATTCAGTCCAAATGTGCTCTGCAGCTAGGTACTAACTCCCCTTTTCCACCATGGATTTTCTGAAAAACAAATGCAATCAAATTTAGACTGTGCCAGCAGTGCTCCCAGACCCCAAAACCCACCCTCAATAACCTAGAAGCCTCCTAACCAGCCCCCCAAAAACAGGCAAGTGAGCAAAAATGGAAAAACTTTTTCACCATGGATTTTCTTCATACCACTTGCGTCCGATATTAGACCTTCCCAGCAATGCCCCCAGACCCGTCAACCCACCCCCAAACAGGCAAAAAGCAAAAGTGGAAAAAGTGACACTTAGAAAAATGTAGGCCCAGTTCCGAAATCAATCCATGCGGGCTCTGCAGCTAGGCCCTAACTCCCCTTTCCCACCATGGATTTTCTTCAAACCACTTGCAACCAAAATTAGACCTTCCCACAAGTGCTCCCAGACCCCTCGACCCAGGCACAAAAATCTAGAAGACCCCAAACAGACCCCCAAAAACATGCTATACTGCTACCTCTCAGAGCCTGCCCTTCCACCTCTAGGAGGCTGTGATTGCTTTCTGTTTTTTTCACCCTTGCAGCATATCTAATTGTATGCAGCAACTCCAGCAAGCAACATAGCCCCAATTTTACATGAACTGTTATGTTATGTTATGTTATAACAAGTTTTATTAAGCGCTCAGCTACTCGGACCGTCTGCATGGCATAACAACACTACACTGGCTCGACCACTCCACCACGACTAGACAAACATGTAGTTCTGCTGTAGTAGTTGTTGTTGACTGGTTTACCTGTTTTACATTCACGAATTAGACATACTTCTTCCGTAAACCGACGATGATGAGCCATCCATCCCAGCGAGTGACTGTAAAGAAAAGATATATATTATTTAACTTGGTATATTGACAAACAGTGAGTCGAAGGACATTTAACATATTGTAAAATGCAACGTAGTGGGTCCTACAGTTGAAGTACAATTTCAATTAAACAAGGTAAACATAGTAGACTTTAGTTACTTTAAGTGTGTAAAAGATTACATAATAACAGAAGAGATTCATTTCATGCACAAGAAACAAAACTGCAATTGCCTGCTTCCATCAGAGCCAGACAGCCATTGATGTCCACTGCATGCCATCTTCTCATTATTCGGTCATTACCTGTTCCACTTTTTGTCCACATCTTCTTCCGGAATTGAGGTCCCATAGGGCAGCCTCTCCTGTCAATTTCAGATGTAACTGTGTCAGCCATCATTAATGTGGACTCATTCATTCCAGTCCCACTTGAGGGGACTCGTCTACGAAGACAAAGTTCTTCATTGTGCGTAATCCAGCCATCTGCTTTGAGGGAAATAGATAGGAGTCTGGAGGAGGAGGATAGAGGAGCATGACTGAGTTCTTGTGAACTTGTGAACCGGAGGAATGCAGACTGCGGCACCTTCAAATCAATATGGAAATAAGTGAAGACAGTTCTGCTGATGGGCTTGTTGTGATTAGGTGATTAAAGTTTTGTCATGGTAAAAGTTGCAAAACAAAAACACACGCAGGAATAAAAGTGAATAAGGATGAAAAAGAAATTAAGTCATTTTCAGGGCTCGGTGTCGGGGAAGTAGAGCTCGTCCTCAAACTCTGCGAATTGAGACGGGAGTAGGTCAGGTAACAGAGAAGAACTTCCGTAATCTAAGTCGGTGTCCTCTTCTTCCGCCGTGCATTCACGTATTTTGTAATCTGGTGGTCTGAAGTGCTGATTCATCTTGATCATTGTTAACCTCTCCACATTTTTAGGCGGGAGGAGGCTGCTTTTTGAGGTTACAATGCCACCAGCAGCACTGAAACACGTTCAGAAGACACGCTTGCGAGTGGGCAAGACAAGTAATTTATGGCCAGGTAGGTGATCTGTTGCCATAGATGCCTTTATCCCATACCAATACACCAATGGGTTCTGATTAACGTAGACCTCTGTTGGGTTATCCAGATAGGCCTGCACCATCGAATCAATGTTCTCCAGGGTTCCTCCACTTTGCGTACTTTGTTCTGTGGCCTTTGCATCTCTGAAACAAGCAAACCCTTGCTGAGTTAGCCAATCCGCTTCCGACAATATTATGGCTGGGCCTGGTGCAGGTGAGGATGATGATACGGTTGCTGGTGTCGTTAACGGCTGAGAGGGAATGTGACTCACTTCAGCCACAGATTCAAAAAATGACCTTGACGCCGGATGGCCTGCTGATTCGGTACTACTACTGCCGCTTCCTTCAATTTTCTGCCACTCTTTTTCGAACCGAGTGGCTGACACAGCTAGCCAATGTTTGTACTTTGTAACATCTGCTTCACCAAAAGGAATGAATGCTTTGCTGGCCACTGCCTTTTTGTACCGTGGATCCAGAATATGGCACAAATGTAATGTTATTCTGTATGTATGTTTTTAAGCCTTTGATTGCCAACTAGGCTGCTTAATAAGATCTCTGCCAACTGATATGCGTTTTGCTTGTGAGTATCATCTTTGAACGTTGAAGACACCGCCTTCAGTTGGTGCTCCAGCATGCGCAACAATGGGATAGCTTTGCCCAAAGTACAGTCCTCCCTGCCGACTTCATGCGTGAAGACCTCAAAAGGACGAAGCATGTCTGTAAGGCTTTTAACTATCTTCCATTCCTCCAACTCTAGCCACTTGTCTTTCATAGTAGACCCAGTCCAAAGACATACTGATTGATTACCACCCACTGCTCAGACAGACGCTCAAACATGTAGAAGGTTGAGTTCCAACGTGTTACCACCTCCTGGATAAGTCCTTTGACTGGCAGTCTACGTTCCTTTTGCATGCGCCTCAGCTCCTTCCGGGCCTTAAAAGAATGGCTGAAATGTGTGCAGATTCTTCGGCAGGTGGTCAGTAACTTGCTGACTGTATTTTCTTTTTTCAAGAAATCTTGCACAACCAGGTTTATACAGAGGGCCAAACACGGCACTCTGAAATAGCCACCCTTTTGCATGGCCTTAACTACATTATTGCCATTATCCGTGGAAACATAACCAATCATGTGCTTTCTTGGAAACAGCCATTGAAGGACCTTAGTTTTAAACTCATCCAAAATGTTTAATGCAGTATGCGATTTCTCCATGGCAAACATGGCTAATGTTGCATGTTTTCGAGTAGCTTGAAAAATTGTGTCCTGGTCAACACCTGCGGCTATCTTTACTCTGACCCCTGCAAAAGAGACCCAGTGTGCAGTGATGCACATGTAACCAAGGGCTTGGCAACTGGTCCATGTGTTTGTTGTCAGCTGTATAGTGTGAACAGCACTCTTCTGCAAATCTGCCCCAATCACATCCAGTACATCTTCATGTAGTGCTGGAACCGCAACTCTGGCAAAATAGGACCGGCTAGGAACCTTCCATTTAGGGCAGACTGTTGCCACAAATTCTTAAAAACCCACCCTTCCACGAAAGAAAAAGGGAGAAGGTCCAGCGCTAGCATTTTAGCCAGCTTTGCGTTATACAGACATACCGTTGGGAGGTTGCGTTCAAATGGCGCCTCCGACCACAACATTCCGCTAATGGTGGGCTGGACCATTTTACGTGATGATGATGATGACTTCTTCAAACCAGTTAGGCCCAGTGATGTAGTTTTTCGCATTGGTGTCTCTCCCAGACTCTTAGTGTGCCTCATACATGTTGCAGGGGGTAGAGGGTGTGGGCGATACCACTGCAGTGCTGCTGCCAGGGGTACTGGGTGTCCCAGAAAAAATGTCTGTCGCTTCTTTACTTCCCCCTGCACGATCAGCCTCTGGTTATCATCAGATGCAATATCAATGGTTACATTTGGATTTGTTTTTCTTTTGGCTTCCTCGATCTTACTTAGGTGCGGCTCCCACTGGATAATATGGTGTTATTTGAGATGACCCCTCTGGCCACCGGTACCATTGTTGGTACCAAGCTTACCCCGACTAACTAATGTTTTACAAATTGAACAAACAACCATGTTTTCCGTACTTTGGCTAACAGTTAAGAAGCCCCAAACTGGAGATGTCTGCTGGTGGTGGAGGTGCTACTTTGAGTTTCGATCACAGGTGAAGTGGAGGATGGGTGTGGCTAAATTCGTTTCTGTTGTTCACTTACAGTACCACCACTTGAGGTTGAGCTGGATGGAGGTCCCTGCTGGCCCTTCTGACAAAAAAATATGGAAGCTGTAGGTCGTGTTGGTGTTGTAGTTAACTGCGTTGGTGGTGGTACCAGTGCCATGCCGCCCACATCCTGCTCAGCAGCCATTCGGGATAGGTTGAAAATGTCTGTCTGATGCATGCCCACTGGGGCTGGGGTGATGACTGAGATGACTGGGTCATCGTCAGACTGTTCATCAGCAGCAGAAGACACCACTTCTTGTTCGTCGGCATCACCCATAAGTCGAAGCCTTGCAGGAGCCTTCCTTTTAGGCTTAGCTACTGTTGTCGGCTCATGGCGTGCATCACTCTCAGACTGCATTTGTGGGTTCCAAACAAGATCAAGGTCATCAGAATGAAGAGGGCTTGAAGAAGAACGTGTAGTAGTAGTAGCCCTCCTTGACCTTTTTCTTGCTGGGGATCTGGAAGACAATGGATCATCATCAGGAGGAGTGGCTTCCTCGGATGACACCTCCTTTTTAATATCAATTTCATAATGTGCTCCTACTTCTGGAGGAACAAGCGCTGTAGGCAGTTGTGCCGCTCCATGAACCTCCGTTTGCACCTTTCCTTGTGTCTCTACCTGCGCCTCTCCTTGCGCCTCTCCTTGCCCATGTACTTGCACTTGTACTAGTTGCACCTTTGGTTGTCTTTGAGGCTGTGGTTGTTGAACACTCGTCAGCTGAGTTACACCCGGCGTTGATTGGATGGTACTTTCTTGTGATCAGCCAACATCACTGGTCGATGGTGATTGAGAAAGTAAAGTGGCTGCCTCAGCAGCACTCATGGTCATGGACTTAACTTGGCGTGGTGGCACTGAGCCCAATGAAGCGGAGGTGCTGCTTCCAGCTTGGTCCCCGGTGGACACCGCTGCTGTTGCAGGCGTAGGTTTTTTTCCCCCAAAAAGGTGTCGGTGGGCACACCAGTGTCCTTGGTAGGTGGTGCCACTTGCTTCTTCTGCTCCTTCTTACTGGCAGTGGCACTAGCAATTTATTTCGCTGAGGCGCTATGTCCACCTTTCTTTGGGGCCATCTTCTTCAGTTGTCAGAACAGCAGGCCGCAGTTGCACGAGTTGCAGAGTTGTCTTGTCTGTGGTCACACATGACGTCACGTGCCATTGTGCTGCACACACCGCTGCAGGACTTCTTCCTGGCACTGGTGGTTCTCTTGTGCACCTAAAAGCAATGGAAGCCAGAGGAACATCAGTTAAACACCCCAAAAGTAAAAAAAAAAACACACAAAAATCACCATAATGCCATCCATGCCCTCAATGATGTTAAATTCAAGACACCCCACAGGCAAATTGACCCCCACCACATGGCCAGGCCCTGCCTGTACCAGGCCCCAAAATGGCCCCCACCCACATGGCCAGGCACCAAAATCACCACAAAAAGTCAAAAAACACACAAAAATCCCCACAATCCTATGCCATCCATGCCCTCAATGATGTTTAAATTCAAGACACCCCACAGAAACACTAGGTCCATGCACCACTCACTACACCTGGGCATAATGGTTGAAAGCAAGGCACACTGGGTGCAGGCCTGAACACACTGCCTGGCTTCAAAATGGCCCCTTGACCCCCACCACATGATCATGCCCTGCCTGTACCAGGCCTCAAAATGGCCCCCACCCACATTGCCAGGCCCCAACAACACCTCAAACAATCAAAAACACACAACAATCACCACAATCCAATGCCATCCATGCCCTCAATGATGTTTAAATTCAAGACACCCCACAGAAAGACTAGGTCCATGCACCACTGAGTACCCCTGGGCATAATGGTTGAACGCAAGGCAAACTGGGTGCAGGCCTGAGCACACTGCCTGGCTTCAAAAGGTCCCCTTGACCCCAACCACTTGGCCAGGCCCTGCCTGTACCAGGCCACAAAATGGCCCCCACCCACATGGCCAGGCCCCAAAAAACACCCCAAAAAGTCGAAAAACTCACAAAAATCACCACAATCCAATGCCATCCATGCCCTCAATGATGTTTAAATTCAAGACACCCCACAGAAAGACTAGGTCCATGCATCACTCACTACACCTGGGCCTACTGGCTAGTGAGGCTTTACAGGCACCCCAAAATGAAAAAATAAATCAACATATAACAGTGAGCTAAAATTCCATGACATAAATGAGAAATAAGTAAAAAAAATCACAAAAACAGTTGTATCATGCACCCATGACTAAACCTGGGCCTACTGGATACTGTGGCTGTCCACAATATATATTTTTTTAAGTTGTGAAAAAAGCTTTAAAACTGTAGTTGCCTCAACTGCAATGCCCCAAACAACAACACCAACTTCCTTGTAAAATCTCAAGTCCAAAAGTAATCCAGACTCCAAAGTCCAAAAAGTCCTCAAATACAAATATCCAGCAGCAGCCACAAAAAGTAATCCTTCCAGCTCCAGATCCAAATCAAAAGTGACCAGGACAAGGACAAAGCACTGGGAGGAGCCTGCTGGACAGGAACAGGAAGTTGGAGACTCTAGGGCACTTCCTTCCTCCCACCCCCCCCCAAAAATGGACTCTTGCACCAAAAAGTGCAGCCAAATATCAATCTGAGGAGGTATTCTAATCAAAATCTTCATTTTCAGAAGGTTTATGCGTCCTGCGGTGGATTTCTTGTGCAGAATTGCAGTTTTTGCAATTTCGGGAACGCGAGCTGTTCAAATCTCCCGCCGGAAGTCAGCTGTGCGCCGCATCTACGTGTTCGGCATTGTTTACTCACACAATGCGTGATCGCGGGCCCTTATGACGTACTCGCGTTGTCAAACTCTTGTTGTGCAAGATGGCGAGCCGCGATGACGTAAATGCGTTCGAAAAACTCTTGCGCGATCACGCAGCAAGATCGAAAATGGCGCAGCACACGCAAACCAGGAGAAAAACAACTCGGCGGACTCAGAATCACGGTAAGTCAACGCCGCGTGTGCGATATTGTATTTTTCAAGCGCGAGCCGCAGACCGCGAAATTGCCAAAAATCCGCAACTTCGTGAACAAATTGGATTTTACGCCCCGCTTACTTAGGATGGAAGGATGCCGGGCTTTAATTGGGCTGGGTCTGAGGACCGGCACTTATTTTCAGGGAGCCTCCAAATGGGTCTCTATCGGGTTCTATTGTTGGCCCTCTCAAAGATAGTCAATTTTTTTTTTATTGCACTGCAGTGAGAGCATGCACATCGATGTACACGTTCTTGCTCACTACTGAGAACTGGAGACATCATGCTTTGTTACCCACATTGTAGAAGGAAGGGAAATCCTTTAAAGAATGTTTTTTCCAAACGTAGGATAATTGGATAGGATTTGCACACAATGATACTTATCTTGATTTGGCCCACAACCCAACTTGCATTGCCCACACCCCTTTAAGAGCTTTGTCCCCATCTTTTAGAGTATCCCCACTTTTTTTCTCCCACTTACAACCCTGACTACACCATAGTAACAAAGAAACCGTGTAAGCTTCCATTGAAATATACAATGGCACTAGGTTTCATAATTTGCCATCAACTCTGGCAGCCTTCTACCACAGTGCAAGAGTGTATATCAGCACAAAGATTTGTTATCCACAGAAATGTTGTGTAATTTGTGTAGCTGTCTGCTGGAACACTCATCACCAAAACATATTAAACATGGGAATTTGCCAGAAATACATATACCATGGTGCAAAGTCAAAATATCGATTCCCTAATATCATAATGGAGTGGTGTGGCTCACTGGTTAGAGGCGGCAGACCCGGAAGCAGAGAACGGCCCTGGACCAGGGTTCAATTCCCGACGCGGCAGGGTCGTGGACCAGGGTCAGCGGACTGGATAATTCTCGCCTCGGTGTCTACTCTAACCAAGGATCACACTCGGCAACTCTGGGCATTAGCTTGCTTCATCTCTACAACGGCCCCCCACATTCGCCGGGGATGCCTAGTTTCACCTTGGAGATACCCAGTAGGGACCATCTCACAGGGATAGCCAGGACGGGTTCCCCAGCGGTCTACAGCGCCACGACGCCTCAGGCCAGCAGTGCGCTTTACAAGACACATTACATTACATTAATATCGACCTATAATAATATCGAGTTGTAAATATCAAAGGTCAAGAATATCGAGGTCAAGAATATCGTTGGACAGAATATCGACCCTACGGTAAGTAATATCGATTTTTTTTTATATCGATGTAAGTAATATCGAAGTTAGTAATATCGATATCAATTATATCGATGTCACTAATTTCGATGTTACTAATATTTCTTTGTTATGTGTTTTATTATGTATGTGTTTTTGTTAAGTAGTTTATTTGTTTTAAATTATATGTGTACTACTTATTATGTATTAAAAATGAAATTTTTATAATTTAATTTTATGTTTTAATACTGGAGCGGGTTGTGGGTTTATAGGGGAATAGGGTGGGAAGTAATTTAATTGTAATTAAGTAATTATTTTTTTTTAATTGGTATTGATACATATTTTATTATTAATTAATTAATTAGTAATTAATTATTTTAACTGGTAATTAATTTTATTAATTGGTAATTAAGGTTTGTAATTTGTAATTACATTTTTGTATTGGTAATTAATTTTTTTAATTGGTTATTAAGGTTTGCAATTAGTAATTACATGTTTTACTTAGCAATTAATTTTTTTAATTGGTAATTAAGGTTTGTCATGGGTAATTACAATGTTTAATTGGTAATTCAAGTAATTCATTTTTTGTAATTTGTAAATAATAATTTTTATTGATAATTAATTTTTATTATTTGGAAATTTACTTTATTAATTGGTAAATAATTTTTAATAAAAAATATTTTTTATTCATAAATAAATGTACTGTTTAACATATTTTAATTGTTAATCAATTTTTCATGATTATTATGTTTTTTTGTTTAGAAACATATTTTAGTGTTCAATATTATTTCGTTATTTATATTTATTAATTAATATTTATTGGTATTTATTGTTCATTTATTTTTAAATAATTATTTGATTGTAATTATGTTTTAGTAATTATCAATGGGGATTAGCAAATTAAATAAATATTTTAATCATTTTATATAGAACAATTATTTATAAGTTTGTTATATATAATTTCTACACTACCCAATGCTTTCCCTACTGTTGCACTCTCTGGAGTGGGAATATTAATTTTTACCCCTACGATATCCAATGCTTTCCCTACAGTGGCACTCTCTGGAGTGGGATTAGTAATTTTTACCCCAACGCTATCCAACACTTTCCCTACTGTTGCATCCTCTGGAGTGGGAATAGTAATTTTTACCCCTACGCTATCCAACGCTTTCCCTACTGTTGCATTTTCTGGAGTGGGAATAGTAAGTTTTACTCCTACGCTATCCAACGCTTTCCCTACTGTTCACTCTCTGGAGTGGGAATAGTAATTTTTACTCCTACGCTATCCAATGTGTTCCCTACTGTTGCACTCTCTGGAGTGGGAATAGTAATTTTGACCCCTACGCTATCCAACGCTTTCCCTACTGTTTGACTCTCTGGAGTGGGAATAGTAATTTTTACTCCTACGCTATCCAACGCTTTCCCTACTGTTGCACTCTCTGGAGTGGGAATAGTAATTTTTATTCCTATGCTATCCAACGCTTTCCCTACTGTTGCACTCTCTGGAGTGGGAATAGTAATTTTTACCCCTACGCTATCCAACGCTTTCCTTACTTTTGCACTCTCTGGAGTGGGAATAGTAATTTTTACCCCTACGCTATCCTACGCTTTCCTTACTGTTGCACTCTCTGGAGTGGGAATAGTAATTTTTACCTCTATGCTATCCAACGCTTTCCTTACTGTTGCATTCTCTGGAGTGGGAATAGTAATTTTTACCCCTACACTATCCAACGCTTTCCCTACTGTTGCACTCTCTGGAGTTGGAATAGTAATTTTTACCCCTACGCTATCCAACGCTTTCCCTACTGTTGCACTGTTTGGAGTTGGAATAGTAATTTTTACCCCTACGCTATCCAACGCTTTCCCTACTGTTGCACTCTCTGGAGTGGGAATAGTAATTTTTATCTCTACGCTAATTAACACTTTCCCTACTGTTGCACTCTCTGGAGTGGGAATAGTAATTTTCACCCCTACGCTATCCAACACTTTCCTTACTGTTGCACTCTCTGGAGTGGGAATAGTAATTTTACCTCTACGCTATCCAACGCTTCTCCTTACTGCTGCATTCTCTGGAGTGGGAATAGTAATTTTCACCCCTATGCTATCCAACGCTTTCCCAACTGTTGCACTCTCTGGAGTTGGAATAGCAAGTTTTACCCCTACGCTATCCAACGCTTTCCCTACTGTTGCACTGTTTGGAGTTGGAATAGTAATTTTTACCCCTACGCTATCCAACGGTTTTCCTACTGTTGCACTCTCTGGAGTTGGAATAGTAATTTTTACCTCTATGCTATCCAAGGCTTTTCCTACTGTTGTACTTTTTGGAGTTGGAATAGTAATTTTTACCCTTACGCTATCCAACGTTTTATATAATTAATTTTAAAAATATTAAAAATATATTTAATTGTATTTTTTACTTTTTATTTATGTTTTTGTTTTATGTTTGTAAATGTATTTGTAATTTATAATATTTTTTATTAATTTATAAATTAGTAAAATAATTATTACAACTTATTGTTAAGTACATATATATTATATATTTTCTGTATATATTTAACGTATTAATATTATATATGTATTTATTAATTTTAAACATTAGATATTTTTAACTATGTTGATTTTATTTATTTGTCTTATTTACTTTATTTTAGATTTATATTTTTACAGAAAAAAGCCAATATTTTTAACATCAATATTTTTTACATCTATATTATATTTTCTAAATTTTTTTCCTTACCATGTTGTAGATAGGAGGTCGATATTCTAGCCTTCAATATTTTTGCATCGATATTCCTGTAGGTCGATATTTTGTAGGTTGATATTTTGTCAGTGATCCATATACCATACCATAAAGCGATTCATAAATGGGCACATTGCCACTGCACCACCCTCTTCCCCATCCTTTCCTAACCTTACAAAATCCAAGAAAGAGCCACATCAAAACTAGTAGACACACTATAGCAATACACAAAGTTAATTTTAACAACAGTCTGCCGGAACGCTCATGAGCAAAGCATATTAGAGCATGCAAATGCAAATATCAGATCGCGGAGCTCCTGAGGCACAGCCGGGAGTTTGTTTTGTTTTGTACTGGAAGCTGTTTTTAATAATTTTTGCTACTTGATACTTTAAAAAAAAACATGTTTGCCTACCTTACCAGTGCTCTCCTGAGCATCTCTTCTCACCCTCTGACCCCCGCGCAGCCGAGTTAAACGCTGCCGCAGGCGAGCGTAATGTGCTTCTGGCGCCATTACCCAGCCTGATCTCAGGCCACGCCCACTCGCACTAGGCCACGCCCCCCTCGACTACATAAACTGACTGATTAAGAGCCCGCCTGTAGATCGCGACACTCCTGAGGCACAGCCGGGAGTTTGTTTTGTTTTGTACTGGAAGCTGTTTTTAATAATTTGTGCTACTTGATACTTTTTAAAAAAACCTTGTTTGCCTACCTTACCAGTGCTCCCCATAGCATCTCTTCTCACCCTCTGACTCTCACGCAGCCGAGTTAAACGCTGCTGCGGGCGAGCGTAATTTGCTTCTGGCGCCATTAACCAGCCTGATCTCAGGCCACGCCCACTCGCACTAGGCTACGCCCCCCTGGACTACATAAACGGACTGATTAAGAGCCTGCCTGTAGATCACGACACTCCTGAGGCACAGCCGGGAGTTTGTTTTGTTTTGTACTGGAAGCTGTTTTTAATAATTTGTGCTACTTGATACTTTAAAAAAAAACTTGTTTGCCTACCTTACCAGTGCTCTCCTGAGCATCTCTTCTCACCCTCTGACCCCCGCGCAGCCGAGTTAAACGCTGCCGCGGGCGAGCGTAATTTGCTTCTGGCGCCATTACCCAGCCTGATCTCAGGCCACGCTCACTCACACTAGGCCACGCCCCCAACACCGCTTATAAGTAATGTGCTTTCCACGTTCGCGCAGCGGACAGGCGCAGCGGGCACGCCATCTGCACGCCGAAGGCACGCCTAAGGCAAGCCCGTCTGGGCCCGTCCGGGCCCAGCCGGCCCCAGGCCCAGTCACTATGCCCAATTCTCCTGCTGGTCGACTTACCTACACCAGAGACAGGCTCCTTGCACTTAACCCCTCGAAAAACTCTAAGTGTAACTATACCTATTCAGGAGAAAAACCTTTTATTACCTGTGACCTCTGCAATCTGGCGCCTACCGTCGCAGAATGCCACGGCCTACAGCTCGGCCTTCTTAATTGTAGGTCCCTTCCTAAACACTCCCACGAAATCAACCTCCTGGTACATGATCATGCCATCGACATTCTGTTCCTCACGGAAACGTGGCTCACCCCCTGCTCTGATTCTGACATTGTCAATGCTCTACCACCTGGCTACCAAATCCACTCTCAGAATGGACCCCTCGGCAGAGGAGGTGGCCTGGCAATAATCTACAGAGAGCAATTCTCCTGCAGAACCAACGATGGTAATATAGACGACTGCGAAAGTTGCCACTTTGCCTTACAGATATCTCCTGCAACCTCCCTCTCTGGTCTACTGATATACCGCCCGCCGGGAGCCCCAGCCAAATTCCCGGGCGCTCTTGCTGACACAGTCACCCAGATGGCATCTACTACTCCCACCTTTCTAATCCTGGGGGACTTGAACCTCCATCTATTAGACCCCAAGGACATAACTGCCTCCGAACTTCTCCTTGACCTCATGCCCTTTGGCATCCGACTAGTGAATTTAGAGTCCACCCATGACAAAGGACACCTTCTGGATCCCATTTTCACCAACATCTCTGATCTCAAAACCCACACTCCCTTTCCCCTACCCTGGACGGACCATTTCCTGATACCCATTCATTGGCATCTCTTTGTCCCACCTACCCTTCCGTCTAAAACCCGGGTCACCGAGCGACGCTGGCACAAACTTTCACCAGAAGAATGGGCCGCCACACTCAGGGTCACTCCCCCCCCTCCGGCCTCCGACCCAGTCACTGCAGATAGTCAGTTTAACTCCTGGCTCACCCACTCACTGAACGATCTTCTCCCTAGAACTACCACCTTAAAACGAGTCAAAAGAGTGAACCCGGCACCCTGGTACACTCCTGATCTTAACCTCTTACGTAAGGAGTGCAAAAGAACAGAGCGCTCATGGAGAAAGGATAAATCCATAGTTAAAAAAGTCGCCTTCCGCACCTCCTTAAAAAACTACAAACTTGCCCTACGCAATACCAAAAGCACATTCTTTGATGAAAGGATAAAAAACTCATCCTGCTCTGCCAGGGAAACCTTTATCATTTTAAAAGAATTACTCAAAGTTCCAGATCCGCGACCAGAGAAACTTCCAGACTCCAACACCTCGGAAGAGAAATGCCTCAATTTGGCCAAATTCTTTGATGAGAAAATCCAGAAAATTCTCGCCTCCCTACCTCCTGTCTACCTCAGTCTCATTGATGAGGGCTGCACTAATTGGAGCTCAACTACCACCCACCTAAACTCTCTCGGCCCGTTAACTATTGAAGAGGTTCTAACTACGCTAGCGACAATCAAGAGCGGCTCCCCTAGCGACCCGGTGCCCTTACGCATTCTAAAAAAAGTGGCCCCTACGATCGCCCCTCCTCTAACTGACCTCATCAATTCATCACTGCTCCAGGGAAAGTCCCCCCCAGCTGGAATAGCGGCCGTTGTCAAGGCGCTCCTTAAAAAACCTTCACTTGACCCTCTGGATACGGCCAACTATAGGCCAATCTCCCTCCTCCCCGGAATCAGTAAAATTACTGAAAAGCTAGTCAACAAAAAGCTCTCGCAGTTTCTAGAGTCTAACAACTTGCTCAGAAGCTCGCAAACCGGATTCCGCCCAGGTCAGGGCACGGACATCGCCCTGCTTGCGGCAGTGGAGGAGGCCAGAGTCATTTTGGACGCAGGAGGATCAGTGGCAGCGATCCTCCTGGACCTCAGTGCGGCCTTCGACACTGTTAACCACCGGGTCTTAATATAGCGACTCAAAAACATTGGTGTGATTGGCACTGCCCTGGCCTGGTTCGCATCATTCTTAGACCATCGCTCCTTCCAGGTCTGGGAGAATGACACCCGCTCCCCCGCAACCCCCCTCCAATGTGGAGTGCCCCAGGGCTCGTCATTAAGCCTGACATTATTTAATGTCTACATGTCCCCATTGGAGGAGGTGGTCATCCCGTTCGGAGTGAAAATCATCAGCTACGTGGATGACACTCAATTAGTGGTGTCTCTATCTCATCCCATCCAGGAACCATCTAACCTCCATAGCTGCCTCTCAGAAATTCAGGGATGGATGAATAGTTCATTGTTGAAACTCAACGGATCAAAGACAGATATCCTACTCCTTGGCCAAAAGGGGCTTTCCTTTCCCCCTAACATCTGGCCCCCCTGTTTGGGTGAACCTCCAGTCTCCAAGACCGAGATCAAGAGCCTGGGAATCTGACTAGAAAAATACCTGTCCTTCAAGGCCCAAGCCAAAAAAATCGCTGGGACTTGCTTCGGGCTCCTTAAATCTATCAGGAAAATTCTGCCCCTGCTCCCTCCTGTCTCCCAGAAATTGCTCATCCAAGGCCTCATCCTTTCAAGGCTGGACTATAGCAATGCCATCTATCTGGGTGCCCCCGAAGCAACCCTCAACAAACTGCAAAGGATCCAGAACGCCGCGGCCTGGATTCTTACCAACACTCCGGCCAGATCCTCGGCCAAACCAGCTCTGAAGTATCTTCACTGGCTCCCAGTGAGAGAGCGAGTCAAATTTAAGGCCCTCTGCCTGTCCCATAAACGCCTGCAGGATAAAGGCCCCCCATCCTCAAAAAATTCATCAGGCCCTACAAAGCCACAAGATCCCTTCGCTCTGACCACGAACGCCTTATCACTACTTTCAGAGTGAAGAGGGCACGCACTGGCGGACGGCGTTTTTCTGTGAACGCAGCCCGCCTGGGAATGCCCTCCCCCGTACTCTAAGGATGGAACCAGATTACCTCCGGTTCAGAAAACTTCTGAAAACTCACCTGTTCCCCTGATCTCCCTTACTTCACCCTCTTGACTGTCCTGATCTTAGCGCTGGGATGCTTACAGGTTACTACGCGCTATACAAAACCCTAATAATAATAATAATAATACATTTGCGGGTAAAACATATACCATGACATAGGGCGCTTTATAAGTGCTCCCAATGGTACTATATCACCTTTAGTAGCTCGACAACTGCACCTTACTAAATTTTGTGTTTTATTGACCAACATACCCACCTTCCCCACCCCTGCCCTTCCTTAACTGTACAAAATTAAACAGAAACCCCCAGCATTCTTAGTAGCACCTTTAAACCCATACACAGGCTTAATTTTAACAGGTGTGTGCTGGAACACTTATCAAAAAAAAGTATTCAAAAGTATTCATGCAAATTGGAGGGAAAAACATAAACCATCCTATAGCACAGTTTATAAATGGGCCCAGTGGAACTACATTACCTTTACTAGCTACACATCTCCATGTTACAAATATCCGTGTTATAGTCAGCAACTTACCAACCTCCCCCACCCCCACCTTTGCTTAACCTTACGAAATCAAACAACGAGCCCCAGCACTCCCATTAGCGCCACTATAGCCATACATAGACTTAATATCAATAGGTGTCTGCCGGAACGCTCATTAGCAAAAGCTATTAAAACCTGTAATTTCGCAACAAAAAGATACACCATACTATAAAACAGTTTATAAATAGTACCACTACACCACCTCCACACCCACCCTTGCTTAACTTTAAGCAATGAAAGAAAAACCCCAAAAATGTGCAAGCACCGCTATATCCATACAGATGCTTAACTTCAACAGATGTCGTCCTAAACGCTCATCAGCAAAACGTATTAATACATGTACATTTGCGGGTAAAACATATATCCTGCCAAAGGTGCTTTATAAGTACTCCCAGTGGTACTACATCACCTTTAGTAGCTCGACATCTGCACATTACTAAATTCTGTGGTTTAATCACCAAAATACCCACCTCCCCCACCCCCACCCCCACCCCCATCCTCGGTTAACCATATGAAATCAAACATAAACCCCCACCATTCCTAGTAGCGTCACTATACCCATAGACAGGGTTCTTTTAACAGGTGTCTGCCGGAACACTTATCAGCAAAAACTATTGCAAATTGGCTGGTAAAACATAAACCATCCCATAGCAGAGTTTAAAAATGGACCCAGTGAAACTACATTACCTTTACTAACTACACATTTCCACGTTACAAATGTCCGTATTATAATCAGGAACATACCCACCTCTTCCACCCCCACCCATTACCTTGCTTAACCTTACGGAATCGAAAAAGGAGCTCCAGCACTCCAGTGACTACCACTATAGCCATACATAGACTTAATGTCAACAGGTGTCTGCCAGAACGTTCATCAGCAAAAGCTAATAAAACCAGCAATTTTGCAACTCAAACATACAGAATACCATAGGACGGTTTATAAATAGTCACAGTACCACTACTTTACTTCACACAATAAAAGAAAGAGCCCCAGCAAACGTAGACGCACCACTATAACCCTACAGAGGCTTAATTTCAACAGATGTCTCCCAAAGTGCTCATCAGCAAAACGTATTAAAACTATCAAATGTACGAGTAGAACCTACCCCATGCCATAGGGCGCTTTATAGGTGCTCCCAGTGGTACTACATCACCTTTAGTAGCTCGACATCTGCACGTTACTAAATTCTGTGTTTGAATCACCAACAGGCTCACCTCCCACACACCCACCCCTGCCTTGAGTTAACTGTACGAAATCAAACAGAAACCCCCACCATTCCCTGTACCGCCACTATACCCATACACAACGGTAATTTAAACAAGTGTCTGCCGAAACACCTATCAGCAAAAAGTATTCAAACATCCAAATTGGAGGGTAAAACATAAACCATCCCATAGCACGGTATATAAATGAGCCTAGTCAAACTACACCACCTTTACTAGCTAGACATCTATATGTTACTAAAATCGTTTAAACACTCTGTAGAGTGTATAGCAGGGGATGGGGAGAGTAAACAAAGTTCTAATTCCCAAACTTTTGATATAGCGTCCTATTACTTTATCTATATTAAATACATTAAATGGAATGAATAAATTGACAAGTGTCTCAAATCGGATAGTGAAGCTGAGCATCGGCAAAACCCGGACCACTTCAACACCTACGTATATCCAGCACAGGGACACAGCCTAACAAATAGTTTTCACTTAACATCACATGTCGTTCTCTAAAGTCAACAAAGTCATACAGAAAATATACCGCTCATTTTAATTTCTTTCTTATCTCTTACACATGAATACAAGATCTCTCATAAAGAAGCACTCCCCAACCACTTCTATTCCATAAGAACAGACAATAATTAATACATGTACTACCGTATATTTTAGTATATCTACCTTTTTATTAATCACTAGTAAGAAACAACAAAAACTATTAACTATACCCAAATGCAAACCAGAAACCATGTTCATATTATATCTCAACCTAATAACACATGTTTTAAACTTTGCGTATATATAAAGCAACGTTTCACTTTTCTTATCTATATCTCCTCTCCATGTAATCTCCAAACACTGTATACAGCCTCACAGTACAACAATCTACCTCGACTTTGTTGGACTCCTGCCCAACCCACACACTGCAGGAACGAGGAATAGTCCAGTCCCCTTCCCCGACTCACCAGCCACTCACTGAATGATACACATGAGTAAGCTGCTGACCCAGAAAAGAGGGTGGAAATCAAAAGGTAACCAAACCTTCCACCCTTAGAACGTGTCTTAAAAAGGAACACCCGCCTCCTTCTTCTGCACCTGCAAAAAGGGGGACACAAAGTACACCCTACAGTAATTATTCAATCCCCAGTCCTTCTTCTGCTACAAAATACCATTATCCAAGCATATCATGTCACATACACTTACCGGAAGATTGAGCAGGCTTAGCTTCAAGGAGTTTGTCAGTCACTTAAAACCTAAGATAACATCTCTAAGGCGGCTTACTGGAAGGACTGAACGTGTCAATAAGGGTGTATGGTTAGGTCGATTGAGGGATATGCAGGGTAAAAAACAGACCACTTGTACAGGCCTGTAAAAACCCCTGCCTATCGGGTACTTTGGAATGAGGCTGGGAATCGGCGAGAACGCGTTTTCTCCTCCGCTCGGTATACTAGAAAGTAAACAAACCCAGCCGGATTTGTTTCGCGGAATGGACGAAAACGTCACTTCCGCATAATGAAGCGGACGGGCAGCGCTCTCGCGACCGTGTGATTCACCGCGTCTCCAAATCGGGAGAGCAGCGAAAACGGGCAACAAACAAACAGGGGCCCCTGAATGTTAACGTAGTCGCACCCAACGGTCCAAAATCAGAAAAAAGAAAAAAGGGGAAGAGGAGCTAAACTTAAGGACACTAACTAACTAGAAGAAAACCTCGCTAAGGAAAGGGGCAGGCAAAAAAGGGGAATACTACAAACAAGGTACTAGGAAAAGGGATGAAGCAAGGATAAGGGAAAAACTTGAAATCAACAGGGAATTCTCCAAGTCTTTACATGAGCCCGTGAAAAGACAACAGCGATCAACTGGAAACACAGGACCCACGATGCAGGAACCACCAGGTAGCAATAACAAGCATTGACATAAGGGTAGGACTCCTTTTTATACTACCGGTGTGTCATGTAATGAATTTGGGCATGGTCAGCAAAAGAGGACTGGGGACCAGGACCTAACAGTACCCCCCCCCCCGATAATCCTCCCCACAGGTCTTGGCTTCCGGGGATGCAGTCTATGGAATAACCTCACCAGCCGAGGCGCATGTACACCTCCCGCTGGCTCCCACGTCCTATCCTCCGGGGCATACCCCTTCCAATCCACCAGGTAATACAACCTACCCCTTCTCCGCCTTGAATCAAGAATGGCCTGTACCTCAAACTCCTCTTCGCCATCCACCAGTAAGGGGGCAGGAGGGGGCAGAACCTGGTCTGAGGGAACAAAGGGCTTCAGCAATGAGGTGTGAAACACAGGATGGATCTTATAGTCCGAGGGTAGTAACAGCTTTATCGCCACAGGGTTGACTACCTGACTCACAGGGAAGGGGCCTACATACCGGGGTTGTAGTTTACGTGATCCCGGTAGTTTCAGATTACGTGAAGCCAACCATACTTGATCGCCCACCTTATAACCAGGGGCCGGAACTCTATGGCGATCAGCCTGTACCTTCATTGCCTCCTTAGCATCCTGTAAGCTGCCCCTAGCCGCCTCCCAGATGTTTCCCAAACGTTTACATATGTCATCAATGGCTGGCATGTGCCCAGTGGGTTGGACGGCCAGGGCTCTAGGATGGTATCCCATAGAGCAATAGAATGGTGTCATGCCCAAGGCCGAGTGTATGCTGTTAATATAAGCGAATTCCGCAATAGGCAATGCCCTCACCCAATCACACGAGAGGGACGTAGTCAAGCATCTCAAAAACTGTTCCATTGTCTGGTTGGTGCGTTCTGTCTGCCCATCTGACTGGGGATGGTACGCAGATGACAACCGTATATCCATTTTAAGCACCAGACAGAGCTCCTTCCAGAAATGAGACACAAATTGCGCTCCCCTGTCCGAGATGACCGCTGTGGGCAACCCATGCAACCGCACTATCGAAACCATGAACTCCCATGCCATCTCCTTCGCTGTGGGAATGTTTCGGAGTGGTATAAAGTGAGCCATTTTGGTAAACAAGTCTACGACCACAAAGATAGCAGTGAAGCCGGAAACCAAGGGAAGGTCCGTAACAAAATCCATGCTAATAGTATGCCACGGGGAAGGGGGTACTGCCAACGGCTGCAGAAGGCCCGAGGGCTTACTATGTGAGGGCTTATTGATGGCACAAACAGGGCAGGCTGTCACATACTTCTGGATATCCTGAGCCACCGTATCCCACCAAAACCACCTCAGGCATAACTCCTTTGTCTTCCCAATTCCTGGGTGCGCAACTAAAGAGGACGAATGACACCATTCTACCACCTTTGGTCTCAACTCGGGGGGAATGAACAACCTATCCCCCTGATATAACAACCCCTCTCTAGCCACCACCTGAGACAATTGCAACCACGGGGCCAAATCCATATTGCGCAACAGTTCTTTTATCCTGGAAGCAAATTCTTCCACCGAAGCTACTCCCACAATCTTTCTACCATCAAGCATAGGTCTATTTTCCTTCCCTGCTTTCACTTCCTCCGGGTCGACATGAATCCGGGACAAGGCGTCTGATTTAATCTGCTGAGCGGCAGGTCTGTAGGTGATTATGAAATCATATTCATTAAAAAACAAGACCCATCGCATTTGTCTTGGTGTCAAGGCCCGGGCTGATCTGAAAAACTCTAGATTCTTGTGATCTGTATAGATGGTGATGGTATGACGGGCCCCCCACAGGTAGTGACGCCATTCCTCAAAAGACAATTTCACCGCCAAAAGTTCACGCTCCGCTACTGTATAATTACGTTCGGCCGGCAACAAGGTTTTCGAGAAATAAGCGATAGGGTGCATATCTCCTGTGCCCCCCTCCTTCTGGGACAAAACCCCACCGACTGCACACGCGGAAACATCCGTTTCTACAAAGAAGGGAAACGCCGGATCAGGATGAGCCAGTACTGGCGCGGTCGTAAAGGTCTCCAACAGTAACCGAAAAGCGCCCTGTGCCTCCGGGGACCACTCAAAGAACACCCCCTTTCTTAACAGACGGGTCATTGGTGCAACAATATCCGAAAAGTGAGCGATAAAACGCCGGTAGAAATTGGCGAACCCCAAAAGTACCTGTATGTGCTTCACCGTAGTGGGCACTGGCCAAGATAAAATAGCCTGTATCTTTTTAGGGTCCATTCGTATCCCTTCAGCGGATATGAGGAATCCCAAAAACTCTACCTCCTTCGCATCAAACTGACATTTTTCCAGTTTGGCATATAGCCGATGTTCCCGCAGCTTCTGCAACACTTGTCGCACGTGAGTGTGATGGTCTACTCCGGTCTCTGAGAAGATAAGGATGTCATCCAAGTAAACTATCACTGTCTTATCCAGTTGTTCGCTCAAGACCTCATTTATGAAATACTGGAATGCCGCCAGCGCCTTACACAAGCCGAACGGCATCACACAGTATTCATACAACCCATGTTTAGTTTTAAAAGCCGTCTTCCACTCATCACCTGGCCGCACCCTGATCAGATGGTATGCTCCACGCAAGTCCAATTTAGTGAACACTGTGGCCTTGCGGAGCTGATCCAGCAACACGGGGATGAGTGGAAGAGGGTACCTGTTCTTAATAGTGGCCTTATTCAATGTCCGGTAGTCCACACACGCCCTAAGAGTGCCTTCCTTCTTCGGAATAAAAAAGATCGCCGAAGAGACAGGTGAAGAAGAGGGACGGATAAAACCTAGTTTCAACATCTCATCCAGATATTCTTTGAGATGTTTTTCCTCGGGTTCAGACAGAGCATAAACTCTACTACAAGGCAAGGGAACCCCTTCCACTAGGTCTATCCTACAGTCAAACGACCGATGTGGCGGCAGACTCTGAGCACAACCCTTATCAAACACATCGGCGTATTCCACATATTGTCTTGGAACTCCGTTCTCTTCCATGGCTGCACAATACAATGGAGGGACCTTCCCACTGGCCTCGCTATAGCAATGCTTCAAGCAATAATGTGAATCAAGAGTGACACGCCGAAGTACCCAATCAATCCTAGGATTGTGTTCTTGGAGCCAAGGCACCCCTAGCACCAATCCAAAGGAAGGCGCGTCTATCAAGTCGAATACCACGCACTCTGAGTGACCATTATCACATAACAAGCGGAGCGGCATGGTTTGTCTAGTGATACACCCTGATGACAACTCAGTTCCGTCTATCGCTCGGACCGGCTCTGGCTGTTTCTTATACTGACAAGGCACGCCGAGCTTCTCTGCTAGGGAGATGTCAATAAAATTGCCGGTGGCCCCCGAATCCAATAACACCGAAACAGGCACCCTTTGATAATCTGCCAATAGACGCTGTGCCGAAATCACAAAATGTCTGGGTGCCAAGTCCACTGCCCCTAACACCTCATATTGACCTCTGCTAGGCTCAGATAGGAGTGGTCTTTCCACCTGTACATATGCCACCTTTTTGCCATAACCTGCTCCAGATGGTTTAACGGGACACTCTCTTGCAAAATGACCTCCCTGTCCGCAATAGAGACATAAGTTCTGATCTCTACGTCTCTTTCTTTCTTCAGGTGTAAGGGGCCCCCTGACCCCTCCTATTTCCATGGGTTCAGGTTTGGCTTCACCGGGTTGCTGTTTCACTTCGGTCTTTATGAAGTTCCCTCGGGACACCTGAAAACGACCACGATCACCGCGTCGCTCTGACAACCTATGGTTCAATGTAACCACTAAGTCTATAAAAGCGGCGCACTCTTCCGGGGGATCCACTACTTGTGACACCACGTCCTTCAGATCATCATTAAGACCCTGATAAAATAAGGAAGTCCGCTTTTCAGCTGGCCAATGTGTCTCTGCAATCAATCTATTAAAAGACGCTATATATGTCAGAAGATCCTGTCGCCCCTGTCGCAGTTTTAGTAATTCCGAGTCACTAGCTTGCATGAAAGCATGTTTGGCAAACAACCCCCTCATCAACTCCTTGAAAGCATTGTAATCCCTCAATACCTGGTCGTTCCCTTCCACTAATGGGATAGCCCACTGGGCAGCAGTACCAGACAGATATGAAAGAGTAAAGGCCACCTTTGCAGCATCATCGGGAAACGCACCAGGCCTACATATGAAGTGTAACTGACACTGGTTCATGAACATCCCGTATTTACCGCTGTCTCCATAAAACCGTTCAGGCGGGGCCAGAGGAACAGGAACAGGGGAATTTACGGTAATTGCCACAGGTGTACCTCCTCCAGGATTACTCTGCCCTGCCCCCCGTACTGGAAGGTAGCCGGATGTATAACGGGATTTTGTGCTCTAGGTTGTGCCTGTGCCTGAGCCCTTACCGCTACCAGCTCTTGTCTCAACCCTACGTTCTCCTGTCTCAATTCCTGTACTTGCGCCTGTAATGCAGCAAGGGCCCCCATTATATCAATCATGGAGGGTGCTTCCGCGCCCGCCATGGCCCCTCCTCCTTCTACGTCCATCCAAGTTCGGGCAGTGTATTAGTACGTGGGCTTGTTATTCTGTTGGACTCCTGCCCAACCCACACACTGCAGGAACGAGGAATAGTCCAGTCCCCTTCCCCGACTCACCAGCCACTCACTGAATGATACACATGAGTAAGCTGCTGACCCAGAAAAGAGGGTGGAAATCAAAAGGTAACCAAACCTTCCACCCTTAGAACGTGTCTTAAAAAGGAACACCCGCCTCCTTCTTCTGCACCTGCAAAAAGGGGGACACAAAGTACACCCTACAGTAATTATTCAATCCCCAGTCCTTCTTCTGCTACAAAATACCATTATCCAAGCATATCATGTCACATACACTTACCGGAAGATTGAGCAGGCTTAGCTTCAAGGAGTTTGTCAGTCACTTTAAACCTAAGATAACATCTCTTAGGCGGCTTACTGGAAGGACTGAACGTGTCAATAAGGGTGTATGGTTAGGTCGATTGAGGGATATGCAGGGTAAAAAACAGACCACTTGTACAGGCCTGTAAAAACCCCTGCCTATCGGGTACTTTGGAATGAGGCTGGGAATCGGCGAGAACGCGTTTTCTCCTCCGCTCGGTATACTAGAAAGTAAACAAACCCAGCCGGGTTTGTTTCGCAGAATGGACGAAAACGTCACTTCCGCATAATGAAGCGGACGGGCAGCGCTCTCGCGACCGTGTGATTCACCGCGTCTCCAAATCGGGAGAGCAGCGAAAACGGGCAACAAACAAACAGGGGCCCCTGAATGTTAACGTAGTCGCACCCAACGGTCCAAAATCAGAAAAAAGGAAAAAGGGGAAGAGGAGCTAAACTTAAGGACACTAACTAACTAGAAGAAAACCTCGCTAAGGAAAGGGGCAGGCAAAAAAGGGGAATACTACAAACAAGGTACTAGGACAAGGGATGAAGCAAGGATAAGGGAAAAACTTGAAATCAACAGGGAATTCTCCAAGTCTTTACACGAGCCCGTGAAAAGACAACAGCGATCAACTGGAAACACAGGAGCCAGGATGCAGGAACCACCAGGTAGCAATAACAAGCATTGACATAAGGGTAGGACTCCTTTTTATACTACCGGTGTGTCATGTGATGAATTTGGGCATGGTCAGCAAAAGAGGACTGGGGACCAGGACCTAACGGACTTACATTTAAATTTACCTCTCAGTGTCAGAAATGAGACCACAACCTGCCCACATAAAATTTCTGGGTTTCATTTTATCACTTTTAACATAATAACACATACATCTCCTTCCACACAATTTTCACAAAAAGTATAATTGCAAACGTGCAACATTTTATTTATCTCACCAAATACATTACAAACCCAAATCCAAATTAATGCTGTACCTCATTTTCAAAGCCATACAGTCCTATACAGAAGACAAACTACACTTCTTCTTTCTGAAAAATTCCTAATAATATATATAGTACTTATTTAACAACAGGTCAAATTTTATGTATTTTTCATAACCAATATCAAACACCACACTTTACTAACACTGTATTACTTTTAAATAAAAAATACTTTCAAACTTAAAAACATCACTACCACAGAACACATAACGCACCTTTATTCATTTCTACCTCACCTTTGTAGTTGGTATGCAGATTTCAAATGTCACACACGCATACAATTCTTTCTTTGTCACATAGTATATATAAAGCACTGATTTCATCAAGAATGGAACCAGGAATGGCACAAATTCTCTGCCGCTCCACACATAAATACATGTAAAGAACAAATCAGAATACTTAATTCCTTCAACGACATTCCAAAACTCATCTCCATTGGTTAATTTAGAATTTTCCATACGAAATGCTACTTAATATTCCGCCACATACAGGTCACAAGTTCAACCTATTTTATCACCACACTTTCTGGAACATTCTATGAAACCTGCAGGCTAAAAGTTCATCAATTTGTTTTGTAACTTGACGATATTCTATCCAACATTTAACGGCATGTGCAGGTTAAAAGTTCACAATAGGGGTCAGTAGTTCATTAGCTTTATTCCCAACTCCAGCCGCTCCTCAGCTTACGCCCCCAGCGCCATCAGACCCATAGGAGTCAGTGCTTTCCACTTTCCAAATACCAAATTCATTTCATACACACAAGTTTACCTTCGCACCCCCAAGCACCATACTCAAGTTAAAATGTTCAAAACAAAAGTTCCTCCGAGTAGGTATATTTATATGCTGACATTACTTGGACAGATGTAGCACAGCGGCCAGAGTACATGACTTCACAGCATATGACATACAGTTTGGGATCACTCTTTCATCCCTGAGTCCGGCAGCACCTCACCTTAGCAGCATAAAATTCTAGACAATACATCACAAACCCTTGGACTTTCAGACCAGTACGGGTCAGTAGTTCGTCCTAGTAGGTAGAAACACATGCTGACACTACTTCCACAGCTGTAGTGCCGCGGCACTTGACTTCACATCATAAGACACACAATTTGGGCTCACGCTTCAATCCCGAGTCCCGCACCAGCTCACCTTAGCAGCATCAGACTCTAGGCAATACCTCACTTAATTGTCATAACTCAGCACTTTCCGACCGGTAGGTATGAGTAGTTTGTTTTGAACCCCCTGTATAGCACACCCTAAACACCCCACAGAGGTTACAGCGCTCATACCCTCCTCGTTCCTACTTTTTTTGCTCTTTTTTCCCCTTAATCGCTTCAACTGAATCACAAAATGGCGGCCAACCTTTCCTAGTTCCATGAGACTCTAGACAATACATCACATATTTTCCGTACCCCAGGACTTTCACACCAGTAAGGGTCAGTATTTCAACCTAGTAGTTATAAACACATGCTTACACTACTTCCAAAGCAGTAGTGCAGCGGCCAGGGCACATGACTTCACAGCATAAGACACACAGTTTGCCCTCACGTTTTAATCCCCGAGTCCTGTACCATCTCAACTTACCAGCATCAGACTCTACGCAATACCTCACTTAATTTCGGCAGCCCATCACTTTTATACCGCTAGGGATGAATACTTTGCTTCACACCCCCTCTATAGCACACCCTAAACACCCCACAGAGGTTACAGTGCTCCTACCCTCCTCTTACCCACAATTCTTTCCCTTTTTTTCCCTTACTCGCTTCAACAGAATCACAAAATGATGGACAACACTTCCTAGTTGCAACCGCTCGCACAGAATCAGCAGCAAGCTTGTGCTCGTAGCGCCTCAGCCAATCAAATGGCAGAATTCCCAATTATCGATATCTGTAAATTTCAATATTTCTCAAACTACTGAATGGATTTATACCAAATAAACACAAGCATGTTTTCCCTAAACCAAGACCCTTCTCCCTGACAAATTTTCCCATGGAAATCAACATGGAGAAAACATGTTTTGGGACACCCCTTTTCTCTCTGCTCCCCATTGACAAATCGCCCCCCGAACTTTTAACATAGGAGCTGATATCAACAAAGAACTAGTTATGAAAATTTTGCGAAGACTCGTTAATGGTCACCAAAGTTATTGGGAATAGAATGTTGTGATTTTCCTACGGTAACTAGGTCCTATCTATAACTACCTACTGGCGACCGCCAGTAAGTAATATATATTAAGCATGGGCTTAAAATCCGTTCCGCTTGCGAATTTGCAAATATTCTGCAAATTCGCAATCCACAAACTCTTGCTAATTTGCCAAAAATTTGCAAATTCGCATGCAGCGGATTTTTTTGCTTGGTGATACAATATGGAGGCGTGCGGCGTTCACTTACCGTCATTCAGCGTTTGCAGAGCTGTTTTTCTCCATATTTTGCATGTGCTGCACCATTTTGGATCTTGCTGCGGGATCCCGTGGGAGTTTGGCGACCGCGATTACGTCATCGCGGCTTGCCACCTTGCACAGCACGCATCGCGAGAGTTCGCAATTGCGAACACGCAAATGCGGCGGGCAGCAACAATCTCGCACTCACGAAATTGCAAAATTTGCAATTCTGCACAAGAAACCCACCAGCAAACAGCATAAACCTTCTGAAAATGATGATTTTTATCAGAATAACTCCTCAGGTCGACATTTGCCTGCACTTTTTTTTGCAAGGAGTCCTTTTTGGGGGTGGGGGTGGGAGGAAGGAAGTGCCCCACAGTCTCCAATTTCCTGTTCCTGTCCATCAGGCTCCTCCCAGTGCTGTCTTCATGTGCTGGTCACTTTGATTTGAATCTTGACCTGGAAGGATTACTTTTTTTGGATGCTGCTGGATATTTGGATTTGAGGCCTTTTTGACTTTCTTTGGATCACTTTTGGGTTAGAAATTTCACAAGTAAGTTTGTTTGGGGCATTACAGTTGCTGCAACTACAATTTTGGAATTTTCGATTTTTGGGCTGTTGTTGGGGCCTTTTGCCCAGGGGTACTCAGTGGTGCATGGACTGAGTCTTTCTGTGGGGTCTCTTTAATGTAAACATCATGGAGGGCATGGATGGCATTGGATTGTGGTGATTTTTGTGTGTTTTTCGATTTTTGGCTGTTGTTGGGGCCTTTTGCCCAGGGGTACTCAGTGGTGCATGGACTGAGTCTTTCTGTGGGGTCTCTTTAATGTAAACATCATGGAGGGCATGGATGGCATTGGATTGTGGTGATTTTTGTGTGTTTTTCGATTTTTGGGCTGTTGTTGGGGCCTTTTGCCCAAGGGTACTCAGTGGTGCATGGACTGAGTCTTTCTGTGGGGTCTCTTTAATGTAAACATCATGGAGGGCATAGATGGCATGGGATTGTGGTGATTTTTGTGTGTTTTTCGACTTTTTGGGGTGGTGATGGGGCCTGTCCATGTGCGTGGGGGCCATTTTGAGGACTGGTACAGGCAGGGCCTGGCCATGTGGTGGGGGTCTAGGGGAGATTTTGAAGCCAGGCAGTGTGCTTTGTTGTGCCATAGGCCTGCACCAAGTCTGCCATGCTTTCATCCATTATGCCCAGGGGTACTCAGTGGTGCATGGGCCTAGTCTTTCTGTGGGGTGTCTTAAATTTGAACATGATTGAGGGCATGGATGGCATTGGATTGTGGTGATTTTTGTGTGTTTTTCGATTTTTGGGCTGCTGTTGGGGCCTTTTGCCCAGGGGTACTCAGTGGTGCATGGACTGAGTCTTTCTGTGGGGTCTCTTTAATATAAACATCATGGAGGGCATGGATGGCATGGGATTGTGGTGATTTTTGTGTGTTTTTCGACTTTTTGGGGTGGTGATGGGGCCTGTCCTAGTGGGTGGGGGCCATTTTGAGGACTGGTACAGGCAGGGCCTGGCCATGTGGTGGGGGTCTAAAGGGCCATTTTGATGCCAGGCAGTGTTCTCTTTTGTGGCATAGGCCTGCACTCAGTCTGCCATGCTTTCATCCATTATGCCCAGGGGTACTCTGTCAGTGGTGCATTTTATTGGTCTTTCCATTTTGCGGGGTGGGTATGGAGTTCTGGACTTTTTGGTTCCGTCCAGAGGTGTCAGGGAACAACACCCAAAGACCCCGGAGTTCCACCTGCCTTGGTGCACAAATGAACAGAAACACGGGCTTCTCGATGGTGGCGTCAAAGACCAAAGGTTTATTACTGCAGGGACACAGAAGTCACAGAAACTACACATGGGCAGTATCTAGGAGCCTGTTCGATTTGTACAAAGAGGGTTGCTCCTTATATACTAAATTTTGGCCTTCAGGCGAATTCTTCACATGTTAGTACATTCCCAAAACCTTTGTGTCATAAACAATAAATATTTGGCGTACACAGGAATCGTTGATAAAATCTGATACGAAACAACTACGAAGAGGGGTTCCCACTAGTTCATCACAATCCCTTGTCAATATTGTATTCAAGAGCCGGACCGCCTCATCGTAAATTTCGTTACCTCCCCCTAATAACGTTTCAGAAAGAAAGGAACGGAGCCAGGTGTGGAAGATAGATAAGCGGGATAAGAGATGCTTGTGGGTTGTAAATGGGCAAGGCTACCGGCTTCGGCCGCCTAATCGTGATCAGGACAATGGACACGAAGACCAGTTTAGCAGGACTGGCCTCGGGCAGAGGAGGCAGCCTTTGTCGAGTCATGCAGCTACAGCATGATCTGGTTTAAGGTGCACGTGTCATGAGAGAGGTGAATCTCCGGCTAAGGCTACGTGTCCTTAATCGAATTGCAGTGATCAGAGGTTATTGCGTATGTGAGGGCAAGAAACACAAAATGGCTGCCATGTTCTAAGATGGATGCCGTGGGTAGATCAGAAATGTGTTTATAAAAGGAGTGCTCTTGCTCGTAGCATAGCGAAAACACCAGGATATGCTAAATGGATCATTTGCGGTTCGCTGATACCAATATTATGTATTTCCGACAATATTGAAAACACGGGTTCAAATCGTCACGGAACCTCAGGTATAATAAAAATGCTTATTTGCAAACTATTAATTGAAGTGCTACATATGCAACATTTATTTAACTGATGTTCCTCTGGCTTTGTTTGCTTTTAGATGCAGAAAGACGAATCATCAGCCTCATCGTTCCTCATCATCAGTGCGAGGAACAAGTCCTGCTGCGGTGTGTGCAGCACAACGTCACATGTGGCCACAGACAACTCTGCAACTTGTGCAACTGCGGCCTGCTGTTCTGACATCTGAAGAAGATGGCCCCAAAATAAAATCCCTGTAGCTCCTCTAGCAAGAAAGTTGCCAGTAAGGAGCAGAAGAAGCAAGTGGCGCCACTTACCAAGGAGACTGGTGTGCCGACCGCCACATTTCTGGGGGAAAAAAATGTACGCCTGCAGCAGCAGCGGGGTCTGCTGGGGACCAAGCTGGGAGCAGCACCCCCGCTCCATTGGGCTCAGTGCCAACACCACCACGCCAACTTAAGTCCAAGCCCTTGAGTGCTTTAGCGGCAGCCAGTATAGTTTTTCAATCACCATCGACCAATGATGTTGTCTCATTGCATGAAAGTAGCAGCATCCCTCAATCAACACAGGTTGTTGTAACTCATCTGACAAGTGTTCAACAACCAGAGCTGCAACAACAACCACATGTGCAAGTACAAGCCCAAGTACATGTCGAAGGAGAGGCAGCGCAAGGAGATGCGCAAGCAGAGGTGCATGGAGCAGCACAAGTGCCCACAATAGTTGTTCCTCCCGAAGTAGGGAATCAGGAAAATCTCATTCAAGCCGAGGTATCATTTGAGGAAGCCACTCCTCCTGACCATTCATTGTCTTCCAGATCCCTAGCAAGGAAAAGATCAAGGATGGTGTCTACATCTTCTTCAAGCCCCCTTCCTTCTGATGATATGGATGACAATTGGGAACCACCACGGCCGTCTGAGAGTGAGGCACACCATGATCTGACAAAGGTAGCTAAGCGTAAAAGGAAGGCCCCCGAAACTCTCGTACTTATTGAGTGTGATGATGACGCTGAACAAGAAGTGGCGTAAACTCCTGCTGATGAAGACTCTCACGACGACGACGCAGTCATCATAAACGTCACTGCAGCCCCAGCGGGCATGCAGCAAACAGACATTTTTACCCTAGCCTGAAAAGCTGCTGAGCGTGATGTTGTCAACGAGGCATTGGGACCACCACCAATGCAGTTAACTAGTACACCACCACCTACCACTTCCATATTTTCTCGCCAGAAGGTACCTCCATCCACCTCGACCTCCATTTCCTCAATTAGTGGTGCTGCAAGTGCACAACGTGGTAAAGTTCAGCAACACACATCCTCCACTTCATCTGGCATTAGCATTACCAGTATCGCCTCCTCTGCCCCCCTCAGTTTGGGACTTCTTTAGTGTTAGCACAACAAGGGAAAACATAGCCATTTGTACCATTTGTAAGCTTGGAGTGAGTCGTGGTAAGCTTGGTACCAACTACTATGGTACCGGAGGCCAGAGAGGTCATCTTGAGAGACAGCACACTGTCAAATGGCATGCGCACCTAAAGGAGATCAAGGACGCCCGAATTGCAAGTCAACAAACTGTATCCGTTGATGTTTCATCTGATGATGACGAGGAGGAAGAAGCTTCAAACATTTCTTCATTTACACCCAGTACCCCTGTCTGCAGCACACCCCCTGCAAGATATATGAGCCACAATAAGAGTGTGGGAGAGAGTGAGACACCAATGAGAAAAAAATCATCATCACCGAGCGTAACTGGGTCGAAGAAGTCATCATCATCATCATACCGTAAAATGGTCCAGCCCACCATTAGAAGCATGTTGTTTTAAGATGCGCAATTTTCGACGCAACCACCCAATGACGCGTCTGTATAACACTAAGCTGGCTAAAATGCTAGCTCTAGACCTTCTCCCTTTTTCTTTTTTGGAAGGGGTTGGCTTTCTTGAATTAGTGGCAATGCTCTGCCCTAAATGGAAGGTTCCTAGCCGGTTCTATCTTGACAGAGTTGCGGTCCCAGCACTACATGAAGATGTGCTGGAGGTGATTGGGGCAGCTTTGCAGAAGAGTGCTGTTCACACTATACATCTGACAACAGACATGTGGACCAGTTGCCAAGCCGTTGATTACATCTGCGTCACTGCACACTGGGTCTCTTTTTCAGGGGTTTGAGCAAAGCTAAACGCAGGTGCTGACCCGAACAACGTTTTTAAAGCTGCTTGGAAATATGCAACACTAGCCATGTTTGGCATGGAGTAAAGTCATACAGGAGAAAAGTTTTGGCAGGAGTTTAACACAAAGGACTTTTAATGGCTGTCCCCAAGAAAACGCAAGATTGGTTATATTTCCACGGATAATGGCGCCAATGTATTTAAGGCCATGGATATGGGTAACTATTTCAGAGTGCCGTGTTTGGCGCACTGTATAAAACTGGTTGTTAAAAAATTCTTGAGTGAAGAAAGTCCAGTGTGCGAGTTACTGACCACCTGCCGAAGAATGTGCACACATTTCAACCATTCTTTTAAGGCCCGGAAGCATCTGAGGGGCCTGCAACATGAACGTAAACTGCCAGTGAAAGCACTTATACAGGAGGTGGTAACACGTTGGAACTCAACCTTCTACATGCTTGAGCGTCTGTATGAGCAGTGTGTGGTAGTCGATCAGTATTTCTTTACACAGTGTGCAGCTATGAAGGACCTGAGGATACATGCGGAGCAATGGAAGCTAGTTCAAAGCCTGACAGACATGCTTCGTCCTTTTGAGGTCTTCACGCGTGCAGTCAGCATGGAGGACTGTAATTTGGGAAAAGCTATCCCATTGTGCACATGCTAGAGCACCAACTGAAGGCGGTGTCTTCTACGTTTCAAAAAGATGAAAAAAAGCCAGAAGCTTTTGATTTGGCGGAGAAATTATTAGAGCGCCTACTTTGCGATGAACGTCTTCAAAACATCCACACAGAACAGCATTACATTTGTGCTACTATTCTGGATCCACGGTACAAAAAGGCACTAGCAGGCAGAGTATTCTTTCCTTTTGATGATGCAGAAGTTACAAAGTACAAACATTGGCTAGCTGTGTCAGCCATGAGGTTTGAAAGAGAACGGCAGAAAATTGAAGGAAAAGGCAGTACATCAGCATCAGCAGGCCATCCGGAGTCAAAAGAATCCACTTCTGCATCTGTGGCTGTGGCAGAAGTGAGTGATTTTCCCTCTCAGCCGTTAAAGACACCAGCAACCGGATCATCTGCACCAGACACAACAGTAACATTGTGTGAAGAAGAGGATTGGCTAACTCGGCTTGGGTTTGCTTCTCAAAAGGTCCCAGCAAAAAGTAAGCAAAGTGGAGGAACTGTGGAGAACCTTGAGTCGATGGTGCAGGACTATCTGAATGACTCAACAGAGGTCTATGTTCATCATGACCCATTGGCGTATTGGCATGGGAAAAGAGAATTGTGGCCAGAGATCACCACCAACCTGGCTATAAATTACTTGTCTTGCCCACTCGCAAGTGTGTCTTCTGAACATGTTTTCAGTGATGCTGGTGGCATTGTAACTTGCAAAAGGACCTGCCTCTCGCCCAAAAATGCGGAGAGGTTAACAATGATCAAGATGAATCAGCACCTCATACCACCAGATTACAAAACACGAGAATACACGCAGGAAAAAGACGAGGACGAGGAGGACACCAACTTAGATGAGGGAAGTTCTTCTCTGTTAGGTGACCTACTCCTGTCTGAATTCCCAAAGTATGAGGACGAGCTCTTCTTCCCTGACACCGAGCCCTGAAAATGAGTCAATGAATCAATAACTTTTTTTTTCGTCCTTATTCACTTTTATTCTTGTGTGTCTGCCTTTATTTGTTTTGCAAAATCTATATAAAAAAAACTTTAATCACCTAATCACAAAAACAAGCCCATCAGCAGAACTCTCTTCACTTATTTGCTTATTGATTTGAAGGTGCCGCAGTCTGCATTCCTCAGGTTCACAAGTTCACAAGAACATGCTCCTCTATCCTCCTCCTCCAGACTCCTATTTCCTTCAAAGCAGATGGCTGGATTATGCCCAATGAAGAAAGACTCTGCACTTGTGGGGGTGTTCGACTTCTTTGCGGGTGAGTTGATGGGTCTGGGGCCATTGCTGGGAAGGTCTAATACCAGATAAAAGTGGTTTGGAGAAAATCGGAGCAGAAACAAATTCTGCGCTTGTGATCACTTGCCTGTCTTTGGGGTGCTGTTTGGCGGGCTTTTAGGTTGTTGTGGGTGAGTTCTGGGTAAGTATGGGCGGAAAATCCGTTCCGCTCGCGGATTTTCGGTAAATTCGCAATCCGCGAGATTCGCAAATTTTCCGCAAAATCCGCAAATCCGCGAGCAGCGGATTTTATGGCTTGCTCGCACTGTTCGCGTGAGTTCGCGGCTTCCCAGTTCAACTTCGCGCCCCGCGAATAAGCGCTAAATTGCAGAAATACGATCTTAGCAAAACTGAAACTACTTACCAGGTTCAAAAGTTCAAGCTCATCATTAGTAGCCATTTCCTGTAGTGCTTCCTGAGGGGCCCCTCCAGAGTTCAGTTGCCTACTTGCAACTATTATGTGACCCTGCTCTGACCCTCAGAATAGTTACACATATGCCACAAAGGTCCTGAATTACAGCTAAGGGAGACAAGCAGGAGCCAGGCTGGAAGTTCAAATCCAGTGACACATTAATCAGCCCCTAATTCATTATTGTCAGTTGGGGCAGGGCAGGTGTTGTAACTAATTTTGCAACAATGAAAGCACTTAGCAAGTGCAAAAGATCACTAATCAGGAAGCACTAAGGAAGCAGGTGCCAGCTAAAAAAATATTCTGTGACACATTAATCAGCCCCAAATTAATTCAGGTCACTTGAGGCAGGGAAGGTGTGCTTTGCTTTGCCACAATAATGTACACTGGACAACCAGAGGGTGCTGTGATGAAACAGAGGGTGGCATGGGTGGGCCAGAGGGTGGCATGAGTAGTCAGAGAGTGGCAGTGGTGACAGAGGGTGGCAGTGATGAAGAAGAGTGTCCCAAACAGGCTGGACACGTAGAAACAACAAGTTCGCAAAACTTGCGACCCGACAGGTAAGTTCGCGTTTGCGAAATTGTACAAAAACCCTCGCGAACTGGCAGAAACCCGCGCGAACACAAAAAAAAGAAATCCGCAAATTCGCGAGAATTCGCAGATTTTGCTGATTGCGAGTTCGCAAATCTGCAAAATTCGCGAACGCGAGATCCGCAAAATTCGCCCATGCTTAGTTCTGGGGTCTTGGAGCACTGCTGGCACAGTCTAATGTTGATTGCATTTGTTTATCAGGAAATCCATGGTGGAAAAGCAGAGTTAGGGCCTAGCTGCACAGCGCGTTTGGACAGAATTCCAGGTAGTAGGCCCATTTTTGCTTTTTGCCAGTTTGGGTGGTGTTCTGCTTTTTTGCGGGTGGCTGCAGGGGTCTGGGGCCATTGCTGGGAATGTCTAATACCGGATAAAAGTGGTTTGGACCAAATCGGAGGTGAACATCTTTTTGCATTTTTGCTGACTTGCTTGTCTTTGAGGTGCTGTTTGGGGGGGTTCCGGGTGTTTGTGGGTGGGTTTTGGGGCCAGGGAGCACTGCTGGGTATGGATACTTTTGATTGCAAGAGGTTTGAAGCGAATCCATGGTGGCAAAGGAGAGCTAGGGCCTAGCTGCAGAGCGAGCACGGAGTGATTTTGGAAATTTGCCTGAAAAAGTCCCCATTTTTGTAGTTTTGCTTTTTGGCTGTTTGGGGGTCTTCTACTTGTTTTCGCCTGGGTTGACGGCTCTGGGGCCATTGCTGGGAAGGTCTAATACCGTAAAAAAGTGTTTTGGAGAAAATCCTTGAGGAAAAAGTTTTCGCATTTTTGACATTTTGCTCACTTTTGCGTTTTTGGGGTCCTGTTTGAGGGGCTTCCTGGTGTTTGTGGGTGGGTTTTTTGGGTCTTGGAGCAACGCTGGGTATGGATTCGTTTGAATGCAAGTGGTTTGAAGAAAATCCATAGTGGCAAAGGGGAGTTAGGGCCTAGCTGCAGAGCGCGCGCGGAGTGATTGTGGAAAATTGTCTCCATTTTTGTAGTTTGGCTTTTTGGCTGTTTGGGGGTCTTCTACTTGTTTCCGCCTGGGTTGATGGCTCTGGGGCCATTGCTGGGAAGGTCTAATACTGGATAAAAGTGGTTTGGAGAAAATTGGAGCAGAATTAAATGTTGCACTTTTGATCACTTGCCTGTCTTTGGGATGCTTTTTGGCGGGCTTTTAGGTTTTTGTGGGTGGGTTTTGGGGTCTGAGAGCACTGCCAGCACAGTCTTATGTTGATTGCATTTGTTTTTCAGGAAATCCATGGTGGAAAAGCGGAGTTAGTGCATAGCTGCACAGCGTGTTTGGACAGAATTCCAGGTAGTAGGCCCATTTTTGCTTTTTGCCAGTTTGGGGGCATTCTGCTTTTTAGCTGGTGGCTGCAGGGGTCTGGGACCATTGCTGGGAATGTCTAATACCGGATAAAAGTGGTTTGGACCAAATCGGAGGTGACATTTTTTTTGCGTTTTTGCCTACTTGCTTGTCTTTGAGGTGCTGTTTGGGGGGGTTCCGGGTGTTTGTGGGTGGGTTTTGGGGTCTGAGAGCACTGCTGGGTATGGATACTTTTGATTGCAGGAGGTTTGAAGCAAATCCATGGTGGCAAAGGGGAGTTGGGGCCTAGCTGCAGAGCGTGCGCGGAGTGATTTTCGAAATTTGCCTGAAAATTACAAAGTCTCCATTTTTGTAGTTTTGCTTTTTGGCTGTTTGGGGGTCTTCTACTTGTTTTCGCCTGGGTTGACGGCTCTGAGGCCATTGCTGGGAAGGTCTAATACCGGAAAAAAGTGTTTTGGAGAAAATCCGTGAGGAAAAAGTTTTTGCATTTTCTGACATTTCGCTCACTTTAGTGTTTTGGGGGCCTGTTTGGGGGGCTTCCTGGTGTTTGTGGGTGGGTTTTGGGGTCTTGGATCAATGCTGGGTATGAATACTTTTGAATGCAAGTGGTTTGAAGAAAATCCATGGTGGCAAAGGGGAGTTAGGGCCTAGCTGCAGAGCGCGCGAGGAGTGATTGTGGAAATTTGGCTGAAAATTTCAAAGTCCCCATTTTTGTAGTTTTGCTTTTTGGCTGTTTGGGGGTGTTCTGCTTTTTTGCGGGTGGCTGCAGGGGTCTGGGGCCATTGCTGGGAATGTCTAATACCGGATAAAAGTGGTTTGGAGACAATCCATGCTGAAAAGCGTTTTGGCACATTAACTTAGGGCTCGTTAGGGTTAGCGCTAGCAGCAGGATTGCATGTGTTTTGGGGTGTTCTAGATTTTTGCAACTGAGTTCTGGGGTCTTATAGCACTCGTGGGAATGTGTAATTTTGGTTGCAAGTGGTTTGAAGAAAATCCATGGTGGGAAAGCGGGGATTTGGCCTAGTTAAAGCGCGTTTGCCACTATTCTTAACTTCGGGCTCGTTAGGGTTAGCAGTATTGTATTGCATGTGTTTGGGCGGGGAGCTGTTTGTGGGGGGGGGTTTGCGAGTCTTGGAGCGATGCTGGGTATGGATACTTTTGCTTGCTTGCAAGTGGTTTGAATACAATCCATTGTGGGTAAGGGGGGATTTGGGCCTACTTTACTTTCAAAGTACGTTTTGACACCATTTTCTGCTAGGCCTAGTTTTTGGGGATCTGATTGGGGGTCTTCTACATTTTTGCGACTGGGTTTAGTAAGGGTCTGTGAGCACTGCTGGGAAGGTCTAATTTTGTTCTAAAACACAGTTTACAGTACACCTAGATTGAGGGGAAAGATCCACTAAATTAATTCGCCCATACTTATTTATCCTTCAAAAGGAGACTCAGACAGAGTACGCACTTTCAAAAATATTGTACTGTCTATTAGGAAACTCAAAGTGTGACTTTTTGCACTACACAGCGTACATACCTTATATTTATTTGTCAGTGGTGTTCTAATATCACTTCCTGTTTTTCCATCAATAACTACAGGCCGGGTTTCAGCCTGTGCAATGGGAAAAAAAGGATGAAGTCAGGCTTCACATTAGCGAGCCGCAATTCAGCATCCGCCAGGCAGGCAGTGGACAGGGTATCTTCTGGTCACCAAAATTGATGGACGGAGCGTCAGATGGAATGGAGGAGTCCCGCTAATAAGAGGAATAGTTTGATGCATGCAACTTACCAAATTCAACAGGACAACTACAACAACATACAGATACAGTATCCGTTCTTTTCTAATAATCTTTTAAGTAATGGTATTGCTGTGAACTTCTATGAGTGTGACTCTGCATTTCTTTGATCTCTGCTTCTAAATTCTTCCCTCCAGCCATTCTATAGGTTTTACTTCTGCTATTTTTTAAACCTAATTTAATGTAAGAAGTGTTTCTCTGAGTGCAGAGATAGGCAAGTGAAAACGCATAATTATTACTGCAGCCCTGTGCTGTCGCATTCTTTCATTCACGGTTGTCGAAAGTACTACCTGCGTACTACTTACTTTTCAGTAACCATGCATGCAGTAGTGCATGCACTTCCTTTATGTCACTTAAAAGATTTATGGTTAGCTTTGTACCCAAAGATTTGTTTATCTTCAATTATTGTTTGTCCATGCTGTGCTTTTTTTTTTCTTCTCTCAACAAAACTTTCCCAAAAACCCCCATTCCCATCCATTTTCCAAACCCTAAACCTCTTCCCCCGGGCAGTGTGGTTTTGATTGATGTGTGACTAAATGACAGCAATAATTCCACACACTTCCTTTGTGAGGATAAGGTCATAGCAACAGGCTGGTGAAGGAATCCAAGGATATATTCTTACTCAGCTTGACACTGAGTCACTATTAGCAAATGGAAGCAGATTTTCATGTGCGCCATCAACTTGATTGGTCATCAAGAACATCCTTCCTAGACGTGGCAAATTATTACGCTGCTGTGTCCTTCACCTTCAGTACTATTTCTTGTAGTAGTAGCCAATGTAAAAGAAATTCAACGCAATTACTAGTTATACTTTCAATACTTTACCATTTGTTAGGCTACATTGTGGCACTGTTCTAGTGTACTGTCTGCTGCAATATTCTCTATCGTACCTTTCTAATGCTATGGTAAGGACAAACAAGGTTTCATTTTCTTTGTTTTCAGATGCTGCAACTGCCACTGTGTAACACCACAAGTACCACCGGAATGATGACATTTCATCCGCCCAGGATTGCCAACCTTAATCGCCATTTCCCGTGCAGCCAGCCCTGTGCCTAGCCCTAGTTCCAAACACAAATTACACGTAAGATAAGGGTTTGGGGGGAGGTAGTATAATGGAGTATTAGGAGAGACGGGTGACTGACGGTCCTAGGACTATTGAATTCACTTACTCTGTGACAGGCACTTAATTTTGAAAACATTTAGGCAATTACTTACTAGTACCTACACAACTTGAATCAAGATGCTACTTAAGTTTCAGGAAAACAAACTTACTGTTAAACCCCCACCCACCAGCCTCAAAAGCAGTAAAAAACACGTATGCTAAGATAAAGTTTGAAGTATATTTATATATCCCTAACATAAATAATCTCACGCAAGACCCAACCCAACCCACCCCCCCCTCCCGAACCCCAACGAATGTCCGTGAAAACAAAGTCAAAAAAAGTAGAAAACCCAACTCCCAATTCCCACCCCCCAGAAGTCTTTAAAAAAGGGCCAAGGAACAGTCTCCTCCTACTGCTGGCTGCTGTTGACTTTTCGGGCCAGGTCGGCATGCTCCTTGCGGAGGGTCTCGAGCAGGGTTTTGGTGTTGAGGAGCTCCTGCTCGAGGTAGGACACCCTGAGGGAAAGGCGGTGCATCCTTTTTTTGCAACTGCTGTGGGGGGCAGCTGACTTCTTTGCTGCTTGGCGGGTGGCTGCGGTACCCCGGCTCTGTAAACCTGCTGCGCTGACTGGCTGACCCAGGGAGCGCGGAGGAGGATGCAGGTGTCGCCGTGAATGTTGTTGACGTACTCTGCCTGTCCTCCTCCTCCTGGGCCACCAGCCGACGATATTCGGCGACAGTGGCCTCCAGCCTCCGTTGCCGGGCCCTTTTAGCCAGCTCCTTCCGTGTTGGTTTGGAAGGATCATCTATATGAAGAGAGAAAGACATAGTCAGTAACCAATGCTCTTTAAGATTAGCACAAAATGATTCAGCAGAAAGTTGTGTCACAGTAGAACTAGCAACTTGCAAACGCCGTACATAACTATTGTGGCCAGTATCTATCTAACCTCCCACTTCTTCATCCTTGCTCTAACATTAGTGGGAGTTTAAGGAATCAATTCTACGAGAACTATGGACTCACTCCATTAGAGTCGACTATGACAGTACACCAGTCTTATTCTTCTTCTTCTCTCTTGTTTAGCAAAATTGGTACGTTAACTTCTGCAAGCCGGCATAATGCCAGCACAGTCAACTTGCACCCGAGAAAAACAGACGCCCGCCATCATGAGTGAGACAGGCTTACCAGTCCAGTACATGCAGGTGGTGATGCTCTTACGTTTCTATTACGGGTGGCACTGAGAATACTCTGTTACAAGGGCTTCTGCTTAAATAATGTAACTTTCACCCTACAGTGCCAATGAATACTAGAAAAGGAAAATGAAGAAGATAAATAATCTGATTATCTATCACTGCACATGGTATGTATTTGCTTACATATGGGATGACTTTAGGTGCTTTGCTTTTTATTGAGTAAACAGTGATACATCCACACATGAATGACCGAGTTCTACTAAACTTATTAACAGAGGTAGTGAGTGGCCATCGTGATAGCCGGAAATATATGCTGTGCTTGCAATACAAACAACTGCTACTATTCATGGTAGTATTCGGACAAAATTACAACTTCTTTTCCTTGCCTTTCCTACACAGGGACGATCGTGCGGGTGCAGTGTTACATGCTCTTCAAAGTAACACTTAGTTCATCCAGTGACCGTCTACTCTCTCTAGATACACATATGCTATCAAAGAGTCAGATAGTACCATGAACCAGGCATCCATCCATTCAAACTATATGTCAATCATTCTTCTTCATGTCTCTCATCTGGACAAACCGTACGTTTTCTCACGGGGAGCACACTATGCAGTCTGCAATCTCAATAAGTAAGGAATATAAGAGCTTACCGCTGCCCGCCACTACCGTGGCAACCCGCACAGCAGTTTGGTCCGGCACTTGCACCGCCTCCTCCCCAGAACTTACCTCCTCCACCTCCGCGCTGGGCCCAGCACCAGATGTTCCACCTACAAAGTACATTTAAGAATGTTAGATGTCATAGACATACACCACTCACTAGTATTTTGTCTAGGAATGAAGAAATGTGAATACAGAAACCAATATAATAATTTGTGACTGTCTACTCTAAAGTAAAAATGTCCCTTTTTCCAGGGAAGGGTGTTGTCTTGCTGCACTTTTTGGCACAACTGATGAATGCTTGCTTTTTAACACGCACCATTTTTCTCATAACAGACCGAAGCTTCACTTCTAAGAACAAATCATCATCACTAGGAAGGAGGGTCCAACGATTCAGCACCAAAAAGAAAAATTAAAGTTCAAACCAGGTGAGTGCTTGGCTCGCCCACAATAAATGTGTGAAATAAATCACTATAAGCACTTTTCCATTTTTAATCAACCGTCTATGTTTCATGACAAGCTTGATTTTAATAAATATTTTTAATTTTAATAAAGATTTAAAACTTAAATAAACTCTGTGGTTTTTGGTCAAGAGTGAATGAGAAAAAGGTTTTGCAATTTGCAAGCATGAGTCAGTGCCTCTGACACTTCTGGACTCTGAATCCGTACTCTTGTCCTGCGTTGGATAATCATCATTGGGGATCAATCATCGATGAATTCAGGAGCGGCGGACCCGAGAGTGTTGGTACATGGCCTGGCACATCTTCTCCCACCGCTTCCGGCGCTCCCGGATCCCGTAGCCGCTAGCGATCTTGCCGCCTGCCATGATGGTCCTGGGGAGGCGGCGCTGGACATAAAAGACGAGTGCAGCCACCTCCTCCGCAGTAAAGATCTCCCGGGCTGTGACTGTCTCCTCCCTCAAATGCCCGCACGGGAGCCGGGCATGGGGTGCGGGACCCTTCCCCTTCTCAGGCTGCTTCCCGGCTCCCTTTCCCATGGTCTGGGCAGAAAGGAAGGTTAATAATAAATAAGAAATAGAATAGGGAAGAAGAAAAAAAAAGAGTTTAAAAAAGTAATTTTAAATTAACCAAAAGTAGCAGAAAACACAAAAATATAGCGCTAGAAAAATAGAGGGATAAATAATAAGTAAAATAGATCAAAATAAATTTCAAACAAGCAAAGGATGGCAGAGATTGACAGAGGATACAGAAAGCATGCCCAGAACCATAGCAATGAATGAGAAACAAGATGGCCGCGCCCGTTCATGACCGCGTGGGTAAGTTTGCGCGAGATTTCCCTCGCGATCATATGCGAACTTGTACTAGCGAGCCGCACACTTTGCGAGATTACACATAGCACCCGGAAACGGAAATACATCACGCAAACAAGATGGCCGCGCCCGTGAACGACCGTGAGGGTAACTTTGCACCGTTGCGCTACAAGCGGCTCGCTAAAATGCACAAAACCTTGCGAACTAACACGCCGCAAAAAAACAAAACGCATATTCGCACGAATTTGCGGCTTCCGAATTCGATCTCGCGCAAATTCGCGCCCTGCGAATCCCGCGAAATTGCAGAAAAATGATTTTTGCAAAACTGAAAGCACTCAGCAGGTGCAAAAGTTCAACCTCATCATTAGTAACCATTCCCTGTAGTGCTTCCTGAGGGCCCCCTCCAGAGTTTAGTTGCCTACTTGCAACTATTCTATGACCCTGCTCTGAACCTCACAGCAGGCTCATAGAATAGCTACAAATAGGCCAAAAAGGTACTGTGAAAAAAATTGCACTGCAACAGAAAGCAATTACAGATAAGGAAGCAGGTGCCAGACTCAGTGACACATTAATCAACCCCAAATTAATTCATGTCAGTTGAAGCAGGGCAGGTGTGCTTTTTCCCTCATAATCTACAGTGATGAACCAGAGGGTGGCAGTGATGTACCAGAGGGTGGCATGGGTGAACCAGAGGGTGGCAGTGATAAAACAGAGGGTGCTGTGATGAACCTGACATAGAAACCACATAGTCGCGACCGTTGCATCCCGACAAGTAAGTTTCCGTTTGCGAACTGGTACAAAACCCTTGCGAACTGACAGAAACCCTTGCGAACACAAAAAAAGAAAAAGCCTGCAAATTCGCAAGAGTTCTTGGATTTTGCAGATTGCGAATTTGTGAATACGTAAATTTGCGAACCGCGAATTCGCCCATGCTTAATAAATATATATATATATATATATATATATATATATATATATATATATTACCTACTGGCGGTCGCCAGTAGGTAGTTATAGTTAGGATAATTTTCAATGTTAAATCTCAACATTCTATTTTGAATAACTTTGGCGCCGGTTGACGAATCTGCCTGAAATTTTCAGGAAAATGGTCTCATGGCGGTCCGGTCCTTCCCTGAAAGTTTGGGGGGGATTCGTCAAGCGGGGGCCGAGATAAAAGGGGGGTCCCAAAACGCGTTTTCCCCATGTTAATTTCCATAGGGCGGTCGATTTCACTTTTAGCCCGAACGGCTGAATGGATTTCCACCAAACTTGGCAAAATTGTAGGGACTGGTAGCCCGATGTGCCTTTGCTATGTCTCAAGATATGTGCTCCAGTGGATTTTGAGTAATTTAGGTTCAAAAAAATATATATATCTATAGCCGCGCTCCCGTGCGCGCACGGGAGTGCGCTCCAGGCGCGACACGCGACTTGCGCGCAGGAAGCTGATTGGATCTCAGTTGTCTGTAAACATTCTAAACAGTGCGGAGCGGCCGCCATCTTGTGTCTCGGTAAAATCGAGACACAAGGAGTTTGAAAAAAAAAGGGGCAAATGACCATAAGGGGGAAGAGTAGACCCCCTCTGACCCCCTAGGTTTGATGTAGGGACTAAAATAGGGTCCTGCAGGGCATTAAAATTTTTTTTTCGTTTTGCGCGGGGATAGCCGCGCTCCAGTGCGCGCACGGGAGTGCGCTCCAGGCGCGACACGCGACTTGCGCGCAGGAAGCTGATTGGATCATAAGGGGGAAGAGTAGACCCCCTGTGACCCCCTAAATCCAGGACTATATTTATGAAGGCCTTGCGCTGTTAGTTTTGCGCTTCCTGTGCGTCAATTTTTGTGACGCACCAGCGGTGTAAAAAAATGCGCATTGTTATGCAATATTTAAAAAGTGACGCATCTATCTAGATGCGTCACTTTTTAAATATAGTGCAACGAGGTACATTTTATTACACTGCTGGTGTTATGCGTCACTTTTCTGTGCGCACTCCTTATGACGTTCCAGATGTGTCATATTTAATGTATGACGAATCATGTTGCAGATACAATATGGCGCAGAGTTTTAAAAAGTGACCCATGTACCTAGATGCGTCACTTTTTAAAAATAGCGTCAGGTATAATGTATGCAGAGGGGGTGTTCTCTCGCAAAAAGCTTTGTAATAGCGACGCAGTGAAATCTTTGAGATTTCACTGCGTCAGTTTTAGGATGCTGTTGCGTCAAAATCTTGTGTCTGCTTTACAGCAGGTGTTAGACTGAGGCAAGACCTTTCATATGCTGCTTTCCCCATTTGAAAGGACACATTACTGGAGTTGCGTCACTTTTGTGACGCACTCCAGCAATGCGTTACTTGGAATGTCATAAGGAGTGCGCACAGAAAAGTGACGCATTGCACCAGTAGTGTAAAAAAATGTGTTGCGTTGCGTTATATTTAAAAAGTGAGGTATCTAGGTAGATGGGTCACTTTTTAAAATCAAGCGCCACATTATATCTGCGTGAGGTATAATGCATGCAGAGGGGGTGTTCCCCCACAAAAAGCTTTGTAATAGCGACGCAGTGAAATGTTTGAGATTTCACTGCGTCACTTTTAGGATGCTGTTGCATCCTTTAAATATAGTGCAACGAGGCACATTTTATTACACTGCTGGTGTGATGCGTCACTTTTCTGTACACAGTCCTTATGACATTCCAGATGTGTCATATTTAATGTATGACGAATCATATTGCAAGGAGTTACAGATACGTCAGTATTTCTGACATATGTGTAAACATAAAAGTGATGCGAGGCCGGCGCAAAATTTTGACGCAATAGCATCCTAAAAGTGACGCAGGGAAATCTCATAGATTTCAGTACGTTGTTATTACCAAGCTTTTTGCGAGGGATTGCCCCCTCTGCATACATTATACCTGATGCAGATACAATATGGCGCAGAGTTTTAAAAAGTGACCCATGTACCTACATGCGTCACTTTTTAAAAAATAGTGTCAGGTATAATGCATGCAGAGGGGGTGTTCCTTGCAAAAAGCTTGGTAATAATGACGCAGTGCGTCACTTTTAGGATGCAGTTGCGCCAAAATCTTGCGCCTGCTTCACAGCAAACCTTTCACATGGTGCTTTTTCCATGTGAAAGGACACATTACTGGAGTTGCGTCACTTTTGTGACGCACTCCTGCAATGCGTTACTTTTGTGTTTAGAGATATGTCAGAAATACTGACATATCTGTAACTCCTTGCGAATTGATTAGTCATATATTAAATATGACATATGTGGAATGTCATAAGGAGTGCGTCCAGATAAGTGACGCATCGCTATTTTCACGTAGCGATGCGTCACTTTTCAGAAATGAGGCCTCCAGTTTATTCACTGTGTCATAAATTTCTTTTCTAACACTCACCTTCTTTCAGTCCTCCTACTTCACTTCCTTTCACCTCTCATACCTTTCTGTTCTTTCTTACTCATTCTCCTTTCAATTATCAATGCACTATATTTCACTTACTCTTCATTTTTTAAGATTATAGCTCTTTGATGAGAATTGGAGGTAGTTCTGAAAAGAACTTTTGGTTTTCTTCTTTTAACTGAAGAGGAACAAAAACAGGGAATAGAAACTGCTCAACAGGAGCAAAAAGAAAAGAAAAAAATTAGGGGTGGGAAGGGCAGTGATGGTTCTCTAATGCCCGAACCATGAGCAGGACACTTTGCTCCCCATAGGTGAGGAGTTGATTGCAGTATCTGCATCTGACGACCCCATGGTTGAATGCAGGTTGGATGTTTGCTACCTGCCCCTGAGATTGATCTCTTCCGGAAGAAGTTGCTCCTCCTGTAGATGTAGAGGCCCCATCTCTAGGAACCTCCTGTGCCAGAGCCCTGACACTTTCCCGGGCAAAATTCTGGGGGTGCCTGGTCTCCACATGTCGGATCATCGTAAAGTTCCCAAAAGAGTACTTTTTTTGGGGGTTACCCCGTGACAGGACCTTTTTGCAGATCCTGCACTCTACTTTTGGTGCATTCACCTTCTTCTGGTCTGCTGGGAATTTAAAGAATTTCCAAATGAAATGTCCCTTCACCTTTGGGGTAGGTGGCTCTTCATCAATGAAGTCATCTTCACTGCTGGATGATCTGGCAGCCATGATGAATCCAGGAATATGGAGCAGCAAAAAATGCAGGTCTTTCAGTCACAAAAGTGAAAGAAGAAGTGAAGGAAATGGGTGGGGATTTCATTCATTGTAACAAAAAACTGTTAGCAACCAATGAAAAGTGTTATTTTAGGGTCACATGACCTGACGCGCTTACGATGCGCGCTCGGGTGCACTTCCGGGTGCGTTTACGCAGCGCGATCGTAGGCGCTTCCGGGGCGCACACGTGGCGCGATCGTAGGCGCTTTTGCGTGCGTTTAGGCGCCGCGCACGTATGCGCTTCCGAGGGCACGTACGTTGCGCGCCGAAGTGACGTCATCAATCTTTAATAGAAATGCATAATCATTTTCCATATTAAAAAAAACAAATTTTATTTGTATGGTACGAAATGTTTTGCATTATTATTAACTTTTCATTCATATTTTTTTTTCACGAACGACAGTTGCGCTCTGGGTGCGCTTTCAGATGAGCGCACGGAGAAGCTTACAGGAGAGCTTAGCTGAAAGCTTCCCCGTGCGCGCACCCAGAGCGCAAAAAAAAAAAATTATAAAAAAAATGAATACTTAAAAAAAACAGCAAATTGTAAAAAAAAAAAAGGTTAGAAACTCGATATACAAAGGAATTAGCATTTAAAAAACCTATGAAATGCACTGAAAAAACCATAGGTTTAACACCAGTTATAGTTAGGAATTAGCATTTAAAAAACCTTTGAAATTCACAGAAAAAACCATAGGTTTCACACCAGTTATAGTTAGGAATTAGCATTTAAAAAACCTTTGAAATTCACTGAAAAAACCATAGGTTTCACACCAGTTATAGTTAGGAATTAGCATTTAAAAAACCTATTAAATTCACTGAAAAAACCATAGGTTTCACACCAGTTATAGTTAGCTGGAAATTTTACTGATATAAAACCATTGAAATTCCCACGTTATAGTTAGTCGGACTCACTGCTGATGACGTCACATATTACATCACTCATGACATGGTCAGTGACATCACTCATGACATCACTGATGACACCATCCTTGTGACATAGTGACAGACCTCCTCTCAGTGTAAAGTAACCCTTGAGACACATATTCAAAAATAGAAACTGAAATTTTTAAAAAATGGACATACCTATATCAGTTACAACAAGCAATTCTGTACTTCCACTATCTATATACTCATCCACTCATTCACCAACAGTTCTATATAGTCACTCATACATATACTCACTCATCATATGAAGAGATACACCTATACATTCTGTTACACACCGACATTCATCCAAAAGTTACTCACACACATATTCACACGTGCAAATAAACTATTGAACAACCATTTATTTGAAAATAGAGTTATACACACACTTCCACCTTACTTCTATTGAAAATTACACATATTTATTCTCTTAAACAATCACTTATAGAAACACATACTTATTTAAACAGGAAATCTTACAATCTCTTACTCTCACATATACTCAGTTATATACATCAATATTCATATATACTAGATTAAAACATATGTAGTTACTGATAAAGACACTAGTGAGACAGTCATTCACTCACTAACAAACACATATAGACACTCATCCACCCATACAGTCCTGTACATATGCTGTCTTCAAAACACATACAAACAAAGAGTCAGTCACTCATGCATCTATGTGCTAAGTAATACCTCCACCTAACCATATAGACACTCATACTAATACTAATAAAAATATCAAATAACCCATATACATACGCATGTAGCTACTTATCAACACATGTAGCCACTTATACACAAAGTGAAACACTAATATATGTATTTAAATATTTAAACATAACTCACTAATATTTATTTTTCAGAAAGACACATATTCACTGGATGGTGTCATCAGTGATGTCATGAGTGATGTCACTGACCATGTCATGAGTGATGTAATATGTGACGTCATCAGCAGTGCATTGCACGCGCAAGTTATAGTGAGTCCGACTAACTATAACGTGGGAATTTCAATGGTTTTATATCAGTAAAATTTCCAGCTAACTATAACTGGTGTGAAACCTATGGTTTTTTCAGTGAATTTAATAGGTTTTTTAAATGCTAATTCCTAACTATAACTGGTGTGAAACCTATGGTTTTTTCAGTGAATATATATATATATATATATATATATATATATATATATATATATATATATATATATACACATTCACGGAAAAAAACATAGGTTTCAGGCCTGATATAGTTAGGAATTAGCATTTAAAAAAACCTTAGAAATTCACTAAAAAAACTATTAAAATTCCTCTGATATCGTTAGTTTCACTAACTATATCTCGCGCGCCCGCAATCCACTGCTGATAATGTCACATATTACATCATTCATGACATGGTCAGTGACATCACTGATGACATCTCAAATGACATCACTGAAGACATCACTTATGACATCATCCAGTGAATATGGTTTGCTTCGTTATTTAAATATGTATTATATATATATATATATATATATATATATATATATATATACACATATATATATATATAAAGATATATATAGCAATTTGCATTGAAGAATGAGTGGACTTGTAAATATAAATATCTGGATGGAGGATTTAGTAGCAGTGTGATTGATTGTTTACTTGACTAATTTAAAGTGTCTCACTAAATATATTGGATAGTGACTAAACTGTGTGAACATCTGTATCACTTTGTCAGTTATTGTGTAACCTACTTCTCCAGTTGGTTACTAGCTATTTGAAAGTATATATTAGTTATTGATTTGTTAACTGAGTATTTGTATGGGAGAGTGACTGCCCAAAGATGCGTGAATAGTTGATTTAGTAGGTATATGATGTTAAGACTACATGTTATAACAGTTGTTTGGGTGAATGAATATCTTGGGTGTGGTGATGAGCAAATATGTCTCTCAATGGTACATGTCCAACAAAGTAGAAAAATAAAAGGCAGTGTATGTGTCAGTTGTTGTTTATAAATAAGTATACATAAGACTCAGTGATTGTATCCGTGACTGTATGGATAACTGTATACTTGTAATAGTGATTTTATAACACACTAAGTATAAGTTACTATCTATATGAATAGATAAAGTGGTGTTTGTATAAGTGTATAGCGAAGTAAATGTAAGTAGGATCCATTGTTTGCATAAGTGAATAGGATGACTTCATAAGTGAATAGGATGTGTGCTGGTGTGTAATGTCGATATAGGAGTATAAGTATTTGATAGTGTTCTATTGCTCATTGAGTGCATATATGAGTGAATCTGAAGGTAAGTGATTAGATGTGTGTATAGATCTAGGAATCACTGAGTGGGCTTTTAGAAACTTGTATTGGTGTGGTAATGGATTTAAATATGGCACTCTGTATTTTACAGTGAGTGATGAAAGGTTATTCTAGTGTATGATGAGGTGAATCTGATTGTCACATGGATGATGCCATCAGTGATGTTATCAGTTATGCCATTTTAGATGTATTAATTGTTATATTTTGTTTTTAACTGATTTACTACATTTTTAAACTATTTATTTTTAGATATTTCATTTTTTAAATTACATTGTAATTACATTTTTACATTGCATTACAAAATAAACTTTCTCAGAATGAATTACTTTATTTTAAATACTTTGCAAATAGGCAATAGACTTTAAGTACAGTAGTTACAGTTGTTGCAATGGGCAACACATATTACATCACTTATGACATGGTCAGTGACATCACTGATGTCATCTCAAATGACATCACTGATGACATCATCCCTGTGAAAAAGTGGCAGACTTCCTCTAAGCGTAATATAACCTTTGATACACACATTGAAAAATAGAAACTAAAAATGTCAAAACAATGGAGATACCAATACCAGTTACAACCTATTCAGTAATTTCAAAATCTACAAACACATCCACTCATTCACCAACAGTTCTATATAGTCACTCATACATGTACTCACTCATCATATGTACTCATACACCTATACATCCTGTTACACACCGACACTCACCCATAGAGTTACTCACACACATACTCGCATACGAAAATAAACATTCATTTACTTGCATATACAGCTATACACACACCACTACTCTTACTTCTACAGAAGCGTACACAAACTTACTCTCTTAAACAATCACTTTTAGAAACACATACTTATTTATACAGGAACTCTTCCAATCTCTCACTCTCACATATACTCACTTGTATACATCAATACTCACATATACTAGGTTAAAACATATGTACTTTCTCATAAAGATATGATTGAGACAGTCATTCACTCACTAACACACCCATACACACACTCATCCACCCATACAGTCCTGCACACATGCTGTCTTCAAAACACATACAAACATTGAGTCACTCATTCATGCATCTGTGCGCTAAGTAATACCCCCCACCAAACCATACAGACACTCATCTCATTCGTTGTGAAGTAGTGTGGCTCACTGGTTAGAGGCGGCAGACCCGAGAGCAGAGGACGGCCCGGGACCAGGGTTCGATTCCCGGCGCGGCAGGTTTCTGGACCAGGGTCAGCGGACTCGATAATTCTCTCGCCTCGGTGCCCACTCTGATCAGCGATCACACTCGGCAACTCTGGGCATTAGCTTGCCTCATCTTCACTAACGGCCCCACCAGACCGCTGGGGATGCCTGGTCTCACCCTGGAGATACCCATTAAGGGACCATCTCTCAGGGAAGCCAGGAAGGGTTTCGCAGCGGTCGAAGCGCCTTGGGACCCTACGGGTAAGTAGTGCGCTATATAAATGCCTATACATTTACATTACATACTCAAAAAACCAACTAATAAGCCATATACACACATGTAGCTACTCACCAAACCATGCAGACATTTATACACAAAGTGAGACACTGATACAGATATTTAAATATTTAAACATTACTCGCTACTACATGCATTCAGTAAGATACACTTAATAAGTCAGTTATACAATCAATTTGAAAAAAAACATCCATTTAGACACTTATTTAACCATTTGTTCTTTCATCGTCGTTTAGGTATAAATATATAAAAATAATTATTTTTTCAGAAAGACACACATTCACTGGATGATGTCATCAGTGATATCATTTGAGATGTCATCATTGATGTCATGAGTGATGTCACTGACCATATCATGAGTGATGTAATATGTGACGTCATCAGCAGTGCATTGTGGGTGCATGATTTATAGTTAGCTGAACTAACTATAACGGGTGAATTTCAATGGTTTTTCAGTGAATTTCTAAGGGTTTTTATATGCTAATTTCTAACTATAACGTGGGTGAAACCTATGGTTTTTTCAGTGAAGATATATATCTATATATATATATATATATATATATATATATATATCTGCTCCAGACCACACCAACAGCGAGTCACTCTTCAAAGCGGGTGCTGCAACGCGGTGGTGTACCGCGAAATGTATACAGGCTCAACCACTCCTCAATTTCAGTGAAAGGAAAGGCAGCACTCCCGGGATTTCAGCACAGATGAGTATTTATTATCTCGACAGACGCGTTTCGGGAAAGCTCCTTTCCTCGGTGTCAAACATTAACGCTCTGCGCGGCGCCATTTTTTAAACAGATATCTGGCCAAGAAAAACAAACACAAACAAGGGACAACCGCACACATCTCTATGCGGGAAGCGCCATTTGTAAGTGTAGTATTGACAAAGTCACAAATTCTCAGACAACACAACATTTCTCAATTGTCTGTGACTATAGAATGAAATTGAGAAATGTTGTGTTGTCTGAGAATTTGTGACTTTGTCAATACTACACTTAAAAATGGTGCTTCCCGCATAGAGATGTGTGCGGGTGTCCCTCGTTTGTGTTTGTTTTTCTTGGCCAGATATCTGTTTAAAAAATGGCATACATACACACACAAACATATATATATCAGTGCCCGAAACGCGTCTGATGGCATCTTTTTATCCACATGTTGTAAAATAAATACCAGCAGTTAAAGCATCGATTTCGCCTTGGAGTGCTGATTTTGCAGTCTGCGTACCCTTCAGTGCACGAAGAACTTTGGTGACGGGTTGGATTGTTATATATATATATATATATATAAATAAATATATATATATATATATATATATATATATATATATATATATATATATATATATATATATATATATATATATATATATATATATATATATATATATATATATATATATATATATATATATATATTCACGCTCCAAAGTCCCACCTCAAACCGCTGAACTCCAAGGGCGGGTGCTGCCATATGCGAGGGTGAGGTCTCGTAATAAATGTACGCTCTGTTCCAAAAGGAATTGAAGCACTCTCTGGGTAAAAGCAATTTATTAAAAGCAGTCCTCCAGATGCATTTCGGCATGGTGCCTTCATCAGTGTATGAACTGCTTAGTCTTTGATACCTTGTGTCCCATTGGCTTATATTTAAAAACCCCAGTTCTCATTGGTTGGTTCGAAGCCAATGGAAGGACTGCAACCCTTCTCGGATGTTCCCGGCTGTGGCGTGTTACCGTACTTACATTGGCATTCTGGTCTAGTAGATCTTGCATTTTGACCTGTATGGCAACTATTGATCAAGCCCAATAGGCCGATAGAATGCACAAATGTAGTGTAACACGCTCGAAATGCCGCTTCGGTATGCAGTCCCTGTTGGCCCCACATTAGGGGCGGTGTGTTCTTCTTACACAAGGTTCCCCCTCCGTCGCCAGCCACTGGAAGGATAATGCTGCAGGCGTCTCTCATATTGATTGGCGTCCCTGGGCTTGTATAGCCCACGACCTGGCTGGTCAGCAGAATAGTCCAAACAGCGGCGGTTCGAGCGGTTATATTGAATTCATGCTCCAAAGTCCCACCTCAAACCGCTGTACTCCAAGGGAGGGTGCTGCCATATGCGAGGGTGAGGTCTCGCAATAAATGTACGCTCTGTTCCAAAAGGAATTGAAGCACTCTCGGGGTAAAAGCAATTTATTAAAAGCAGTCCTCCAGATGCATTTCGGCATGGTGCCTTCGTCAGTGTATGAACTGCTTAGTCTTTGATACCTTGTGTGCCATTGGCTTATATTTCAAAACCCCAGTTCTCATTGGTTAGTTCGAAGCCAATGGAAGGACTGCAACCCTTCCTGGATGTTCCCGGCTGTGGCGTGTTACAGTACTTACATTGGCATTCTGGTCTAGTAGATCTTGCATTTTGACCTGTATGGCAACTATTGATCAAGCCCAATAGGCCGATAGAATGCACAAATGTAGCGTAACACGCTCGAAATGCCGCTTCGGTATGCAGTCCCTGTTGACCCCACATTAGGGTGGTGTGTTCTTCTTACACAAGGTTCCCCCTCCGTCGCCAGCCGCTGGAAGGATAATGCTGCAGGCGTCTCTCATATTGATTGGCGTCCCTGGGCTTGTATAGCCCACGACCTGGCTGGTCAGCAGAATAGTCCAAATAGCGGCGGTTCGAGCGGTTACATTGAATTCACGCTCCAAAGTCCCACCTCAAACCGCTGAACTCCAAGGGCGGGTGCTCCCGGATTGATTTCTACAAATATGTTAGAAAGCTCAAACTAGCCAAAATACACGCTGGAAAACAGAATGAACCAACACTCTTGCAAGAAGAACCATTGGATACGGTCCAGTTCAACACCATTGCCGAAATACCGGACTTAAGAAACTGCTTTGAGTCACTTTTCGATACAGATGGCATGTCGCTCTCAGACAAAGAAATGTTGGAAGAATTAAATATTCCGACAGATGAGAGGCCAATAACTGGACTAAAAAGGAAATCGAGATACTATCCAATACTATCACCAGGAAACAAGATTGATTTGTTTTCTGAAGCCATCACGAAGGAATTGGACAACCTATCGAAAGTGAGGAATAGCAAACTGGAAAATCTCTCGAAAAATGAACGTGATGCCATCAAAAAACTAATGGAGAATGATCAAGTCACAATAAAGCCGGCTGACAAGGGGGGCAATATTGTGCTAATGAGAACTACGGATTACAAACGTGAAGCCATGAGACAACTGAACCAAGAAAATAACTATCAGATACTGGAAACTAACCCCTTTGTGAATATGAAGAAGGAAGTACAAGAACTCTTGGAAACCTGGTATGCAAATGGTCTAATCGATGAAGAAGAAAAGAAATATTTAACTGTCGAACACCCAATAACGCCTTGCATATATTTTCTTCCGAAAATTCACAAGACTCTGAAAAATCCTCCAGGGAGACCCATTGTCTCATCGTGTGGCTCACTGTATGAGAACATGTCAAATTATGTAGACAAGTTCCTAGCCCCAATTGCCCAAAGCCTACCCTCATACATCAAGGATACTGGCGACTTTCTGAGAACTCTGATGAATGTGAATTGGAGCCCAGAATATCTACTAGTGACTATAGATGTGGTGTCGCTCTACACCTCGGGATGCAAGCATGTGAGTACTACCTAAAACAACGTAATATCGTGTACTTAGAACATTCTAAAATGTTAATCACAATGATCAATTTATGCTTGAAAAATAACGTATTTCTCTTTGAAAAGCAACTCTATAAACAAATATGTGGTACTGCCATGGGCATTTCTCTATCTCCAAATTATGCCAATATCACCATGGGATGGTGGGAGAAAAATGTAGCATGGAATCAAAATAATCAGCAAGATCTTGACCGAATAATATTATGGGTTCGGTATATAGACGACCTATTTGTTATTTGGCATGGGACAGACAGTCAGTTCCAAAGCTACTTCAATAAACTAAATGAAAATGACTTGGGTTTACAATTTACCTGTAACTTGGACACCAAGATATACGTGGCCAATGATAAACTTGAATCCACACTATTTCGGAAGAAAACAGCAACAAATAGTGTGTTACATGGAACCAGTTTTCATCCAAAATCCCTTCTTGACAGCATACCGTATGGTGAATTCACACGGTTAAAGAGAAATTGCTCATTACCAGAGGAAGCAGAAAGAGTAATAGAGGAAAGTAAATGCAGGTTCAGATCAAGAGGATATAAAGAAAGGGTGCTAAACAACTGTAAAAGAAAAATTGATTTGAAAACCAGAACTCAAACACAAATAGAGCAGAACAAAAGAACAGAAATCAGCAAGTCTCCAAGATTCATAACGACATTCAGCAAAGAGAGTGGAAATATTGCAGGTATTATGAAAAAATACTGGCACCTTTTGCTAGGAGATCCTGACATTGGTAGTACCCTCGGGGAAGCACCGCTAATAACCTACAAAAAGAATACATCCCTAAAGGACTTACTGGTCAAAAGCCATTTCCAAGAGAAACAAAAACCAAACTGGTTACAGAATCAACGAAAAGGTTTTAAACCGTGCAGTTCATGTAAAGCATGTAAAATCGGAAAAAGCATGAAAGCAATTCAAGAACCAGATGGAAAAACAATGAGAATTGAACAACAGATCACATGCTCCTCGAGAAATGTGATATACATTGTGGAGTGCAAATGCGGCATGAAATATGTGGGATGCACAACCTGTATGCTTAAAAAACGGATGTTAGAGCATATCCGAACGGTGAAGAACTCAAACATGCAATATGCCACGGCCAAACACATGAGTCTGTCAAAATGGAGACTGGAGACAAATGCAGTTCTATGGAGTGAAAATGCTGGAGAAATCAGAAAGAGGCGGAGACACAGTCCGCAAACTCCGCCAGATGGAATCAAAAATGATCATCAGACTCAGAACGAAGCATCCAAGAGGGATGAATTTCAGAGAGGATCTGCATGTTCATCTGGACTAATGTGCTTGGAAAATGAAAATGGGTACTACAACTGATACTCTCCAGAAACTGTAAAGCACAAATTAAGGGTACTAAACCCGATAACTGTTCTAATTAGCCACAGTAAACTACCTGTCACCACAGTGTAACAATTGAAATAGCACACTAAGTCTTTCTTTTGTTTTTAAATTTTTGATTTATCACGTTGAACCACAAATCCCATAATGCCTCATAATCGGTGACCTATGGGAGTATAAAAAGTAACACTGTGGAGGGACTAACCGACCGTGAGCAAGGCCAGTTGTGGCTGAAACGCGTTGGTGGGGTGAAGTCTAATAAACAGACTTGAAAGTATCCTGGTTGTGCCGCCTCTTTTGTATGTCAAGAATCTCCAGGGTCAGGATCCGGCCCCTGGGCAGAGCACACACTGCAGAGCGCTCTCAACTGGCTTTAGGATCCCTTTGTGTGTCGATATATATATATATATATATATATATATATATATATATATATATATATATATATATATATATATATATATATATATATATATAAAACCTACTGGCGGTCGCCAGTAGGTAGTTATAGTTAGGATTTTTTTCAATGTTAAATCTCAAAATTCTATTTGGAATAACTTTGGCGCCGGTTGACGAACCTGCCTGAACATTTCCTCAAAATGGCCTCGTTGAGCTCCGGTACTTTTTCTGAAAGTTTGGGGGGGATGCGTCAAGCGGGGGCCGAGATAAAAGAGGCGTCCCAAAACGCGTTTTCCTCATGTTAATTTCCATCGGGCGGTCGACCTCACTTTTAGCCCGAACGGCTGAATGGATTTCCACCAAACTTGGCAAAATTGTAGGGACTGGTAGCCCGATGTGCCTTTGCTATGTCTCAAGATATGTGCTCCAGTGGATTTTGAGTAATTTAGGTTCAAAAAAATATATATATCTATAGGCGCGCCCCGGTACGCGCACTGGGGAGCGCACCGGGCATGCTACGCGACTTGCGCGCGGAAAGGTGATTGGTTCACAGGTGTCTGTAAACATTCGAAACAGTCCGTAGTGGCCGCCATCTTGTGTCTCAGTAGGATCGAGACACAAGAGGTGGCATAAAAAAAAGGGGGAAATGACTATAAGGGGGCAGGGTAGACCCCCCCGATCCCCTAGGTTTGATGTGGGGGCTAAAATAGGGTCCCGCGGGGCACTTAACAAAAAAAATTCGATTTGCGCGGGGGGAGCGCCCGGTACGCGCACTAGGGAGCGCACCGGGGAGCGAAGCATTGGGAAAATCCAGGGTCTTATTTATGAAGGCCTTGTAACAGTTTTGCGCCGCCAGTGCGTCACTTTTTGTGACGCACCAGCGGTGTAAAAAATGCGCTTTGTTGCGCCATATTTAAAAAGTGACGCATCTAGGTAGATGAGTCACTTTTTAAACCCCTGCGCCACATTATACCTGCGTCAGGTATAATGTATGCAGAGGGGGCGTTCCCCCGCAAAAAGCCTCGTAATAGTGACGCAGTGAAATCTATGAGATTTAACTGTGTCATTTTTAGGACGCTGTTGCGTCAAAATCTTGCGCCTGCCTCACAGCAGGCGTAAGACTGACGCAAGCCCTTTCACATGGGCCTTTCCCCGTGTAAACGGACGCATTACTGGAGTTGCGTCACTTTTGTGACTCACTCCAGCAATGCGTCACTTTTACGCTTACATATACGTCAAAAATACTGATGTATCTGTAACTCCTTGCGACATGATTCGTCATACATTAAATATGATGCATCAGGAATGTCGTAAGGAGTGCACACTGAAAAGTGACGCATCGCTGTTTTCACGCAGCGATGCGTCACTTTTCATAAATGAAGCCCCCAGTTTATTCACTGTGTCACCTCCACGACCCTTTCTTGCATCAATACGTCCCTTTTGCATACATTACACCTGACGTAGGTATAATGTGGCGCAGGGGCTAACAAAGTGACACATCTACCTAGATGCGTCTCTTTGTAAATATGACTGAATAAGGTGCATTATTTACAGCACTGGTGCGTCACAAAAAGTGATGCACCGTTGGCGTTAAAGTGACGCATGGCCTCATAAATGAGGCCTTTAGTCTTCTACTCATGCGTCATTAAATTTAGGAGGTATTATGTTGGAAGTTCTTACAGATACGTCAGTATTTCAGACGTATCTGTAAGCGCAAAAGTGATGCATTGCTGGAGTGTGTCTCATAAATGAAGCAACTCCAGCAATGTATCTTTTCACATGGGGCTTGGCCCCATGTGAAAGGGCCTGCACGCCTGCTGTGAAACAGGCGTAAGATTTGGACGCAACAGCGTCATAAAAATGAAGCAGTGATATGTCATAGATTTCACTGCGTCACTTCTACGACCCTTTCTTGCGTCAATACGTCCCTCTTGAATACATTACACCTGACGTAGGTATAATGTGGCGCAGGGGCTAACAAAGTGACACATCTACTTAGATGCGTCACTTTGTGAATATGACTGAATAAGGTGCATTATTTACAGCACTGGTGCATCACAAAAAGTGACGCACCGTTGGCGTTAAAGTGACGCATGGCCTCATAAATGAGGCCTTTAGTCTTCTACTCATGAGTCATATTAAATTTATGACGTATTATGTTGGAAGTTCTTACAGATACGTCAGTATTTCAGACGTATCTGTAAGCGCAAAAGTGATGTATTGCTGGAGTGTGCCTCAAAAATGATGCAACTCCAGCAATGCATCCTTTCACATGGGGACAAGCCCCATGTGAAAGGGCCTGCACGTCTGCTGTGAAACAGGCCTAATATTTGGACGCAACAGCGTCATAAAAGTGACGCAGTGATATCTCATAGATTTCACAGCGTCACCTCTAGACCCTTTCTTGCTTCAATACGTCCCTTTTGCATACATTACACCTGACGTAGGAATAATGTGGCGCAGGGGATTACAAAGTGACGCATCTACCTAGATGCGCCACTTTGTAAATATGACTAAATAAGGTGCATTTTTTACTGGACTGATGCGTCACAAAAAGTGACGCTCTGGTGGCGTTAAAGTGACGCATGTCTTAATAAATGAGGCCTTCAGTCTTCAACTCCAGCAATGCATCTTTTCTTACCCTTCCACATCCCCGTTCCTTTTCAACATTTTCTTCGAATATCCACATTCCCCATATTCACTCTTCTTCTCCTTACTTTCCTTCCCAACACTCGCCTTCTTTCAGTCCCCCTACTTCACTTCCTTCCTTCTCTCGTACCTTTCTGTTCTTTCTTACTCATTTTCCTTTCCATTATCAATGCACTCCATTTCACTTACTCTTTTTCATTTTTTTAAGAATATAGCTCTTTGATGAGAATTGGAGGTAGTTCTGAAAAAACTTTTTTTTTTCTTCTTTTTTTTTAAGAACAGAAACAAAAACAGGGAATGGAAACTGCTCAACAGGAGCAAAAAAAACAAAAAAAATTAGGGCTGGGAACGGCAGTGATGGTTCTCCAATGCTCGAACCATGAGCAGGACACTTTGCTCCCCATAGGTAAGTGAAGGAAATGGGTGGGGATTTCATTCTTTGTAAAAAAAACTGTTAGCAACCAATGAAAAGTGTTATTTTAAGGTCACATGACTTGACGCGCTGACGCTGCGCGCACCGGAGCACTTCCGGGTGCGCATACGCGGCGCGAACGTAGGCGCTTCCTGGGGCGCACACGCGGCGCGAACGTAGGCGCGTACGCAGCACGAAAGTACGCGCTTCCGGGGCGCATACGCGGCGCGAACGTAGGCGCTTCCGGGGGCGCTTACGCGGCACGCCAAAGTGATGTCTTGATAGTTTCACGGAAATGCAAAATCATTTTCATTTCCTTATAAAAAAAACTGCTTTTATTTGTATGGTACAAAATGTCTGCGTTATTATTTACTTTTCATATTTTTTTCACAAACGAAAGTAGCGCTCTGGGTGCGCTTTCCAGAGAGCTTACCGGAGCGCGCACCCAAAGCGCCCCAGGATAAAATGATTAAAAAAAAAAAAACTTAACATTTAATACTTGCACAAAACAGCAAATTCAAAAAAAAACATAGGTTAGAAACTCGATATAGAAAGGAATTAGCATTTAAAAAACCTATGAAATTCACTGAAAAAACCATAGGTTTCACACCAGTTATAGTTAGGAATTAGCATTTAAAAAACCTATTAAATTCACTGAAAAAACCATAGGTTTCACACCAGTAATAGTTAGCTGGAAATTTTACTGACATAAAACCATTGAAATTGAGTTGATGTCACTGACCATGTCATGAGTGATGTAATATGTGACGTCATCAGCAGTGTATTGCAGGCGCGCAAGTTATAGTGAGTCCAGCTAACTATAACGTGGGAATTTCAATGGTTTTATGTCAGTAAAATTTCCAGCTAACTATAACTGGTGTGAAACCTATGGTTTTTTCAGTGAATATATATATATATATATATATATATTACCTACTGGCAGTCGCCAGTAGGTAGTTATAGTTAGGATTATTTTTCATAGGGAAAGCGCAACATTCTATTGGGAATAACTTTGGCGCCGGTTAAGGAATCTGCCTGAAAATTTCCTCAAATTTGCCTAGCGGCCCTCCGGTCCTTGCCTGAAAGTTTGAAAGGGATTCGTCAAGCAGGGGCCGAGAAAAAAGGGGGGTCCCAAAACATGTTTTCCCCATGTTAATTTCCATAGGGCGGTCAACCTCACTTTTAGCCCGAACGGCTGAATGGATTTCCACGAAACTTGGCAAAATTATAGGGACTGGTAGCCCAATGTGCCTTTGCTATGTCTCAAGATATGTGCTCCAGTGGATTTTGAGTAATTTAGGTTCCACAAAATATATATATCTATAAGCGCGCCCGGTACGCGCACAGGGGCGCGAACCAGCGTGCTACGTGAGTTCGCGCGCGGAAAGCTGATTGGCTCTCGGGTGTCTGTAAACATTCCAAACAGTCCAGAGCGGCCGCCGTCTTGTGTCTCGGTAAGATCGAGACACAAGAGGTGGCAAAAACAAAGAGAGAAATGACCAAAAGGGGGCAGGATAGACCCCCCCTGACCCTCTAGGTTTGATGAGGGGCCATAAAAGGGCCCAGCGGGGCAAAAAAAAAAGGGGGGGGTTTTCGATTTGCGCGGGGGGAGCGCCCGGTACGCGCACCGGGGAGCGGACCGGGGAGCGTACCATGGGGAAAAAAGAATGACAGAGTTTTAAAAAAATTTAGCATTTTTTTATAAATTGGAGGTAGTTCTAAAAAGAACAGTTTTTTTTCTTCTTTTTGTTTTATATTTTTTTTGTTTTTTGGAACATTTTATACTTTTTTGGGCTTTTATGAACAGTTTTATATTTTTTTTGTATTTTTTATGGGGACAAACAAAAACAGGGAATTGTAAACAGCTCAACTGGAGCAAAAAAAACCAGGAAAAAATTAAGGCTTCTTTACGCACCGGTGGTTGTCTCCAGCACGGTTTATAATTTTGATGCTCTGCTCCCCATAAGAAATGGTAGTCCCACAAAATATACAAGTAATCTTGTATTCTCCAAACTGGTGTTGGATGCATGGGACCATCTCTATAGTTTCAGGACCCGATGGAGTGGGTTGTAGCATTGTGTGATTCCCAAATGAATATTTTTTTGCAGGGTTCCCCCTGGAAAGTTCAGCGCCACAGATGAGACAGGTCACCTTTGCAGCATTAACTTTTTTGAAACCCCTTGGGATTTTAAAAACTCCCATATAAAGTGCTCCTTAGGTTTATATGGGGGATTGTCTTCAGGCAGGAACTGCCTTCTCTCCTCCTCCTCCTCCTCCTCCTCCTCTTCTTCTTCACCACCAATGTGATGTTGTGGTGGTCCTTGTGGTGGTGGTGGTGGTGGTGGTGCAGATGCTCCAGCTGCTGCTGCTACTTGTGCCATTTCTCTATCAATAGAAGCAGGTCTTCCTCACTCAAAGAATAAAGTGAGAATGAGGAAAAAAGGTGGGGGCTTTCATCATTTGGAAAATAAAACTGTTCTGAACCAATGAAAAGTGTTATTTTCAGGTCACATGAGCCGGGCTTTCATCGTTTGGAAACCAAAACTGTTCTGAACCAATGAAAAGTGTTATTTTCAGGTCACATGACCCGATGCACTTACGCTACGCGCCCCGGGGCGAGCCCGGCGGCGCTTATGTAGCGCGTTCGTATGCGCATGGATTCTTCTGGGTGCGCTTATGCTATGCGTATCATGCAGACGCGGCTACGTGATACGTCACGATGATGTTTTCGTTCGCGGCAATAGCGCTAATGAGACGCTCACCGGTATGCGCCCTGGGGCGCCCCGCAAGACTGCGCTTACCGGTGCGCTCACCGGGACGCGCACCGGGAGCGCTCCAAGGCAAAAAAATTAAAATAGAAAATTAAGAATATACATATAAAAAATAGTAATACATAAATATACAATATAGGATTCATTAAAAAAAATATTATATTTCATAGCTATAGAAATCTGCTATTAAAAAACCTATGAAATTCACTTAAAAAGCCATAGGTTTCACACCAGTTACAGTTAAGAATTAGCATTTAAAAAACCTTTGAAATTCACTGAAAAAACCACAGGTTTCACACCAGTTATAGTTAGGAATTAGCATTTAAAAAAACTATTAAATTCACTGAAAAAACTATAGGTTTCACACCAGTTATAGTTAGCTGGAAATTGTACTGACATAAAACCATTGAAATTCCCACGTTATAGTTAGTTGGACTCACTATAACTTGCGTGCCTGCAATGCTCTGCTGATGACGTCACATATTACATCACTCATGACATGGTCAGTGACATCCCTCATGACATCACTGATGACACCATCCTTGTGACAGAGTGACAGACCTCCTTTCAGTGTAATGTAACCCTTGAAACACATATCCTTTTTTTTTTTATTAGTCAGCTTGATAACAAAATCTATACACCAATTAAAAGTAAAACATCAAAAGAATCTTCGCAGTAATTTTAGCTCAATCGATTAAATTTAAACAGAGGTTAAATTACATGATCACCAAGCCTGCAAGTCCATTTTAGTCCAAGGAGGTTTTATTTTTTTATTTTTAGCAGGTCAATTACTAAGAAAAAGGGGGAAAAAGCATAAAGAGTAAGCCAGCTCATGTAAGTACTGTACCCAGGTTGACATAAAGAAAAAAGGGAGAAATTCCCCCGTCAAATATTTAATTATTCAACCAACATACAAATGGTGCCCATATTTTAGATCCCCTCTCACGCCTCCTCCTACCCCCTCTTTGAAACACAGCAGATTCCAAATTATGAAGTGCTAACATCCTTGATCTCCAGTTGATAAAAGTAGGAGGGATAGGACTAATCCATTCAGAAGTTATCCTAAGTCGGATTATTGACATAGTAATACAAAGAAAAGCTGATCAGATCTGATGAGCGGAGAATCACACTCACACCCCATTATTATCAACTCAGAAGAAAAATCCATTGATATCTTAAGAGCCACAATAATGAATTGCTGAACATCCTGCAGAAAAGGACCCAATTTGGGACACGAGAAAAACATGTGAACATCGTTGGCTGCTGCTTGACCGCATCGTGGACAACCATGGCCACTAACCCCTCCCCATTCAGAAATCTTAGGGGGGGTAAAATAAAGATCAAAAAGGGCCATGTATCTTTGGGAACGTAAACTCCCTGAAGTTAATACAGAGTTCGACAAATAAAGTATTAATGAGACATCTATACCAGTCTTACCCAACTTATTGTCCAATTTGGCATTCTGGGAAGAGAGATCATCTGGGAGACCAGATAACAGGTTCTGATAAAGAGCCCCGATTCGAGCTTTTCTCAAAATAAGTTCCATAAGGGTATTTTTAACGGTATGTTACTGTTACATCGCAACTTTTACATCGGAATGCTGTTACAACGCAGCTTTTACAACGCTGGTTCCATTACATCGGATGCCATTACAACGCAGGGCATTACATAGCAGATGCTATTACAACGCATACCATTACATCGTAAGTATTGGTAAGTATATAATTTATTTTATTTTATTTAATATTATATAATTAATTAATATTAATTATAAATAAATATATTTATTTATGTTTTTTAATATTATAAATTAAATTTATTAATTTAAGTAATTTTTCAAATAAGTATGAGTATAGGAGTATATGTTTTGGGGTACTGAGGTATATGTTTTGCGGTGTTTGGGTATTTTTAGGTTTTAGGGCTGGGTTTGGGTTTTGGGGTACAGGGGTATTTTTAGGTTTCAGGGTTGGGTTTGGGTTTTGGGGTACAGGGGTATTTTTAGGTTTTAGGGCTGGGTTTGGGTTTTGGGGTACTGGGGTATTTTTAGGTTTTAGGGTTGGGTTTGGGTTTTGGGGTACAGGGGTATTTTTAGGTTTTAGGGTTGGGTTTGGGTTTTGGGGTACAGGGGTATTTTTAGGTTTTAGGGCTGGGTTTGGGTTTTGGGGTACAGGGGTATTTTTAGGGTTTATTATTTTTAAAGTACGACTTTAATTAAATTAAATTAATTAAATTAATTGAATTTAATTTAATTTATTAAATTATATTAATTACAATTTTAAGTTTTATTCAATTATATTAATTAAATTAAATAAATTAAATTAAAAAAATTACAATTATAAAATTAATTAAATTAAATTAATTAAATGATATTAAAATAATTAAATTACATTAATTCCATTTTTAAATTTAATTAGACTAAATAAAATAAATTAAATTAATTACAATTTTTAAATTTATTTCATTATATTAGTTAAATTAAATTAATTAAATTAACTTAATTACATTTTTTAAAAATAGATATACTTACCTATACTTACGATGTAATGGTATGCGTTGTAATACCATCTGCTATGTAATGTCCTGCGTTGTAATGGCATCCGATGTAATGGAACCTGCGTTGTAAAAGTTGCGATGTTACAGCATGCGTTGTAAAATAACGCGTTGTAACATCATAGATCCTTTTTAACCAATGCGGTTGGGGTGTCGCACAAGAATTTGTCAATATAGCTGCGTAGTTGTAAGTACTTAAAGAATTCATGTGTACCCAATCCAAACTTATCTTTTAAAAATAGGAAAGAGGCCATCACACCCTCAGAAGTTAAATCCCCCAAAGTGAAAATCGGATGCGATCTCCATCTAATTGTAACAAAATCTCGGAAGATGGAGGGCAAAAGTCTAGCAGCAGCCAAAGGTGTAAAATAAATAAGATTAGGAATTTGCCATTTCCGGCGTACTTTCCTCCCTACTGAATACATAGCTATGATAACTTTGAACTTTGTTTTCTTATAGTAACTGGGTTCCAGCACCGATAAGAGAACCACCTTGACTTCATCCCCCAAACCTATCTCAAAGATCGAGGGGGTACAAGCTGGTGAGAGTATTGCCCTGGCCCCAAAAAGTGGTAGAGCTAAGTGTTGCAAAAGAGCTGCCCAGTTATATAAAATTAGGGACTGACCACCCGCCCCTGTCCAGTGGTAGATGCATCCATTTAGCAGCCCTGCAGGGAGAATGGTAGCTCCACAGGAACCTGTTGCAGTACCTTTCTGCTCGGGCAAGACTGGACTGAGCAAATACCAGCGGGATAGTCCTAAAAATATACATACATTTCGGCAATATAAGCATCTTTAGACGTTCCTCCTACCAAATAACGAAAGGTTTAGATTATCCAACCTGCGCAAGATGTGTTGCACATCTTGAAACACATATTCAAAAATAGAAAATACCATTTTCAAAAAAATGGAGATACCCATACCAGTTACAACAACCAATTCAGTAATACCACCATCTATATACACATCCACTCATTCATCAACAGTTCTATATAGTCACTCATACATATATTCACTCATCATATGTAGTGAAACACCTATACATCCTGTTACACACCGACAGTCATCCAAAAGTTACTCATACACATACTCACACATGCAAATAAACTTTTGAACATCCATTTATTTGCATATACAGCTATACACACACTACCACCGTACTTCTAAGGAAACTTACACATACTTACTCTCTTAAACAATCACTTATAGAAACACATACTTATTTAAACAGGAACTCTTACAATCTCTTACTCTCACATATACTCACTTATATACATCAATATTCACATATACTAGATTAAAACATATGTAGTTACTGATAAAGACACTAGTGAGACAGTCATTCACTTAATAACACACACATATACACACTCATCCACCCACACAGTCCTGCACATATGTTGTGTTCAAAACACATACAAACAGAGAGTCAGTCATTGATGCATCTATGTGCGAAGTCATACCCCCACCAAACCATACAGACACTCATACTGATACTAAAAACAACATCTAATAACCCATATATACACACAGGTAGCTACTCACAAACCCATGCAGCCACTTATACACAAAGTGAAACACTAATACATATATTTAAATATTTAAACATTTCTCACTAATATATGTATTCACTACGATACACTTAATAAGCCAGTTAACCAATCAATTTTTAAAAAAAAAACATCCATTTAGACACTTATTTAAACATTTATTCTTCCATTGACTTTTACATATACATATATAAAACATATTTATTTTTCAGAAAGACACATTTTCACTGGATGGTGTCATCAATGATGTCATGAGTGATGTCACTGACCATGTCATGAGTGATGTAATATGTGACGTCATCAGCAGTGCATTGCAGGCGCGCAAGTTATAGTGAGTCCAACTAACTATAACGTGGGAATTTCAATGGTTTTATGTCATTAAAATTTCCAGCTAACTATAACTGGTGTGAAACCAGATACATAGGAGGTGGACAATATTCTCTTCACCACTTTTACAAAGTCTACACAATGTGTTACTGTTAGTTTTTTTCCACGGAAGGAGGTGACTAAGGCCCCGTAGAATTCTAAATCTTGCTCTTATGAGACATTGTTTACTTTTTTCAGACCAGGGTATCTCCAAGTATTCTTGTATCTTCTTTTTCTGATATCCATTTATTACTGACCACGAATGCTTTCTTTTTGCCAGCGTATCTTTGTCACTTACAAGTGATAGGTGATTTGTTGTTCGATTTACTATTTTTTTAAACAATCCATTGCTTATCATATTATTCCAAGTTGGGCTAAGTCCAAACTCTTCTATTGCGTCATTTAGATACTTCCATGCAAGTGAATTCACATTCTTATTTATTTCTTGCCAAAGAAGCTGAGATATATGATTGTCATGGTCGTTTTTTATCCTATACGACGTTTTGATAAATTGCCCTTTTCGTGCAAACATTAATTATTTAGACCGAGTTCAATCTAATTTTTGCTGGAGATTTATATGTTTTGGAAAGTACCTTGTTTATTGTTTCCGCATCCATCCCCATTAATGCCTCACTACCGTATGTTATGGTTGGGAGCAATTTAGCCCCTATAATTTTCAAAAGAAGCCGATAGGTTAGATTTCCAAGAGATATTGATTTGTATGTCACATATTGATTCGTATGGTACACAATGATATGATTAAGTATTCTCTTATGTATTTTGATGATTAATTTTTCCTTATTTACCATCTTTTTTGTATTCAATTTAATTGTGACTCTATATTGTATGATTTTATGATTCTATGATATGTTTACTCCCCCGCCCTCCCCCCTTTTTCCCTTCCTCTTCATTTTTGGCTTATTGCATTTCATGCTCAACATTTCATCATTTACACATGTAAGCTTTATTCTTTTTGTATTGTATTTGTTTATTTCTTTTGTCTACAAAATACTTAAATAAAATCATTTTGAACTTAAAAAAAAAAGAGATTTCCATGAGATATCTGTGCTATTTTGAAAGCTGCAGTTAGCGAGCTGGCTTTTCTTTGTATGTCAAGTTTTTGTAGATGGTAATTTCCCTTCTGGTCACATAGAACACCCAAATACTGTACACTTCTACTTGTATATGTGAGCAGTTGACTCACTAGGTATATGGGTTCAAGAGTGCATGTGGAAAGAGCTGTATGGGGGGTTGACTGTCTGCATCGATGTGTTGGTGAGTGAATGGCTATCTCAGTGCTCCATGTCCAAGTAGGTACATATGTAAAACACAGTGCATGTGAGAGTTGCCACATATAAATGACTATACATGAGAGCCTTTGATTGCGTATTTGACTGTATGGTTTCAATGTGTACTTGTATCAGTGATTGTAAAAGAGAGTAAGTATGTATATTTATTGATGAGTGACCTATGTATGAATGATTGTATGGGTGAATGAGTGGATGTGTGTAGACCTAGAAATCAGTAAGTGCGTATGTAGTTAATGGTATTGGTGTGTCAATAATTTCAGGAATGGTAGTTTGTATTTAACACTGGGTGTATCAAAGGTTAGATTAGAGTGTGATGAGGTGCATCGTATTATCACATGGATGATGTCATCAGTGATGTCATCAGTGATGTCATTTGAGATGTCATCAGTGATGTCATCAGTGGTGTCACTGACCATGTCATGAATGATGTAATATGTGACATCATCATCAGTGGATTGCGGGCGCGCGAGTTATAGGGAGTCCAACTAATGGAAAGGGGCGACCGAATCGGTCCCCCCGAACTTATGGCCGAGTGCCTCGATCCCCCCGGGAAGCCATTTTGGGCGGGAGGCGCGTCTCAGCTGGTATGCCCGAAGCGGCGTAGCTGGGGCGCGCTCGTTCCCGCCCTAGAGTGGGCTGGCCTAGACACCGACGCAGCCAGCCACGCCCTCAGGGGCAGGCAGGGGCGGGTATACGCCCGCCCTGAAGACGGATAAAAAGGGACGCAAGACCAGAAGACATCCTCTTGTTCTTGTGCTCTGAAGCTGCACCTCCTCGCTGCACGTGAGCTCGGGACAGAATGAAGAGCCAATTTTGAGCGTTTTAATCTCTCTCTTTGTCTTTTAGATACTTCGTCGAAAGGATGCCCAAGAAAGGAGCAAAGGGAATGTCGACTGACCAGTTGGTTCGGGCACTCATGAAGGACATGTCCGAAATTAAGAAGCGGTTGGCGGAGCGAGACGGCGAGGAGGGATCGGGGCGTCCACCGGCCGGAGGGAAGCCAAAGAGGCCGAGAAGGGGGCCGGTCGGGGGAGACGTCCCGGTTCCCTGTTCTCCGCTCGAGGCGCCAGCCCCGGTACCGGCCCCGGTACCGGTTGAGGGGAATCCGATTCCCGTGATAGTCACCCCGACGTCTGCCGAAGATATGCCTCCCGAATTGGCGGCACAGTTAGCAGCATGGTTGGGGGACAGTAATGGGGGCGCCATGGCTACCGAAGCGCAAGCACTCATAAAGCAGTTGCGCGAGAAACGTGATGCAGCCAAGGTGCCCGCGCCGGATGCGGCGATAGACAAGCCACGAGGGACGGAAGCAGCGTCCGGTGCAGGTAAGCGGCCATTGCCGATTGCAAGGGATGAGTCAACACCCTCTCGTAGAGAAAGATTGGGGCAACATGTTCCTTTGCCAATAAAGGAAAAGATTTGGGCGGGGGAATACGTTAACATTTTCTCCCTGCTCGTTGATCACTATGAGGTCGAAACTGTTAAGGGTCAAAAGGATCTGATGCATCCGAGTGTTTGGCGCGCAAAAATGGCCGCCTTTAAAGTGAATGAAAATATTGGTAACTGGGGGAATGCTTGGGGAATTTTCACGGCAATTTTGGGGGAACGTAGGCCGGATTTGCTCCCTGAATTTCCAGTATATCAGTCACGAATTATGGGGTACTCGACATCACACCAAGGTAACCAATGGTTCTGTTATGATAACCTTTTCAGGAAAGCGATGGAGCATAACAAAAGTTTAACCTGGGACTGTTACGATTCTTTAACATGGAACAAGATGAAAGAGTCGGGAATGTTGAAAGTGCCATTGGTGGGGAGTGCTGTTAGTGAGTCCTCCCGCCAAAATGGGGGGACACCCTTTCGGTCGGGTACGGGTACAGACGATTACCCGAGACCCGCCGGCAATACAGGGAAGAGGGGGTTCTGTTTCAATTTCAACAGAAGCAAATGTACTAGGCCCCCGGGATCTTGTAAGTTCAAACACGAATGTAGTGGTTGTGGGGCACCCCATCCTGAGTCCTCGTGCAGAGCCAAATCGGGTGACAATGGGGGCAGAGGAGGCGCTAAACAGGTCTAATATAGTCCGAGGGGCGCCTTTACCAACCCCGATTGATACCGTGGCGATGATTCCCTGGCTCAGCGAATACCCAGATCGTACTTCTGCTGGGGTGCTACGAAACGGTTTTTCATATGGTTTCCGCATCCCGGTGGGTAACTTTCAGGGTGTCGGGACGTGCAAAAATCAACTTTCCGTCTTGCAGCATACTACTGTAGTACAGGATAAGATCCGGAAAGAGGTTACCCGAGGTCGGGTTGCCGGCCCGTTTCCTGTCCCCCCGGTACCGAACTTTGTTTGTTCTCCTTTAGGGGTGGTCCCCAAGAAGGACCCGGGTGAGTTTCGATTGATTCACAATTTATCAGCCCCTCATGGCCTTTCTGTAAACGATGCAATTAATCCAGAAATGTGTTCGGTGCGGTACGCATCATTCGATGAGGCCGTAGCCATTTTGAATCGCCTGGGGCCCGGGACGCTGATGGCGAAATCAGATATCGAGTCAGCGTTCCGTTTGCTCCCGGTATACCCGGATGACCAACGTTTGTTGGGATTCATGTTTCAAGGTTTGTATTACATGGACAGGTGTATGCCAATGGGGTGCTCGATATCTTGTGCTTATTTCGAGAAATTCAGTAGTTTTCTGCAATGGGTTTACACGAAGAAAACAGGTTTCCGGAATGTGATGCATTACCTCGACGACTTTCTGTTCCTTGGGGCCGCTGGGGATGATGAATGTGCCCGGGCCTTGACTGAATTTTGTGTTTTAATGAATCAATTTGGCGTGCCGTTGGCACCAGGTAAAACTGTGGGTCCCACGACTTGCCTCGAGTTCCTCGGGATCGAGTTGGACTCTAGTGAGGGTTGTTTTCGTTTACCAGCTTCCAAAGTATCGAAATTCAAGACAGCCCTGCAAATGTGTATCACTGCATCTAAAGTTACGCTGCATCAATTGCAGCAATTGGTGGGGAAGTTGAATTTTGCCTTAAGGGTGATCCCGATGGCCCGCCCCTTCTCCCGTTCGATTGCACAGGCGATGGTCGGCCTAAAGGAGGGTCACCATCGCACGAGGTTATCGGCCGAGGTCCGCCAAGACATGCGTATTTGGTTAGCATTTTTGGCGGATTTCAATGGTCGAGTCGTCTGGAACAAACCGGCCTTGTCCTCTGAAGAGCTTGGTCTATGGACGGATTCAGCGGGAAGCATGGGTTTCGGCGCCATCTTCGGCACAAAATGGTCGGCACAAAAGTGGCCAACATGGTGGCACGATGAGGGGCTGACGAGTAATATTGCTTTCCTTGAGCTGTTTCCTATTTTGGTGGCCCTCAGATCCTGGCCCGATGGATTTAAAAATCATTCTGTCATATTTTGGTCTGACAATATGACCGTTGTAGAATGCATTAATAGTCAGGCAGCACGTTGTAAAATGATTTTGAGGCTGCTTAAAGAAATTGTCTTGCTGTGTATGCAACTGAACGTGGTATTCAGAGCAAAACATGTCCCGGGGGTGATGAATCAGGCTGCTGATGCACTGTCTCGTTTTCAAATGCAGGCTTTCTCGGGTTTCCTTCCCTCAGCGGACCCCGAGCCAGCACCCTTTCCCGAAGCTCTCTGGTCTCTCGGTGCCCCGAACTTCGTTACCTCGTGGGAGAGAGTCTAGCACCAAGGACGAGGAAGGCATACGAAGGGGCGTTTCGGGCTTATTTGGCCTTTTTGGGGACTGAGAGAGGGGGACTTTGGGGGCATGAGGATTGGGTAGTATATTTTCTGATGTCCTTGCGTAAGGCTGGGAAGTCGGTGGCTACAGCCCAGAGGCATCGTGCTGCCATCTCCTTTGTTGCCAGGGCTCATAATATCCAGGACCCGACAGCGTCTTTTGCTGTACAGAAAGCGCTGCGTGGGTGGCAACGCCTTGAGGGTCGCAGAGTAGACGAGAGGCGCCCGATAGGTCTGGATAGGTTGTCCCAGTTGCTGGCCACACTCCCCGACATATGCTCGTCTCAGTTCGAGGCCTGTTTGTTCCGAGCCGCTTTTACGCTTGCATTTCACGGGGCTATGAGGATAGGTGAGCTGGTGGCAAGGAGCAAGCGGGATGTGGCGGGGGGTTTGTGCCGGGAACACGTTCAGATCAGGGGTGAGACTATGACGGTATCCTTTGTCAAGTCAAAAACCGATCAAAGTGGGGTGGGAGACTGCATAGTCATTCGCAGGATTACAGGGTCCTCCATGTGTCCGGTGAGGTGTTTAGAGGATTACCTAGCACAAAGGGTGGCATCATGGGGGGGGACAATGTTGAGACACGCGGACGCCACCCCACTGACAAAGTTTCAGTTTCAGCGGGTGCTCGCGATGTCAATTACCGCAGCAGGCTTGGACCCGGGTGAGTTTGGGACCCATTCCTTTCGGATAGGGGCTGCCACTGAAGCTGCAGCCAGGGGTCTTAATGTGGAACAAGTAAAACGAGTGGGGCGTTGGTCCTCCAATTGTTATAAGAGGTATGTGCGGTTGCACATGTTGTGAAGCTGTAACAATGTACTCACGCTTCTTGTCTTTTGTTTGGTTTTCAGTTACGCAAACCTTCGAGGCGGGGCGGACTATGCAGTCGACCCAACACCGGGCCAGCGGTCAGACATCACCGGCTGTGAGAAAGGAGGTGTGGGTCGTGGGCCACTCATACGTGAGGCGTGCCGCAGACGTATTCAAAGCAGGTGACATGATTCACGTAGCTGGGGAATACGGGTACAGGATGTCCTTCTACGGAAGGGGCGGTCTCTGTATTGACCAGTTTCAAGCTTACTTTGAGGGTTTGTTAGGGCGGATGAGGTCACCGCCGTCTATAGTCATAGTACATTTAGGGGGCAATGATTTGGTCACCACCGGTAGACGACTTCTCCTGGAGGCAATGCTTTCCACCGTAAGTTGGTTGGTGAGGAAAGTTCCGGGGTGCATAATGGCGTGGTCTCATATGATCCCACGAAAAGTGTGGCGGGGGGCTATTTCGATCCCTGCTTTGAACCATTCTGTTAGGAAACTTAATAACAAAATGAGTAGGTTGTTCCGTTCCAGGACATTGCATTCTATCTCGCACGGTTGTATTAATGATGACAGTATGTATATGGGGGATGGTGTGCATTTGTCTCGGGTGGGAAATGAGTTACTCATAGGAGACTTCTTAGCATGGTTAAAAACGTTGGAACATGACCTTTAGCTAGGAGTTTTGGTGGGGGGCCCGGATAGCCGGTCAACTATCCGGGCCTGTGGCGGTAAGGTCATGATCGGTGAGCACTAATTAGTAGATCCCTATGAGTGGGCGTCACCCAACACGGATGGGAGCGCTCGGGAGAGGTGGCCATTGGCCCCTCAATGGGGAGGCGGTCCCTTCTAAGGATGGGTCGCCGGAAGTAAAGGAAAGGCGGTCAAGGCCCCTTCCTTTGTAGGAGGGGTTACAGCCCCCTCCTGGGGAATTTTCCCGGGGCCAGTGACATCTGCGACGGCAGATGCGGTAAGTTGTGTGGGGTTGGGATAAGGGCCACGATACCTTCTAGATACCTCACACGAGTATTCGAACGACCTTTAACTGGCGTCGAGTTTTAGGTGCCCCCGTCAAGTCAAGGGAAATTGGTAGTAGTTGCACTTGAGGTACGCCTCCGTGCTGTCGCCCATCCCAAGTGGGAGGGGTAAGTCCGGTTAGGGATCTTGACACCGGTTATGACCTTGCCGTTGGCCCTTAAACGTTAGGTTGTACAATTTCAATATGTCAAGAAATGTTTTGTAGGTTGCTAGTTCGGCTAGGAGAACCTCTGTATTAGAGAATCTGTTAAGGTTAGCCAAACATCGCAATATGGTAATGAAATTGTACATAACATGAAACGTTTAATGTTTTAATTTTGTTTTAATAAATACGGCCGGGATGGTCACTCCATCCCACTTCCAAAAACTTCAAGAACTGTTTCCGGTTTCACTCCTTTTGGGGATTGTGTTGAGAGGGGGTGGCGGGTATCTCGGCTATATGGAAAGGGGCGACCGAATCGGTCCCCCCGAACTTATGGCCGAGTGCCTCGATCCCCCCGGGAAGCCATTTTGGGCGGGAGGCGCGTCTCAGCTGGTATGCCCGAAGCGGCGTAGCTGGGGCGCCCTCGTTCCCGCCCTAGAGTGGGCTGGCCTAGACACCGACGCAGCCAGCCACGCCCTCAGGGGCAGGCAGGGGCGGGTATACGCCCGCCCTGAAGACGGATAAAAAGGGACGCAAGACCAGAAGACATCCTCTTGTTCTTGTGCTCTGAAGCTGCACCTCCTCGCTGCACGTGAGCTCGGGACAGAACGAAGAGCCAATTTTGACCCACCCACCAGCCCCTGAAGACAGCCAGTTGTGTATAATAAAGTTGATTAATTTTGTTTTGTTTTCGTTTCCAGGTTGTAGTGCCATGTTGATTTTGAGTTAATAAAGAATGTTCGTTTTGAGTATGTTTGCCATTAAAGATATTCAGTTAGTGTCGAATGTTGATGTATGCTCTTTCAGTCATAGTGGCCAATGTATTCTTAGGTTAATTTGCACTGTCGTATTTATTTTGGTAGGCGGTAAGGTCATGATCGGTGAGCACTAATTAGTAGATCCCTATGAGTGGGCGTCACCCAACACGGATGGGAGCGCTCGGGAGAGGTGGCCATTGGCCCCTCAATGGGGAGGCGGTCCCTTCTAAGGATGGGTCGCCGGAAGTAAAGGAAAGGCGGTCAAGGCCCCTTCCTTTGTAGGAGGGGTTACAGCCCCCTCCTGGGGAATTTCCCGGGGCCAGTGACATCTGCGACGGCAGATGCGGTAAGTTGTGTGGGGTTGGGATAAGGGCCACGATACCTTCTAGATACCTCACACGAGTATTCGAACGACCTTTAACTGGCGTCGAGTTTTAGGTGCCCCCGTCAAGTCAAGGGAAATTGGTAGTAGTTGCACTTGAGGTACGCCTCCGTGCTGTCGCCCATCCCAAGTGGGAGGGGTAAGTCCGGTTAGGGATCTTGACACCGGTTATGACCTTGCCGTTGGCCCTTAAACGTTAGGTTGTACAATTTCAATATGTCAAGAAATGTTTTGTAGGTTGCTAGTTCGGCTAGGAGAACCTCTGTATTAGAGAATCTGTTAAGGTTAGCCAAACATCGCAATATGGTAATGAAATTGTACATAACATGAAACGTTTAATGTTTTAATTTTGTTTTAATAAATACGGCCGGGATGGTCACTCCATCCCACTTCCAAAAACTTCAAGAACTGTTTCCGGTTTCACTCCTTTTGGGGATTGTGTTGAGAGGGGGTGGCGGGTATCTCGGCTATATTATAACATGGGAACTTCAATGGTTTTGTATGAGTAAAATGTTCAGCTAACTATAACTGGTGTGAAACCTATGGTTTTTTCACTGAATATATATATATATATATATATATATATATATATATATATATATATATATATATATATATATATATATATATATATATATATATATATATCCTACTAGCGGTAGTTATAGTTAGGACCTACTTTCCATTGGAAATCCACAACATTCTATTTGGAATAACTTTGGCGTCAGTGGATGAATCTTTGCAAATTTCTCCGAGAAAATGGCCTGCTCAGTTCTGCTCCTTCCCTGAAAGTTTGGGGGTGATTCATCAAGTGGGGGCCGAGAAAAAAGGGGGGGCCCAAAACGTTTTTTCCCCATGCAATTTTCCATAGGGACTTTTAGCCGGGGCTACAGCCCGAACGGCTGAGCGGAATTGCACCAAATTTGTCAGAGAGATAGAGTTGGTTCGCAGATTGTGCTTTTTGTTAAATGGTGTAAATCGTTCAGTAGTTCCTTAGTAAATTTCAAGTAAAATCATAGCGATATCTAGAGACGGAGTACAGCACGCGTACGGAAATTCCTACAATTAAGAGCACGAGCTGCATGCTGATTGGCTTTCAACGGTGCATGAACACTCCTAACCAGGAAGTGTTGGCAGCCATCTTGTTCGTTGCTAGAACCGACTCACAAGAAAACAGTAAAACAACGTTGATAAATAAGGAAAGGAGGCAGGGTAGAAACATTCTGACCCTCTAGGCTTGCTCAGGGGGTCGTACATGGATCTTTAGGCTCAATTTTCATTTTTTTTAAATAAAAAAATGAGGGGTACGCGTATGGTATACGTACGCAGTGGAAAAGGGAAATAAAAAATAGAAGTCCGTTTTATTCATTAGGTCTGGGGGGGCAAATTTCAGGGGCAATTTTTTTCATAGTGGCAGGCTTGTAAGGTTCCCCGAGCACCGGGGAACACCACCCCTCTGTGGTTTTATTTTGAAGTATGCGGGGTGGGGGGTACGATCCTCTTCCCCTCAGTTTTGGGGACCGTCACCCCGACAAGGCTTTTTTAAAAAAATATTTTTTTTAAAGTGTGTTTTCAGCTCTCCCTCTCTCTCTCCCTATACACGTCGCATGGACTGCCACGATCCTGGGGCAGTAATATGTAAAATTACTGGAGGTTATGATGCCCCCCTCCTGGAACCCTTGGTGTCCCTGGGGTCCACCATTTCCCAGGGTCGGTTCTTGCAGTGTCTCGGGGTGCGTACTTCCGGGACACTGCTGTTTGGTATTGTAGGGCGGTACCGTCGCCGCTTTCACTTTACCACAGTAAACCGCTTTCCTATTTGAAAAAGAGAGCAAGTTAATCTGTTCTGTCTTTCAATATAGCAGATTGTTTTTCAAAAGAGAGAGCAGCATATAAGGTGATGTCTCTGATAAAGCAATGCGGGCTCAGGAAGGACGCGGGAAGCCATCTGCGATCGTGGGGGCATTGGGTTAAAAAACAAAAAAGTTATTTTTAAGAACTAACTTTACTGGTCAAAAGAAGAGCTATATTTCAATGATAGTATGTAAAACTTTCCGGTTTTTTTTGTGCACCAGTTGTACTCTCTACACAAGCGGAGCCTTGTTTTCAAGCCCACATTTTTTTCTTTTTCTTCAAGTTCGCCAAGCAAACCTCTCCTCATTTCAGGTATAAAATGTTCTGCTTTCTTTCCCGGGCCATGTGTGTCATCTGCTGCTATACTTTCGTAATATATTGATAAACATATTCTATCTATATTTATTTGAAATGTAGTGTTGAGGCGTCAAACGTCAAACGTTGATTACATGCTCCGTCCACCGCCATTTTAGTAGTTTTCCTTTGTTATTTTTATTATACCTGTTACTTTCATTTTACCCTCCGCTTATTTTATCTGTGATCAATGAGATTTCCTGCCACAGACACCACAGTGTTTGTCCTTGGTCTCTGATCTTATCAGACTTGGTCATACGTATACCTAGAAACTAATTTGAAGGAGGTAAGGCACAGCAATTACACCGCGTGTTCATCAACACAAAGACATTATTATGATTATGCGTTTATCATGCGTGGTAAATGCATACTAGTTGTTAAAGCATATGTTGTAAAGCCATATGCATGCTAATGGCTTTGTGGTGACGATCAGGCATTGTAATGGCTGTTTTTCCCCCCAGGACACTGCAGAAACTGGGTCTGGGTGTAGTGAACTCCAGAGCACCAGGCGGAGGGCCACGTAGCACCTCTCATTCAATATAGAAGTCTTTGTTCGGTTATTGTTTCCGTGGTTTGAGTGGCCTCATTGAGGCGCACACACTTAATTTTGTACGGGGGGTAGGCATTGCATAGGGAAATGTCGGAAGAGGTTTATAAATGTGGTACACATTGTTTCGTATTAGTTTGATTTCTTTACCATGTTGTAGTGTATCCAGAGAAATTATAAGTCAGTACTTTTCAATCCTAGTCTTGAAGAACTTAATATAGTACTTCAACATTATAAATATTATTTTTATTGTAGGTCGTCACCCCTCTCCGCAAAGAAAAAGTAGTATGTAGTTTTTTTTATTAACTTTTATTAAAACAATAACAGTGAACGAAACTTAATGATAACTATATCATAAACAACTAGAAAAATAACTTTAAAAAAAACAATACTATAAACAAATTGTGAAGTTGACTCCAAAAGATGTACGATTGGTAATCTGCGAAACAAAAATGAAAATTAGAGTTTAGAATTATGTAGATTTGACTTAATGAGCTGAATGTTACAAGTCAAGGTAACTCTACGATTTTAAGTGTGCAGTGTGCCTGGTACATTTCAGTTGCGATATAGTGCCGCGTTCAAGTGGTGTGTATATGGAAGTGCCCACTGTGTTAGTAAAACAAAAGTAGCAGAAGGGGATTGTAAATATGACAACTTATTTCTAATGCATTGCAATGAAGGCATCGTATATCTAGGCCTTTGTGCTTACTGTTGTATAGACACTACGGCCAAACGCTGCGGCCAGTGGAATTCACAACTTCAGTTTAGGTGTTGTTCTACAAGTCAAAGGAGACAGCAGTGTCTATAAGTTTAAAAGACAAAGAGAAATTATGTCACAGAGAGTGAGAGAGAGAGAGAGAGAAAACAACATTAAAAGTGTCTCGCAGAGTGTGGAGTTGAGATGTTTTCTTGAAAAGTCAGACGTAGATTTAGAAGCTGCTTGTGTCACTTTTCCCATGTTAAAAGTGATAGAAAACGGGCATATTAAGCTTGTAGATCAGTTTGTCAGACTGTTGTAACCTATCTGTTGTCACTGCTCGGAGGTATTTATACATTTTACACAGTGAAGCTGCTGCACACTACCGACTGTCTCCTTTCACAAATGAAGGTAACACTACACTTTTACGTGTGCAGTGTGCCTAGTACATTTCAGTTCCGTTATAGTGCCACGTGCAAGTGGTGCCTAAATGGAAGTGCCTATTGCTTTAGTGACACAAAAGTGGCAGAACTGGATTGTAAATAGGCCGACTTCTTTTTAATGCATTGTAATGAAGGCATTGTATATTTAGGTCTTTGTGCTTACCGTTGTATAAACACTGCGGCCGAAACCACTGCTGCCAGCGGAATTCACAACTTGAAGTCAACTTTTCTTCTACAAGTGAAAGCAGACAGCGTTGTCTATAAGTTTAAAAGAGAAAGAGAAATTATGTCACAGAGAGTGGGAGAGAGAGAGAGAAAAGAACATTAAAACTGTCTAGCAGAGTTTGGAGTTGAGATTTTTTCTTGAAAAGTCAGACGTAGATTTAGAAGCTGCTTGTGTCACTTTTCCCATTTTAAAAGTGATAGTTAAGTGGCGTAATAAGCTTGTAGATCTGTTTGTCAAACGGTTGTAACCTATCTGTTTTCACTGCTTGGAGGTAAATATACATTTTACACAGTGAAGCTGCTGCCCACTGCCTAAGGTTTCCTTTCACAAATGAAGGTAACACTACAGTTTTACGTGTGCAGTGTGCTAGTACATTTCAGTTCCGTTATAGTGCCGCCTTCAAGTGGTGTCCATATGGAAGTGCCTATTGCGTTAGTGACACAAAAGTGGCAGAACGGGATTGTAAATTGGCCGCCTTATTTCTAATGCATTGTAGTGAAGGCATTGTATATTTAGGCCTCTGTGCTTACCGTTGTATAAACACTGCGGCCAGTGGATTTCACAACTTGACGACACCTTTGCTTCTACACGCCAAACAGACAGCATTTCCTATAAGTTTAAAAGAGAAAGATAAATGATGTCACAGAGAGTGATCGAAAGATGGTGGTCTACGTGTGGAAGAAGCCTTCACTGTAATCAAGAGAGTTAATCATTTCAATTTAAATAAGGTTGTATGGAGCAGAGAGGAGATAGCAAAGTCCAAAACTTTAAAAAAGAAAGAGAAACAATGTAAGAGAGTGAGAAAGCAAAAGGGAAAAAAGGACATTAAAACGTGCGAGAGACACACACGGCAGAGGAGGGTACATGAAGCCAGAGGCGCAACCGCAGTCCAAAATATCGGGGGTGTGGGGGCTAGAAAAAATTTGGGGTGGGGGCTTAAGTTCAAGCAAGAGTGGAGCAGCAGGGGCTGTAACCGGGGGGGTGATATCAAAGTCTCATTAACAATCAAAATGTGCTTGAAAGACCTGTGACGTACTTGGGTGCGACTATGTGTGGGCCCAGGAAGCTATGTCATCCTAGCTGAAGCCCCGTTAGCCCAATGTTTTTTTTGCGCTTGGTGCATACTACAGATTCTTTCCTTTGACAGACAAGTTGTCGTTGTTTCAGAAACAAGCTTCTTTGCTCACCTTGTGCTATTGCCGTCGTCCGTTTTACATAATCCATCATGAAGCTGGACATCTAAAAGATATTAGAAGAAAGATGTTACGATTGGTAATTGTTACAATATTAATTTGGAGTTAGATAATATTGCGCTTTTATAGACGCGTTGATTGTCACATTTTTACGAACTGTTTGTATTGTGAATATATTCTGGACATTTCAGCGATTAGAAAAAAGTTATTGCTATTGAGAAAAAAAAATGTAAACATGTAAATTAATAGATTATGTAGGAGTACGTTCGTCTAAAATACTAAGTTGCATTTTTGTATGTTGTTAGCTATAACAACATGTGTAACAAGAGAACACAAGGAGAGAATAGCGAAGGCCAGTCGGATAAGATAATATAAGGAAAGAATAGGAGAAGCCAAATAGTCAGTCGAGACAGGGATCAATCAACCCAGACATGGATTAACGAACTCGGCCAGACCCTGACATCGGTTTCGTAAACAAGGACAAGGAGTTACTCTTTAACAGAAGGGACGCGTAGCAGCTGAGAAAAGCAAAAACACTCCGTTCACCATGCTGCCTGAGTGAGGGCAACATAAAATCGCGACGGGACACAAAATGGTGGCTAAATACGGGACGAAGTCAGAAACCGAAGAACCTCAGAATTTACCAATTCGGTAATTGCCATTGGCTCCTATGGGCCTCAAGGCCCATAGGAATCAATAGCAATTACCGAATCGGTAAATACAGATTCGGTAATTACCGATTGTTACCGATTCGGTAATTAATAAGGTAAATATACCTACAAAGCATTTACTGATTTGTAAATACCGAATCGGTAAAGTTCGGTATTTACCAATCGGTAAATACTAATTACCTACATAGGGCCCTAGTACTCAACTAATGGAATGTTATTAGATAATAGTATTTATATAGTTTTTTTTGTAGGCCAAAATAGGTGAAAACTGTAGTTTTGTATTATATATTATGAAAAGTGATAAAATGAACTGTTTATATTTTTAGACAAGGAGCAAGAACATAAAGGAAAAATTATGGAAAGAGAACAGCCTCATACTGAGGAGATTTTGAATATTACCTTGAGTATAATTGAAGAACTAATCATATCTGTCACAGGCAATGAGAGTGAAGAAGGGGAAATTAGTGCTGCAGACATGAGGTGTGATTTCGAAGACGAAAGCTTTGATGGAGATTTTCTGGAAGCATTAAATGATGTTGAAATTTTAGAACAAATTAATTCAGAAACGAGGGAATTGATGTGTATGAAATACCAGATGAACTTGTTTTGGAATGTGTGGTAAATTATGAGATGTTACAAGAATACATTTATTGTTTAAAAATAATAAAGGTTTGAACACTATCTACTAATGTATTTATTGTACTAAAAGTTAAGCACTTATAGATTCAGTTATATATTCTTTAAATGTTTGTATTGATTTAAAATATGCAAAGTGGGTCTGAGGGTATGGATTGCTTAAAATCCGTATGGAGTATACATGCAGTCTTGTTTGCACCTGCAAACTTGTTTTTTATGCCTTCAATTTCCCAGTCTGTTTTCTTAGACTTCCTCCAAACACTCTGACACTGTTGTTTTAGTATTTTAGTGAGCCAGTCATCAGTATGTTCTTTTCCGTTGTACCGTGGTAAAACTGAAGCCGTAATAAATTTAGTGAGGAACTTTCTTTGCAGAACTGTAATGATCCAGTCACTATCTAGATACTCCTAGATTAAAACAGGCCTTAGTCCATAGAGTGTTTCAAACCCCTATAGACTGTGCATGCACTGTTCTATGCACCAGCAAACTTATGCTTTATACGTTCAATTCCTCAATGTGTATCCTTACACTTCCAGCAAACATTCTTGAACTACTGTTTCAATATTGTAGTGAGCCGTTCAGCAGTATGTGCTTATCTGTATACTGTGGTAAAACTGAGGCTGTTATAAATTCAATCTGGCTCTTTCCTTGCAGAACTGTAATCATCCACTCACTACCTAAGTACTCATGCATTAAAATAGGTGTTGGGGCATAGACTGCTTCAAACCCTTATAGACTATGTATGCAGTCTTCTATGTACTCGCAAATTTGTCTTTTATACGTTCAATTTACCAGATTGTATCCTTACAGTTCCACCAAACACTCTGTCACTGTTGTTTTGGTTTTGTAGTGACTCATTCATCGGTATGTAGTAATCCATTCACTACATTAAAACACTAATGGGCACATATACAATAACTAGCATATCCCCAGGAATATGTCAGTCATTGTGCTCAGTGACACCACAATCATGGATGCGCCGTATTTATAATGTGATGTACCATGGGACAAAAATGGCACATATAAGTGATGTATCTGTGCTGTAAAGGTGGTGCATTGTTTGAGTTATGTTGCAAGTGCAACGCATCTGCAGCAATGCTCTGGGGGCCCATGCTCAGACTGCTGTGTCAATCCTTACACCAGCTTCAAGGTAGTGCAGGGTTTTGACACAGCATGTGCCTAAAAGTGACAAAGTGAAATCTTGTAAATTTCAGTCAGCCACTTTTAGGGGGTGTTCCTGCGCCAGAAGGACCCCCCCATGTAGGAATGTCTCCTTCTGGTACAGGGATTTACAATGTGACGCACCTCCCAGATACGAGACATTCTAAATACCACATACCATGTCACATCTTTTGCTCCACAGGTGTTGTAAATCTGCTCCATACAAACACTTACAAATTCACCCAGGCAGTTTCACTAACAGTGTATTCTTTTTTAATTTACTTTTGTTATTATTTTACATGAAAAATTTGAAATGTAACTTTAAAAATAAAATACATTTAAGTATTTATAATAAAAATTTGGAAATTACTTTAAAAAGAAAGAAATCTAATAATTAGTACATTTAAAAATTATCATTTACAAAACCTTTGAAATTCACTGAAACAAAACATAGATTTGAGGCACGTTATAGTTAGGAATAAGCATTTAAAAAACCTTAGAAATTCACTGAAAAAAACATAGGTTTCACCCATGTTATAGTTAGCTGGACATTTCACTCATACAAAACCTTTGAAATGCCCCCGTTATAGTTAGTTCAGCTAACTATAACTTGTGCACCCGCAATGCACTGCTGATGACATCACATATTACATCACTCATGACATGGTCAGTTACATCACTCATGACATCACTGATGACATCTCAAATGACCCCCCCACGGTCCCAAACAGAGTGGGCCAGCCCTGGGGGATGGGATCTCTGAAGCTATTAGTGGCCCTGGGGGATGGGGACCCCAGGGCCAAAAAAATTAGAAAAAGAAGGGGGGCTACACAGCCCCCGTCAAAAAATAAAATACATTGAAAAACACAGGATCAGGGCCGGAGGCCACGCCACCTCATTGCACCACTCTGCAAACGCACCCCCTGGCACGTTTGTAGAGGGGGAAGAAATTCCCCTTGAATACTGGGGGTCCCTGGGGGCCAACTAGCCAACCAGGTATGTCCAGTATGCACCAGGGAGCTGCGTTGCAGAGAGGTGTTCTGAGGCCAAACCCCTTTTTACACCTCTCTGCAACGCAGCTATGTGGCGCTTACTGGAGGTAGCTGGTGGGCTAGTTGCACCCCAGGGACCCTCAGTATTCAAGGGGAGTTGAACCCCCAACTCAAAAACATGCCACTGGGTGCGTTTGCACAGTGGTGAAGGGAGGGGCGGGGCCTGAGTGCACATGTGTGCAAACACGCCCTGTGGCACGGTTTAAGTTGGGGAATTAATTCCTTGTCAAAACTGAGGGTCTCTGGGGGCCAACTAGCCCACCAAGTACCTCCAAGAAGCACCACGGAGCTGCGTTGCAGAGTGTTGTAAAAAGGGGCGTGGCCTCTGAACACCTCTTTGCAACCCTGGCACACACTGGAGGTACCTGGTGGGCTAGTTGGCCCCCAGGAACCCACAGGAATGAGGAGGAATTAATTATCTAACTTGAAACGCGCCACACGGTGTGTTTCCAGACATATCACCTTAGGCCACGCCCCCTTCCTTCACCACTGTACAAATGCGCCCTGTGGGCCAAATAGCCCAACAGGTATCTCCAGTATGCGCCAGGGAGCTGCGTTGCAGAAAGGTGTTCAGAGACCATGCCCCTTTTTATACCTCTCTGCAACGCAGCTCTGTGGCGCTTACTGGAGGTACCTAGTGGGCTAGTCTGACCAGTGGGACCCTTAGGATTGAAGGGGACTTAATCTGTCAACTTAGAACGGTGACAGGGCATGTTTACACAGTGGTGAAGGGAGGGGACGGGGCCTAACGTGATGTGTGAAAACACGCCCTGTGGCGTGTTTTAAGTTGGGTAAAAAATTCCACTTCAAACCTGAGGGACCATGGGGGCCAAGTAGCACACCAGGTGCTTCCAGGAAGCGCCACTGCACTGCGTTGCAGAGAGGTGGTGCCGGCCGTGCCCCTTTTTACATCTCACTGCTAAGCAGCTCTGCGGCGCTTACTGGATGTACTACGAATTCCGATTTACTCACCTGTTATCAGAAGAGACCTCAGTGCTGCATTTTTGAGCCCAGTACTGATCCTGAAAAGTAATTCTAACCACACTTACCAGTAAGTTGAATTTCCTTCCTAACATTGACTGGTTTCACTTGGAAATTCTCCTAAGTGTTGAGTTTCTGAACTTTTACATTTTCCCCTAAAATCATATGAACAACAAATTCCGATTTACTCACCTGCTATCAGGAGAGAACCCAGTGCTGCATCTTTTAGCCCAGCACTGACCCTGAAAAGTAATTCTATGCATACTTACCAGTAACTTGTATTTCCTTCCATAGGAATCCATTGTGTGTTTTTCAGCAGAAAAGTTTCTAGGTGTCTATTTTCACAAACTACAAATATTACTAACAAATCGCCTGTATGACTTAAACACATTCTTTCAACTGTTTACAGGAGATGCGCCAGTGCTGGATCCAGGATCCACCACTGAGTAAGAAAAATTAACGATAACACTACTTACCTGCTAAGTGAATTTCCTTCCATAGGGTAACTTTGACTGGTTTCACTTGGAAATTCTTCTAAGTGTGCTGTTTTGGAACTTTAAAATATTCACCTAAAATCAGCTGAACAACGAAATCTGATTTACTCACCTGTTATCAGGAGAGACCTCAATGCTGCATCTTTGAGCCTTGAGGCTTGGCAGTTCGGGCTGGACTGTTCCCATGAGGCACAGGGTCAGACTGATTTACATATAGCCATGTCTGAACTGGGGTGGCTGAGTGAGCTAAAGAATGGTGATGGACTAAACCCAGATCGGTTGACAAAGGGTGAGTGTTTGATTTGCTCAAATGCTCCGTCCATCATCCCCTTTTGTATCGCTTTGTTCGCCCTAAGTTGGCAGGATATGCTCCGACATGAGTCCCTTGCTCACTTGGCCACTGGATTCAAGATAGCCTGGCTGATGAGGATTATGAATCCGAAACCGGTCCCAGGGTGCTTGTTTCCGGTCCAAGGAAGACATGGCTTGGCAGTTCGGGCTGGACTGTTCCCATGAGGCACAGGGTCAGACTGATTTGCATATAGCCATGTCTGAACTGGGGTGGCTGAGTGAGATAAAGAATGGTGATGGATTAAACCCAGATCAGTTGACTGGGGGTGAGTGTTTGATTTGCTCAAATGCTCCGTCCATCATCCCCTTTTGTATTGCATCTTTGAGCCCAGCACTGACCCTGAAAAGTAATTCTAACCATACTTACAAGTAACTTGTATTTCTTTCAATAGAAATCCATTGTCTGGTTTTTACCAGAAAAGTTTCTGTCTATTTTCACAAACTACAAATATTTCTTAAAATTCGCCTGTATGACTCAAACGCATTCTTTCAACTGTTTACAAGAGATGCACCAGTGCTGTATCCAGGATCCACCACTGAGTAAGAAAAAGTCACGATAAATCTACTTACCTGCTAAGTGAATTTACTTCCATAGGGTAACATTGACTGGTTTCACTTGGAAATTCATCTAAGTGTGGAGTTTTGTAACTTTAAAATATTCACCTAAAATCAGCTGAACAACGAAATCTGATTTACTCATCTGTGATCAGGAGAGACCTCAGTGCTGCATCTTTGAGCCCAGTACTGATCCTGAAAAGTAATTCTAACCATACTTACCAGTAACTTCAATTTCCTTCTATAGGCTAACATTGACTGGTTTCAATTGGAAATTCTTCGAAGTATGGAGTTTTGGAACTTTAAAATATTCACCTAAAATCATCCGAACAACGAATTCCGATTTACTCACCTGTTATCAGGAGAGAACCCAGTGCTGCATCTTGTAGCCCAGCACTGACCCTGAAAAGTAATTTCAACCATCCTAACAAGTAACTTGTATTTCTTTCCATAGGAATCCATTGTCTGGTTTCTATTTTCACAAACTACAAATATTCCTTAAAATTCGCCTGTATGACTCAAACGCATTCTTTCAACTGTTTACAGGAGATGTACCAGTGCTGGATCCAGGATCCACCACTGAGTAAGAAAAAGTCACGATAACACTACTTACTTGCTAAGTGAATTTCCTCCCATAGGATAACATTGGTGATTCTATGTGAAAAAGTTTCTAAGTGTAAACTTTTAAAATACAATAATATTAATTAAAAATCACTACTGTAACCAAAACGCTTTCACTCAACTGTTTACATGAGATGTCCCAGGACTGAATCTAGGATCCAGTCCTGTGGTTAGAACAGTGATCCATAAAGTAACTAATTGTATTTAACTAGAAATTCCTTTTCAGCTCAATGTTGCATTGTTCTTGAAATTACGTTGCCCATTGCAACAACTGTAACTACTGTTCTTAAAAGTCTATTGCCTATTTGTAAAGTATTTAAACTAAAGTAAATCATTCTGAGAAAGTATATTTTGTTATGTAATATATAATGTAAATATAATGTCATTTACAAAATAAAATATCTAAAAATAAATAGTTTAAAAAAATGTAGTAAATGAGTATCAAAAAAATAAATATAACAATTAATACATTTAAAAATTGTCATTTACAAAACCTTTGAAATTCACTGAAAAAAACAGGTTTCAGACATGTTGTAGTTAGGAATTAGCATTTAAAAAACCTTCGAAATTCACTGAAAAAACATAGGCTTAAGACATGTTATAGTTAGGAATTAGCATTTAAAAAACCTTAGGAATTCACAGAAAAAAACATAGGTTTTGGGGTGTTATAGTTAGCTGGACATTTCACTCGTACAAAACCATTGAAATTCCTCCGTTATAGTTAGTTGTATTAACTATAACTTGCGCGCCCGCAATCCACTGCTGATGATGTCACATATTACATCATTCATGACATGGTCAGTGTACTCACTGATGACATCTCAAATGACATCACTGATGACATAACTGATGACCTCACCCACATGACAATCTGATAAAATTCATCATACACCAGTATAAACTTTCAACACTCATTATAAAATATGGAGTACCATATTGAAAACCATTGACACACCAATACAAGTTTTTAAAAACACACTCAGTAATTTCTACATCTACACACAGATCTAAACACTTACCTATAGATTCACTCATACATGCTAACAAAGATCAATAGAACACTATTAAATACACTTATACTCCTACATCGACATTACTCACCAGCACACATCCTATTCACTTATGCAGTCATCCTACTCACTTATGCAAACAATTGATCATACTTACATTTACTAAGGTACCCACTTATACAAGCAACACTTTCTTTATTTATATAGATAGTAACTCATACTTAGTGTGTTATAAAACCACAATTACAAGTATACAGTTTTCGATACAGTCACTCATACAATCACTGAGTCTTATGTATACATATTTATATAGAACAACTGTCACATACACTGCCTTTTATATTTCTACTTTGTTGGACTTGTATCACTGAGAAATATATTTACTCATCACCACACCCATAAAGAGATTCACTCACCCAAAGAACTGTTACCACGTGCAGTCTTAACCTCATGTACCTACTAAATCAACTATTTACACATCTTTGGACAGTCACACACCTCCCACCGAACCCACCACACACACATTCACTATCCCATACAAATACTCACTTAACTAATTAATACTAATATAGACTTTCACAAAAATTATGTAGTAGTTTACACAAGAGATAGAGTGATGTAGATATTCACACCGTTTAATCACTATCCCATATATTTAGTGAGACACTTTAAATTAGTCACTTAGACAGTCAATCACAGTGCTATTAAATCCTCCATCTAGACACTTATACATCCACTCAGTCTTCAATGCAGACTGAGTGGATATATATATTCTACTCACTTCGCTAGACGCTGCCGCATCCCAGTCCTGCTGCTTCAACTGGACTCTCAGAACGAACAAGTCAGACCCAACTTTTGTGCAAAATCAGTGTTTTATTCCATCAATTTCATAAAATAACACCCAAGCAGTTCCGCATGACGCGTTTCGCCTCTAGCCAGAGGCTTGATCACATGATATATAATACTTGCTTGGTAATTTTGTGGCAGTCTCTAGATTTGTCCCATGCTTGGCTCACACCCGTCAAAGCAATGTGAACTCTATATAGAACGAAATTTGTCAGCTTCTACATATTGGGAATGCATTTGGTGGAATTCAAGGGTGCACAAAGTGCAAACATGGAGAATGGTATTTTGAGGCGTATGATTTTGATCCCTCCATCAGCTTCAGCTGGAATAGCAAGTTACGGCTGCCTTTTATTGAGGATATTATAAAGGCATTCAATCTGGACGAAGCCTAAAAAGCACTCAATAGGGATTTCGTAGTCTATTGCATCCCCCTTGAACATCTGCTTGAGATACCCTGCCTGTGTCATACTTGGGAGGTGTATTCTTTCTGAATGAGTATTAATGATATTTCTACTGCAGGGTGTTTTACCTTTGACTGCTCGTAAGTAGAACTAAAGGCCGGGTACACAGGGTGGCGAGGGATCGACACGATCTCTTGAAGAGTTTGGTGGTCACATATTTATCGATTCCATCAGTGTGCTTATGCAGCCGTATCAGGTGACATTTTGTTTACCTACCATAGGTATATTTTAACTAGGTTCCGTCTCAATTCTATCTACTTGATGGTGGTCTATCCATTGAGAGGTCAATGGAATAACGAAAGGAGAAACTATCCTTGTGATGGTCGGCCTGTCCAATGCACTATGACCTTTGTTTTCCTTTGTCCTTTTTACCTCCTGTTCCCCTAATATGTTCCTAATCAGATGATATGTCCATCAACTGTAACTTTTTATTAGGCTGATTCTGGATTGTATTTTAGACTGGGTTGAAGACTCCGAAATTTTAAGTGATTATCAAGCAGGTTTTAGAAGGAATGTATCCACCACCGACCAGATTTTCAGGTTAAATATGCTCTTCTGGAAAACGGTAAAAGTCCAGGGCGGTTCGCTTTACACTGTTTTCGTTGACCTCCGTGCGGCCTTTGACCTGGTTCCACGGGGGAAACTGGAGTGTATTGAGGGATTTAGGTATTCCATCTCCCCTTTTAGATATTTTAATACGTCTCCATTCACAGAATTTCGCAAGGGTCAGGTGTGGAAAACAAGGCAATTTGTCATCTAGCTTCTCCGTTGGCAGGGGGGTAAGGCAGGGTTGGGTTTTGGCGCCAATCCTGTTTTGCCTCTATGTCAACGAAGTGATCACCCACCTGAATAAGGTCCCAAATAGATACGCTCCAAGGCTCGCAGGCACAGGGATCTCTGCGATTATGTTCGCTGACAATACCCTGTTGTTGGCTAGGACCCCAATGGGTATACAGCGAGTCTTGGATGCTTTTGTCTCATTTTGTTACGATCGGGGATTAGAAATAAACACTTCCAAAACGAAATTCGTAATTTTTAATCCACCGAAAACATCCCGCCCTAATCCTGCTATAGATGGTGTTCGTTTAGAGAGAGTGCAAACTTTCGAATATTTGGGATTAACTCTTAATGAGAATATGACTTGGGCACAACATCAGACTAAAACTCAATTAAAACTCTCGCAAAAAGCAGGACAGATCCTTAAACTCCTAAAACAAACTATTTCAAAACCTATTTCTCCCCCACTCAAAATTTATAAAATGCAGGCACGGGGAGCAGTGACCTATGAAGGGGAATTGTGGGGTCACAGTTGCCACCCAGCAATCACCACTGTGGAAATTAAGGGGCTCATTAGGATGGCGGACGGAAGTGCCTCCGCAGCCCCGGAGCATGCGGAACATGGCTATTCTGCGTCCGCCCATGGCGGACACTCCGTCCGCCAGATCAGGATAGGAAATATGGGCCAAAATCCGTCCGCGGCGGTAGATCACGGTCCGCTGCCCAACTACACCCAACCACGCGGCGGACGTAACCAATCCAGAGACTCCGCCGTCACGACTGACGTCTAGGACCGTCCTCCAAATCAAGATGGCGGAACATACACATAAAAGCGCTGCGGAAAAACAACCTGCCTGAACACTGCGGATGCCCCACAGCGACCATACCCACCACGAGCCGCTCGACGACATGGACCGAGCACTACACGCTTACTCGATACTCTTCGCGATCCACCACGTCCTAGGCTTGGCACACCATCGAGGGTGACGCAGGTAGGCAACAAACCATTCACTGTCTGGAGAGGAGTACCTGCAAGGGCCGTGACGTAGGGAGGGGGGAATGACATGTATCTGAAACCACTGATTCGTGTGGAGGGGAGCACCTGCAAGGGTCGTGACGTAGGGAGGGGGGAGTGACATGTATCTGAACCCACTGCCTTGAAGTAAATACAAATACACACCAGCATCACACACGCAAGAATGACTCCGACAACCCACGACACATGATTGACAAGTTTTTTACACATAATCGGGGTAACATCACAGTCTAGGCTTGAGCATGGGTTATAGTGGACACCAGAGCAGGTCCATCAGAGGCAGCACATGAGAGGGCAGAATGCAGTATCAGAACAGCAACAGGGCATAGTGGACACCAGAGCAGGTACATCAGAGGCAGTACATGAGAGGGGCTAAGTGCACCAACAGTCCATGGCAAGGCACAGGTCCATCAGAGGCAGCACATGAAAGGGGCTAAGTGCACCAACAGTCCATGGCAAGGCACAGGTCCATCAGAGGCAGCACATGAGAGGGGCTAAGTGCACCAACAGTCCATGGCAAGGCACAGGTCCATCCGAGGCAGCACATGAGAGGGGCTAAGTGCACCAACAGTCCATGGCAAGGCACAGGTCCATCAGAGGCAGCACATGAGAGGGGCTAAGTGCACCAACAGTCCATGGCAAGGCACAGGTCCATCCGAGGCAGCACATGAGAGGGGCTAAGTGCACCAACAGTCCATGGCAAGGCACAGGTCCATCAGAGGCAGCACATGAGAGGGGCTAAGTGCACCAACAGTCCATGGCAAGGCGCAGGTCCATCAGAGGCAGCACATAAGAGGAGCTAAGTGCACCAACAGTCCATGGCAAGGCACAGGTCCATCAGAGGCAGCACATAAGAGGGCATACAGCAGTATCAGAACAGCAACAGGGCATTGTGGACACCAGAGCAGGTCCATCAGAGGCAGCACATGAGAGGGGCTAAGTGCACCAACAGTCCATGGCAAGGCACAGGTCCATCAGAGGCAGCACATGAGAGGGGCTAAGTGCACCAACTGTCCATGGCAAGGCACAGGTCCATCAGAGGCAGCACATGAGAGGGGCTAAGTGCACCAACAGTCCATGGCAAGGCACAGGTCCATCAGAGGCAGCACATGAGAGGGCATACAGCAGTATCAGAACAGCAACAGGGCATTGTGGACACCAGAGCAGGTACATCAGAGGCAGCACATGAGAGGGTAGAATGCAGTATCAGAACAGCAACAGGGCATTGTGGACACCAGAGCAGGTACATCAGAGGCAGCACATGAGAGGGCATACAGCAGTATCAGAACAGCAACAGGGCATTGTGGACACCAGAGCAGGTACATCAGAGGCAGCACATGAGAGGGCATACAGCAGTATCAGAACAGCAACAGGGCATTGTGGACACCAGAGCAGGTCCATCAGAGGCAGCACATGAGAGGGCATACAGCAGTATCAGAACAGCAACAGGGCATTGTGGACACCAGAGCAGGTCCATCAGAGGCAGCACATGAGAGGGGCTAAGTGCACCAACAGTCCATGGCAAGGCACAGGTCCATCAGAGGCAGCACATGAGAGGGGCTAAGTGCACCAACTGTCCATGGCAAGGCACAGGTCCATCAGAGGCAGCACATGAGAGGGGCTAAGTGCACCAACAGTCCATGGCAAGGCACAGGTCCATCAGAGGCAGCACATGAGAGGGCATACAGCAGTATCAGAACAGCAACAGGGCATTGTGGACACCAGAGCAGGTACATCAGAGGCAGCACATGAGAGGGCAGAATGCAGTATCAGAACAGCAACAGGGCATTGTGGACACCAGAGCAGGTACATCAGAGGCAGCACATGAGAGGGCATACAGCAGTATCAGAACAGCAACAGGGCATTGTGGACACCAGAGCAGGTACATCAGAGGCAGCACATGAGAGGGCATACAGCAGTATCAGAACAGCAACAGGGCATTGTGGACACCAGAGCAGGTACATCAGAGGCAGCACATGAGAGGGCAGAATGCAGTATCAGAACAGCAACAGGGCATTGTGGACACCAGAGCAGGTACATCAGAGGCAGCACATGAGAGGGCATACAGCAGTATCAGAACAGCAACAGGGCATTGTGGACACCAGAGCAGGTCCATCAGAGGCAGCACATGAGAGGGCATACAGCAGTATCAGAACAGCAACAGGGCATTGTGGACACCAGAGCAGGTCCATCAGAGGAAGCACATGAGGGGGGCTAAGTGCACCAACAGTCCATGGCAAGGCACAGGTCCATCAGAGGCAGCACATGAGAGGGGCTAAGTGCACCAACTGTCCATGGCAAGGCACAGGTCCATCAGAGGCAGCACATGAGAGGGGCTAAGTGCACCAACAGTCCATGACAAGGCACAGGTCCATCAGAGGCAGCACATGAGAGGGCATACAGCAGTATCAGAACAGCAACAGGGCATTGTGGACACCAGAGCAGGTCCATCAGAGGCAGCACATGAGAGGGCATACAGCAGTATCAGAACAGCAACAGGGCATTGTGGACACCAGAGCAGGTACATCAGAGGCAGCACATGAGAGGGCAGAATGCAGTATCAGAACTGCAACAGAGCATTGTGGACACCAGAGCAGGTACATCAGAGGCAGCACATGAGAGGGCATACAGCAGTATCAGAACAGCAACAGGGCATTGTGGACACCAGAGCAGGTCCATCAGAGGCAGTACATGAGAGGGGCTAAGTGCACCAACAGTCCATGGCAAGGCACAGGTCCATCAGAGGCAGCACATGAGAGGGCATACAGCAGTATCAGAACAGCAACAGGGCATTGTGGACACCAGAGCAGGTACATCAGAGGCAGCACATGAGAGGGCAGAATGCAGTATCAGAACAGCAACAGGGCATTGTGGACACCAGAGCAGGTACATCAGAGGCAGCACGTGAGAGGGCATACAGCAGTATCAGAACAGCAACAGGGCATTGTGGACACCAGAGCAGGTACATCAGAGGCAGCACATGAGAGGGCATACAGCAGTATCAGAACAGCAACAGGGCATTGTGGACACCAGAGCAGGTCCATCAGATGCAGCACATGAGAGGGCATACAGCAGTATCAGAACAGCAACAGGGCATTGTGGACACCAGAGCAGGTACATCAGAGGCAGCACATGAGAGGGCAGAATGCAGTATCAGAACAGCAACAGGGCATTGTGGACACCAAAGCAGGTCCATCAGGGGCAGCAAATGAGAGGGCATACAGCAGTATCAGAACAGCAACAGGGCATTGTGGACACCAGAGCAGGTCCATCAGAGGCAGCACATGAGAGGGGCTAAGTGCACCAACAGTCCATGGCAAGGCACAGGTCCATCAGAGGCAGCACATGAGAGGGCATATAGCAGTATCAGAACAGCAACAGGGCATTGTGGACACCAGAGCAGGTACATCAGAGGCAGCACATGAGGGGGCTAAGTGCACCAACAGTCCATGGCAAGGCACAGGTCCATCAGAAGCAGCACATGAAAGGGCATACAGCAGTATCAGAACAGCAACAGGGCATTGTGGACACCAGATCAGGTACATCAGAGGCAGCACATGAGAGGGCAGAACGCAGTATCAGAACAGCAACAGGGCATTGTGGACACCATAGCAGGTACATCAGAGGCAGCACATGAGAGGGCATACAGCAGTATCAGAACAGCAACAGGGCATTGTGGACACCAGAGCAGGTACATCAGAGGCGGCACATGAGAGGGCATACAGCAGTATCAGAAAAGCAACAGGGCATTGTGGACACCAGGGCAGGTACATCAGAGGCAGCACAAGAGAGGGCACAATGCAGTATCTGAGGCACCACAAGTATGAATCACAATTAACCCGTCCCAAGGACCACAGCAGTGGAAGACTGTTTACAACGGACAATGTACACACCATGTCCATTGACATGTGAGTGAAGTCAACAGCACCTTACATCACACTATCTGGTGGATTGCGTGAAGTACCCGCATCGGACAGACTGCCAGCACCAGAAACCGGAGTGTGACACACAGCCACAGATGTAGTGACTGACACATGAGCCACAGACCCAGACACACTGCCAGCACCTGATGCAGGAGTGTGAGAAACAGCCACAGCCGGAGTGACTGACACATGGGCCACAGACCCAGATACACTGCCAGCACCACAAACAGGAGTGTGAGACACAGCCACAGCTCGAGTGACTGACACATGCGCCACAGACCCAGATACACTGTCAGCCCCTGATACAGGAGCGTGAGACACAGCCACAGCTCGAGTGACTGACACATGCGCCACAGACCCAGATACACTGCCAGCACCTGATACAGGAGTGTGAGACACAGCCACAGCTCGAGTGACTGACACATGCGCCACAGACCCAGATACACTGCCAGCACCTGATACAGAAGTGTGAGACACAGCCACAGCTCGAGTGACTGACACATGGGCCATAGACCCAGACACACTGCTGGCACCAGAAACAGGAGAGGGCACAACTGATACAGTGCCACTACATGATGCATGACAACAAACAACAGACAGAGTGCCACTATCTGACACATGCGAGTCAACTGCAGCTGCGCCACTGGGACCACTGAAATGATGAGCCACAGGGCTTTATGGGCCAGGAGGTAGGGTGGCTCTGGGAGCGGGGGATAGTTGCAATTGGCCGACATCGGGGTGGGCATGTGTCAATGCTGTGTGTCTACGTTTCTTGGGGACATGTGACTGCACCCTGGACAGGACAGGACTGGCAAGTGGGCCGGACTGAAAAGAAATATCACCCACCATGGGAGGTGCATCTGCTGGTGGGGGAATGCTCTCTGGGGACGTGCTGGAGCCTGCTTGTTGTTTGCTGTGTGGCTGCCTTCTGGCCTCTGCAACATGTGTCATGGGGGATGCTACTACAGGGTCCACCTGCATCCGCTCCTGACGGGCCCTGATGGGAGTGGAGGTAAGGGGTGACTCCACTGCAGAGACATCTGTATTCCGTTCCCTCAACAACAGCAGCCTCAGTGCATCAAGGGGTTATGTATGCCTGTCCTTGACAGCGCCACTGTCCATGGGAGATGCCTTGGCCCTTGGATTTTCCATTTCCATAGGAGGAATGTTGTCTGTGGACCTTCCCTGTTCCCTGGATGGTGCCCTGTTCCAGGCAGCAGACTTGTCGTCTGTGGGGTACCTATCCCCAGAACACACCTTCTCCCTGTGTGTGTCCCTGCCCCTGGGAGTGTCTGGCTCTTCTTAGGTGCGTTTGTCTTGTGACTGTCCTTGTCCCTGCCCTTGGTAGAAGATCCTTCCGTCCTAGTCTCCCTGCCCTTGGTAGTGGCTCCTTCCTTCCTAGTCTCCGTGCCCTTGGGAGTGGGTCCTTCCTTCCTAGTCTCCGTGCCCATGGGAGTGGGTCCTTCCTTCCTAGTCTCCCTGCCCTTGGGAGTGGGTCCTTCCTTCCTATTCTCCCTGCCCTTGGGAGTGGGTCCTTCCTTCCTAGTCTCCCTGCCCTTGGTAGTGGCTCCTTCCTTCCCAGTCTCACTGTAGAAAATTAGAAATATTGATGTACATAAGCAACGTTCATTTCCCTTTTCCCACTCCTCTCCCTACACGCACCATGAATACCGTAAAGCATTGACTGCATCACTCTGCCAGCAAAGGCCTGTACCCATGTGTACATGACAGCCATTTTAGGCACCCTGGCCTTTTGCCCGCCTAAGATTAGAATCACCGGCTTCCCTTCTGCGCGTATTTGAAACCCCCCTTCTCTCTCACATGCATAAACCATGAAACCCTCTCCCTCTGCGCGACCCTGCCCTGAAAGGCAACCATTCTGCTTGACCCACGCAAACCCCCCATTTCCTCTTGAAGAGGCATCCTTCGCCTCAGCTGACATAGCCCTCCCCAGCTGCACCTGACTGCCCCCGCTCTCTCATGTACGGGTCATAAGACCTCTCTCTGTGCGACTCTGTCCCTGTGCACACCCTGGCTCCCCCTTCCCCTTCTCCCTCACACGGGCAAGTCATAAACCTTCTCCTTCTGCAAGACCCTGTCCTTGGGAGTCACGGCCGCGCCTGACCAACACCTCCTTTCCTTCCATGAATGCCCCTCTGTTGACAAGCCTTCCCTCCGCACTCGATTGTCCACGCGGCATGAATACCACTCCTTTGATGACCCCTTCCCCGAGTCCGACTGACCACACATGTCCGAGGCCTTCGCCTAAGCCAGGAGATACCATTTACTGCCCTTTATTGTATGAAGTCACTCCTCTTCAAAGGACCCACTATTGTTCCTGGCCACCCCACCCCCTGGGCTATGATCAGGCGCACACATCCTAAACAGTTGACGGAACACTCAGCTGCGTGATTGCCCTCCCCTCTTATCAGCAGGTCAAGGGCCCCTATTGTGAACACATGTGGGGTAGGATTGACACGAGGATTATGGGGATGTCTTTTCCTTGTATCACAATGTTGTGATTGTAGTGCCAAGTGTTTTGTAGAGTATAAAAGACGGAGTCTCAGCTCACTTGTTAGAGCACCTCCCGAAAGACACCGTGTTTCGTGTCCGAAATGACAGGCTCTCCTCATGAGAAATAAAACTCCGTTCTTGTGATTCCTGCTCCCAGCGCCCGTCTCTTTATTTGGTAACTATTCAGAATGGGAACTAAGAGGCGGTTTGCGCCAACAGCCCGGCTTCGATGGTAATATGGGCTCACGTTTCACATCCCTGCCCTTGGGAGTGCCTCCTTCCTTCCTAGTCTCCCTGGCCTTGGGAGTGTCTCCTTCCTTCCTAGTCTCCGTGCCCTTGGGAGTGCCTCCTTCCTTCCTAGTCTCCGTGCCCTTGGGAGTGCCTCCTTCCTTCCTAGTCTCCCTGTCCTTGGGAGTGGCTCCTTCCTTCCTAGTGTCCCTGTCCCTGGGAGTGTCCCTGCTCTCATGAGGTGCCTTCGTCTTCTGACTGTCCTTGTCCAAGGTAGTGTCCATTGAACTGGGAGTGAGGCTTGCCTTGGGAGTACCTTTTGTGTGGGATGCCTGTGCAGCATGTGTAGCCATTACACCCAACCCCTCTTTTGGATCACGTGTGTGTACTCCAGTGTATCTGACGTTGTCTTTGTGAACAGATTTTGCTGACCTAGAGGATGGTGTCTGAGCCCTCCGTGCCTTGACGTGCTGGCTGGCGCTGCTTCTAGTGCAATAACCTGTATTAGAGTCCTGGTCAGAATATTCAATCCCCCCTGAGACATCCAGTGTTGTAGATGGTGGAACAGAAGTAGCACCCAGTCCATGCGACTGTACAATGGCAGAAGACACACTGTTAGCCAATGACTGCACTGTCCTGTGTAGACCAGCCAGATCGCCATGCATCCCTTCCATGAAAGCCACCACCTGCCCCAACTTCCTATCGTGGTCTTGGAAAGCATTTATCATATTGGTCTGCCCCACACACAGCTGTTGCAGCAGATCAACAGCCTCTGCACAAAGAGCATTTTGGCGCACTGAGGCTGGGGCAGCGGTGCCGACACCGAACGCCACTCTGCTCCCCCTACTCCTGCGTGCACGAACAGTACATGGTGCAGTTGGCGCCAGGGTGGGCCCTGTGTGCTGTGTCACGACCGAAGGTGTTGATTGCCCACTCCCAGTCTGTGACAACAGTGCTGACTCACCAACACTGTCGGAAGATGATGACGATGTTGTCTCCACATGCGAGTCCTCCGGGACGGTCCTGTCCCCCTCTCCGGCGCTGGCCTCTTCTGTGTCAGTCTGCATGTGCGCAACGTCTGATCCGGATGCATTGCCTTCAATCATCTCCTCCGTCTGTGGCTGATTGCCCTCTGCCAATGCTGAAATGCACAGGAAATGAGTGTAAGTCATGGGCACACTCACGTACAGTGAAGTAGTGTGGCTCACTGGCTAGAGGTGGCAGACCCGAGAGCAGAGGACGGCCCGGGACCAGGGTTCGATTCCCGGCGCGGCAGGTTTCTGGACCAGGGTCAGCGGACTTGATAATTCTCTCGCCTCGGTGCCCACTCTGATCAGCGTTCACACTCGGCAACTCTGGGCATTAGCTTGCCTCATCTTCACTAACGGCCCCACCAGACCGCCGGGGATGCCTGGTCTCACCCTGGAGATACCCATTAAGGGACCATCTCTCAGGGAAGCCAGGAAGGGTTTCGCAGCGGTCGAAGCGCCTTGGGACCCTATGGGTAAGTAGTGCGCTATATAAATGCCTATACATTTACATACATACATTTACATTACTGCTACGGAATCCCTAATGCCATTGATGACAATGTACATCAATCCCCCAACCTGCACACGGGCCACCCCTACCAGTCATCCTCACAGGAAATAAGTGGTGTTGGCCGTGCAACATGTACAGCATGCGCACAGGGCATGAGTACGTACATCTGCACACCAGTCTTGCCATGGGGTGACGGAGCACTACAGCAGGTGCATCAACACTCAACTGCTTAGCGATTGGCGTGTCAACATGCCGGACCTGGAAGTGACATTTCACTGCGCCAATGTCACCAACATGCCATTGCAACGAGACACACGATACACGGAAGTCACTAATGTGTCTGGGCAACAATACATGCATTGCACTCACAAGCAACATACACTGACAGTATGCTTACTGCCACGTTGCTGTTCATCCACACGCAACCGCTCGGACAGGTCAGGATGCGTCACAGCAATGATACGGTGCATGAGAGGGGTCATTGAGCGTCGGGCCAGACGTGCCGTTCTTGGAATCATCCCTAGTGTCACTTCCGATACATTCTTGCTCAGCCTGGAAATGTCGTCCCAGCGTTTGTGGCAGTGTGTATGTCGTCTATTGGACACCCCCACTGCTCGTACATCACGTGCAATGTTCCTCCACACGTCCTTGCGTAGGTGCAGCTTGACCTACCATGATGGGAGACAAAAGGGTGCAAGTCAGTGGACAGTTGGCCAGTCACACAGATAGGGGCAACACGTTTCTCTCTGCAGCCATGCACATTTCGACTCATGTGTTGGTCCCACATCACACCGCCAAGATTCCAGAGCCCAGGTGTCATGGACCACCTCATGCACACCAACATGTCCCCCACTGCACTTACCACCTGTCCGGGTGCGCCGTACAGGCGTCCGAAGTTGCGGAGCACACCGTCCACGAGGACATCCAGCTCCGCGGCGGTGAAGGGACGTGACCGGATCTCTTTGGTTCTAGACATGGCAAGGTCACGGAGTATGGCACTAGAGCGGCAGTTGGTGGTCAGCTCCGCAGCAGCAGGTGGAGGTGATGGTCACAGGCAGCAGTCGGTGGTCAGCTCCGCAGCAGCAGGTGGAGGTGATGGTCACAGGCAGCAGTTGGTGGTCAGCTCCGCAGCAGCAGGTGGAGGTGATGGTCACAGGCAGCAGTCGGTGGTCATTGTAGAAAGTGTGCTTTTGCACATCACACGTATATAGGGGCCTGTGGCCATGTCAGTGGCATACGGCGCCAGCCATTGGTCAGCCCTGGATGCGTGTTTGGAAATGGGCCAATGACTGGCCCTGGTGTTGCGGTGCACAGCATACGCTACATTCGATTGGGCATACGCGGGCCTTGTTCACACTTCCCATTGGCTGCACGTGCACAGACCGTCACGGTCACACACCGGCACCCGCATGTGGAAGCTTCCGGAACGGATGCTTTATTTGCAACAATGTTCAATCACTGGCGCCAACATGGCGGGGCACGTATTCGGCGGGGGAGGTGCAGGCCAACACATCTATTAGCTGATGTCAATGGACATGGCAGGTCATGACACCCCTTACAGTGACATTGCATCATCCAGCCTACACCGGCCGGCCCAGCCCGGCCCAGGACCGCCGTGCCAGCCATGTCAACCACCTCCGTGGCAGGCCCGGCCCTGGACCGCCGTGCCTGCCATGTCAACCACCGCTGTGCCAGGCCCCGTCCACCACCGCCGTGCCAGGCCTGGCCCAGGACCGCCGTACCGGCCATGTCAACCACCGCCGTGCCAGGCCCCGTCCACCACCGCCGTTGCCAGGGCACGGCGGTAGTTGACATGGCCGGCACGCCATGTCAACTACCTCTCAATGGCCCCCAACATTGCAGTGTTCTCAACAGAGTCCTGGTGGGCACGGTCTGCCTGTGCCTGGCCACGTTCATAGGTTTCCTGGACCCTGGCTAGTGCTTCCAGTGACTGTTGCACGGCATTGGGTGGGTGTGGTTCCTCAGGACGTCTTTGTGCTGTGCTCCTGCCTGCTGGATGTGGCCTTGCATCTCTCTGCTTTGCCTCACACTCTCCCTGCGTGGCTGGGATGGTGCAGGCCCGGCGTCGTGCGGTGGGTTGGCCAGGGTCAGGAGTGGTGGTACTGGTGGTGGTGGAGGTGGTGGTGGTGGTGGTGCTGGTGGTGGCTGTGCAGGTCACAGTGGCCGGTGTTGTGGGAATGGCAGAGGCCGTAGTAGTCGGTGCTGGTGTGACCTGGGAGCCAGATGGCCCTGGCTGCCTGCTTGTGCCCGCACCATCCTCAGCACGGGAGCTGGCTGGGCAATCGTCCCCTGAGACTCCTGAGTGAGGCGAATCTGGAGGCCGGGTGGTGGTTCCAGCTGTCAGATTACGATCACCTGCAAAACAAAAATGTGAAGATGAGTCATGTGGGCATTACGTGGTATTTTCATTTTGTTGACTATTCAGTCGGCACTGGCACTCACCCCACCCACCACCACCGCCGTCCCTATGGACATGGGGGCCTGGTGGGAGTTCTAGTGCCGTCCCCTCACACACCCCACCCACCACCACCTCCATCCCTATGGACATGGGGGCCTGTTGGGAGTTGTAGTGCCGTCCCCTCACACACTCCACCCACCACCACCGCCATCCCTATGTACATGGGGGCCTGTTGGGAGTTGTAGTGCTGTCCTCTCACACATCCCACCCACCACCACCGCCATCCCTATGCACATGGGGGCCTGTTGGGAGTTGGACTAGTGACCTCTCACACACCCCACCCACTACCACCGCCATCCCTATGCACATGGGGGCCCGTTGGGAGTTGTAGTGCCGTCCCCTCACACACCCCACCCACCACCACCGCCATCCCTATGCACATGGGGGCCTGGTGAGAGTTGGACTAGTGACCTCTCACATACCCCACCCACCACCACCGCCATCCCTATGCACATGGGGGCCTGTTGGGAGTTGGACTAGTGACCTCTCACACACCCCACCCACTACCACCGCCATCCCTATGCACATGGGGGCCTGTTGGGAGTTGTAGTGCCGTCCGCTCACACACCCCACCCACCACTACCGCCATCCCTATGGACATGGGGACCTGGTGGGAGTTGGACTAGTGACCTCTCACACACCCCACCCACCACCACCGCCATCCCTATGCACATGTGGGCCTGGTGAGAGTTGGACTAGTGACCTCTCACACACCCCACCCACCACCACCGCCATCCCTATGCACATGGGGGCCTGTTGGGAGTTGTAGTGCTGTCCTCTCACACACCCCACCCACCACCACCGCCATCCCTATGCACATGGGGGCCTGTTGGGAGTTGGACTAGTGACCTCTCACACACCCCACCCACCACCACCGCCATCCCTATGCACATGGGGGCCTGTTGGGAGTTGTAGTGCCGTCCCCTCACACACCCCACCCACCACCACCGCCATCCCTATGCACATGGGAGCCTGTTGGGAGTTGTAGTGACGTCCCCTCACACACCCCATCCACCACCACCACCATCCTTATGCACATGGGGGCCTGTTGGGAGTTGGACTAGTGACCTCTCACACACCCCACCCACCACCACCGCCATACCTATGCACATGGGGGCCTGTTGGGAGTTGGACTAGTGACCTCTCACACACCCCACCCACCACCACCGCCATCCCTATGCACATGGGAGCCTGGTGAGAGTTGGACTAGTGACCTCTCACACACCCCACCCACCACCACCACCATCCCTATGGACATGGGGGCCTGTTGGGAGTTGTAGTGCCGTCCCCTCACACACCCCACCACCACCATCCCTATGCACATGGGGGCCTGGTGAGAGTTGGACTAGTGACCTCTCACACACTCCACCCACCCCCACCGCCATCCCTATGGACATGGGGGCCTGTTGGGAGTTGTAGTGCCATCCCCTCACACACCCCACCCACCACCACCGCCATCCCTATGGACATGGGGGCCTGTTGGGAGTTGTAGTGCTGTCCTCTCACACACCCCACCCACCACCACTGCCATCCCTATGCACATGGGGGCCTGTTGGGAGTTGTAGTGCCGTCCCCTCACACACCCCACCCACCACCACCGCCATCCCTATGCACATGGGGGCCTGGTGGGAGTTGGACTAGTGACCTCTCACACACCACACCCACCACCACCGCCATCCCTATGCACATGTGGGACTGGTGAGAGTTGGACTAGTGACCTCTCACACACCCCACCCACCACCACCGCCATCCCTATGCACATGGGGGCCTGTTGGGAGTTGTAGTGCCGTCCCCTCACACACCCCACCCACCACCACCGCCATCCCTATGCACATGGGGGCCTGTTGGGAGTTGGACTAGTGGCCTCTCACACACCCCACCCACCACCACCGCCATCCCTATGGACATGGGGGCCTGTTGGGAGTTGTAGTGCCATCCCCTCACACACCCCACCCACCACCACCACCGCCATCCCTATGCACATGGGGGCCTGTTGGGAGTTGTAGTGCTGTCCTCTCACACACCCCACCCACCACCACCGCCATCCCTATGGACACGGGGACCTGGTGGGAGTTGGACTAGTGACCTCTCACACACCCCACCCACCACCTCCGCCATCACTATGCACATGGGGGCCTGTTGGGAGTTGGACTAGTGACCTCTCACATACCCCACCCACCACCACCGCCATCCCTATGGACATGGGGGCCTGGTGGGAGTTGGACTAGTGACCTCTCACACACCCCACCCACCACCACCGCCATCCCTATGCACATGGGGGCCTGGTGAGAGTTGGACTAGTGACCTCTCACACACCCCACCCACCACCATCGCCATCTCTATGCACATGGGGGCCTGTTGGGAGTTGTAGTGCTGTCCTCTCACACACCCCAACCACCACCACTGCCATCCCTATGCACATGGGGGCCTGTTGGGAGTTGGACTAGTGACCTCTCACACACTACACCCACCACCACCGCCATCCCTATGCACATGTGGGCCTGTTGGGAGTTGTAGTGCTGTCCCCTCACACACCCTACCCACCACCACCGCCATCCCTATGCACATGGGGGCCTGTTGGGAGTTGTAGTGCCGTCCCCTCACACACCCCACCCACCACCACCGCCATCCCTATGCACATGGGGGCCTGTTGGGAGTTGGACTAGTGACCTCTCACACACCCCACCCACCACCACCACCATCCCTATGGACATTGGGGCCTGTTGGAGTGGTTTAGACGTTGGTGAGTATGTGGACTGCATATATGGGTTGGGGTCTGGGAGATGTGTCTTCTGAGTTGTGTGAGGCACACCATGTTGTTGTGCTCGTGGTGCTTGGTTTGTACTTACCAGCCTCTTCGCAATCCTCAAGTCCATCAAGGGTCTCAGGGTGCAGGATGCTCAGCACCTTGTCCTCCCACCTGGTGTACGATAAGGGCTCCGAGGGGGTTTCACCACCTGTGTGATTTGCCCGGAGATAGTTCTTTGCTCGGATGGATTTGACTCAGGTCTTGAGGTCATGCCACCGCCTCTGAATCTCCTGCTTCATCCTCGGGACGGTCCCAGACGCATTCACCCTGGTAACTATCCGGTCCCACTTGTTGCTTTTCCTGGCTATGCTGGTCTGCTGCACTAGGGCCCCGAATAAGTGGGGTTCTACACGTATTATTTCATCTACCATAACCTTTAACTCGGTGTCAGTGAATTTGGGGTTCTTTTTTGGTGCCATGGTGTGTGGTGCTCGTGGTGTGGGTTTGAGTGAATTGGGACTTGCAGGTGTGTGGTGTGTAGGAATGGTGTGTTGGGTCTTTGTGTAGTGGGTGTGTTTGGGTGTGGTTTATGTGTAAGATATCTGTGTTTGCTGTAAGTTCTGTGGTGTCTCCTGCTAGCAGCTATGCTGTGATGCAGAGGATTTCTGGAGTGGGTAGGAGTTATTTTTAGTCTGTGTCTTGGCCCTGTCTGAATGGTTATTGGCAGTCAGGTGCTAGGTGGGTGTGTTGCCAGGTGTGCATTATGTGGTACTTGGGGGTGGGTCATTGTGTCTTGTGATTGTTTTTGATGTTTCAGGTGGGTGGGCGTTCATTTTCCTGTGTTTGGTATTAACTTCCGTCGCAATGTATGGCATTGGTTTGACGGTAGGGATGTTGTTCGTGTTTGGCCTTCCGCTGTGGAGCACGGTTTCTCGTTGCATTGGTACCGCAGCGGACGTAGATCGCGGTGGCTACCGGGGTACTTGCGGAGTTATCCTAATTGCGGACACGGACACTACACAGGTATCACTGGAGAAGTGGATGTTCTCGCGGTCATGTGCGCACGAGGCGGTCGGTGTTCTTTCGGTTCCGTCCGCCTGCCGCGGTCTCAGGTGTACTCCGACCTCCGCGGACGGGGTTTGGTGTGCTCCGTCCGCCACGATCGGTGTTTCATTCATATATTATCCTAACCGCTATTGCAGTTTTTCCGCGGACAGGTCCGGAGTATCTTGCCACCTTCCTCGGCGGACGGAACACGTTTACGTCCGCAATCCTAATCGACCCCTAAGTTTCTTAGGCAGTTGGTATCCTTGCCTCCCAGTACGACCCTACTCCCCCTTAGGATGGACATGGGACTTAGATCAATTAAGGAAGAACTAGGACTCAAGCCTTTTACTTTTTGGAGGCGTCTTTGGGTTACCCCTGAACTCGCCAGTTATAGGCGTGAGCTTGTAGAACTGTTGAAAGCCCCTAAAGTCTGGAATCTTTCCTGGCTGAAATATATCAGGCAGAAATTTGACAGGCTAGGTTGCTCCCCATTATGGTCTAATCCAGAAGAAGCATGTAGGGGCATATCCCGAAGGGAGTTAGTTAGTCTGTATTACGATCAAAATTTGTTGGCCTGTCTATCAAATGCCCAAATTGGAACAATAACGAGATCATTCCTGGTTCTAAAAGATTATTATAAATTGGAGACTGCTTTTGATATCATCAGCCCTAATGGTCACAGGAAGCTATACCTCCAATGGAGATATGACTCTCTACCATTAAGAGCTCTGACCTCACTTTGGCCCCCAGGAATTGCCCTGCGTGTGGGGCTGAAACAGAGACAGAGTTACACACGATTTTTTTCTGTCCTTCCTATAAGGCTTCTAGGAAGAAGTGGATTATCCCCATCTGCAAAAACCTGGACATTAGGCAGTGTTTTCACTCTTACCGAATATTAAAAACAGATTTATCGCCAAAAATTGTTTTTGCGATCACGAAATTCTTGGCCACCATGTGGAATACTAGAAGAAAATATTTGGTAACTTGATATGAAATCTAATCATTCAACTGTTGAGGTGATACAGGGGGTGAGGTGACCCGAGGTGACTTCGGCTGATTGGCCTTTGATTTTAGATAAATGCTTTTATTGAAAATAAATTGTATGGTTCCTGTACCTTTGTACTTTTTAATCATTGTAATGTTTTATGATGAATTGTATTGTGTATACTTTTATGACATTTTCTTGTCGAAATGAAATGAAATGAAATGTTTTCCTTTGTCCTTTTTTCCTCCTGTTCCCCTAATATGTTCCTAATCAGAAGATATGTCCATCAACTGTAGCTTCTGGCTCTGCTGGTCTGCTGCTGTGTGTATTAGGAAAAGTTCGCCTGATTTTTATGCTATGACTATATCTAGTTGACCTTGTCTATCATGTTTTTGATACATGATATCTCACAATTAACTGTCATGTATTAGCTGTGGATGTGGACCCAGTTATATGTGAGGGTAGCACTAGGTTGTCATTACCACTAACATGGCAGACCATACATTAGGTTATTGCTTTTAGGGTCGGATAGCCTGTGGTGCCATCTTCAAACTTTTGTGTTCAGCCATTGGACGTGGGTACCTTGTTTTTGATTTATTTCTGTTATATTAATTGTGCTGTTTATTTTAAATATATTGTTAATATATATATTAACTGTGATATTTTTACTGTGTGTAAACTGACGTAAATAATTAATTTACTCTCTTAATTTCTATGCAGGTAAGTACTTAATCAATAATAACTCAGATCGGAAGAAAAAGACAGAGTCCGTGGTGTTAGAGTTCTTAGGGGTTTTATTCCTTAAAAAGGAATGGTCATGGCCAGGATATCATGTTCTGACCACCACAGGGGTGTCAGAAGGGATAGAGCGCTACATTTTATTAACAGTACATAGCTTATATACTTAATTCATGCCATAAGCAACAGTGCAGGAGGGGTAACAGCTGAGAGAAGACAAGATAACAGTATACACGTGGTACAAGTGCGTAATCAAGAGGCGTGAACTAGAGGTGTGTGCTAGAAACGTCACAGGTAGGTGTCACAAAAGGGGTGGCACTAACAGAAATGTTGCAATGTCAGCAGAAATCGGAAGCTTGGATGCGCGCGCAGCTGCATGACGTGTGATTGACGTGAAGCTGGAGGGTGCAGGGGACTTGACATTTACACTGACGGAAAGAGACAGAAGTCTGGCATGTCAGATCAACTTGTGCTTCTATCATATCTGGTATCTGGTGTTTAGGAACTAAGCTATCCGGGCGGAAAGGTCTCTAGGGCAGAAGCTATTCTATACTTGCTGTGAGTGCGTGTATAAGCGCCTGAGTGTCTGTATGAGAAGCGTGGGACATGGGCCTTCCATGGGAGCATGGCAACAAGGGCTATGAATTACTTGAATTACTTGCACAGAGACAGGCCGGCCCTTTGGCTCTGCAGCTGAGGGGAATGTTTACTGAAACTAGCAGGCAGGAATGTATTTTCGGGGAGCGGACCAGATAACTCGAAGGTTATAGTCAATCTTGGCAGGCAGCAGGCTGAGCTGAGCGCGAGGGGCCGCGCTAGAAGTAAGTCAGAGTTCACGGGTACAGAAGCAGCCTGGGCAGAGGCCCTTGGAGTCAGAAGCCAGAAAAGAGGCTCGGTGGCAGAAATTCAGGGCCTACTCAGCCAGAGCTGAAAAACGTAGAAGTATACTACAAAAAGACGTTGGCATAGCATACTTAGGAACGGACCATTCAACCCATTCATGGTGGGTCTGAAAGAGGACATGTTAACGTTGGACGCAAATGTATTTGCGTCTTCATAGCTGGTACAGGAGGGAAGTTACATGCACTTTAACTCGTACATGGAGACGGTGGGGTACGCGCTAGGGAACACATCTTGACCATAAAATTTATATTTCCTCATTCCCTCCTTGTTCCCTACGGACCCTTCATGAGATATTAATCATCATAAATTGATCAGTTTGTTCTTGCAACATCATTTGCTCATCTTTCTTTCTTTGACGGTTTGAGAGGAAACTGGAATGTTCAATGCATGATGTGGCACACAGTCCACATATCGCCGGCCCACACTGTAGGCACAGGCAGCAGCTGAATACTATGACAAGGCCGAAACCTAGGAAGGATAGGATCTTCCATCCCCAAGCAGTTAACGTGGTCCAGAACCAACCGGACCAAGTCCAGGTGCCTGGATTCTGATGTATCTGATTTGCAATTTTATGCAGACGGGTAATAGCTTGATAGACAGATGGCGCATTTTGTGGGATGAAAACGCAGCAACTTGACCCGATGACCTTACAGGCTCCACCTCTATCTGCCAAGATGACGTCAATAACAAGACGATTTTGAAGGACAACAACCCGTATAGCAGATTGCTCCTCTGTTAAGTTACCTAAGGCGGAGGCAGTTTCATGTACTACAGCTTCAAGTGTTCTAGTTAATCTACGTATTAATTTACTGTTTTGGACAGGTCCTAAAAAGAAAAAGAATCCCTTATTAAAATCAGTGTACTGTTCCCATGCCGTTTCTGTGTAGTCAACAAGCGGGATATCTCTTTTGGGTCTATTCTTTACTAGATTTGTATTTCTATGGTAATCAGGGGGAGCTAGAAAAACAGGTGGTAGAAGGAATGCAATATAACAGGTACCATCCCAATCTGGAGGCAAACGTATGTATGCGGTATGACCACAAACAAAATAGGAGTGGCTGATAGCTTTAAAGGACGATTTACCATGGTCACTGAATTCGACCACAGTAGTGCATTTACTATGACCTAAGTGTACTGAACCTTTCTTTCGGACACATAATTCACCAGTGACTGGTAATACTAGCATATGGGGCAGAACTGGTGCAGCTTCGGATTCAACAGTAAGGATCATAAGACTAATTGTGTAGTTACCTAATCCATATACTTCATTTTCTAGATCAGTTCCTATTCGAGTAGGGAGTCCCTCCTTATCAGGGTAACAGACATCGAGCAGGACTAAGTTCAAGTTTCCCCAAACCCAGCCTCCATCGAAAACAGCAATATCAGGATCTAAGGAATTGATTATTTTAAACCATGCCCCACAGGAGCCATTGTGAGTGAACGGGTACGGAAAGAGGGGCAGAGCTCCCTTGTAGTTCTGGTAGGGAGGGAGTCGGCCACATATCCAGCAGTCTGTAGCATTGTTCGTCTGATGGGAGTGATGTAACATACTAATGAATGTATTGTTACGCAGCGCAAGTCTGTAAGAGAGTTCGTGTGCAGGTAATTCACTAAAAGTGTGTTCAGCAGAGACATTGTAAACAGACTGTTCACGCTTGAAAATAGGCCAGTAGATAGGTAGCAGAAAGCTGGCAACAATAACTAAAATACTTAGAATAAACATGATTAAAAGGGTCACTATACAGTGACTACGGAGTGATTTACAATATGCACCTTTTTTAACTTGTCTCTCTCTCTCTCTATCTCGATCTAGGGGATACATGTCAGAAACTATTTAACCGATTCACCTAGGGGAGGACTTAAACAATTAAACTGTCTGACTTGCTAGATCGGAGTTTCATACGGTATTCCTCTTGGGGAGTTTTTTCTCGTTCAGATACTGTAAAGTCTTTTTCCTCAACACAGTCTTTGGTGGGGGTGGACGAGTCTCGATCAGGTTTCAGTCCACTAAATTTTTTCACATGACTCGTGTGGACCCACCCCTTCCTCCCCTCAATCTTCACGGCGGTCCTCGTGGTGAGAAGGACGGTCTTCGGAGATTTCCAGCGGGGCTCCAGCGGACTCTTCCTGTCGAAATTTCGGACCAATACTAGGTCCCCAGGACGGACCTCGTGCGGCTTTACATCAGTGTTGTCAGGGAAGGCTGCGGCAACCTGTGAACGACATGATTGGAGTGCAGACATCAAGGAGGCAAGGTAATCTGTCAACATATTACAATCAACATCAGTGATTTTTTTCGGAATGGGCGTCCCCCACATATTCGGTGGTCTGCCAAAAACCACTTCGTACGGGGATAGCCCTGATCTCGAGTGGGCGACCATCCTCATGTAGAATAGTGCCACGGGCAGGGCGACTATCCAGTCGACCCCTTTCTCCTGACATATCTTTGCAAGGCGGATTTTTAGTGTCTGGTTATGCCTTTCTACAAGGCCTGCTGCTTCAGGATGTCGGACACAATGGAATTTCCACTGGTAACCTAACAGTAAAGAAACCTGCTTCATTAACTCGGACGAGAAGGGTTGTCCGTTATCTGAATACACGACACGGGGCAAACCGTATCGTGGGAAGAATTCACGAACCAACTGCCTGGCAGTGGTCGGAGCAGTATAGTCTGGAACTGGGTATGCTTCGGTCCAACGGGACAAAGCACAAACAACTACAAGGACATATTTGAAACCTCGACAACGGTCCATCTGGATATAATCCATCTGGAGGACTTCAAAAGGGTGATCGGGAGGATGAAATCCACCTTGCTCTACAGGGACGCTTTTACCTGGATTGAACTGACAACAGATCATGCAAGTACACACTTTCTGTTTTGCTGCTGCTCGTAAGTGTTTATTGCTCCAGAGATTTTGTAAACTGTCTAACATCGCTTTCTCTCCTAGATGTGCCGGGCTATGTGCTGTATTAATCATGACTTGAACCATAGAGTCAGGGAGAAACCATATAGATTTTCCCTTCGTCATCCAACCTTGATCTGTCTGGATCCCTCCTAGTTCAATCCATTTCTTTATTTCATCTGGGGTAGCATGTGCCTGAATGTCAATTACATCTAGAGCGGGATCCTTGACTGCCATACACTTTGTCGGTACTATTGTCTTTGTCACATCAGTAATCTGGGTGTGAGTCAGTGCTGTATGTTTTGCTGTCTGGTCTGCCAGGTCGTTACCCTGGGAAACGGAATCTGTGACCTTAGTATGTGCTTTACACTTCATGACTGATATGCCCGAGGGCAAATGTATTGCTTCTAACAGTGCTTGAATGAGGGGACCATGTTGTATCTTGGCCCCATGAGAGGTCAGGAAACCTCGTTCTTGCCAGAGGACTCCGAAGTCGTGTACAACTCCGAATGCATAACGTGAATCTGTGTATATGTTAACATTTCTGTTCTTGGCTAGAATACAAGCTCGGGTCAGAGCGATGAGCTCTGCTGCTTGAGCAGACAGTGTGTCAATACGATGTGTTTCTTTAACTTCAGTTTCAGTGGTCACTGCATATGCGGCCACTAATTCTCCTGTACTTGTTCTCATGCATGAACCGTCCACATAAAGTGTCAGGTCTGGATTTGTCAGTGGGACATCTGTTAAGTCTCGTCGTGGCTTTGTTACTGCATTAATGATTTCTATACAATCATGCGGGGCTGAATCTGTCATAATTGTAGGTAACAGTGTTGCGGGGTTCAGGATACTGCAGCGTCTGATTTCTATGTGTGGCTGGAATAGCGTTAATTCATAACCTGTCAGTCGTGCTATAGTCAAGTGCTGAGTCTGGGTTCTGTTTAACAGAACCTCTACAGAGTGTGGAACTTGTACTGTTAACTGATGACCTAAAACAATTGAATCACTTTGTCTGATTGCTAGTGCTGTTGCTGCTACTGACTTTAAGCATGCAGGGAGTGCCTGGGCTACTGAATCCAATGTACTTGAGAAATAAGCGCAAGGCTTATGTGAACCTGCTTGATCTTGGGTGAGGACAGACAACGCTGTACCATCACGTTCTGTAACAAAAAGTGTAAACGGTTTGCTGTAACATGGTGTCGCTAAAACTGGTGCTTGGCATAAAGCTTTCTTTAATTCTTCAAAAGCCTGTGTATGTTCTTGAGTCCAAGGAAGGGCAGTCGAAGTTGCTGCCTCCTGCGTTGTTAACTGAATGAGTGGTTTGGCTAGAAATGCATACTGGGGAATCCATTGTCTGCAGTATGAGGTGAGGTCTATGAAGGCCCGCACTTCCTTTTGTGTCTGGGGTTGCGGCATATTTACAATTAACTGAATGCGATCGGGAGTGAGCTGTCTCCCCACTTTGGACAGCAAGTGACCCAAGTACACAACTTGCTGAACACAGAATTGTAGCTTCGAAGGAGACACCTTGTGTCCCTTGTCGGCCAGGAAATGTAAAACTGTCAGTGATGCTTGTTCACATTCGGGCTCACTTCGTGCGGTGATCAGTAGATCATCGACGTATTGCAGTAAAGCGGTATTAACTGGCATTTGAATACAATCTAGTTGTCTTTTCAGTGCTTGACTGTAGATGCTGGGGCTTTCTGTGAATCCTTGAGGTGCGCGTGAAAATTTGAAACTTCGTCCATTTAAACAGAATCCGAAGAGATATTGGCTCTCTGGATCAATAGGCACGCTGAAGAAGGCGTTCTTGAGGTCAATTACAGTAAAGAACGTTGCTTCTGAATCAATGGCAGTCAATAGGGATGAGATATCGGGGACCACAGGGAACTGTGGAATAATGCATTTGTTTAATTCTCGAAGATCAATCACCAGCCGATATACTGGCGGTGCATTGGGATCAGTACGTTTAAGAATCGGAATGATGGGTGAATTACAGATATTGGAGTCGGTCTCTACGACCACTCCTTGGGCAATGAGCTCTTCAATTATTTTCAGTAAAGCCACTACAGCATCGGGTGGTAACTTGTATTGTCTGATTCGGGGTAACACAACTCCTGCCTTAAGTGTAACGCGGTATGGTGTAATGTGCATACAACCTACATCAGTTGGGCCTTTTGCCCACAAGTAATCTGGTACATTTTTCAATCTGACATCGAATTCTCGCAAAACATAATGACCCTTGAAATCCCGTAGAAAGAGTCTAACTCCCTCCGGGGAACAGCATATTATAGCTCCTAGAGCTTTCAATGTTTTAATTCCTAACAGATTTTCTGGACATGATTTTGTAAGTAACAAGTCTGTAACACGTGATAACGGACCCACAGCCAGGGGAACTGGTTCTGATACCTCATTTACAATAGGCTGTCCTGAAAAACCATGGGAAACATTCTGTGAGCCTGAGAGGGGTGCCCCTGGGACTTCGTCATGGCTGATTGTGGTGCGACTTGCCCCTGTGTCAATTAAAAACTTTCTGTCTTTTCCTAATACTTGACTATGTACATAAGGACCTTCTTGGTCTACAGGAATCTCAATAAGAGGCAAGCCACCTTCCCTCTCTAGGCTGTTTCATGTATATCGGGGATAATCTGGATATGCGGACTGGGCATACTGATACATCTGCTGTGAAACTTGCTGAGACGCGGCAATGGGCTGTGGCTGTGGTACCGCTACTGTCTGTGCTGGAGTTGAAGAAGCATGCATAGGCTGTGTATTCTGTGTATTCTGTGAAGACTGATGCTGGTTATGGTCTTGTCTAGGCGGATGCGGTCTTTCTTTAGTTTTACCTGTCGCTATATTATGTTTCAGGACCGGGCATTCATGTACGTAGTGACCTGGCTGCTTGCAGTAGTTACATGTCCCTTTAACGGGAGCTGTAGGGTGACTTGTCTGGGTCCCACCTTTTCTCTGACCATCAGCTGGGATCGTCTGAGCTACTAACATTTTCATCTTAGTGTCTTTCATGCGCTTCTGTTCCTGATCTTGCTCTTCTCTAATTCTGTTCTGATGATACTGGAGCATTTGTAACATCTGGGATGGCGTGTTTGCTTGCCATGTACTCTCGACCTTATATACACGGTTTTTAACTAACGGTAGGGAATTCTCGACTAACTTTGATACAAAAAGATGCGGATATGACTCGCTGCTTGGTTTGAGGCCACTGTTAATAATAAAACATTTCTCGAATCTTGAATAGAAATCACTAGTATCTTCATCATGTTTCTGTTTACAGGACGAGATCGCGTCCCAATCTTCCTTTCTAGTCGTCAATAATCTTGGCAGGACCTGTACTATCAAACCTGGTAATGCTTTAGTTTTGTCCCCAAGGCCTACCCCTGGGACCCGTTTTCTTTCTTCGTCCTCTATTTCTGCCCATGCAATCTTTGTGTCCCCCACCTCCCATTCCTTTTCCTTCAGTTTCTCGAAGATGCCCGTGGGCAATAATACTTTCAACATTTTCATGATATCATCATACGTGTAATCCCCCATCAGTAACATGTCTTTAAGCTCTCTGTAAAAACCTGCAGGGTCTTTATCATGGCACGGGACTAGTTTCTTCATTTCTAACAGTTCTAGCTTGGTCAATGGCGTGTGTACATATACGCGTTTCAAGACACGATCCTCACCCATAACAGGGTGCACTTCTCGTAAGGGGTTCTGACTTTCAACGCTACTCAGGCGTTGCATGTGATACATTTTCCTTTCTGGAGGCGGGGCGGGAACATATTCGGAGCTTACAAAGGTATTATATCTGTGTCGTTGTTCTAGAATTATTTGAATTAATTTGGTGCTTAAACCTCTCCATCTATCCATGAGTAGTGCTTCTAGTGTTTCGTGTAAGGGACCTGGATCAGAATAATGTTTTCTATATTTGATGAGGAGGTGCTGAATCATGTATACACCTGCTAATTTCTGTTCGTCGGGGGAGAGGTTCAGAAATGTCTGCGCTACCGTGTCATCATTATATATGTCTGCATTCTCGGCCCATGATACAGCTGATCGGGCTAGTTCTTGTTCATCCATAGAATTGAGTACGTGGTACCCAACTCGATCTCGAAGCCTTTTATCAGTTTCCTGGAACTGATGCTCAGCAGAATTCGGATTTGTTAAGGCAGAGAAGAAAACTCTCTTGCTTTCTGGACGGATGCCCTTCCTAAGGTAATTTCCCTTACCTACATATGCTATAGTATCTGCAGCTTTTTCTGGTTCTTCAGATTCTTCTTCCTCCTCGGAGGGAGCTTTGTCTTTCTCTTTTTCGTGTATCTCTATTACTGTCTTTCTTATTTTCTTGTACATGCTAGCTATGCAATTCTGTCTATCATGTTTTCCTTCCGATATATTTTGACCCCACTTGTGGAGTGCCTCTATTTCATCCTGATCTGTCTCAGGCCTGTCTCGTTCTCTTATTAGACAGTTTATGAAAAATCGTAATATCTGTGCTTGAATGTCAACTTTCTGTTTCTCCATGGCATCCTTGATGCTGTCAGGGTCTTTCCCTGTCTGAACAAACTCGTATATTCTATCTAGACGGTCCTTCATTCCTACATAGCATAGCAAGATATCAGTAGCCGATCTTAACCGTAGTGATGCCAATATCATTAGGTCGTCTTTTCCGGGTACTGGATCGTATCTGCAAACTGAAATATTTTCTTTAAATGCATCAAAGCGGGGTGATCTGAACGTGAGAGGACTCTGTATATCCCTGAGATTTAATCTGTGAGTTAATGGCGGGGTCCAAGGACCCGCGGTCGCACCCCCTGAAGCGGAGGCTTGTGTATTATCTCCTTGTGGAGTCTGTTTTTGTACTTGAATTTGTCTTTTTGTTAGATCAGGTAAACGTGGTTTCGGTAGATCTGTTTTGAGTGCAGGAAGTGGCGGGGCTGGCGGAACGGGGGAGGTCTGTCGTGGTACTGGCGGAGCATGATTTGGGGGCGGGGTGCCACCCTCGTCCCTGTCAGTAGGCAGGGCGCGAACAGGCAGATTGGTGTAAGCGGGAGCTACATCTTCTAGATAGGAATTCAGGAATATATCTTTAGTGGTCCTATGAGTTACTTTAGTTGGAACCAGTGGTGGCGGCAGATTTTTCGGTATTTCTGAAATGGCGTCAGGTGTACCCTCGGCCATAAGATACATGCCGTTTACTTGGCTATTTCGGATGCGATCTATTTGTTCTGTTTTTACTCGGATTCCTTCAGTAACTAATTCGTTTTCTTGAGCTTTATCTGATTCTTTAAGTCTGTCTTCTCTACGGAGTGCTTTTTCAGTACGTTTATGTGATTCCTTACGCCAGAATTCTATGGCGTCTTTCTGAGATTGTCTGGCTTTCTTTTTCCATAATGCCTCTTCTACCTTCATGATGCACTCGGCATCCCATGTTCCATTAACTGGCCATCTGTGTCTCTCGTCAAGATGTTTCGTATAATCGGCCCATAATTCTAGATACAATATGGCATCTAGGCCATGCTTGTTATACATAAAGTTACCTGGAGTGTCCCTAGGGGGGATAGGAATTTCTTCCTCTAGTATCCCTTTCCTAGTTCCTATCTGCTTTAACTTGTTGAAAAACGGCATTTTTCTTACTTAATACTGAATGCTCGATCCTTGATACTTAATTCTGAATATAACTAGTTATACAAGAAAACACACAATAATGCACATAAAACGGTCACATTCATACCACAACATTAATCACATGAAAAGACATTTGAGACATAGATGACTACCCCCTATACCGGATGTACTGCTAAACAGTACAGATACACTGCTGTAACAGTGCAGAAATTCAGAAATTCAGAATACTAGATATACTGCTAAACAGTACAGATACACTGCCTAAAAACAGTGCAGACCGGACTTGTGTTTCCAAACCCGTCTAGATACGTCCCAGCAATGGTACTCACCGGGAAGCACGGTAACAGAAGGCCTCGGAAAACTCGACTGGACTCGACTCGAAACTTCGGAAAACTTCGGGAAACTTCGGAAAACTTCGGAAAACTTCGGAAACCTGGTGGGCCTCTTGACACCTCGGACCTTGTTTCTTTCGGCTAGGCTCTGGTCGGGATCCTCCGCACTCCTCACCGCCTCGTCTGGGCACTGATCGCAGTCTTCGTCACCTCCGTGGGTCAGAGGGAGATGCAGGAAATCCTGCCGGTACGCGTATGGTCCATCTAACTGATGGCAGGGGACAGAGCTTGCAATGCGCCAACCGGCGCGTGAGGTGGGGGAGGGGTCCCTATTCGGGTGCCAAAATGACGTAAATAATTAATTTACTCTCTTAATTTCTATGCAGGTAAGTACTTAATCAATAATAACTCAGATCGGAAGAAAAAGACAGAGTCCGTGGTGTTAGAGTTCTTAGGGGTTTTATTCCTTAAAAAGGAATGGTCATGGCCAGGATATCATGTTCTGACCACCACAGGGGTGTCAGAAGGGATAGAGCGCTACATTTTATTAACAGTACATAGCTTATATACTTAATTCATGCCATAAGCAACAGTGCAGGAGGCGTAACAGCTGAGAGAAGACAAGATAACAGTATACACGTGGTACAAGTGCGTAATCAAGAGGCGTGAACTAGAGGTGTGTGCTAGAAACGTCACAGGTAGGTGTCACAAAAGGGGTGGCACTAACAGAAATGTTGCAATGTCAGCAGAAATCGGAAGCTTGGATGCGCGCGCAGCTGCATGACGTGTGATTGACGTGAAGCTGGAGGGTGCAGGGGACTTGACATTTACACTGACGGAAAGAGACAGAAGTCTGGCATGTCAGATCAACTTGTGCTTCTATCATATCTGGTATCTGGTGTTTAGGAACTAAGCTATCCGGGCGGAAAGGTCTCTAGGGCAGAAGCTATTCTATACTTGCTGTGAGTGCGTGTATAAGCGCCTGAGTGTCTGTATGAGAAGCGTGGGACATGGGCCTTCCATGGGAGCATGGCAACAAGGGCTATGAATTACTTGAATTACTTGCACAGAGACAGGCCGGCCCTTTGGCTCTGCAGCTGAGGGGAATGTTTACTGAAACTAGCAGGCAGGAATGTATTTTCGGGGAGCGGACCAGATAACTCGAAGGTTATAGTCAATCTTGGCAGGCAGCAGGCTGAGCTGAGCGCGAGGGGCCGCGCTAGAAGTAAGTCAGAGTTCACGGGTACAGAAGCAGCCTGGGCAGAGGCCCTTGGAGTCAGAAGCCAGAAAAGAGGCTCGGTGGCAGAAATTCAGGGCCTACTCAGCCAGAGCTGAAAAACGTAGAAGTATACTACAAAAAGACGTTGGCATAGCATACTTAGGAACGGACCATTCAACCCATTCATGGTGGGTCTGAAAGAGGACATGTTAACGTTGGACGCAAATGTATTTGCGTCTTCATAGCTGGTACAGGAGGGAAGTTACATGCACTTTAACTCGTACATGGAGACGGTGGGGTACGCGCTAGGGAACACATCTTGACCATAAAATTTATATTTCCTCAAAACCGAAGAAAGAAAGAAAGAAAGAAAGGAAGAAAGAAAGAAAGAAAGAAAGAAAGAAAGAAAGAAAGAAAGAAAGAAAGAAAGAAAGAAAGAAAGAAAGAAAGAAAGAAAGAAAGAATATTCCAGTTCTGGAGGTGTGCTGAGTGGCCGAATTGTACCTATGCCAGTTATGGCTAGTAGGCTAAAGTACATTTTATCACATTAGTTTTTAAATTTTTTGTAATCAAAAATCAGATTTTATAATGACATTGATTTTCGAAAATTGTGTGGGAAATACCTTTAAATGACCTTGGTGGCATTTTTCTAGATGGAGATGTAGAATTAAATATCGAAATCTCACATTGGCCTGTTCTATTCAAAATGTAGCTAAATCTACACAGTGAAATATCTTTCAGGCATTCTGTCGTGTGAGCTTACCAGGTACATTTCATGACTTGCATATTAAACAAAAAGGTTTCCTACATAAGAAAGGCTATGTTATCCCCATATGTTACTGTAGTGCCTTAAACACAGAGCAGCAAGAACAAAGTAATGCTCGTTATGGTAATGGCTGATATAAACGACTGTATGTAGATGGTGTAAATATACACTATAGCCCAGCTAATCTTCTGTGCTATTGGGTCGTTTTAGGCACCATCTAACACAGACATATAGGGAACGTATTCTGGCCAAACAGGAAGTATCAGCGCACAGCTCATATATTAGGAGGGAAGCATGGGTTTAGCATTCTAAACCTAGCAGAATCAGATCCGAAAAATGGAAGGGACCGCAGCAAATATTATATTTTTCCTTTTCTTTATTATTTCATATTTTTCTTGCACTGTTTTAATGGTTTCCCTGGCTGTCTGGTGTACTCCTTGTTGCTTGTTTGCCTTTTCTCAGGTATCAAGCTTGGCATCCACCGCTTCTTTGAACTTTGCATGGATAATGGCTTGTGCAACTGATTAGCAAATTCAAGCTAAGATCCCAATTTTCTGCACTGTGCAGTGACACATGCATATGTATTGCCATACGTTTCATGGAAAATCAAACATTGTAAAACGAAAGACAAGATCAAACCTCTGATAACCTAATATATTACTCCCAGCATCCATGTTTATATAAACAAATATGCGCTGAGTCTGAATGCAGTCAATGTACACCTATGCACACTGAACCCATAAAAAATATGTGATGCAGGCAGAAACAGAAACATGTGCATGTACACAGAGTAGTATGCAGTGTGCGTTCTGAAACTGGAATGGGGAATTACATACTTAAGAAGAGCACTAAAAAAACTGAAACATTTACATTCCACCACCAATGTCTGCTAGCTAACATTATTTCTGCAGTATTCTTTCCGTAAGGCCCAGGGCAGATGTGCCTAGACAACTGTTAAGTCAAAAAGCAGAATTTGACTGATGTATTAGGTGGGATCCTACAACCCAACCGAAATGCAGCAGCTTTGCAGTAAATGTGATAGAGGCTTTGGTTGTAAATAAACACAACTTTAAAGAAATACTGTACTAGTTAAAAATCCTATCACCTAAAGCCTAAATGGGCCAATGTAAAATAGGTTGTTTAATACATGTCCTAAATGTTAACTATATGAACTTAATATCACAGCAGATGCAAATCTGATTGTTTAAATGTGTAAAACATAAAGGCAATCACCCGAAATATATGCAGCGCAGTGACGTCTGCAACGAATATACCTTCACGTAAGCTTGTGATCTAAATAAATCGGTACGTAGCCTTGTCTTTAGGAATTTAAAACCACATCAATAGACCTCTTGGAGGGTACCTGCTGCTAACACTGCCAAACCATTTGTTATAAAGATCACTGCACTTCAGGCCTTTAAAGAAGTATGGTATACGCTAAGTAAACACCAATATATCGCAGGACAAAGCGGTGTATTAAAACGATGTTTCCCCTTCAAGCTCTCCTAGCTTGAAAGATATCTGTAGGAACATTCAGCTGACCTTCAGGTATGTTCATTAGAATGAATGTGCCAAGGCTTGTTTCAGGTTCATGGACACTTCATCTGTAATTGAGGCCTGTGACATCCTTAAACAGTGCATTGGCGGATGCGGAGAATAAGCGTTTTGTGTTAACTGCTTTCACTGTGTCTGAACCCTATGGAAATCGTAGTTGAGTGCATAGCTTTTGGCTGAGAAATGTAAAGAGCCGTGTTCGAACGCTGACTGTGACTACATTCTTTCACTACTCTCTTCCTAAGTACTTACAAGTGTGAGAGCATTGGGAACATCCTTGACAACAAATCAAAAACTACACACTCTCACGTTGATCTTGTCCCATTTCTGAGACAATCTATGCCTTCAGCTCAAAGAAATTCCAAGCAATGCATAAACAATTGAGAGAAAGAAAAGGACACAAACAAACGAACACTGGCCTTGCTTATTTATTAGGAGTATTAGGAGTGGAGTTCAATGACTATGAACATGATGCTCACGAGCAAGAGGCGAACCCATACTGGACGTGCACAAACAGCGTAGAGTTTCGAAGGGGGTCGCCATTCTTCTTAAACAATGGGACTGTGCGATAACCTGGTGAGAGGAGGAGAAGGCGTATTTCATTAGAGTCACAAGTTTGTGTTGCAGTCAGTAGCAAGAAGCATTTCACTTTCAGCAAAATATGACAAATGGGCTTTATTTCCTTCCACACCGGCGTTCTCCTTTTGAGACAAATAATTCTGTCAAACTTTAAGAGCTTACATGCCAATAACTGTTTTTGTAGTTGCTATGTTTAAGCTGTTAAATATCTGGAAAATGTTAAAATATAGAATTACACGACAAAGGTGTCTTCCAATTTCAAGGAAGGAGATAAAAGATTAATAATAGATCAAGTGTACTTCTACGATACATATTGCGTATGGGTATAAAAGGCAGGTGTTCATAGTAAAGGAAAATAAGGTATGTTAAATACAAATCCACATTTTTAGTTCATTGAGGGAAAATATTTTAGTAAACATCGCTAGCTACAGACTCCATAAATCGTTTTTTCAATTTTTTCTCTTTCTTAAATAAATAATGACTTCTTAACAATCTAAATACTATGGCACACAGAATAGGAAAACAATTTGAAATGAAACCTACTGTCTAGTATGCATCAACAACAAAAAAGTTTTCAAAAATTACAACCTGTGCTTTCAGTAGATAAAGGAGATTTTATGTCAAGAGAGGAGGCTAGCATTGTTCATATTACTTTTATTCAATATCCTGCTGCAGCACTATAAAGAACGTCCCAAATCTATTAACATGGTCGCCCAATCGGAAGCAGAACTCTTCCATCCTATAATATACCCTTATCTCTCTAACTCTTACCCTACTGTTACTTCCCCTGCTGGAAGATAAGTATATCTATATTTCATATGCAGTATGTCTGTTTGTGGTGGAGTGCCAGGTCAGTGAATCTCTAAATCAGGCCCTTAGAGGGGTGATTACGATGGCGCCATTGTGGTGGTGCTTGGGATCGCCCGCCTGCATGGCGGCAGTCCCGCACATAGAATCACGATGCGGACCCCACCGTTGTGGTCGCTTCTTGCATCTTTACTATTGAGGTTGGTACCGCTGGCTGCAGCACCGACAGCAATGTTAAAAATGTATGTCGTGCGTTTCCCTGCACTATGTGGCAGGCACCACCCGGAAATGGTACCCCCCCCCAGTGCACCACCACCTCCCCCGAACACAAGGGAGACCCGCAACGGACACCCAAATGCTAAAACAATCCTTGAGGTGATTTCCTCTTCCAATGTGTGCTGTAGAATCCAGCACGTATTGAAAGATGATAAAAACATTTCTTCTTCTTACGCCTCGCTACACCACCCCTGGGGTAGCATAACATTCTGATGCGTTTCCAGGTTTACAATTGCTCGTAAATCTGGTATTACATCAGTGGACATGGGTGTTGCATGGGAACAACCACAGCAACACAGATGTCATACTCCGGAGTCCTAATACGTAAAGTGTTGCTTGAAAAGGGGCGATATTTACACGCACACATAAAGCCACACAGGCTGGCTTTAAGTGTGCTTGTAAATGTCACTCAGCAGGTATACAGTACTATGTTTGATCGACGTTAGCCAAAAACCTTTTGCACTGATTATCCTCGACCGACTTCAGGCATGGATGGAGGAGCGTGAGATATTGAGCCCATACCAAGCCGCATTTAGGGATAAAACATCTACCGTAGACCAACTGCTTAGATTGCAACTTCTGTATTGCAAAACGGTCAATGTAGAGGGTGGCAGCCTCTATTTGATTTTTGTTGACCTTAAGACAGCGTTCGCACTGGTACCTCGGGAACTTTTATGGGTGGTACTGGAGGATATGGGGATCACTATTTACCTTCTTGATATCGTTAAAAGATTGCATTTAAATAACTTTGCACAAGTCAGGAGTGGTAAGAGTGGTGTTTAATCACCTAGGTTTTCGGTCAAAAGAGGAGTCAGGCAGGGGTACGTCCTGGCCCCCACCCTTTTCTGTCTTTTTATATATGCCCTAATTGTCCATCTTAGGGGGGTCAAAGACATTGATTCCCCGAAAATAGGAAATGAACAGGTAGTGGCAGCCCAAACAAGAGGAGCTATGAAAAATAAAAATAAAAATAAAGTAGTTTATAAAGCTCCTGGTGACGCCATCCCGGCGTGTCCCCGCGCTGTGGAGATAAAGATTCACAAAACAGCAATGTCATCTCCCCCTATAATCTATGGGGCAGAACTGTGGGGGCACTCTTCATCAGAACACATTCTCAAGGCAGAAAACTGTTTTTTAAGATCCCTAGTGGCTCTTCCAGTTAGTACTCCTCTTGTTCCCTTGAAAATGGATCTAGGAATTAGACCATTAGATGAAGAAATCGGCCTATGCCCACTAACATACTGGCGTCGACTGTGGGTCACCCCAGAACTGAATCACTTTTGATCTGAAGTTAAAGAACTTATAGGCCTGCCTGGGACAGAAAAACTCTAGTGGTTCACTTACATAAAAAATGAGAGCAAGAGGCTGGGTAATTTAGAGTTTTGGAGCAATCCTGAAGTAGCCTGCGCAGAGATGTCACGTGCTGACCTGGTGAGACTTTATCGTAACCACCAGACAATGGATATTCTTAGCAACTCTACATTGGGTCCTCCTTTTAATTGGCTTTAGACCTTTTAGATTACCTGTTTAGAACCTTTCTTTGGCAATCACAGTAAACGTTGTCATAATGTTACTAGAGAGTTTATGTGTGTTTTTACAGGGTGCCAAGAGTGTGGTGAACATGTCTCACAAGCATTGAAGATTGTTTAGAGAGCAGATACAGGAATGGATTCCCACTTTCTACAAAAAACTGTGAGCTAAGGGCCAGGGGGATACAAGCCCACTGGGGCAATATGTGGACCTAAGATACCAGGATACTAGGATCCCCATGATGTAATTAACTAGCTGTATTATCAGTGGGGTGGAGCCCAACAGGGTAGATTCTTCACCTGGAGCTCTGATTAAATATTCACGAGTAGGCAGTTACGTACATACACAAGCCCACTCATGTAGCCCGCTACGGTGAAACCAAAGAAAGTAGTAACCCACAAAAAAAATTGGAATTGAAGGTCAAGCAAATCTGAAATGTTGTCCATTGGATTTAATTTAAAGTGTTCACTAAATATATTTATATAAAAAATTGTTGAAGAATTCTGCTCAGACACAAAACTGTACACAGAGACCCAGGACATCAGTGAATTGTGGTGGACCTAAAAACTCACCTCAGTGCCTAGAACCCGCTATTCGACTAGCATCAGTGTCACATTAGCTCTTCATCCTATAGCAAAGGAACCAATGATTAGACAACCAAGAACATGCGACTTAGGTTACTCTCAGGAATGGTGGGAATCAAGAACATGGTATATTCTCATACCAGTCCACAACATGGGTAAAGAAAGAGACACAGTAAAGTTCGAACTGTTTATTTTAACAACAAGCTCTAAGATGCAGTATTTTTGCAAGCATAAGCAGGCATGTTCGACCTGGCATCTTTGGGGTGGTTTCCCCCTATCTTTTTGCCACTGCCTCCTGTATTTTTGAAGCTGTGCTGGATTTCGTTTTTGCCGGTTTAGATGCTTTGGGCACTTTGCCACGGCTGTTCAGCGTCAAAGTGCAAGTGCTCCCTGAGTAAATTGTTATGATGATTGGTTATTCATGATTGGCATATTTTTGTCACCAAGAAGTCCCTAGTAAAGTGGACTGAGTGTGCCAGGGCTGATGATAACAAATTCTACTAGTGGGTCTGCAGCACTGATTGTGCCACCCCCATGAGTAGCCCTAAAATGGTGTCTCAGGCCTGCCACCACAGTGCCTCTGTGCAGTCTGTGAACTGCCATGTCCTCCTGGTCAGTGTCCCCACTGGCCAGGCCTAACCCTTCCCTTTCTGTACACATTGGTCACCCCCTATGGAAGGCCAAAGGTACCCCCTTGGGCAGGGTGTAGTGTATGTGAAAGGTAGAGCATGTACTTGTGCAGGTGACATGCTCTGGTAGTGAATTACAGCCATTTTCGTTTTTCACTATTGTAAGGCTATGTTGCCCCATAGGCTAACATGTGGGGTGCTGGCTACAGTGGCTACCAGCATATCTTCCCATAGGAGCAAGATAGGAAATAAAAGTATGGTATCCCTGAACTTAGAATTTAATAACACATCTTTTAGGATAGGTTGTTTTTAAATCCTGTGTTTGAGAACAGCACTTTTAGAACGTTGCTGTTCTCTTGTCTGACCTTTCTGTGTGCCTTGGCCTGTTTGTGAATTGACTGTCTGCTTTGTGAGTGACAGGGGCTGGGTGGCTCCCAGAGTCTGAGAGGGCCATCCCTGGGCTGAATAGCTCCATCTGCATCTAGAGTGGTGGGAAGGGATAGCACCTGGACCTGAATAGGGCAGTGCCTGCCTTCAACTGTGCTGGCTCCACCTCCTGCTGGGCGGCTGACGTCCCTGCCCCTCTCTCTGAAAGGAAAGGAGAGGCCAGGAAAACAAAGTGCTCCAGGAACACCCAGAACTGGTTCAGACCGGGCTCAGATCCCTCCTGCGCAAAGGGATCAAAGACTTTTAGGAGTATAAGTACAGGACCCCCGACTACAGAAAATTCTGCCAAGGAGAAAGACTGTCCTGCTGTTGCTCACCTGGACTGACCTGCTGTTGCTTTGCTGCCAAGGAGAGGGGAAGTACTTTGCTTTTGGTGCTGTGTCCCCTTGCTTGAAGGAATCTCCAAGGGCCTGAGAAGAGCTGGCTCCCTGGTAAGGAGTCCCAGGAACAAAAGGACTTCGCCCCCAGCTTCCCTGAACTCTGCTGAGAGAGTTCTGTCCTTCCTTGAGTGCCTGGGCCAATTGTGGTTCCTCTGGAAGTTGTATCTGTGTTGGGAAGCTAGAAAGCAAGCGTTTAAAGACTTTCTGCAAGTTTTGTCGCATTGCTCGCTAGCGGAGCGCATCCCCGACAGTGCGACAATATTCCCGCCGCTACTAAGGTCGAGATCATCGCAGCGCCTGTTGCCGCTGCAAGAGCTGTTGCATCCTTCATTTGCAGGACGCACCAGACCGGTGCGGGAAGAATACCATTGCTGCGAGTGTTGTCGCAGAGCCTTTCGTCGCCGGGTGAGACAGTCACACCACTTGCTTGTGGACCGCATCACGTCGCTGCAAGTGTCATCGCAGAAGCCATCGCATCGAGGAGCTGCGAGATGAAGATCACCGCTGGTCCGCGCATCGTAGTCCCGGAGATCGTCGCAACTCCAAATATCATCGCATTGTGCCTTTGCAACCTTTTTCACTACGGAACTTCCGCACCGGAATCCATACAAGGTATTGCATCCCTCCCCATACAGACCTGAGACACCGCATCACGCCAGCTACATCCAGCAGGGCTTTCGCATCGCCTCCCCAGGGTCTCAGGAGTGACGCATCACTTGTTTTCCACCGCACCAGTTTCTGTACTTTGTCGTGTTTAAAGGTACTGTTGGCTAAACGTGACGCAACTGTGTTTCACGCAAAAGTGGGCGTATGACTACTGTGATGAGACTCCGCCCCCAGCTGACGTCGGAAGGTCCAGCTGGGGGCGGAGTCTCATCACAGTAGTCATACGCCCAGTTAAAGGGGCGGGGGTCAGTTTCATCGTCACCGCTTTCCCACTCTGCCCTCGATGAGTCAGTCTGCGGGGAAGGAGGTGAGTTAGGGTCATGGGTCCACCAGTCCTCGAGACTTCCCGCCCGACCCCGTTACAGTTTAATTGTTTTGTATGACTCAGTAATTTTCGGTTGCTCTGTTGTGTGCAATTCCTTTTTTACCTTTTCTTAAATTAAAACTTGACAAACTTGCTCTCCGCCAGGCCGAGCGTCGATGGCTTCGCAACTATGATCCTCATCTTAAGTCTGAATTTGTGAACCGCCTAAAAACTTACAAATCCTCTATCCTCTTGGCCAAGTCAACCTATTTTTCTCACAAAATAATGGAGTCTGCCTCCAAGGCAAAAGACATATTCTCCATAGTGAACGAGCTCTCCCTTCCAGACCGGGTCACCCTTCCCCCCTTGCCTACTCAGGCTCTATGTGACTCATTAAATACTTACTTTCTGGATAAAATCATCACTATCAAAAACAACATTCCTCTGCCCCATCCCCTCTTCCATTTCCTTTACCACCTAATAATCCTCAGCATCTGGATGCCTTCCCCCCTATTTCTATTACTGAGTTTCAGAGATTACTGCATAAAGTTAGTTCCGGCTCCCCCAATGACTGCTGCCCTCCCCAGATCCTCAAAGAAATCTTCCTGGCCTGCCCTGACCCTGCCTTGGCACTCCTTAACACCTCGTTGGCCACTGGAGTAGTTCCCGACTCCTTTAAACAGGCAGTGGTGATACCAATCTTAAAGAAAGCTAATGCCGACCCCACGGTCCTAAGTAATTACAGGCCCATTTCCCTTCTCCCCTATCTAGGAAAGATCTTGGAGACCCATGTCACGCGCTGTCTGAGCGCCTTCATCGAGAGCTCGTCCTTTTTAGATCCCCAACAGGCCGGTTTCCGCCCCTTCACTCTACTGAGGCGGTCATTGTGGCTGTCATGGACACTCTAAGAACAGGTGCTGACAACAACATCTCTCAAGCCCTCGTCCTGTTGGATCTGTCGGCGGCTTTTGACACGGTCGATCATTCTATATTGATCGACCGTGTCACTAACGCCAGCATTCAGGGCGTTGCCCTCGACTGGGTCAGATCTTTCCTAGACAAGCTCTCTCAAGCCGTACATCTCTCCACTTTCTCTGCTCCTTTCTCTTCTCTCTCTTGCGGAGTCCCTCAGGGCTCCGCTCTATCCCCTTTTCTTTTTAATCTGTATATGCAGCCCCTTATGGTTTCTCTTCGCAAATCCCCTGCAACGATTTTCAACTATGCAGATGATTTGCAGCTGATCTTCCCTATCGACACCTCTTCTTCCTCCCGCATTGGTTTTCAAACCACTATGTTAGACATCTCAGACTGGATGGCTCATAGCCAGCTCAAATTAAATCCTACAAAGACTGAGCTTGTGCTGGTGGGTGGATCTGCCAACCCATGGAATGACAGCTTCTGGCCCCACTCACTTGGGATCCCCCCCGCCCTGTCAACTCTGTGAAAAGCCTCGGTGTAGTCATCTCTGGTGATCTATCTATGAAGCCTCAGATTAGTGCTGTAACATCATCCTGCTTCTTCCACCTACGTAGGATACGCAAAATCTGTAGATTTCTCACCAGAGATGCACTTATCCTCGTCATCTTGGCTCTAGTTATGTCCAGAATCGACTTTGCTAACATCTTATACGCAGGGATACCCGCCTACCAGCTCCATAGGCTACAGCTGATACAAAACGAGACTGCTTGCTTAGTATATCATCAGCCTAAGCATGAGCACGTCTCGCCGCTATTACGGAGCCTGCACTGGCTCCCGGTGGCCAAACGTTGCACTTTCAAACTTGGCTGCGCAATATTCAAAGCCCTCTCCAATCTCGCGCCTGCTTTTATTTCCTCCAGCTTGAAGCGGTATATACCCACGAGAAACCTACGCTCTTCCGCTGATAACCTCCTGCTCACCGCTCAAATCCATCTCAAGAAACATGGCGGCCTCCGCTTCACTTTTCTAGCCCCTACATTTTGGAACTCCCTTCCTTCCTCCTTCCGTCACTGCCCCTCCTATGAGTGTTTTCGTAGGACACTGAAGACGTTCCTCTTTAAGTTAGCATTTGAGTAAATTTCTGCCCTTGCCCTTCGCATCTGTTATGAGCGCCAAGAAACCGTTTCGGTGAACGTGCCCGGTATAAAACTTTTTAACATAACATAACATAACATTGGAGAAAGGGCAGGAAATCCTGTTTGCAGAGTGAGACATTACCCCGGAGGTTGGAGAAGGAAGCGGAGGAGCCGAACCGAAGGAAAAGCGTGGAGAGGATGGAGAGGACGGAAGAAACGAGAGCAGAGGAAAGCCAGGAGGCCAACGACCCAGTGAACCGCCGTGCCACACTCCCGAAGGAGGAGTGTGGCTTTCTCAGGTACGGCGGCCTTGGGCAGCCTGGGTGGGGAAAAAGAGCGCCCCTTGTACATAGTGTAAAAACCCCTGTTTGTACCTTTCCCGTGTATTTGACCATACTCTTCGTCCCTCCTTATAACGTTCCTCACGCCCTTCCTCCTCCCTGAGCACGAACGCGTTTTGTCTTGTTTAAAACACTGGTGCTCCCTCACAATCACTCGGTCCCTATTAGGGTAACCCGGTACCAGCCTGCAACCTAACGGCTTCCCTCTGTTGGTCTCTTTTCTCTCACGATCCGGAGGTGGCGTACCCGACCAAGAGGGGAAAACGTCTGCCAGAAGCCACGTCGAACATACGACCCCGCCATCACGGACAACCTGGAGTTTGCAAGAGAGAGACTCACCTTTCGAACCCGGCGAACCTTAAAAATAAAGCCCAGTTTGAGGAAATACACTGGTCTCAAGCCTGTTACTATTACCGAGCCCATCGCGCCCATCTCCTCCTCCCCTCCCTCGCCCACAGTGGTGTCAGAAGTGGGAACTACCGCTCCCCTGCAGGACACAGCAATGGAGCTAGTGATACAGCACCTGGTAAAGGGGCAGCAGAAGTTGGAGTGGGCCATCAGCCAGCAGATATCGACCGCCGATGCTGACCGGGATATGTTCAAGAAAACTATCGCCACCCAGATTGAGGGCCTACAAAAAGTAGTGCAGAGCCCCGGTGTGCCAATGCCAATGGAAAGAAGAAGTTATGGCCCATATCCCTCTGGTGTACAGTTGCAACAATACGTTCCCGGTGAAGACCCCGATGCCTTCCTCACCAACTTTGAAAGGGCGGCACGGGCATTCGGGTGGCGGAGGAGAAGTGGCCCTTCTTTCTAGCCCCCCTCTTGTCAGGAGAAGCCCAAGCGGCATACCAAGTAGTCAACCAGGCGGGAATGACCCCCTATCCGACGATTAAGGCGGTGATACTAGACCACTTGGGGCTAGATGACGAAGCCTATAGACTCAGGTTCAGGAAGGAAAAAGGGAATGCCAGAGAACATCCTAAGACACTGTATCTGAGATTGAAAATGGCCGCCGACAAATGGTTGAGGCCGGAAAGTCGAAGTAAAGATGAAATAATGTCCAGTATCTATCTGGAACAATTCATGGAGGCCCTCCCCTACGATACCCAGCGATGGCTGAAGCAGCATTCAGGTATAACAGCCGAACAAGCCATAGAGATGGCCTCCAATTACAATCGTGCAATGCCAAGAACCTTTCCTTGGGATACCGACAAGGGAATCAAAGCTTTTACAGGGACAGCGAGACAGGAGAAGAAGAGTAAGCCGGTCCCTGAAACCATGAAGAACCGACCGACTAGATACGAGATACCCGCCACAAGGGGACCGCAGTGTTTTGAGTGTGGGGAGTGGGGCCACATCGCCAGACTGTGTCCCCGAAAAAGAACAACAGAAGTTACTATTACCGAGCCCATAGTGCCCATCTCCTCCTCCCCTCCCTCGCCCACATAAACATAGTTAAAAGCTCCTACCATATTTTAACAAAATGGAGATACGGCTGTGTCTCCGCCCCTCAACATCGATTAAATAGGCAGAGTGAGAGCGCCACATTATTAAGCCCCAAACATCTAGAATGCAGACTTTTAAACCAGAGGGTTAGGACTAAGGGAGAGCAATATGGCACCCCAAGGAAACTTGGATGCAAGACCAGGAAAAGGGTTTAAAGGTGGTGAAAATAGGCAGAGGGATTTGCCTGTGCTGCTATAGCAGTGTGCAGCAACAATTGGTTCTGTGGGGGGGTTATATTTCTTTAACTAGAGCATTAGTGTTTTTTCAATTGTTTAAGTCTACAATTTTATGTACTCCTGTTTTTGGATGTGTTTTTTACTTTTGATTATTGTACATGTCTCTTAACAGTGCTGCATGGTTCTGTGACCTGTACACAGCATTCCTGCCACTGCTACACAGATGCTATGATTCTTTGACACTGTTCACTGTAACAGACATCAATCCTAATAACCCTAGACAACTAGCAATGTTCATGGACCAAAAAAAATAACAAATAGTCTGTAAATTTGGAATTTGCTGAAACTGATTGACCCATTATTAAAGGTAGTATTTATTACACATAGGAGGTGCAAGCGTTTTGTTTAAATCTTCCAGAATATTAAAAAGCTTATAGCTTTCAAACAACGTATTTGTCCATACCATTGAAAGTTAGACTCATATTTCCAAATCTCATTTTGAAATTTAGAGTTACACTGATTTGAAATATCAAGTTATTCTGCAGTAACCCAACCAGCATTAAGATTGTGTTATTATCATTCTCTGAAGCCATGCACTATTTTTTTTCAAAATTATGAACAGGATAGTTCCAGTAAAGATTTCAAAAATTTAAACTATTTTCTGAACTCCTGGTAATATGGCACAGAGTATGCAGGCATAGCATAAGAAAATGTGCAAAGCATTCTAAAGTATCAAAACAGTTAAAAAGTTGGAAATAAAACACAATAAAAATCCCTCTCCAAAGCACTAACAGCGGGCAACTTGTCATTCTAGCCCAGGAGGAGGGTAAGATTTGAGGCCAATCACAATGGAGCATGGGTCCGAAAGGAGGCCCAGCTAGGTGGAAGTAGAACTTCTTTTGGAGAAAAGGTGGTTGTCAGCTCAGAACCAGCGAAATCTGGCTTCTGGGCCCAGGAAGGTTTCAAAGATGATCTGCTTCAGATCGGCGTCACTCTTGGTGAAGTCCCTATGTTTGGACTTAGAAATATTTCTGGAAGTCACATCTCCTTCAGCATTAGTTACCAGCAAGTAGGATCACACCAGCGATTCAACGGCGGTCCTGGTCTTTTGCTGGTTCTTAGGGCAAAAAGTGGAAAAATATTTCTAAGTACCAGCTTTCCCTTGGATTCCACTTTTTATTGTCCTGGGCTCAAGTCAGAGTAGGGTTCTCCTCACTAGTCATAAAAGCAGGTGTAGTCCTTTTTCTATGTTCCACAGGTCCAGCAGTGTTCTGTGGAGGTTAGTGGGGTGCCACATATGTAGGTGGGGAAACTCCTGGGCACTCCCTACCCAACAAGGTAATAGTCCCCAAGGGTGACTCAACCCACTTTTTGCAGCATGTCTGTGTGAGATACTGTAAACTATAAAAATAAGCGACGTAACAAATGCTCACTCTGCTTGATTTTATTGATAGTTGATGAATTGACAAACGTCATAAGTCATTGAAGACCTCGAAAAGGAAATTAATCAAATTAAAAGAGATTTAAACATTAGACTTCCTGTGGATAAATTAGAACCTGTCCTAAATGACATCAATATACAATTGGATAACTACGCAAAAGAAATTAATGAAAGAAAAATAAGAAAATATAAGAGAGATACAATAGATTACAAGCTTGGCGAAGTTTACAGTTGGGCAGACATCTACACCCAGCAGCGTCAAAAGCGTTTCTTTTTTCAACAAGTCCACCGATGGTGAAAGTTCCACATCCAACGAATCAATAGACAGACCAGGTTTCAGTAAAGACCTTAATGCGAGAGACATTCCGGCACATAATGCAGACACTGCTCCATCAACTAGCACCTCCTCCGGGGTTCATTTTTTAGAGACAGTCCAAAGCATAAGCATCTAACCAGGAAGGAAAAAGGGAACAAAAAAGAAAGACCTACCAATTCAACTCGGAGTCAACACTAATCATCAACATCTCAAAAACTACGTTGAGTGATTTTCAGACGAGCCCCTTACAAAAGGGTACATCTTTTGTACCTGTTAACCACTCCAATGAATTAGAATTGGAAATTGCTGTATTCAAGTTCATGAGAAACCGACGTTGAGTCATAAGATCCTTGATTATTTTGAAACTATTATACTTAAAGAGTTGAGGGATACACACAAAAAACTGAATCCAAGAACCTGTAAACGAAAGAAAGACAAGCCATAGATAGCATCACCAACAACCCTGTCATTTGTTGTAAAGCTGACAAAGGCTGCGCCTCAGTATTACTTGATGCATCTTTTTATCAACAAAGTGTGAATGAACATGTGAACAAAGCCTCAATTTATTTGAAATTACCGAACAGTTCCGTGGAATAGTGTGGCTCACTGGTTAGAGGCGGCGGACCCGGAAGCAGAGAACGGCCCGGGACCAGGGTTCAATTCCCGACGCGGCAGGGTTGTGGACCAGCGTCAACGGCCTCGATAATTCTCGCCTCGGTGCCTACTCTAACCAGGGATCACACTCGGCAACTCTGGGCATTAAGCTTGCCTCATCTCTACAACGGCCCCCCACAGACGCCGGGGATGCCTGGTTTCACCTTGGAGATACCCAGAAGGGACCATCTCACAGGGAAAGCCAGGACGGGTTCCCCAGCGGTCTTCATCGCCAGGACACCCCGAGATGGGGTAACAGTGCGCTTTACAAGTATCATCATTACATTACAATTCTACGGATGAGTTTAAAAAGATTCTACGCTCCATTGTTTGTAAAGCTTGTGAATCTGGTGTTATCACAGAAAATGACAAAAATATTTATTGATTGACCATCCGTGAAGCTCAACAATATACATGTTACCTAAAGTACATAAAAACCTAAACAAACCACCATTTACACCAATAGTTTCCACCAAAAATACAATTCGGGAACCCACAGGAAAATATCTTGACAGTTATATACAACCTCTAGTTCAGAACATGTCTACATATTTACGTGATACAACAGATTTATTGAATGAAATCGGTGACATACAGTTTGATGAAGACACACCTATCACATTATGTACCATTGACATATGCTCATTGTTAACATCCATTCCTTACCAACAAGGCATTGAAGCAGTTGAATCATTCTTAATGAATTACATCAATGAAGATATTTTTTGTTTTTTGTTAGTGCTTTTACATTTCACATTGTTCCATAGGTATTTTCGATTTAACAATGACTACTATCAACAACTGTCCGAATATTCCATGGGCAATTGCGCAGCACCTTGTTACGAATCTTTACATGCATCGCTTTGAAACTGATCACATTTTATTGAACAATCCATGGAATACTTACCTGATGACGTACTGGAGGTATATAGACAATATATTTTTAATTTGGAATGGTTGCGAAACGTACTTGTCAATTTTTGAACATATCAATAACATTAAAGACTACATCAAGTTCACTAACAGCATTGACCAGCATCAACTGACATTTTTGGATGTATTGGTTATTAAACAGGGAAACAGATTGGTATCCAACATGTACCTGAAAAGCACTGACAGGAATAATACCATGTATTACAATAGCAGTCATCCTGTAGCCTTAAAAAATCACAAGCCATACTCGCAGTTTCTGAGAGCCAATAGAATTACATCAAGTTATGACCAGTATGAAGTTAATAAAAAAAGTTTATTTAACCGATTTAAGGACGGGAAGTATCCTACTAACATCTTGGAATGTGCTATCAACAGAGTTGACCTCACTCACAGAGAGAGACTACTGAAAACACACAGGAAAGAAGAGACAAGTGAAAGACCAGTCTTTGTATCTAAGTTTTCATCCAGAAGAAAACAAATACAGAAGATCATGTTGAAATACTGGCCAATAATTGCAAATGAACCCGACTTTAATGTAATATTTAACACTAATCCTTTATTTGCTCACCAATGCACTAAAAATCTCGAAGAACTTTTATCGCAACCAAAACATGATACTGAAGGTGTGCATAAAGGTGCCATCCCTTGCTTGAACTGCGGACACTGCAATAATATCATAAAGGGAACAACCATCAATCATCCCACGAAGGGTACACCGATTAAACTGCGAATCAGCACGACATGTGATTCGTAAAATGTAAGTTACCTACTGAAATGCCCTTGTGGCTTGACATTCATCGGCAAAACCGAAAGGAAGATAAAAGTTTCTTTAACCGAGCACAAAAGTAATATCCAAATTCAATCTGAAAGGTCACTCGTTGCAGTGCATTTCACAAACCACAAGCATATTATCAGCCAATTTTTGGTATTGGAATTGGTGACCATACTAGAATGAGTTGACAACAAGAAATGTTTTTTGCACCAGGAATTAATCTGGATTAAAAAAATTAACTCTTGTCATCCGGATGGTCTTAACGACAGATTCGAATATAGTTGTTTTTTGTAAATATTCATGCATAGATTGCAGATCTATTGGCTCACTATGTATTATTTATTTGTACCTGTCATTCTTAACACCTTATGCACATGCAGTTGTTTTTTGTAAATACTGGTGAAGTTACAGCATCAGGTTACATACCCATCATTTTGTTAGACATCATCTACATTTACTGTGATTGGTTATTATTAACAAATCGCGCATACACATTATTTTCTTGAAAATATTCATGTACTTACAACATTTCACTGTAGACCCATTGTTTTGCAATGCATTCATCTTTTTCCTAGGTGAACTTTTGTTATTTGCAAATTATGTGCAAACTCGATTTTGAATATCGGTTGAACATATTTTGCATTATGTACACATAGGACATCTTCATTCTCTCACTTCACTTTTCCTTCGGGTAAATTGAGGGGCTCACGATACCCACATTTCTCTGCACACTGGCTAGTTTGGGCTCTTGCACGCCTTTTTCCACCCATTCTAAGATGGCGCCGCTGGATTTAGGCGCATTGTTGACCTAGAGTACGCTGCATTTGATACTTCTGCATCGCTTGATTCACAAGGCTTTTTTTAAATTTCCTGTTTTGGATTTCATTTGTGTTTTATTTTCGTTTTATCCTGTTCTTAATATCTTTGGCCACATTCTTGCACCATAAAAACTACTAAAGCACCGCTGTTGGGCGGGTCCCGCGTCACAAGCACACTTCTTACTGGCATTGAAGCACTTCGGCGGCCATATTGGAGTAGTAGAGGCACGCCTGAAGGTGCTAGGAGGTAGTTGGATGGTCTAGGCATCACAAGGGCGCTAGTCGTCTATTTAAGGAGGGCAAATCAGGTTGCAGCTTGGATACGCTGACCTAGAGTACGCTGCATTTGATACTTCTGCATCGCTTGATTCACAAGGCTTTTTTAAAATTTCCTGTTTTGGATTTCATTTGTGTTTTATTTTCATTTTACCCTGTTGATGAAGGGCACAGATGTGAAACTAAAACTGAATGCCACATGCGACACTGAAAATGTTATATATGTCATCAAATGCCCTTGTGGACTGATGTACACAGGCAAAACCACACGCAAACTTAAAGTGAGAATAAATGAACATAAGAGCAACATAAGAACAGCAAACATCAAATCGAACCTGGCATTACATTTCAAAGAAAGTAGACACAACATCAGTCAGCTCAGGTTCGCTGCTGTAGAAGTGGTTAACAAGCGAGACGACAGAGACAACAACAACTTTTTACTGCAACGAGAAAACCACTGGATTAAATTTCTTCAAACCATGAAACCATCTGGTCTCAATGATCGGATGGAGTTTCAATGTTACCTATAGTGCAACCACTTTAACTGACGTGTCACTCACCGTGTATTTATCTGTGATCACATGTGATTTATTTTGTGCATTTACTTGAGATGTTATATTTTTATCTACATTTTTATCCATATTCTGTGTTACTTTAATCACAGGCCATTCTTGTTTTCACCCGGTTCACATTATTCACCCCTTTATACGCTTTCTTTTTACCATTCAAATATGGCCGCTATACTCATAGTCCTTTCTCTATTTTTCCGCTACTATCGTTATACTTCCGCTTTCACGGAACACCTTGTTTTCAAACTAACGGCGAAGGGCGCAAGCAGCAGGACGCGTGCTCCTGCCTTTAATCTACCGTAAGTGCGCTCCTAATCGCGTTTAACATGCATGATTTTCACTGTATGATTGATGCTTTATATTTGGGAAGATAACGGACCTGATGTATGTTCACACGATACACCGACAAGCATGCAAGCAGTCCCTTTTCTCGAACGCTCGATTCACCCAGCACCATTTAGATTCTGTTTTCTTTTCACGATGTCGTTCTTTCACTTCATCATGAACTAGCACGTTTTACTTGGGTGCATCTACGTTATTTTATATTTCGAGCACTTTATTTAATATGGACATTTATCACAGTGGTCAACTCATGTAAATATATATCTGCCTTCGTGGATCATACTTAGTTTACTTCATTATGTTTTAGGATTCCCCTGATGAAGGATCTAGTATCCGAAATGCATTGGGAAATGATGTGCACCCATACTCTTTGATATTGGATACATCTATGATATGAAAATTTCATTGATCCTGAAAGAATAATACATGTGAAATTAAACATGGAGAATACAGCGATGAACTTGGTTTAATTTTTTGGATATAATTTGGAACTATTCATTGAAGAAACGTATTTGTTTCAACTGAGGTTGTGCGCTGAGAGCTGGCATCTATCCTAGGTGCCACCAACCATTCAGTTATTTTCATTTTACCCTGTTCTTAATATCTTTGGCCACATTCTTGCACCATAAAAACTACTAAAGCACCGCTGTTGGGCAGGTCCCGCGTCACAAGCACACTTCTTACTGGCATTGAAGCACTTCGGCGGCCATATTGGAGTAGTAGAGGCACGCCCGAAGTTGCTAGGAGGTAGTTGGACGGTCTAGGGGTCACAAGGGCGCTGGTCGTCTATTTAAAGAAGGCCATGCTGACGCGCAGCGGTCATGCGTAGTGGGAACACCGGGTAAACGCCGGAGTTAGGCCAGAGTTCAGCTCGTCTGCGCCCGTCCGCGCTGAGGACGGGTTGCAGGATGGGCTGCGCTTCGGGTACCCCGAGCCACCTCCTCAGGTATTACATTCTTATACTTCGGAGGAAATGTTAGTCTTGAAACCAAGTGATCTCCTATGCCATCATAGTTACACCCCTGAGGAACTACTGCTCATTGCCTCACACAACGGCTGTACTCGGGGCCCAGATACTTCCCCCCTGCTTACCGATCCACCTCAAACTATGTGCTCCTCCTCTAAATGCACTCACTCGGAGAAAGGATACCTTATTAATGCTCGCTCTATAATTAAAAACAATGTAGCCTTCCATGACTTTGTGATGTCTAGAAGGCCTGTATGGGTTTTTATTACGGAAACATGGGCCACGGAGACCTCAGGACACGATCTTCTAATGGCAATCCCGGAGGGCTATGCATTGCACAGATTTGACAGAGCTAAGCGAAGGGGTGGAGGATTGGCGATTCTCTACCAGTCGCATCTTACCTGTCGTATTAATGCTCTTTCTGAACCATCTGACCCCTTCCAGGTACTGCATTTCTTTATCTCCTCATCTCCATCAGCATCCTTTGTAGGCCTTCTTATTTATTGGCCCCCAGGCCCTAGATCATATTTTAGCAGTGACCTGTTCAGAATCCTGGAGCCATATGTTGGCAAGCCCCACTTTACTATTTTAGGGGACTTAAACTTTCACTTAGATGACCTCACCTCTAAAGACACCTCTTCCTTGGTCGATCCCCTAGAAGCTTGTGGCTTTTCTCAACTGGTAAAGGGTCCAACTCACCGGGCAGGCCACACGCTGGATGGGGTTTTCTCCAACGATCCCAGGGTTAAGACGGGTACTCCTGAACCTCTGGTCTGGACAGACCACCTGGCAGTACCTATAGAACTGACCCTTTCTCACTCAGACCCATCCAAGAAGGGACAGGCTCAGGGAGAGGGTAAAAGGAACTATAAAAATATCACTAATGATTCCCTGGCCCCTCTCATTAGTTCTGTCTCTCTGCCATCAGACCCAGAGAAGGCAGCACAAAAGCTTGCCAATTCCATCGTTGGAGCAATAGATGTTCTAGCTCCAGCTATACGCCGATATTCAGCGAGGCGCAGGCCCTCCGCCCCCTGGTTTACTGAGCCACTTAGACTGATGAGACAGGGTTGCAGGAGGCAGGAGAGAAAATGGAGGAAAACATGGGACACTATGGACAGAGAGACTCATAAACGACTGTTAGTGAATGTAAGGCCACGGTCATCAAGACAAAGCAAGAATTCTTCCCTGACCTTACAACTTCCCTCTCCTCAGTGAAGGAGCTGTTTAAGGTAGTGGATTCCCTCTGCTCACTACAAGTTCCCGATCCAGTGATAGGATCGCAGGAGCTCTGTGACAAGATCTCAACCTTTTTCTATGCTAAAATCAATGAGATCTCCGTTAATCTGGAAATGCAGAAAAAATCACTTGGGAACCACACTATCAAGGCTCTCACAAACTTAGAAGCCTGGTCTAAAGATCCTGCCAAGACCCTCTCTAACTTCCCACCGATCACTCTTGATAACCTTAACTCACTGTTGAATAGGACCAAATCTTCCTCTCCTTTGGACCCCTGTCCTCTCAAAGTGATGAAGGAGTGTAGGGACACATTACTCCCTCCTCTGTTGGAGGTAATGAATAGTGCCCTGTTGCAGGGGTTTTTTCCTTCAGTCTGGAAGAAAGCGATCGTCAAGCCGCTACTTAAAAAGCCCTCCCTTGACCCCGCAATCTTAAAGAATTTCAGACCCATCTCCATAATTCCTGCCCCCGCCAAAATGCTTGAGGCCCACCTGAACTCGCACTTGTCTGCCTTCCTGGACTCCTCTGGGTTTTTAGATCAGACCCAGCATGGGTTCAGGAAACTCCATAGCACGGAGTCTGCACTCACTATGGTGACAAACACCATCAGAATGAAAGTAGACCAGGGACAGACAACGCTGCTGGTCTTACTTGATCTGACTGCAGCATTCGACACCTTATCTCCCTCGATCTTAACATCTTGTTTGAGGGAGATAGGAGTGGAGGGGCCAGCTTTGAGCCTTCTGTCCTCTTTTCTATACCTTAGAGAACAGAGGGTCAAACTGGGAGAATACCTCTCCCCTGCTAAATCTCTGCAATGTGGGGTACCACAGGGGTCAACTTTAAGCCCGACCCTATTCAACATTTATGTGGCCCCTCTAGCGAGATTAGTAAAAGCGCAGGGAATGGAGGTGGTGTTGTACGCAGACGACACTCAGATCATGGTGTCGCTGGCCCAATCGGTTAGCACCTCCGCGTTCAGCTTCAGGAGTTGTATGCAATCAGTCTCTGACTGGATGATACTCAGCTCCTTGAGGCTGAATGGCGATAAGACCGAGGTGCTGATCTTTGGAAGGGACCAGGATGTGTGGTCAAATCAATGGTGGCCTCCATCCTTGGGAACCTGCCCGGTCCCCTCTCATTCAGCTAGAAACCTTGGGGTCATTTTTGATACCTCGCTGGCAATGACCCTTCAGGTCAATATAACGGTGGCCACCTGTTGGGGAGTTATTAAAATTCTCCGACGAATAGTGCATTATCTTTCCCCGCAAGCTAGGAAACAGACAGTGGTTGCGTTGGTCGGTTCAAGATTGGACTATTGCAACACACTGTATGCAGAGATCAATAAGGGACTGATCCAACGCCTCCAAACAGTACAGAATGCGGCAGCAAGATTTGTACTAGACATTCCCTGCTCTTCCTCTGCGACACTAGCCAAAAAGAGCCTCCTCTGGCTTCCGATAGAGCACCGTATTTCCTTTAAAATTATTTGTCTAGTGCATAGGGCTCTGAGAGCTGGAACATCTGATGGGTTGGGATCACTTCTCTCTGGCTATGTCCCCAGCAGATGTTTACGTTCATCACAACTGAATCTCTTGGTGATCCCTCGGACTAAGAAGACTAGATGGGGAGGAAGAGCTTTCTCTACAGTTGCCCCTCGTCTTTGGAATGCACTCCCCTTGGAGCTTAAGTCCTTATCCTCACTGCCCCTCTTCAAAAAGGCCCTCAAAACATGGTGTTTCAGGAAAGTCTACTAGTAATTAGCTCTCTGGTCATGCAAACATTTTGGTTAGGCGCCTTGATGCCCATTTGGCTGAGTACGCGCGTTATACATTTGCTTTCATTTCATTTCATTCATTTCATTTCACAGTTTTTTTTCACTTTTCATTACCTTTCCCATAAATCCCGGTTAAACGGAACTTTGAACCTGGATGAAGGCATTCAAGTTTTTCACTGGAATGAATTACATGGACTTCTGAGGTAACCCTAGTAAAAGGGCACAGTTACTCTCTGCTTTTTTTGAAGTAAGTTACTCATTATAACTTTGGCCGCATGATGTTTTTGTCATTCCAGCATGGATAATTTGTATACCCACGCTGAGCAGGCAGAGCCGGTTAGTACTTGGCTGATGCCGATTTAAAATACGTTATTTTACCCAATAGCATTGATTAGGTATGTTTGTGTGTACTCTCCTGCCTGTAGGTTCACTATTTAAGTCTTTAACTGCACGATCACTTCACTTCTGGAACCACACGAACGCCGTAGAACCCTTTTTGTTTCAGCTCATGTACTCAACAGCGTACGTAATAACCTTGTATTGATCCTCCTTTGAGATGAGTAATTTAACGCATTTTGACCCGATTACACGGTCGGTTTCTGTGTTTGCAGCCGTTCAAGTTCGGCTCACGCCAGTATTCAGCTAGCACGTTTTTTAAACATCATTCAACAGATCTTTGTCACAATCTTTGGTGACGGCTATCACTGTCTATCTTTTCCCGGTACAGTTAATAAATGTACAATTTTCCATTTTTTATCTTTTTATTTGTTTAACTTGCATTTAGACATGGAACAGGAAGAGTTCAGCTTCTGATATTACGTTATTTATCCTTTTCAAAGTAATGAGTCCCCTGATGAAGGGTTAATCCCGAAATGCATTGGGAACTTCAAATATGACAATGTTTCAATTGAATGCAAAAAGAAATCGATCATCTAAGATGAGAAATGTTGGAAAGCACATGTGGAGATAAAACATTGTGCATTGAATAAACAATAAATCATTGAAGTTTGAAAGCACAATAATTGATTTTTTTCAGAGTCCATTTGGCTTACAATTTTTTCAGAGTACATTTGGTTTACATTTTTTGACAGGGTTCTTCAACCCTTTTGAGTGTAATTTAGGGACGTAAGGTGCGTTACATCTAGCGTTATTTATTTGATACTGTAAACTATCCCATGGTGCCCTCTGTGCTTCAAAACAACATGACAGAATCTTTCTTTCCTTTTGCAGAGCCCCTTGTTTCCATCGGGAGGGATAGCTGTGATAATGAGCGAGCCTTCCCTTGATGTCACTCCAATCCAGTTCTGGGGTGGCTTCCCCTCCCACTGGGTTTCTAGACAAACTGGCTTCGATGACAAAAGCGAGGTAGGCCTTGTGAGCACTGCACCCACCAGTGATAGGCTAGGCATCCTTTGAAGCTCAGGAAGGGTCTGGGCACAGACTCTAGGTCATCCTGCTCAGGAAGGGAAAACATCTCTCCACACTCAGCGCTATGTCCACTCTCTGGGAGTGATCCACATCTACCTACAGGGGGCTATCAAAACGAAGGTGACTTTGAACACAGGCAGAAAGGCACATTTGGCTTACATAAGAAAACTAAAACTTTATGAAAGTGTAATTTTCAAATTAGTAATGTTAGAACTGGGATTTCTGGTTGGCTAAGGCTTGCGCTAAAGCCAGGCAGAAACCACCATTCTAGTCAGGGCAAGGGAGTCACAGGCCAAGATAACCCCTGCTCACCCCCTTGGTGGCTTGGCACGAGCAGACAGGCTTATCCCGGAGGCAATGTGTAAAGAATTTGCGCACGCACACAACAGCAACAACATCCTAGGCACACCACAAAAGGAACTCCACACAAGGTTATATAAAAATAACTTTTGTATTGTCAAAACACATCAGATAGTAATCACACAATATACATTGTGCCAACTGGCACGGGCAATATTCACAAGGGATTATTTACACCAGTACAGGGCGACGTGGGCCACTGTCAGAATCAGCAATTAGTAGAACTAGCACTTAGAATAACTGTCATACCAAATAACAATTATAGATCACAACCAGTAACCACTGGTAGCAGGTAGGTACACACTACGCAATACTAATAACCATAGGCCTAGATCACGCAGGACACATAACCTCTCTAGTATAACATACTAGGCAAAGCAAACTTCTAAGCATGAGCACCTTTAGAAGTATAACTCAAGCATAAAGGCAAAGCACATTACGCATAATCACATTTAGGCCTAACCAGTAAATATACAGTAGGCAATCTCCTCACTAGTCTAAACACATTAGACCCTCCGCCTAAGCATAACTCACATTTAGGGGCATAACTCAGAGAGTGAGACATAATCTCACTAACATACACCTCCACAGGTAAAACCATCTCTAGAGGTATCAACACAGGGTGCTTAAAACATACTAAATGCATTAAATTTCCTAGCACCACATCACTCTAGCCCATAAAACACATTAGGCAATTACCATCATAACATAGTTGGCACTAAGTGCTGCGCAGTTGTAGCAGGCCTGGCACCACTGTGCCATCTCTGTCCCTCCCAGGGACTCTTTCTCTCAAATTGCGCCTAACCGGTGCAGCTGCCCACTACTTGCTGGGCAGCTGTGAGGAAAACTGCGGCATGGGCTCTCACTGGCCCTAGACAAACTGCACCGCAGGGGTTGGAGCCACGCTGAAGAAAATATGCGCAGGCTGGAGCCACGTACGCTCTGACAATCACCAGAGTACCCAACGTTGGAGCCCTCTAGGCTCTAAGATCAGCTGTGCCAATTGGAGCATTCTGGCATCTGAAATAACTATGCCCCCAAACACTGGAGCCCCGCAGGCTCTGTAAATAACTGGGGGGCCTGTCACTGCTCCTGGGCCACTAGGGCCCTTTTTAGTAACCAAACTGCCCACTTGTTTGAGCCCCTCCCGGGGGACTCAGTAACCAAATATGGCCCCAGCCCCTTACGGGGATGTACCCTGCACAAGCACTTTGCGGGAGCTTCCTGGCTCTAGGACCGCCGATGCCCCCCTCAGCCCTCACTCACCGGGGATGCAGGGCTCCTCTCCTCTTCGCCCGGCAGCAGCGCTTCTCTCGTGGGCATAGGCGGGGCTCTCCCTGACACCTGGGAGCCCCGCGGACAGCTGCTCCTTCACCCAGGCCTTGACTTGCGGCGGGGGCGGGCACTGGCAATGTGCCCACGCCCCCTCCGCCTCTTCTCACCATTCTTGCGGGCATACACAGGGCTCCCAACGGCGCATGGGAGCCCTGTTTGAAAAAGACTCTCTCTTCTTCTTCTGCCATGCTGGGGGAGGTGGGGTAGGCTCCCGCTCCCCCGTTCTCGCACCACTTCCTCCTTCCACGCTTCCTGTCCTGCCACGGCCCTGTCCCCATCACAGGCAAGCTGGCCTGGCTTCCGGGGTGGCCGCAGCGACATTTCTCGGCGGTATCACAGAGGGGAAGGCTCCCTCCTTAAATGAAAATAAACCGCGAGGCGGCATCCCCGCGCCGAAAAATATGTGGCAAGACGCAGGGTGGGCACCTGCACCCCAGGGTAATGGAATAAGCGGGGTGGCACCCGCCAGGCACACGAAGCAGCCCAGCGCTGCAAGGATGATAATAAAGCGCCTCTAGGGAAGATCCAGCACTCACCAGCCCCTCATTTCAAAAATCGCAGCAGACAGGGTTCCAAGGCAAGGGACAGTGCATAAAAGTCCCTAAAGAAGGACACAAAGCCCCCAAAGGTTTCAGGGAATCCATCAGGCATCCAGGAGCAGGGCAGGTCAAAGGGTGGCAAGCCTTCCCCTGGGCCCCAGCAGCAGCACGCCCCTCGCAGATTCAAGTAGCAAGACAAGAACATTTTACAAGAGGTCACAGCCTCTTTTTATACACAAAAAATCCCTTTGTCTAGCAGGGTGTAGGCAATGTAAGAACCAGCTACAACTGGTTATGGGTGACTCCCTTTCACTGGCCAGGCTAGGGACATCAGACGCACCACGGGGGTGGAGCCAGCATTGTGGAGGAAACTCCCAGCCCTATTCAGGTCCCAGGTGTACCCCTCCCTCACATCAGCATGCTAATCTCTCCATTAACCACCGGGGCAGACCCATCCTGACTCCTGGAGCCAGGCTCACAAGCCAGCTCCAGCCAATCACACGCCAGACACAAATTACACAAACAGGCCAACTTCTAGAAGTGGTACTTCCACACTAGACACAATCATGCCGCATACATCATTGCACAGCATTCAATCTCACGAGTTCGCACATAACAAACACGACCCTTCACTCCCCACACATCAGGAACTACCATGGTCACACATATTCCCCACGCATTTCCATGGGCGGGCAGGCTACTCACCACACATACACAGAGCGCGCACGCACTTTACACTGGACCACAGTGAAAAAGTGTGCAGAGACCTAAAATCACCAACACCAGGTTACAGAAACAGGCTAGGCAAAAGTAAAAAGTTTCTGGGTGAATCTGCCAAAAGGGCCGGGTCCAACAAGTAATATAAAATCTAACATAACAACTGTAGGATTTGAAATTACAATCAAAATGAGCGAGTTCTTGAATAAACCTTCTCATTACTACAATACTGAAGTTAAGCATTATAAGGTGTTCTAATTTAATGCTGTACTTTCTGATTGGAGAGTGCATTATCTGTGAGGCCTTCACAAATAACATGTCACATTTGTCCTTCACTGAGAACCAAACACCCTAGTGTAGTGCCTGACTCTCATAGGGTAGAATTGCAGAGCAATCTAAGGCTTACTCATGGGAAGAGGTGTGGGCTAGTAATCACCATTCCAGTTGTGCAGAAATAACACTCAATAATTGATTGTACAGTCTGTATTTTGCTTTATAAAAGTAAGAGTACATTTATTAAACACAAGCACTATTCAATACTATGCACCGATTTACATATATACATAAGCTCTTGGAATTACTTTGTGACATTGTATAACATCTTCACCCCTCCCGCAGGGGGAAGCGGGGTCTAGTACCACCACTCCCATGTATGCACATCATCTTGCCCCCCTAATTCAGTTAGTTAAACATAACCTGGAGTGAGGGCCCTGCTTACTGGCCTTATCCCAGTGGCAACCCACCCCATTACCTCAAAAAGCCTTCAAAATAGGCACACCTGCCCTGATGACACATAACCCTGACTGAGCATCTCCTACTGACCATGAAGTATACACGTTTAAACCTTAAGGACTTACAGTCTGGGTTTTTCTTCACCTAAAGCAGCAGCAAGAATACAAGTTTAGGCATCCCTTTAGAATTAGGTACTTTTGGTAACATTTATAATGTATTGCAATTACAACCTTTAATAGGCATCACAGAAGAAATCACAGGATTAAGCAAATACAGCCAGACACCCCTAGCAGGAATGTTCAACAACATGACCCCATTTGGCTTATGACATCACCTTACACAGGTACTTCACATTACACATGTGCCTTTCAGTTCCTCTACCAGAGATAACGTTAGTAAATGCATTTCTCATCCCATTACACCTCTTCACCTCCCCCAACTCAGCCCTTTATCCCTTGGTGCACTTCTCAATACACCCCCAGCTGTAGAAAAAATGTTCCAGTCCAGGAGGTGTTAAAATGCTGCCTGAGCCCTTGAGGGCTTGTTTCTTACAAGTCACCAGAGAGTTGAGAATTAGGGAGGGACTTCTTTTCTTTGTGCTGGAGGAGGCTGCATTCTCCTGCAGCTCCCTCAGCAACCTTGCACACTTTTAGTGGTGACCCCATCCTCTTGGGGCCACCACCAACCGAGGAAACAAACTTTTCCCTTGCAGGCAGGTCCAGGCCGGCAAGGCATTATAGGTGCCCTTTTTTATTAGAGCATTGACTCCCCGCTGCTCTGGGGAGAGCTACGCTGCCCTTCTTCCTGGCACTTCACTACCTCCAGCCCTCATTGGGGGGCCGGTCGCACTCGGGGAAGCCACCACTGGCTGCTCAGGTCGTTTGTCGGGGGTCCGGTCCCACCCAGGCCCCTAGCTCCTCCTCTTGTGTGCTGGGTCCCGGTCCCACTCAAGACCCTAGCAGGCCTTCCATGTTGGCTCCCTGCCTGGCCAGCACTCTTGTGTGCTGCCACGGGAGCCAGAACCGGAGTTCTGGTCTGCCTGCGGCTGAGGGCAGACACGGAGGATGTGCTGCTCCTTTAGGACCTTGGGGGAGTGTGACGGCATTTCCCCTGCCTTCCTTTGCCACGGGGGACTGCGTCAGCCTCCCCCGTCCTCCACATCTCTTCCGGGCCCAGGGATGGGGTTCTGGGCCCCTGGGCCATTTTTCACGGGGAGACTTAGGTTCTCTGCCAGGGCCAGGGTGCGCTCCTGGCCCCTCTGCTTCACTGACCTCGGCAGGGCCTGAGTTGGGATCCCAGAGTCTTTTTTGCGGGGGCGCAATGGTGCTCCCTGCCTCCTCCTCCTCATACAGGAACCGGAGTTGGCATCCCGGGCCTCTTCCCCAATCTTCACGGGAAACGTGACATCGCTCCCCGGTCTCATTTTCAGCAGAGTACAGGGTGGGCTCCTGGCAGCTCACGGGGGAACCTTCACTGTGTACTTCACTTCTTCTGGGGGCAGCCCCCTGGACCTGACCCACCCCGGGGGTACATCATGGACCGGCGGTGGAGCCCCACGTGCTTTGTCGTCGGTCCTTATCGAGGTCAATGGTTGCCTACCTTCTAGGGGGCGTATCTGGGCCCCCAGGCAACCAATCGTGTCCATTTTGGCCTCTTCTTGCTCCTGGTGGTGCCCCCAGCCACTGGGAGCACTCTCCATTGTTGTCCTAGTCTCCAAGTGGGTACACTTGGCAGGGAGAGGTCTTCACTGGCTCCCTGCACCAGCATTTCAAGTGGATCTCCACCTGGGCCTCTCTCCTTCTTGCGCAGAGGCCCATGTATCTGCTCACTGGTCCTGGACTCCTCTTTTGGTGCAAGGCAGAGTCCTGGGCTAGTCTGGAGGTTCTTCCTTCCAGTTGCCCATTGTACCAGGCTCCAGCACCAGTTGTCCTCAGCAGTCCACACCCCAGAGAGAACTCCTCTTCCTGGACAAGTTATTTTTAAGAATTGAGGAGGGGGCTGGCAGGAAGTCTCTGTTTGCCCTATCACACAGCAACACATCACTTCTCTGTCCCTGCTCCCTCCTTCCTGTACAGGCCTCTGGGTTTGTTCAAAATGGTGTCGTCCGGGAGTTTCATGCCACATGGTCTCTGAGAGCCCCTTCCCCCCCGTACTGCATTCTCCCTCGTGCAGCCTGGTGCCTGGCACCAGGGGACAGCTGCTGATGGATTGGCCTGTAGCTCCACCCATCTTCTCTTCTTGGAGAGGAGGCCTTTTCCCTTGGCTGGAAGGTCATTAATCCAGCCTACTAGGGTCAGCCCCCAGCGAGTCCCTGGTTATGAACTGACTCAGAGAAATATGACATTTCTGGATGACCCTAACGCACTACAAATATGACTTTGTACTCTGCACTCTGTAAAATACTCGTTCTCACACCAGTTACAGTGGACCTTAGTGCATGTCTGGAATTTGTAGGCCTTAGGAAGTTGAAACTAGCCCAGGGGCCCAACATCCCCATAGGAGAATAATGAAGTGAAAAACAGTAAAACACACTGACTTTCACTGGCATGTTTCTTCCCACTGTATAAAGCCTATTCCATGTCACCACCCAATTCTGCATAAGCCCTGCCACATCAGTCTATCTGCACCTGTTCCTTGGCTGCCCATGCCAGGAATCTCCCCTGCACGACCCCTACACATGTGCACACGCATGTACACATGTGTCTGCATGGAACCAGCCGGGTGACCCTTACTCCAGCTGCAGTGCAGCGGCCTAGTCAAGCTAGGAGGACACCAGTAACATCCACATGCAGTCTCTGTCATCATGAGTTCACTGTGGGTGAGTCCCAACTTATGAAGCTCTCCCACAGTAAAAGCTCAACAATTACGTGCTTAAAAAGCTAAAAATCTTGGCGCTCAGAGTGCCAGAACCACCTTCTAACAGAGAGCAAGCCTTGTCACAGTGAAAAATTACCTTGGAGGTTTTCATTGCCAGGACATATAAAACATACACTATACATGTTCCAATTTCTAAAACCATGCATCCTGCCCTATGGGCATTTTGGGACTAATTTAGAATTGTCTTGCAAGTATTAAATATGAAGGTTGTGGACTGGCAAGAGGTTTCTTTTGCCAGGTCAAATTGGCAATTTTAAAACTGCACACTCAGGTTGCAGAGGAAGGCCTGGAAATATGCTTTGCATTGTCACTATTCTGGTGGCACAATGTCTTCTGCAGTCTACTACTGACATTTAACTTACAGGCCCTGGGTAAACTTTTGTATCATATACTAGAGGTTTATAGGTAAGCTAAATATGCCAATGAGTAGTATAGCTGGCTTCCACATATTTTAGGGATCAGAGCACAGGGACTGAGGTCTAGTTAGCAGTGTACCAGTGGGCAGTTAAACCAGCAGCATCAGTCCAGAGAAAATGGAGGGGACTGTTCTAAGAATTGCATTTTCTTCCAGCATTGAAGTACCTCGCATTACATATATTAAAATACAATACCGCTTACAAGGCCCAGGAGGAGACCTCACCAACGTACACAGGACCCTCCTCCAACTCTCCACATCCAGCACAAGCGACCCTCACTACAACACAGAACACCTCTATTTCCAGATCCAGACCAGCCCCAGGACCACGCTACGTGGCACCCTCATCTACATACCGCCTGGACCCCGCGCCCTGCCCGCAAACACCATCAATGAGCTCGCCACACCCCGCGCCATCACCTCCATGGACTACATTCTGCTTGGTGACCTGAACTTTCACCTCGAGAACAGCCAGGACCCTATTCCACCACTCTCCTCGAGAACCTCGCCAACCTAGGACTGCAACAGCTCGTCCGCTCTCCCACCCACAGAGCGGGTCACACCCTCAAACCCATCTTCGCAGGAGGATCAAACATCCATTTCAGCCACACCACCCAGCCTCTCTGTACGGACCACCACTGCATCCATTTCACATTCAACACCACCACCGCACCCAAGACCGTCCTGCGCCCGCCGGGAAGGAACCGGGGTAAGGTCAACGAAGAACACCTTAATTCCGCCCTCCTCCAAGACCCCCCCAACGCCATGACCAACACCAAATCTGCAGCCAGGTTATTCCACCGCTGGGTCTCCTGCTGCACCGACATGCTGGCACCTCTCTGCCGCACTGCCAGACAACAACCGCTGAAGGCCACCTGGTTCACCACCAAACTCCCTGAAGATAGATGCTCCTGCAGATTCTAGGAGAAAACCAGGAGGAACCAGAAGACCACGGAGGCACGGAAAAACCACAAGAGCACCCTGAAGGACTACCACCAGCGTATAAGTGACACCAAAAGAACTTTCATCAGAGACAAAGTCAAGGCCAAAGCATCCAATTTCAACATCATTCAGCAGTTTGCAAAACCCATCTGCAAAGCCACGGACATCAGACCCACCAAGGAACGCTGCGACAAACTCTGCTCCTATTTCCACCTGAATATCAAGGCCCTCTATGACAACTTCAGCGAGCCAGCAGAAGACAGCACCACACCTCCCACCACCGCCGAGAAGCCTACCATCACCACCTGGGCCCCCGCGTCCATCAAGCTCATCACCTAAACCATGAAGAAGACGCACTCAGGAGCTCCAACCGACCTATGCCCTCCTCACATCTTCCACAGGGCTGCTGTCATCGCACCCGAATTAGGACGGACAATCAACTCCTCCCTCAGATCCAGCATCTGCCCAGATGACTGGAAGCGTGCAGGGGTGAAACCCCTCCTCAAGAAATCTACAGCCGACACAACTGACCTGAAGAACTACCGGCCCATCTCTCTCCTCCCCTTTGCAGCCAAAGTCACCGAAAGACTCATGAACGCCCAGCTGACCGCCTTTGTCGAAGAGAACTCCATCCTAGACGCATACCAGTCTGGCTTCCGCAGCAAACACAGCACCGAGACTGCCCTCCTTGCCGCCACTGACGACATCTGCATGCTGCTAGACCGGGGACACACCGCAGAGCTCATTCTCCTAGACCTCTTCGCAGCCTTCGACACCGTCTCACATTGCACGCTAGCCGCCAGACTCCTCAACTCAGGAATACGGGGATCCGCCCTCGACTAAATTCAATCCTTCCTCACCAGCAGAACCCAGAGGGTCAGACTCCCTCCTTCCTCTCCGACCCCACTGACATCATCTGCGCAGTACCCCAAGTATCCTCATTTAGCCCGATGCTCTTCAACATCTACATAGCCCCAATCGCTGCCATTGTCAGACAGCAGGGGCTCAGCATCGAATCCTACACCGACGACACCCAGCTCATTCTCTCCCTCATCAAGTACCCAGAAGACACTAGACTCTGGTTCCAGGAAGGAATGAGAAACATAGCAGCCTGGATAGCTGCCTAAAGCTCAACTCTGAGAAGACCGAGGTACTCATCTTTGTACTCTGCACCTCAGCATGGGACAGCTCGTGGTGACCCCCCACCCTAGGGAGCCCACCCACCAAGACAGACCACGCCTGTAACCTCGGCATAATCCTTGACACCACCCTCTCCATGAACCGCCAGATCAACGCGTCCACCTGTTTCAATTGCCTCGGCATCCTCCGTTAGACCTTCAAATGGATCCTCTCGGCTGCAGAAAGACTGTCACCCGCGCACAAATAACCAGCAGAACAGACTACGGCAATGTTCTCGCAGGGCAGCTGGAAATGGCACTGTGCCTTGAGACCCCCACTGGGAATCTACCTTCAAGATTACCCCCACTTTGCAGCTGCTCACTGTCAGGCGGGCAGCTGTGACAGAAACAGGCACCGACAATGTGCCCCAAGCGGCACCAACAATGCCTGTGTGAGCCCCACTGGGCTCTCTAAGAAACGCTGCCTGCCGAACGGCCCCTCTCACCGGGACCATGCAGGCTCTTCTCTGCTCTCAGGGATGCTGCTTCTCTTCTGGGTTGGTCTCTCATGACATCTCCGGCCAGACGTGCAGGGCTCCCACCAACACAGGGGTACCCGCCTCCCTCGCGGCACAAGTCTTCTGGCTTCCAGTTCACCTTCTCCTGGATGGGGGAAGGCAGAAATGGCACCTGTGAGGCTCCTGCACACGTTGATGGCCCCACCCTCAGTCAGGCACGAAGGTTGCCTGGCTTCCGTGTTGTACTCAAGGTGCGGTATTCCTCTTCTTCTGACAGTGCCTTTTCGCTCTGCAAGCGCGGGTTTGGATTTCCACAATAATTAAAACCTTAAAATAAACGCACAAGTGCGGGGTGGGCACCCACTTCTCTTTAAGAAAAACATGGCATAAATTCGGGGTAGGCTTCTGCTAAGTAAATACGCACCCACGCTGGGTGGGCTCCCGCTCCTTGCAGCCACTCTGGGGGAATCCCTACATCGTGCATTGCATCTCCATGATGTGCAGCACAGAGCTGCAGAGCCCCAGTACTCTCCTTTCTACTGGGAGAAAAAATAAAGTACTCACGAGGTGCTCAAGTCCTGAAAAACTCCCTGGGGCATAGCAGAAAGCCCCCAAATGTACAGGAACAGCACATTTCATGGGGTCACAGGAGCCCCAGTATTTATACACAGAAGCTCTTTGTCTGCAGGACAGGGCTTTTGGGGTAGCCAGATACAACAGGTTCAGGGGGGATTTGGAGCACTCTGTTGACAGGGCTTCTCTTCTCTATTGTTAGGTGGGGGCTCGTCAGCAGATACACCACAGGGGGGCAGAGCCAGCATTCACTAGGGCAAGCGCAGTCCTATTCGGGGACCAGGGACTTCTTCACCCACCACTCCTACTGCAGATGTCCCCTTCAGCTTAGCGCTGACTCACCCTGCCCCTCTTGGATCCACACACACCTTCCAGCCCCTGTCACTCAAAAGCCAGACATGCAATTCACATCATGCAGGTAGACACATAGCACACAGAAATGCCAACTTCTAAAAGTGGCATTTCTAAAATAGTTATAATAAATCTGTGCACACCATTGCGTAGCATTTATTATTACTATTTCAAACATACCAAAATTGACCACGCTGCGCCTCTTATATCAGGGATTACCACTGAATTAATTATCAGGGAATCCCCAATGCATTTCTATGGGAGGGCAGCCCCACAGGAGTGAGAAACCAAAATGGTTGTCTGTCACTACCAGGACATGTCACACACTTAAGGTACATGTCCTATCTTTGACCTACAATGCATCCTGCCCATAGGGCTAGTTAGGGCCCACCTTAGGGGTGACTGACATGTAGTAAAAGGGGGATCGCGGACATGGCACACACTTTAGGTGCAGCATCATAGCTGCAGTACATTGCTCACACAGACCCTACAATGGCAGAGCCCTGAGACAGTTTTGAAAGGCTACTTTGGTGGGGGGCGCAATCAGATCTGCATGTCTACCAGTAGCATTTAATTTACCAGCCCTGGGTATCTGAGATATCACTTTACATGAGACTAACAGGTAAATTAAATAGGCTAAACAGATGTAGACCAATCTTACCACATTTATCCCAGAGAGTACACACACTTTACACTGGACAGCAGTGCTCAAGTGCCCAGAGACCTAAACCCACCAACACCATGTCAGAAAAAAGGCTAGGAGAAAGGCAAAAAAGTTTAGGGAAGACCCTGCAAAAAGGGCAAAGTCGAACACAACCCTCTTCCAGCCAAAACGCAGGGTAGACCAATCACCACCTTGATGGGCTTCCCTGCCTTGGGCAATAGAACACAGACGTGGGCCCGCAACTGCAGGGACACCCTCCAGTTCTACGCCGCTCTGAACCCATGTGGTTCCCTCTGTAAAAGCTCCCAGGACCAACTAAGTTACCCCACTGGTACTCTCTAGTTGTACACAGCCAGTACTAGGCCCTAGGCCATCCAGATGTAACTGATCCTTGCCATCTCACAGAGTGAGGATCAGAAACCCCTTGCAAATAGTGACCATTCTCCACTCTACCCCTCATCAGGGCAACTCCAAACTGCCACTGATCCTCCAGCCTGGGGTCTGCACCCTCAGGCTGACCAGAAGTCATGGGCTCTCTTACCCCCTACCTCTCCTTCTAGGGTTCTGCACTCTCCTCCTTTGAGAGGCACCCTCAGAACACAACTCTCCCATCAGTTCAGGACCTCTCTCCAGCAACTGGTCTCATAACCTAGGGTCTAAACCCTCAGGTTGCACCGGAGTCAGAGGCGAGGACTCACTCCCTCTGCACCCCCTTCCAGAGTTCAGTACCTTCCCAACTGAAGTGGTACCCCTGGAAGCCAAACCGGTCTGGTTACAGATGTCCCTCTCTCCAGTTCAGGCAGAACCTGAACCCGCTCTCCCAACCTTGGGGCTGAACCCCGCGGCTGAGGACTTGCCTGGCATTCCAGAACTTCTGGGGACTCACACAGTATCCCCCCGGTCAGGACACCACCTACTGATGCCCTAAAAAAGAGATTTATGGAGGATTTTAGTGAGGAATCCGGGTGGAGGGCTCTTACAACATTTAGTAGATCCAGTATATTTTTGGACATTTTTGACTATGCTTTGAATATTATCATGGGTTCACAATCCTTGGTGAATTCTGCTTGATTAAGGTGCAGCAAGGTGGGGAGAAGTGTCAAAGATCTTCATAAAGAGCATGGTGTCAGAGTTAGGCACGGCAATCAGCCTATAAAAGTACACAGATCGGAATCTTTTGCTGGTTTTGGACTTAGGAGATATTGATTTCATCCTTTGTCTTGGTCATTTTCCTTTCTGTCATAAACTCATTAAACAAATGAGCTAACTGTGGGACTAGGTAGAAACTCCTGCTACAACCACTGGGACCACAAATGTTATGTATGATAATGAAGTTAATTGCTTGGCCCTCTTGTCAAGGATCAAACATGATAAATTCCCTTCTCTAGTTTTTATCTCAAATATCTTGCAAGGTGTTGCCCTGATCAAACAAGGTTGCTCTAATGAGAATGAGAGTTAGTACTTCCTGATAGTGGCAACAGCACTGCACATGCTATGCGGGGATTTCATTTTACATAGGAGGTGCCTTAGGAGCCTTATCATCTCTTTCATCTATTTTATTTCCCCTTCTAAGAGATCATGTTCCCTCCATCTTAATTTCTTTAAGATTGCCATTGCCTCAGTGCATTTTCCCTTCAACACCGCGTTAAAGGCATCCCAGTTGAATGCATGACCAACATTCAATCAAAAGAACTGCTTGATGTGGGATTGATAGTTAGCCTGTAGCACTGGGTCTCTGAATCATGCATGGTGTTTTTATCTAGCTCTCTTGGTGAGTAATCTGGCAGCTTCAGAAAACAGAATATTCAATAGGTGCATGGTCCATAAATACAGTGGGTTGTAGTTTATTATAATGTACTAGTGACACCAGGGTATTTTTCACTTGTGTATAGTTGATTTTCTAGAATGTGCTGTGGATATGAGAGGCACATATCTAATCCTCTTGGTGAAAGTTCTCTCCTCTCCAGGGGCTATTTAGGTTTAGTGTCTGTATCATGTTTTTGTGGGCTTTGAAAAGTATGGATATCTGATCTATCCTCCAGCACTTACTATCTGAGCCTACCTGATCAGATCTCTGAATAGTGCTCTCTCTGCATACTAGGTTAAAGCCCTTCCCTCCCCAATTACAATTAAGTCACCACTTATGAATCCAGTCAGTTGATTGCGGCAGGATAACAGTCAGCTAACGTCCCCTAAATTTGGAACAATAATAATGTGCCTAGTGTAGATTTTCTGACCCTTTTAAGTCCCAACACCATAATATATCTCACCTTCATATCTTTTTTGCTGACCATGGGAGTGAAGACCAGAGCTTTTTGGAAATAGAGGGCTACCCCATTGTGTTTGTCATCATTGAGAAATAATATGCAATAGCATACTGCCTGTGCTGAAGATGGAGTTTGTCCTGTTTCCTCAAGTGTATATCTTGTAGGGCTACTATATCGCATCTATTTTCTCAAAGAAAGTTGCACATGTTATTTATTATGACTGATGTGTACATATGCTCAAATAGTATTAAAGTTATGCCTCTGATATAGCAACTCGCCATCAGTTTTGATTATGAGAGTCCTCCACATTGTGGGCCTATTGATTGGTGTGGATTGCAGCCTGTTAATTTATTGACAGTTCTGTCTCCCTTATGCCCTCCTGCAACCAAACGCCATGGCTCTAATTAATATATTGATCATAGTAGGCCAAACATATTTGGAACACTGTGTCATGTTGGACTGGACTCATAACCTGAGACCTCTGGGGCCATCCCCCTGCCAGCTTAGCAGAAAAGGTATTAACAGAGCACAGTGATGCTCAGGTGGAGTTGTATACTGGGCCCAAGGAGAAGCAGGTGAGAATATGTATAAACCTGCTGCCTCTGCTTATGTGGCTGCCATGGATCATTTCCAGGAGCCATCAGTCCTTGCCAAAGATGGGGGAGCAATTCCCTACCGTCAGGCACTGCTTCTCCCTTGTGAACTCCATTCTGCTTACTTGGGCTTGGAGGTAGGAATTAGGACGTTGCTTTGTCCATGTGCCGTATCATCACTTTTACTACTGCCTCTGCTCCATATAGTATGACGTCTCCCCTCTCTCTGGTACTGTGCTCTAGCTTTAGTCCATTAATTCTGCAGGCCCCTAGCGGATCTCCTTCCACTCCACTGAGGAGCCATGAAGGTGCTTCACTTTCTACTATGAATGGAATTCCCAGAAAACATCCCACTTTCCTTTTGTCCATGAAGTACTACAGTTTGTAACTGAATTTGAAGGAGAAGCCATACAGGTATGTGCATTGGAATTGCATATGATTATTTCTCAACATATCTTGAAATGTTCAGAACTGGTGCTACAATGTAAGGGTGATAGGAGCAATATTTAAGAATAGTGTACAATCAAAGTTCTGAAAGAAGACTATCTCATTGTTTCTTGATGTTGCTAGGCTGCTCTGCCTCTCCAAGTTGTTGTTGACCCACTCAGTGGGTTCCATCTGAGCAGATCTCTGGATGGTGTTATCTCAGTAACACAGAGAAGTGACCCACCAAGTATGTCTCAAGATTCACTGATGTCCTCCCTCCTCCAGACCTCTGACTTGAACGTTATCTCTCCTAGAGTGATTTCCCAAATCTCTGCAGTGGAGCCCAATGCAGTTTGTTCTAACAATGTGTTCCAGGCCTCTTACATGGAGGACTGCATTCACTGTAGGTGCTTGCTCTTGGTCTACTTGTCTAGCAACCTCGTGCTGACGAATTCCACATCAGCACAGGTCGATATTTTAGAGTCTAGGTCTGCACTTAGGTCTGAAAGAACTTTAGGTAGGTCTGTGCCATGTGCACTGTCTTATATCACAGATATGAATCACCAGGGCCTAGATTCATCTGAGTAGAGTTTCTTTGACAGCGTTAACTCTTTATAATCTAGTAGTTCAAGATTGCAAGATGTCATTTCTACTTCTCTTCTGAGTGCACGTGCATAGTCTGCTGCATACTGTGGGTCCCTTTACAAATCTGACTGGGGCAATGTCTCTCATCTGAGCCCTACATTGCAACTCGTTAGGATGGAGGTGTAGGAGAGTAGGGTCTGCTATCCTATGGTCACCCAACATTTTTGCTTTTTGCTTCACTGGTTTCTGACTTAATGTGGCTGTGGGCCTGCTAATCAGACCCAAAGACTGCTGTTCTCTCTCTAAATTGATGCCAATGCACTCTAGGTGCATTACGAATTGGAACTGGTTCACCTTATAGGCCCCTGTAACAGTGTAACATAGGTACCCAGGGCATAGGTGTAGCCAAGGCCTACCAGGGGCTGCAGCATGTATTGTGCCACCCCTGGCCTGGCCTCCATATTTGACACAACTGGCTGATCACTTAGCTGGGGTAAGTTGGTGTAATCACCTCTTACTTAGATATAGTATCCCTATATCTGGCCTTAACTGGACACATGTTAACCTATAAGCCACTCCTATGAAGGCCTCTGCAATCCTGGAGGCAGAGTGCGTGGTTACATGTGAGACGGTGCTCTAGCATGAGCTGAGCCTGTCTGCAGCTGTCGGGAACAACTCCCTTAGCTGTTCCGGGATACTGCTATACCATATACTCTTAAGCGCATTATAATCCTCGCAGTTATATGCTAACTTTGGTTTGGCTTTATCAAAACATGTCGAGTAAGGAGTTATACGAATTGGAATACTATCCCCTCGACAGTTCTGTCGACGGGGATAGCAGTCCACCCTTCTAGAGGGACACGACATGTACATAAACTGAACCCCGGTTAAAGTTAAACTCGAGCCTCAGCATCACAAAATGGATGCTGCCACCACAGACACAAGTCTGACCTCCTGCTGCTGGGAGTCCTTCCAGCGAGGGAGGCTTGGACAAAGGGTTTCCTGCCTTGGGAGGTACGAGCACCACCCCAGACAGAATTTTGTGTATTGGGTAGGATAGAGCTGAATAGAACCAGACATGCCCAGGGCACACAAGGTGTCCTCGTGCATAAGCCAGTCCAAACCGGTGCTGGGGCCTTCCAGCCCCAGTCCTGATGCGGAGCTGGACAAAGGAAAGGGGGTGTAACCGCCCCCCTTCCTGGTCCCACCCAGAGGAGGAACCTAGCACGTGATCCACCCCTCAGATTGGGAATAAGAGTGGGAGCAGTGCCATGGCACCTCAGATCATCCTGAATCAACTTGAAAATAAGAAGACGACTGGACTTCGACATTCTGCTGCACAGAAGACTGAAGAGCATCTCCCTTGTGGCCTAGGAGTGGCCACCCTGTGAACACAGGCACCATCCAGCAACTCGACGTCTGCTTTGCCGCCGCCTCCTGCAGAGCCCGAGCCCAAAGCCTGACGAGACCCAGACTTCCAGACTTCTCACAGACTGATCCACAGTCCCTGCAAAGAAGGGACCCGTGGAGCTACCGAGAGATGTGGGACCGGACATCTTGAAAGACCCACGAGAAGCTGACTGCGTAGCACCCGAGGTACCCTTGATGCTGTGCTTTGAGTACTGAGAAGCACCACAACCTAGCAGCCCTTGCACCGAAGATCAGCCCATTTGCATCGTGCCATTTGACGCGCCATCCCGGCCACTTGCCACGTGGTCAGCGGCCATCTTGGCGACGAAGCCTACAATTTACACTGCGGGTCTGGTTGCTCTAGAATTGCCCTCGCTCCTGTAAAAAGGAGCACCCGCTCTGATCTTGTTGGTCCGAGTGAGAAGCTTGCATCAATTCCTGCGTGGCTTGCATTAGCCAAGGCCTGTTTGCTCCGATCAAGAAGCTGATGCCGCCAACAGCTAGAACCTTTGTGGGACAGCTCGTGACCATCCTCGACCTCTTCGTGTCCAGGTGGCTGCAGAGACAATCTTCACCTCATTGCCTGTTTGCACCCAACATCGCCTGGTTCCATCCTGGTTCCACGGTAGTCACTGGCTAGTGACTTTGAACATTGTCCCCTCTGCTTTCAGGTCTTCACCACTTCAGATCCACCCTTGGATCCACCGGAACTCTTCTCGTCTCGACGCCTGCAGCATCTTCAGCTCCAAGCACCATTGACCTGTGTGACGAAACCCGACACTACTTCGCACCTGTGCACTCTCTTCCTGTGGGTGAGGTAACTCAGCAACGCCGGTGTTCCTACACTGGTACACACCTCTAGTGCCTAGTTCTAAAGTTTTGTCCTTCTAGGTCAGCCGGAAGGTTCCTTAATAACTAACTTTGTAACTTTTACGCACCATTGACTTTACATTGGTACATGCGTGCACTTTCCGCCCGAACAGCTCCAGCGATTCCCAAGGCCCTAGGCCTACTTCCTTTCAGCTAGGTGGTTCTTGTACCACTATTTTAGTTTATGGTTTAGGTGGCCCCTAGGGCTCATCCATATTGTGCAACTTTTGTGTATTTAAACTGTGTTTGTTTTAACGCATTTGCTTCTGTGCTCATAAAGAGTATAGGGGATTTTGTAGTAAATAAATATATATATACATTTTCATATATATCTGTGTGGTGCCTTTCATTTGCTATTCAAGGGGATTGTGTATGGTAAAACAGCTCGCCACACATGCCTTTACAGAGTTTAGCCTAAGACTGCTTTGGCCACGCTACTAGGATAGCTAGTCTATAAGGTTGACTTACAACCAATCATCATAAGGGTTGCTTGGCATGGTACAAGGTGATCACTAGAATTAGTGAGCATCACATACCAGGCCAACTTCTCAAATTGGTGAGCAGCAGTTGGGATTTGAGCTTGCTGTTGTTTTACCATTACAATCTTTGAGAGTTTCATTTGAAAGATCCTATAGGTACCTGCTAGGTATATATAAAACAAGACTAGTATACTTAAGTTCTACTGAACTTAGTTGTTGTAGAGGATAGGGAGTAGCACACCCTGACTACAACTACTAGATAGGTTTAGTAGGTAAACACCAGTGTAGGTAGATTGCAACATATCTACCCACACTAGAGCAATGTCTGGAGCAGAGGGTTCCACTGGGAATGTCTCTGTTGAGAGTGACCCTCCAAAGGCACCATCCAAATTTGCTTGGCTTAATTTTAAGGAATTGAGGCAGCTTTGTGCCTCAAGAGGTCTCAAGACAGGGCCAACCCTTACTACAGACCACCTTAGAGAGCTGTTAGACCAGTCTGAAGCTCTAAAGACCCCTAAAGCAGACCCCACAGGGAATGCTGAAGGAGGCTCTCCCACTGAAGATGACAATACTGATACCCCTGTCCCCATAGTCCAGGTAGATGAGGATGACCAAGTCACTGGAGATATTCAGCCTGATGAGGAGGAAGAAGAAGAGGAGACAGAAGGGGGAGCAGTGATTCTGATGATGGCAGAAATAGTCAGGTGCCAGCCAGCCGGCTTACCCAGGCTAATTAAGTGTATTTGGGACTGAAGTAAGGATGACCTTACCAAGACACCCAAGTGGACTTAACCAGGAGCATAGGAGGAGGAGGAATCACTCAGGTGAATCCAATACCACCCAGGTTTCTAGAGGTTCTCATGGTCACTCCAGAAGGGGGATGACTAGCCCTCAGAGAAGGGAACATGAGGCCAAAATGAGAGAGGCTGAACTTAGGATCCAGAAGCAAGAATTAGAGGTGGCCCGGGCCCAAGAGAAACTTGCTAGAGCAAGGCAGTCTAGAGAGAGTCGGTCAATACCCACTGGTGGCAGCATTATACCAAAGGATAAAGACAGGTCTTTTGATAACTGAAACCTGAGTAAGATTGTGCCCCCCTATAAAGCTGGGGATGATATACAAAAATGGATGACTGCACTTGAGAGAGCCTGCAAAGTACAGCAGATCCCTCAGGAGCAGTGGGCAGCAATCTTGTGGCTCTCTTTTGAAGGTAGAGGCCGAGACAGACTCCTCACAGTTAGTGATGGGGAATCTAGAAACTACCTGGTCCTGAAGAGTGCTCTGATTGATGGGTTAGGCTTAACCACTGAACAGTACAGGTTAATGTTCAGAGACACCCAGAAGACACAGACCCAGGACTGGTCTGAATTTGTTGAATGTGCCACTAAGGCTCTGGAGGGATGGTTGCTGGGAAGTAAGGTTACAGACTATGAAGGATTGTACAATTTGCTTATGAGAGAACACATTTTAAATAATTGTCAGAACCAGCAGTTGCATCAACATTTGGTTGACTCAGATCTGCCCTATCCCCAATATTTGGGAAAGAGGGCAGACAAATGGGTTAGAACCAGAGATAAGAAAAAGAACCAGAACCAGGGTGGTGACCAAAAGAAAACAGACCAGAAGGGTGGGGAGCAGAAAGCTAAAGACCAGAAGTCTTCAACAGGGCCCCAAACTAATACTGAGGGTGGGTCCCAAACTTCCAAGAAGAAGAAGAAGAAAGAAGGTCAAAGAAAACCCTGGTGTAGTACATGTAAAAACACCTCTCGCTGGACAAGTGAGTGTAAAAAGGGTGGAGCCCCTAACACTGCAGCCCCTAAGGCACCTGCACCCACTAGTACAGTTGGCAGTGTTGGTCCACAAACCAAGGGGGTAGTGGGTATCACCTTGGGAACTGAGGGAGATTCTGGCTTAGTCAGAACCCCTACACAGGCTGTTCTGATTTGTGATGGGGAACTAGATTGGACCCCTACTGTCAGCCCCAGTAATCTGGGCAAGTACACGCAGACAACTTTGATTAATGAAAAAGTGGCTCCAGCACACAGGAACACATGTGCCAGTGTCACTATGGTGACACCTAGCTTTGTGGACCCTGGACAATACCTGCCAGGTGATAATTACCTGGTGACCAATGCCAGCAATGTCACTACTACTCATAGTGTGGCAGTTGTTAACTTTTCCTGGGGAGGGGTAACTGACCTAAAAAGAGTTTTGGTTAGTGCTGATCTCCCATTTGAATGTTTGTTGGGCAATGACCTGGAGAACTCTCTATGGTCAGAAGTTGAGTACAGGACTCATGCAGAGATGTTAGGGATATCATCACATGTCCTTGCTGTGACCAGGTCACCGGCCAAAAAGTGCCTCTCTAAACCTCAGGTCTTGGAACCTGGAACAATCGACCAAGCACCTTCCAAGAAGAAGAACAGGAGGTTAAAGGCCGTGCCTTCCCAACTGCCTACAAGTGAGGATCAGCCTTCACAGGAAGATGATCTGGAGTAAGCATGGGTGAATTTTGCGAATTCGCAATTTGCGAATTTGCGAATTCGTGAATTTGCGATCTGCAAAATCCGCTAATTTGCGGATTCGCGGATTTTGCGGATTGTGTGGGTAAAGGCCGGGTGGGAAAACGGTGCACATCACTAGTGTGAGGGGCAGGGCCAAACGGGCGAGGCTTATATGCGAGTTCACATGCCTCTTGTGTGCATAAAAGGACAGGCACAGATCAGAGAAGCTCGTGGTCACAGGAACTGCACAGGGATTGAGCTCGTGAAAGTCAATTATGCAAAGGCCTCCATCAAGCATCAAAGCTAATTTTCGACGATAGATATGGGGAGAACGCACACCTACCCAGCCTCGACAAAACACACATTTTAGATGGGGGGCTGATTAACTTTGGTATCACACCAAAGAGCGCCGGGGTCCCTCGAGTGAGCTGTCCATCAAGTGGGTAAAGGGCCCGAAGACGGTGCACACCACTAGAGTGTGGGGAGGGGCTAAACGGACGGGGCTTATATGCGAGTTCACATGCCTCTTGTGTGCATAAAAGGACAGGCACGGATCAGAGAAGCTCGTGGTCACAGGAACTGCACAGGGATTGAGCTTGTGAAAGTCAATTATGCAAAGGCCTCTACAAGCATCAAAGCTAATTAATCGACGATAGATATGGGGAGAACGCACACCTACCCAGCCTCGACAAAACACACATTTTGGGGGGGCTGATTAACTTTGGCATCACACCAAAGAGCGCCGGGGTCCCTCGAGTGAGCTGTCCATCAAGTGGGTAAAGGGCGCGAAGACGGTGCACACCACTAGTGTGTGGGGAGGGGCCAAACGGACAGGGCTTATATGCAAATTCACATGTCTCTTGTGTGCATAAAAGGACAGGCATGGATCAGAGAAGCTCGTGGTCACAGGAACTGCACAGGGATTGAGCTTGTGAAAGTCAATAATGCAAAGGCCTCCATCAAGCATCAAAGCAAATTTTCAACGATAGATATAGGAAGAACGCACACCTGCCCAGCCTCGAAAAAACTCACATTTTGGGGGGGGGCTGATTAACTTTGCCATCACAACAAAGAGCGCATGGGTCTCTTGAGTGAGCTGCCTGCCAGTGCCCATCATCCTGTAACAGGAAGCACTACTAGATAAAATAAAGCAGGTGCTCGAGCACCTGCTTTATTTTATCTATTTGTGCTTCCTGATGAAGCTAATTTAGTAACTATTTTAGGATGGCGCTGGCAGCTTGCCGGCGCCATCCTAAAATAGTTACAAGTTCATCAGGCTTGAACTTTTGCCCCCCAAATCCGCCGCTCGCGGATTTCGCGGATTTCCGGTAAATTCGCTAGAAGTTCGCGGATTGCGGATTTACCAAAAATCTGCGAAATCCGCGAGCGTAACGGATTTTGCGCTCACCCTTAATCTGGAGACCCCTGAAGGAACTGTCCCTGAAGAACTTGAACCTGATCAGGTTGAGTTTGTGGGGGCAGGAGGACCTTCTAGGGCAGACTTGGGCCAGGCTCAGTTAACCTGTCCTTCTCTTGAACCCCTCAGACAGCAGGCTGCTGCTGAGGCTGCTGGGAATGCTCAAGGTACCCATAGAGCGTATTGGGATGATGGGCTCCTTTATTCAGAGGGAAGAGACTCCAAGCCTGGTACAACCAGGAGGTTGGTTATACCTCTGCAATTTAGGGGCTTCCTTCTTGCCTTGGCCCATGATATTCCCTTAGCAGGACACCTAGGCCAAAATAAGACTTGGGACAGGCTTGTCCCTCACTTTCACTGGCCTCACATGTCTGAAGACACCAAGGAGTTTTGTCGCTCCTGTGTAATCTGCCAAGCCAGTGGTAAGGCAGGTGGCACCACAAAGGCCCCCCTGATACCACTACCTGTGGTGGGGGTTCCCTTTGAAAGAGTGGGGATTCATATTATAGGTCCAATGGATCCCCCTGCAGCATCTGGGCACAGATTCATACTGGTGGTGGTGGACCATGCCACCAGGTACCCAGAGGCAATTCCACTTAGGACCACAACAGCTCCTGTTGTGGCCAGGGCCTTACTTGGAGTTTTCTCCAGAGTGGGGTTTCCTAAGGAGGTAGTATCTGACAGAGGTGCCAACTTCATGTCAAGATACTTGACAGCTATGTGGAAGGAATGTGGGTCAACTACAAGTTCACCACTCCTTATCATCCACAATGTAATGGGCTTGTTGAAAGATTTAACAAGACCCTAAAGGGTATGATCAAAGGATTACCAGAAAAGCTCATGCGGAGATGGGACATCCTTCTACCCTGCCTTCTGTTTGCTTACAGAGAGGTCCCACAAAAGGGGGTTGGCTTTAGCCCCGTTGAATTGTTGTTTGGGCACCCTGTAAGAGGACCCCTATGTCTGGTGAGGGAAGGATGGGAGTTACCTGTCGAAAAGCCTAACCAAGACATAGTGGACTATGTACTTGGTCTCCGCTCCAGGATGGCTGAGTATATGGAGAAGGCATCCAAAAACCTTGAGGCTAGCCAAGAATTACAGAAAGCTTGGCATGACCAAAAGGCTGTCTTGACTGAGTATCAGCCTGGACAGAAGGTATGGGTGTTGGAGCCAGTGGCCCCAGCAGCACTCCAAGACAAATGGTCTGGACCCCATACAATTGTTGAGAAAAAGGGAGAGGTTACCTACTTGGTGGACCTAGGAACTCCCAGGAGCCCCCACAGGGTGCTCCATGTCAACATACTGAAGGCATATGTTGACAGGGCAGACATGGGCTTGCTCATGGCTACAGATGAGGGACAGGAGGAAGAGAGTGACCCTCTCCCAGACCTGCTAACTCCGAACCCTGAAGATGGCTCCGTTGATGGTGTGGCCTTAGATGGCAGCCTCGATGAACATCAGCAATATGACTGTAGACACATTTTGCAGTCATATAGACATATGTTCTCATTGACACCTAGTCAGACTACCTGGTGTACCCATGTGGTGGACACTGGTGACAGTCTTCCTGTAAAAATCAAGATTTACAGGCAACCCGACCACGTCAGGGACTGTATAAAGACTGAGGTGCAAAAGATGCTGGAATTAGGTGTTATTGGGCCTTCAGAGAGCCCCTGGGCTAGCCCAGTGGTTCTGGTCTCCAAACCTCACACCAAGGATCGCAAGAGAGAGATGAGGTTCTGTGTGGATTACAGAGGACTCAATGCTGTCACCAGGACAGATGCACACCCTATTCCAAGGGCAGATGAGCTCATGGACAAGTTGGCTTCTGCTAAATATTTGAGCACATTTGACTTGACAGCTGGCTACTGGCAAATCAGGTTAGCTGAGGAGTCTAAAGCCAAAACTGCATTTTCTACCCCAGGTGGGCATTATCAATTTGTGGTGATGCCCTTTGGTTTGAAAAATGCACCTGCCACCTTCCAAAGGTTGGTGAATCAAGTCCTTACTGGGTTGGATAACTTTTGCCCAGCATATCTGGATAATATTGCTGTCTTCAGCTCCACCTGGGAGGATAACCTGGTCCACCTGAAGAAAGTGCTTGAGGCTCTGCAAAAGGCAGGCCTCACTATCAAGGTTACCAAGTGCCAGATAGGGCAGAGTAAGGTTGTGTACTTGGGCCACCTTGTAGGTGGAGGCCAAGTTCAGCCACTGGAGAGTAAGATCCAGACCATCAAGGACTGGTCCCCTCCAACTACCCAGACTCAGGTCAGAGCTTTCGTGGGCCTGACTGGGTACTACAGAAAGTTTGTTAAGAACTATGGGTTTATTGTGACCCCTCTTAATGATCTGACATTAAAGAAGATGCCCAAAAAGGTTCAGTGGACAGTAAACTGTCAAAAGGCATTTGATGACCTGAAGAAGGCCATGTGCTCTGCACCTATCCTGAAGAGTCCTGACTACTCAAGAGAGTTCATTGTCCAAACAGATGCTTCTGAGTTGGGAGTGGGAGCTGTGCTTTCACAACTTAATGTAGATGGTCAAGACCAGCCCATTGCTTTTAATAGCAGAAGGCTGACCCCCAGAGAGAAACGTAGGTCAGCCATTGAGAGGGAGGCCTTTGCTGTGGTGTGGGCCCTGAAGAAGTTGAGACCATACTTGTTTGGCACTCACTTCAAGATTCAGACTGACCATATGCCCCTCTTATGGCTTAATCAGATGAAGGGTGAAAACCCCAAACTACTCAGGTGGTCCATTTCCCTACAGGGGATGGACTTTACAGTGGAGCACCGCCCAGGGACTGACCATGGCAACGCAGATGGTCTCTCCAGGTACTTCCACTTAGAACATGAAGACACAACTGGTCAAGGTTAGTCTATTGTCTCTGCGTTTGGGGGGGGGGGGTGTAGGAGAGTAGGGTCTGCTATCCTATGGTCACCCCAAATTTTTGCTTTTTGCTTCACTGGTTTCTGACTTAATGTGGCTGTGGGCCTGCTAATCAGACCCGCAGCCTGCTGTTCTCTCTCTAAATTGATGCCAATGCACTCTAGGTGCATTAGGAATTGGAACTGGTTCACCTTATAGGCCCCGTAACAGTGTACCATAGGTACTCAGGGCATAGGTGTAGCCAAGGCCTACCAGGGGCTGCAGCATGTATTGTGCCACCCCTGGCCCGGCCTCCATATTTGACACAACTCGCTGATCACTCAGCTGGGGTAAGTTGGTGTAATCACCTCTTACTTAGATATAGTATCCCTATATCTGGCCTTAACTGGACACATGTTAACCTATAAGCCACTCCTATGGAAGGCCTCTGCAATCCTGGAGGCAGAGTGCGTGGTTACATGTGAGACGGTGCTCTAGCATGAGCTGAGCCTGTCTGCAGCTGTCGGGAACAACTCCCTTAGCTGTTCCGGGATACTGCCATACCATATACTCTTAAGCGCATTATAATCTTCGCGGTTATATGCTAACTTTGGTTTGGCTTTATCAAAACATGTCGAGTAAGGTGATATACGAATTGGAATACTATCCCCTCGACAGTTCTGTCGACGGGTATAGCATTCCACCCTTCTAGAGGGACACAACATGTACATAACCTGAACCCCGGTTAAAGTTAAACTCGAGCCTCAGCATCACAAAATGGATGCTGCCACCACAGACACAAGTCTGACCTCCTGCTGCTGGGAGTCCTTCCAGCGAGGGAGGCTTAAACAAAGGGTTTCCTGCCTTGGGAGGTGCGAGCACCACCCCAGACAGAATTTTCTGTATTGGGTAGGACGGAGCTGCATAGAATCAGACATGCCCGGGGCACACAAGGTGTCCTCGTGCATAAGCCAGTCCAAACCGGTGCTGGGGCCTTCCAGCCCCAGTCCTGACGCGGAGCTGGACAAAGGAAAGGGGGTGTAACCGCCCCACTTCCTGGTCCCACCCAGAGGAGGGACCAAGCAGGTGATCCACCCCTCAGATTGGGATTAAGAGTGGGAGCAGTGCCATGGCACCTCAGATCATCCTGAATCAACTTGAAAATAAGAAGATGACTGGACTTCGACATTCTGCTGCACAGAAGACTGAAGAGCATCTCCCTTGTGGCCTAGGAGTGGCTGCTTTGCCGCCGCCTCCAGCCCAAGCCCAAAGTCTGACGAGACCCAGACTCCCAGACTTCTCACAGCCCGATCCACAGTCCCTGCAAAGAAGGGACCAGTTTAGGCACCGAGAGACGTGGGACCGGACATCTCGAAAGACCCCCGAGAAGCTGACTGCGCAGCACCCAAGGTACCCTCGATGCTGTGCTTTGGGGATTGAGAAGCCCCACAACCGAGCAGCCCTTGCACCGAAGATCAGCCCACCAGCATCTCCACGACCTGCGTGGGGCCCTTTTGCATCGTGCCACTCGACGCGCCATCTCGGCCACTTGCCACGTGGCCAGCGGCCATCTTGGCAACGAAACCTACAATTTACACTGCGGGTCTGGTTGCTCCAGACTTGCCCTCGCACCTGTAAAAAGGAGCACCCGCTCTGACCTTGCTAGTCCGAGTGAGAAGCTTGCATCGATACCTGCGTGGCTTGCATTAGCCAAGGCCTGTTTGCTCCGAACAAGAAGCCGACGCCGCCAACAGCTAGAGCCTTTGTGGGACAGCTCTTGACCAATGCCTGGATGTCCTCGACTTCTACGTGTCCATGTAGTTGCAGAGACAATCTTCACCTCATCGCCTGTTTGCACCCGACATCGCCCGGTTCCATCCTGGTTCCACGGTAGTCACTGGCTAGTGACTTTGAACATTGTCCCCTCTGCTTTCAGGTCTTCACCACTTCAGATCCACCCTTGGATCCACCGGAACTCTTCTCATCTCGACGCCTGCAGCATCTTCAGCTCCAAGCACCAGCGACCTGCGTGACGAAACCCGACACTACTTCGCACCTGTGCTTCCGCTTCCTGTGGGTGAGGTAACTCAGCAACGCCGGTGTTCCTACACTGGTACACACCTCTAGTGTCTAGTTCTAAAGTTTTGTCCTTCTAGGTCAGCCGGAAGGTTCCTTAATAAACTTTGTAACTTTTACGCACCATTGACTTTACATTGGTACATGCGTGCACTTTCCGCACTGCACCCGAGTCCCGCGGGCCTTTCCCGACTTCTTCACTGTTAGTCCTGAACAGCTCCAGCGATTCCCAAGGCCCTAGGCCTACTTCCTTTCAGCTAGGTGGTTCTTATACCACTATTTTAGTATATGGTTTAAGTGGCCCTTAGGGCTCATCCATATTGTCCAACTTTTGTGTATTTAAACTGTGTTTTGTTTTAACGCATTTGCTTCTGTGCTCATAAAGAGTATATGGGATTTTGCGGTAAATAAATATAAATATATATATATATATATATATATATATATATATATATATATATATATATATATATATATATTCACAGAAAAAACCATAGGTTATAGACCATATATAGTTAGGAATTTGCATTTACAAAACCTTGAAAATTCACTGAAAAAACCATAGGTTATAGACCATATATAGTTAGGGATTAGCATTTAAAAAACCTTATTTTATTTGCACACAACCATTGAAATTCCATATATAGTTAGTTGCACTAACTATATATCGCGGACCCGCAATCCACTGCTAATGATGTCACATATTACATCATTCATGACATGGTCAGTGACATCACTGATGACATCACTGATGACATCTCAAATGACATCACTGATGACATCACTGATGACATCATTGATGACAACACCCAGTGACTGTATGTTTCTGTAAAGTTAAAATATGTCTTACATATTGAAGAATGAGTGGATGTATAAGTGTCTGGATGAAGGATTTAGTAGGTGCATGACTGACTGTATGAGAGAATGATTAAATGTGTCTCACTGAGTGTATGGGTTAGTGATTAAAGTGTCTTAATTTGGCAATCATTATTTATGTTGTTCTGTAAACTGCTGCATGTTTAAATCAGTAGCTATATCAGTAACTATATGGGTTATTGAATGGTTGCCCAAGTATTTGTATGGGAGACTGAGTATGTGTGTGGGTGGCTGGGAGGTGTATAACTCTGTGCATAGATGTGTGAGCAGTTGATTCCCTAGGTGTATGGGTTCAAAAGTGCATGTAGAAACAGCTGTATGGACAGTTGACTGTGTGCATGAGTATATTGGTGAGTGAATGGATATCTCAGTGCTACATGTCAAAGTAAGTACATATGTAAAACACACTCCATGTGAGAGTTGACATATATAAATAACTGAACATAAGAGCCAGTGAATATGTGAGTGGCTGTATGAATCATTGTGAACTTGTATCAAGGATTGTATAAGAGAGTAAATATGTGTTACTATATGTTTGAATAAGTAAGGTGTGTATAACTGTATAGTTGAGGAAATGGAGATGTGATTGATTCTTTGCATGACTGACTAGGTGTGTGAGTAACTCCATGGATGTGTGACAGTCTGTGAGTGCCTGTTTACACTGAGTGTATCTAAGGTTATATTAGAGTCTGAAGATGTATTATCACATAAATGATATCATCAGTGATGTAATCAGTAATGTCAAATGAGATGTCAGTGATGTCATCAGTGATGTCATTTGAGATGTCATCAGTGATGTCATCAGTGATGTCATTTGAGATGTCATCAGTGATGTCATCAGTGATGTCACTGACCATGTCATGAATGATGTAATATGTGACATCATTAGCAGTGGATTGCGGGTCCGCGATATATAGTTAGTGCAACTAACTATATATGGAATTTCAATGGTTTTGTGCAAATAAAATAAGGTTTTTTAAATGCTAATCCCTAACTATATATGGTCTATAACCTATGGTTTTTTCAGTGAATTTTCAAGGTTTTGTAAATGCAAATTCCTAACTATATATGGTCTATAACCTATGGTTTTTTCTGTGAATTTCATTGGTTTTTTAAAAGCTAATATCTATAGCTGTAAAATATATTCTTTATTAAGTGACGTATCACGTAGCCCGTGAGACGCCTCATGATGCATCGCATAACCGTGACGTATCGTCTCTGCAGCGCAAACCAAACCCAAAACGTAAGCGCGCCAGAACACGCTTAAAGATATATATATATTTTTTTAACCTTAATTAGACAAAATCCACACGTGCACATATCACAAACGTTCAAAAAACACAATATGTCGGACTCCCGTTACGCTGCCGGTTAGCTGCCCGGTTAACGTACCAGGAAACACCTTTACCGCGAAAAATCGCAAATTTTTTTTCTTATGCCCCGCAGGGAACTTTAATAGCCCCCTCATCAATCCTAGGGGTTCAGGAGGGGTCTGCCTTACCCCTTTCATTCATTTACACCTTTTTTTTTTCCACCTCTTGTCTCTCGATCCTACCGAGAGACAAGATGGCGGCCGCTCCGGACTGTTTACAATGTTGACAGCCAATCAGCTACTCCTCAGACTCCCGTTACACTGCCGGTTAGCTGCCCGGTTAGCTGCCCGGTTCGCGTACCAAGACGCGTCTCTACGGCGAAAAAAATCGGATTTTTTTTTTTTTTTTTTTGGGCCCGCGTGGCTTTATAATATCCCCCTCATCAATCCTATGGGGTCAGAAGGGGTCTACCTCGCCCTCTTTCCTTCATTTCCCCCTTTGTTTTGGTCTCCTCTTGTCTCTCGATCCTACCGAGAGACAAGATGGCGGCCGCTCCGGACTGTTTACAATGTTGACAGCCAATCAGCTACTCCTCAAACTCCCGTTACACTGCCGGTTAGCTTCCCGGTTCGCATACCAAGACGCGTCTCTACGGCGAAAAAATCGGATTTTTTTGGGGCCCCGCGTGGCTCTATAATATCCCCCTCATCAATCCTAGGGGGTCAGAAGGGGTCTACCTTGCCCCCTTTCCTTCATTTCCCCCTTTGTTTTGGCCTCCTCCTGTCTCTCGATCCTACCGAGAGACAAGATGGCGGCCGCTCCGGACTGTTTAGAATGTTGACAGACACCGGAGAGCCAATCAGCTTCGCTTCGCAAAGTTCCGATACGCGAGAAGTACGCGAACCGGAGCGCAGCCCGGAGCGCTGTTACAGATATATATCTTGTTTTAAACGTTAATTTCTCAAAATCCACTGAAGCACATATATTGAGACCTAGCAAAGGCACATCGGGCTAACAGTCCCTACAATTTTGCCAAGTTTCGTGGAAATTCATTCAGCCGTTCGGGCTAAAAGTGAGGCCAACCGCCCTATGGAAATTAACATGGGAAAACGCGTTTTGGGACCCCCCTTTTTTCTCGGCCCCCCCTTGCCGAACCCCCCCCAAATTTTCAGGGGCTGCTCAGAAACGAAATATGCCATTTTCCTGAAAATTTCAGCCGATTCCGTCCACAAACGCCAAAGTTATTAGACATAGAATTTTCAGAAATCCCATAGGGAAAATATCCTAACTATATATACCTACTGGCGACCGCCAGTAGGTAATATATATATATATATATACATATATATATATATATATATATATATATATATATATATATATATATATATATATATATATATATATATATATATATATATATATATATATATATATATATATATATATATATATATATATATATATGTTCATATATATCTGTGTGGTGTCCTTTCATTTGCTATTCAAGGGGATTAAGTATGGTAAAACAGCTCGCCACACATGCCTTTACAGAGTTTAGCCTAAGACTGCTTTGTCCACACTACTAGGATAGCTGGTCTATAAGGTTGACTTACAACCAATCATCATAAGGGTTGCTTGGCATGGTACAAGGTGATCACTAGAATTAGTGAGCATCACATACCAGGCCAACTTCTCACATTGGTGAGCAGCGTTTGGGATTTGAGCTTGCTGTTGTTTTACCATTACAATCTTTGAGAGTATCATTTGAAAGATCATACAGGTACTTGCTAGGTACATATAAAACAAGACTAGTATACTTAAGTTCTACTGAACTTAGTTGTTGTAGAGGATAGGGAGTAGCACACCCTGACTACAACTACTAGATAGGTTTAGTAGGTAAACACCAGTGTAGGTAGATTGCAACATATCCACCCACACTAGAGCAATGTCTGGAGCAGAGGGTTCCACTGGGAATGTCTCTGTTTAGAGTGACCCTCCAAAGGCACCATCCACATTTGCTATGCTTAATTTTAAGGAATTGAGGCAGCTTTGTGCCTCAAGAGGTCTCAAGAGCGGGCCAACCCCTACTACAGACCACCTTAGAGAGCTTTTAAACCAGTCTGAAGTTCTAAAGACCCCTAAAGCAGACCCCACAGGGAATGCTGAAGGAGGCTCTCCCACTGAAGATGACAATACTGATACCCCTGTCCCCATAGTCCAGGTAGATGAGGATGACCAAGTCACTGGAGATATTCAGCCTGATGAGGAGGAAGAAGAAGAGGAGACAGAAGGGGGGAGCAGTGATTCTGATGATGGCAGAAATAGTCAGGGGCCAGCCAGCTGGCTTACCCAGGCTAACTTAAGTGTATTTGAGACTGAAGTAAGGATGACCTTACCCAGACACCCAAGTGGACTTAACCAGGAGCATAGGAGGAGGAGGAATCACTCAGGTGAATCCAATACCTCCCAGGCTTCTAGAGGTTCTCATGGTCACTCATAAGGGGGATGACTAGCCCTCAGAGAAGGGAACATGAGGCCAAAATGAGAGAGGCTGAACTTAGGATAAAGAAGCAAGAATTAGAGGTTGCCCTGGCCCAAGAGAAACTTGCTAGAGCAAGGCAGTCTAGAGAGAGTGGGTCAGTACCCACTGGTGGCAGCATTATCCCAAAGGATAAAGACAGGTCTTTTGATAACAGAAACCTGAGTAAGATTGTGCCCCCCTACAAAGCTGGGGATGATATCCACAAATGGATGACTGCACTTGAGAGAGCCTGCAAAGTACAGCAGATCCCTCAGGAGCAGGGGGCAGCAATATTATGTCTCTCCTTTGAAGGTAGAGGCCGAGACAGACTCCTCACAGTTAGTGATGGGGATTCTAGAAACTAACTGGTCCTGAAGAGTGCTCTGATTGATGGGTTAGGCTTAACCACTGAACAGTACAGGTTAATGTTCAGAGACACCCAGAAGACACAGACTCAGGACTGGTCTGAATTTGTTGAATGTGCCACTAAGGCTCTGGAGGGATGGTTGCTGGGAATTAAGGTTACAGACTATGAAGGATTGTACAATTTGCTTATGGGAGAACACATTTTAAATAATTGTCAGAGCCAGCAATTGCATCAACATTTGGTTGACTCAGATCTGACCTCTCCCCAAGAATTGGGAAAGCGGGCAGACAAATGGGTTAGAACCAGAGTTAAGCAAAAGCACCAGAACCAGGGTGGTGACCAAAAGAAAACAGACCAGAATGGTGGGGAGCAGAAATCTAAAGACCAGAAGTCTTCAACAGGGCCCCAAACTAATACTGAGGGTTGGTCCCAAACTTCCAAGAAGAAGAAGAAACAAGGTCAAAGAAAACCCCCGGTGTAGTACATGTAAAAACAACCCTCACTGGACATGTGAGTGTAAAAAAGGTGGAGCCCCCAACACTGCAGCCCCTAAGGCACCTGCACCCACTAGTACAGTTGGCAGTGCTGGCCCACAAACCAAGGGGGTAGTGGGATTCGCCTTGGTAACCAAAGGAGATTCTGGCTTAGTCAGAACCCCTACACAGGCTGTTCTGATTTGTGATGGGGAACTAGATTGGACCCCTACTGTCAGTCCCAGTAATATGGGCAAGTACAGGCAGACGCCTTTGATTAATGAAAAAGTGGCTCAAGCATACAGGGACACATGTGCCAGTGTCACTATGGTGACACCTAGCTTTGTGGACCCTGGACAATACCTCCCAGGTGATAATTACCTGGTGACCAATGCCAGCAATGTCACTACTACACATAGTGTGGCAGTTGTTACCTTTTCCTGGGGAGGGGTAACAGGCCTAAAAAGACTTGTGGTTAGTGCTGATCTCCCAGTTGAATGTTTGTTGGGCAATGATCTGGAGAACTCTCTATGGTCAGAAGTTGAGTACAGGACTCATGCAGATATGTTAGGGATATCATCACATGTCCTTGCTGTGACCAGGTCACAGGCCAAAAAGTGCCTCTCTGAACCTCTGGTCTTGGATCCTGGAACAATGGACCAAGCACCTTCCAAGAAGAAGAACAGGAGGGTAAAGGCTGTGCCTTCCCAACTGCCTACAAGTGAGGATCAGCCTTCACAGGAAGATGATCTGGAGACCCCTGAAGGAACTGTCCCTGAAGAATTTGAACCTGATCAGGTTAAGTTTGTGGGGGCAGGGGGACCTTCTAGGGCAGACTTGGGGCAGGCTCAGTTAACCTGTCCTTCTCTTGAACCCCTCAGACAGCAGGCTGCTGCTGAGGCTGCTGGGAATGCTCAAGGTACCCATAGAGCGTATTGGGATGATGGGCTCCTTTATTCAGAGGGAAGAGACTCCAAGCCTGGTACAACCAGGAGGTTGGTTATACCTCTGCAATTTAGGGGCTTCCTTCTTGCCTTGGCCCATGATATTCCCTTAGCAGGACACCTAGGCCAAAATAAGACTTGGGACAGGCTTGTCCCTCACTTTCACTGGCCTCACATGTCTGAAGACACCAAGGAGTTTTGTCGCTCCTGTGTAACCTGCCAAGCCAGTGGTAAGGCAGGTGGCACCACAAAGGCCCCCCGATGCCACTACCTGTGGTGGGGGTTCCCTTTGAAAGAGTGGGGATTGATATTGTAGGTCCAATGGATCCCCCTACAGCATCTGGGCACAGATTCATACTGGTGGTGGTGGACCATGCCACCCGGTACCCAGAGGCAATTCCACTTAGGACCACAACAGCTACTGTTGTGGCCAGGGCCTTACTTGGAGTTTTCTCCAGAGTGGGGTTTCCTAAGGAGGTAGTATCTGACAGAGGGGCCAACTTAATGTCAGGATACTTGACAGCTATGTGGAAGGAATGTGGTGTCAACTACAAGTTCACCACTCCTTATCATCCACAATGTAATGGGCTTGTTGAAAGATTTAACAAGACCCTAAAGGGTATGATCAAAGGATTACCAGAAAAGCTCAGGCAGAGATTGGACATCCTTCTACCCTGCCTTCTGTTTGCTTACAGAGAGGTCCCACAAAAGGGGGTTGGCTTTAGCCCCTTTGAATTGTTGTTTGGGCACCCTGTAAGAGGACCCCTATGTCTGGTGAGGGAAGGATGGGAGTTTCCTCTCAAAAAGCATAACCAAGACATAGTGGACTATGTACTTGGTCTCCGCTCCAGGATGGCTGAGTATATGGAGAAGGCATCCAAAAACCTTGAGGCTAGCCAAGAATTGCAGAAAGCTTGGCATGACCAAAAGGCTGTCTTGACTGAGTATCAGCCTGGACTGAAAGTATGGGTGTTGGAGCCAGTGGCCCCAGCAGCACTCCAAGACAAATGGTCTGGACCCCATACAATTGTTGAGAAAAAGGGAGAGGTTACCTACTTGGTGGACCTAGGAACTCCCAGGAGCCCCCACAGGGTGCTCCTTGTCAACAGACTGAAGGCATATATCTGCCATCACCCCCTACACACCTGGACGAGAGCTTAGGTCCACTCATCAGGCTCTGTTAACCATCCCCCGCTTCAGCAAGAAAAAGACTGGCGGTACGAAATTCGCAGTGCTTGCTCCTGCGTTCTGGAACTCCCTTCCCTCGGAACTCCGCATGTCACCTTCCTATATCGAGTTCCGGAAGGGTCTCAAAACTTTTCTTTTTTCCCGAGCCTACAATGCTTAAATCCCCCTCCGCTCCTGCCTGCTTCCTCACAATCCAACAGCGCCAAGAAACCGCATGGTAAAAGTGCGCTATAGAAATGTTTTTAAATTCAAAATTCAAATATGTTGACAGGGAAGACATGGGCTTGCTCATGGCTACAGATGAGGGACATGAGGAAGAGAGTGACCCGCTCCCAGACCTGCTAACTCCGAACCCTGAAAATGGCTCAGTTGATGGTGTGGCCTTAGACGGCAGCCTCACTGAACATCAGCAACATGACTGCAGACAAGTTTTGCAGTCATATAGACATATGTTCTCATTGACACCCAGTCAGACTAACTGATGTACCCATGTGGTGGACACTGGTGACAGTCTTCCTGTAAAAAGCAAGATTTACAGGCAACCTGACCACGCCAGGGCCTGTATAAAGACTGAGGTGCAAAAGATGCTGGAATTAGGTGTTGAGCCTTCAGAGAGCTCCTGGGCTAGCCCAGTGGTTTTGGTCCCCAAACCTCACACCAAAGATGGCAAGAGAGAGATGAGGTTCTGTGTGGATTACAGAGGACTCAATGCTGTCACCAGGACAGATGCACACCCTATTCCAAGGGCAGATGAGCTCATTGACAAGTTGGCTTCTGCCAAATATTTGAGCACATTTGACTTGACAGCTGACTACTGGCAAATCAGGTTAGCAGAGAAGTCTAAAGCCAAAACTGCATTTTCTACCCCAGGTGGGCATTATCAATTTGTGGTGATGCCCTTTGGTTTGAAAAATGCACCTGCCACCTTCCAAAGGTTGGTGAATCAAGTCCTTACTGGGTTGGATGACTTTTGCCCAGCATTTCTGGATGATATTGCTGTCTTCAGCTCCACCTGGGAGGGTAACCTGGTCCACTTGAAGGAAGTGCTTGAGGCTCTGCAAAAGGCAGGCCTCACTATCAAGGCCACCAAGTGCCAGATAGGGCAGAGTAAGGTTGTGTACTTGGGCCACCTTGTAGGTGGAGGCCAATTTCAGCCACTGGAGAGTAAGATCCAGACCATCAAGGACTGGTCCCCTCCAACTACCCAGACTCAGGTCAGAGCTTTCTTGGGCCTGACTGGGTACTATAGGAAGTTTGTTAAGAACTATGGGTCCATTGTGACCCCTCTTAATGATCTAACATCAAATAAGATGCCCAAAAAGGTTCAGTGTACAGTAAACTGTCAAAAGGTATTTGATGACCTGAAGAAGGCCATGTGCTCTGCACCATTCCTGACTACTCAAGAGAGTTCATTGTCCAAACAGATGCTTCTGAGTTGGGAGTGGGAGCTGTGCTTTCACAACTTAATGTAGATGGTCAAGACCAGCCCATTGCTTTTATTAGCAGAAGGCTGACCCCCAGAGAGAAACGTTGGTCAGCCATTGAGAGGGAGGTCTTTGCTGTGGTGTGGGCCCTGAAGAAGTTGAGACCATACTTGTTTGGCACTCACTTCAAGATTCAGACCGACCATATGCCCCTCTTATGGCTTAATCAAATGAAGGGTGAAAACCCAAACTACTCAGGTGGTCCATTTTCTTACAGGGGATGGACTTTACAGTGGAGCACCGCCCAGAGACTGACCATGGCAACGCAGATGGTCTCTCCAGGTACTTCCACTTAGAACATGAAGACACACCTGGTCAAGGTTAGTCTAATGTCCCTGCGTTTGGGGGGGTTGTGTAGGAGAGTAGGGTCTGCTATCCTATGGTCACCCCAAATTTTTGCTTTTTACTTCTCTTGTTTCTGACTTAATGTGGCTGTGGGCCTGCTAATGAGACCCACAGCCTGCTGTTCTCTCTCTAAATTGATGCCAATGCACTCTAGGTGCATTGCGAATTGGAACTGGTTCACCTTATAGGCCCCTCTAACAGTGTACCATAGGTACTCAGGGCCTACCAGGGGCTGCAGCATGTATTGTGCCACCCCTGGCCTGGCCTCCATATTTGACACAACTGGCTGATCACTCAGCTGGGGTAAGTTGGTGTAATCACCTCTTACTTAGATATAGTATCCCTATATCTGGCCTCAACTGGACACATATTAACCTATAAGCCACTCCTATGGAAGGCCTCTGCAATCCTGGAGGCAGAGTGCATGGTTACATGTGAGATGGTGCTCTAGCATGAGCTGAGCCTGTCTGCAGCTGTCGGGAACAACTCCCTTAGCTGTTCCGGGATACTGTCATACCATATACTCTTAAGCGCATTATAATTCCCGCGGTTATATGCTAACTTTGGTTTGGCTTTATCAAAACATGTCGAGTTAAGTGTTATACGAATTGGAATACTATCCCCTCGACAGTTCGGTCAACGGGGATAGCATTCCACCCTTCTAGAGGGACACGACATGTACATAACCTGAACCCCGGTTAAAGTTAAACTCGAGCCTCAGCATCACAAAATGGATGCTGCCACCATAGACACAAGTCTGACCTCCTGCTGCTGGGAGTCCTTCCAGCGAGGGAGGCTTGGACAAAGGGTTTCCTGCTTGGGAAGTGTGAGCACCACCCCAGACAGGATTTTGTGTATTGGGTAGGACAGGGCTGAATAGAATCAGACATGCCCGGGGCACACAAGGTGTCCTCGTGCATAAGCCAGTCCAAACCGGTGCTGGGGCATTCCAGTCCCAGTCCTGACGCGGAGCTGGACAAAGGAAAGGGGGTGTAACCGCCCCCCTTCCTGGTCCCATCCAGAGGAGGGACCTAGCAGGTGATCCACCCGTCAGATTGGGAATAAGAGTGGGAGCAGTGCAATGGCACCTCAGATCATCCTGAATCAACTTGAAAATAAGAAGACGACTGGACTTCGACATTCTGCTGCACAGAAGACTGAAGAGCAACTCCCTTGTGGCCTAGGAGTGGCCAACCTGTGAATACCGGCACCATCTAGCAACTCGACGTCTGCTTTGCCGCCGCCTCCTGCCGGAGCCCGAGGCCAAAGCCTGGCGAGACCCAGACTTCCATACTTCTCACAGCCCGATCCACAGTCCCTGCAAAGAAGGGACCCGCGGAGGCACTGAGAGACCTGGGACCGGCCATCTTGAAAGACCCCCGAGAAGCTGACTGCGCAGCACCCGAGGTACCCTCGACGCTGTGCTTTAGGGATTGAGAAGCCCCACAACCGAGCAGCCCTTGCACTGAAGATCAGCCCCCCGAGCATCTCCACGACCTGCTTGGGGCCCTTTTGCATTGTTCCACTCGACGCGCCATCCCGGCCACTTGCCACGTGGTCAGCGGCCATCTTGGCAATGAAACCAACAATTTACACTGCGGGTCTGGTTGCTCCAGACTTGCCCTCGCTCCTGTAAAAAGGAGCACCCGATCTGACCTTGCTGGTCCGAGTGAGAAGCTTGCATCGATTCCTGCGTGGCTTGCATTAGCCAAGGCCTGTTTGCTCCGATCAAGAAGCCGACGCCGCCAACAGGTAGAGCCTTTGTGGGACAGCTTGTGACCAACGCCTGGACGTCCTCAACCACTTCGTGTTCACGTGGCTGCAGAGACAATCTTCACCTCATCGCCTGTTTGCACCCGACATCGCCTGGTTCCATCCTGGTTCCACGGTAGTCACTGGCTAGTGACTTTGAACATTGTCCCCTCTGCTTCCAGGTCTTCACCTCTTCCGATCCACCCTTGGATCCACCGGAACTCTTCTCGTCTCGACGCCTGCAGCATCTTCAGCTCCAAGCACCATCGACCTGCGTGACGAAACCCGACACTACTTTGCACCTGTGCACCCGCTTCCTGTGGGTGAGGTAACTCAGCAACGCCAGTGTTCCTACACTGGTACACACCTCTAGTGCCTAGTTCTAAAGTTTTGTCCATCTAGGTCAGCCGGAAGGTTCCTTAATAACTAACTTTGTAACTTTTACGCACCATTGACTTTACATTGGTACATGCGTGCACTTTCCGCACTGCACCCGAGTCCCGCGGGCTTTTCCCGACTTCTTCACTGTTAGTCCCGAACAGCTCCAGCGATTCCCAAGGCCCTAGGCCTACTTCCTTTCAGCTAGGTGATTCTTATACCACTATTTTAGTATATGGTTTAGGTGGCCCCTAGGGCTCATCCATATTGTGCAACTTTTGTGTATTTAAACTGTGTTTTGTTTTAACGCATTTGCTTCTGTGCTCATAAAGAGTATCGGGGATTTTGTAGTAAATATATATATATATATATATATATATATATATATATATATATATATATATATTTTTTTTTTTTTTTCATATATATCTGTGTGGTGTCCTTTCATTTGCTATTCAAGGGGATTGTGTATGGTAAAACAGCTCGCTTCACATGCCTTTACAGAGTTTAGCCTAAGACTGCTTTGTCCACGCTACTAGGATAGCTGGTCTATAAGGTTGACTTACAACTAATCATCATAAGGGTTGCTTGGCATGGTACAAGGTGATCACTAGAATTAGTGAGCATCACATACCAGGCCAACTTCTCATAGGAGGTCTGTAGTGGCAGACCCTCTCTCCACAGTAGTCACTGGGCATGCCAGCCTCCTATTGGAGATTGTGTATTTGCCCTCCAGCAATCTTGCTTGGCTTTCAAGCTACATTAGGTCAAATAATGGGGACCACCGATATTGGTTGTTGATTTCAAAATTGCCCATTCCGAGATTAAGGGGCATATTTGTGAGGGTGTTGCAGCATGCTTGCACCATGCAATGCTATACATGCATGATGCAAACCTTTCAGTCATATTCATGAAGCCAAGTAAAGCCACTTTGCGTGGCTTTGAATCGCTTCACAAATATAGAATAGTGAGCTACGTTGCTTTACACTGCGCAAGGGAGGCATACGATGGGCGTTACAGTGGGTGTTCCAACGCAACTCCCTTGGTTTTTGACGCATCCCCAGATTCACAAGGACTTGTAAGCCTGGGAATGCGTCAGAATCTTTGCCTCCCAGGTGAGGCGTGTCGAAGAGAAATATCCTCATTACTCCACACATTTATCTCTTTCTATGAGTGCCACATTCTGAAGTGCACATAATAGGAAAACAGCTCTATGGATTGTGTTTGCCCAGGAATGTGCCCCTTCCTGCACAAAAACAAACCTGCCTGTAATGCAGGCCCACTTGCACCATGGTGCAAGGGTGCCTGCGTTGGTGAGGAAAGGACCAGAATGCACCGTATTGAATAAATTTGGCACATTCCTGTCATTTCTCTGTGACGCAGGGCAGCACTCCCAGAGCCACAATTTCAGTAAATATGCCCCTAAGTCTCTTATCAGGCTTCAAGTACTTCTGGAGACTGGCTCACACAGGAAGCACAGCAAAAAGATGACAATTTGGGTTCATGCACCAATTTGCTCTATTTTTCACATGAAGCCTTGCTTATGTCAAGATTTGTATAGATAATAAATTGGCAATCACTCATTGATCCAATATGTCCACTTTGACATGATCATTCTTGTTGGCTTGAAACTCCAGTGACATGGCTTTATGATTGTTTGAATCAGATATTCAGTATCCATTTGTCGCTAATGCATATCCCACTGCCTTTTCCTCTTGTCTTGGGGACAAGGTTAGCTCTTCGGAGCAAGCTTAGTTGTCCAAACGTGTTCGCCCAGGCTCTTGTCCTTATCCATGATGTATATTTAATTCATTTGCACGGTGCGCGGACCCTACCAGAAAATATTCCCGAACTTTCCATGACTGTCTAGGGGAAAGAAGATTCTGACAATATATCTTGCTTGCTGTCACAACCCTTGGCAAGAGCTAAATGTTGAAGATGCTCCCGCACATGCAGCATGTCTTCATATTTGCGCGCATGATTCAATTAAACTAAATTAACAATTGCATAACTATGACATTGTTATGCAGCACCCTACAAATGCATGTTTTCAATTTATTTGCACTGAATACTAAGTATAGAAATATTGCCGTGCAGTAAAAGTATCAGCGCTCCAGGCATATCTTCCAAATTTAGCTCTGTTTCTCAATGGGCTGTTCATGGGAATTAAAGCGTAATATAATTTTGACAAATGTATAGGCGGAAAGAAATTGCAGAAATATGGGGAACTGCAAAATGAATTCCATTTTCCCTGAATCAGTTCTGTTTCCATCTGACATCCAAAAAATAAGTTTGTACAGCAATTTCAGAAGCATGTCCAGCGTTACACTTTTTAAATGTTCACAATTGGGAAAAATAATCAGAGGTTACCTCATCTGGCTTGACAGCTCAGCTTTCAGTCGAGCCTTGTGTTAACACTCTTCCCAAAAATGTGCATGCAGGGACCTTCAGAGGATTAAACATTTCTCAACGCATGGTATTTCAAGATTCCTGCTTTTTTTTAAGCTCTGGTGTTTTCTCATCTTTTCTGCCGATGAAGGGTATTGTTTGTCGCCTGGTGCCCTCTCTGCAATAACTGTTGTGATGAGTGTCAGACCCGAGATTCCTGGTTGGCTGATGTAGGTACCTTAGGCCAAGTAGGGACCTGTGTTCCAACATTAGGGAAAGGAAGGTCACCTTCTTAGATAGCCTCGCTCATCCACTCGGTAGCTTGGCATGAGCAGCCAGGCTTATCTTCAAGGCAAATGTGTAAAGTATTCATAACCACACTCACAATAATCCAATTATGACACCACAAATAGACTCCACACAAGTTTTATAAAACAAGTATAAACTTTATGTAAAAAGATATACAATAAGACCACACAATATAAAACCAACATATGAGTTGTGTAATATTTTTCTTGGCCATTTGTTAGGCCAGCCAGCCCTTGTAAGTTCTGGCGATGTCAATGAGCACTTTTAAACGTTCTCCTGTAGTCCTTATCACGTCATACAGTCCGTAATGCTAGAATCAGATACTTTTGCAATGTAAAAATATAGTAATGCGTAACTTAGCATTCATACACTCTGCAATGAAAAGAATGCAATGCGTAATGCAACGAACAGACACTTTGCAAGATAAAACGCTTAATCCAACCACCAGATTTGTCGTTCTGCAATAAGAAGTCAATGTGTATGTACTAATCAGATAATTTGTTATGCAGGAATAATGCAATGCGCAATACACTAATCAGTTAGTTCGTTCTTCAAAAACAAGGCAATGTATCATACTACAATTGAGTAGTTAGTTATACAGACATGTTGCAGTGTGTAATACGTCCGTCAGGTACTTCGTTCTCAGAAATGAAATACTACATAGTACACTTAGGCCCCGATCACCGGGCGTTAGGCGGTCTCTCTGCCTCCTCCTCTGACCTTCAGTCAGCCTCTCACAGTTGCCCCCAAAACCGTACGATGTAATTCAAAAGTGCAGCTTCGCACTCTGGCCCCTGTACTGCCCCTTCCTCTTGGCAATACGGCCTGCGATCGGAGCCGAAGCAGAGGCTCATGCTGCCAACATGAGAGAGGAGCCGAGAGCGTCTCCTTCCGAGCCCATGCCCCGCCCCAGGAGCCAACACATGTTAATTGGGGGGTGTGAACCCACTCTTCTCTCCTCGTCCAGTGGCGGGGTCTCCAAGCAGCTTTGTGAAATGGCAACGTCGGCTCGGGGCTGCAACTCCGCTCATCCAGGACTGGCGGTCTGGGCCGCTTCACTTACGAAGATCTCATGCTGCCACAAAGCACACGCACACAGGGTCGCTGAGTCTTCCTTCACTCCAGGTGCACAATCACTGGGCACTCCACACACAGGTCTCAGGCTGCATGCAGATCAAACGTGCAGCATTGCTGAGACTCCCTTTACTCCAGTGCACATGATAACACAGCGAATCCTGGTGAATGTCTGCCGGAGCACAACACACCTGCACACAGCGGCGATGAGACTCACATGGATTCCGGTGCACCCGATAACAAGGCAAATCCTCACTCTGCACAACGCACACGCTCACATCATTGATGATCACTGGACAATCCTCACAACAGGGTTCAGGTTCCACAATGCCCACGAACACAGTGTTGCTGATCCTTGCTTGGATTCCAGGTGCCCCCGATCACAGGCTGATCCTCCTGAAGGTCTCTTTGCTACACAAAGCACATGCCCACAGCGTCACTGAGACTCATTTGGACACCAGACGACTACGATCACAGGCAGTTCCTACAAGGGTCTCAGCCTGCAACAGGCACACTCCTACAGCACTGCTGAGACTCTCCTGGAAACTTGTATGTTCCTGTGTTTCCAAACTGGGAGCCAGCTCACCACAGGCCCTTGGGGCATGGGCGTCCGCAGACATTTTTCCAGGGGGGGGGGGGGGGGCAAAATGTTAACGTCATCACCATCCTCCGGCATGATGTGTGCCAGGTGGGGCACAAGAAACACTGGGGTGAAGAACTGAGATAGACTCAATTAAATGCCAGGAATCCAGGACATGTGACTGACCCTGCCACAGGCCAACAAACACCACCTGTAGGGAAAATCCTAAACTTTCTGACAAGGTGCTTTATCTCTGTCTGCTAGGTGTGCAGACTTCTGGGTCCTCGATCTAAAACCAATCAAGGCTGTCTTCAGCACAATTCGATTTTTAGCAGAATACTTTAAAACAGCCTATGATTAAAGCACCAGATTAAATATACTGTATGCACAGTGTATGTTAGGGATTATTTGTAGCACACATACTCACCAATATTGGCATCTTGGTGCTAGAATTCATGATAACTTTTATCCAAACTTAAAGCACAACAACAAAGTTAGTAATAAATTTAAATCACTGCATTTCTAAAGCGCGCTACATACCCTTGAGGGTCTCAAAGCGCTGGGGAGGGGGGGGGAACCATTGATCGAAGAGCCAGGTCTTGAGGAGTCTTCTAAAGGCCAGCAGGTCCTGAGTCTGTCGTAGGCTGGTAGGAGAGTGTTCCAGGTCTTGGCGGCGAGGTAGGAGAAGGATCTTCCAGTGGCAGTGGTCTTCTTCTAGATACGGGGAACTGTGGCGAGAGCGAGGTTAGCTGAGCGGAGGCTTCGGGTGGGGGTGTGGAAGCTGAGTCGGTTGTTGAGGTATGAAGGTCCGGTGTTGTGTAGTGCCTTGTGTGCGTGGATGAAGATCTTGAAGGTGATCCTCTTGTTGACGGGGAGCCAGTACAGGCCTCTCAGCTGGGGTGTGATGTGGCTGCGTCAGGGGACGTTGAGGATCAGTCGTGCCGAGGCGTTCTGGATTCATTGTAGTCGTCACAAGAGCTTGGTTGTCGTTCCTGAGTAGAGGGCGTTCCCGTAGTCGAGTCTGCTGGTGATGAGGGCCTGGGTGACGGTTTTTCTCGTGTCGGGAGGGATCCATTTGAAGATCCTGCAGAGCATTTGGAGGGTGTTTAAGCAGGACGCGGAGACGGCGTTGACTTGCCTGGTCATGGAGAGGGTGGAGTCGAGGATGACCCCCAGGTTGCGTGTGTGGTCTGTGGGTTCCGGGGCTCTGCTAGCAATGTGGGCCACCAGGAGTCATCCCAGGCTGATGGGGTGGGTCCGAGGATGAGGACCTCCGTCTTGTCTAAATTCAGCTTCAGTCTACTGTCCTTCATCCAGTCGGCTACGGCCTTCATTCCTCTGTGGAGGTTGGCTTTGGCGGTGTGGGGGCCTTCGGTGAGGGATATGATCGACTGGTGCGGGTGGTGGTCGCAGGGGTGGTGGACTCGGTGGTGGGTGCGGGTTGTCGGAGTTGAAGCTGTTGTGGATGTCGGTTATCTAGCGGTGAAAGAAGGTGGCCAGGGAGTCGCACAGGTCCTGTGATGGTGGGATGTTGTTGGTGTTGGAGCTGGGGTTGGAGAGTTCTTTCACGATGCTGAAGAGCTCTTTGGTGTTGTGTGCATTGTTGTCTAGGCGGTCCTTGAAGGCAGTCCTGATGAGATGATGGTGTCTGCGGGTGGCGCTCTTTTTTTTTTTTTTTTTTTTTTTTTTTTTTTTTTTTTTTTTTTTTTTTGTCCTCATTAGCCCTTGGCTCGGTCCAATTGTGCTCCTGACCATATATCCATCGGGGCGGCTCGCTACTCAACACCACGAAGCCCATCAGTGAACTCCCAGTGTACAGAGAGACCGTCTCGGTGTCACCCGCAGAGCTTGGACGTACCCTCTCCCTTCAGGTCTATTTGACCAGTTGTCCAAAATCTATACTGTGCCTCCCTTTGGACAAGGAGATTTTGGGCCTAATCATCGGACCCGGGGGAAAAAAAAAAAAAAAAAAAAAAAAAAAAAACCCCGGGTTGACTAACTGTCCCTTTTCCAATTGACCAAATAATCCCAAAATCTCACCGATCGGGGGCTACATGTTCTGGATAAGTCCTGTTTTGATATTACATATAATGAAGACAGCCACTCTGCGTGTGTTGGGGGGTTTATGCTTATCCAGTTTTTGCAGATCTCCCTTCTTGCTAATAAAATGGCATAAAACAGAAATTCTCTTTCTAGTCCCTTGATGTTATCGTTGGTTCCAAAAATGATCAGCAGCCATGAGCACCGGATGGATAAACCCAGAATAGATTCAAGTGTTGCTCTGACTTCGTTCCAGAAAGTAGCGATGTTCGGGCAGTCCCAAAACATGTGGAGGTCTGAGGCAGCTGGAAGAGAGCATTTGGGACAGCACTTCCCTGGTTGAAACTTTGACAGGCGTTTAGGAGAATAATATGCTCTATGAAGTGTATAAAGATGGTTACGCCGCAACCATGCGGGCTTGATAATTTTATAAAGAAGGAGAAAAGATTCCTCCCATGTGTCCTCCATATCTGCTTCCCCCTCCGCGCCCCAGAGCTTTTCCGGTAAGTTGAGATCCCTCTCTTCATCCTCTATAATATGCCAATAAAAAAGTGCTACTTCCTTTTTCCCAGGAGGTCTATCAACTAGGGTGTTTTCTAGCAAACTCTCCTCGCCCATCATTGCTTTCTTCTTAGTTTGAGCCCGAAGCCAGCTACTTAGTTGCCAAAATACTAACCAAGAGAGTGTTGATGCTACCTTATGCTTAAAAATATCCCAGCTTATGATTGATCTTTCCACCAGTATATCGCCCCACAGTGTGATATTAGCGTCTAACAATACCCTTTTAACTGTGGTGGCATCTTGTGATGTTAATCCCGGTAAATCCCAAATCGGGGCATGTTTAGATAAGTAACCTATCCCAACTTTAGATTTTATTCGAGACCATTCTTTTACAATGCCTACTAATGTTTTTAATCTAATTTTTTTGAAGAACTTCTGGTGCCCGAACTTGAAAAGGAAACCGTTCACAGGAAGGTCCGAACCTACTAGCATAGCCTTATACATATGCCCATTTGCATTTTCCCAAGGGATCTTAAGCAGCATCCTAGAATGGGTCAGATGAAATGCCCAAGAGTAGTATTCTAGGTCTGGCAATGCGAGCCCCCCTTTTTCTCTTCTCCTTCTTAGTTTTTTCCAGGATATTCTGCTGGATTTATACCCCCAGACAAAAGAATTTATGTTTTGCTGACATTTTACAAGCTGTTTAGTATCAAAAGATAACGGGATAGAATTAAAAATAAAAGTAAATTTCGGAAGGATATTCATTTTTATCAGGCTGGTTCTCCCATAGATAGTAAGCGGGAGAAAGGACCAAGCTTTCATCAAGGTTTGAGATTCTCGAGAGATACGAGCTAGATTGTTTTGGGCCAAATGTTGTAACTCTTTAGTGATTGTAATTCCCAGATACCTCAATGAAGATTTTATCGGGAGCTGAAGATTCTGAATGTTCCAGACCATAATTTCGGTTTTCCCTGCGTTAATTTCATATCCTGAAAATCTACCGAATTCCTCCGCTTTCTTTATAATAATTGGATATGCCAACGCAGGATCAGATGTGTATATGATTATATCATCGGCATACAAACCAATCTTTTTTTCCCAGCCCGAAAAATTAAAATGTGGAATGTTAGTATCCTCCCTAATAGACTGAGCAAAGGGTTCTACATACAAATTAAAAAGAAGTGGGGATAAGGGACAACCCTGCCTTGTTCCTCTACTAATTTTGAAAGGAGTGGTCCGTGTACCATTAATTAATAGGGAAGCTCTGGGATTGTTATATAATAAACTTATAGCTCTGCAAAACTTAGGGCCCAGATGGTATCTTTCCATAATTAAGTTTAAATATTCCCAGTTTACCCTATCAAATGCTTTAGTAGCATCTAGAGTCATGATAGCCAGGGGTAGACCAAAGGTTGAGGCAATATCCACCGCTCCCACCAAGTCATAAGTTAAGTCGGCCAGTTGCCGGCCTCTAATAAATCCCTTTTGATCAGGGTGAATAATTGTGCCTATCTCGCTTCCCAATCTCACGGCCAAAATTGAAGTAAAGATTTTGTAATCGTTATTGAGAAGCGAGATTGGACGGTATGATCCACACTCAGCTGGGTCTTTACCAGCTTTCAATATTAAAGCTATATTGGCTTCTCCCCAGGAGCTTGGTGGTGTCTCTCCCTTAATCATTATGTTGTTAAAAAGATTCGTAAGGACAGGGGTAAGGGTGGAATTGAGTACCCTATATAATTCTCCTGGGAGGCCATCTGGGCCCGCAGCCTTGCCCTGGGCCAGAAGCTTAATGGTATTAGAAACTTCTAACTCAGTTATGGCTTTATCTATTTTTTCCCTTTGGTGATTTTCCAATTCTGGGAGAGTTATATTACTCAACCATTCTTTCCTTTCAATCAGGTTGACATTGAGCTCCTCTGTGTAGATATTTTGAAAGAACTCCTTAAAAGCTTCGCCAATAGCTATGTCTGTAGATCGACTCTCTGCTTCCCCAGCAACCCTCACTTCCTTAATGTGATTCCTGGACTGATCAGCTTTGATTTTCCAGGCCAACACCTTGCCGGCCGATTCGCCATATTCAAAATGGGCAATTTTGCTTGCCTGCCATCTTTTATTTATCCTTTCCTGCAATATTGTATCCAACTTGGCTTTTAATTCTATTTTCTTCTCCTGGTTATCAAATGAAATCTGGTCTGATAATTCTAATTGTGACAATTCCTGCTCTATTTGACTAATCGCCTCTTCATATTTCTTTCTCCTGAAAGAAGCCCTACTTGTAATACACCCCCTAATAAAGGCCTTCCAAGCCTCCCATACGTTGACTAGAGAGGCAGAACCTAGGTTTTGCTCTAAAAAGAAAACCGTTTCCTGCCTCAAATATTCTTTTTCCTCATCATCCAATAGAATTGTTCTATCAAAAGACCAGGTTCGATGAGCAGCTTTCTGCTCTGATTTTAGCGAAAAAAAAATAGCAGAATGATCTGACATATGTAAAGGCAGATATGTTATGTTTTTAACCAGATCCTTAATTGAAAGACTGAATAGGGCATAGTCAATACGCGATTTGTGTCTATATTTGTAGTTGTGATATGAGACGCCCATAGCGCTCCCAGCTCTTTGTCTCCATAGATCTATCAGCCCAAGATTTGACATAGATCTAAGCAATGTCTCCCTCATATTACTATGTACTATGGCCCTAGAAGTTGCCGATTTATCTAATTTTGGATCTAAAACGAGATTAAAGTCTCCCACCCATATTATAGGGTCAGGGCAAGAGATCAGTTGGTTTTGTAATATATTTAAATAGGAAGGATCATCCTGGTTAGGCCCATAATAACTAATGATAGTAACAGGCCTTGAATTTAGTTGAGCATTAGCTATCAGCCATCTACCGCTAGCATCTGTTTTCCAGCTCATAATCTGGGCTTTCGCTGTTTTTTTAAAAATAATGGCGTTACCGCGAATACTAGCGTTGTGGTCCGTAGTTATAAATTTATCGACCCATTTGAGCTTCTTAAATATATCGGTTATTTCCTGTTTATTCAGATGTGTTTCTTGGATCGCAATTATCTGCGCGGGTGAATCTCGTAAATATTGTAAAATTCTATCTCTTCTAGCCCTAACGCGCAGGCCATTTACGTTCCAAGATAAAAATTTAATGTCTGACATTAATTTTGAAGCTAATTGTCACTATGTCCCTGTCCTTGGTTCTCTTAGTTATCTTAACAGATATTTTATCCTGAGCTATATCCCTACAAGTTTTGGTCAAATAATATCTTTGAGACACAATTGGATCTGTTTTATGCGTTATTGTAAACTTTTTTTTATGAGGACTTTTATTCTTTGCCTTCCCTCCCCCCTCCCTCCCACCCCTGGAAACCCCCCCCCGACTTACTCTGGCATGCTGGTTTGCCAGCTTGTCATCTCTGACATGTTCCCACTCCATACCCAGATGTCTACCTTTTACATTTTCTTTCCTGGTCGCTGTAATTACGGTATAAGTAATGGTGGTTAGTAGGTGGAATCATATATCTTTTATCTAGTAATGCTTCCATGACGTATTATTATTATTCATAACACTTTAATATGGAAAACAATAGATTAGGGTAAATTGGGGTAGTAATGTGGGAATCATGGATAACAACCTATAGAATCAGAAATTTTAACGTGAATATATGTTGTGTTGCGGGTCCATAGTGAAATTTCCGATTGATGCTACTTTATAGTGGATCCCCCATTATACATTAGTGGGTAGATTGTGACCCCTCACCCATGTGCTAAATACTTAAGTGTTAGTTATTCATTATTTATTCCTTTTTATTTGTTTATTCTTTTATTCATTTATATATATATATATACACATTTTTTTTTTTGACTCTTTTGTCTTTTTATTTATTTATTTATTTATTTTTTTTTTTTTTTTTTTCCCCTATAGGTATTATTATTTTTTTTTTTTTTTTTTTTTTTTTTTCCTTTTTCTTTTTCTTTAACCCCTATTTAACCTTTCTATTCCCATTTTTTTTTCTTTTTTTTTCCTTCCCCCTTTTAATTTAAACTCTGATTACAGAAGCTCACGAGAATGTCATCCCCTGTCCTGGTGGGTTGCGTGTTCACTAATCTCAGCAAGTAGCTCGTCTGCCTCCAGGGGTGACTTAGCATTGTACGTTTTATTATTGTACATTATCCTTAGAAAGGCAGGAAATCTCAATTGCACTGTGGCTCCCAGGCTTCTGAACTTCTCCATCCGTTGACCCAATTCCCACTGTCTATCCAACGTTGTTCTGGAGAGATCCGATCTCACTTCGAAAGAAAAATCAGATGCTTTCACAGACTTGACTTTCAATGCTGCGGTCAAGATCTTCTCTTTCATAGAATATGTTAAGAAGTTTACTAGGATCTTCCTAGGCTTGTCTCTGCCCTGTTTGATGCGGAAAGGGTCCCGATGTACCCTCTGAATATCTAACTCAATCTCGGTCAAAGATTCGTCCAAACTCAGTGACTCTTTTAGTAGAGCTGCGACAAACTTTTTTAGATCTCCTCCTTCCTTTCCCTCCGGTATTTTCAGAAGTCTTAGGTTGTTCCTTCTGGAAAAATTTTTCTAGAGACTCTACCCTCTCTTTGACTGAATTCCCTTCTCGTCGTAGAGACTGGATCTTCCCTTCTGCGGCCTCCAATTTAGCCTTTAGCTCATCAACGCAGTTCTCTAGACCCCCGGTTCTAAGTGTAAGACCATCTACTTTAGATTCTAGATTTTCACACATTGTGCGGATCTCTGATTGGGTGTGTCTGGACTCTTCAAATGATCTCTTTGACTCTTCAAACCCATTTCTGATCTCTTCTCTCATACTGAGAAGTATGGCTTGAATAGTATCGTCACTGCTGGGGTTTTCACTTCCTCCACTGTCTTGTTCCAGCCCTTTATTCTCACTCGCTGTTCCTGAGATCATTACTTGCTGTTCAGGCATAGAGACTGCATTAATATCACCCTCTGCTGGGTCTCCCATCCCTGTGCCGCAAGTTTGCGCAGCAAACTCTACTGCTTCACCTTCTTTCTCTTTCAACTGGGGTGTGGGAGTGTCACTTGCTGATGGAGGAGCGAATAAGGTAGAGTGTGGTTTTTTGGACTCTTGATTTATATTTAAGACCTGAGGGAGAACCTTAAAATATGTCTTCAACGAAGGTGTAATTCGGGAGGTTTTACTAGCTTTTGTTATAGGTCGCCCCTTATTCAAGCTAGCCTTGTGTGGCAGCTCCTTCGGAGCAGTATACCGCAGCTGGCGTTCTTTTCCCCTTTTTGATGACCTTAAATCAGGAGGATGCTCAAGCTCAGACTCAGGCTCTATGGAGGGCTGCTCTCCTAGGGCTCCCTCTGCATCCAGTATTTGCCCAGTATCATTGGAGTCTATAGGGACAGTTAATTCTTTGCCCTTATTGCAGCCCTTTCCTTTCCCCTTAGCCTTCCGCTTCCCCAGGGTTCTCTCAGTAGTTAGGTACAGAGATTGTGCCTTAGATCTAAAAAGACCGGGTGAAGGGTCCAATTTTTGTGGGGAGTGACAACCCCTTGTAGCTATGGACTTCTGGATTTCAACAGGCTCAGCTTCCCCCCCAAAAGGGTTTAACCAACTTGCCTGCTCCCTCTGTTGACCCCCCTTGCCTTTGCAAAATCCAATTGTTGCCAGCTTTTTTGATGAAGCGCTGAACACAGCAACTCTTCTGCTTCTTCGAAGCTCCACAGCTGCGTTGCTCCAGCGATGGAGTACAGGGAGGGAGACCTGATCCAGACACATTGACTGTATTCCTCCCTTTAACTAGATTGCAGACAGTGTTTGCTGATATTCACTGTTCAGCCTGTTGGCCTGCAACGAGGTGTTGGTGACTCTAATATGTAGCGCTAATTCAGCCTTTGCAGCTCTACACAAAAAAAAAAAAAAACGGCTGCTCGTTTCTGTTAGCCTGCGAGGTGAAGGCGGGGGAAACATGGCGGCCGCTAGCTAGAGCGGCGCGCTCATCTCTCACGGTTCCCACAGACATGCCCAGAGGTAGCCGAGAGACAGCGGGGACGGTCGTTGTAGTAATCTGCGTGGCGTGAGTGGTGACTCTCGCGTCAGAAGGTTGAAGGTGGAAACGGAAGCGGTTACGGGAATCAAGTCGAGCAGCGAGGTGAGGCGTTGCAGCTGAAGGCGTTTGGCTGAAGGCGCTGAACTCCAGAGAGGAGGGGGGAGGAGAGCCGTGCCGAGCAGTGAGCGAGACAAGGTGACGAGGAGAGCTGATGAGGTGAGCTGCGGAGATTAGCATAGACGGCACTGAGCTGCGGACTGCAGCGGACTTGGATCTCCGGGGTGGAGGAGGGGAGAGCAGGGGGCAGCAACGGGCGAGGAGCGGCGGAGATCGGCATAGACGGCGCTGGGCTGTGGACTGCAGCCGATTTGGACCTCCGAGGAAGAGAGAGGAGGGGAGAGGAGAGCAGGCGGGCTGGCGGAGCTCCGATAGCCCGCATTGTATTAGAGTGAATGAGCGTTATAAATTAGAGACAACAACACCTCGCAGGCTAACAGAAACGTGCGGGTGGCGCTCTTGTGGGCTGTGTGGCTGTCTGGTGTTTGGTCATGGATCCATTTCTTCTCCAGCTTCTGAGAGGTTCTCTTGGAGATCCGGAGGTCTTCGGTGAACCAAGCAGCTTTCTTTTTTTATTGTGGTTGGTTGTGGAGATCTTGAGAGGGGCGAGGGTGTTGGCGCAGTCGTTGATCCACTGATTGTCGGTGGGGTCATCGGGTGGTCTCAGGGCGAGGGTGGTAGTCAGTTGGTCCTTGGTGACCTTGCCCCAGCGGCGGCGTGGCAACTGTTGGGTGCGGTGGTGTGTGGTGGGTTTCCTGAATGTCAAATGGACGCATCTGTGGGCAGTCCAGTGGTGTTCGGTGGTGTGGTTGAAGGAGACGTGAGGTCTTGTGGAGAAGATGGGGTCCAGCGTGTGTCCAACGGCGTGGGAGTGTGTCGTCACAAGCTGGTTGAGTCCGGAGATTGGCGAGGTTGTCGATTAGGGCGGTGGAGTTTGCGTCGTTGTTATTCTCGAGGTGGAAGTTCAGGTCCCCGAGGAGGATGTAGTGCGTGGAGGCGAGGGCGTGGGTGCTGACGAGGTTGGCGATGGTGTCGATGAACTGAGGTCGTGGTCCGGGTGGTCTGTAGACGAGTGTTCCTCACATCGTGGTGTTTGGGGTTATTGTGGATCTGGAAGTGCATGTGCTCGGCGGTGGTGAGGGTGTCGTCGGTGTTGGTCGAGATCTGAGGGTGTCCTTGTGGATGATGGCGATTGCCCCTCCCACTCCGTTGGTGCAGTCTCTGCGGGAGCTCTTGTAGCCCTGTGGGATGGCTATGGCGATGTCTGGTGCTGAGGTGGCATTCAGCCAGGTCCAAGAGTTCGATGGCGTGCTTGCGAGCGGAGCGGGTGTTGAGGAGAATGCAGTGGAGGTGGTTGGGTTCTCTGGTTGGTGGTTTGGTAGGCTGGATGCTGGTGAATCTGCAGTTCCGGCAGGCAAAGGGCCCTTGGGTGCGCTTTGGGGTGGCCCGGTAGCAGGGTTGGTCTTGTCCTGTGTTGAGTGGTTGGAGGGTGCTGAGTCGTAGTACAGTCTGGCGTTGCGGGGGCGCGAGGTCCAGGGGTTCTGGCGCTGGGCGCGGTCAAGGCACGGACGGGCGCAGACAGGCTTGCCTTTGGCGTGCCAGTGGCGCGTCCGCTGCACGCGTTCGCTGCACGCCTGCTGCGCGGCCTCCACATGAGGGGAAGAGGGAGGTTGGAGTAGCTGGGAGGCAGGAGCGGGGCGGCAAATCGGAGCAGTGGGGGAGTGGGGCCGCAGGGACGCAGCGGTGGGGAGTAGTAGCAAGTGAAGCCGGGGGGAGGGCGGGGAGAGGGCCCTGGGGCAATGCGGGGCACTGAAGGGGGCAAGGAAGGCGAGAATCAAAGGACACAATCAAGGAAAAGGACACAAAATAAGGCAAAGGACACAAATCAATGCAAGGACACAGATCAATGCAAGGACACAAACCAAGGCAGGAAACATGTGGCGAGACCAGGGAGGCTCACGCCGCACCAGGCAGCGGCAGGGGCAAGGCGACAGCGGGGGCACAGGAGCAGCATCACAGGAGGACCATGTGACGGCTGGGGGGTGACCTACCTGAAGACATGGTCAAAGGTCGCTCACTTCACCGCTGCGCGGCCTCCATATGAGGGAAGAGGGAGGGCGGAGCAGCTGGGAGGCAGGAGCGGGGCGGCGAATGGGAGCAGCGAGGTGGGCGGGCCGCAGGTGCGCAGCGGCCGGGAGTGGTAGCGAGGGAAGCCGGGGGGATGGCGGGGAGAGGGCCCGGGGGCACTGCGGGGCACAGAAGGGGGAACGAAAGGCGAGAATCAAAGGACACAATCAAGGAAAAGGACACAAAATAAGGCAAAGGACACAAATCAATGCAAGGACACAGATCAATGCAAGGACACAAACCAAGACAGGAAACAGGTGGCAAGACCAGGGAGGCTCACTCCGCACCAGGCAGCGGCACCAGGCAGCGGCAGGGGCAAGGCGACAGCAGGGGCACAGGAGCAGCGTCACAGGAGGACTGTGTGGCGACTGGGCGGCGACCTACCTGAAGACAGGTTCAAAGCAATCAATCAAACGCACTAGTGATTCGCCAATGGGTGCTCCCTTTACTAGAATTCACCGGGAATTGCTAAATTTTACACACATTCAATTAATTTATACAAAATAAAATGTATAGGTCCAAATGTTAGTTATATTTTTGAAAAGAAACTTAGAGTCCCTCTACGTATACTCAATGTAAAACTGACATTGTGCGCACGTTTAGTGATACAATAATGGCCAATCCCGTTATGCAGAAGCCCGGCACCGTAAATGTGAGGCACATGCAGCGAGTGCAGCTACGCCACATCCCAGGTCCAGTGATGCTGAGTCTTACACAGTGGAGTGGTCGAAGTGGGGGAAAAAATGTAGGGGAACCGTGAGCGGAGAATAAGAGGGCGGGAATAACCCAAGGATTGGATCTGTGGGTGGAGCCAGAGGTGTGGCTAGAATGCGCAGACATCCTAATTTTTAGTATTTGTTTGGCATTTCACTGCCCAGTTTAATCAACCAATGGATACACATGATTATGTAAGGTTATAATGAGATATTGACATTAAAATACATTCACAAAGTGGGATATGCTTCTAATCACAGAATGTACCAAATATGATAAAATGTGGAAACACAAGCCATTTGTCTCCGAGCCATGGAGTTTCTGTCATCAGCACTTCACCCTTTTTCAACAACAGCAGTTCAAACATGAATGGCAAAATATCCTAGTTTGCAAATGTTTTCGGCTCTGCTATATTTCCCTCATAATGCAAGATCTGCTGCATGAACTGACCATTTAAACAAATAAATTGTTTGTAGCTCAAACATATCAAAAGTTAATATAAAATGTGACTTGTGTTGCTGTGGAGTGGATGGCCTATTGAAAAGGCTGACTGGTCACCTTTCTCACTGCTGCGTTTGTATGTTACACTGGTACTAGTAAGGCAAAACCTTTCCAGAGACCGTTAGCATGTGCACACACGTCAAAATAATAAAATATCTGAAAATATACTGCATTACGTTGCAGCCTATTTTTTTAAACGTATTAATTGCGCCAAATGTTCCGCGCCAGTGCGGAACGTTCTATTGAGCGGCGGGGCCGCGACGGCCAACGGACGTGCGCAGCACTACCGAGGTAGTGCATGTGACGGTCGATGGCAGTAGGCAGCCGCGATGAGGTCAATGCATAATTTAGTCAACACTAAGGCATAATGTTGTCACCCTTTGCTGCATAATTACTTCTAGTGGCCCAACAGCAGGCATCACATGTTAAAAGTGCTTGTGAATGAAGCAGGGAGACTGTGAAGTTTGCGAACTTAGTTTGGTGGGCGTGCAAATCCTGCATTGCCAATCCCTGGTGAGATGCAGCAACTGCTGCTGAAACAAGGCCAATGGAAGTACATTTGGGTGAGGCAGATTGGCCTCAAGGGCAGGGTCAGCCATAGCACTGGTGGTGTCCTGTGCATTAATGTTTGTTTGTGCCCCCCAATGACCACCTCTGCCATGGATACCCTCACTACCATCCTTTAACTGTGCCCCCAAGTCTCCATAACCACTATCGCACAGATGTAGTGAATTTGATTTACAGCGCCACTCATACCGATGTAGGGTGTCAGAGCACTTTACATCACACACATTACACAGAGACAATCATTATGTGTGTAAATCACTGTATAGAAAATGTTACATAAGACTAAGGACTACAAGGTGTAGGAGTCACATGACAACCATACTAGTAGCCCGTATAGTTTTATAGTGCTTAGTCTGGAAAAACACAACCCGGAATTTAAAAAGTAATACCATGGTTGGGGGTTTTCCTTAATAATCAGAATTGATTTCTGTCCAAAAGTACACTTTTTGGGACATTAGGATAATCAAAGACTGGGGGACCGGAGGGGGGGGGGGGACATAACACTCTAATTTGTACCTTGCAGTTTGTATGCTGCTCTTAGATGGCAGCTAATAGCTCACTGTTCTAAGTTAGGATTTTAACTTATAAACTGCAAGAAACAAAAGGATCTCTCTAACAAACGCAGGAGCCAACTGACCTATTTACATTATGTGCACTTTGTGATCTGCATGGCGCATGTTCTTTGCAGCCGGAACATTAACCCTCTGAGCTACCTTTCCATGAGCCAAAACTTCCACTACATAAAATTCGGATCTCTCTCTAGGAAGAACATTAATCACCAGAGTCATTATGACATTTTTATTGTTGTGGAAAACTTCCTGGAAAAAGAAAACACTTATAGGAATGCAAAATTTAGCAAACCATGGGAAATGTAAGCAGGAACAACATGGTTACCTTAATGCTTTTACACTCACTATTCAGAAATCAGTGAGTGCTTTTGCCTGAAAAGTTAAGGACACGACTACAGGGCTCTGAATGGACCCATTTCAATGGCCATTGCTTATATCCTTACAAAACGTAAGCAGTATGGTAAAAAGACCACATCCCTGGAGGCAGAGCCGCAGCACACATTTTGTTTTCCAATCCACCCATTGCAGTACCTCCAGGATTGGCACACTAGTTCCAAGTCCAGGGAAAACAAAGACAAGAAAACAAAAATAGCGCTTCACTGGCAAACTCTGTAAAAGTGTCGCTAATGTGTTTCAGTGTGAATAAAATCAGTTTGGCCAGTTTGCTACCACTCTGTCTTACTTTATTTAGTTATTTATCTATTTTTCAGTCAGTCAAACAAGCTTTATTCGACATAGTCATAAAAGCATTACATATATAAATTTGTTATATAAGAATAGAGTTAAAATTTATACAGAAGTTTAAAACAAGGAATTCATTATAGTAATAATTAAAAATAATCAGGTTAAGATACATCAAGTATTCAGGTATAAAGTGCATTTTCAAAGACCTACCCCTTTAAATGTTTGTTTCTAATAATCCAGGCCCATCCTAAATATTTCGCCACAGCTATGTATATTACAGGGCTTGGGTTTGTATAGATGATTCTAGTAGCCACAATTCCACTCCGAGTGCCTAATAACTTAGCAATGGGTCGCAGCCAGACTCGCGGGGCAGAGTAGGCCGGACACACAAAGAGTAAGTGGCTAACTGTTTCTTTGGAATCTAGGCAAGATGGACAAGAACTACTTCCACCATTAGACCATTTGGATGTGAAAGATCTGACAGGTATACTACCAATTCTCAATTGAAAGTAAAGTTTTCTGTCCAGTGGCTTCGTTATGTCGTCCCAGAATGTCTCGAAACGAGTTTCATACTTGAACTCCATAAACACCCCTGTTAGTGAGAGTGGGGGAATGGTCCTAAAGAGTTTCGAAGATATCATCTCCCAGTACAAGCCCTTGATGACCTTTTTCGAGAGAAACACAGCATTGGTTGGGTCTTCCCATGTCTCCGCCAGACCCAGCTCTCTGAGAACTGCTCTAATTCCAGAGACCCATTTTATCCGGTGAAAGACATCACTTTTAATAATGTCCAGGAGTCCTATGGCGAATATTTTCAACTCCGGCATTACCCATATTCGTCTCCAGTACAATACAGGACGGAGATTTGCAATAATCTCAATTGGTTTCATGCCTAGGTCCTGTAAGACTGGGCTCATTGGGGTACTGTGTGGGAGCATGACAAGGTTTCGTAGGAACCTGTTTTCAGAGGCCGGTAGCTTACTTAGGTTCCTGTGTCCCCACATCTCAACCCCATAAAGTGCTACACTCACGGCCTTTGCATTATAGACCGTAACTGCAGGTGCCATCGGTTTTGTCAGGGACTTTGCATGTTCGCGGGTCAATGCCCCTGCGATTTGCCTATGCTTAAGAGTGGCCAGGTCAACCTGTACGTTCCATCGTAGGTCATGCTGGATGGTAACATCTAGATATGAAAACGATTTTACTTGCTCCAGGGGTAAGTTATTCATCAGCACTTTTCCTCTGAATAACTTGTGTTGGTTAAAAGACATAAATTTGGATTTTGAGACGTTAATTTCCAGGCCATGGTCAGTGCAGTATGTTTCAAAGATCCCAAGTGCTTTTTGCAGACCACTTGGGGTCTTAGAAATAATAAGACAGTCGTCGGCAAACATTGATATTGTTATTTTGGCGCCTGCTAAAATTGGAGCATCAACATTTGCCTCTAACAGGATCTTTGCGATGTTGTTAATGTAGAGGGAGAAGAGGGTAGGCACTAACACGCAGCCTTGGCGCACTCCTCTCTCTACCGGGAAATGATTAGTAACATGCCCTGGGGAGCCCCAACTTATCTGGGCGTAATTATGCTCATGTAATTTTATAATCAAGGAAAGAAGAGTGGGGGGCATGCCCATGTCATTCAAGACAAACCAAAGGTTGGACCGTGGTACAAGATCGAAGGCTGCCCTCAAGTCAATGAAGGCAGCATACAAGCTACCTCCCCCAAGTTGAATGAACTTCCAATAGAGCATTGCGAAATGTAAGACTTGATCGACTGTACTTATGCAAGCTCTAAATCCTGCTTGGAGGTGGGACAGGATGTTCATCTCCCGCTCCCATTCTTGGACCTTATTTAATACCAGTCTACCGAAGATCTTCTGGATGGTAACAATTAGACTGATCGATAATTGCCTGGGAGCGATTTATCGCCCTTTTTTGAAGACGGGGATTATTTCCGCCCCATTTCAGGATTTCGGGTATTGGGGACCGCTGGCTAACATATTTGCCAGTAGTAGTATGTACTTCCCCCAGAGTTCTCTATTGTTTAGGAAGATGTCAGCTGGGACACCATCTATACCTGGCGCCCTTCCGGGTGTGATAGAATCTAATGCGTGTTGGATGTCCATGATAGTAAACGCATCTTCCGTACAGGGGGTACATACTATCCCTTTTCTCTGTTCTACGGGTAGTTCCGGCCCTTTAGCGTATTGGGGCCTAAAATGAGTTACCCAATCATCCTGGGCTACCCAATTTTGAGGTTTTTCGGGGCGTCCTTTACAGCCCCATTTGAATAGGTCCCAGAATTGCTTACAATTTTTGCGAGAACTTGCCTCCTTAAGCTCCTCCTATCTTTTTACATCCCAGACGCGCTTAGATTTTTGGATGACAGTTTTGTACGCACTCCTGGCAGTGCGAACCCTAGCACTGGGTTCATTTTTAATGGCTTGACCTAATTCCAGCCGTGCCTTTCTGCATTCTTTATTATACCATCTCGGAGATTTATCGGTCATGTTTTTGTTTGCGTTATTTGGTTTAACAAATAAACCTTTTATTTGCAAAAAAAAGGGTTTCATGGACCTTGCTTGCGCTTTCTCTCTCTGGGGTAAAAGGTTCGGCATTGGAACAGGCGCTCAGTTCCATAGTGGCTTTCTGTAGATTCTTTAAAATAAAGTCAACGTTTGACTGATTTTGGGCAAATTTGGCCCACTTCAGGTGGCGCATGTCATTAGCCAATACAACGGGTTGAGAGCTTCCGTTACTTGGGTCCTCTGTTGTCCCTGGGACTTCCCAGTAGGAAAAGATCATGCATAGGGGGTTGTGGTCACTCTCAAGGCGGTCAACAACCATCATATCCACCAAGTGGTGCCATACCTCAAGGTGGACTAGTATATAGTCGATTCTACTTTCTCGGTTGCCGCTCTTGAATGTGACAGCACCCATCCAGTCTTTCGGGGTCCTACCATTGGCTGCCCTTAGTCCTTGGTTCAGACACATTGAGTTCATTTGGATCACCAGGTTGGTCCATCTTTTCACTGGGTCCAGTTCTAATTTAGGGACCCGCCACTGGCTATCTTGATCGTCTACAAAATAAGAATCGCCACCAGATAACGGTTCAAAGTTTACATTAAAATCTCCAGCAATAATCAGCCGTGAGTTTTGGGAAAATTTTTCAATGAGGCCTTCGAGGGCAGCAAGGGTGTCAGACTTCCGCCCCCCTGTGCTCCTGGCATACACATTATAAATGTGCAACGGTTTGGCTCAGTTAAATACAAGGGAGAGAATATGTATATCCTTATGATTGGAGGTGAGCTCCTTTACGATGATCCCAGAATCTTGTTTGACCCAAATAGTTAGTCCCCCCGAGGGTCGTCCCTTGTCGCCTTTTACAGCGGCGACACTAAAATTTAAAAACCCTGGGAGATACTGTGGGTCAAGGAGCCACGTTTCTTGGAATATACAGATAGTGAACTGACTGACAAACAAGGCTTATTCTGGGCTTTGCACCTTAGTACTCAGCCCTGCGATATTCCATGACATAATCGAGCCAAATGTATCAAAATCTGTCAATAAGCTTGCATCAGGGTTCAGGCTTGATGGACTATCCCCCCCGTTATACACCCCTGTGTCTAATAAAACACGAGGTTTTCTCGTGTGGGTGTCCTAGAGTACAGATACATCAAGGTTCGGGTTTGATGGGCTATCCTCCCCAATATGCACTCCTATTTCTAGTAAAGCACAAGGTGTTCCTGTGTGGGTTCCCTGTGGTGCAGCTAGGATGGATAATGATGCATCGTCACAGTATTTGTCGTTAATATCATCTGGGGTTAGTCAATCGTTTGATTCCAGGGATGACCCACCCACTCCTACCCCCTGTGATTGAGTTCCCATTTTTTTAGCCACTGTTGGGGGGGTGAAGATCTAATTTGAATGGTTGAATGATTGGGGGAGCAGGACCTGAACTCCAGCATTATTAGATTTTGTGCAATGTTTACATTTTTAAATGTGAGTTCTATGCAGTCAGCACCGTGTCCTGGGTGCGAAAGCCTAGAGGCCCTAAGGATGTCTTCCCTTATCACTGATCGGCATCCTCTGGTATGCCTAATCCAATGGATAGCCTTGTTTGTCAGTGAATATTTAGTTTCCAGGTTCTTGCCTATGCTTATTTTTGGGACGTTCACTATATATACTTTGGATAAATCAGGAGGTATAGGTCGAGGCAGGGAAGGACATCTGCCGGGATACATTTTTGGGGTGTACCTAGTGGTATTGGGAGTATTGATAGGCTTATCAATGAGCTTTGCATGCCCATTATTTTAGCTCTGTCAGGAGATTTAGATTTAGATATTTTCACAGGCAGGGGCTTTGCTAACACCTCTGTAACTTTACCTTGTTTGCTGAGCAAAATGTGTGCTTTGGTCTGGGTACTACCCCTAGGTTGCTGCAATACTGGGCACTGAGCTAATGCCTTTTGCTTCTCCACAGTACCAGTGCTAAACTGCTTTATAACAGGATTACAAGTGGGGCAAGTGCTCGCCTTAGTGATTACCTTGTGGATTTTAGAAGTTAAAATGTCAACTTTATCTTGCATGCAATGTATAAAGCTACATAGATGGTTCACTAGGCTACAGAGTTCAGAAATTTCATTCCCAGTTCCAGAAATGGGTGTTTACTGGTTAGCTTCCAATCCCTGTCCTTGGTAAGCGTCTGATGGTATTTGCTGAGTTGAAGGAACCCCATTCTCCTTATCAGAACAGTCAATATCTGTAAGAGGTAGATACCTGTTTGAGCACAATACAAGTGGATTAAGCGGGCAAAGGGATACATTTTCTACCTCAGTATCTATTATGGTTAGCCCATCGTTTGGGGCATCCCCTACATGCTCATCAATATTGTGATTAGACCTTTTCTTCAAAAACATCCCAGGAACAACAGTCACACCCGTTTGCCTTTCTTCTGCGTTGAGTCAATTACATCATCCCCATCCATATCTGTCAAAATATTCTCTAACGGTGGCTTGGATGTGAGAATGAGGCTAAAATCTTCAATAACTTCTTCGATGCGTGACATGACACAGTTTTCTCCCGCATGTTTGGGTACTTTTGTGGCTTTCTTAGATTTTCTCCTTTTTACCCGGGTGCTTGTCACATCTATAACACCCTCCATAGATTTCCTCGTCCCCATTATAATTAATCGTAGAGAAATAGAACTTTAGGTAGTGGAGGGGCGATGGTGATGTATGTGGCGTGGCCCTGCCCTGCCTCCTCCTGCCCCGGACAGCCACAGACGGCCCGCCCTCTGCCCGGGCTCAGCCCGGCACGTCCCGCACGACGGGAGGCATTCCGCTCTTTGTTGGCGCCTCCGGGCACTGCGTATGACATCCCAGGAGCCCCTCTGCCACTGGGGCACCTGGGAAATGTGGTGTTTTGCTGGCCGTTCCCCTCACGGCAGACTGGAGCAAAGGTGGTAGCCTGGTGCTGGGCTATGCCGTTGCCATCACGGCGATGAGTCTGCCTGCAAGCGAACGCCCCCACAGAGAGCTCGGCGCTCCGCTCTTTGTTGGCGCCTCCGGCGCTCCGTATGACGTCCCAGGTGCGCCTCTGCCACTGGGGCACCTATGAAATGTGGTGTTTCGCTGGCCGTTCCCCTCACGGCGGACTGGGGCAAAGGTGGTAGCCGGGTGCTGGGCTATGCCGTTGCCGTCACGGCTGCACTTTGGAATTAAAATGTCAGAAAAATGCGACATTTACAGCAAAAGCGTCTTTCTTTTTTGGATCCATTTTACAGGGAAGCAAATAAAAGAAAGGAGAGGAAAGAGAGTGAGAGCCCCCGTCTTGAAGTCACGGTTTTCATGGGCTTCCGCAGGGGGTGCAAGGCGGGTCGCTCCTGGGGGGCAACCGCTCCTCCTTGCCCCCCCACCCCCCACTGACGCCCATGCCTTGGGGCTCATTACTTCAGGAGGCAGCAAACAGCAAAGTCCTTCAAGCCTTTCCTTGGTTGTAACAGCAAACCGCAGGCCAGCCCCAGATCACCCAGCAAAGGTCAGTCTTATCCTTCAGTAGTTTCTTCCTTGGAAAAGGTCCTCTTGACCACGAAGTAGCTCTAGTCTTGTTCACACTTGATCAAGCCATTCTCCAAAGTTCAGGGGCTTCAGCTCTCATAGTTATACCACTCAATGGCTTGGAAGTCTTTGTGCTTCAGGGGGCACTGACCCCTGTTCCAACCAGTTCTGGGTGCTTTCCTGTCAGTGACACCTCTCTTCCTTTGATTAGAGGGGGTCTGGATTCTCAATCACTTAGTGGGAGATGAGCCAATTATTTTATAGCAGCAACCCAGGCCTCGTTAACTCTACCGACTTCTCCTCCCCCTACACTCTAGATGCAGCTCAGCCTGTTGCTGTCTCACCTCTACCCCTGGGTCAAGACATTCCCCAGATCCTATTGCTTTCAAATCCAGACAGTCAATCCACAGCCAGGCATAGACACACAGAAATGTTAGAGCACAAAACGCAGCCACTGCTAAAAGAATGGCTTCTGAACACACAATGCAAAAACCACGTACATAAAAAAATGTGTTATTACATTTTGAGTTCAGGCATACTAAGCACCTTTCCATCTTTAGCCTTTGGGAAGACAGGCTGGAAAACATATTACACAGCCTTCCCATTCTAATCTATGAGCAAGATGGCCTTTCAACAGTGAAGCAACGAAAATGGAGATTATTTCACTGTCAGGACATGGCACACATCTTAGTACATGTCCTACCTTTCACATGCACTGCACCCTGTCCAGGGAGTACCCTAAACCTACCATAGGGATGTAGGATGTACACAGAAAGGGAAGGGTAAGGTTTGGCAAGTGAATACACTTGACAGAACAACATGGCAGTTTAACAAACTGTGTGCAGGCCCTGCAATGGCAGGCTTGAGTTCCCTTTTTAAGGCTACTTGTGTGGGTGGCACAAATGGTGCTGCAGGCCCACTAGTAGCAGTTGCGTTACCAGCCCTGGCACACATAGTGCACTTTCTTAGGGACTTCACTTAGTAAGCCAAACATACCAATCATGGACAACCAACGAGTGTGGTCTTATTGTGAGACACTTGAGTAGTGCTTATATCAGTCTATGACACCCTCACTCTCGTTTCCGGTTGACGGTGGTGACGGATAAAAAACCTACCTATATTTACATAGCTTATTTCAAGCTTGATACTTCTCAAAGGTTCTCTATTACCATTTCCATTTGTCTGCGGTTGATATCCCAGCACACTGTCATGTGGCTGTGCGAAATCTTTTGCAGGAATACCTCGTTTCACTAGAGGGACAGGTGGTGGTTTTTGTAGTTTCTGCTGACTCGGCGTACCCGTTTGAGTTGTATTACTCGTGGGTCACATTTCCTGCGGGGGATGCTAATTCTGGTGTTTTTACACTTACACCCCCGCAGATGCTCCTGAAGTGTATGCTCCATAGCGGACAGTAGGAATTCCAATTTCTGCTTGGCAGCATGCCGTTTGGTTTAATGGCGCCCTCCCACACATTATTACAGCGGTCAGACAAGGGCTGTTATCCATTCCAGGCGCTACTTGGCCTGTTGTGGCTGCCTACGCCCGCATCCTTTGGCAGGGCAGTTAACAGCTCAGCAACTGGAACCCCTATATGCATCTTCGGCAGCAGTTATTAGGGGTCTGGTTCACTTCATTACTCGCAACCTCCCGGGTGGGGCCCGGGGGGTGCGGTGCATCCAGTTGGCGGTGGCGGACGCAAACTTAGTCCTGTCATGGTTAATGCAGTCCTGGGCAAGCTTCCCCAGGATAAGGAAGAGATGCCTTTTCGGCTTGCAGAGAAATTTGACCAACTGGAAACAGTGTTCCCAAATACTAGTCCTTCTGAAAAACACAGGAATCTCACCGTGAATTTGCAGAAAGACTTAGTGCCTGACGTAACTGAGTGTACAACTTGGGGGGTGATTTTTGGGGCAGTCTACACTAGTTGCTTTGCACCCCATCAATGACTGTTTTGCCCACTGTGATCAAGCGTGTTAAGGATGAGCACATGCCAGAGGCAGCAGTGGAGTTGGGAATGCGACTCATGGGAGCGTTTGATATGGCACGCAATCTCGTCCTTGCAAATGTCAAGGGGGATGCAGTAAGTTTCCATGTCTCTAATACTCTGCACGAAGTTCCCGACGCCGACAAACCCCGTCAGAGCCTTATAAGACCGGGGGCTGCAATAGTTTAGGTGTTAAGCCTTTCACGAAAAAAGAAAAGCAACAGCAAACTCAGCAAGGGTCATTTGATAAAGATGACCGCACAAAAGTTCAGAAACAAAATTGGAGTAAGAACATAAAAACGCGGAAAGCAGCAGCAGCAGAAACAGGGTTCCAGTCCCGCTTCACCTACACCTGCCCCTGTTGAGCGTAATTATGATTTGTGCGACCGCAGTACTATTAAGTCACCTAATAGGTTTGAGGTTCCTGAACAACATTCTCCTCGCTCTTTACAGGCAACATCGGTAACAACCACCAGTGGAGGAGGCAAAGGTCAAGGTGCCCAACAGAGCCGTGAGCAGCCTTGTAAGGCTGAAGGAAAAGGCAAGCAGGACGAGTCACCGCGTCAAAGACCCCAGTTTCAGAAAAAGAAAGTTGCTGCTGTAACAGCGAGATATGCCATAGATAGTGAGAACGCAGCTTCGGAATCTGACATGGGCACTGACACTGCTGGACAGAGTGGTGTATATTACCATTGTTCGAGAGTCGCTGTGTCCAATACTGAGGGTGACAGTGACTGACTCCTTCATTGTAGTGGAACCAGCTGACACTAGAGTGGCTCCCCTGAAAGACTTTATGAAATAGTCCTTGTAATTGAAGGAGACATAGAACGTACCATAAAAGGTTATTTTTTTTTAAATCGAATGACTACTTATTATATTTGGTTGGCGGAGGTCGACTGGCCCCCACCTTTTGTTTTGGCCGCTCCACAAGGGAAGGATGTGATCCTATCTGCTTTCACGCACACTGTGCCGAAGGAGGAGGCGCTGCAGTTTGCAGAAGATTGAGCCAAAGAACTTGCGACGGTGTTGTACTATACACTGTGGATGGGACAAATTTTCCCCTCAACATTAGATCCCTTTGCGGTCCATGCCACAACCACAAACCCAGTACCCCATACGGCGTGAAGCGAAAACCTTTGTAGCCAAAATCCTTGAACAATTGGAATATCAAGGTGTAATTGAAATGTCTGTGTCTCCGATGAATAACCCACTTTTTACTGTGACCAAGCCAGATGACTCGTACTGTTTGGTATTAGATTACCGCCACTTAAACTTTCATTGTCGTACGTGTACGGTGCAGAATACTCACAGTTCTGCTCCTGTGGATAGTCTTGTGCTTAAAAGGTCCAAAACCACGCTTGACATTTCCAATGGCTTTTTTGCCCCTAACTTGTCCCCCCTTAGTAGTCAGTGGACAAGTTTTACCTGTGGTGGGAAGCAGCACCAATTCTTTCGATTGGCCATGGGCTACAAGAACAGTCCAGGCATTTTTGCCTCCCGAATCGTTTACCTGCTTAAGAGGCTCGAGGCAGATGCATGTTCATATATGGATGACATTTATCTCACAGACGCCGAATTATGGCCGCATCTGTGCCCTGTTGACCGCATAATTTTCTGTTTTGCTGACTTTGGCTATAAATTCAACTTTGTAAAATCACACATTGCAGAATACACAGTGTAGCTCCTGGGCTATGTATCACCCCCTGAGCACACAAATGAGTAACTGAAAATGGTCTCAACTAAATTATAGTTGCACAAAGAAAATTAAATAGATGGCAATCCACTTAGTATCATGACAAAATCAAGTCCATTCTCCAGACGTTGTAGTCACTGTAGGTCTTCAAAGATTTATTCCAAAATAATGTAAATTCTGTACATCAGTCTCTGTGCATAGATGGTACATCAGCCAACACGTGTTTCGTCGTGTATTTATATTACACATAGACTTCTTCAGGGCTGCAACCAAATAAACATTGCCCATAAATAAAATGCTACTACTATATGTTACCAAAAGAAGAGAAAAAGAATATATAGTTCCCTTCACCAACAAAGAAAGAAAAGTTCATACAAGGTCTTAGCCAACGTGTAGGTACTTATCATGAGAAAGAAAAGAGATTTCCATAGCTCTAACAGGGGTGGAAAGTTCACACTCACTGAGTGTGAACTTTCCACCCCTGTTAGAGCTATGGAAATCTCTTTTCTTTCTCATGATAAGTACCTACATGTTGGCTAAGACCTTGTATGAACTTTTCTTTCTTTGTTGGTGAAAAGTTCATACAAGGTCTTATCCAACGTGTAGGTACTTATCATGAGAAAGAAAAGAGATTTCCATAGCTCTACATTCAAAACCCACACTGCTGACCACCAAATGCTGGACCAGAGATCCCTGGTTGGATGAGGTAGTTACCTTAGCCCAAGTAGGTACCCACGTTCCAAAATCAGGGAAAGGAAGGTCACCTTCTTGGATCGCCCCGCTCACTCCCTTGGTAGCTTAGCACGAGCAAACAGGCTTATCTTCAAAGCAAATGTATAAAGTATTTGCAACGACGCTCACAATAATCCAATGATGACACCACATGAGTTTTATAAAATGAGCATAAACTTTATGTAAAAAGATATATGATAAGACCACATGACATAAAACCAACATATGAGGTTGTGTAATATTTCTCCTGGCTGGTTGTTATGCTGGGATGATTTATGGCCCCGGTTTACTATACGTATGATTGATGCGACAATCGACAGTAAGATGAGAGTCTTTCCCCTGCCAGCCGGTATGAGAGGACATGGCTGGATAAGGTTTCCACTATGAGGATGTCCAACACTGGTGCAGTGACCAAGTGGTGAGCCCTGATGAATCTGCCAATAAGTGTGTAGGGCAGTGAAACATGTTGGCTATGGGTATTGGTATGCGATGTTTAGCTACCAGCCTTCTTTTTTTATTTTTTTTATTTTTGAAAACCTTTATTTGAGTAAATGGGTGCATACAAATACGGGCCTACAACTAACCCTGGGCGGAGTTGGCGGAGTGGGGCTTCGCGGAGCTACGCGAAGTGGGCGAGAAACTACGCCCACCTCCGCACTCCGCGTAGCCCCACTCCGCAAACACCACCCGGCCGCCAGCCCCGCCACCCGCCTCCCGCCTCCCTCCCGCCCTCCCTAAATACTTTAAATTAAAGGAATAAATTAATTTAAAACGCACTTACCTTGCCGGCCGCTTCCCGCCGCGTCCCCGGGGCTCGCTATCTTCCGTCTTCGTCTTCTTTCGTAATGCGCATGCGCGGGCGGCCGCGCATGCGCATTTCTCACGAGAAAATGCGCATGCGCGGCCGCTCGCGCATGCGCATTACGAAAGAAGACGAAGACGGAAGATAGCGAGCCCCGGGGACGCGGCGGGCAGCGGCCGGCAAGGTAAGTGCGTTTTAAATTAATTTATTCCTTTACTTTAAAGTATTTAGGGAGGGCGGGAGGGAGGCGGGTGGCGGCCAGCTACGCTCCGTTTGCGGAGTGTGCGTAGTGCCGCCTGGCTCCGCCGGCTCCGCAAAATGCGGAGTAGGCGGCACTACGCACACTCCGCAAACGGAGCGTAGCTGGCCGCCCACCCCTACCTACAACCCGGGGGCCGGCCACGGAACAAAACTGGAAAGCACCACTATCAATTAAAGGCACGGAGTGGTTAGACGATATTACCCAACGTTGCAAGTCCATGATACTAACTAAATGGAACCACTCGACATAGGATCAAAGGAGGTTAATTTTTATATATTGAAAGAATAAAGGATCAGTTGTATAGATAGCGACCTGGTGTACGTGGCGGGGAACAAAACCAACTATATCATAGTAGTAAATCCACAGTTCAGTAATCAGAAAGGTCCAGAGCATGCAAACCATAGGTTCACTTACAGTTCCTCATTGGTAGTGTCCACTCGCAACCTCATGTACCCAGAGACAAACTGAACAGCGTTTCCGTAATAGTAAAAACCATCAGGGAGACAGATAAGTTGCAATCATTATACAACCCAACCCGGAAAATAAGAAAACAAAAGTACTAAAAAGAGGGAATAGGGGGACTCCACGTTACTGTACCCGCCCCACGGTGGTAATGGCGATCAATAATGCAAATAGCGAACGTGCTTAGGGGCGGGGCAACTAATTCAGGATAAACAGAGCCATGGGTACCATATTACATATAATACCTAATCCTCCCCCCAGTAACTCACCCCGCGGGAATACGCACAGTCGTGGAGACCCAAGAAAAGGACACGAAAGAGCCATAGAAACAAATACCTATCTAATAGACCCTAATCCACCCGCCCCGCCCTGCCCCCCTGCAGAAGGCTACGGCCTACCCCCCCCAGCAGCGTGCCTGTCGCCCTAATTATGAACCCGAAATATAGAATGAGATGATATAGAGAAAAGGAAAGAGAAAGAGAAAAAAGGAAAGCCTGGGGAGAGGAACCATGTAGCAGAAGGTGCGGCCCCCGCCCCCCGCCCACATAAACCATGAGTGTGGCCCAAAACGAAACTGGCAAGTTTTCAGTTATCCATAAATATAAAGGAATCGACAAAGTATCACAATTTGGGGCAGTCCATATCTCCGTGCACCGAATAGTAGTCCTCCAAAGTAAGAACCGGGCTCATCCTAGTCCTTTCTTAGCTAACGCCACGATGTACGTCGATGCAGTGGGCATAAAACATGGCGATGAGAAAAGGCCGTGGAAAAGTCGCTGGACGATCAATGGAAGCAACCCATGAGACCTCCTCTGCCGATGGCAATGCAGGAGCTGTTCACGGCAGTCGTGAATACCAGTGTCAATTATCACCAGCGGTTCTACCCGCTTACGTATCGGATCATCGCTACCCCAACCAGAAAGCGGGGAACAATCAACGACCACCTCGGGCCCATCCACGTCCCCAAGGGACGACCCGGGAGCAATGGCGGCCATCACATCGTCCTGTACACAAGAACCCTGGGCCATGGTCAATTTCCAAATCTTCAACGCTTGCAGGACGTCGCCAATCGTGGGTTCGCGCTAACCAGTGCAGGCCCAAGCGGACCAAAAAGGCAAGGAATCGGGATCCCGGGGCGTTACACAGGACATGGCATCAACCTCCATTTTGCGACTATTGCGCCGTCTCTTCGAAACCAACTCCAGGGGTGGGCTCACCTGTAGGGCCCCGCGGGATCCCCCTCAAGTGCACAAACAGCACCCACGGTGCTGAAATGATGACCACCAAAAGAGGGAGACCCGCCGGCGACACCGCTCCGCTGGAATCACTCTCCGCCACCGAGCGATGGAGTCCGGCATGGCCGGACTGCAACAAAGGGGGGAGCCACCAACACGGCCTCCCCTACACACAACTTGCCGCACACCACCTCTGGAGCACCGGACGATAGTCCCAGGCGCATTCATTTGCCTCCGGGCTCTTCGCACATCGGCATCTTCTGGCCGGCCCCAATCCTCCACCCGAGGCCGCCGCCGACACCGTCTCGCCGGCAACTCGCTAAGGGCGAGGCCCCGGTCTCCACCCCGAAGAGGCCGCACTTTCCGGGAGGACGCCGCTGCGGACCCACTGAGCGCCGGATCCACCAGGATGGATGGTAAGTGACTGCGGAACTTTGCATATAAATTGTTATCATTTTTGGGCAGGATGAGTTACAGGATAGTCGAGTTTAGGCAGGGAGGCCGGCGGAGCCGAGCTACCGTGCGGCCATCTCGATGTCGAGCTTGGCTCCGCTACCAGCCTTCTTAATTCACCAGTACACATCATATCCAGTAATAAAATTGTAACATTGGTGTGACTGCTGATTTTAATCACTTTTGTTGTCATATCAAGGAGTGATTCCTTGAGTGTTTTTGTCTTGCACCCGTCTTTTTGCACAAACACGCATGGTTTCGTTTTGGACACTTGTTTTTATTTTGAAAAGGAATGGCGACTAATGATGAGAAAGGGGTAGGAAACTGGTAACATCTGCCAAGTGCCCCGAGGGTGTTCGCCCGTGAGGCGCCTTCATTTTCACCACACATTTTTTATGTTTGTCTATTTCTAAGTGTTGGTATATGTACTGTCTCAGGTGAGCAGTCATAGGTGGATGTGTCGATTTGAAAGCAGCCCGGATTCTCCCTTTGTGGTTACAAATAATGGTTTGATTTGGACGGGTAGGCACTTGAAGAACACACCCAACTTTATGTAGAGTAGGTGTGTGGTCTGGAATCAAATAGTATATTTTCCAGCTAACAATATTAGGATGCCCCATTAGACGAATGTTAACCCACGTCCAGGGTACAGGGATCTTTTGGTATTGACGGTTGTTATGCCAGCCAGCCTTTGTAAGTTCTGGGGATGTCAATGAGCACTTCTGAACATTCTCCTGTTCTCCTAATCACATGTCATACAGTTCGTAATGCTAGAATCAGATACTTCTACAATATAAAAAAACTGTAATGGGTAATGCAGCAATCAGATGTGAGAAGTTGGGCTGGGATATGCTGTCCACTATTTTAGTGGGCACCTTGCACCAGTCCAAACGACCCCTTGTTGATGGTAGGTTAAAGACAACCTTAGAGAAAGCTATCCTAGTGGTAGCTGTGGAGAGCAGTCTTCAGGCTAATTCTTAAAGGAATGTAAAGAAGCTTGTTTTACCAGTCAATAATCTTGTGAATGACCAAATGAAAGGAGGTACATATATAAAATATATGTATTTATTCTAAACACACTCATCTAATCTCTTTATGAGGCTAGAGGCAAAAGTACATCAGTTAGACTTATTTTGCACACAGTAAATTAGCACAGTATACGTTTAGTCCTAGGGGCCTCACAAACCATATACTAAGAAAGTGGTATTAGAACCATGAGGGACATAGAGGCAAGGCCTAGGACCTGTAGAACCACTGGGGTAACCAGGACTCACCCAAGATAGGGATGCAGGAGACCTACGGGGGACGTGTGCAGTGTCTAAACACAGCCGCAAATTAATATTGACTTCTATGGAGAAAGTTGCGATTAGGATTTTAAAGATTAGGGATACTTCGGAGTGGACTAGGAGCAACCCCCTTGAGAACTAGACAGTTTGAGAGTCAAGACCCTGCGGGAGCACCAAAGTACTTGTGTACCTCACCCTGGGAAGCTGGGTGCATAGGTGTCTTTTTGTGTCGGGTTTCGTCGTTGTTTCCTATTGCGAACTACAAAGAAGTGCTGCAGGCGACCCAGTGAAAAGTGTCCGGATGAATCCAAGGGTGGATCGGAGATCTGAAGAACCTGAAAGCAGAGGGTAAAGAGTCTGGGTCACTTGCCAGTGACCAGGGAGGCAAGAAAAAGATGCCCACCGATGTCTGGTGATTTCAGGTGCAGAAGGTGAAGTTTGACTCTTAAGCCACGAGGACCAGGAGGCGTCGACAACAACCAGGAGCTGGATTCGAGCTGTCTCATGTTAGATGTCGAGTGCTGCAGTGTCAGTATCATATTGATTAAACCCAACAAGTCTTGGCAACAGCAACCCACGTAGAATGCAAAGATTGGCTTCTGAGCATACCAGCAAGGTCTGAAGGACTCACCCTTTGGCTGGGATTCAGGGCACATATGGAGCAACCAGGAAAGCCAAGAAACAAAAGAGTTACTTTCGTGGGGACCCACCAGTCGATGGACCAGGGATCGCAAAGGGGCCTTGAGCAGAAATGCTAGAAGCGGGCCCACGGAACACTCGTGGAGTGTAGGCCCACAATCTTTAGTGCAGATGGTGCTCAGGGCTTGGACTGCGTGTAGCCCAATGCACAACTTCGGGAAAGCTCGGGACATAGATGCACTTGCAAATGTACACGGTGTCCAGGAGTTCCGGTCCCACGTCTCTCGTGATGGGTGCAGGAGATATCTGGAAGTCCATGTCCTGTGTCACAAATCCGTCGGGATTTGGCGGGAGCCTTGGAAATGCAGACCGGCAAGATGCTTCTTCGGTGCCTGTTTGAACAGGGGAGTCACTGCTTGACCCCAAGGGAGATTCTTCCATCTTCTAATCGAAATAGAATGTCAAAGATCCAGGATATATGTTGCCGAGTTTAGTCCAAGGTAATCTAAAGTCCTAAGGACTGGGTTCCCATACTTATACTAAGTTTAGGGGTTGGACTTACTCTAGGGACCCACCTGTGGGTGGATCCAGGGAGGGGGTGATTACACCCCTTTCTCTTTGTCCAGTTTCACACCAGATCAGGGGCTAAGTACCTCTGCAACCGGTTTGAACTGGGGTATGCACTGGGACACCAGAGTGCCCCAGGCAGTGTGTGAAAAGCATTCACTGAATGCACACCCTGCCCCAATACACTAAATTCTGTCTGGGGAGGTGGTTACTCCTCCCTGAGACAGGAAACCTATTGTCCTGGCCTCCCCTGCCGGAATTTCGTCCAGCTGCAGGAGGTCAGACTCGTGTCTGTGGCAGCAGCATCCATTTTGTGATGATGGGGCTCTTTTAAACTATTACTGGTTAAGTAAAGGTGTACATGTCTTCTCCCTCTAGAAGGGTGGAATTCTTCCCCAGCAGCCAGAGCTGGCAGAGGGTAGGATTCCAAATTGTTTGACACCAAACACGGCATGTTTTGATTCAGCCATTCCAAAGTTAGCATTTACCGCAAGGTTATAATGAACTTGTATATGGTATGGCTGTATCACAGAACAGATACAGAGAAGTGTTTCTGAAAGCTGCAGAGGGGCTCAGCTCCAGTTTGGGTACCCTCTCACACAAAACCAGGCACTCTGACTTCAGGATTGTTAAGGCCTGCCATAGGATTGACTTATAGGTTTATATGTGTCTGTTATTTAAGGTAGATATAGGTAGCCAATATCTTAGTAAGGGGTGCAAGCACCACCTTATCCATGATGTACTAGCAGGCCTGTGATGCCAATTTGGAAGGCTTCCCAGGGGGGACATATTACATGCTTCAGCCGCTGGTAGGCCTCTGGGATACCTATGCCCTTGGTACCTAAGGTACCATACACTAGGGACTCACAAGGGTAACCCAGTAACCAATCTGAAGTGTACCTAATGTACATGCCATCAATTTAGAGAGGAAGCAGCTAGGCTGGGGTCCTGGTTCGCAGGGCCCCAGCCAGACTAAAGTCGAAAAACAGTGAAACATCAGCAAAAAGTGGAGGTAACCATAGTAAGCAGATCCTAATCTCCTACATCAGACACCCTGCAATGAAATGAATGCAATGCATAACGAGGGAACAGACACTTTGCAAGATAAAACATTGCAATGCGTAATCCAACCAACAGAGTAGTTTGTTCTTCAGAAACAAGGCGATGCGTCATATGACAATCGAGTAGTTCATTATACAGAAAAGTTGTAATGTGTAATATGTCAGTCAGATACTTCTTTCTCAGAAATGGAATACTTTGTAGTACACTCAGGCCCGATCACCGGGCCTTTAGCCGTCTCTCTGCCTCCTCCTCTGACCTTCAGTCAGCCTCTCACAGTTGCCCCCAACACAGTAAAATGAAATCCGAAAAGTGCTGTTTCGTACTCCGGCCCCTGTACCGCCACTCCCATTTGTCAATACGGGCCGCGACAAGAGCCGAGGCAGAGGCTTGCATTGCCAACACAAGAGAGTAGCCAAGAGCGTCTCCCACTAAGCCCGTACCCTGCCCCAGGAGTCGACACATGTTACCTGGGGGGGCACAAACTCACTCTCCTCTCCTCGTCCAGCGACTGGGCCTCCGAGCACTTTTGTGAAATGGCAACGGCGGGTCGGGCTGGAAACTCAACTCCTCCTGGACTGCTGGTACAGGCCGCTTTACTTACGAAGATCTCAGGCTGCCACAAAGCACACACACAGCGTTGCTGAGTCTTCCTTCACTCCGGGTGCACGATCACTGGGCACTCCACTCACAGGTCTCAGGCTGCACGTAGATCACACACGCAGCCTCGCTGAGACTCCCTTTACTCCGGTGCACACAATCACATGCAAATCCTCGCGAAAGTCTCCCGGTGCACAACGCACCCGCACACAGCAGCGATGAGACTCACGTGGATTACAGTGCACACGATAACAAGGTAATTCCTCACAAAACCCTCACAGTGCACAACTCACACGCTCACAACATTGATGAGACTCACTTGCCTTCTGGTGCACACCATCAATGGACAATCCTCACAACTTGGTTCAGGTTGCACAAAGCCCACGCACACAGTGTCGCTGATCCTTGCTTGGATTCCAGGTGCCCCCCTGAAGGTCTCAGAGCTGCACAAAGCACATGCCCACAGCATCACTGAGACTCACTGGACACCAGGCGCCTACGTATACAGGCAGTTCTTACGAGGGTCTCAGCACGCTCCCACAGAGCCGCTGAGACTCTCCTGGAAACTTTTATGTTCCTGTGTTCCAAACAGGGAGCCAGCTCACCTCAGGCCCTTGGGGATAGTTACTTCAGGAGACAATACACAGCAAACTCCTTTAAGCAGGGGACCACAGCACACAGCAAAGTCCCTTTAGCCTTTCCTTGATTAAAACAGCAAACTGCAGGGCAGCCCTAGACCACCCAACAAGGGTCAGTCCTATCCTTCAGTCGTTTCTTCCTTGGAAAAGGTCCTCTTGACCACGAAGTAGTTCCAGTCTTGTTCACACTCGATCAAGCCATTTGCCAAAGTTCAGAGGCTACAGCTCTCATAGTTATACTCCTCAATGGCTTGGAAGTCTTTGAGCTTCAGGGAGCACTGACCCCTGTTCAAACTAGTAGTGGGTGCCTCCCTGCAGTGACACCTCTCTTCCTTTGATTAGTGTGGGTCTGGATTCTCAATCACTCAGTGGGAGATGAGTCAATTGTTTTATAGCAGCAACCCAGGCCTTTTCACCTCTAAGGGCTTCTCCTCCCCCTACACTCCAGATGGAGGTCAGCCTGTTGCTGTCTCACCTCCTCCCCTGGGTCAAGACATTCCCCAGATCCTATCGCTTTCAAATCCAGACAGACAATCCACAGCCAGGCAGAGAAACACAGAAATGTTAGAGCGCAAAACTCAGCCACTTCTAAAAGATTGGCTTCTGAACACACAATGCAAAAAACACTTACAGAAAAATGTGTTATTACATTGTGACTTCAGGCATACTAAACTTCACCTTTCCATCTTAAGCCTTTGGTAAGATAGGCTGGAAAACATATTACAGAGCCTTCCCATTCTATCCTTTGGGCAAGATGGCCTTTCACCAGTGAAAAACTAAAATGGAGATTATTTCACTGTCAGGACATGGCACACACCTTAGTACATGTGCTACCTTTCACATGCACTGCACACTGTGCGCAGGGTGTACCCTAGACCTACTATAGGGGTGTCAGATGTGCACATAAAGGGAAGGGTAAGGTCTGGCAAGTGAATCACTTGACAGAACAACATAGCAGTGTAACAAACTGCATGCTGGCTTTGCAATGGCAGGCCTGAGTTCCCTTTTTAAGGCTACTTGGGTAGGTGGAACAAATAGTGCTGTAGGTCCACTAGTAGCAGTTGCATTACCAGCCCTGGCACACATGGTGCACTTTACCAAGGACTTCACTTAGTGAGGCAAACATACCAATCATGGACAACCAATTATCATTACTTCATACAGGGAACACTTTTACTTTGACACTGTTTAGCAGTGGCAAAGTGTCCAAAACATCTAAGTTGGCAACACTTTGTCAGAAAAAGGACTGGGGGAAAGCCAAAAATTGAGGGACTTTAGCCAAAAAGGGACAAGTCCTACAATGAGTATGTAATTTCTTCCTTTTTTAAAGCTCTGAGCAAATTCTCTTTGTTACTATACCGGCCAAATACAAAGTATTTTGTCGACTGGTCTGCCTTTAATGTCTGAACAAAAGTAACATAGGCATAAACAACTGCTATTTTCATGTGTTACCAACTCAAAGCCCTGTCTGTTGGTTTTTGTGAATGGCTGTTTAGAAGAGAAATATTGCAGGTCTTTTCACAGAATGGCCTAATGGAGGAAATGATTAATGATGGCTAATTATGCATTAAGGTATATTTCTGTGTGTGGCCCATCTGCCACGTGACAGGTTCTTGATATGGCTAATTTTATTAAAAGCTCAGCTTTTAGAATATTGTATTAGTAAAGCAACACTAGTTGACAGGCAATATGCTAGCATAAAGTTTGTGTGTAGATTTATGGCAGCTTGAAGTGATCATTAGGGCCAGAAACATAAAACAATAATAATAATAATCCACATTTGTAAAGCGCGAACAATCACCTGTAGGGGTGTCTAGGCGCATGCTTCAATGAGTCACCAAAGTAAGAATTGCACTATATATTGTGGACAATAGTGCAACATGACCCATCTGTGCGATAAAGGAGGCAGTATCAAGGATGTGGATTCATTCATTGTGGATTCATTCATTTCTGTTTAAAATGGCATGGAGAATAGTAAGATCAATCATCTTTTGTTAAACGTCTATTTTTGAACAGCAACATCTGTATCAAGTGGCACTCAGGATTCTGCAAACTTGCATAACCACACTCGGTTGGGCATAACCACACTCAGTTGCTAGTGCTAAATTAGAGCGGAGGTTGCAGTTGGGCCCCAATGGCTCTTCTTGTAGGGACAAGAATGTATTTTTCCTCATCAGACTTTGGCTCAGAGCAAGAATAAATAAAAGGCAGATGCAGGAAAGAAGAGAAAGCCAAAAAGATTGATGACTAAAGGAGAACACACGGATGAAAATGAACTTGCAAGAGGTGAGCTAAAGGTGAAGTGAGGGATTGGTGGTGGATTAAAGAGGCATAAGGTGAAATCAAAATCATGCAGGATTCATAATAATCACCCAGACATCCATTAGAGCAGGCTGCAGGCTTCTGAGCAAAATTCTGGGCGCCAGCACTTATTTTTTTGCAAATTAAGCATTGTCTAATGAATGTGGTATTATGAAAAATGTGCCTTAAATTTAGGTGTTTCTTGAGCAACTAGTATTTATTCAGGTTTTCCTGTACCTAATTGGCATAAAATCACCAGAGTTTAGCAGGGGCTAACAGCCCTGGCATTACTGTTATGCAATGTAATATTTACAGTTTTTTGTGATTGGAGATTTCCCAGTGCCCATCTGCTCATAAAGTAACATGACTGTATTTCCTATCATCTATCTGCACAGGAAGTGACATCACAGAATTTCCCATCATCCAGCAACGTAGGAAGTGACATCACTGCATTTCCCAGGAGCATCAAAAAACAAAGTGGTGGATGGGATGCTTGAAATAATCTTAGCCACTGGCAGTAGTTCAAGCCACATCGTAATCCATATTTTTTTGCCTTTCTCGCCACCGGAGTTTGGACCCAGCCACATGCACATCAATCTTGACCCTGCTCCAATGGAAACAGTCAGCCTGAAATGCCAGGGCTGGTCCACCCTGAACTGGAAAGCAAGGAACCAAGGACCAGTTTCACCCTAGTTAGGGTTAATGAGCAAGGTATAGCTAGGTTTCCAGTGGCACAGTGAGCACAGGAACTATGTCTGAGTATACCTGTCACACTTAGGGCATACAAAATAAGTGATGGATGGAAATGCTTGAATTAATCCCAGCTATTGGCAATCACTCAGGGTCACATTCAAATGCATACCTTTTCACCCAACAAGCCACCTCAGTGGCCCATCATCTATTTGCACAGAAAGTGCCAACATAGGTTTCCTGCCTCTGCTTTTGCTATATTTAATGACAGCTACAGCACCAACGTGTATTGGGCATGCCAAAATAGTGCCTGTCTGTGCCTAGACCATACCCTGTGCTAGGAACCCTGGTTCTTCTCTACACACCACTACTCTGCTGCACTCCACTGTGCTCCTAACCCTGACCCTCCATGTACTGCTGCCATACTGCACCACACCGAAGGAGCATTCACATGCACCTCCTACAAGTTCTCATGCACTCTCTCCAGACCCCACCCCAACGATTCCTGCACTTACATCACCCAGCATGCCCGATCACTCACAGAAACCAGCTACCACACATACCAACTGCATGCCACACTTACATGTATGCTCCTCAACACCTTTTACTCACCAAACAATCCATAGAGAAATTGGACCTACTACACGACCATGCTCCGCAACAGTTCTCTCTCACAGAAACCTGGCTCAACCGAACCTCAGCACTGGAAATTTCTATAGCTATCTCCGCAGCTACAAGATCATCAGGTAAGACCATTGGTACAAGCCCAAATGCTGAGTCGCCATCATCTTCAAAGATACCAACAGCTGCACCACCTACACAGATACCCCCACCAGCTCCATGGAACACCTTAAGTTTGAAATATGCATCACAGCCAACTTCTAACTGGGTGGAACCCTCACATACAGACCACCAGGTTGCAGCACCAATTTTCCCAATGACATCATGTCATCACACCTGGAGGTGGCCTTAATTTTCACCTAGAAGACCTCAAATACCTACACACTACCGTACTTCTTGAAAACGTAAGAAATATTGGCCTCACCCAGTATGTTACCAAACCCATCTACACCGCCGTACACCTATTGGGCTATGACTATGCCCTTGTCAGTTTCAACATACTCATCCCACACTACCACAAACCTTTAACCAAAGGAACAGCCCGCCTTACCTGGCGAAGCATCTCTGAAAAGGAGTGAGCTTCCGCTCTCTCGAAGCACTAGCATAAGCACAGCAGAAATTTGCTGAAAGCCATCAAGAAATTAAACAGCTGGATCACTTCATGCACAGAAACACTGCCTCCCCTCAACCACAATAGCAAGAGGACAGCTGGTTCACAGAGGATTTCAGGCTGACAAAAGCCACTGGAAGCAACAGGAGCACAAATTTAGAACAAGTCAAGTCATCACAGATAAAACGTCTTCAAAAATACCACCTGTAGTTAAGAAACACCAAGTGCACAGCTCATGCAAACTGCATCAATGCCAACACAATTTGCCATAATCAAAGATTTCACTGCACCTCCTGCAGCCTTCAGCAACATCACCCCCTCACAAGACCTTTGCAACAAGCTCTCAAATTCTTCTCCAGCACAATTGACTCCAAATACAACAACTTCAACCCCCAGTCAGACCCTGTCACCATCGCAAATCAATTTCCCATCACCTCCTGGTCTGCTGTCACCTTTGTCAAAATCACTGTTGCCAGTTAGACCATCCATTTGGGGGCTCCACCTGACCCTTGCCCCTACCACGCCTTCACTAAAGAACTCCTAATGATCAGAAGGGCACTAACAATCATACTCAATCCCTCCATTGACTCAGTCACATTCCTAGACAGCTGGATACATGCCACCATCATACCCCAGCCACGCTTTCCAACTACAACCTTAACTTCCTCCTACCATACTCCACAAAAGTCTTAAAGAAAAAATGTCAACTGCCACCTCCTCAGAAACCATTAGCTCCTCAACACCATGCAGTTCCAAATCAGGCCCAACCATTTTACATAAGCAGCACTAATTGCTGCCGCAGATTACATCTGCATGATTCAAGACAGAGGAGAAATGACTGCCCTAATTTTACTGGACATCTCAGTAGCATTTGACAGTCTCACACGTCATCCTCATAAGGCTCCAGCATAAGATTGGTATCCAAGGCCCTCTCTCTGCTGGATTGGCTCCTTCTCAATGTACAGACCTCAAGCTTTCAGCCTGGTTCCATACTCCCTGGAGGTCCGCAAACCCATCTACAGAGTGCCTCAAATGTCACTGTTCAGCCCCACCTCCTTCAACTCATACACAATCCCTCTGGCCAATGTCAATCATGCTCATGACAACACACAACTTGTACACTCCCTCTAGGACAAGACCTCCAACACAAGGAAAAAGTTCACTGTCTGCATGACCAAAGTGCCTAACTGGATGAAAACCAACTGCCTCAGACTGAGCACGGGTAAGGCAGAAGTAGTGATCTTCGGCGAGAACACCTCACCATGGACTCCAACTAGTGGCCAGCCAAACTTGACCCACACCCAGAACCCCTGCAAGAAACTTCAGAATAATCATAAACAGCAAACTGAACATGATCGCACAAGTCAATGCTGTCACTGAATCCTGCTTCCTCCCCCTTAAAATGTTGAGGAAGATCTTCAAAGGACTCTCAAGCAACACTAAAAAACTGTCACTTATGTCGTAGTCAACAGCAAGTTGGACTCTGGGAACACCCTGTAGTCAGGGATCACCAAGCTAACTCACTAGAAGACTACAAAAACACGACTACAAAAAAATCAGAACTCAGCAGCCAGACTCATCCAAAACCTCCCACACACAACTCATTTCACACCACACCTCAGGGAGCTCCACAGGCTCCTGATGCACAAACATACTCAATTTAGACTCCTCACACGCACTCAAGGCACTGCACGACGTAGACCACCTAGCTGAGTAGTCCCATCTCCATGCACCAACCACCCAGACACCTCTGCTCTATAGGAGTCCTACTTGCACACATCCCATGCATTCACAGAACCAGATCAGAAGGACAGACAATCTCTTACTTCACTCCTAAATTGTGGTATGTCCTTCCATGCCAAATCAGAGCCCACCTCCTCTCTTCTTTAATTCCACAAGAAGCTGAACACCTGGCTTTTCAATTAACCAACCTACCATTGGCATGGCTAGGCACACACACCTGCTCAGTGCCAGGATTCCCTTGTGGGTGACAGTGTGCTTTACAAATTAACATAACATAACATGGCATAGCATAGCATAGCATAGCATAACATAACATAACATAAAAACACATAACATAAAGATTATTACCTTTATTCATGCATGTTAAAGCTAATGTATGTTGGCCAATAAAGTCAGTGCTGCTTAATGTTTTCTGACTTTCTACGCAGAAACGGATCAATGCCAGTTCTGGAGCATGGATGGTAAAGTTTAAAGGTTGATTCCACTCCGGGTTGAAAGCTAAATTACAAGAAAGAGAACAATATGATACATGAAGAAAACAAAATATTCCATGTACTAAACCTTATTTTTTAAGACAGAAGATGTATTTCTAAAAATGGTATGTTCTGCCACTGTGTCTCATGTTCTGGAAGCAAAATCAAAAAATATCTAAGTGTACAGAAAGGGATAACAGCTCTTCCTTTTCCTATGTGTCTGAAGTTGCATATTTCTTGAAGTGGGTAATACTATCTACAAAAATACTGGTTTGTATTTCCAGTAGCCCTTAAAGATGCCACCTACTTAAATATAGAATTGGATGGATACACATTATCAATAACCATGCAAGCTGTGATACAGAAATGACATTGCCTGACATTAAATATGCCAAATGAATATGTCTCTTTACTACGAATGCGCTTTTCACGCATTCCATTACAGCGCCATTGTTACAACGACCGCTTTATTCAACACAAACCAATACATCGCAAGCTGTTACAACGACTTGCTGTAGGGGGCGCGCTGGACTTAGGAATAGTATTATTTACTATTCCTACTTCAGTTTGTTCAACAGCAGGGAAGGTGTTGGATTGTAAATCCAACACCAGCGCTCCCCCTACAGCAAGTTGTTGAAACGACTTGAGAAGTAATGATTAGCATTGAAACAACTGCATTGTAATGGAATGCATTGTAGCTCATTCGTAGTAAAGGATGTCTCCCATTCCAAATTTATACAACTACAACCCCCGGTAAATTTCTAATAGTAACTTAAGCTGCCTGAGGGCTCTTGGAAAACACACTCTAAATTAGGGTTCTCCAAAGTCGGTCCTGGAGGGCCAGATCCATGCTAGATTTTTAGCATATTCCCATTTAGATTAATGTAGTTATCTTAAAAGCGTGGCATGGTCTGACCCTCCAGGACCGACTTTGGAGAACCCTGCTCTAAATAATATTCAAGTTAGAGATCAGCTCCTTTATTAATAATATTTGTTTTGATCATAGCTAATTTAAGAAAACACATTTGTGCTCTTCACTTTCTTTTCTCAAATCTATCAATACACATACACTCATACACAATATGTGTACACTACAGCCACACACCTTGATAGATCTCCCTAATTTTCTTGGGAAACTGCTTCTAAAGTAGGATTCAGTGCTGAATATGCTCTTGTATTAAGCATAAATGATATGATGACAGTAAACTTGGAAAATCATAAAGGTTTAAACCATAACTTAATCTCACTTGAGTTATGCACTAAACTAGGGTATTTTTTTTAATTATGATTTGGATGATTGAACTGATTTATTTCTTGTCAAGTACGGCATTTATCAAACATCAATTGTCAAGGGGACAGTATAAAATGAAATTTGCTTATTTACTACTCACTCTCAATTACTTTCCCTGAGACAGAAGGTAATGGGCATGTAAGGCTAGATGTATGAAAATAGGAATGGGATTTAACAAATTGCTATTTTTTGCATATCGCAATTAGAAAATCGCTATTCCTAATGTATAAAGCTCTTTTGAGTTTCCTTAGTGATTCATAGAGGGACACAAATAGACCTACCTCATAAATATTAATGAGGTAGGTCGCAATTTGTGACCTACTGGGTTTTGCTGCCAACGCAGGGATGGTGGCCTGCTCGGTTCAGCAGACCACCATGTATGTGATTGCTTTTAAATAACACAATCTTTTTTGTTTTTAGAAACAAAGCCTGCTTTCTTTAAAAGAAAACATGATGCATTTAAAAAGAAAAGAATTTAACTTTGAAGCGTAATTTTTAACGTGTAGGGTTGCTTGGCCCACTGGCTGCTTTAAAAAAATATTTTTCCAGCCTTTCTGCTTTCCATTAGCAAATGGGTTACCACTAACTTCCAATTGGTGGGAAATTGTGAATGTTTTGCGACCACATTTTGGTAACAAAACATTCGTACGTACCATTCCAATTCAGTATTAGGAAGGGACGCCCTCAACATGCTCCTTCCAAAAACCGAATTGCAAATTCGGGAATTCAATTTGATGAGTGAAAGGAAAAGCTCATGGATCAATCCCTGCATAGAGGAAAAGAGTGAAACAATAAATGCTTTAGGAGTCGCATTGTAATAGAAAAATCTGAGATTGGTAATAAGAGGTCCAATTATCTTGACAGTAGCAACACAAATATTTCTACAAGTTTTTATTAGTTCGCTCTGTTTAATTGAGGGTCAGAATCCAACAAATTGGATTGATAAACTTCAAAGCCATATGCAAAGTTCTCAAAAAATATAAATGATATGGAGTATATCTAGTTGAAATGATTGTATGAAGTAGCCCAGCAAGTTGAAAAATGTAACATAAAAACACTGCACCACTTCCTTTACAGTAGGTAATTTAGGCATTAAAATAATAAGCCATCTATGACGGGGTATCCACTGTGACCGTTATCACACAGAATCCATCTGAAGAATGAGATCTGTTATTAAATATATGGAAATTGTGTGCAAGGGTTTAGGAGCCATAGATAATGGTTGCAAAATAACGTAGGATGTAAATATTTATTATAAGGCCAAATTGGAAAAGCTAGAACATATTTCTCAACATCAGGAAATTATGTAGGCAGCTAAAAAGACAGAAGACAAATTAGAAGGTAGTTTTAACTCTTCAATTACCAGGGATCACTGAATCAATAGACATTTTTATACCATCCAGTTGTAACTCTTTAGTTGGGACAAAACAACTATGCTGACTGACATATGATCTGTTTTGATGACCTAAGGGGGCGAGCGTACATTCCTACAAATCTCTCGGAACACATTTGTTCTTTAGATGGCTTCACATTATTCAAAAAATGCTGCACAATTGCAGCCACAAGTTACAAATGAATCTCCTACGTATGAGCTATATAAGGATAAAGGGCCATATGTATGAAGGTAATTTTGCGATCCCAAATGCCGAAATTCGCAGAATTCGGTGTTTGCGATCGCAAAACAGCACTGTCATATGAATGACACAAAACACCCCTCGCAAAATAAGGAATCACAAATTTAGCGATTCCCTATTGTGAGATTGCACTTAAGGAATCACAAATTGTCATTCATTAAATGCAATGTAAGAAGCACAGAAAAAGTGCAATTTGGACTTAAGGAATTGCAAATTACCACCAGCTTCAAGTTGGTGGTAATTTGCGATTTCTTTGAAAAGTGCACTTTTATGCATTTTTCAAAGAGCAATGTGACTCTCATACATGCCCTTAGGGCATGTATGTGCGCCACATCTGCACCCATGCCCATTTCAGGGGTGCAACAGGGTGTCCTTTTGACACCCTGGCGCCCTTAAAATTGCATTCGCAATTTGCGATTCTCTCATTGGGAATCGCAAATTGAGAATGTCTTTCCATTCCTTCCTATGGGCCTCTCAGCCCATAGGAATGAATGGGAAGGTATTCCTTAATTACGAATCGGTATTTGCAATTCGCAATTAAGGAATATGTAGGAATCAGCAATAGAGGCTTGAAAATTCAAGAACACTTTGAGCTTCTTTAAGGCCACTGCAAGATTTCTGAAGTTAATACAAAAATCTTGTGGCAACACAAGCATCACACAGTCATGATGTTCAAGAGTCTTGTCAAACACAATAATATATAAACCAAACAACGCACATTGATTCTTACAAGCAGAAAAAGCTGATTTTATAAAGTGCTGAAAAACACTTGGAACTTTGAATAACCCAAATGCCAATACACAATCTTCAAAGTGGCCAAACCTGGTTCAGAATGAATTTTTCCACTCATCGCTTTCTTTTACAAGCAAGACATTTTAAGTGCCTTATAAATCCAGCTTTGGGAAAATTAAAGCTTGCTAGACCTGTTGGCCTGGGGGTGGGAGTGTCCCAAACATTTTGCCTTTGCCCTCCGCTTTTTGCTCAAATTCGTTTTTGTTGGTCTTAAGACTCTGTACACACTGCCAGTGCTAACCAGCACTAAAGTGCTTGTGCACTTTCCCCTAAATGTGGCAAATTTGGCTGACACCTGATTGGCATATCTTATTTAGTTAAGTCCCTTGTAGAGCAGTGTACCATATACCCAGGGCCCGTAAATAAATCCTACTAGTGGGCCTGCCGTACTTAGTGTGCCACCTACTTGAGTAGCCCCATAAAACATTTACCAGGATGTGTTATTTCAGCCTGAATGGAGTATTAAACTTTCAATGCAACTTGGCCTTGAGCTCCCCTTTTATTGCATATAAGTCATGCCAAGGTATACCCTAGGTAGCCCCTAAGGGTGTATTATAATTCAAAGGTTGGATATATTCTTTTAAGTTTTACTCCCTCCGCATTATCCGCAAAATCTCTCGCTTTTTCTCCATTGAGGCCCTTAAGCTCATCATCTCAGCCATGATCATTTCCCGCCTGGACTATGGCAACGGCCTCTATGTAGGGATTCCGGCGTACGAGCTCCGGCGCCTTCAACTCATCCAAAACCAGGCAGCTTGCCTTATCTACAGGCTCCCTAAGTGCCATACACATCACCCCTTTACTCAAATCCCTCCATTGGCTACCCATCTCCCAGCGTTCCTTATTTAAGTTGGGCTGCCTAACTTTCATGGCTCTAGCCGGCACTGCTCCTGGGTTTGTCAACTCAAAAATTTGTGCCTACCTCCCCCAGAGAAGCCTCTGCTCTTCTACTCAGGTTCTTCTGGAGGTACCTCGCTTTAGGAGAAAAAAACAGGGAGGCCAGCGCTTTTCCTTCCGCACCCCCCCCCCCCCCCTTCTGGAACGCTCTCCCTTTCACCATCCGGTCCCTTTCCGTTTACATGGATTTCCGCAAAGCTTTAAAAACTCATCTTGTTTCCCTAGCTTTCCCTTCGCAATAATCTCCCGGCACTTCCCCCCTCTGTTTTCAAGTCACAGCGCCAAGAAACCGTTAGGTGTTAGTGCGCTTAATAAATTTCTTCAACTTCAACTTCAACTTCATTTACATGTCCTGCTAGTCAAAAACTCCAATATTTATTTTTCACTACAGTGAGGCCTTCTTCTCTGAAAGGATAACATTTGGTTGCCTTTGTACATTTAGTAAGTGCTAACCTGGGATTGGAAATAGGTTGGCATTTCATGTTTGGTGGATGAGAAATTGTAATTAAAATCCTCTCTAATGATAAAGCCAGATTTTAAGTTACAATTTTGAAAATGCCACTTTTTGAAAGTTGCCATTTTCCTACCCTAAATTATTTGATGTTTGCAGCCTATCCTGGGTTTAGTTGACATGTGGACTTTGTTAATTCCTCCCAGACAGCCACACAATATAGGGGTTAGGTGAGCATGGATGGATCATCAACTTGCAGGATGGGACTGGAACTGTGCACAGCACATTTGCAACAGAATATGCTATGCTCTGCCTTCACACAAAGGACTTGTCACCTCTGCATTGTTCATTCAGGCAGCTTGAAGCCAGAGCATGGGAGTCATGAAACTTCAAGCGCTTCCAAGGGAATTCTCCAGAAATGTCTCTTACTTTAAAGAAGGCACCATATATAAAAAGGGGATCCTCAGATCCACTGCTAAGTACACTCCTGGATGGACCTATGGATTAGGCCTGGGTGGTGAACTCCGTTACCTGAGTTTTCTGCAGGCAGTGCTCCATGGAGCAGACTGAGTTCTGAAAAACTCCTCTCTGCAGAGCGCACTCGAGTGGCAGAAAGAACAGTGCCCTCTTGCGCCATGCATGGTGCAGTTCATGCTGATTTAACAGCACAGGACAAAAAACTGGCGCTAAAAATCAACACTAACAGCATGTCGTAACACACTCACTGCTTGCCAAACTACATGTAGTGCAGCTGAGTTTTTTTGTCACTTTGCAGAGTTCCGTGCAGCGGAACTCTGCAAACTCCACCCAGGCTTACTGTGGATGCTGCTGAAGAAGGACTGCTGTACTGCTTTGGTGTCAGAAGGACAGCTACTTTGCTGACCTGCCACACTGCTGCTCTGTGGTCTGATGCCCTGCTTGGTGAGAAGGAAGACTGGGCCTGCACCCTTCATCCTGGGCTGAAGTGACTCCAAGTGAGGTTCCGTAACGATCGTAAGTGGTGTTTTTGACTCGCACGAATATGGTCGAGTCTGGTATCTATGAACCGCAAATGACGAGTTTAGTGGGTGTACACAGTTTCGCTGTGCTAGCCAAAACCGTTCGTTTGTTTCGTGGGTTTCTCTATCTGTACCCACGGGTTCCATCTTTGATATGGCATCCATTTTGTTTCTTGCCCTCAAGTAGCCAGCGAACGGACGCTGCCCGCTTCGCGACCCAGGGATTCCCAAGACTTCTGCGGAAGACACGTTTCCTTTGAAAGTGTCTTTATGGTGAGGGGGATGATACTGTAAGGCAGATGGCCCCGCTCGAGGCACATCTTGCCGTGCCGGTCTATTGTCTTAGCCGTGCATCTCATTAGGCACGTCCCTTTGATGCCTGCATCTCGTGTTTCCCGATACCACCCCTTTTACACCCTTTCCGATCTCCCCACTGTTTCTGCCTTCCTCTGCACCTGTTTCTGTTCCTTCTTCGATCTGTTTACTGCCAATTGGAATGTACCAATGGTGGGAAGGAGGAGCGACCTACAGTAGCAATTTGAAGCAGTCTCCTCGAACCTACACGTGTTGTACTTCCTGTGACTTCTGTGTTCCCTGCAGTAAATAAACCTCGAAATCTTTGACGCCGAAGGAAGTGTCCCGTGTCTCTGTCATTTGTACGCCGGAACAGGTTACCCACGAAGGTTTCAGGTGTTGTCCCCTGGCACCGCTGGGTCTTAGTAAAACCCAGTCCTTCAGTTGGCGTCCAACGTGGGGCTGCATCAGTGGTACCGGTCCAAGCCCGACGATCGTGAGGCACTTCGTGTGAAATCTCCGAGGGAAGGTGCACCCCGCTTCATCGATCCTGTTGTCGAAACAAGTGGCCCGACGACTTTTCCCGCGAAGATTCCCGCCTCCTGACGGCTGCGACGGACTGCTGCCCTGACTGTAGACCTGTTTTGGCGCCTGGCGTAGACCTTGGTACAGCGAGACGATTGACGGGCCTTCCTGGTGACGCCATCGATCTTTGAGTTAAGTATTTGTGGGTCGCTCCCAGAGTCCTTAGTTGTGGTTGCTTAGTTGTTGCATGGTTCCATTGCATTTGTGGTTCTTAGTACTTGGTTCTTTGTTGTAATATTTGACGACTGCAGCCGCCAAAAACCGAGGGTATTTGTTCTTTGCACGGACTTGGTAAATCCCGTAACCCTTGAAGTTTGTGAAACTCGGCTAGCGTGCAAGATGCCTGGTCGCAGTACTTTGTTCAGTTGTTTTAAACGTTGTGGTACGGATTCCCGACTGGAGGACTCGTGTCCGATACCTCCGGTTGGAACTCCCACTTATGAGCTCTACAGCAGGCATGGGTTAGGTCCGATTACCTTTAATGAATGTTGGATTCGCTATACCAAGAAGGACGGTGTCCTTAGTTGGCCACCTCATGGTAGTTTTGAGACCCCGATTTTAGACAACCTTGAGGCTAAATTGTTTAAGAAAAAATCGAGGCCGGCCATGTTTGATGCTTTTCGATTATGGCGTAAAGAAGCTAAACAAAGAGAAATTAGATCGCTCAAACGTAATCAGAGAGATGGAGTTGCTACCATGGTAAGAAAAGCGGAGCAATTTCAGCGAGATAAGGAGGAAAAGGAAAAGGAAGTTTTCGATAGACTTCAGCGCATGTCTATAGATAAATGTTATCCCGCTTTGCCAACAGAGTCGGATAAGAAACAGGAATCAGTTGAGGATCCTTTACTGTCCTATCTTTTGAAATCACCACCTCCGTACGCACAGGGTACCACAGCTCCTGTGGTTCCTCCTGTACCTGCTCCTGTACCTGTTCCTCAACCTGTTCCTCAACCTGTACCTGTTCTTCCGACTGTTCCTGCTCCCTTGCCTACTTCTGTTCCTACTGCTCCTCCGCTTGTACTTCCTCATACTCCTGCTCCCACTGCTGCCCCTGTTCTACTTACTCCTGTTGTTTCTTCTGTTCCCGATTCTTCTCTTGTTAATACCCTATCTTATACTTCTCCATCTACCCGACGTCGTACCCCTTTAGTTGCTGCTAACTTTGTTAATTCCCTTGGATCTATTCCTGAGTCCGCTGGTTCGGACGGTCCACAAAGACGTAGTCAGCTTCCCGGTAATAGGGAACGTGCTGCGCTGTATAATATGGCGATGGCATGGATGCTACACCCCTTTAGGAATCCTCCACGTTCGGTAGTGGATACGTTTGGTCAATTCAATATACCGACACAAAGATATGTTTTTGAAGAAATGTGCAAGACTTTACGTGACCAAATATCGGCTGATGCATCTGACGATGTATTAACTGCTTTGACTAATTTACAGCTCCAGTTTTCGAGCGGAATGATAGTAGGTTCTAATGTTCGACGTGCTGTTGAGCAATTATTAGCTCTTCGTCCCTCTATGATGCCTCAAGCATTGTTTGTAGAAGACGTTGAGAGACAGCTAGATGCACCTGGTCAGTATCCCATGCGTGAAGTACCACCGGTGTGGATGCCGGGTGATGCTGCCCAAATCCCACCGATCCTGCCACACTTTCAGAGAGTATGGATACATCTCCCATGGAAACGATCAGAAGTTTTACAGGTAAAGCAATCTTTACCTGACCCTCGCAAAAATCCTGCAGGGTATTATAAAGAATTATCGCAGCTCGTAGATGCTACGATAATGAATCTTGCTGATATCGATATGCTGTTCGGTAATGTTGTGCCGCAACTGGTATGGGCAAAGATTCGTCAGGAAGATCATGCAAACGAATTAGGTGGTGATTGGGCTGCTCTTACTGCGGCAGATACACGACAAATTGGTGGGGCTAAAACTGAACAGCTTATTACAGCTCTCCCTCAGAGAATTATAACTCTAATGAAAACACTTATGCCAGCTATGAAGGTAAATTGGGATAAGTTGTCCGCTTGCAAACAGAAGAAGGACGAGAGTGTCTCTGATTTCTTTACAAGATTTGAGGAGGCATTCATCGATCATAGTGGTCAGGATATGGGTACTGAGGGTGGTCAGAGGTTGTTTGTGGACAAATTTGTCTCTAATTTGTTGCCTGACTTGAGCAACAAATTGAGAAATTCTGAGAGTGCGTGGGCTGTTTCTACTTCTGCTCAAATAAAAAAGATCACGCTTCACTCCCAGAGAAGACTTGCTTAAAATAAAGAAGAAGAAGGAATTGGAGAAACTGGTCTGTGTGACTACCTATGGGGCTCACACTAATAAGTTTCGCCAAATCATTTTGCGCAATTGGCACTTGTTGGAGGGAATGGAATTCCCTTTACAAAAACCGATTTTTGCAATGAGGAAAAATCCAAGCGTTGGCCAACAGATCATTAGAGCTGACAGCTATTTACAAAAACCAAAGAGTGATCTCATATCCAAATGGAATCTCAAACCTATTACAGGCCACCGTAAATGTGGTACTTGTGTGGCCTGCAATAATGTTGTAGAAGGAGACGAATTTTGCCACAATGGCATCAAATGGAGACACAGTTTGCATACAAACTGTAAGAGTAAAAATGTAATCTACGGGATTTTGTGTGCGTGCAATAAATTGTACATAGGTAAAACATGCCAACAGGTTAATGTCAGGATAACACAACACCGCTCAAGACTAAAGAAAAAAGTGCAGAATGCCCCAATGGTGCAGCATTTTCTAGCTGCCAGCCACAAAGAAACAGATTTCAAATGGACGGTCCTGTCTGGATTAGATCCACAACATAGATCGCCTAATATAGAGCAGGCACTTTTGCGCAAAGAGGCGTACCTGATACTCCGCTTTGATACCATCAACACGGGCCTTAATTCAATAAGTGAAATTTCCAGACTTTGAAATTGATTCATATTAAATTTGACTTCAGGTCCCACAATGCACCAGGGGTGGCTTTCAAAATAGCCCTTCTGTGATTGGCCATATAACAGTGAGCCTCTCAGAGAGACTGTTGGAACTGTATGCCGTTCACTCTAACTGATGGAATGAGGAAGTGGAACACGCTGACACACCAGCAGGTACGTGCTGTCACCAGACAAGCCGCGCAACCCATAGACTAGCGAACGAGTGCGTTTCTAAACGTTTGACGCTCGTTCCTCCTCTTTTATCTGCAGATACAGTCACGGAATAGTAAAAGGGAACCGGCCCGTCCCAGGACCCTCCCTGAACAAAGAAGATTTGGAAGTGGACTCACGCCCAACTCCAAACACAAAATTGAAGCGTCCACTTGATTTCCTCCGAGTCACGTATCCAGGTAGGAAAGGATTGGCTATTTCTACCGTTATAATGAGCTGGTTAATAGTTTCAAACAGAGCAGCCTCTGACACAACACCTTGTGTCTTTTAGAAAACGCACAGACTCGAAAAATCCAATTTTAATACTCTGGATGAACCGAACTTACCTCAAGTCCCCTGAGGTACGTTTCTTTTTAAAGTTGTACATATGAGAAGGTATGAGTGGGCTCAGGCGAGCAACTTATAATGAGTGTCCACAATTGCTTGTGTTTTCACTAATAGGTTAAGGAACAGGGGAAAGAATTCACTTGGCCCTGAAGAGAGTTTGTGAAGAAACCCTGCAAACTCGAAACGCGTAGGCGAACAGGATTACGTCCTAAGTTTGGAAATACGAACAAAATACTTAGGAATCTATAGCCTTAAAAACATTGTTTCCGAGAGGTTATTTTGTTTTCATGCAGATTGATTCAAAGGCTGCTCCTTGGGCAATAATTGCTTTTGGTTGGAAATATGTTTGCTTAATTGCGTTTATTGATGTTATTGAAAAAATATTCTGACATCTTTCCCTCCCCTTTTTTGATACATTTTCACTTTGTTGTAAACAAATAACTTTTTTCTCACTAGTTATATGCTTTCATATTGTTTATGTCTGTAAATTTATGTTTTGTGTTGCTAAAGATTAGCTATCTCAACTCTGTTGGTTATTACGTAAATGGCAGTGTGATTTCTCTGTACACGCAAAGCTTTTTTCAACAAAATTGAAGAATAAAAACGGCGCAAATAATCGCCTGGATAAACATATTAAGCTTTGTTTATCTTTTCACCCAAAACCGAACGGTGCAAAATGTTTTGAAGTGTGGGTTCCCTTCTTTTTCACCAAATATTGGCTACGGCACAATATTATGAGAATAGGGAGAAGGAAGAAAATGATCGCGCCGACAAAAAAACGAAAGAACTCAAAACTAAAGTGTTGTTGCAGCAGGCATATCCTCCGCGTTCGAATCAGAATGATTCGCAACAACGTAATCGATCGCAGTGTCAGCCTAATAGATCACACTCTCGAAATGACTCCTCTTTGCAGAGATCTTCGTTGGGGTACAATCAGTGTGCTTATTGTAGACATGAGGGTCATTTGAAATTCGATTGTCCAGTCTTACGTGATCGAAATAGTGGCGGTGCATCAAGAGGAGGCTGTAGTGGTCCTCAACAGGCATCACGTGGTAGGGGTTGTGGTGCTCAAAATGATCGTTCAGATAATTCGTCAGATTCGAACAATTGTTTTGATCAACGTGGATCATCACAAGGAAGATCTGCGCAGTACAATGTAGATGATTATTACGTCGATCAGGGAACTGACAATGGTAATTACTAGGACAGCCATAGACAAGGAGAGGGAGTAGTATCAGTTCCGGTTGATCAGAGAGGGCCTTACGTCGCAGTTGCCACCTCGGGCGTTGTTGAGCCTTTTCTGTTGGACACTGGTGCAGCGAAAAGTTCTATCATGCATCCGAAACTCCCTGGCGCACCTTTGTCTGGCTTAACAAATGTTTCCGTTGGATTCTCTGGCGCCCCCGTTAGCAATCCAGTTTCGCGCCCTTTGCCTCTTACCATTGGACCTCGCGAGTTGAAAGCCCTGTTGATTTTGACTACTGGTTGTGGTGAAAATCTTTTGGGCCTGGATTTGCTAAAACGTCTGTATGCGACTTTGTATTGTTCTCCTGCGGGAGTAAAGCTTACTTTGGGTGAGAGAGTTGTCTCTCCAATGTACTTGTCTCTCGATAAGCTTCCTCCGGAATTGAGCTCGCTTCCTGCATCTTTGTGGGCAACAGGTCCCAATGACGTGGGCCTGCTTGACATCTCCCCTTATGTTGTTCACTTGAAATCTAACGTGCGACTGCCACGTATTCCCCAGTATCGAATCTCACTTGATGGAGAACGAGCATTGTTAGCGATCATCTATGATCTGATCGAGAAAGATGTCATTGAGGAGACTCGGGGAAACGTGTGCAACAGTCCTGTACTGCCTATTTTGAAACGTACTGATCCTTCAAAACCGCCTGTTTATCGTTTTGTTATCGATTTACGGGAGGTAAATAAAATTGTGATTCCTCAGTTTCCTGTGGTGCCTGACATTACGGCTTTACTGTCTCTGATTCCAGCTTCTGCATCTTAGTTTTCAGTGATCGATCTGAAGAATGCGTTCTTCAGCATTCCGATTGCTGAAGAGAGTAGAGACCTTTTCGGTTTCTCACTTGGAGGCTGCAGCTTCCGGTTTAAACGTGCTCCTCAGGGCTACTGTGAGAGTCCATCTATATACAGTCAAGCCTTGACGGGCCAACTTGATGCATTTGTGTTGCCGGCTGGTGCAGCCTTGATCCAATATGTCGACGACCTATTGGTGGCCGCAGACACTCAGGACATTTGCAAAATTGCTACAGTGTCGTTGTTGCAACATCTCTGTGACTTACACCACAAGGTGTCACCTTCCAAACTTCAATATTGTTGTCAAGAAGTAACCTATCTAGGTCACTTATTGTCAAAGGAGGGAAGAAGGTTGACCCCAGAAAGAATTGCAGCGATTGCGCGAATGACTGTGCCAACGACTCAGAGAGATGTGCGTGCCTTTTTAGGTATCACGTCATACTGCAGGCAATGGATTCCTAATTTTTCATTGCTAGCAAAACCATTGGTAGCCCTTACGTGCAAGGATGTTCCAACTCCTTTACCATGGATGGAAGAATGTCAGAAAAGTTTTTCTGAACTGCGTGACTCGTTGTGTTCGGCTCCTGTGTTAGGTACCCCTGACTACAGCAAGCCGTTTACATTATACGTTCACGAGAGGTAAGGTTGTGCGTTGAGTGTTTTGACGCAACCTTTTGGTGGTAAGCAACGTCCATGTGCATATTTTTCCTCAACCTTGGACCCGGTAGCTAGAGCATTGCCGAGTTGTTTGAGAGCAACAGCGGCAGCTGCGGTGTCCATCCGACAATCTGCAGGATTGGTCATGGATAATATGCTTACGGTGATGGTTCCGCACGCAGTAGACACTCTTTTGAATCGTACTAAAACCCAACACTTGACGAGTGCGAGGTTGTCTGGGTACGAATTGACGCTACTGGCAAGTCATATTCAGATAAAACGTTGTAATGTCCTCAACCCGGCGACTTTATTGCCAATTAGTATGGAATCAGATGAAATAGCACCTCACGACTGCTATTTGTGGACTGAGGAGGAAACGAAAGGTCGTGTGGACCTTAAAAACACTCCTTTGGAAGATCCCGATGGGACTTTGTATGTGGATGGTTCATGTTTTAAATTGCCGAATGGTGATGTGACGACTGCGTATGCTGTGGTAACTTTGAATACTGTTGTGGAAACCGCGAGATTGAATCAGAATTCTGCCCAAGCTGCAGAACTGATCGCTTTGACTAGAGCGTGTGTGTTGTCGAAAGGAAAACGTGTGAATGTGTTTACCGACAGCCAATATGCTTTTGGCGTCGCTCATAGCTTTGGACGATTGTGGAGAGAGAGAGGTTTTATGACCTCTCATGGCACTAAGATACAGCATGGACAGCTTGTGAATGATCTTTTGGATGCACTTACATTGCCTAAGCAGGTAGCGATTGTTAAATGTAGTGCGCATCGTAAGGTGACGGATGATATTGATCGAGGTAATGCGTTTGCGGATGAGACTGCTAAGGAGACTGCCCGGAACCTTAGCACTAGAATGTAGGTGACGAGTTTGGTAAGGTGGCCTACAGAGACTGGTATGTGTGAGGATACCATCGAGAGTGTGAAAGCGATACAGAATGAGGCCACCGAGACTGAAAAGACGAAGTGGAAAGAGAGTACGGGAAAGTTGGATGCGAATGGTTGTTGGATTGATTTGTCGGAACATAAGAGATGGATGTTGCCAGATGCGTATGTGCTAGCTGTTGTGACAATGGCACACGGGTTAGCGCATATTAGTGCGAAAGGTATCTGCAAGTTGTTGTCTCCTGTGTGGAAGAATGATGGTATTACAAAGTGTGCTGAGAGATTGGTGAAGAATTGCATGACATGTAAGTTGTATAATCCTTGAAAGGGAACCCCCACACCTCCTGGCCATTTTGCTCCCCCTTCATGTCCCTTTGAGGTCATTCAGCTAGACTTCATCCATATGGAGCGATGCAATAACCTGAAGTACGTTTTAGTGGTGGTTTGCGCATTCTCCCGATGGATTGAAGCCTACCCTCTTAAGGACAATACTGCCCTGTCCACTGCGAAAATCCTACTGAAGGAATACTTTCCTCGGTATGGAATGCCATGAATCGTATGGTCTGATAACGGAAGTGAGTTTGTGGGGAGTGTGATGAAGAATGTGTGTAAGGGCCTTGGAATTACTCAAAAATTCCATAGCGCCAATCATCCCCAGTCAGCAGGTTTAGTCGAAGGGTATAATGGCACCCTTAAACTAAAACTAGCGAAGATTCAGGCTACAACTGGTCTCTCGTGGCCTGATGCTTTGCCTCTAACTCTGTTGTCAACAAGGGCGACTGTACACTCCAGAGTAGGGCTTAGTCCCTACGAAATAGTGTTCGGCCGTCCTGCGAATATTTGGGGGGTCCCTAGACCGAGGGTGTTTTCTGATCTTGAATACCCAATGTTGATCGATTATCTTCATGATCTGACTGCTAAACTGAGGTTAATTCACCAACAGGTCTTTGAAGCACTGCCGACGCAGACGGAGGGTCCAGGCCACCAGCTCCAGCCCGGAGACTGGGTGGTGACGAGGAACTTTGGACGAAAACGCAACCTCGAACCTCGTTTTACTGGACCCTACCAGGTCCTCTCGCCACGAGGACTGCTGTCCGTTTGGAAGGCCGAAAACACTGGGTGCATGCCACCCATACTAAAAAGGTTCCAATACCTTTACCAGCGGACTCGTGGGTGAGGAAGGGCATCGCCTCGTCTGAAGCTGAAGCATTGCAGACCTTTGTACCCTTTAGCGACGCTCAGCCTGTCGGAGAATCCTCAGTGCAGCAGAAAGACATTGTTGAACATTTGCCATCGCAAGATTCAAGATCTGAACAATTGACTGATCAACAGAACTCTGTTTCCTCATCGGATCCATTGTTTGACGAACAGACACGTCCTGGGAAAAGCCGCTACTCTTTGCGATCTAATACCAAGGACAAATAAATTTTCGTTTCTGTCCCTCGACATCTACATTATCCCTTTTGCCACGATCAGTCTGAACACACGTATAACTGTGATTTGTGTAAATATTGAGTTTTTTCATATATGTGTTTTACTTCCACAGCTGAGAGACTTTGTACATATTTGTGAATTAAAATACCTTGCATCCAGGTGAGCCGTAGGGCCGCGCGTGTACTTCCTTCTGGTTAGTAGGTCTAGACACTAGGTCCAAGACCGTCGGTTCCTGGGAACTCCTGGGGATTGACTACTGCTACACAGAACGAAGTGCGTCAAGAAACGTTGCGGACGGTTTTAGAGGATGTCGTTTTCAAAGCTGGTGGACTTGGAAAAAGCTCAGGCGCAAAGATTCAAACTGCAACAGATTACTCGTACAAAATGCTTTATGATTCAAGTGTTCCTTCTGTTTCTGATTGTTTCCTCGTTATTGGCGGGTGGGGTGTATTATATGATACAATACTTCCTACCTTCTGCCATACCTACTCCTACTTCTGAACCTCAAACTACCTCCACTGTGTCCCCTCATTCCTTCCATATCTTACCCCAACACGAACAGGCTAGACGTGCGGAATTCAGAAATAATTCCTTCATTCAGCTCCATCATCAGCATCAGTTAGTGGTTAACACTACTAATTGTTGGGTGTGTGGGTTAATGCCACATACCACGGATAGGGGAATTCCATATCTGGTCCTTCCTTATAGTTCCCAGGGTTCAGCTCGAGCATTGCAAACAATGTTTCGAAGTGCATTAGATTCCTACCCCAATCGAGAGCCACGTCCTCCGCACTTTGGTCCTGGTCCGTACCACAAGCCTTTGGCCATAGCGATTGCCGATTTAGATAGGGATATCTATGAGCCGTCGCTCATCCCAGAGGAAGAGGTGCGAGCCTATAGGGTCCTGAGTGAGGGATCGTACCCCACCTTGGTAATTTTTGTCTAAAAGGTCGTGGCCGAAGTCCGAGAGCTCATCTTGGAGAGAGTGCTTGCTCCGAGACCTATGTCTTGCCGATGATCTCTTCCCCTGTGTTTCTGACTGCCAAGGGTACGTACTTTGTCTGTCATGATCGTGCGTATACATGGTTGCCCTCCGACTTTGCGGGCACATGTTATATTGCAAATTTGTTGCCTCCGACGTTCACCGTTGATGCAGACTATCACAAGACTAGAGTTGTGAGAGGCGTGATTAGCGAAGAGGACACTGCCGGTCAAGAGGCAGGAGACTTTTTCAAGGGTTTCTTTCCGTTTTGGGGGCCTATGGTCAATAGTAGGAACCTGAGACAGTTGACTCGAGTAGTGGAATCGACAGCTAATATCACTGCCAGTGCCCTTGGTAATATCACCGCAGAACTTCAGGCGGACAGGCTTATGACGCTACAAAACCGTATGGTTTTAGACGTTGTTTTAGCAGATCGAGGTGGAGTCTGTAAGGTGATCCATTCGAGCTGCTGTATTTTCATTCCAGATAACGCTCCGACTGTCTATCAAGCCATTTCAAAGTTGCATAAGATCTCTGAGTCCATACACGTGGACGTAGGGGATTGGACGCTGCTTGGGTGGTTTTGGGGCCTAATGTCGACTTGGGGTTGGAAAATTCTGATGATCATCGGAGTTGTTGCAGCATTTCTGTTCTCGTGTTGCCTTTGTGTGCAGTGTGGTCCTGCCTTATGTGGCCTCTGTGCTACAACGTGTATGAGACAGTCACCTGTTACCAAAGGAGCTCAGATGGACAGAGCTATGTTGCAGCAGCATCTGGATGGTCTGATGAATATCGAATATGATTCCGACTAGTGCTTGCCTACATGAGGGCAAAAGGAGCGTCTGAGGTTCCGTAACGATCGTAAGTGGTGTTTTTGACTCGCAAGAATATGGTCGAGTCTGGTATCTATGAACCGCAAATGACGAGTTTAGAGGGTGTACGCAGTTTCGCTGTGCTAGCCTAAACCGTTCGTTTGTTTCGTGGGTTTCTCTATCTGTACCCACGGGTTCCATCTTAGATATGGCATCCATTTTGTTTCTTGCCCTCAAGTAGCCAGCGAACGGACGCTGTCCGCTTCGCGACCCTGGGATTCCCAAGACTTCTGCGGAAGACACGTTTCCTTTGAAAGTGTCTTTATGGTGAGGGGGATGATACTGTAAGGCAGATGGCCCCGCTCGAGGCACATCTTGCCGTGCCGGTCTATTGTCTTAGCTGTGCATCTCATTAGGCACGTCCCTTTGATGCCTGCATCTCGTGTTTCCCGATACCACCCCTTTTACACCCTTTCCGATCTCCCCACTGTTTCTGCCTTCCTCTGCACCTGTTTCTGTTCCTTCTTCGATCTGTTTACTGCCAATTGGAATGTACTAATGGTGGGAAGATGGGTTTTACAGTTGGGAGCCACCGAATGTTTCCGTACTTATGTTCCGGGCCTTGAATGCATTAAAGCAACCCCTCTTGGAGATAATGATCAGAACCAAGTTGTAAACCTTTGTGTACCATGTTAACCTATGAGCAAAATGTGTATAAAAGGAGCGACCTACAGTAGCAATTTGAAGCAGTCTCCTCGAACCTACACGTGTTGTACTTCCTGTGACTTCTGTGTTCCCTGCAGTAAATAAACCTCGAAATCTTTGACGCCGAAGGAAGTGTCCCGTGTCTCTGTCATTTGTACGCCGGAACAGGTTACCCATGAAGGTTTCAGGTGTTGTCCCCTGGCACCGCTGGGTCTTAGTAAAACCCAGTCCTTCACAAGAGCTAGCAGACTGATCTTCTATTTTGAGCTGAAGGGACATACCATGCTCCAGTGACTCCCTGCAACTGCTCAGCTGATCTGCTGCTCGGCCCCGATATTGTACCTGTCTGAGCTCTGCTAGCCTCTACTACAGTATGTTCCTGACCCCCAAGAGATGACCCTTGGGTTCTGAACCCTTTGGCTGGCATCAGTTAAACTTCTCTAAAAAAAGAGTACAAATTCTTCAGTTAAAGGCGCATCGCAAACACAAGCAGGCTCATTTGTGCCAAGATCTTGCTGCCAGTGCCACCTGCCAATGCAAAGCCAACTCTTCGTGCCACAGCAACTACCAACAATGCCCAGCAGTGCGAGATCAGCACTTCGTGCTGCAGCATCGACAGCTAGCAGTGACCAGCAACACGAACCTCCAGAAATTACTGTCAACAATGTTGACAGTATCTTTGAACTACACTGAGGACCATCCGGGACACCCAGCCTGCTCCTCCCTCTATATCGACAACCACCTGCGATGCTCTCCCTGATCTTTCCAATGTGAACTGAACACTTTTTGCTTTTAAGGTAACTCTTTCAGCGGGACTAACCTGATTTCTATATCCAGTCTGTGCTCCTTCACGGTTGGCCTGAACTTGTAACTTTCACTCAGTCTCACGGAACTAGATAACTACGTGTGGCACTCTGTACCTTTAATGTGGTTCACTTTCTCAAAATCTTTAAAATGACATAGCTCTGATTACTACTGATTGGATTTTTGTCATTTTGGTGCAAAATAATTTATTTCACTCTTTTCTAAATTGGTGTGTGATTTTTCTTGTGTTGTGTGTTCACTTTATTACTGTTTGTGTGCAACATAAATACCTTACACATTTCCTCTAAGTTAAGCTTGACTGCTTCTCAGCTTTTGTGCCAAGCTACCAGAGAGTTAAGCAAAGGTTGCTTTAGTGACTTTTTGTGGTTCACCCCGACAGGTATTGACAGGTATTGTTAAACCTGGTGAGTAGCCTGACTTGGGTTAACACCTCAGTCAGCCAACAACCCAATTTCTAATATTTGTTCCCAATGGTGGGATCCATTACTTGTATATGTGTAGTACCATACAGTGACTTGTGTAACTCAAAGATCCCATTTAATAATTTGACACCAGAGTTGACCTCTTTTTAAATTCATCTTAGTTTTCTCTTGGCTTGTTTCTTCTTTTCCTAAATGTAATTGTCCTACTTTCCTTTTTCACCATTGAGATGGATCTGATAAAATTTGACACCCTCAGCAGAGCTAAGCTGTTGAAACTCTGAGAATAGGACTGCAGGCATGCAGGAAGGCTACCAAACTGGGGGTCATATTTATGACCTGGTTTGCATCACTTTAGCACCATGCAACGTGGTGCAAAATTAACACAAACCTCAAGTCATATTTCGAAGCCATGCACAACCACTTTGCATTTTTTTGAATGGCTTCATAAATCTGGAATGATGTAACACAATGCAAATAGCTGTGTTGCATTACATTACTTTGTGCAAAGGAGGCATTTCAATAGGCATTGTATTGGTATTCCTGCGCACCTCTCATGGTCGTTTACCCATTTCAAGATTTACCAAACCTGGCAACCCTGGGAATGTGCCAAAAAGATAAGCCTCCACAGGAGAGGCGAAATGAGGTGAAATATCTGTGTTTCTCCTTGTTACTTTCTCTTTTTACATGTGCTGTAAAATGCACACATAGATAGAGTAATATGTTTCCAAAAATTGTTTCTGTGCCCCTTCCAGCACAACAACAATCCTGCATGCAATGCAGGCACCCCTGCACCGTTGGCGCTAGAAATGGGTAAACAACCTCTCATGGTCGTTTACCCATTTCAAGATTTACCAAACCTGGCAAACCTGGGAATGTGCCAAAAACATAAGCCTCCACTGGAGAGGTGAAATATCTTTATTTCTCCTTGTTACTTTCTCTTTTTACATGTGCTGCAGAATGCACACATAGATAGAGTAATATGTCTCCAAAAACTGTTTCTTTGCCCCTTCCAGCACAAAAACAATCCTGCATGCAATGCAGGCAATCTTGCACCATTGGCGCTAGGCAGCCCATTGTGTGCCAGTGCAGGGTTAAGGACAGCAATGTGCTGTATGCCTTAAATCTTGCCCTTTCCTGTTCTTTAACAGTGATGCATTGCAGTGCAACAATGTGACTTATTGTGCTGCAGTGTGCCACTTTGTCATAAATGTGGCCCTAGATCTGCAGGTATCCCTCATTACCTTTGAGGAAGTCCAGAGGTGGCTGGCCACCCCACAGGAGGAGGGTGAGGAATGGGAAGCACACTCAGAGGATGAGGAGTAGGTGAAGGAACCAGACCAGGGTCCTGAGGAACAATAGGAGCACATCTCACCCCCAGAGAAAATCCAGGATGCCCAGGATGGGGCAGGGTATATGTGTTTGCCTAGGGTCTGCAGCCAGAGGAAGGACAGGAAGGCAGGGAGGAGGATCAATCTGCAGTTGGCCAAGATGAATGAAATTGGAAGAAGGAGAGATGAGCGCTGAGGTCGATAGATTTTTGGCCAGAGAGTACACTGTGGCAGAAAGGACTTTGGCTGAGAAGAAACGTTTGCAGTCAGGCAGACCCCAGAGACCAGCAACAAAAATGGTAGCATTACGTACTTGCCCATGGGAGAAAGGAGGGTCCCCATCCCAAAGAATCTGGTGCCTAATGTTGTTTTGGGAGATGACATAGACAACTGGTCTGAGGCATATTAGGTGGCCCTGGAGATGAACTGGATCACTGAAGAATATTGGAGGGCCAGTCTCTGGAGGTATTTTCCCAATGCAGGAAAGGATGACGTGTTAGCCCGATGGAAAAAGGGTAGGATGAAATATCCCTTTATGAAAGAGGCCATGACTAGAAAGCCTGGGTACACACCAGAGAGATATAGGAATATGTTTAGGGACAGTCAAAATCTACACCAAGAGACCTGGGTCATTTGTGTGGAGCGTTTTTGCAAGGCACTGGATGATTGAATGAAGGGCAGTGAAGTAAGTGATTACAAAGGGTGGTATAACCTGATTGCTAGTTATTACAAGGAGTGGTAACCTACAAGTTCTTCAACTCCTACCATCCACAAACCAATAGGATTGTTGAAAGGTTAAACAAGACTCATACAGGCATGAATATGGGCCTGCCTGAATCCATGAGGAGGATGTTTGACATTCACTTGCCATGCCTGGGTTATGCCTACATGGAGGTACCACAAAAGAGATTTGGGGTTGGCCCATTTCAACTTGTGTATGGTAACCCTATGAAGGAATCTCTCAGTATGGCCAAGCAAGGGTGGGAGCAAGCTCCCAAGAAGCCCACAGGATGTTGTCAGCCACATGATAACCCTTAGAACCCAGAAGACAAAGTTCTATAAGAAGAGTTCTGAAAAACTGGAGGAACAATAAGAGGTAACAAAACAGTGGCATGACCAGGCAGCCACTCTGGTCAAGTTTCAGCCTGTCCAGAGAGTGTGGATGATGGAGCCAGTGGGGCCCAGAGCCCACCAAGACAGTTGGAATGGGTCCCATAGGGTAGTTGAGAGGCAGCAGGAGGTTACCTACCTGGGAGACATCAAGGACCCCATAAAACCCTTAAGGCCACTACACATCAATCACCCCAAACCACACTATGAGAGGTCTGAGATCCCAATGCTGTTGGTGACAAATGATGGAAAGGAGGAACCTCTCATTGATCTCTTGCCATCACCAGAGAGAGAGATACGTCCATGGAAGGTGTTAATCACTCTCCTACCCTGACCCTATAACAGCAGAGGGATTATCAGCTTTTGTTGGGAGAGTTTGCTTTACTGTTTATCCTCACTCCTAGGCTTACATAGCTGTGTGCCTATGATATTGATACTGGGGACAGCCTGTCTGTCAAAAACAAAAGATACAGGCTGTGAGACAAATGAGGCCCAGCATCAAGGCAGAGGTCTCCAATATGCTGGAGTTAGGGGGTGATTGAGCACTCCAGCAGCCCCATGTCCAGCCCGGTGGGACTGGTACCCAAAGCTGCCCCACCTGGCACTGCTCCAGGACTCACATTCTTGGTGGACTACAGGGGCTCAACTCAGTCACCAAGACGGATGCTCATCCCAGTCCTAGCTCTGCTGAGCTCATAAATCAGTTAGGGGCTGCCGAGTTTTTGAGTACATTTGTCTTGACTTCTGTGTACTGGTGGGTTACCCTAACTGGGGGGACTAAAAAAGATCAGCATTCTCTACCCCTGAGGGCCACTTCCAATTGAAGGTGATGCCCTTTGTATTGATGAATGCCCCTACCACCTTCCAAAGGCTGGTGACCGAGATCCTAGCTGGAATGGGAGCCTTCAGTGCAGCTTATCTGGATGACATAGCTGTCTTCAGTAGTAGCTGGGAGGGCCACCTCTATCACCTGCAGGAAGTGCTTCGTGCCCTGCAAAAGGCAGGCCTGACTGTCAATGCGAGTAAGGGCCAGGTAAAGCAGCTCTTGTGGTGTACTTGGGACCACTTTGAGAGCATACTTATTTGGACCTCACTTCTGGGTTCAGACTAACCACAGGCTCCGCAGATGGCTCACACAAACAAGACATGAGAATCCAAAACTGTTGAGGTGGTCCCCAGCCCCAGCGCCGCGGGGTAATTAGCCCCGCGGCGAAGGGGTTAATAAGTGTTAACTTTTGATTGTGAGTAGGTAGAAAATTCATCTCAGGTGGCTAATAAATTGTGATTTAAAATACTATTTAATGATAAATTTGGATTTTAAATCGCAATTAAAAAAATCCTCTTTTAGAAAGTTGCCATTTTGCTGCCCTACCTATTGTTTGCCTGCAGCCTTTTCCTCGTTATGGATGGGACATCACTGGAAGGATGGGGAGGAGCTGACCACAACCGATTCAGGGTATAGGAGCTAGGAAATTCCTTTCAATTCAAAGGAAAATATCTAGAAACTTCTCCTACTTAAAAAATGGGACCCAAACACAAATTAAGGTTACTGTTCCTAAAGAGAAAGAGGAGATATTAAAAGGTTGTGCAGGACTCGGGCATATGTATGTAAATGTAGTTGAGCTTATATAGCGCACAGCTACCCGCAGTGGGTGTCCCGGCGCTTGCTTAGGGAACCCGTCCTGATATTCCCCTGTGTGATAGCCCCAGCGGGTATCCACAAGGTGAAAGTCAGGCATCCCGCCGCGAGGGGCCGTTGTGGAGATTAAGCAAGCTATTGCCCAGAGTCGCAGAGTGTGAACCCGTGAGTCGAGAAGGCACCGGAGCGAGAATTATCGAGTCCGTGGAATTTTTAGCCCAAGACCCGCCGAGGCGGGGAATTGAACCCTGGTCCAGGACCGATCTCAGCTTCCGGGTCTGCCGCCTCTAACCCCTGAGCCACACTTCTCCGAATGCACGGTGGAAGTCAACAGGACTGTTTCATCTTGCCCTCACACATCCCAAAGAGATGTCATGCTTCATCTTAGGGCTATTGCTCCTCGTTGGGTTGGCGCTGCACTTTAGTGAAGATCTTTAATTAGTATTCTGTATGATGAATGCACGGTAGGGTCTAGGTGGGGTGCTATCTCATGTGTGTTGATTTTGGTTAAAACTGGTCAGGAAGGCCACCAACTATTGTTAATAACTGGACCACCCTGTCAGATTAAATACCTTTATAGGTAAATGCTACCAATGGAGTCATAAAGTACCCCGGTAGTCTGATGTGAGTTTCCTCTTTAAGGTACAACTCTAGTCAGTGGACATGTTTCATGCCGTTAGTGGTCAGGAGGGTCCATGGTGCTTCGTCAGGACAGGAATATTGAGGAAATCTTCCTGCCCCACAAATGTGTCAAAAGTGGTGCCCTTTGAGTGGTACCTACTTTTGATGTTGGCTCTCCAAACTCCAACTGGAGATAAAATTACTCCCTAGGATGTGGCAGAGATGTAGCACTCAGTCGTGCTAAAGGTTTCTGAGTGTAATCTGGTCATCACACCGACCCTAGTCCTCTGCTTACCCGGAATCATGCAGCAGAGAATAAGGTCTAGGTGCGACAAGCAAAATTAGAACAATTCAGTAAGTAGATGTCAAGATATAAATTATTAAAAATGAAATGCAAAAATAGCATTTCAGGACTACTACCATGTAGCGTGGGCCAGATACAGGACCCATGCAGGCCCGTCAGAGCAAAAATGCCTACATCCTGGTCACAAACAATGAGATGCAGGGTACAGCCGAGCAATGCATCGGTTTCGATCCCACAGTCAAGGAAATGATGGCCATGCGTTGGTTCAGAGCTGCTTTGGTTCCAACACCGATGTGCCATTTTTTTCCATGCAGTCTAGGGGATGCGTCAATTGTTTCTCGCTGTTGTGGGGGTGAGGCGGTGACTACAAGTGCGATGCGTCGTTTCTGTTCCCGCAACAGTGACAATGTGCACATTCTGCTCTCATAGCAGATAATGCGTTGATTCTGCTGAAGCAAGCACCTGGGTTCACTTTCAATGAACCAGGCACACAAGCTGGGTTAAAGACTTTGATGTCCCTGGCTCTTTGAAGAAAAGTAGGCTAATCAGCTAGCCCTTGATATCACTCTGGGTGAAGGGATGAAGGTCCAGTCAAAGAGAACAGCAGGCACCAGAAAGCATAGCAAGGCAGCAGTATTTCAGAACAGCAATCCATCAGTTCTTCTTCTCGACAAGTTGGTTTAAGGTTCAGAAGTGTGTACTGAGTTAGTGGGATCAGAGGTCCAGTATTTGTATCCAGATGTTCCTTTGAAGTGGAGAGTGACTTCAAAGAAGGGTCCTAGGAGTGCAGACAGGTCCTTTCTTCATGACTTGACTCCAGAATCACTACAGGGGTGTGTGTAACCCTTGGTGTTCAGACAATGCCTAGCCAATTCAAGTGTTCATCAGAGGCTGTGCCCAGCTCCCCCCCCCCCCCTCACGAAGATGCATGACGTCACACCTGCCTTACTTTGTGTGTGGCTGCTTTGAGGGAATACACACAGTGAACTGTCGTCCAACCAGTAATCAGAGATAGGCAGAAAATGCCAATTGGTTAAGAGCAGAAAAATACCTAACTTTCTAAATGTCGCATTTTCAGACTAGTTAATGACAAATCAGGCTTTACCATTAAACAGGACAGGTAAAACGTAAAAGTACATGTCCTTCCTTTTAGTTACATTTTAGTTACATAGAACCTAGCCCTCTAGGCTATGTGAGTTTACCTTATGTGTATATTATATGTTAAAAAGGGGGAGTTTAAGGCTTGGAAAGTGGTTTTAAATGACAAGTTGAAATTGAAGTTTTAACTGCACACACAGGCTCTGCAATGGCCTGAGACATGTTTAAAGGCAACTTGAGTAGGTGGCGCAAGCAGTGCTGCAGCCCCACTAGTAGCATTTATTGTACAGGCACTGGGCACATGAAGTGCACTGTACTGGGGACTTACAGGTAAATTAAATGTGCTAATTACAGATAAGCCAATCAAACAATGTTTGGTTGCCAGTGGTAAAGTGCGGCTCCGGGTCTTTAGGACAACAAAAAGAGTCAACAAAAATGTAAGGCAAGAAGGCAAAAGGTTTGTGGAAGACCACCTTAAGGCTGTCAGGTCTAACAATTGACAAAGTCCAAAAAGCTATTATCACGATGACAGGCTTAGTTTTCCTACGTAGAAAACTAGAGTGCACAATAAGAAATTTGTACTGCTAAATCTGGTAAGGGCCTGACTGGTATGATAATTAAATCACTATTTTTATTAGTTATTAAAAACCCAATTCATTGGTAAAGTCAGATGTTCAATAAATATTAAGGAAAAGTAACTTTTAGAAAGTCACTTTTTCCTGCCTGAACTTACTGTGGTTAATCAGGGTTTTGCTCGCCCACTTCTGCCAGCCAGTAATTCACATTGTATGGCACAATTGATGAGATGTTAACTTGCTCCCAGACACAGAGGCCTTGGTTGGGGAAGGTGTTGTTGTGCCCTTGAGAGGGTGGCCTGGGGGATGGGCCAAGGGACTTGAATAACTTCAAACATGCCTACCGTGTCACAATTACATATAGCTAACACCAAGGCCTGCACCTTCCTTTTTCCCCCAGGCAGGCCTCTTTTTGACATTACAGTGTCAAAACCTGCTTGTCATGTCCGCTGAGATTGATATGTAACAATTGGGGCACACTTCAAAGGGTGATAACAGGATTCCCCAAAAAGTCTTGTATATCCACAGTCTGGTTCCTGGTAATTTCAGCTTCTGTTGTACTAGACTTCTGTCTTTTAGTTTGTTGTGGGGATAGGTCCTGCTTCAAACTGGATTTTAGTGTTATATGTGGGAGGACAATAGGATTGTCAGAGTACAGCTGACACACTACCCAGCCCTCAGAGTCCAAGTTTAGTTTGACCGAAGAGTCTTGCCATCTTGCAAATGCCAAATTAGATATGGTTCGATCTTGGAACCTTTACCCCATTGGTTAAGTGTAACCATTTGTCATTCTCACTCACTAGCTCATGCCAGGCATAAATGTGGCATCTCCAGGCGCCAAATTCAGAGCACTACTAGAAATGTGGTAGATCAGAATAGGTCTGAGCCTGTTGTCCAAGATCTAAGAAGAACCCTAAACGACTGGATCTGCTCTTCCTTTTATACCCATTTTAAGTAAACGGACAACGGTCTTAAGACTGACCTATAGCTCAAGCTACAAGGATAAACCAAGCTTTAAGAGGCCCTTCCTGCAGCTGCCAGGCTGAACAGTGACAGCTGGACTTGGACTGGACGCTGCTGATGGCTTATGCCTGACACCCGGTGAGTCACTAAGGGGCATAGTACCAAGGCGGCAATATGAAATTATCTCCACTTTTGCAGCCGTTTTCAGCCGAAAATCTGCTATCGCTTGTTTTTCTGATTTAGCGCCCCTTTCAACAACATTCAGCTTTGCATTTCTAATGAGATGCACAGTGGGCGTTCTGTGCCAAAATAACTGGCGAAATGCCGCTAACCGACATTTCTCCAATTATCAAGCTGCATGCTAACAAGCAGAGCATTAAGAAAAGTAGCGCTAACCACAGTTAACGCTACTTTCCTAACTCCTGCTTGTGACCTGACTTAGCCATGTAATCCAATGGGAGTTGGATTACATGGCTAAGATCACCCTGACCTATCAGCAAGGTTTCATTGGTAGCAGTGTGATTATCGCTGGATTTCCAGGGATAATCACACTGTTTTCCAGCTAACGCATGGATTCCTATCGCTTGGGAGATCAGCGTTGCTGATAGCATGGTATCTCCATGATAGAATCCAGCATTAGCCTCCAATAATTATCCTCGCGCTAAAAGCGATGAGCGATAATTATCGCAGGACCTTGCTAATATGCCCCTAAGTGCCTTCCCTGAGGCCATGAAGGCCTTTAGAAGTGTACTTCTGTGGTGAATTAGGACTTAAAGGACTAAGTCAAAAGTAAACATATTTTGCCCATAACAAACCTTGGTGTATCTAATCTGCCCTGAATCTCAGTCAGCATCAGACTGAGCCTAGGTCCTCTTCGACTGGCAGCCATTGATTATCATTTTCAGCCTGTGCTTTTTGGGACAATTTCTACTTAAAAATTTAAAAATTCATATCTCCAGTTCACATTATTGGATGTTTGTCATTTTAGTGCTGTTTTGTTTTTTAAATATTATGTTAATATTCTGTTTTATTTTGGGGTTTTTACTGTTCTGCATTTCGACTGTATTACTGTTTTAGTACTGTATTAATACATTACACATCTACATTAAGCCTGTGTACTCTGTGCTATAGCCACAACAGAGTCTATGACATAGGTAGCAGGTTTTGAGCTTAGGCATATTTAATTACTTTACTGGTTCACCCTGACCAGGATTGTGATTATTACTTGAGGTTGGTAGTTACCCTTTCAGCTTAACTCCAATTTCTTACACCAACCTTTCAAAAAGTCACTCTACTTTTGGACCGCTATACAAAAAAATTCATTTGGAAAACTAGAACCTGCAAACAAGACAGAACATAACTCTGTTGATGGTCCATTCCCTAGAGTGGGGGGAAACTGTTCACTTATATTTCCCCTTGACCTTATGTGGCCTGGTCTTGTGGAAGATACCCCTAGAGATGGATCCTTTGACTGCGGCTAGGCAAACAAGTGGTTTGCAAGTGACCATGATGCAATGGTGCTAGGGCCAAGGAGATTACCAATGGATGAGACAGAAGAGGAGGCCATAGGTGCTGCATAGCTTCTTGTGCTAAATGAAGCAATCTAGGTGTGGGAGCTGAAGAAGAAGCCTCAAAATCAGACTGAAGAGCTAAAGGAGGGAACAAGGTTAGTCTCTGAGCTCTCTTTCATTGGACAGGACAGCAAGTGAAGAACTAGCTTATGGAATGCTGAACAATTTAAAGAGCATGAAGCCTCAATTAATCACACACCTGGAGTTGGAGTATTCCAACTTCAATTTTCCATATAAAACTGGCCCAATAAGGGCAGAGATATCAGCATTTACTCCCACCGAGTTTCTGTAGCAGTTTCAAGGTCACAGGGTTGAAAACACCTTGGGGCCAGTTGGAAAATGGCCCTCTCTGAAGGGTCACCCAAACGTTTTGCAAAAGAGAGACACTGAGAAAACTATTTCTAGTGGAACATCCAACCAGGGGAAAAACAGACTGAAGAACATCAAAAGATGTCCACAACAATAAGCAAAAAAAGGGCAGTAGCTCCAAAATATTGAAAATTCACCCACAGATCAGCTCAAATGCTTTTTATTTATTTATCATCATTACATGACTTATCATTTTCTTTTTTTTTAAAAGGGAGTCTGACAAATAAATAGAGAAATTCATCCATGAAGGTACAAGAAATATATTGCATAAAAACATATACATATAAACTTTACTTAAATATTCATAAAACACGAAAAACAATGCACAATTAACAATATACAAAATTAAGGGTACACACTATATATCAAGCAACCAGGAGACAAATACAGCAAACACATACAATGAATATAAAACACATTCAATTATACAAAATGAGAAACATCAGACATTACAAAAGACAAAATCTACAATTCACAATATACCATACAAAACACACACAGAGAAAAGAACCTCAAGAGTGTCTCTTCAATTTCAGCAATTTCCTTAAGAAGACTTGAAACCAACTATCTTGCTGTCTCAATGATGAGCAGCATGAGGTCCCTTGAGGATCTGTTTGCGATAAGGGACCATCTCTCAAGAAATAGGCGAATCTCCACAAATAGGCCTGCAATATTCCTAATGCGTAGGCCATTCGTAATAACTCCCTCTTTGAGATATTGAATCATGAATTCTACATTTGATTCCAATCTCCTAGCCTTTTTTTTGAGGTAGAGAAGATTCAGCCATTCATCATTAGAGCCTTTATTCAGAGAGAATGGACGGACAGAGGAGCCGGTTTGTCCCAAGAGACGAGTGAAGTCCTCATCAGTAAAACCAAAAGTCTTAATAGTTTCCATATCAAGATACAAAATAATCAAGACTAGAATAAAGGAAAAAACAAAGCAATGAATAAAGCCAGCAATAAAGATGACAGACAAATAATAGAACAAAAACCAACTAACTTAAAACACAACACACACAAATGTCTTGCTCGAGAGACCAAGGACCAAAGAACCCTCAGGGCAAAGTGCCGGGAACAACTAGATAAACAAAAGAGGGACCCTGCGAAAACTATTTCTAGGGTAACATCCAACCAGGGGAAAAAACAGACTGAAGAACATCAAAAGATGTCCCCAACAATAAGCAAAAAAAAGGGCAGTAGCTCCAAAATATTGAAAATTCACCCACAGATCAGCTCAAATGTTTTTTTTATATATTTATGATCATTATATATTTTTTGTACTTTCATAGATGAATTTCTCTATTTTTTTTGTCTGACTCCCTTTTTAAAAAAAAGAAAATGATACAACATTTAATGATGATAAATAAATAAAAAGCATTTGAACTGATCTGTGGGTGAATTTTTAATATTTTGGAGCTGCTACCCATTTTTGCTTATTGTTAGGGACATCTTTTAATGTTCTTCAGTCACCCAAACGTTTTGCCTTCCTCCTCCTCTTTTTAATGAACTCTTTTTGTTGGCCTTAGAACTATGAACACTTTACCACTGCTAATCAGTGCTAAAGTGCATGTGCTTCTTCCCTAATCATGTGTGCAGTTTGTGTAAACTTGATTGACATATTTATATTACTTGTTAGTCCCTTGTAAGGTGGTATACCATGTACCCACCAGGGCCTGAACGTTAAGAGCTAATAGTGGGCTGCAGCATGATTGTTACCCACACAGTACTGGTCGACTGATTTGCATATGGATGGGTCTAAACTGGAATGGCATGGCGTGCAAAAAAACAATGGATTTAATCCAGATCTGTAACTGGGGGTGAATGTTTGATTAATTCAGCATTCCATCCTCCATCTGTTCTTTTTGCAAGATTGAGCACTATGTTTTGTTGGGACCAGCGACCCGTTTAAGCAACAGGTGCTTAAGCACAGAGGATTCAGAAAAGGGGGTGGTGATGGACAGAGTATCTGAATTAAGCAGAACACTCCTACCCAGTCAACAGATCAGGGCTTGATCCATCACCGTTTTTTTTAGCTCACTGCACCATCCCAGCTCAGAACCTGGCTACATGCAAATTAGTCTGTCCCTGGCCCAGTGCATCATGGCAACAGGGCAGACCAAACTACCAAGCCAATTCTTTTACTGGAGAGGAAACAAGCTTCCGGGGACCGGTTTCTGGCATTACAGCCATCTTCGGCCGGCTTGCTTGAATCCTGATGGTGCAGTGAGCAAGGGACTCATGTCTGAGCATACCCTTCCACGCTTATGGAGGACAAAAGGATTCAGAAAAGGGGGTGGTGATGGACAGAGTATCTGAATTAAGCAGAACTCTCCTAACCAGTCAACAGATCAGGGCTTGATCCATCACCGTTTTTTAGCTCACTGCACCATCCCAGCTCAGAACCTGGCTACATGCAAATTAGTCTGTCCCTGGCCCAGTGCATCATGGGAACAGGGCAGACCAAACTACCAAGCCAATTCTTTTACTGGAAAGGAAACAAGCTTCCGGGGACCGGTTTCTGGCATTACAGCCGTCTTCGGCCCGGCTTGCTTGAATCCTGATGGTGCAGTGAGCAAGGGACTCATGTCTAAGCATACCCTTCCACGCTTATGGTGGACAAAACGATTCAGAAAAGGGGGTGGTGATGCACAGAGTATCTGAATTAAGCAGAACACTCCTACCCAGTCAACAGATCAGGGCTTGATCCATCACCGTTTTTTAGCTCACTGCACCATCCCAGCTCAGAACCTGGCTACATGCAAATTAGTCTGTCCCTGGCCCAGTGCATCATTGGAACAGGGCAGACCAAACTACCAAGCCAATTCTTTTACTGGAAAGGAAACAAGCTTTCGGGGATCGGTTTCTGGCATTACAGCCGTCTTCGGCCCGGCTTGCTTGAATCCTGATGGTGCAGTGAGCAAGGGACTCATGTCTGAGCATACCCTTCCACGCTTATGGTGGACAAAACGATTCAGAAAAGGGGGTGGTGATGGACAGAGTATCTGAATTAAGCAGAACACTCCTACCCAGTCAACAGATCAAGGCTTGATCCATCACCGTTTTTTAGCTCACTGCACCATCCCAGCTCAGAACCTGGCTACATGCAAATTAGTCTGTCCCTGGCCCAGTGCATCATGGGAACAGGGCAGACCAAACTACCAAGCCAATTCTTTTACTGGAAAGGAAACAAGCTTCCGGGGACTGGTTTCTGGCATTACAGCCGTCTTCGGCCCGGCTTGCTTGAATCCTGATGGTGCAGTGAGCAAGGGACTCATGTCTGAGCATACCCTTCCATGCTTATGGTGGACAAAACGATTCAGAAAAGGGGGTGGTGATGGACAGAGTATCTGAATTAAGCAGAACACTCCTACCCAGTCAACAGATCATGGCTTGATCCATCACCGTTTTTTAGCTCACTGCACCATCCCAGCTCAGAACCTGGCTACATGCAAATTAGTCTGTCCCTGGCCCAGTGCATCATGGGAACAGGGCAGACCAAACTACCAAGCCAATTCTTTTACTGGAAAGGAAACAAGCTTCCGGGGACCGGTTTCTGGCATTACAGCCATATTCGGCCCGGCTTGCTTGAATCCTTATTGTGCAGTGAGCAAGAGACTCATGTCTGAGCATACCCTTCCACGCTTATGGTGGACAAAACGATTCAGAAAACGAAGTGGTGATGGACAGAGTATCTGAATTAAGCAGAACACTCCTACCCAGTCAAGAGATCAGGGCTTGATCCATCACCGTTTTTTAGCTCACTGCACCATCCCAGCTCAGAACCTGGCTACATGCAAATTAGTATGTCCCTGGCCCAGTGCATCATGGGAACAAGGCAGACCAAACTACCAAGCCAATTCTTTTACTGGAACGAACAGCAAAGATGAAGCCCTTTTAGTGCGGCCTCGCCGAGTTGCTTTGACAAGAGGAAACTAATTTGCATCAGCTCCGTCCTCCCACATGATCAGAACCAGTGCTGGACATCGACATGGCCCGATGCATCAGAGGAAGATACTGTGATCAACGAGACCCCTGAGGTCCCTCCAGCCAACATTGTGGGTGACTCATTCTAATTCAAATATACCGTTCCTGAGGGACCTGCCAAAAACATATTCACCACAGACTTTTGGAGTTGGGCACTTCAACGTTAAGAAAGCCCATTTGCCTTTTTCTAGGATTACCATATGGGACTTAGTAGCAGTGAATGTATTTACATCATTGTGTTTACTTTTATGCCTTTTAAAGTTGTAAATTGAAATGTCTCTATTGGATTTTTGCCATTTTGATCTATTGTTTGTTGACAATATAATGGCCTATTTTTATAAACATGTGTGAAGTATTTTTATGGTGTGTTCATTGTGTTACTGTGGTTGTGTGTGTTGCACAAATTCTTTACACATTGCCTCTTCAGATAAGCCTGACTGCTCTGTGCCAACTTACCAGAGGGTGAGCAAAGGCTATTTTTTTGTGTGTGCCAGCTTACCCTGACTAGAGTGAGGACTCTGCCAAGCCTGAGTTCATGCCTCAGCCAACCAAGAATCCTATTTCTAACTGAGCCATGCTTCCTCTGGAGGTCTGGGGGATCAGGCATACAGGTAGTAATAAGCCCCCTGCTGTTCTATTCATGTTCCAGGGTAGCACCAGAGCTGTTAGAATTGAAAAATATGCTTTTGCATTGTTTTACGTAAGTTAGCATTCGCTGCACCATTTTGTGTAAGGGCACCGTTTTGTATCATGATTGAAACTAATCCTTTGTCATTTCCGAGAGACGGCCTTCTCTAGGTTATGTTTCTTCAGAGCGGAGTTTTGCTACACTATTGAATACACTGTTCTCATTAGTGCATACCTTTCCTTTAGACGTAGGCTTTCTCCCACTTGTCTAGTGGTGAGTACAGGCAGAGTGACCTTGAATAGGAGATATTGTGTGTCGGGCCTCAGAATTGAAACTTACCCCTTTGTAATTTCCTGTCCAGCTGCATCTTCTAGGAAAATTCCATGGTGGGCATGCTTTCATTGGTTTCGAAGTGTACATAATGTATCGTTATGCTTGCTGATGTCAGTCCCTCTGCCGCACTCCTAGCGACTGGGCAGACAGGGCTACACTCTGAGTGTACTTTGAATAATCTGTAATTGGTTTGTATTCTCTACTGTCTGACTGACTCGTTGTTTGGTATGGAAGGCCAAGAGGTGGTCGAGAGTGACCCGAGTGACCCTAATCGGGCCACTTCCTTCAATTGGCACCCGAACAGGAACCCCATCAGGTGAGTGACCCATCGCCTTCCGTGGACCGGGGGAGGTCGAGGCCATTGTCAGGTTGCACGGACGGATCAGGGAATCCCTGCACGCAGATTTTCTGTTACTCGCAGCTGTCCCTTCTGTTCCGCTGGACAGTCCCTCGCCCAGTGGTCATCCCAACTAGAGTCCTGAATAGCGAAACCCTTGGATCAGACTGTTTGGTCTGAAGAGTCGGCAGTGGAGAATCAATTTGTTTGACCTGCATATATCAGGTGAGTTTGTTTTGGTTCTTTGTGGATATGGGATCATTTTGGTTTGTATTTGGTACGGTCTCAGGACCATCTTTTGGATAAGAGAATTTGCAATTGTTTTGCTAGGCATAAATAGTGAACGTTTTCTCTTTAAAATGCCTAGATTCAGTAAGTTGTTTCCATGTGCTGTCGTTGTTGTTCTACTGTTGCTCGATTGGAAGAAGCTCAGTCGGCGCCTCCAGAAGGATCTCCAAATTTGTGTATGTATGTGAAGCATGGTCTTGGCGATATTGTGTTTATTGCTTTATGGCACAAATATACGAGGGACAATGTAGAGTTGCAATGGATATTGATGGGCACTTTCAATGAACAAAAGATTGAGTATTTACAAGAAAAGTTGTTTAAGAGATGAAGTGGGCAGTCTATGTTTGATTCCCTCAGACCATGGCAGAAAGCAACTAGACAGAAGCGATTGAAGGCAGAAAAAGAGACCCGGAAAGGAAAAATGCAGACATTGACTCAGAATGCTGTAGCATATGACAGGGAAAAACAGAAAAAGTGTGTTGCATGTGAACACATGAGGTTTTGCTTACACATTGAAAAATTGTAGGTGGTTCAGGAAGGAGATGACGCTTTTGTGAAGAATTGTTTGACACTTGACCCCCGTCTCCATACGCCCCACAAAGCATATATCCCACTGATCTGGTATCCTCACAGCCGCCTGTTAGAGTTACTTCCACTGTTTCTGTCCCTGTATTTACTGCTGTTACTTCAACAGCTAGGGCTTTGACTGCTCCTGATCCTCTTTCTTTTGTTTCTTTGACATCTGTGGCAACTGTGACTGTTAGTACCCCTGCCACACCTATTGTCCAGGCGTCCCTATCGTCAGCTCTTTCCCCTGCGACACAACAATCAGCGACGATACTGCCTGTTACTTCTGTTGCTTCTCCCAATATGGTTTTTCAACCACCAACATTAGTAGGTAGCGGCACACCGGTATATGGATTCGGGGATAGGGATTGGCCGAAATTTAAGGAGCGTATGGGACCGTTCGTGCGATCTGATGTGGGAGATGATGAGAAACAGGTAATAGTCAATCAGGCTTCACAGTGGGCCCTTAATCCTATTTATAGTGTAGAGGATGTTTGGGCGACTCTGAGAGATTTTGAGCCCTTTATACAGCAGCATGCCCTTAAACACTTGTGCGTAACTTTAATTGGTCTTTGGCAACAGTGTTTTGAAGCAGGATCACTTAAATTCTATATGACATAAGAGATAGAGTATATATTAGTGAATTGGGGCCAAAATGAGTTTTTGCTAATGTCACAACAGTAATAGTTCATACATGAGAAAGGTCCCAGGTCGGCGTCTCAGTTTCCAATGAGAGAGTTTCATTCCACATATCACCCGAGACGACCAATGTGGTAATGTTACTCGAGTGGCAGTGGTGGCCCGTTTTCAGGAGCAATGGATTTATACCTGTGGATAAGAAGTGAAGTTATGTCTCTTAAGACTAATTTGCCTGAACCTAGGAAAAATCCTACTGCATATTATAAAGAATTGACTGAGGCTGCCTCTTCTACTGTAATTACTCTTGCTGATATTGACATTTTTTGGAGATTAATGGTTCTGGTTGACATTTGGAGGCATGTGCACATGCATGATCATATTGTGGAACTGGGAGGTACATGGAATCAAATTAAGGCATGGGCCAAGGAAAGAAAACTAGGTAACAAGCCCCAAGCGGACCTTTTGGCGTTGCCAGTCCGTATTATTACGTGTCTGCATTCCCTTATTCTGCCAAACAAAGTAGACTGGGATAAACTGTCGGCTTGTCAACAAAAGAAAGATGAGAGTGTGTCTATTTTTTCACTCGGTTTGAAGGTACGTTTTTGGATTACAGTGGTCAGGATCTGTCTATTGAGGGAGGTGTTCAGTTGTTTATTAATAGATTTGTTTCTAATTTGCTTCCTGAAATTGGGACTCGGTTGCAGGCCTCTGAAAGTACTTTGTCCGCCTCTTCCCCCTCTGTTATTTTTAATATGGCACAGTATTATGAGCCTAGGGATAACAAGGAAAAAAAGAGGACAGAGAAAATGCATAAGGCTTTGAAGACAAAGGTGTTGTTACAGCAGGTTTTTAGAGGGAATGGCAGAGGACGTGGTGGTTCTGCCCGACAGCTTCCACGCACTAGTAGGCATCCAACTATGACGCCCCTAGGCCCGAATTAGCATGCGTACTGTAAGGAGGAGGGATATTGTTGTAGGGAGTGTCCTGTGCTTTTGCCGAAGGTAGCGGTCCCTAGAGGACGAGGTTCCTGTGGATGGGGTCGTGGAGCTGATGGGGCTGATAAGGCACAGAATGCTGCAGTCTCACAGGGTCGTTCTGATAATTATTTAATGACCCTCGGGATGGACAGTACTATCATGATGATTATGATATGGAAGAAGTGACAGGGATGTTTTGTAGCTATAAATCCAGGGACAGAGTGGGGAACCAGTTCCTATACTTGTAGACCAGCGTGGTCCATATGTAACAGTTAAACTGCAAGGTTCAAATAAGGAATTTTTGGTGGATACAGGTGCGACAAAAAGTTTTTTTTTCACGGAATATGGTCCCTGGGGCGGCTCTGTCTGGCCATAATAACGTTTTGGTAGGTTTTTCTGGTGTACCGGTTGTAAGCCCCATTTCAAGACCCTTGCATTGACTAATGGTCCTTTCACAGTAGATTCACCATTCTTGCTGACATCTAATTCTGGTGAAAATTTGATGGGCTCGGATTTGTTGAAAAATTTGCATGCCAAGATTTATTGTTCTCCAGCGGGTGTCTATATGACAATGGGTCCAGATGTAGTACACGCTTAACAGTGTTTGTCCAAGGATGTGCCTCTTCCTGTTGAATTTGCTGATGTGGCACGCACTCTGCGGGCGACAGACGACACAGAAGTGGGACTGCTGCAGGTACCACCAGTTTTGATACAGGTTAAGGATGGTGCTGTTTTGCCTTGTATCCCTCAGAATAAAATACCACAGGCAGGAGAGTGAGCCTTAGTGCAAATTATACAGAAATTGATTAAGAAGAGAGTGGTTGAGGAGACGACTGCTAACATGTGTAATAGTCCTATTCTTCCAATTCGTAAACGACAACCCTCAGGTTCCCTTGATGAACATGAAGATGTTTATCATTTTGTGATTGATTTATGCAAAGTTAATAAAATAGTGGTTCCCCAGCTTCCACTGGTCTCTGACATTACTTCTCTTTTGACAATGATTCCTTCTTCCGCTAAATTATTTTCCATCATTAATTTGAAAAATGCGTTCTTCAGTATTCCTATTCATTCAGATAGCAGATATCTGTTTGTGTTTACCCTAGCTGGTAGTAGCTTTAGGTTCCGTCAAAATCCTCAGGGGTATCCAGAGAGCATTTATAGCAAGGCACTGGAAGGTCAATAGGAATCCTTGTCGCTTCCCACATGTAATGTATTGGTATATTACGTCAATGACCTCCTTGTTGCTTCCGATACCGAACAAGATTTCAAAGACAGTACAGTTAAGTTATTGCTACATTTAGCTCTGCATAGACATATAGATTCTCTTTCTAAATTTCAGTATTGTCGACAGGAGGTCACCTACTTAGGTCACCTACTATCGAAGGAGGGTAGGAGATTGACCCCTGAGCACAGCAGTACCACAGACTCAGAAAGATGGTCATGCTTTAATAGGTGTCACTTCCTACTGTTGACAGTGGATACTACTCCTTACTAATTAAACCTTTGGTTGCACTAACCACTAAAGATGCTTATGAGCCCTTCCTTGGAAGCCTAAATGTCAGCAGTCCTTTGAACAATTGAAAACTGCACTTTGTTCAGCTCCAGTCCTGGGCACCCCTGACTATAGCAAACCATTTGTGTTGTTCATCCAAGCGATGGCTGGTTGTGTGATTTCTGTTTTAACACAAAAATTTGGAGATAAGCAGTGGCTGTGTGCTTATTTCCCTGCTGTTCTTGACCTTGTCACAAGAGCGCTCCTGAGCTGTCCAAGAGCGGTTCCATGCGCCCAATCATCCACAGTTAGCAGGTTTAGTTGAGAAGTAAAATGGTACTCTCAAACTCAAATTGGCAAAATTCAGGAAACCACAGGGTTACAGTGGGCAGATGCTTTATCATTAGCTCTTTTATAAACAAGAACAGCAGCACATTCTAGGACAGGATTGTCACTATACGAGGTCGTGTTTGGATGCCCGGCAAATGTCTGGGGCGTCACCCACCCTCTGCGGTTTTCAGATATAAGTACCCACAGTTGATAGACTATCTTTGCCAGTTAACTGAAAGTTTATGTTCTATTCACCAATAGGTCAGGGAAGACCTGCCAGCTTTTCCAGAGGGGCCCGGGCACGATATTCAGCCTGGTGATTTTGTGTTGCTGACGAACTTCCAGCAGAAGAGTTTGGAGCCGCAGTGGGAGGGACCGGAGCAGGTCCTCCTATCAACATGCACAGCAGTCAAGGTCGCCGGCTATAAGAACAGGGTCCCTCTGTCTCTTCCCTATGACCAGTGGATGAAAGATGTAGTAGGGGACTCCGAGTTTGAGACGTTGCCTCAATTTGTGCGCTTCAGTTACGCCAAGCTGGCCTGGATCAAAACGGATGAGGAAAATGGTAAAGTGCTGAATGCAGCAGTTCCTCCTGAAATACAGGTTATCCAGAAGCCCCTTTTAATGGATCCCTCTGTGTCTGGAGTCACTAGGTACAATGTGTGCCTCCGGCTGGGGGACAGTGTACGAAAGGAAAAGTCAGATTAGTTAGGGATGGACTGTGTAAGTTAGGGTGTACTTTGCTATAGTACCAATGGAGTTAGTTAAGGGTGATGTGATATTTGTGCACTGTTTCAACATTGGACAGGATAGATTGAAAGTATTCCTTTGGGGGTACATTATCTTGGTTGTCGTGGGAACCCGAGCTTAGGACAGAGCGCCAACGTTTTTATGGACAATAGGAGCCTGTACCAGGGAGGCTCTGATGGACACTGTGAACTGATATATTGCTGTAATTTTGCCCCCTTGCTTCAGCTATTGCTATGCATCCCTTTGACAGAATGGTTGCTGATGAAGAGCAGCCGGTGATTCTCCCTGTTCACACATATATATTTAGGTTTACCAAGAAAAAGATCTTATGTGCTATATTTGTGATTTTACTGCTCTTGGTATTGGGTGGGGTGTCATGGGTTTTGGAATGTGATGAGTATGCACCGTCATGTACTAAACATAAGGTTGTTTCTAAAATCCGCACAAGAAGGACAGCCCCAATTCATGTATTTTTAGACCCACATAAAGGATTTTTTGGAGAAGGTACAGCTTGTTAATAATAGCTTATCCTATGCACACGCTTTAGTGTTCAATGAGAGTTTATCATAGGTTTAAAGCAAAGAACAAGCAATGAGTATTGTCTCTTATGGTCCTTTCTTTTTCTTTTATTCAAAAAAAGGAACGTCCAGCCAGGCAACATGTGTTTCATTGTTGGGGATTACCCCTCGACTTCTTCAGGGCTGTCCGATTCTCTGTATAAAGTGTTCACATGCCTCTCTAGCTGGTAATAATTCTGACCCAGCTGGTTAGTTATTCAACTCTTATTTGTATCCCAACAAAAATCTCCAAAGGTTATATCTGATACCTAAGTATCATGTATCAGTAGTGTGTCTCTTCTTGTTAGAGCAGTAAATAGAGACCAATAGTATATGGTGGTCCGTAGTGAAACGAATAATCTGCAGCAAGTCCACTGTCCAAATGATCCGGCATTGGGTACGCATTCTGAACCAGAAGGTACAGCTTGTTATCCCACCAAATCTGTTAAAGGTTTATGGACTGCTTACCCATTGTCACTTGTCAATTACATATATACTCACACCACCCACTTTGTAGAGGTAGAGGCAAGGGGTGAGTTTGGTATGGGGTATCCTGGCCCTTGTTTGTATTACAGAAAGCCAAGAGGAAAGGGGTATCCTGAGTGTGATAGTAACACTTATTGTGATAACTTGTCCTTGAGAGAGCAGAATATCACCTTAGTGGGCTGGCATTACCAAGATTTGATGGTTACCCGAAAAGCTGGTTATTACCCCTCATGTTGTCCGATAATTAATAGTACTAATGCATTTTTGTATGTCAATTGTTCTGAAATAATATTGTTCAAAAATACAATGTCTCCACTGAAGAAGAAGGATCTGAGTACTTTTGGAATGAACACCTGATATGCTCCTGTAGATTAACAAGGTCCACTTTATGCACAACCAGGAGTTTATTTTCTGTTTAATAGTACTTTTTCGAATGTTTATAATGGTACAGATGATGTTGCTTTAGGAATGGTGCTCCCTCTGGGCATGGCTTGCAAGTATAGTAAGCCAAATGTAAGGTGGGTAAAAAGAAAGTTACCTGCAGAGTTTTATGATGGAGTAACAGATTTGGAAGTGAACAATTACAGTAATGGGATATATTCCATACGTACGTAGCTCACCTATTCCTGATATTCTTTACTTTCTAAATGTATAATAGGACAAAGAGGATTACAAGTACTAGGATGCTAAGGATAAACAAGAATCAGGAGACCTCCTCACATATGGATTTGGGAAATGTAAGATCTTTGTGAGGAGTTCCAGGCCAAGACGGCGGCAGCTGTCTGAGCATTGCTATTGACTAACTCATTAAAGCCCAAGTTCTCTGCACTTTCTACCAGGTCAGTTTCTTTTATGAGATGTCCATCAACATGGAACACATCTCCAGCACTGATCTTTTCTAGGCTAATTGTTGAAGGTGAATAGCACAACCTATAGTCTGGCCTGAACGGAAAACTGGGTTTGCTTTCATGGAAAAATATCTTCTACTAAGTCCCTATTTATTAAAATCAGAATGTTGCAAAGGAATGTCCTTCAATGACATGAAAGTGTGGGCTGGTGTGTGATGTATTACAAGCTCTCCCAGTCTGAAAACTCCCTTCTTTTTCCTACTCTCTAACTGCAACACTGTACCTCAAGTTCCACTAGTTGTTGTATGGGTGCCACCTACAAGTTTCATTAGGAAAGGTCATTACATGGACAAATCCTTATCACTCAATCCTGACCTCCCTGCAATTTGCCAGCTAATTAACTGGACAGTCAAGACAAAGACAGGTATAGCAATACACACTAACCTGAGTCAAAGCAATTCTGTTTTGCTACACTAGCAATGTCATCACATTGAATATATTGTTCAGGTGAAATTGTTCGGTGTACATTAGGGTTACATTTGAGCTCAAAGGTTAATTTAATACCAAATCTAACTCATAAGATGCATACATTTGTGATTTGTCGCTTCATGCTGGATATCTGGTTTTGTTACTTCCTGTACCCCGCATTATTTCCACTTTCGTTCAGTTACTGATGTTTATACATATATGCACCTATGAAAGTAAATCTACTACATAGTTGCAACATTCTGTCCATTTGAAAACTTTCCAAAAGGAAGACTGGCATCCTGATGAAATCAGGCTGATGAAATCTCGTTTTGGAGCAATCTAAAAATGATCAGATGTATATTCCATAAAAACATTATGTTTTTATAGGAAAGTTGAAAATTCATTTACAAAAGACTTGCAGACATCGCAGGAAGAGAACACAGAGAAAAGGGAAAGGAGTAAAAACGGGTGAGTATAGAGGATGGAGGTAGCATGGAAGGAGTTGGGGAGGTGTTTAGGGTTCAAAAACAAATCAGGGTACAGTTAATGGAAAAGAAACCTACACATTATAGGCAAAGTGGAGGGTAAAAAGTTTGTCGGAGATCAGAGGAAAAAGAGAACCCTCCTCTAAAAAAAGAAAAATAATGGATTGGTGGTTGGTGAGTGGAACTCCCTTACACACACACAGAACTAACATCAAGAAACAAATATGTTTTTCAAGAATTACTTTTCACCAGGTAGGTTTGGACAATCTGGTGAAAATAATTCTTAAAGAAAGATAATCGGGAAAGGTTAAACGAAAAAAATGTGTCAGGACCATTTGCATTGGGTTAGTCTTCTGATGGGAAGACATATAGCCCTATAGGTACCTTGGTAAATTCTCAGACCAACAGGGCTTTCAATGAAGATATTCATCCTCTTCAGAGATTAGCTGAAAGCCTTAGTGGTAGAGGCACACTGTCAAATTAGCAACCACAAATATAGCCTTAAAACTAAAACATTTGTAGCTACACCTTTTAGCAATACCTCTATAACATTACTGTAATCCTTCACAAGAGGTAATAGCCAGTGATGAGAGCATGTATTCCTGCCACATAATTTGAAACAACCATTATGTTCTCAGCTAGGACAGTCTCACTCGAAGTTATCAAGAATACTGTTTCCTGTCCTTTTCAGCTACAAATCACTGCCTTCAGGTGCATTAGTCTGATTAAAACAATGGAAGTAAACTAACAAGCACACCGCCAGCAATGTGTTTGGTTGTCACGTGAAGGACTAAGACTGAAAGCGTGTTCTAAGATGACATTGAGTAGAGTTGTCAAGAAAAATATCACACTCACACTAACTATGGTTTAAGAAGTTAGACTTTGCATCTCACCGTTATTTTTTACAACTGTGGTTTGATGTTTTGCTTCATCTAAATGTATACCGTGGACTTCTACAGTCACAAAGGGGTTAAGTTTTTCACCTATGAGAGCCTCATCTGAAAGTATTAATTGATTGCCGCAAATTATCTGCAAGAAAAAAGGTAAGAAAAGTCATGTTTATAACAGATTGCATTTGTCAGAGTATTTAATATGTTCTTGTTTCTATCAATACTTTGGCCAACGGCTGGTTACACTGTAAGGAGAACAAAATAATATCCACAACCACTGAAGACACATACACACTTCTAGGATTTCTATACTCACTCCAGGTATGTTTTTTAGTTCTTGTTCACTGTCTAGTTAACATGGTCTCCAGCTTGGTCCGTGCTCCTACACTGATAATGTTTTGCAGTTCCAAACCATGATATGTGAGAAATACACTGCTGCGACACAAATGATGGACGGAATGTTGAATAGATAAAACATTCACCCCCAGTCAAGAGATCTGCGTTAAATCCATCATTCCTTTGCTCACCCTGCCACCCCAATTTGGACTCATATGAAAATCAGTCTTTATACTGCTCCTCGTGGAAACAGTCCAGCCACACTGCCAAGCTTGGTTCTTTCCGGACCTGAAACAAGCATCCTGGTACCGGTTTTGGGGAATAGCCCCTCATCAGCCAGGCTAGCTTGAATCCATTGGCACGCCATCCAAGAAACCAACGCCTGGGCACACTCATGCCTCTTAGGACAAAACTTGCAGTATCAACAAATGAGGGATGGAATGTTGAATAAGTCAAACTTTCACCCCCAGTCAAGAGATCTGGGTTAAATTCATCATTCTTTTTCTCACATCGCTTGCTGTGATTGCTATGTTCTCCCTAAGTGGCCAAGGGTATGCTCAGATGCAGGTCCCTTGCTTGCTGTGCGTCCGAATTGCAGCTAGCCTGACTGACAAGGGGTGATACATGAAAACTGGTCCCAGGATGATTTTTTCTGGTCCAGGGACTTGGCCTGACAGTTCGTGCTGGACTGTTCTCGTGAGGAGCAGGCTCAAGACTGATTTGCATATGGTTGGGTCCAAACTTGGGGGACATAGTGAGCAAAATAACATTGGATATACCCTAGACATCTTGAATGGGGGTGAGTGGTGGAAAAGTTTCAACACTACTCCCATCATCTTGTTATTTTTGCTATGTTCACTATATTTGGCATGGATATACCCAGACGTGGGTTCCTTGCTTGCTATGCCACTGTACTCAAGCTAGCCAGGCTGATTAAGGGTGATACCCAGAAACCGATCCCAGGATGCTTTTTTCCGGTCCAGGGAAGGCCAGGCCTGGCAGTAATGGCTGAACTCTTCTCATCAGGAGGATGGTCAAGAGTGATTTGCATATGGCTGGGTCCAAAAAGGGGTGGCATAGTATCCAAAAGAACAATGGATTCAACCCAGATCTCTTGACTGGGGGTGAGTGGTTGAAAAGTTTCAGCACTCTGCCCATCACCCTGTTGTGTTTGCTCTGTTTGAAATTTGGTCACCTGTTTTTACCCCACAAAAGAATTGCTTGATATGACATAAATGAAATAGTTGGAGGAGGCCTTCTAAGCACCATTTGTAGAATATTTATTTTTAGGTCTGCCCTACAGACAGCTTTAGCCCCTTCAGCGCGGCGCTCATGACGGAACCGCTCCGTCATGAGCACCGAAGGGGTTAAACCTGTGTCAACATTGCTTAATTAATAGAAGCAAAATACAGAGTTCATGGGCTCTGAGTTTACCATTTTCATTCATAGATCAGTAGATCATCCCTCTTCATTCATTGGTGCTTTCAAACCATAGGTGATGGCATTTTACCCTGTGACATGCATGTCCACCTAAAAATAAGTGCAATAGAGTGCCAGTGCTGATGGTCAGTACTTTACTTTACAAACAATGATTTCATTCCATTGTTTATCCTCCTTTTTTTGTTTTGTTTTTGTGTATTCAAAATATATTTTAGTATTGCAGCAATTAACTTCTTTACATCACTAATGTTATTATTTTCTTGTTGAGGGCGTGGGCGTGGCTTCGATGCCAATGAAGATGGTGACTTGACTTGACTCCGGGACTCCCTGCCGATCTTTCCTGCGCAACTCCATTTAAGGACAGAGCGCCTCTCTTCTGATTTGAAGATGGAGGCTTTTGGATCACTCTCACTATGGGAAGCATTTGGACTCATTTTCTGCAGGTTTCCTCCTGTTTTCAGCATCTGCGGAGATGCGAGCCGTTTTTCCTCATAATTGCTGCAGTTTTAGGTCTCCTACATCTAGTGGATTGCTTCGCTTTGGAAATGCCCAGCATCTACTGTTTGGAAACTAATAGTGACTATTTTCTCATGTTGGACAAGTACATTTTATTTATTCACTACCTTCCTTGATCTATTCTGGGTACCTCAGGAGAAATTGTGTGTTTTTGTCTGCTAACGGCTGCCATTTTGTGATTCCTTCACCTCACCTTGTGACATCTAGTCAGAATTTGACTTTATTTGTGAGATTTTTATTGAATTTTGATGTTCTTGCGTATTCATCACACTGTTGTGCTGTCAGTGTTTTGGAGGGACTTTGATTATATTCAATTTCCATTGAGTATTTACTACTGAAGACACCACATCTCACAAGCTATCTTTGTTCATCTGGTTTGACTCCCTTATTACACACTAAAGAGTTTAGGCATTAAAAAGGTGGACCTTGCAACCTCAGTCTCGATCTGGAACTCTCTTTTCCTCACTGTCCACTTGTTTTTGCTGTATTGTTTTTCAGAGCTCAAAGTTTTAAACATTGCTTATTAAATTTATTTTGTCTCTTCTATGGGGAGACCGAGAAATCTTAAGCTCACCACGCCCTCCTATCTTACTGCACACTCGGATTCTTATTCTGCTCTCAACGGCATAGAGGACATTTTGCTCTAGAAACCTGACCACTCATCAGGCACCATTCCAAAATCACATCTTTCAAGCAAACTACCTGTGATTTCCACCAAATGAATTCATATTCAGCCCACATGGTTGTAATCCTTGAGGAAATTCATGCTTTGAAGTCCTACATGGAGGAAACTAATAAAACTTTGCAACATCTAGATGATAAATGGTCTTCGTTGGAGTCATGTAAGATGTTTGTGAAACAAAGAATGGATTCTCTTCAGGTTTCATGTTCACACATTTCAATTCTAGAATCTGAAGTCTCTCTGCTTAGGAAACAATCAGAAGATTTGGAAAACCATAATCACAGAAACAGTATCCGAATTTATGATCGCCCCGAAAACATTGAGGGTTACAATCCAACTGCCATCTTTCAAACATTCTTGCCTCAGCTCTTGGACTTATCTTCTACTCCTTCTTTTAACATTCAAAGGGCTCACAGACTGGGTCCTAATATTTCTGCAACACCTTGTGCGGCGTCATGTTTTTCTTGTAATTTACAGACCCTCTACAAGTCCTGTCTATAGTCAAGTCCAAAAAGCATTTTTTTTCGGCAGGGTCAACTATTCTTTTTCTCTCAAGATGTGAATAAAGTTACATCTGACCGTCGAAAGAAATTTCTTGACCTTGGCCCTCAACTGCGTTCTATAAACGACAGATTTGGACTACACCATACCTGCCTTTTCAAGGTCACTTATAAGGAAAAAACTACTACATTTGATGATCCAGCCATATTGCAAGAATGTATTCGTCAACATGGAGCTGTGGCCATGGATACTTCAAAATCTACATGATTTGTTATTTCGCTACGTCTGAATGTTTCCTATGTATGTCATTTCTTCATTATAGTTATGCTTGTATTTCTGTAATCGTTATTGCGTTATGGTATTTTTTATCTACTTTCTCTCTTTTCTATTTCTTTGAGTGTGTTTCCTTATGTATAACGTTTTTCTTCCCTTCTTTACAGGTGTTGTTTTTTCTCCTCTTCTGCCTTCCTTATAACCTCTCCCATATGTTGATGTCTCACCTTTGGTTCTTCTGGGGTCCGGTGGAGTACCTGTGATGTCATCGTCATCTACTGGTGTTACCATCCCTCACTTCCTTTTGTGTTGTAGGTATGTCCTTCAGTCATCATTTCTTTGGCATGCACTGTCTTTTTGTTCTCTATCTTGACTTGTACTGTCTCTTTGTTTTCTGTTATGTTCTTCCTTCCTCTCATGATATATACATCATTACTCTATCTCTCTTTTTTTCCTACTATTCTTCCTCTTGCTTCCGTTTTTCTTTCTTTTCTCATCAAACAATACTTTTTTTGTTATACTCCTTCCTTATCTCTTAATCTTAATTTAAAAACTGTTTTTTTTACTGTATGCTTAATAAATGTTCATGATAACATATGTTGGTTACATTTCGTGTTACTACATGGAATATTAAGGGATTAGGTAACCCTATTCAAAGACAGCAGGTGCTAACCTACTTCACTAAAATTGTATTACTCCAAGAATCCTATCTATCTGAGGCTGAAGCTTCCAAACTTAAGAAATGCTGGGTAGGAAATGTTTTTTCTTCTCCAGCCCTTGGTAAGAAAAATTGTGTTTTGATTCTCTGTCATAAAAGATTTCATGTTTCTGTTGTTCACCAAGAATTTGATTCTGAGGGTCATTGGGTTATTGTCAAACTTCTTATCGATAGAATACCCTTAGTTCTTTTTAATATATATGACCCTGTTTCCATTAACAAGGTTTTTTGGACTCAGATTGCTGATAAATTAATTTTGTTTCACAATGTTTATATTATTTTTGGTTGTGACTGCAATCAAATTTACGATCCCTTATTGGATCGACACCCGCCAGTTAAATTTGTAAACACAAAATGCACTTACAATTTACCTCCAGCATACGCCGTAGCTCTCAAGTGGATATCTGGAGAATTGTAACCTGGATCTCCGGGAATATACAGCTATTACTCACCTCTACATCACACACAGTCCCGTATTGATTACCTCTTTTTAAGTAAATCCTTAGCTCAACACATCCTCCACTCTGAGATAGGATCAATTTTAATATCGGACCATGCCCTGTTTTTTGTTGATTTTGAATTGATACCTTTTACCCCACATTCTGGTAGATGGCATTTTAACAATTCATTACTTGTGGATCCTAACTTCTCTAGCCAATTCAATTCTTTTGCTCTGAATTTGCTATCATTAACTCTACTCCAGATTCTTAGCCTGTAATGATTTGAGACTCCTTTAAGGTGGCTGCTAGAGGTTTTATCATTAATTTTGTCTCACAAAAGAAAAAATCTTTTGAGGTACAAACTGCTCAATTACTTGATAACATCAAAAAATTACAGTATACTTATTATCACTCCAACACTCAATCTTCTTTAAATAATCTTATTGATGCCAAGCTCTCTTTTAACATGCTATCTATAGAAGCCACTTCTTAATACCTTTTAAAAAGCAGTGCTCACTATTATGGTGGCCAAAATACAATGGGAAAAATATTGGGTAATTATCTAAAATAAAGAAAGGACTTAAATAGATTCTTTACAGAGTGCTACTGGATCCCTTTTATTTAAAGACAATGATATTTTAAACAAATGTGTTTCCTTTTATAATAAATCATGTACTCCAGAGACTCAACCAGCTCAAGCAGACTTATCCTCTTATTTTCAATCTAATAATTCTCCTCCCTCCCAGCATACTGATTTTGAGTCATTGGAATTTGATATTACCTTAGCAGAAATCATCCATGCAGTGTCAGTACTATGGCGAGGAAAGGCCCCTGGACCTGATGGGTTTATTGTTGAGTTTTATGAACATTTTGCTAAGCTTCTTCTTCCAAATCTTTTACTTATGTTTAATTCTTTTATCACAAATGGTTTGTCTCATGGTACTTTTCAAGAAGCCATGATATGTTTAATTCAAAATGATAATAAATACCCTTCCCTTTGTAAAAATTATCATCCAATATTTGCTAAAACTTTAGCACTACGCATTGATCCTATCCTACCTGAACATATCGGAACTGAATAATCCAGTTTTGTAAAAGGTTGTTTATCTTCTGATAACTCTAGACTCTTGTTTAACATCCTTAGCAAGGCTTCCTCTTTAGACTATCCTATTGCTGCTATAGCTTTAGTTGCTGAAAAGGCATCCAACAGGATTGAATGGGATGTTATGTTTAATTATTTAAAGTGGATAGGTTTCCCCCCCAAAATGATTTCCTTAATTTCATTACTATATTCGGGTCCCAGAGCTTCTATCTTCGTTAATGGTGAAGTCTCTGATTATTTTTCTCTTCTTAGAGGGGTGCGACAAGGGTGTCCTTTATTACCTTTATTATTTGTAATAGCATTAGAACCCTTTCTAACTAAGATTAGAGAAGATGCTCAGATCTCTGGATTTAAGCTTGGTTCACATCAGGTCAAAATGTCTGTTTACGCTGACTATATACTTTTATAATGTTCCAATTTGACTACTTCTCTCCCTCCCTTCCTCCATCAGGTTGACATTTTTCTCAATTATTGGTATACCACCTTAACCCGGATAAATGTGAAGGCCCCCCTCCCCTAGTGCCTTGAGACCCTCCGGGTGAGTAGTGCACTATATAAATGCTTTGATTGATTGATTACCTCTAAATATCCTAGGTCTTAAATATTATTTTACCCTCACTGGTTTTTCCTGGCAACCTTCTAAGCTCAAATATCTTGGCCTAAGGTTTTCCTCATTCATTCCAGAGACTTTAAAATGTAACTTTATCAAGACCTTAAATGATACTATTGCATGTTGGCATCCTCTTTTTCTCTCTTGGTGGGGTCGATTGGATTAGATTAAGAAGATGCTTACCCCTTTGATTTTATATATTATCTCTATGATTCCTGTGCACATTCCCGGATATTATTTTAAGGAAATTGATTCACTTTTAACTAAATTTCTTTGGAAAAAATAATCTCTTCGAATAGCCTTGTCCTCCTTAAAAAGGGACAAATCTAGTGGTGTCCTTCAATTTCCAGACTTTAAATCTAATCATTTTACTTTTTCTCTAAAACAAGCTTCCCGCTGGCTTTCCCCAGATCGCCCCACTTATCCCCCAGTTTGGATTTCTATAGAGGAATTTCTAACCTCCCCTTTTACTTCTCTTGCTTTCACCAACAATATCTCCTTTGATACGTTCTCCCATTATTTCTTACACTCGTACGTTTTTAACTCGTCTTATACCATCCTCTTATCCTTCATCTTCTTCTTTTTTTCATCAACCTATTTGGTATAATAAACCATTATGTGTCAAACATCGTACCATTTACTGGAAATCCTGGAGATCCAAGGGCTTGCTTTGGATTTCCCAACTTTTGCATGATAACCATCCCGTATCCTTCTCTGGTCTTCAAACAAAATTTTTATTATCTACTTCTTTTCATACACATTATAATCTTCAACTTCCTTCTCTTAATCAATATCTCCTTACGTTACCAACTAATCCCATACTTCCTATAAGATGTTCCACTCTTGTTAAAGTTAACATTCCCTTTTCTGTACCCAATATTTTCTTAGGTTCCTTGTCACCTCAGTGGCCACAAACAACATCAAATTTCAAGCTATTAGGCTTGTTATTAGCTGTAGCTTTAAAATAATGAATTCAAATTGGAAACACGCAGATAAAGTTACTTTTAGAGCTTGGTGGAATGCTGTATGTTTTCATCATAGACTTGATACCAATTATGTCACCCCTATTTCTTTAGCAATCAAAAGAGATCTTTTGTGGCTTCCGCATAGTACACATTTATCTTGGTCGGCTTCTAATGTTGTAAATGCTTCAGATGATGTCAAGAAACTGCCGTAAATACACCTTGTTGTCTTTCTCATAAACTTCTAAGATATTGTTGTTCATGCCTATATGTTTATATTAATTTACATGACCATTTTTATTCCCTAGGTGTTATTGTGCCTACAGTGGTTAACTTTATATCCTGTTGTTTTGTCAAAAATTATTGAAGGTTCATAATATGTTGTTTCGTCCCGTGTCCCTTCCCCTCTGCTTTCCTTCTTTTTCCTCTCCTCCCCTTCTTTTTTCTCTATTTTTCATTTTATTCCATTTATACATACAGCATGATTGTTATAACAGTTGTATATTTTTATATTTCCAATATTTACTGTGATTTGCTAAGCTCTGATATATTGCTGATCTTTTCTCCTGATTCTCAATAAACTCAAACTTGAAAAATACATATTTTTTTTGTTATGGGCAAACAATACCTGTACTATATATACATTTCTACAAGGAATTACCGGTAATGTTCTATTAAAGCATACATTAAAAGTATTATTTTCAATTTTAATTTGATTATGGATAGCACATGGCTCCTACTTTTAGGTGGAAGCATGGTTCCTTTTGTTGCCTTCCTTTTTTGTGCATGTACTTGTAATAAAAAACTGCTTGTTAATGCCAAGCCTACTGACTTTGCCAGTTCTTGCGGATTATCGTCCCTTATGTGTATCTAGCACAATATGCATTTCTAATGTTTTTTTTATGTTGGTTAAATGAGGCAAAAAGGAGTATACCAAACACACACAAGTTGGTAGGAAGAATGCTTGCACCTTGTTTAACCACTGGCAATCACTCAGGGTAGTATTTTAACCCACTGTTTTTTTTGCCCACAATGCCACCTCAGTTTGTGTCGACCCATATCCAAATCTTGACTCCGCCAAAATGAATCCCCCCTACCCCACCCCCATCTCATTATAGGCTCCTGTCAAGCTTGGAACCAAGCTGCACCTGACCAAAGAGCCCCAGCAAGGGCAAAATCAGTTTTGGTTTGCTTATGTTTTGGTTTAATCAATCAATCAATCAATCAAGGCATTTATAGAGCGCCCTACTCACCCGGAGGGTCTCAAGGCGCTTGGGGGGGTGCCGCTACTGCTCGAACAGCCAGGTCTTGAGCTTCTTCCTGAAGGAGAGGTTGTCTTGGGTCAGGCGAAGGTCGTCGGGAGGGTGTTCCAGGTCTTGGCGGCCAGGTAGGAGAAGGACCTTCCTCATGTTGTCGCTCTTCGGATGCGGGGGACGGCGGCGAGGGCGTGGTTGGTCGATCGGAGGTGGCGTTTGGGAGCGTAAAAGTTGAGGCGGTTGTTGAGGTAGCTCGGGCCTTGGCCGTGTAGGGCTTTGTGTGCGTGGGTGAGGAGACGGAAGGTGATTCTCTTGTTGACGGGGAGCGAGTGCAGGTCTCTCAGATGTCCGGAGATGTGGCTGCGTCGGGGGATGTCGAGGATGAGTCTGGCTGAGGCGTTCTGGATCCGCTGGAGTCTCTTCCGGAGCTTGGCGCTGGTTCCGGCATAGAGGGCGTTGCCGTAGTCCAGTCGGCTGATGATGAGGGCCTGGGTGACCGTCTTCCTGGTCTCGGTGGGGATCCACCGGAAGATCTTCCGTAGCATGCGCAGGATGTTGAAACAGGAGGCGGAGACGGCGTTGACTTGTCTGGTCATGGAGAGGGAGGAGTCCAGGATGAAGCCCAGGTTGCGTGCGTGGTCTGTCGGTTTGGGTGCGGTGCCCAGGGCGGGGGGCCACCAGGAGTCGTCCCAGGCGGAGGGCGAGGAGCCCAGGATGAGGACTTCCGTCTTGTCTGAGTTCAGCTTCAGGCGGCTGGTCGTCATCCACTCGGCTACGTCTTTCATCCCTTCGTGGAGGTTGGTTCTGGCGGCGGCGGGGCCGTTGGTCAGGGAGAGGATCAGCTGGGTGTCGTCGGCGTAGGAGATGATGTTGAGGTTGTGTTGGCGTGCGATGGCCGCAAGGGGGCTCATGTAGACGTTGAAAAGGGTGGGGCTGAGTGAGGAGCCCTGAGGAACGCCGCAGATGACTTCCGTGGCTGCAGATCTGAACGGTGGTAGGCGTACTCTCTGTGTCCTTCCAGCGAGGAAGGAGATGATCCACTCCAGGGCCTTTTCCTGGATTCCGATGTTGCTGAGGCGCTGCACTAGGGTGCGGTGGCAAACAGTGTCGAACGCCGTGGAGAGGTCTAGGAGGATGAGGGCCGCTGTTTCACCGTTGTCCAGCAGGGCTCGGATGTCATTGGTGGCAGCGATGAGGGCGGTCTCGGTGCTGTGGTTGGCTCGGAAGCCAGACTGTGAGGGGTCGAGGGATCCATTTGTCTCGAGGAAGGCGACCAGCTGCTTGTTGACGGTCTTCTCGATGACTTTGGCTGGAAACGGGAGGAGCGAGATGGGGTGGTAATTCTTGAGTTCGGTGGGGTCCGCTGTTGGTTTCTTTAGTAGAGCGCTGAGTTCGGCGTGCTTCCAGCTCTCAGGGAAGGTGGCGGTGTCGAAGGAGGTGTTGATGATGTCCCGCAGGTGGGGTGCGATGACAGCGTCGGCCTTGTTGAAGATGTGGTGAGGGCAGGGGTCGGTCGGAGATCCGGAGTGGATAGAGTTCATCGTGCAGATGGTGTCTTCTGTGCTGATCTGGGTCCAGGCGCTGAGGGTGGTGGTAGGGGGCGTTGGTGCGGTCGTTGGGGGCGTTGTTTGTGGGCTGAAGCTGTTGTGTATGTCAGCGATCTTGTTGTGGAAGTACGAGGCGAGGGAGTTGCAGAGGTCTTGCGACGGGGTGATGTCGTTGATTCCGGCGTTGGGGTTGGAGAGCTCATTCACGATGTTGAAGAGTTCCTTACAGTTGTGTGCGTTGTTGTCCAGCTGGTCCTTGAATGCTGTTTTCTTGGTGGCGCGGATCAGTTGATGGTGCTTCCGGGTGGCGAGCTTGAGGGTGGTCATGTTGTCCGGTGTTGGCTCCCTTCTCCAGGCTTTCTCAAGGGCTCGGCAGTTCTTCTTGGAGCTCTTGAGTTCGTCGGTGAACCATGGGGCCTTCTTGCTGCCGGGTCTGCTAGGCGGGGTCCTCAGTGGGGCGAGGTCATCTGCGCAGTTGCTGATCCACTTCGTGAGGTTGTTGGCGGCCTGGCTGGGGTTCGCTGAGCCGGCGGGAGGGTGCTGGCTCAGGGAAGCGGCGAGCTGGTCTGCTGTGATCTTGTTCCAGTTTCTTCGAGGAACCTGTTGCTGGTGGTGGTGGATCGTGGATCTTCTGAAGGTGAAGTGGACGCAGCTGTGGTCCGTCCAGTGGAGTCTGGTGGCGTGGCTGAAGACAATGTCCTTGCTGGATGAGAAGACAGCGTCGAGTGTGTGTCCGGCGAGGTGGGTGGGGGTGGTCACCAGCTGCTTGAGTCCGAGGATGGCGAGGTTGTCAAGCAGGGTGGTGGTGTTTAGAAAGACATTGGAACGGGATCAAGGATGATTTGCATATGGCTGGTTCCAAACTGAAGTGGCATTGTGGGCAAGTAAACAGTAAACTGGGATGCTGCCTAAGTAATTTACCAGTAACTTAGAATAATTCAGGTATCTCAACCACCAGCTGTTACCTGGTCTTGGCTTTGTAAATTCCATGTCTACTTTCAACTCAAGCAATAGGTTGCTTATTTAGAAATGTACATGGTGCACTGGAATCAGTGATCATGTGGTGCAAGTGATAGTTGCCCTCCAAAAGAGTATATTTGTGACCGATCAAGACTGAGGGCCTGATTTAGATCTTGGCAGACAGGTTACTTTGTCATAGCAGTGACAGATATCCCGTCTGGCGAAATATAAATCCCACTTGATAAAATGGGATCTATATTTTAGCAGACGGGATATCTTCCACCATTGTGATGGAGTAACCCGTCCGCCAAAATCTAAATCAGGCCTTGAGTGTTGCCTGGACAGCACCCTCAGAGCGCCATCTTTTATGAATTATTGCAAGACCTACACAGGAGGACATTTTTTTTCTAGATGATGCATATCTGATTGACTTCCTAAAAATGAGTTACATGTCTCAAATGCATTTCGTGTCTTTTTAAGGGCTTTGGCTGTAGAGAGAAGCTCATTGTCACTAGTTCAGCAATACCAAAATGATAGTGATGAAGGATACAGATATTTTTGTAAGTGTAACTTTGGCAAAGTTTAATTTGTTCTTTTATTTATGGATCAGCTTATCGGTTTTAAGTTTTTTGAGACCCTCAGATCAAACAGAGTAATCATCAATTGTCAAGAACTGTACATATTGTTTTAAAATTTGATCACAGCTTCATTCACTATTATTTTCAAATATACTAGCTATTTATTCGATTAAATATGGCCCCACAGTTTCGTGTGGGGCAAAGATTTGGTGCAATTGAAAGGGAACTCAAATAGTATTGATGGGGCAATAAACTCAAGTGACTTGCTGAAAGTGAAACTAACTCAGAAATATATGTTGTGTTGGGTCTCACATTGCGTCTTCTTTGGGTTAGGCAACAGTCCAATCCTCTGGCACTGGCAAAGAAACAATCCCTAAAAGAGACTCTTGCTCAAATATCAAATCTTTGTTTACTGAGTATAACCTGTAGAAAATTGATCCAAGCTACATTTAGGGTACTCCTGTAATATCATCAGGGTATAACATGCAACCCTAAGTTCTGCTTGCTGAGAAAGACAAAGTAAAGATTTATTGTCTAGTGGTTATTTTTTTAGCAGTGTGGGAGATAACTATTTGGCAGCAAAGACTGACTGGGAAATAGACCTTTATTTGGATGTATATTCTCCTCATCCTTTTAATGTTTAAGATGTAGACTGCCCCTTGCACTGGCGACTGCTAGGTGTAGGATTGCTAACAGGAAACTGCTTTTAGTTGTGATGGTTTACTTCAACAAAAAAACACAATGGAGTGCTGTTTCTTATTTTGACCGCTATATAGGGTCCAGACATGACACTGGGTACAGCATCACCTTGTAAAGTATAGGAAAGATCAAAGAAGCCTTCACCTTCCTTTCTTGTACCCATGGGGACAGTATAATTTGCAGTTGTTATATATTTATATAAGTTAAGGTAATTGAACCTTCAAGGGTTTTAATTGTCTTACTGTTTCAAATATTATTTTAAATATCTTCAATTGTACGACCTGATATATTTGATGCCGTTAATGCACAACAACTGTGACAAATGTCTTTTTAAGTTAATTTCTGTTTGTCACTGAACAGTGATCTTTTTGAGACAAAAGAGAGCAAAAGAAAGGGTGTATATGAAAGAGTATTTGGATTTAATATTTGTTACAAGGGTACATGATAGATATACAACGTTGTAAGAGAACATACAAATAAATTGATCTACAAAAATTCTCTATACAACAATTGCAGAAGCTTTTCTGCCTATTTACAATCTAATTTATTATCCGGTAGAAAAAGCAATCGTCGACGTTTCGTCTCTATTCTTGCGTTTCCGAGACCATCCTCAGGACATAAAAAATCATATCTTGGGAGACCCTCAATCACGAAAATCCTGAATATAGTGGTAATGTGCGACACGGCATAAATCAAAATGATTGTATTTCTTAGTAGAATAACCTGTTTGAAGTCCTTATTCGCCTGAATTCATGGATGTATAAAAAAGGAATTGGGTAGATAAGATGCTCCTGAACTGACTTGGAAGTGACGGGCTGCAGCAAACTAATTTCAGTTGTTGAGAGCTGACTGCGATAGACTCAACGTTGTAACTACAAACGCCAGAATAATACGACAGGAGATTTTCACAATTTTCTTAGATATCTTATCTGCCCAATTCCTTTTCTATACATCTATGAAGTCAGGCGAATAATGACTTCAAACAGGTTATTCTACTAAGAGATACAATCATTTTGATTTATGCCATGTCGCACATTACTTCTATATTCAGAATTTTCGTGACAATTAAAACCCTTGAAGGTTCAATTACCATAACATATCTATTGCCCAAACCCTCAAGGGTATATTGGGTTGCACACTTTTGTGTACCATATATTTATATAAGGCATACTGAATAATAATTCAATGTCGACCTTCCCAGGAAATTGCTGCTGTGAGGAGTTTTACATTACCCTGTGACTTTTTTCAATAAATCTCGTCATAAATCAGCGTACAAACATAATTCTATTTACTCTTTTGTACTTCTGTTATTATTAAACTAAGGGGGAGTTTCACTTACTTTTTAGTACATCAATATTATGTTATATGTTATGTTTTTCAATGTCTGATTGTGATTCTCTAATGCATTTCTCTTGGTTTTGATCTTTTGATCTTGTACTAGTTTGTCGAGCAAACCAATAACATGATTTGGCTGATTTCTTTTGGCATTTCTAGTTTTTCCCATATGTGTATAAATGCGCTATTCTAATGTTCAAGAACAATACAGGGTATGGGCTCAGAATAAAAATGACTTTCCCTTCCTAATGATGGCTTGCATGACTGCACCTTTGACATGACAGACTGACGTGTCAAGGGATTCCACCAGCAGAGACAAGTAAGACCCAGCAGAAGGGATTTCAGCTGTTTTAACAAATGCCAATATGGTCCCTACGTTATTTGGGAAATTTAGAAAATTACTAACTCTTTCACAACACGCAAGATAGTAATCAAAAAATGTGCGTGGTCAGTCACCAAATTTAACATATTCAAATGTTTTATACATAGGCAAATTTATATTGGGTTCACTTGCTATATCTCACTGGCTTCCATGAAAGTGGAAGTTTAAAATGTTATTGTTGGATAAGAAGGGATAGAAAGTGGAATTATTGATCATAATGATGCATTGACTACTATTTGCAAAAACCCTCAGAGGTCTTACTTTGAAGTAGTGAATTTAGCAGTGTCCGAATTGGACATATATGAATCCTGATGAAGCTTAGTCAGATGCATGCGTTTTTCTGTGCCGGTGTCTCGCTAAGATGAGCAGGCATGATACACAATTGCCGCTTCTGAGCATGGCTGATGTACAGATTACAGATTACAGATTCCAACCCTGGGCCCTAATTTAGATGCAAATTCAACATAGGGCCTAATTACAATTAGAGTCATAAAGCCTCCAAACGTCGGTCGGTGGCCTTCCAAGTCTCAATGTGGTTTCAGTTTTGACTGCTGCATTATTATGCAGTTGGTCGAAAGTGAAACCAGCCAGTCATATTGGTGGATTCAGACTTGCTCATTGAGCCCACTGACCAGTCGGAGGCCTGGTCGTAATCCCTATGGACAGCGTTTCCGCCATAGGGATTACACTGTCGGTTTCCGACAGGCTTTGCATGTTGGGCTTTCCGACATGGAAAGATTGTTGGAAAGCAAAATATGGTGCCCCTAGCAGGGCCACTTTCATCCTGCGGCCTCCCTGCACCGAGTGGCAGACATCCTGAGGTACCTGCCATGCGGTACAGGGATGAACATAATTTCCTATTTGTCTATAGGCGTGTTTACGGCCACAGCACAAGCTCCCATTGGCAAATGGGAATATGCGGTTGCATTGTAATCGCGGTATCGGGACAGCCAAACACAGGTCAGTCCGAGACCGCAATAGTCTGCCCGACATCGGAATTAGGCCCATAGTGTTAACTATTAAAGTGTTCTCCTCCAAGACTGATAAAACCAACTTGTCTGACTGAATAATACACGAGTCAGACAATTGAAACTAATTTGTAGCAAATAGTATAGCGCTAACATACTTTTCATGTTAGATACATGGATAACTATCATTTGCTGAAGGCCAACGCCACAATGCTGGATCAGGAATGAAGTACGAAGAATATTGCTTCTAAAATATAAATATTTTCAATTACAAATGTTGTATTCTCACTGGTTACTTTGACAGAGTGAAACATGATGGCAAAAGGTGATATTAGTGATGTTGTGCTGCCTTAACCCTAAAACAATACATTTACTTTTGACCCCTTTAGCCTTTTTAAAATCATGGTGCATTTCTTGATTTGGTTAGAAATGGTGGGTCTACTAACAAAGAATTTTGGGCCATATGTAGGAAGCCTAATTGCGCTTGCAAATGCTGAAATTTGCAGAATTTCAGAATTTACGATCGCATTGTGCAGTGTGCTATGTAGCACACAAAAAGCCACACGCAAAATATGTAATCGCAAAATTTGCGATTCATTATTTTGCGATTGCATTTAAGTAATTGCAAATTGCGATTCCTTAAATGCAATTTAGGAAGCACCCAAGTTGTGCGAAGTGTGGCTTAAGGAATCACAAAATACCACCAACTCCAGGTTGTTGGTAAATTGCGATTTCTTTGATAAATGCACTTTTTGGCATTTTACAAAGTGCCATGTGGGTCACATGTGCACATATGTTAATTTCATGGGTGCAACAGGGTGTCCTATTGACACCCTTGCAACCCTGAAATTACATTCTCAATTTGAGATTCTCTAATTGAGAATCTTAAATTGAGACTGTCTTCCAATTCATTCCTATGGGCCTTCTAGCCCATAGGAATGAATGAGAAGGTATGCCTTATTTGCGAATCTCAATTTGCGACTCGCTAATAAGGAATAATTGGGATTTGCATAAAAATGTACTAATCCTACATACATTTTGTTTTGCGAATCCCTAATTGCGATTCCCAAACAATCGCAATTTGAGAATCGCAAAACACAAATTACCTACATATGGCCCTTAATGTGTTCAAAACAAATCAATACACTTGGAGACAGCGATTTCTATAGTTTGTGCACTGTATGGCTTTATCTGTAAAATTCTATACCAGTTCAAATTTAGTGAACATTTTTATGAAAAACGTGTTGTCTGTAAATGGCAGTTCGCTACCACACCTTGCTTTACTAATCTATTTGAATAGTGTACTTCACAATGTACCACCAGCTACATTCTACGTCCTCGCCACTCTCATGCTGAATACATTTGCTACAAGTGTTCTTTGTGTGGCACATGGATTTTTCACAATTACTGTGACTTCTGTGATGTTAAATTATTTGTAGAATCCCTACTCTGAATTTATTTTCAGCACCACTGCCACTTGCAAATTGCAAAATGGCATTCACGCATGAGCCCTTGCTAGAACACATCTTTTCACTATCCTGTTTTCACACAAGCAGCGTACTGCAACAAATTAGTTTCAATTGTCTGACTCGTGTCTTATTCAGTCAGACAAGTTGCTTTTATCAGTCTTGGAGGAGATCACTTTAATAGCTAACACTATGGGCCTTATTCTGATGTCGAGCGGACTATTGCAGTCTCGGACTGGCTTGTGTTTGGCGGTCCCGATACCGCGATTGCAATGCAACCGCATACTCCCATTTGTCAATGAGAGCTTGTGCTGTGGCCGTAAACATGCCTATAGACAAATAGGAAAATCTGTTCATCCCTGCACCGCATGATAGTTACCTCAGGATGCCTGCCACTCGGTGCAGGGAGGCCGCAGGATGAAAGTGGCCCTGCTAGGGGCACTCTATTTTGCTTTCCAACAATCTTTCCATGTCGGAAAGCCCATCATGCAAAGCCTGTCGGAAACCAACATTGTAATCCCCATAGCGGAAACCCTGTCCATATGGATTACGACGAAGCCTATGAATGGGACGCGCTGTCATTGACTCCTGCAATTACATGTTGGTCACAGCAAGAGACAAGCCTCACCTGCCAACCTGCTGCAAGAGAACCAGAACCCCAGGTCTTCAAGCGCTGTGAGGGGAACGACCAGCGAAGCATCTACTCGGGGCTTAAACTACATCTCCCAGCAGCCCCAGTCCAAGCCCAGGCACCTGCCATTGCTGTCATCAGGCAGCACCAGGGCGGATGAAAAGCAAAACGGGTATGTGCTGTCATTGACTCCTGCAATTGCATGTTGGTCATAGCAAGGGGCAAGCCTCCCCTGCCAATCTGCCGCGAGAGAACCAAAACCCCAGGTCTTCAAGCGCCGCAAAGGGAACGGCCGGCGAAGCATCTACTCGGGGCTAAAACTACGTCTTCCATCATCCCCAGTCCCAGCCCAGGCGCCCAGGCAGTGCCAGGGCGGTTGAAAAACGAAGCCGGTGCCCCGCAGCACGGGACGTGTGCGGGCGAAGCCCGGGCCAAAGGCGGGCCCATCCTTGCCCGTCAGTGGCTTGAAGAGGCCGGGCCGGGCCACCCCCTTTCCTTTCCACGACTCCAAGGTGCTGTTGATCTACTGTTGATCTCTTGTTGATCTCCTGAACTGAAAGTAACTTAAGCAATACCAATACTGTTACGCTCCAAAAGTTCAGGTGCCTAAAAAAATATAAATAAAAGGGGTGGTCCACACCATGGGGAAAAGGAAATGCACGGAGAGAGGGGGCGAGGGCATAAGTGTGCTGGCTAAGTGGAAAAAATCAAGGAAGACAAGAAAGTTGGCCACACATGCGGGGACAAACTGCGTTATGAATCGCATTGATGAGCTAATTGAGGAATGTGGAGTCTTACTTACAGCTAATCCCCTTGCAAGTTCGACGGTAGAAAAGGGGTGTAAAAGTCCAGTAATAGCATCAAGGGTGGGCAATAAGCAAGGCCTAGTGGTTCTCGACATGTTTGTAGGGAGGAAAAAAGGCGACAAACGTAACAAAGGGTCAGACCAACAAAACGTCGAGGGAGTGAGTGAGTCCCCTCTTGATTGACCCCATCAATGTATGTAAAAATAGATTCTTTGCTTTAGCTAACGCAGAGAGTCGTATTCCTGTGAAAGACCACAAATTACCTCCACTTAGTGTATGTGAATCTGATGCTCCCCGGGGTGGCAAAGAGCTATTATTGGGTGGTTTGCCTGATTTTCCTGTATGCACTGAGGATGGTAGAACTGACCTGACCTCAATGGTTCAATTACTATGTAAAGTGGTTGAGTGCATGAGAATTAAGATCGATAATCTCACCTCTATTGTGAGCAGTAGATTACCGGACAGAGGCCACTGTCCAACCTGCTTAGTAAATAATCAATTGAGTGGTAAACCGAAAGTCCAGGAAAATGCGACAGTGCAACGTACTGCGCCTGATATGTGTAGGGATATTGACCTGCCCAAAGCTGCTGCCCCGTATAGTGAAGTGGTCAAAGGTAGAAAGAGGTCACAGAATGCTTATACCTTAAAAGATACAAACCAAAAAGTTGCCGGTCCAGGGAAAATATTGCCTAGAGAAAGGAGTGGCGGGCACCAAGTAAGTGACAGGACTAGCATTAATCTTATTACACCTAAGCAAGCTAATAGCAAGCTTGCCACGATAAAAAGGAGAGATTATCAGAGTGTTGCTAAATTGCCTAGTGTACCCAAAGTTTACATGGTGAATGTCCCGAAACTGGGCCCAGGAAAGGACACGGAATCTACAGATTCCTTAATAAACAAGGCTATTCACTAGATTAGGCACACCAGGGGCTGTCGCTCAGTGATCAGAGAAGATATTATTAGGCACACAGGCTTACACATCGAGGGGACACAACTGATTGTCTCGAATTGACACTTAAGCAGGCGGCTATGTCTGAAAACCTAGTTTTACTGGAGTTTAGAAGTTGTTCCCCAGATTACTCTACTATAGAACTTAGATCCCCCCTGCCAACATTGGCCCGATAGATCGACAAAATGGGCAACAGAGAAAGGTAAGGGCTGTTCGGGCCTTGAGCGTAATGACTGACTAGTGGGGCCAAGTGACCAATTTGAACCATCCCAGGGGAAAGATAGCCGAAAGCCACAGTCAGCACGTAGACCCCGATTCAACCACCACCAGCACCTTAGTAATCCCACGGTTACTGGAAGGTTTTCCATTCCCCAGGTTAACAAACTGTATAAGAGGTTCAAACGTGAATGAGATCCCTAACTTCTTTGACACTTTAGACAGGCCAGGTTCAATCCTTTCTTGGAACATTGCAGGATTGAACTCAAAAGTATTAATCCCGGAATGGGCTACTTTTATTAATTTATATAACATTTGCATATTCCAGGAAACATGGCTTCTCGAACCTCAATTTTTTGCAGGGTATTTAAATTTTAATATACCCACAGAGAAGGGCGCAGAAGGGCGTCCCTCAGCGGGATTGACTATTTGGATTAAACAGGACCTAGAAATTAGTGTGAAGATACTACCATCTAACCATAGGGGCATTCATATTGTAAGCCTCAAACAAAGGCAGATTAAACATGTGGATATTTATAATGTATACACTAGGAGCACGGGGGGCAAGAAATCTGAGACCATACCTGCCCTAGAAGAACTCCTAGAGAGGTATTCCACACTATCACATATAATCGTTGCTGGTGATTTTAATGCGACATTTGAGCCGTTGTCAAGTAGTGATTGGAATCTTTCAGAGGAAGAAGACATACAAGGGGGCGTTCCAAAACTAGAACTTGCGCCAATAAATAGATGGACTGAGGTGGTAATCTACATTAATTCAATCTGTTTAAACAAAAGTCTTAGGGCAGCTAATGGTAGGACTGCACAGGATAGGATAGGGGCAAGCACCTATAGAAGTGGTTTGTGCCAAAGTAGAATAGATTATATCCTTGTGAGCCTTGGGTTGTGGAATCATCTAGAGGATATGATTATTGTAGACCACTTGGTGAGCGATCATAACCCCTGTGTATGTTTGTATCCTACTGGATGCTGACCAAACCTGCAAGTGGATTCAACGAACTGTCCCCCCTCAAGCATAGGTCTCACAAATGACATGCGCCACTTGAAGTGGGCGCAAATGGTAGATAACCAGGAGAATATAGATTTTATTTCCAGCAAGTTAGCGCATGCAATTAATGAGATGGGGATTATCCCTAGTAGTGGCCCAGATCTAGAGTCTTTTAACCAGGACTCATGAATCGTTTTTTCAGCAGCTAAAAGGCCTGTTCGTTAGACCATACAAGACAAACAAGGTACCGCCCAATAATTCGCTATGCTGGTATAACAAAAAATGCAGACAAGCACGTTATGCTTTGGGGCAGGCTATAACGCTAGGGCCTACTAGTGCTTTACGTCGTGCAAGGACAGACTATAAAAATGCAATGTATAAATCAAAACGTGCCTGGGATGAAAAAAGGTGGCAAGAGCGCAAGGAAGCTAGTGCCCTTGAAAATTCTAAGTGTTTCTGGGGTATAATCAAGTGGGGGTGTGGTGGGCAACCAGAAAAACCACAAAACTGGGTTGCTCAGGATGAATGGGTGGCTTACTTTAAACCCCAATACGCAAAAAGTCAGGAACCAGGTATAAGGGACTAACCTACCTACAAACCCTTCTTGGAAGAGGCATTTAACATCGGGGACGTAAATCTTGCACTGGAATCCGTGGTTGCTGGCAGGGTATTGGGTACAGACGGTGTCCCAGCAGACACTTTTTTGCATGACAACAATTCTTGGGGCAGGTATATACTGCTATTAGCAAATGCAGTGGCTAAAGGAGGGCCTATCCCGGACTCATGGAACGGCGCGGAAATAATACCAGTTTACAAAAAGTGGGATAAGTCACTCTCTGGTAACTACCGCCCGATCAGTCTGATAGACTCAATGCAAAAGATTTTAGGTAGAGTGATCCTGAATAAAATACAGGATTGGGAGCGAGAGCAGAACATCCTATCGCACCTCCAGGCAGGATTTAGGGCTTGCACTAGCATTGTTGACCAAGTATTACACTTTGCAATGCTTCACTGGAAGACAGTGCAACTAGAAAAGGGTAGCTTATATGCTGCCTTTATTGATTTAAGGGCAGCCTTTGTTCTTGTTCCACGCCCCACATTGTGGTTGCTGTTATACGACTTGGGAATGCCTTGTGCCCTTCTAAAATTAATCATGAGACTCCACGAGCACAATTATGCACAGATTAGGTGGGGTTCCCCTGGAAACATTACTAGCCAGTTTCCAGTAGAGAGAGGGGTACACCAGGGCTGCGTCCTAGCTCCCACATTGTTTTCTCTGTATATTAATGACGTAGCCAAACTAATGATCACAGCCAATATTGACGCCCCAATTTTAGCTGGGTTGAAAGTACCTATTTTAATGTTTGCAGTTGACGCCCTAATTATTTCAAAGACCCCAAGTGGATTGCAGAAAGCACTAGTCATCTTTAAAGAATTCTGTACCACACGAGGCCTTGAAGTAAATGTGCTAAAATCTAAATTCATGACTTTTAATCTGCATAAAACTTTTAAGGGAAAGCTTTTTAACAAGCTTGAACAAGTGAGGGCATTTAGTTATCTGGGTGTAAATATTCAACACGATTTGCATTGGAATCAGCAGACTGAGCTGGCAATGCTTAAACATCGCTAACTGGCTGGAGCCCTGTGCTCTGAGCATGCAAAATCCCTTACCAAGCCAATTGCTCCAGTCCTCCGAGTCTATGACGCAAAGTTGGTTAGCTCAGCCCTCTATGACGTTGAGATCTGGGGATTTGAGAATTTAAAAAAAATGTCTGTATCTGAGAACAAATTCCTAGGCAATCTTATTAATTTACCCCAGAGTACTCCCATGTGTCCCCTCTTCTATGATTTAGGAATGAGACCAATTAATTTTATTGCTAATTTGCCCCCGGTATTATACTAAAGGCGCCTGTGGACAACTCCTGAATTAAAAACATATGCTGCAGGCCTTATGGATATTATTAATTGTAACTCCTTTCGTAAAATCAAATGGTTATCTGGTATTAGGGGCATTCTTGGAGAACTAGGAATGCAAGCGCTATGGGAGGATCCTATTAATGCTAGCTCTCCATCTAGGAGGGTTCTAAAGGACAAATATTGGGAGATGGTAGCACCTAAGACTTTGAGGACAAGTGCCCCACTTTCGCTCACAGGGACTTTTTTAGATTTCAAAGATGTGATTGGCCTAGAAGCATATTGGGATGACATAACTAAGCCACTTGATAGAAAGCTCTATTTTCAGCTTAGAATTGGAAGCTTGCCAACTAGAGCATTTACATCGAGGTGGTCCCAAAGCGGAAAGGCCATTTGTCCCTGTTGTCCGGCACCCATGGAATCAGTTACTCACATATTATTTGGGTGCCCTGCATACTCTGCCCAGCGCAGGGTATGGTTGTGACCCATGTGTAAGCTATCAGGCACCAGGAGTGGTATGGTAGCAGTTAGAATTATCTGCGCGAGTACCATTCCTCTTGTTTATATATCAGTGGGAAAGTTTCTAGGGTGGTCTTGGACTCTAAGGAGCAAAATGATCAGTAGTTGATTTGGAAAAATATGGCTTCTTACTCTGTTTTTGTATAATATTTATCATGTAATTATGGCATCTGCAGTTTTAAATTTTAAATTATGTAGTTTCTTACTGAATAATGTTATAGATTTTCATTTAGGCAAGTCGTACGAATTTTTAATGACTAAATGTATGTATTGTGCTTTTATGACAATTGTCGGATAAAGCTTGCTTGAATTGAATTGAATTGGTCAGTGGGCTCAATGAGCAAGTCGAATCCACCCAGAATGACTGGCTGGTTTTACTTTCGACCACCTGCATAATAATGTGGCTGTCAAAATTGAAACCGCGATGAGACTTGGAAGGCCACCGACCTACGTTTGGAGGCTTTATGACACTAATTGTTATTAGGCCCTATGTTGAATTTGCATCTAAATCAGGGCCCAGGGTTGGAATCTGTAATCTGTACATCAGCCATGCTCAGAAGTGGCAATTGTGCATCATTCCTGCCCATCCTAGAGAGACACTGGCACAGACAGACGCATGCATCTGACTAAGCTTCGTCAGGATTCATATATGTCCAATTCGGACACTGCTAAATTCACTACTTCAGAGTAAGACCTCTCAGGGTTTTTGCAAATAGTAGTCAATGCATCATTATGATCAATAATTCCACTTTCTATCCCTTCTTATCCAACAATAACAATTTAAACTTTCACTTTCTCGGAAGCCAGGTAGATATAGCAAGTGAAACCAATATAAATTTGGCTATGTATAAAACATTTGAGTATGTTAAATTTGGTGACTGACCACGCACATGTTTTGATCACTCTCTTGTGTGTTGTGAAAGATTTATTAACTTTCTAAATATCCCAAATAACGTAGGGACCATTATGGCACTAGTCTCTGCTGGTGGAATTCCTTGACACGTCAGTCTGTCATGTCAAAGGTGCAGTCATGCAAGCCATCACTAGGAAGGGAAAGTAATTTTAATTCTGAATCCATATCCTGTATTGCACTTGAACATTAGAATAGCGCATTTATACACATATGGGAAAAACTAGAAATGGCAAAAGAAATCAGCCAAATCATGTTATTGGTTTGTTCGACAGACTAGTACACGATCAAAAGATCAAAACAAATAGAAATGCATTATATAATCACAATCATATAAATATATATGATAGATATAATAAATGGAAAGATGCTTGGGCTACGATATCACAAAGAGAGAAGCTCCAGCATTAGCATGACAGGCAAATCTTGTCAATTTGTCATGGCTAAGAACATACCGTTTTATAAGCCATATTGATAGTGGGTGCCCCCTACCTTTTTGGTGAGGCTGCTGAGGTAGTGAATAATTATTCCTTGCTATATATTGCTTATTACATTAGCCATTTACCCCATCTTCTTGAAAAAAATTATGCTGGAGTATTCCACCCAAAATCAGTCCCACTGAAAACGACAGTGCCATTGTTTGAAAATCAAAAAAGCTATCTGCAGCATGCTTCCTTCCGAGAATGTTACATACCATTATCGAAAGGATAATTGGATCGAAGTCCTGAGGTGGAGCATTTGGGTTAAATTTAGCGTCAGGATCCCTCAGTGCCTCTGGCTTTAGGAGGTAGCCGCAGTTGCCGTTACTCTTGAATTTTCCTCTTTGGAGATCCATTGCGAGGCCATCGGTCTGAAAGTTCAGACAAACTGGAAGAAAAAAAACGGCACATGCAGCATTTAAGTTGTAGCAAAATATTGTGGAAAGAGTTTGCAGGGGGATAAAGAGCAAGACTGTGAGGGACAGACGAGTGAGGACACAGTGAAAAACATCAATAGATGATGATGATAAAAACTGTTCAATTAACCGCTTCCCTGCTGATGACGGAACCGCTCCGTCATCAGCTACGGTTGGGCTGTGCTGATGACGGAGCAGTTCCGTCATGGCCCGGCCGCCGCGCCTGCGCGGCGCTGATTTCGTGCCTGCGCGGCCATTTTATTGAGCGAGGCGGGTCATGACGGAACCGCTCCGTCACCAGCACTGCTCAACCGCGGCTGGTGACGGAGCGGTTCTGCCACCAGCATGCGGCCGCTGCGCGGCTGCCCCGCCCGTTAGCGCTGCGGCGGAATAGCCGCCACAGCGAAAGGGTTAAATATTCAACTGCTTAAAGAAAGCTCCTTTTGAGCTCTCTCCCCCCTACGCTGACTATTCCTGGAGAATGGTCAAAGTTGGCATAAACTGCTCTCAGTTGCCAACTCAATTCATTTCTTACATTCTGTCCATTGTGTTGTCCCCTGGGAGACATCTCTAGTCTACAATGGTGTGTTTTTATTCCCCCTTTCCTATATCATTTTTATTTTTTGTGTTTATATAGGTGGGAACTTAATTTCTCTATTTAGTAGGCAAGAAATCAACCTTTTGCTAATAAATGCTGTTTATAGCACCACTGTACAAAAGATCATAATAGCTGATAGGCGTTGCCCGCAGATTTAAAATGCAGTTAGCAATCAACAGGAAAGACAATTTACAAGCACTCATCTAAAACAGATCAATCCATTGCAGAACATCTACTGGTGGAGTACTATTACCAGACAGTGATGAACACCTACACAAAAGCTGTGACTGAAGAGTAGCCTGGAAAAGACACTTGAAAGGAGCGCCACCACAAACTGTTTCTGAAAGCGCAAACAGTAGTTGACATCTACTGTCTGCTTCTGCTGTTTTTTTTTTCCTTCAAGACCCTCTTCAATGCCTTCCGTGTCCTTGATAACACTCCCACTTTAAACTAGTTCTTTTTTGACAACCCCCTTACATCCTATTTTTCTTTAATGATTTTGTACAAGTCCTTTACTCCCTTATTAACTGAACTCAATTTTCACATACCTCTTACTCCTCTTCCCACTTTATTTTCTTTTTAACAAACTTCATATTCACGCTTTACTATTTATAGAAACCACTTACTCCCTCTCGAGTTTTACTACCTTTTATTTTTACACATTTCTTACTCCCCTTCCCGCTGTACTCCTTTTTTCAAATTGCTTACTTGCTCTCCCACTTTACTTGCTTGTTTTGCATACCCCTTCTACCAATCCCCTTTTCAAACTATGTGCTTCCTCTCTGGTTTTACTCCCTTTTTTCCTAGCACTTCACTTACTTTCATGCCTTACTCCCATTTAATCCCCCCCTGCTTTACTTACTTTTTATTTTACAAAGCCCTACTACCCCTCCTGCTTTACTTGATTTATCAAACTCCTTAGCCCCTTATGCTTTACTCTGATTTTTCAAACGCCTTTTTCCCACTTTAGTCCTTTTCCAAACCCCTTACTTCCACTCCCACTTTACTCCATTGTTTCAAACCCTTTATTCCCTTCTCTGTTTTACTCTCATTTTACTTTTTACAAGGCCCTTACACCCACTTATTCTATACCATTTTTTATAAACCTCTTCTTGCTCTCCCAATTTACTAACTTTTTTAACATGTTTCCCTTCTCCATCCATGCTTCCTCCCATGCTGTATACACACCCCTTTCCCCTTCTTACCTCTCTGTCATGCTTTAAAATAAACATGTACTGTTTCCACATAAACATATTGTTTTGGAAAAAGTTATCTGGTGATTCGACTTGTTCTCTAAAAAGAGGTTTTCTCAGCCTGTGTTTGTCAAGGTCACTTACTTTATTATATTTAGTAAATGCTAATAAACAATTTCAACTCAAAAAAAAATTAACGGATTACAAAGATAAAGTGTAGCTGCTAGAACTGGAAGAATGGGTTGCCATTGTGGGTGTGGCGGTAAATTAGATAGTTATATTTTTTGAAGGGTGGAGATGTAAATGAGTACTGTGGGAATATATACACACATATAAGGAACTTCATTCATGTCCTCTTAATATGCACAGCATGATAATTTTTATTTGTACATCTTTACCAGCTCTGTGATCACTCTTTTCTCACTATTCGCATGGTACACTGTGGTGATAAGGTAGACCCTATTCTTTTTCTTTTTCTCTACATGGAACCTCTTTCAGTAAGTAAGAGAAGATCCATGGATCAGATTTATACAATCTCTAAGGTCAGACTCTTCCTCATCAAAAAGTCTTGCCCACTTTATAATTTCACGCTTTTGAATCTGGTAATCTATGAAGCATTACTGGGCATCTGACTCACCTTTTCCTTCTCCTTTCATTAATAATTCGTCCAATCAATAGTATATCTTTATTATGTATGGGTAATTAAAAAAAAAAAAAAAAAATTGTTTACGCCCTCTAGGTACCCCTTTATTCTTGCTTGTGTGAGAGTCCATACTATTTGGGAAAGGTCCTGAAGAAGGTGGTTTACATCATGTTCCACTCCAATGAAACGAGTGTCAAGTTTATTTGTCTCAACCTTGTTGTATACGGTCTTCCAACCAGGTCTTGGAGACTTGAAATATCTTTGTTTCTCCCTCACACCCAGATGTGTATATGTGCTTGGGTTGTTTGTTTGATTTGAATGAATGAGTAACATTGTTAATGGTATATTGTTGTATATTTAGTTTCCTTTAGGGGTCAAGAATATTGAACTGAACTATACATGTTTTGTTTTAAAAAATATTAATGTTTATAAAACAAAGAAAAATCTGTTAAAAAATAAATAACTGTACTTCCACTTAAGAAAAATAATCAGGCTATGCTGATATAAATGTATAAATGTTATGAAAAAGGAAAGCATGAATAATAAGTGAAAGATACAATAAAAAATAAATAACAAGGTTGTACTCCTACAACTGTGTTGCTTTGATAAGGTGTTTGTAATAAAGGGGAGCTTTATTTTTTATTGTATTTATTTTTAATTCCCCTCTTTCTCCCTGACTTGAATAATCCTTCTACAGGGGGTTCCCTTTCCTTGCAGTAACTTGCAGCTTGTACATCTCACAATACCATTTGATGTTGTCTCAAACAATAAATTAACCAATCATGAGTTTATAGAGTGCAACTATTCACCCAAGAGGGTATCAAGGCACTGGGTGGCTGGAGGAAGGCACGCAGTTCCTGGAGGTTTACAATGATCTGTCAAAGAGCCAGGTCTTGAGGTCCTTCATGAACTTAGAGAGTGGTGGCGTCTGTCAGAGGTGGAGAACGAGGGTGGTCCATGCCTTGGCCGCAAGGAAGAAGAAGGAGCGACCTCCCGTTCTTGTCTTTTTGATGCGCACTACCGTAGTGAGGGGAGTCTGACCCACTGCATTCTGCTGAATAGAGAAATGCAAGCACTTTAGCAGTAGCAAATGATTTGCAGTGCCTAGTGTAAATTGGAGCAGCTCATTCATTTGATCCAGATAACGGTCCTGCATTTGCCTCTAAGGCTTACAGTAATTCAACGTCTACTCTGGGGGTTTGTCTGCAATTGAACAATCCATTCAAAGTTTAATCGAAAGGCATTGTAGAGAGGACGATGGTAAGATTAATTAACCTTTGACTGCTAGGCTGCTAAACTCAGATCCTAGATGGTACCAAAACCTTTATGGGGTTCGGAGAGCATTACTTAACTTGCTTAGATGAGTATTGAGAGGCTGCTCTCTATGTAAGGTTCTCTTCAGAGTTCCTGTGTATTTGCCTGGCTTGGATAATCCTGGGATGTGGCAGATGAAGATAAATTTCACTTGTAGCCTATCCAAAAAATCACAGATAAGGTATCTTACACAAGCTGTTGCAGGGATTCTAATCATGCACAGATCTATTCGCAGGAAACCAGGACCTCAGTGAATTGTGGTGTACCAAAAAACTCACCTCAGTACCCAGAACCCCTATTCGACTAGCATCAGTGTCTCATTAGACCTCCGACCTACAGCAAAGCTACTAATGATTAGACAACAGAGACCAAGCAACTTAGGATACTCTCAGGAATGGTGGGAATCAAGAACACTCTTTCATTTTTATTCTCATACCAGTCCACAACGTGAGTAATCAGAGACATGGAAACGTTTAAACTGTTTATTTTTAAATACGTGCTCTAAGATGCCATATTTTGGCTAACATAAGCAGGCATATGATTAGAAATAATACAATCAACATTGTTACAATTTCATAAAAAACATGGGGATTAATCATGTTACAATGATAGTGGAAAGAGGTCATATAGCGGCTTGTGAACCACCCTCCCCCGCTAGGAACTAGGTTTTGTAACAATAGAAGGTCTCTTAGGCTTAAAAGGGGAACCCCATACCTCCAAGATCAGCAGAGGTGAATCACATCTCAGGATCAGCAAAGCTCTCTGTGTCTGGAAAAGGTTTCTCTCCAAGTGCTCAAATCATTCAAGCAGTGCAATATTAAAGGCACTAGAATTTCAGTTGGTTGCAGCTGTGTGTGTGTTGTGTCTAGAGCGGGGTCCAATCAACCTAAATAACAGCATACATTGTTATGGTGACCTTGAAGGCTTCAGCACGCAGTGTACAGACTAAGGTCACAATGTAAGTCTAGGGATGTGAAAACCAGACCGTTCTCATGCACGGAAGCCAAGCAGTCTAACTTACAACAACAGTTACATGTAGTGTTGCGTGCAAAAGCTGCAAAGTGGCGTTTAAACTTCTAATAAGCCTTTAGCATAACAATGTGTTCAGGCAGGGACCTGTCTTCACTACACATTCCCCTGATCGGACCACGTACAAGAAGGGAAGCACTTTTAGGAACGCAGAGATCAAGTTCGAGTGAGACAGAACCAAGTTAAAAAGTTGCCAAACCAGATAATTGGGAGTGAGAAGTTCGAAGTAAAGTAAAAAACTAAGAAGGGGCGGTATACTGCCCATCATGGAGATAGAAAAAAAGTACAGAGTACAGTACGCGTTGAAGATGGACAAATGCCCATTTTAATCCATTAGCGTATAGCCACAGTATGTCGCAACAGCCTCCAAAAGGAAGTCATTGTTATCATCAGAAAATAATTCAGCCATCCAATTTAATAAAGTGAAGGAACATACATGATCTTCGACAAGGGGGGCCTCTAGCACCATCAGAGGACAACTTGTGTGTTCTTTGAGATAACTGCATGCCAGGAGGTCATGTGCAGCTGCACATATATACCAATTCCGTAGGACTCCATGCGCCGCCCCACAGGCCATAATCCCGATACCAGAATAGTCCAACTCATGAGCCACTAAGGGACTCATCAGTCGATCATAATCCGGGTCAGGAGACACCGTATTGCAGAGACACAAATCCAGAGCCATTCAAAACAGCAATCCAGGCAATGGAAAACAGGTTGCACACATGTAAAGTAGGAGATCCGGAAGGACAATCCATATGCTACACTCAAGGTGGCCAGGGGTAGCGTCCCGTAGTATTCAAGCATCCGGTTGTGAAGCTTGAGCAGCCAGGACAGGCTGTCTTGTGACGCAGATTGTGCAGCCATTTCTGAGCAAGCAAATCAACAGTAGCACACCAGCAGCCAAGGCGAAAATTAATGGTAACCCGCCGAAGATGCTGGAAAAAATAGAATGAAAAAATGCCGGTATCACACCAAATATAGTTTGGAATTAAGTCACAAGGCCAGAACTTACTACTTTGAAAAAATGCGGCAAGCCCGTTGTTGACGAGGCATTGAACATTGTGCGAATCAAAGTGCCGAAATGAAGTGGGGGATCACTATTTAAAAGCGCATGCACCTCGGTGTGGGTGTTAGCCACGTGAAGGACAAATGTTTCATGGGAAGAAGTATGGGCGACTTCTTTCTGGGACAACAAAGCCCTGATTCTGCTCATCTTTTGAACTCTGCTTTCAAGGTCGGAAGCGAAGGCCAGATGGACACATCAATTCTCCCGTGCAGAGGCGGGAAAAGCACATTTTTTATAGCAAACTACTGTTGGGAAACGGTCACAATGTATGGAATCCCTGACAGCATACCGCAGCAATCTTCATTATTTAAAAGTAAATAGCTACCGTTAGCTAGCAGCGTGAAAGTTGGTGTTGTCGCTGGCATTGTATGTCCTATTAAAATGCAGGCTAAATTCGGAGCTTGTTTGTTACATGAGCCGTGCAATTGTATGTTCTGGCAAACCAGTGAGTGATCAGGTGTGGAAGTGCATTCCTCAACCTTTAAATAAACTTCTTTACCCTTTCTCAGGCACTTATATGAGAATGGCAGAGACCAAATTTCATGGAGATAGACACTTCCCAATGGTTCATATCTGCCTATGGCATAGTGTTTCATACATGAACTGAATTTAAAGAAGGGGAAGGGCATTGTTATTAACCCATGAATGAGCCATACAGCTGAATTAGATTCAGCAACAGAAAATGGTAAAGGTTCCAATTTTTCAATATGCAAAAGTGAATATGCAGCATCCTTCATGGGCATGAACTGTTGTTTTTCAGTTAAATTACACAGTAAAAATAGAGAAGATGTATTCATGTAGTCCCAAGGCACTTTCCCAGATTTTAAAGATTGTAGAGTCCAAACAATCTGCATTTTGACCGTGGTCCAAAACAGACACTACATCCTGTACAATAGCCACAACAGATGAAACAGTATTATCTAAAGTGTAAATTCTGGAAGAAAGAGTATTAATGCTATTATCAATGACTGCAATCACTTTTTCTAAATTAGCTTGATCAATTGCTCTTAATCTAGATGCAGCTTCAATTTGAGACAATTTCCATACTTCATTGTAAATAGCATATATCCATATTTTTGACCTGCCTCCTACAGGGCCTTTAACAAAGTCATTTAAATCAACATTGTTAGTCAATTTAGACAAATGACGTTTTAACTGACGCTAAAGTGGAATGTTTAAGCCAGTTCTGACATAATTTGCCTACTGAATTGGTAGTAATAGAATGGGCGTTTTCAAAACAGGGGTCCACTCTAACCTGCATATACCCTGGGGCCAGACCCAGAAAGCAATGTTGGCATGAATCTGAACTTTTCTGCCATAATAACCAACCTTTTGTATCCATGCTGGAAATATTAAAGGAGGAATTTGTAAATAGGGACTGCAATTCATCAAGGGACCTATTGGTGCGATTGTACCATGTATAGTATTCCCCCAAATCAGGAATGGAAGGGGCATTTAATTTTTTTACATTTAGCCAATCCAAAGCAAGTAGTTTGTGAAATTCAAAAACAACATGTGGTTTGGAATGAGACATGCACGATGCAAAGCTTCAGTGACTTGCACTTGCCATCTTTTAGAACCCCAAACAGATTTAAGATCAATAGTATCTTTCCACAGTTCATAGCCCCCTATAGCTAATTGATCAATAAGGGTCTCAAATATAGAAATTTAGGGACATAATATTAAGCCCCTTATCGCCGCGTTATCGGCACTTTTCTGCCGATAATGCGGCGATATTTGCATCGCCCTATTATCAAGGCAGCGTTAAGTCAATTAACGTGGCTTAAAGCCAGGTTAATTGACTTAACGCTGCTTTGGTAATAGGGCCCCTTTCACGATGAACTCATTGTGAAAGGGGGCGTGCAGTGGGTGTTGCGGGGGCGTTCCACCGCAACACCCAGTCACTTTGATGCTGTCACCTATTATCAAGCTTGGCGATAATAGGTGGCAGCGCCAATTTTAAGAGCAAAAAAACCCTGGCGTTAAGGTGGTGAAATGAGGAGACATGCTTCATTTCTCCTCGTTTTGCATTTTTCATGTGTGCTGCCTTCTGCAGCGCACATGGAAAAAACAAAACACCAAGGTTTCTTCATGTAAAGGAAGGTGTCCCTTCCTGCACATAAACAAACCTCTTTTTAAAAATGCCAATTTGTAACTTACATGTGTGCTGCATAAGTTACAAAATGGCATTTAAGGTTTGTTTAAGTGCAGGAAGGAACTCCTTCCTGAACATAAACAAACCTCCCTGCTCGCAGACACCCTTGCACTCTGGTGCAAGAGTGCCTGCGCGGGCGATAAGTTGTAAAACCTACTACCATCGCAGGGGGAAACGCTAGGCTGCACCATATCCTTGGTAATATGGGGCAGCGTAGCATTTCCGAAGTGGCGAAGAGAGGCGTTAAGCCAAGATGGCTAACGCCTCTCTTCACCACTTTGTTGATAATATGCCCCTTAGTGTGGGTGAGCCCAACTTTGGAAGAGTTATCATAAAATGAAAGGCGTCAGAATTGAATTTATTAAAATCAGTAAAATATGTAAATTACTTCGAAAGAGTTTTCAAGCAGCCTTCAATGGGTGCTGGGCAATGTTCCCATTGTGTATACTCAACCATATTTCTAAATGTGTTTGCAGGAAATCATTGTCATAGTGTTCGTAGCAGAATAAGTCTGCATAATTAGCCGAGTCTAAGTACAAATCTTCAGCATCAAAAGAGGCATAATATTTCAAATCGGGGAGAAGAGCCTCTACGGCTTGACATCCCAATCGTCAGAGTGTATGTTTTGTTTTACCACATCCTCCAAAGAAACACGAATTACATTGGGGACATTTATAACCTCAAAAGGCCATGTATTTAAAATGTAACAGCATCTCATACAATCCCATCCAGAACAGGCCATGCTGTGATGTTGACAAAAGTCTGGTCCCTCTTCATTATGTGGGACGAGGAGTCGGGTGCCAAAGTTCCATCAATGAACCTGATTGTAAATCTTTCTTTAACATAATGTCCATTCACTAGATGAAAAAATACAACTACAAATCCAATTAACATGAATAAAAAAAAATTAAAAAGTCCCAGCCAAATGTAAGTCCAAGGGGGTATAAAAAAATGTCTTTTAAACCAAACAGCAAAAATAGAAATTTTCGATGGGGAACTCGATGTTGTAGAGTTAGTGTCAAATGAAAGACCTGACTGATCAACAGCACTTGTCTGCACACCAGGCAACGACACACCTGGAGATAAGTATACTCAATATCTTCATTTGGATCCCCATCCGGTGGATTCAATAATGGATTATTAACTGTATGCATTTCGATGCCAATGTCAGGCCTAATAGTGTTTGCAGAGGCCAAAACAAAATTTAGCAGCATTGCTGGACAAGAGACTGCTGGAGTCATACTAAGAAGAATTGGCCACTCGCTGTAACTTTACATTGTCAATGAAGATGTCCCTGTTATTCTTGCGACTAGGAAGTGGAGGTAAAATGACTGTTCTTGTACACTGCACTCCAAGCACAGGAACTGGTGCACGATATGAGTGGCTGAACTCCTTGTTCTTCACCTTCTCACAGACCAGGTCACCGACCTGGGTAGCCAGCCAACTACCAGAAACTGAAGCATAGCCAGGGCAGTTTGGAATGCTGCTGAGCTCGGGGCTGATTTTGTTCATGGAGACCTGTGTGTGCTAAACGAAATTCGTGTTGCTTTAATTATATTGAAGCACACGTAGGTCTCCTTGAACAAAATCAGCCCCCACCACAGTGAAATCAGCCCCCAGCTCGGCAGCATTCCATACTACCCGGTAGTCAGTACGGCCCTGAGCGTAGCATCAGTTGTGCAGGGCAAATGGTCCCTTGCAAGACTGTCTCAAGTCTCCTGTAGGTTCTGTAATACAGCAGAATGATCATTTACGTCAAAGGGTGAAGTCGACACCGCCATGTCTAGACCTGCAAGGTCTGGGACAAAGATTTTTATGCCAAAGAGCATTTCATATGGGGTCTGCCCACCCAGAGACATTCTATGGAGATTATTAAGTGCATGTTGAATGCTATACAGATGGGCCAGCCAGTTTCTGCCTGAACCTAATACCCTTTGCTGTCAAGGATTGCTTTAAGTCATGGTTCACCCGCTCCACAACTGAATTGCCCTCAGGCCTGTATGGAGACGAAAATTTGCCCCCTAAGACCTCATGGCTTCCTTGTAGGCCTTAGAGGGGAACGCTGGACCCTGGTCCGAATGGAGGGTGCCACATGCAAAAATTCCCACAAAGACACGCAAATCCCTGATGACAGTTGGAGCATCAGTGCTGCGTTGTGGCCAGAGCCATATAAAGCGTGTGCATGAATCCACTGCAACTAAGCTGTACTTATACACAGTATCTGAGGAGAAAGAACCGCAGTGATCTAAATAAACACACCCAAGTGGTTTATTGGATATGTACAGCTGTGTTTGTGGAGGACGCACAGCAGTCGAAGGTTTAATCTGCTGGCAAATGTCACAAGTAAGGACATATTCACGAGTCTGTTTGTACAAACCGCGCCACCAGTAATGCTGCTGTAAGACAGAGACAGTCGCTGAAACACGGCATGTGCCAAGGCCATGCCCTCGTGAGTAGCTGTTATCAAGGAGAGCCTGGGGTCCACTTTCGGAATCAACCTGTCACCAACGTCATTTATTCTCACATAGCAAACTTTATCAGGACTTAGATGATAAGAGCATTTAGAAGGGAAACCTCTGGTCTTACCTCCCTTCTCTGTTGCAGCAATGGATGCCAAGATGTCATCATCAATCTTACTTTTGGAATGTGTAACTGCTGCTACTACATAATGCCACTGCTGTCTTTGCTGCTTCGTCTGCAAGACTGTTACCAACGGCGTGTGCTCCTATGCGCTGGTGACCAAGAGCATGAATTTAATTCACGAGAGGCAGACGCTCTTTAAGTTCTGCGACTCAAACCCAAAGCATTTTGTGTTTGTTTGTGCTACCCTTGGAATCACGATATTCATTAAGAGTCCAAAATAATACATTATCACTGACAGACTGAACACAGTATTAAGAGTCACTTACATGAGGATCCGCAAACTCTAGTGCAAGCTCCAGAGCACTTAGCTCTGCCAACTAGGGGGTACAGTCTCCAAATGACTGCGGGTACTCGACATCGGATTTGAACTCACCATTCACCATGGTACCCACCACTATTGCGCAGAATAATCATGCTTAGATTCCATCGCTGGTTGCACCGAACCGTCAGTGTAAATGACACAATGGTAATCCTCAAGCGGGCGCAAGGACAAAGGAGCAGGATGAACAAATTCATACTGTAAGTACTCCTGAGTTTGCAATGAGAAATCAAAGATAAGCGTGACAGCTGAAGTGTACAAGTGTGACTTGTAAGCAATAGAGACTGTGGCTCCTTCATTAAACGTCAAGTACGTGAAACCCACTGCACCTGGCACCATTCTTATTACCAGGTTTGTGTGGTTGTCACTAGTCAGTAGGTATTTAGATTCAAGAAGATCAGACTGCAAAGATTGCAGTATCGCTGACTGTTCTGGCAGCCTGCAACATTTAGTAAAAGTAAGATGTATCAAGGCACATAGCGACTTGATACGCTGGACATAATCGGGAATATAAGTACACCCGAAATTCAAAAAACCCAGCAAAGATTGCAGTTTTTTCAGAGTTGTTGGAGCGCGCAACTGCGTGCACTTCTTGAGGAAGCGAGGTGCTAAACCTCAACCTTCGTTGTTGAGCTTATAGCCCAGAAAAAACACTGTGTACTCTGCAATGTGTGATTTTGCAAAGTTACATTTGTAACCAAAGTTCACAAACATAACAATGATGCGGTCAAAGCAACACAGATGTGGCCATAATTCATTGTCTGTGAGATAAATATCATCAACATACAAGTCTGCATCAGGGTCGATGCTCTCCAACTGAGAGACTACATGCGGGGCAAGGATGCCTGGACTGTTTTTATAGCCCATAGCTAATCTTTTGAACTGTTTCTGTTTGCCGCCAGAAGTAAAAGCTGTCCATTGACCACTAATAGAGGACAGGTTATGACTAAAAAAGCCATTGGATATGTCAAGCGTGGCATTAAACCTTTTTCTCACAAGACTATCCACCAGGGCCGAACTGTGAATATTCTGCACTGCACAGGTCTGACAATGAGAGTTTAAATGCTGGTAATCCAATACTAGGGGCTACGATCCATCAGGTTTGGGTACAGTGAAAAGAGGATTATTCATGGGAAACACACATGTTTCAATCACACCTTGATATTCCAATTGATCAAGGATTTCCGCAATGGGAGCTGTCACTTCACACCGCATGGGATATTGGGATTTTGGCTGTGGCATAGACCGCAATGGAATCTCATGTCGGGGCGAAAGTTTGTCTCATTCACATTGGGTACAGTACATCGCCGGTGCAAGCACCTGAGCTCACTCTTCTGCAAAATACTGCGTCTGCTCCTTTCGGCACAGTGTGTGCGAAACTAGGGAGGATTAACTCCTCCCCTCTTGGAGCAGCCAAAATGAAAGGTGGGGGCCAGTCTGCCCTATCTAACAAAATGGCATATGTCGAGGTTAGATTTTTCCAAAAAATCCCTTTTATTTACGTTGTATGTCACCTTCAATTAAAAGGACTATGTCATATAGTCTGCCAGGGGACCCACTCTGACGTCAGCAGTCTCTGCAGTGCTGAACATTTCAGTTGCCCTCGCCTTCAGGTACGGACGCAGTGCTTGCCGCACTACTGTAACCTCCGCTGCGCTGTCTAGCACCGTTAGCTCCCATGTCAGGTTCCAAAGATGTTTTCTCACTATCTGTGGCATATCTTGTGGTTAAAGCAGCAAATGTATTTTTCTGAAACTGAGGGGTTCACTTTGAAAGTCGTCCTGCTTGCCTTTACATTCTGTCTGGTGGGGCCGCACACGTCCTTATGGGGTACTCCGGCCTCTGCCCCGCTCTCCTCCACCGGTTTCTGAGACCGATGTTTTGTGCAAAGAACAAGGAGAACATTGATCGGGAACCTGAAATCTATCAGGTAAATGTAAATGTAAATGTACATGTATTTATATGGCGCAAATCGCCCACATCGCAGGCATCTATGCGCTTGCTTAGGGAACCGGTCCTGGTATTTCCCTGTGAGATACCCCGGCAGGGTATCCACAAGATGAAAGCCAGGCATCCCGCCGCGAGGGGCCGTTGTGGAGATTAAGCAAGCTATTGCCCAGAGTCGCAGAGTGTGAACCCGTGAGTCGAGTAGGCACCGGAGCGAGAATTATCGAGTCCGTGGAATTATTGAGCCCAACCCCCGTCGGGGCGGGGAATTGAACCCTGGTCCGGGGCCGATCTCAGCTTCCGGGTCTGCCGCCTCTAACCCCTGAGCCACACTTCTCCACTAACTTAATACTCGTGTGGTTGTGCAAATCATATGTGTGCTCAGTAGACACAGGTATTGGTGATGCAGTACGCAACCCTTGTTTCTTCTGCTGCTTCCCCTGATTTTTATTTTTCCAGTTCTGTTAAGGAAAAACTGGATGCTCGTCCTTATTAGACTTAGCCGTCTGAGTTTGAGGTTGAGCTGATTTTTTTGCAAAAGGCTTAACACCTAAACTATTGCGGGCAATAGTCTTATAAGCCTCTGCAATAATTTTCGGCAACTTCCGGGTTTTATAGGCTTTGGGGACATTGTGGAAAGCATTAGACACCTGAAAGTTTACTGCATTTCCCTTGATGTTAGCAAGGATGAGATTGGAAACTACATCAAAAACTCCGACAAGTCTCATTCCCAAATCGATAGCCGCCTCCGGGCCATGTTGATCATGGAGGGGCGGACAGTCATAGACGGTGTACAGAAGCACTTTGCATAGACTGCCGCAAATACTTTACCCCACGTCTCACAATCCGTCTCCTCAGGCACTTAGGGCCAGATGTAGGAAGGCTATTACCGGTTCATTCTTATGGGCCTCTAGGCCCACAGGAATGAATGGCAAATACCGAATTGGTAATTACCGAATCAGTAAATACCGAATCTTAACGATTTGGTATTTTTTACCAAAAAAATTTCTACATAGCATTTACGGATTCGAAAATACTGAATCCGCAAAATTCAGTATTTTCGAATCAGTAAATGTCAATTACCTACATCTAGCCCCTAGTCTGTCTGCAAACCTATGGCCAGAATCTAGTGTTTTTCAACAGGAATTGCATTAGGAAATACTGCTTCCAGTTGTCCAAATTGCTCGGCAAGCCAAAAAGGCATTTCATCCTTATCTGGGGGGGGGGGGGGCCCATAATCGAATTCACCAACACGGGGCACATTTTTATCCCAGCGGGTCCAACTGGTTAAGCCGCAGCTCCTGGTGCCCCCACTTGGATGTTGCGGGAAATGTAGTGCACTAAATCTCTATGTACCCTAACAATGGAGGCATAGAGCAATCTTAACTCAGCTATAGTGACTATTTGATAACCCGGATGTGGAGGAAACCCTGACAAAACTGGCCAAGTGGCCCCAGGAATAGACAAGGGCCCTAACCAAACTGCAGATATGGTGTGGGCAAGGGTGCCATTTTATTTTACCAAACATGATGCTGCCAAGCATAAAGCAAAATCTTCTGTGTCCTATATGGTGCATAGGCCGCAGGCACCACCTTGGGAGCATACTTATGGAGTGTGCCATCATCTGTATTCGCAGCACGAAAAAGTAGACAAGCTGAAATGGGTATGCTGTATCTGCATTAACCACAAAGAACACCACCATACCTTCAGCGGTTACGTTATGTTATGTTATGTTATGTTAGTGCTATTTGTATTGCGCACGGCTGCTCCAGCGAAGGAGCGTCCCGGCGCACCGACAAGGTGGCGAACACAACACAACTGGGGAACAGAAATAATTATCAAGAAATTGGGGAGTGAAGGATTTAACAAAGCTCAGAAAATAAATGAGTTTTAGCAGCCTTGCGGAAGGAGATCAGGTCACCAAAGGTCCGGAGTTTCAAAGGGAGAGCGTTCCAGAGTGCGGCTGCCCGCACCTTAAAAGAGCGACCCCCCACCCGACTGAGTTTGAACCGAGGGGCTACCGCTAATTCTTGGTCTAGCGAGCGCAAAGTGCGGCCCGGGATGTAAGGGCGCAAGAGTTGGTGCAGTAAGGGAGGTGATAGGCCCTTCAGAATTTTGAAGGAAAGGCACAAAACATTAAAGTGGATCCGCTGCCTAATGGGTAACCAATGCAAGGCTCGCAAAGATGGACCGGCCGAGCAAAACCTAGGAAGATCTACGATCGCTCTGGCCGCAGCGTTCTGCACTCTTTGAAGTCGGGTTAACTCAGCCTGGTTTAATCCTATAAAAAGGGACCTGGCATAGTCCAACCGCGCCAAAACCGTTGCTTGCACCACCAATTGACGAGTTGCGGCATCGAAGTATTTAAGGGCAGGGCGCAGATTGCGCAGGATGCCAAAGCAGCAAGCCGCCGTCCTTTTGGTGTGGCCAACGAAGTTGAGGGAAGGGTCCAGCCAAACACCAAGGTTTTTGATCTCCGCAACCGGAGTGGGGGTCGGCCCCAGCTCAGAGGGCCACCAAGTATCTCCCCATAGGTCCGTCCGCTTCCCAAAGATCATCACCTCCGTTTTTTTGGCGTTTAGTTGGAGACAGTTGGACGTCATCCAACCAGCCACCGCCCTGAGTCCTTCTCTGAATCTTGGGGCATCCACCCCAGAGTCCCCGCTGATCGTGACCGCTAGCTGGGTGTCATCTGCGTACGACACCATGGTCATACCACAGAGCTTCACAACCTCAGCCAGCGGCCTCACGTAGATGTTAAACAACGTGGGGCTCAGTGAGGAACCCTGTGGGACCCCAAGAGACAGAGGATGACATTTGGACTGGTAGGGCGGGGACGCCACACAGAAGGAACGATCCCTGAGAAACGAACGGAACCACTGGTGTGCAGTGCCGATCACCCCTATCTCCTCAAGACGTTGCAGGAGAATGTCATGGGAGACCGTGTCAAAGGCGGCGCTTAGGTCTAACAAAACAAGCGCCGCCGTTTGACCTGCATCCAGAACTACCCGAAGGTGCTCGACCATAGATAACAGTCCTGTCTCCGTACTGTGGCCAGCCCGAAAACCATTCTGGGTGTCGTCCAGAATGTTGGCACGCGACAGATGACCAGTGAGGGCGGTGTTGACATGCGCCTCCGCGAGTTTGGCTGGCCAGGGGAGAAGCGAAATTGGGCGGTAGTTCTCCGATTTTGTAGGGTCGAGAGATGTTTTTTTCAAAATGGGCATTACTACCGCATGCTTCCATTTCAAAGGCACCTGGCCTGATGATAGCAACGTGTTGATTAAGTCGCAAACCGGGCGAGCAAAAACCTGGTCTCTGAACATAGGTGGCTTGAGCGGGTCGTCCGGCGACCCCGACTTAACTCGGAGAGCCAAGGCCGCGTAAGACTCCAAAGAGAGAGAGGGGAGAGAGTCTAGCACCACCTGATCCAACCGGATGGGAGGCCCCATACTGGTTTGTGCAGTGGAGGAGGGGAAGGCCCTATACATGGTCTGGACCTTCTCCAGGAAGAAAGCCGCCAGCGCTTCACAATGAGTATTGGAGCTGATGGAGTTACCGGCCGGCTTCCTTGCCACAAGGTCTTTAAGGGCCTTAAAGATGGTTTTAACAGGATTCCCACTATTGCGAAACTCCAGAGCGTAGTATTCAGCCCGGGTTCTACAAATCGCGCGGTGATAAGACTTGACCGCAGCCATATACAGGTTTTTTTTGCTGCTGTCATACCTCTTCCTCCAGTCTCTCTCTGCACGTCTGCAGACACTTTTCAGAGCCCTCAGATTGCCATCATACCAGGGACTGGGGGCGCGGGAGCCACACTTACTGGAAACCATCGGGATAAGGGAGTCGAGGGCCCTGGTTACCCATCAGCAGAAATGGTCATAACCAGACTCCACGTTCTCCACTGCACCCAGTGGGTCGTCAGTGAGAAGGCGGTGGAGATCTTCCGCCTTTAATTTGCTCCAGCGCCGTCTGGGCATGGCTCGCAGTGGCACCTTAAGTGGGGCTTCATCAAGAGGACAGTGAATGGTCACGAGTGAGTGGTCTGACCAGGTCAGGGGGAGGGGGGGCACTGTAACCCCTTCTAAGTTAGAAAAAAAGGGGTCCAGAGTGTGGCCACCACTATGAGTGGGGTCCGAGACCAGCTGGAACAATTGAAGGGCCTCAAGGTCCGCCACCATCCCTCCCACAAAAGAAAGACACAAAGTGTCAAAATGGCGATTCAAGTCACCAATGATAGAAAAATTGGCAGACCCTACTGCTAGTGAACTAACCGCCTCAGGGAGAGCCTCTCGGAATGCCACTGAGCTACCAGGTGGACGGTAAATCAGCAATCCTGACAAGGTAAAGTGCGGAGTAACCGCAACCTTGAACAGGGCGCTTTCGCAGCCCGTGATGTTCTGCACACTCCAGGCGCAAGAATAGCACGATTTAACAGCAAGAGCGACGCCACCCCCTCTCGAAGAGCGGTTGAGCGTGTAGATGGAATACTCAACCGGGAATGCCAGATTCAATACCGTAGAATCGGTGTCTTGCAGCCATGTCTCTGTCAGACAAAAGATGTCAGGGGGGTCATTGTCCACAAGATCAGCAATATCCTGATAATGCTTGACCGCCGATCTGACGTTTAAATTCCAGATGGTGAGATGTCGCAAACAGACCTTACTGCTTATGGCAGGCTGCACTATACAAGACCCCAAACAGGAAGGGGCTTCGAGTAGCCAGCCGCCACAAGCACAGCGATGGGGGCCACACAAAGGGTCAACGCGGACTTCGGCGCAGGGAGGCAGACAGGTGTTAAATGCCAGGAGACTATCCCTGGTATACATAAGCATGGTTAGAGATGCACCTGATGTGAATATCGCCGCGAAGCCAGCGCAACCGAGCGCGGACGGGCGCAGATGGGCAGGACTCTGGCACGACTCCGGCCACGTGAGGACACGCCCGCTGCGCGATCCCGCTGCGCTAGGGGAGGAGCCTCAAATAGGTGTTCCCAGGCGTCACATGTGCATTCAAGCGCTGTCAGCTGGAAAAGCCTCATTCCACTCACCCCACTCCAAGATGTCTGCCAAAAACGAACCAGGCACCCACCCCAGGACCAGACCCGCCAAAACGGCGGTGAAGGGGCACAATTTATGGTGCAGGTAAGGGGCAATTTAAAAAAGGGTCAAAATGACCAAAACAAACAAAAAGAATTTATAACGTTTTTAAAACAGCAGTTTTACTGCAAAAACGCGCAAGCGCTCTCGCAGCAGCAGCTACCTTGTCAGGGGCTGAAAGCAGGAGGGACTCGCCCTAAATAGGTGTTCCCAGGCGTCACATGTGCATTCAAGCGCTGTCAGCTGGAAAAGCCTCACTCCACTCACCCCACTCCAAGATGTCTGCCAAAAACGAACCAGGCACCCACCCCAGGACCAGACCCGCCAAAACGGCGGTGAAGGGGCACAATTTATGGTGCAGGTAAGGGGCAATTTAAAAAAGGGTCAAAATGACCAAAACAGACAAAAAGAATATATAACGTTTTTAAAACAGCAGTTTTACTGCAAAAACGCGCAAGCGCTCTCGCAGCAGCAGCTACCTTTACCCCATACTGATTTAAGTGATTCCGGAGTGGTACGCGAATATGCTGAGCAATGTGAATGTCAACCATGAGGACACCATGTAGAATAAATGAATTGTAGCACAAAAGGGTAGCAATTCAAGATATGAACCTTTTTTTTAAATTACAAGCTTGAATGAACCTATGTCTTATCTATATAGGTAGGTTAATACGTCACTGCTGTCAACCGGAAACAAGACTGAGGGTGTTGTGGACTGTTACAACCACTACTCGAGTGTCTCTAATATAAGACCTATGCAAAAACAACAGTTGATGGACAAAATACAGAACAATGTCATACATTTACCCTAGTACAGAGATCTGGGCCTAAATCCATCGTGTTTTTGCTCACCAAACCACCCCAGTTCAGATATGGCCATATGCAAATCAGCCTTGACCCAGTGCCTCAAGGGAACAGTCCAGCCCGAAATGCCAAGCCATGTCTTACCTGGACCGGAATCAAGCATCCTAGGACCAGTTTCTGGCTATAAGGCGTCATCAGCCAGGATAGCTTGACTCCAGTGGCGTGGAGAGCACAGGACTCGCGTCTGAGCATACCCATCCCATCAGGGTGGCAAATGCAAAAACAACAGGTGATGGACAGAATTCAGAACAATGACATACATTCACCCCAGTACAGAGATCTGGGCCTATATCCATCGTTTTTTTGCTCACCAAACCACCCCAGTTAAGACATGGCCATATGCAAATCAGCCTTGAACCTGTGCCTCATGGGAACAGTCCAGCCCGACCTGCTGTCCCCCCACCAGAGCCTGGATGGTACGTCAGCGCCGCCTCCGTAAAAGAATGGACTACCTGGAGCAGTTGGTCGAAAAATATCAGTGCCAGCTCCGGGACCTCCGCAAAGAGCTGCGGGACATGCAGGAACAGCTGTCCACACAACGCCACCGGAGGAAGTGACTGTCCCTTGACCCTTTTTTAAAGACTATTGGGGGGGGTGGGAATTGGGTGTTTGGGAAAATGGACTTTTAAACTTTAGGACATTGGTTGGGTTTAGGCAGGGGGGTGAGTTGGGTTAATTTATTTTATTTTTTGACTACATCAATATATTTCTTAATATTTATTTTTCATACCAAAACATAGTATACGTGTTCATATTATTTTGAGTGGGGGTGGGCGGTGGTTACTGGATGTTTGGTTTCTTCCAACTTGCCAGCATGAATGAAACATCTAGTCCTGAAATGTACCAAAGTGCCAGTAACCGAGTTAGTGAATTCAGTAGCCCTACTAGTACTTTACTAGTAGTACTAGCAGTCTCTGCTCTCCTCCCAGTCCTAGCCCATTATTCTACCTCTCCAAAATGCTTATCTTACCTGTGATTCGTGTTTGAGAATAGGGGTAGCCACAGGGCTGCCTGCATGGCAAATGGTGATTAAGGTTGGTTGTTGACTTGAATCCTCGCCGGATGAAATATTATTGTTGTGCTGGTAGTAGTAGTGGTACACACTGGCAGTAGCAGCATATGAAAAAAAGGCAATGAAACATTGAGTGGCCTGAGCGTAGCATTAGAAACAGTACGATAGATAGTACGCTACAGAACAGTGCCATAAATTGTAGCCTATTCTAAATATAAGTACTAGTTTTGTGGTCTATGGCTACTATAAGAAATATTATGAAGGCAAAGGATACTTAAACATATGAATTAACCATTTGATTCGTCATGTGTACCAGCATGATGTTTGATGCTCAATCCACGATGTCGCACATGAAATTCCATTTTTCAACATTTTTCTGTTGCTTAGACCTTATCATCGTTTGTTCCATGGCACATGTTAAAAGCTGTCGTGTCATTTTTGATGGAAAAAAACAGGAATTGAACCAGTTAAAAAAAATCTAAGGTACGTTGTGTAGTACAAAAATAACACTTTCAGTTTTCAGAGTTGACATTATTATTATTATATACAATCATCACTTCAAAAGTGCGTAACCTGGTTCTCCTTCACAAGGATAGTAATAGTAACTATGGTTGAATTCTGCAGATCCACCATGTATTTTCTTTAAAAAAAATTGCAAACAAAATTAGACATTCCCAGGAGTGCTCCCAGATCCCTGAACCCAGTCGTCAAAATGTAGAACACCCCCAAGTAGCCCCCCAAAAACATGCAATACTGCGACGGGGATGAGGCCTAATTAAAAATCAAGCAGAAAGCGAACTTTGAAATTAGGCCCAATAGACCCCTTTTCCACCATGGATTTTCTTCAAAACACTTGCATGATGTCTGATGCTCAATCCACGATGTCGCACATGAAATTCCATTTTCCAACATTTTTCTGTTGCTTAGACCTTATCCTCCCCTGCAAGTGTGTGGAATATCTTGTTGTCATTTAGTCATACCTAGATGAAAAACCACACAGCCCGGGGAAAGTGGGTTAGGGTTTTTGAAGATTGGATGGGAATGGGGTTTTTGGGAAATGTTTTGTGGAGAGAAGAAAACAAAAACACTGCATGGACAAACAACAAATGAAGAGATACAAATATTTGGATTAAAAGATATCCATAAATCTTTTAAGGGACATAAAGGAAGTGGACTACTGCATGCATGAAGTTGTATGCTAAACGGATGGTTAGGTTACTGAAAAGTTGTGCTTACTACATCTTATTAGTAAGTATGAGGAAACAATTTGACATTGACACTAGTACAGGGCTGCATTAATTACGCAATTTCACTTTCCTTTCTGCCCTCATAGAGAATAAACACTTATTATTAGTACATTAAGTTAGTTATAAAAATAGCAAAGAAACGTATGAAAAAGCTGGAGAGATGACTTTGAAGCAGAGAACAAAGAAATGCACCTAGTCACATTCGTAGAAGTTCAAGTTTACAACAATAACATTTAAAAGATAAGGAAAAGTTCAGAGAGAATACTGTAACTTTATGTTGTACTTGTCCTGTTAAATTGGTGAAGTTGCATGCATCCAGCCATTCCTCTTATTTGCGATATACTCCTCCATTCCATCTTACGCTCCGTCGATCAATATTGGTGACCAGACACACTGTCCACTGGCTGCTTGGTGAGTAATTGCGGATTGCTTGGTAAGTCGGAGTTCATCGTTTGGTCCATGGCACATGGTAAAAGCCGTCCTGTCATTTTTGATGGAAAAAAACAGGAAGTGAACCATTAAAAAAAATCTAAGGTACGCTGTGTAGTGCAAAAATAACACTTTCAGTTTTTAGAGCTGACATTATTATTATATACGATCATCATTTCAAAAGTGCGTAACCTGGTTCTCCTTTACAAGGATAGTAATAGTACCCATCGTTGAATTCTGCGGATCCACCATGGATTTTCTTTAAAAAAATTTCAAACAAAATTAGACATTCCCAGGGGTGCTCCCAGACCCCTGAACCCAGTCGTCAAAATGTAGAACACCCCCCAAGTAGCCCCCCAAAAACATGCAATACTGCGACGGGGATGAGGCCTAGCAGAAAGCGCACTTTGAAATTAGGCCCAAAAGACCCATTTTCCACCATGGATTTTCTTCAAAGCACTTGCAATGATTATTAGACATTCCCAGGAGTTCTCCCAGACCCCTAAACCCAGTTGCAAAAATCTAGAACCCCCCCAAGTAGCCCTCAGCAGAAATGCAATTTTGGAAGAAAAAAAAATATTTCACCTCGGGTTTTCTTCAAACCGCTTGCAATCACAATTACACATTCCCAGGAGTGCTCCCAGACCACTGAACCCAGTCGCGCAATGTAGAACACCCCCAAGTAGCCCCCAGAAAAAATGCGAAAGTGCAAACCCTATCTCCAAATCGTGCCAAAACGCACTCTGCAACTAGGCCCAAATCCCCCTTTTCCACCAAGGATTTTCTTCAAAACACTTGCATTCAAAATTAGACATTACCAGTAGTGCTCCCAGACTCCTGAACACATTCGCATAAATCTAGAACACCCCCAAGTAGCCCCCTAAAAACATGCGATACTGCTACCAGGTTGAACCCTAACTTCAAATTGTGCCAAAACCCACTCTGCAACTATGCCCAAACCCCCCTTTTCCACCATGGATTTTCTTCAAACCACTTGCAATCAAAATTAGACTATCCCAGCAGTGCTCCCAGACCCCCATACCCCCCAAAACATATAACCCCCCAAACAGCCCCCCAAAAACAAGCAAGTGAGCAAAAACTGAAAAACTTTTTCACCATGGATTTTATCCAAAACACTTGCATCCGATATTAGACCTTCCCAGCAATGCCCCCAAATCCCTCAACCCACCCGCAAAAAAGTAGAACACCCCCAAACAGGCTAAAAGCAAAAATGGAGAATGTGACACTTAGAAAATTTGCGGCCTACCAGTCAAAATCACTCCAAACGCACTCTGCAGCTAGGCCCTAACTCCTCTTTCCCACCCTGGATTTTCTTCAAACCATTTGTAATCAACATTCGACTATCCCAGCAGTGCTCCCAAACCCCCAGCCCCCCAAAAAAACCTACAACCCCCCAAACAGCCCCCCAAAAACACACAATACTGCTTGGCCTCAGTTTAAATTGTGCCAAAATGCTGTCTGCAACCAGGCCCAAACCCCCGCTTTTCCACCATGGATTTTCTTTAAAGCACTTGCAATCAAAATTAGACCTTACCAGCAGTGCTCCAAGACCCCCCGACCCACCCCCATAAATCTAGAACTCCCCCAAACAACCTCCCAAAAACATGCAATACTGGTATATTCAAAACATTGCAAATTGTGCTGTTCACAAAAAATTGCTGTTTTCAGCACTTCCACTACTTTGATCCTCTTGAAACTTACCTGGACACTTGTTCCAACGATTCCCAAGAATCTCAGCAAGGCAGAACAAAATCGAACCACTGCGCTCTTTGAAGAAGAAGAAGAAGAAGAGGAAGAAGGTCTACGACTAGTTTTCACTTAGTTTTCACCCAAACACAGGCGCCTGCAAAACAACAAAAAAGGCCAAAATTCAGCCAATTCTGGACCAAAGAACGCCAAACCCCACTAAAACCTTGCCGACATCATTATGAACGAGCCTGCATTGGGCCCTGAGCCCTAGACTCAGCGGAAACCCTACCTACTTAAACCTAAAAACCCTAGTAAATCGCACTGAACCCTAAACCCTAGATATGCTTTGTCTGTCTGTGTCAAAGAGCCTAGGTATGCTACATCAGGATGCTTGCCTTGACCGTCTGCATGGCCCTGCCGCAAGCATGGGCCAAAAATCCGTTCCGCTCAAGAATTTGCGATTTTTCGGAAATTACGCGAGATTCGCGAAAAACCGGAAAACAGCAAATTTCGCAAACATAACGGATGTTTGGCCCAAGCTTGAGGCAGTGCCATGCAGACGTTCAAAGCAGGCACACTGAGTGAAGCAACCTAATGTAGCATACCTAGGCTCTTTGTCAAACAGACAAAGCATATCTAATTGTATCCAGCAAGCCACATAGCCCAAATTTTATCATGAACTGCTGTCTGGGGTGGACTCTGCCTGGCATAACAACTACAGTACACTGCCTCGCCCTCGACCACTACATACCACGAATAGACAGACATGTAGTTCTGCTGTAGTAGTTGTTGTAGACTGGTTTACCTGTTTGCCACTCATGAATTGGCCATAGTTCTTCCGTAAACTGACGCTGATGATCCATCCATCCCAGTGAGTGACTGTAAAGAAAAAAGATATATTATTTAATCAATCATCATGGTATATTGGCAAGTGAGTCCACTCCAAGGACATTTTGCATATTGTAAAATGCAACATAGTGGCCCCTGAATTTGAAGTACAATTTAATTAAACAAGGTAAAAAAAAACAGAGTAGTTGACAAGATTAATAATAACGAAGACAAGACATATGATTAATTTCATGCACAAAAACCAAACAGCAATTGGTTTCATCTCAGCCAGACAGCCATTGCTGTCTACTGCATGCCATCTTCTCAATTATTTATTACCTGTTTTACTTTTTGTCTGCATCTTCTTCAGAAAGTGAGGGCCCACAGGGCATCCTCTCCTGTCAATTTCAGAAGTAACTCTGTCAGCAATCAGCAAGCATGTAGTCAGTCAGTAATTTCAGTCCCACTTGAGGGGACAAATTTCTTCATTCTTGGTAATCCATCTGCCTTGAGGGAAATGGCTAGGTGGAGTCTGGAGAAGGAGCATGATTGAGTTGTGAACTTGTGAACCTCAGGAATGCAGACTGGGGCACCTTCAAATCAATAAGGAAAATAAGATGAAGACAGTGCTGCTGATGAACTTGTTGTGAGAGTTTTGTTGTGGTAAAAGTTGCAAAACAAAGAAAGACATACAGGAAGAAAAGTGAATAAGGATGAAAAAAAAGGAAGTCATTTTCAGGCCTTGGTGTCAGGGAATTAGAGCTCGTCCTCAAACTCTATGAATTGAGACGGGAGTAGGTCAGCTAACAGAGAAGAACTTCCGTCATCTAAGTCGGTGTCCTCTTCTTCCTGCGTGCATTCACGTATTTTGTAATCTGGTGGTATGAAGTGCTGATTCATCTTGATCAGTGTTAATCTCTCTCCATTTTTGGGCGAGAGGCGGGTCCTTTTTGAAGTTACAATGGCACCAGCAGCACCGAAAACACGTTCAGAAGACACACTTGCGAGTGGGCAAGACAAATAATTTAGAGCCAGGTTGATGATCAGTGGCCATAGAGGCCTTTTCCTATACCAATACAGCAATGGGTTCCGATTAACAAAGACCTCTGTTGGGTCATCCAGATAGGCCTGCACCATCGACTCAAGGTTCTCCAGGGTTGCTCCACTTTGCGTACCATCTGTGGCCTTTGCATCACTGGAACGAGCAAACCCTTGATGAGTCAGCCAATCCGCTTCCGACAATATTATGACTGAGCCTGGTGCAGGTGAGGATGATGATACGGTTGCTGGTGTCGTTAACGCCAGTGAGGGAAAATGACTCCCTTCCGCCACAGATTCAGAAGTGGAACTTGAAGCCGGATGGCCTGCTGATTCAGTAGTACTTCTGCCGGCTCCTTCAATTTTCTGCCTCTCTTTTTCTAACCGAGTGGCTGACAGAGCTAGCCAATGTTTGTACTTTGAAACATCTGCTTCATCAAAAGGAATGAATGCTTTGCTGGCCACGGCCTTTTTGTACCGTGGATCCAGAATAGTGGCACAAATGTAATGCTGTTCTGTATGTATGTTTTTAAGCCTTTCATTGGCAACTAAGCGGCTTAATAACCTCTCCGCCAACTGATATGCGTCTTGCTTTTAAGCACCATCTCGGAATGTTGAAGACACCGCCTTCAGTTGGTGCTCTAGCATGCGCAACAATGGGATAGCTTTGCCAAAGAACAGTCTCCTTGCTGACTTCATGTGTGAAGACTTCAAAAGGGCGAAGCATGTCTGTCAGGCTTGCAACTACCTTCCATTCCTCCAACTCTAGCCTCATGTCTTTCATAGTAGAACCCAGTTCATAGACATACTCATTGATTACCCCTCACTGCTCAGACAGACGCTCAAGCATGTAGAAGGTTGAGTTCCAACGTAGTGCCACCTCCTGGATGAGTCCTTTGACTGGCAGTCGACGTTCATGTTGCATGCTCCTCAGCTTCTTCCGGGCCTTAAAAGAATGGCTGAAATGTGTGCAGATTCTTTGGCAGGTGGTCAGTAACTTGCTGACTGTGATTTCTTTTTTTAAGAAATCTTGCAAAACAATGTCAATACTGTGCGCCAAACACAGCACTCTGAAATAGCCACCTTAATGCATGGCCTTAAATATATTACTGCCATTATCCGTGGAAACATAACCAATCATGCAATTTCTTTGATGCAGCCCTAATAGACCTTCCTGTCAAACTCCTCCAAAAGGTTAGATGCAGTATGAGATTTCTCCATGGCAAATATGGCTACTGTCACATGTTTCCGAGTAGCTTGAAAAACTGTGACCGTGTTAACACCTGCTTTTAACTTGTCTTTAACCCCTGCAAAAGAGACCCAGTGTGCAGTGATGCACATGTAATCAAGAGCTTGGCAACTGGTCCATATGTCTGTTGTCAGGTGGATAGTGTGAACAGCACTCTTCTGAATAGCTGTGCCAATCACCTCCAGCACATCTTGATATAGTGCTGGAACAGCAACTCTGGCAAAATAGGACCGGCTAGGAACTTTCCATTTAGGGCAGACTGTAGCCACAAATTCTAGAAATCCCACCCCTTCCACGAAAGAAAAAGGGAGAACGTCCAGAACTAGCATTTTAGCCAGCTTGCGTTATACAGACGTGCCGTTGGGAGGCTGCGTTCAAATGGATAATCAGACCAAAACATGCTTCTATTGTTGGGCTAAACCGTTTTACTTGATGATGCAGACTTTTTCAAAACAGTTAGGCTCATTGATGTACTTTTTCGCATTGGTGTCCCTCCCAGACTCTTAGTGTGTCTCATAGATGTTGCTGGGGTAGAGGGTGTGGGCGCTACCACTGCAGTGCTGCTGCCAGGGGGTACTTGGTGTACCAGAAAAAATGTCTGCCGCTTCTTCACTTCCCCCTGCACGATCAGCCCCACGTCATCATCAGATGCAATATGAATGGATACATTTGGATGTGTCGTACGTGTGGTTTCTCGGATCTTGCTCATGTGCGCCTCACAAATGATAGTGTGGTGTTTTTGGAGATGACCTCTCTGGCCTCTGATATCATAGTTGGTACCAAGCTTACCCCGACTGACTACAGCTTTACAAATCAAACAAACAACCATGTTTTCCGCCTTTTTGCTAACACTAAAAAAGTCCCAAACTGGGGACTGGAAATGTCTGCTGGTGGTGGAGGTGCTACTTTAAATGCCAGATGAAGTGGAGGATGAACGTGGCTGAATTTGACTCAGTTGTGCACTTACAGCACCACTACTTGAGGTAATGGAGGTCGAGCTGGATGGAGGTCCCTGCCGGACCTTCTGACGAGAAAATATGGAAGCTTTAGGTCATGTTGGTGTAGTAGGTTACTGCATTGGTGGTGGTACCAGTGCCACGCCGCCCACATCCAGCTCAGCAACATTTCGGGATAGGGTCAAAATGTCTTGCTGCAGAATACAACACTTCTTGTTCGTCATCATCACCCATAAGTCAAAGCCTTGTGGGAACCTTTCTTTTAGGCTTAGCTACCTTTGTCGGCTCCTGGCGTGCCTCACTCTCAGACTGCATTGGTGGGTTCCAATCAACATCAAGATCATCAGAAGGAAGGGGGCTTGAAGAAGAACTTGTAGTAGCCCTCCTTGACCTTTTTCTTGCAGAGGATCTGGAAGACAATGGATCAGCATCAGGAGGAGTGGCTTCTCGGATGATACCTCTGCTTCAATCTCGATTTCCTGATGTGCTCCTACTTCTGGAGGAACAAGCATTGTGGGCAGTTGTGCCGCTCCATGCGCCTCTAGTTCCGCCTCTCGATGCACCTGTCCATGTGCCTCTCCATGCGCCTATCCTTGCGCCTCTACTTGCGCCCCTCCTTGCACCCCTCCTTGCACATGTACTTGCGCCTCTCCTTCCGCATGTATTTGCGCCTCTCCTTGCCCGCTTGTACTAGTTGCACCTGTGGTTGTCGTTGCGTCTGTGGTTGTTGAACACTCGCAGCTGAGTTACACCCGGCGTTAATTGGATGCTACTTTCTTGCGATGAGCCAACATCACTGGTCGATGGTGATTGAACAATTAAAGTGGCTGCCTCTGCAACACTCATGTGCTTGGACCTAACTCAATGTGGTGTCACTGAGCCCAATGAAGCGGAGGTGCTGCTCCCAGCTTGGTCCGCGGCAGACTCCACCGCTGCCGCAGGCGCATTTTTTTCCCCAAAAAATGGTGTATGTGGGTACACTAGTCTACTTGGTAGGTGTTGCCACTTGCTTCTTCTGCTCCTTCTTACTGGCAGTGGCAACTTTTTTCATAGAGGCGCTACAGCCACCTTTCTTTGGGCCCATCTTCTTCAGATGTCAGAAGATGAACAGCAGGCCGCAGTTGCACGAGTTGCTGAGTTGCCTGTGGCCACACGTGACGTCACGTGAAGTTGTGCTGCACACACCCATGCAGGACTTCTTCCTGGCACTGGTGGTTCTCTTGTGCACCTAAAAGCAAAGGAAGCTAGGGGAACATCAGTTAAACACAAAAAAATCACCACAATCCGATGCCATCCATGCCATCAATGATGTTTGAATTCAAGACACCCCACCGAAAGACTAGGTCCATGGACCACTGACTACCCCTAGGCATAATGCTTGTAAGCAAGGAAAACCGGGTGCAGGCCTGAGCACACTGCCTGGATTCAAACTGGCACCTTGACCCCAACCACATGGCCAGGCACTGCCTGGACGACACCTCAAAATGGCCCCCACCCACATGGTCAGGCCCCAACAGCACCCAAAATGTAAAAAAAAAAACACAACAATCACCACAATCCAATACCATCCATGCCCTCAATGATGTTTAAATTCAAGACACCCCACATAAAGACTAGGTACATGGACCACTGAGCACTCCTGGGCATAATGGTTGAAAGCAAAGCAAACTCTGAGCAGGCCTGAGCACACTGCCTGGCTGCAAAATGGCCCCTTGACCCCCACCACATGGCCAGGCCCTGCCTGGACCAGGCCTCAAAAAGGCCCCCACCCACATGGTCAGGCCCCAACAGCACACAAAATGTCGAAAAACGCACACAAATCACCACAATCCAATGCCATCCATGCCCTCAATGATGTTTAAATTCAAGACACCCCACAGAAAGACTAGGTCCATGGACCACTGAGTACTCCTGGGCATAATGAATGAAAGCAAGGCAAACTGGGTGCAGGCCTGAGCACAGTGCCTGGCTTCAAAATGGCCCCTTGACCCCCACCACATGGTCAGTCCCTACCTGGACCAGGCCTCAAAATGGCCCCCACTCACATGGTCAGGCCCCAACAGCACCTAAAATGTCGAAAAACACACAAACATTACCACAATCCAATGCCATCCATGCCCTCAATGATGTTTAAATTCAAGAGACCCCACAAAAAGACTAGGCCCATGGACCACTGAGTACCCCTGGCCATAATGCTTGTAAGCAAGGCAAACTGGGTGCAGGCCTGAGCACACTGCCTGGCTTCAAAATGGCCCCTTGACCCCCACCACATGGCTAGGCCCTGCCTGGACCAGGCCTCAAAATGGCTCCCACCCACATGGTCAGGCCCCAACAGCACACAAAATGTCGAAAAACACACAAAAATCACCACAATCCAATGCCATCCATGCCCTCAATGATGTTTAAATTCAAGACACCCCACAGAAAGACTAGGTCCATGGACCACTGAGTACTCCTGGGCATAATGAATGAAAGCAAGGCAAACTGGGTGCAGGCCTGAGCACAGTGCCTGGCTTCAAAATGGGCCCTTGACCCCCACCACATGGCCAGTCCCTACCTGGACCAGGCCTCAAAATGGCCCCCACCCACATGGTCAGGCCCCAACAGCACCCAAAAAGTCAAAAACAACACAAAAATCGCCACAATCCAATGCCATCCATGCCCTCAATGATGTTTAAATTCAAGAGACCCCACAGAAAAACTTGGTACATGCACCACTCACTACCCCTGGGCCTACTGGGTAGAGAGGTTTTAGAGGCACTGCAAAATTTAAAAAAAAAATCCACATATAACAGTGAGCTAAAACTCCATGACATAAATAAGATTTAAGTTAAAAAAAACTCACAGAAACTGTTGTATCATGCACCCATGACTAACCCTGGGCCTACTGGATACTGTGGCTACCCACAATATTTATTTTTTAAAGTTGTGAAAATTTTTTTAAATTGTAGTTGCAGCAACTGCAATGCCCCAAACAAACAACACCAACTTACTTGTAAAATCTCAAATCCAAAAGTGATCCAAACTCCAAAGTCCAAAAAGTCCTCAAATAGAAATATCCAGCAGCAGCCACAATAAGTAATCCTTCCAGCCCTAGATCCAAATCAAAAGTGACCAGGACATGGACAAAGCACTGGGAGGAGCCTGCTGGACAGGAACAGGAAGTTGGAGACTCTGGGGCACTCCCCCCCCCAAAAAAATGGACTCCTTGCACCAAAAAGTGCACCCAAATGTCAATCTGAGGAGTTATTCTTATCAGAATCAACATTTTCAGAAGGTTTATGCTGCCTGCAGTGACTCAATTGTGCAGAATTGCAATTTTTGCAAGTGCGAGAAAGCGAGCTGTTTACATCTCCCGCTGGAGGTCAGCTGCGCGCCACATCTACGTGTTCACAATTGTTTATTCCCGCGATGCGTGATCGTTGGCCCTTATGACGTACTCGCGTTGTCAAACTCTCGCTGTGCAAGATAGCGGACCGCGATGATGTAATCACGGTCGAAAAACTCTTGCGCGATCACGCAGCAAGATCCAAAATGGCGCAGCACACGCAAACCAGGAGAAAAACAACTCAGCGAACACTGAATCAAAGTAAGTAAACGCCGCAAGCGCAATATTGTATTTTTCAAGCGCAACCAAGCAAAAAAGTCCGCCAGCTTGCGAATTTACGAATTTTTGGGCAAATTTGCGGGATTCGCAGACGGCGAAATTGCCAAAAATCTGCAAATTCCGCAAACAGAATGGATTTTACACCCAAACTTACAAATCACCCCAGTTCAGACATGGCCATATGCAAATCAGCCTTGACCCTGTGCATCATAGGAACAGCCCAGCCCGAACTGCCAAGCCATGTCTTTCCTGGACCGGAATCAATCTTGATTGTGAGATCTGGGGTAAAGTATTTGCAGCAGTCTAGAATTGGCTTAACACCCAAACTATTGTGGCCCATGGTCTTATAAGCCTCGCAATAATTTTAGGCAACTGCCGGGGTTTATTCATTGCGCAGAGCATTAGACACCTGAACGTTTACCGCATCTCCCTTGATGTTAGCAAGGATGAGATCGGAAACTACATCAAACACTCTGACAAGTCTCATTCCCAACTCGTCAGCCACCTCCAGGCCATGTTAATTCTGAACATGCTTGATCACGGAGGGCCGGACAGTCAGAGACGGTGTACCGAAGTACTTTGCATAGACTGCTGCAAATACTTTATCCCAGGTCTCACAATCCGTCCCCTCAGGCACTACGTCTTTCTGCAAATTTTTGTCGTAATCCTGTATTTTCAACATAAGTCGTATTAGGAAATACTGCTTCCAGTTGGTCAAATTTAACAGCAAGCCAAAAAGGAATTTTGTCCTTATGTAGGGGGGGGGGGGTCTAGCCCACAACCAAATTAACCATGACGGGACACATATTTATCCCGGCCCCTCCAACTGGTTGCGCCGCAGCTCCTGGTGCCCCCACCTGGATGTTGCGGGAAATGTATTGCACTAAAGCTCTATGTACCCCAACAATGGAGGCATAGAGCAATCTTAATTCAGCTATAGTGACTATTTGATAGCCCAGATGTGGCGTGAACCCGGCCAAAACTGTCCAAGTAGCCCCAGAAATAGACATGGGCCCTAACCGAACTGCAGATACGGTGTAGGCAAGGGCGCCATTTTACCAAACATGATGCTGCCAAGCAGAAAGCGAAATCTCCTGTGTCCTATATGGTGCATAGGCCACAGGCACCACCGTGGGAGCGTCCTTATGGAATGTACCATCATCTGCATTTGCAGCACAAAATGTAACCCAAGAGTAGACAAGCTCAAATGGGTATGCTGTATCCGTACATAACATAAACATACCTTCAGCGGTTACCCCATACTAATGTAAGTGATTCCAGAGTGTTACGCGAATATGCTGAGCAATGTCAACGTCACCCATAAGGACACCGTGTAGAAAAAACAATCTAAATGAATTGTAGCACAAACGGGTAGAAATTCAACATACAAACCTTTTTTTAAATTACAAGCTTGAATGAGCCTATGTCTTATCTATATAGGTAGGTTAATCTGTCACTGCTGTGAACCGGAAACAAGAGTGAGGGTGTTGTGGACTGTTACAAGCACTCTTTGAGTGCCAGTTCAGTTCAGTAAATCTTTATTTCGAAGAATAAAAATTCCTCATAAAAGCACATTACATAAAATTTCATTAGATTCCATTACATTTCATTCCTGAACTTTTCATGTTAAAAACAACAATAGAGAAGAGAGGATATGATTCACGGGGCACGTATAATTTTACAACACTAATTCATTTCTTGTATTCCTCAATCTTACTGCTACTTTTAAAAAGCTTAAAATGGCACATAGGGTGTGGGGATCAGTGGCTTTCTGTAAAAACAACAATGCAGTTCTTGCTTGGCGGAATTTCTGTTTCTTTAAAATGTCTACCAAAAACAATCGTCTAGGGTTACTATAAAATGAACATAAAAGTACAAAGTGAAGGGTGTCCTGCGGAGACCTATTGTCGCAGCCGCAGGCACCCTTCTGCTCAATTGATACGGTAAAACCAGCAGGGTAAGCTAAAATATTTGGTAACCAATTGAGCCTAAATCGGCACATTAAAAACCGATCATTTTGGCTATACATAAGAAACAGATATGATTCCATTCCCCCTCCATTTCTTACAAGGTCATAGGTTGCTAGTGATTTCTTTGCCAGGCCACAACTTCTTCTGTCAGCGACATATTTTTCTAAAAGCAATTTTTTTACCTTCATTTTACAACTATTTACAATCAAGAAGGGATCATTAAAAAGCTGGCCCTGGTCAATACTTGTTAAAGAGTCTTTCACATATTTCAACCAGGGGATTTGTAGGGCCTTGTCTCTTTGTAAGCAGTCTGTAATTATTTCCCTGGTCAGAGCTGCCTCCGGGTTAGTCCAAGTTCTCATCCATGCCATAATTGGCCTTAGTTTAACAATATAAGAGATATATGGCATCCCCAATTCATCATGGGCAATTTCAGCAGGGATGGCTTGCGGGACTTTTAAGATTCTCCGAAAGAATTTATCTTCATGCTGTTGAAGTTGCTTACAGTCCCTAAAGCCCCATATCTCAGCACCATACAAGGCCTTAGCTGTACTGATTGAGGCATATAATGCCATTATCTTTTCTGGGCACCAGCGTCCCAATCTACGGGCAAAGCTCAAAATAGCCCCATTTGAGGACACAAATTGGTGCAATGGGCCTCGAGCAGGTGATTAAATAGCATGTCCCCGTCCATTAGCAGCCCTAAGTAGGGGAAGGGCTTTACTTTGCCCAGAGTCTGTGACCCAATTTTGAACACGCTCTTGTTAGTAGGTTTTTTACCGGCCACCATGACAAAGGATTTTGTTAGGTTGACAGACAAGTCCAAGTCCCCCATGAACTTAACAAATCTGTCCACCAGGAGTTGCAAAGCCCTTGGGGTCCTGGCCAGCAGGACCGCGTCATCCGCGTACAATAGTACTGGGACATGACGCGGTCCTACTTTGGGGGAATCAACTTCTAGGGCGATGAGGGCACTCTCTAGGGCATTAATGTAAAGGGAGAAAAGAAAAGGGGCTAATATGCACCCTTGTCTTACTCCCCCTGAACATAAACATTGATCAGTTTGCCCCCCCTCTGGACTGAAACAAACCTTGGCCAAGGGTGTTCCAGTGCAGCTCTTTCAGGATATTGATCAGCCCCTCTTCTATCCCTAGGTTATGCATCATGGTCCATAGTTTAGACCTATTGACATTGTCAAAGGCTGCGGCTAGGTCCATCAATGCCATATAGATCGTGCCCCTGCCTGCTTTCGTGTACTTAGCTGTCAAGAGATACAAATTTAGACACTGGTCACTTGTCGATCTACCCTCCGTAAACCCGTATTGTATTTCTGCCAATATATGATGTTCCGCCGTCCACTCCATAAGCCTGTTCTGAATCACTCACCCCATAATTTTAGCAGAAACATCTATGAGCGAGATCGGCCTATAGCACTTAGGGTCATCCCTGGACCCTTTTTTAAATATGGGTACAATCAGTGCTGTGGACCAGGAGCGTGGTAGGCCAGATCTGATGGCTGCATTTAGCCCCCTTGTTAAAATTGGTGCCCATAGATCTATATTACTTCTATATAGATCCGGAGGGGTACCATCCGGACCAGGGGCTTTGTTTGGGGTCAATCCACTAATTGCATTTGTTATCTCCCCTAGCGAGAAGGTTATTTTATCACTCCGCGTACCCTGCCATTCGCCCTCCTGAATTGCTAGGTGTGATTTGTTGTATAACCCTTGGAAGTGGTTGACCCATTCCTCTGGGAGGATGTTATTACTAATCACCGGGGCAGAATTCTCATTAAAACAGGGCCGATTTACAATTTTCCAGAATTCTGCAAAATCCCTGTTTTCTCCCGCCTCTCTAAGGTCTGCCCACACTTCTGCTTGAAGCAGCTTCTTCCGCTCTTTTACTTTGGTTCTGTATTTTAATCTACAAGTGGCCACGTCTGTCTTATTCCTAGGTTTAACTTTAAGACAGGCTTTTAGATCCCTTAATGCTCTGGAGCAGCTCTCATCGAACCAGCGTGGGTTCTTCTGCTCTTTCCTCAGGCCTTTGACTTTCAGCATTTGATCCACTATGCTTGTAAGGGTTATGAAGGATTCCGTTAATTCTGGACCTTCTTTTAGGGGGTCCAGACAGTCTCCTATCTCTTTTCTTCCATTTTGGACAAGAGATTTATAAAACTCTTGAGAGTCTACCCTTGCCCACTTAAGTCGCCTTTCCTGATCTGTTGTTTGGGGGCTAATTCCCCCTCCCCCTTTGGGTTTGCCCGCCCCACAGGTGTGTCTTATTTCCAGAACGAGAGGGTTATGGTCACTAAAGGGGCCCAATTTAGTTTTAGCCATCACAATTCTATTTTTGGCAAAGGAGGATATTAGTTTGTAGTCTATTATGGTAGAACTCCCTCTGCCTTTGAAAGTTGGTACGTATGTCCCCTCTACCTCTGGGGTTATTAGGTCCATCGTATGTGCTAATGAATGGGCTTCTATCATTGCATTTAACTGTGTGCCCTCCTGATTATGTTCCCAATGAGGCTCCTCATTAAAGGGGCAAGCGTCCCAATATGGATGGTCCTGAAGCAGAACTGGGCAGAGGTGACAATTAAAGTCGCCCAGTACTATTGTCATTGGAACCCCCCCCCCTTCTTTAGCTCAGCCTAATGTGTAAGTTTTTCGTCGAATTCACTGAGAGCGCCATTTTTTCCATCTATGGGTCCCGGATTATAAAAATTGAAAAACTGCACCCTCAACTCTCTACTCTGGAATATAGCGGATTGCAAGTTAAGTGATGTCCAAGATGGTACAGTCCATTTACCTTCTAATGTTAGATCGACATAGAGCGCCAACCCTCCTCTTGCTCTACCCGGCCTGTCTTTTTGTGCGGGCACAAAAAAGCACTTAGATCCCTCTATTTGGTATGGAGCCGCACTGACTGCCCATGTCTCCTGAAATGCCAGGATATGAAATCCCTGGATCTCATTCCTCCATTCAGGGTTATCAAATTTACCTGCTAAAGCCGCTACATTCCATGTCAGAATATTCACTTTTTGTGTCTGTGATTCACCACTATTCGCAATCCCTATGACATGATTTGGATCAATTATTGTTTCGTTGCCAGCCCTCCCTATTTCTATTGCTTCAGTGTTTGGGGTTTCTGCCATATTTAGGGTGGCTTCATTTTCCTCCACCCCCTCCCCTCTTACCAGTGTTACAATCTTTTCTCCCTTAACCTTCTCTACTTCCCTCAGTCATTCATTTTCATCCATGTATTGTAAGGGGCTGTATCTATCTGTCCATTGGGGACCTCCCTGGTATGCTATATTTTGCATGCCGTACTCCATGGGCCTAGGATCGTATCCCTCTATGAATCTATTTCTCCCCATGAAGTGAAAGTTTGATTGGCGTGTCATCAATTTCTTCGGGTAAAAATATGCTAAAGGCATGGTCCTTATAGTGCTAGTGGTGTTTCTGTTGTCATTGGTTAGTATATACTCCACAAGATTCGGGTCCCTGAAGTTGGCGATGACACAATTCCCCTCTATTTCTTTCTTTCTGGTTCCCACCCACTATGCTCTCCTTAAGTTTAAAATCTCCCCCCCTCTTCCTCCCTTTAAGGGTCTATGAATATTTAACCAGGTTGAAATCTTTTGTTTTAATTCTGTGAAAGTTTCTCTCTACCCTCGTCCTAGCCCTGAGACCCCTGTGAAAATAACGACTAAAGGGCTTGCTTTCGGGGGTAGGTTTACACATGGGAGTGGGCCTTGTGCTCTAGTATTTTGCTCAGTAAAATGGTGTTGAGTTTTTGCCTGATATGAGGTGCCGATGTTGTCTTTCTGCCTTGGCCCTCCCATGCCCTGTCTTTGAATGTTATTTCTGTCCGAGTTTCCATGTGTATTAACACTCCCACCCCATTCTGCTATTGCCCCATCAGTCGCAACATGCACCTGAGCAATGGTGCATTGATCATGACTAACACAGTTATTGGATAGTGCTGGTCGTTGGGCTGGAATGTTATTTGTTGAAGTCCCTTTACCATTTTGTGTTGTTATTGGGGCTTCCCTTGCCTTGCCCTGTCTTTGCAATTCGCTAGCTATTTTGTCTATCTTACTTACTAGTGGTTTGATTAAACTAGTTATAAATGTCTCCAGATGCTTTTGTAGCTCTAGAATTATAGGGTCAAGCCACCTCGGAGGAAGTGGGGCGGCTTTAGATTCTATTATTAGGACTTCCTCCTCTATATCTTTCGACTTGTTGCATTTGTTGTTCTTTTTCTTAGCCCTTGTTTGTCTGATTTTGTGTTGGCATTTTTTGGAGGGTGGTTTAGGTGTTATGCTTGTATTTATATTTATAGGTGCTTGGTCCTCCGCAACTAGTTGTGCACATGGGATAGTGTCTAGAGAGTTTTCACGGGTCCTTTCAGGTGATCTATCACCTTGGATTACATCCTCAGTTTGAGTTGGTGTCATTGGCAGGGAAGTTAAAGTCATTGATGCACGTCTCTCCGCGCGCTCAATATCCCCTGCGACCTTTCGTAGCATTAGGTCAATGACCGTTGGAGTGGCTTTAAGGATGGGTGCTTAACCAGGCCCTAGGTCGGGATTTTTTGTTTTAAGAGGTGTTCCAGCTTTACTCTTCGCCGAGCGAGTTTTGGGTTTAGTCACCATAGTTTTACAAATAGCTATATTAATAATTTAAGCCCTCTTGCGATGCACAGTTCGAAGCAGGGTAATTAGAACAAATGCAATGTTCTGTCCGTTTTCCCAGAATGCAATTATTACAATTCCATATCCAGTCTGTTACAGTACCTTTCAGCAAAGCCACGGGGGGTGGCCCGTCCCGCATCTGGTCGTCCCTGGACGGCCACAGACGGCCCACCCTCTGCCCGGTCTCAGCCCAGCGACGCCCGCGCGCGTCCCGCGAGCGGGTAGTCTCTCGCGCTTTTAGCGCCACCAGGCGTGCAGAGCGCGTGCTCCCGTCCGGCTTCCTGGTGCCGGGAATGCTGGGAAACGTAGTCTTTTCCCCTGCTCGGCGGCCGCGCACAGGTCCCAAGTGCGGCGGCGGCGAGGGGAAGATGCTGGCAAAGTGTTCCTGGGTAGAGCGAGGTGAGGACCCCCAAACACCAAGGCCTCGCTGATGTAAGTTCCCCGCTCCGCCGGTAGTCTCTCGCGCTTTTAGCGCCACCAGGCGTGCAGTGGGCGTGCTCCCGTCCGGCTTCCTGGTGCCGGGAATGCTGGGAAACGTAGTCTTTTCCCCTGCTCGGCGGCCGCGCACAGGTCCCAAGTGCGGCGGCGGCGAGGGGAAGATGCTGGCAAAGTGTTCCTGGGTAGAGCGAGGTGAGGACCCCCAAACACTAAGGCCTCGCTGATGTAAGTGCCCTGCTCCGCCGGTAGACTCTCGCGCTTTTAGCGCCACCAGGCACGCAGTGGGCGTGCCCCCGTCCGGCTTCCTGGTGCCGGGAATGCTGGGAAACATAGTCTTTTCCCCTGCTCGGCGGCCGCGCACAGGTCCCAAGTGCGGCGGCGGCGAGGGGAAGATGCTGGCAAAGTGTTCCTGGGTAGAGCGAGGTGAGGACCCCCAAACACCAAGGCCTCGCTGATGTAAGTGCCCCGCTCCGCCGGTAGTCTCTCGCGCTTTTAGCGCCACCAGGCGTGCAGTGGGCCTGCTCCCGTCTGGCTTCCTGGTGCCGGGAATGCAGGGAAACATAGTCTTTTCCCCTGCTCGGCGGCCGCGCACAGGTCCCAAGTGCGGCGGTGGCGAGGGGAAGATGCTGGCAAAGTGTTCCTGGGTAGAGCGAGGTGAGGACCCCCAAACACCAAGGCCTCGCTAATGTAAGTCAAAGTCAATAGTCAAAGATTTCCAGATCACACTGACCACTTGCTGCTGCAGTCTGCAGATACACAATGCCAGACCCCTTCCGCTAAGGATGCTGGGACATGAAGTCTTACCCACACTGCGGCCGTTGCGAGATGTACAAGGCGACGGCGGGGGGGGACTACCAACAGGGTAATAGTAATAACAAAAGCGGCGGGTTGCATGAAATGGCAAAAGAAAGCAAGGAAGCAGCAAACTTTTTGTGTCTTTTTGTGTCGGTGCCTACAGTGATGGTATTCAGATCCGAGTTCCAACGCTTTTAACCGATCATTTTCCAAACTGTCACTGAGGATATATCATGGACAGAGTAGCAGGAGAGCCAGCCGCCTTATGAAGCCGCCGAGCTCACCTCACATCGCCACAGAATATGTCTCTCTACCTGCTACTTCAGCACAGCACAGCACGGCACAAAATTCAACGGCACCGCATTCAGAAGCTGCTTCAAAGGCTACTCGGCAGGCGCTGCAAACACACCGCACCAGTGAGTGTCTCTAATATAATACCAATGCAAAAACAACGGTTGATGGAACGAATGCAGAACATTGTCATACATTCACCCCAGTACTGAGATCTGGGCCTAAATCCTTTGTTTTTTTGCTCACCAAACCACCCAAGTTCAGACATGGCCATATGCAAATCAGCCTTGACCCTGTGCCTCATGGGAACAGTCCAGCCTGAACTGCCAAGCCATGTCTTACCTGGACCGGAATCAAGCATCCTAGCACCAGGTTCTGGCTATCAGTCGTCATCAGCCAGGATAGCTTGACTCCAGTGGCGTGGAGGGCACGGGACTCGCGTCTGAGCATACCCATCCCACTCAGGGTGGCAAATCCAAAAAAAACAGGTGATGGACAGAATGCAGAACAATGACATACATTCACCCCAGTACAGAGATCTGGGACTAAATCCATTGTTTATTTGCTCACCAAACCACCCCAGTTCAGACATTGCCATATGCAAATCAGCCTTGACCCTGTGCCTCCTGGGAACAGTCCAGCCCGAACTGCCAAGCCATGTCTTCCCTGGACTGGAATCAAGCATCCTAGGACCGGTTTCTGGCTATCAACTGTCATCGTTTCTGGCTATCAACCGTCATCAGCCAGGATAGCTTTACTCCAGTGGCGTGGAGAGTACGGGATTCACGTCTGAACATACCCATCCCACTCTGCGTGACAAATGCAAAACAACAGTTGATGGACAGAATGCAGAACAATGTCATACATTCACCCCAGTACAGAGATCTGGGCCTAAATCCATTGTTATTTTGCTCACCAAACCACCCCAGTTCAGACATGGCCATATGGAAATCAGCCTTGACACTGTGCCTCGTGGGAACAGTCCAGCCCAAACTGCCAAGCCATGTCTTCCCTTGACTCGAATCAAGTATCCTAGGACCGGTTTCTGGCTATCAGCCTTCATCAGCCAGGTTAGCTTGACTCCAGTGGTGTGGAGAGCACGGGACTCACATCTGAGCATACCCGTCCCACTCGGGGTGAAAAATGCAAAAACTACAGTTGATGGACAGAATGCAGAACAATGTCATACATTCACCCCAGCACAGAGATCTGCGCCTAAATACATTGTTTTTTGCTCACCAAACCACTCCAGTCCAGACATGGCCATATGCAAATCAGCCTTGACCCAGTGTCTCATCGGAACAGTCCAGCCAGAACTGCCAAGCAATGTCTTCCCTGGACCGGAATCAAGCATCATAAGACCGATTTCTGGATATCAGCCAAGATAGCTCATACGACCAAATGTTAGGTGCGCCATGTTGCAGGAATTCTGCTCATGCACAGAACAATGTGCAGGAAACCAGGACCTCAGTGAATTGTGGTGTACCAAAAAACTCACCTCAGTACCCAGAACCTCTATCCGACTAGCATCAATGTCTCATTAGCTCTCCGTCCTACAGCGAAGCTACCAATGATTAGACTACCCAAAACATGAGACTTATGGTAATTTCAGGAATGGTGGGAATCAAGGTTACACAACATGAGTAATCAGAGACACTGAATAGTTGAAAATGCTGATTTTTAACTACATGCTCTAAGATGCAGTATTTTGGTTGACATAAGCTGGTATATGATTAGAAATATTACGATCAGCATTGTTACAATTCCATAAAAATCGCAAAGGGAGAAATCATGTTGCAATGATAGTGGAAACAGGTCATATAGCACCTTGTGAACCACCCTCCCCTGCTAGGAACTAGGCGCCTGATGTAGGACATCAAATACAGTCAGTAAAGGCCGATTTTGGCCGTTACCGACCGGTATTTGGTTTTTGACATGTAGGGGGCCTAAAATTTACCGATTCAATAAATTTACTGATTCGGTAAAATACCGAATAAGTAAATTTACTGAATTGGTAAATCTAGATGTAGGTGGCACTGAAAACAGTGCCACAGGCCCTTAAGAATTTGTTATTTACCATGAAATACTATTTTATGGTAAATAACGAATTCCTGTATACATGCACATCTCTGCATGTACACCTGGGCCATGTGGCACACATACATGCCATAAGGGCATGTATGTGTGTCACATGGCACACAAGCCAGAATCAGGGGTGCAACAGGGTGTCAAAGTGACACCCTGTCCCCCTTGACAATTCGGTAATTTTACTGAATCGGTATTTACCGATTCGGTAATTGACATTGATTCCTATGGGTCTCAAGGCCCATGGGAATCAATGGCAATTACCGAATCAGTAAATACCGATTCGGTAATTACCGAATAATACCGATTCGGTAAAAATTACCGAATTTTTTCCTACATCTCCTTTACCGAAACTAGAATAGCGAATCAGTAAAATTCGATATTCTAGAGTCAGTAATTGAGATTTACCTACATCGGACCCTAGGTTTTATAATAATAGACTTAAATGGGGAACCCCATACCTCCAAGATCAGCAGAGGTTAATCACATCTCAGGGTCAGCAAAGCTCTCTGTGTCTGGAAAATGTTTCTCTCCAAGTGCTCAAATCATGCATGCAGTGCAATATTAAAGGCACTAGAATTTCAGTTGGTTGCAGATGTGTGTGTGTTGTGTCTAGAGCAGGGGCCGATCAACCTGAATAACAGCATACATTGTTATGGTGACCTTGAAAGTTTTGGCATGCAGCGTACAGACTAAGGTCGCGATGTAGGTCTACGGATGTGAAAAACAGACCGTTCTCATGTGCAGAAACCAAGCAGTCTAACTTACAACAGCAGTTACATGTAGTGTTGTGTGCTAAAGCTGTAAAGTGGCAAAATGGTGTTTAAACTTCTAATAAGCCTACGCTAACATAATAATGTGTGCAGGCAGGGCCCTGTCTTCACTACAAAACCACACTGATGCCGCCACCTGTGATGAGAAGGCTATCACTGCTGCTGATGGATGAATTTCAAAGTTGGTGACCTAGTTTGGGAGAACATCCTGAAAAGCAAGCTTTTGAGCCATCCTACAGAACACCCGTCACTGTTCGTGGGGTAAAAGGCAACAGGACTGTTATCCTGCCTTGTTAGCTTGGATCAAAAAGAAATGTATTTATATCGAACACCTTAAAGACCACTTTGTGAGCAGTTCTCTACAGCCGACCACCGCAGACACCAGGAAGGATTCAGAGTACTGCCTTTCAGCCTGAAAACCCTACTCCATGGACAAACTACTAACATTCCTAGCTTGAGTTCCAAGCTGGGGATATTTGAGCTTAACACTCTATCTAGATCATTGAGTGCAGCAAACACAACTGAGGTTGCCAATATGACAGTGACTACTTTCCCTTTCAATTCTATGCCAACTATGAAATTCCACATGATGCTACGTCATATGAACTGGTTACCTTTTGAGAGCCTTAAGAGACCAATGACAATGAAAATATGTCCCAGGATATTTGTCAACCCCTTCTACAGTCACTCCCTGCCAGAGACTGCTTTGTGTTGTCAGTGGTTTCATGACAAGTACCAGATTCCTGCGTGGTCCTATGCCTACATGGCTTTGGCAACTTATCTTCTCATCATGTTGCTATCAATGATAGTCATTGTTCTATTATTACTGGATGGACATTTCATCTCTGCCAGAACACTTGCGCCAACAGATTTTATTCCTCAAATACAAAACATCTAGCCAAGCCAATGCTTTTCATCTTGAGATAGGACTTCATCAGGCCTGTGAAATAGATGTATACTAATTCAAGTTTTAAAAACACATAAAATACATAAAAAATAATATACATTATTTAGGCACCCACACCCTTCATAAACAAAACATTACATATTATGTTCAGAATTTGTGCCCAATCTTGAACAAAAAAAGGAAAAAGAACCCTGCAAATATGTGCATTATCCCAAAAACAAATATCCAAAGGAAAGGATCTATTTTTATTTCCATTTTGGTAAAGAATACTTTTTAGTTGTTCAAAATACATTTTGGCAAAAGAAATACAATCTGTTGAAGAATCATCTTTACGGCTCTCATATATCAATGAACTAATTGAAGCTATGCCCATTTTGATGGATTGTTTCAGATTTTTGAACATTTCTTATTGATTTTTAAACTACATGAGTGCTTTACTATAAATTTGGTAACGCTCACTGCTATGTGGAATAGCCTTATTTTCAGTTTTGTTGTTCCTCACTCTCTTCTTGAGTCATATGCAGGTGCGTCTGGACTTGTGGAGAGCAGGAGTGAACCAGCTGGCTTTCTTGGAGCGTTGTTTACTTGGTCTTCTTTTGAAGGGTACCATAGTGTCAGCGCAGTTGGAAATTCATTGGTGGAGGCTGGGTGCTTCGGTGTTGGAGTTTGTTGAAGTTAGTTGAGTACCTGTCACGAGGGAGTTGATGAGAAGTTCTTCGTGGCCTTGATCCAGCTGTGCCCTGGGGAGCGAGGAGGACAGTGGTGTACGGTGAGAGTAATAAAGGCGAGATTCACGTAGTGGAGGTCGGTCCAAGAGAGTTCGGTGGTGTGGCTGTAGCTGAGGTTTCTGCTAGCAGGGAAGATGAGGTTGAGAGTGTGTCCAGCGTGACTTGGCACTTGAGTCTGATGTAGGGGAGGTTCTCCAGTAAGGAGGTGTTGTTCTGGTCACTGGGATTGTCCATGTGGAAGTTGAGGTCTCAGAGTAGGATGTAGTCAGTGGACGCAAGAGCCTAGGGTGTGATGAGGTAATGTAATGTAATGTAATGTATGTGGTCTTGTAAAGCGCACTGCTGCCCTGAGACGGTGGTGTCGGTGAAGGGCGATTGGACCCGGGGCGACTTATAGACGAGGGTGCGACGGAGGGTGGTATTGGGGTTAGTCTGGATCTGGAAGTAGAGTTGTTCCATGGTCATCATTGGGTCATACGAGTGCTTGGTCAGTTGAAGGGTGTTCTTGTGGATGATGGTGATGCCTCCCCCTGGGCGGTCCGGTGGGCTTTTTGGGTGATTTTGTAGCTGTTGGGGACGGCAATGGCAATGTCCGGCCCGATCAGTTTACCACACGGTACTGCATTAGTCCATAAACCCTATTAGACTCTGCTGGCCCTGAGCTGGTCAATGCCATCCCAGAGGGATATGCCTTAGCCCGATGGATAGAGCTGGTCGTAGGGGAGGAGGACTGGGCATAGTGTTTAAGAGCTCCTCCATATGCCGTATTAAACCCCTCTCCACGCCTCAAGACCCTTTCCAGGCCATTCACTTCACTCTTAACTCCTCGCCCACAGCCTCTTTTTTGGGTCTCTTGCTCTATAGGTCCCCTGGCCCTAGGTCGAGTTTTAGCCATGATCTGTTGAAAATGTTAGAGCCGTACATCGACAGACCGCACCTGACCATTTTGGGTGACCTAAATTTCCATCTGGAAAGTCTGGGTTCCAGTGACACCTCTTCTCTGGTGGACTCCCTAGGCTCATGTGGCCTGCTGCAATTGGTTGATAGCCCCACCCACCTAGCGGGCCACACACTGGATGGGGTTTTCTCAAATGACCCTAGACTTACGATAGGTTCGCCCATTCCCCTCGCATGATAAGACTATATGGCCGTCACCCTGGAATTAAAATCCTATCATACTCCTGTTCCACTTTCTGATCCCAGGAAATGGGAACTGAAAAGAAATGTTAAGTTGATTAACAATGAGACTTTTGCTCCTCTTCTGAATAGAGCTAGGCTAGCCCCCCTGAGGGATGCTAATGCAGCTGCTCGCGATTTTTCTATTTCTATTGCAAGTGCAGTAGACACGCTGGCCCCTGCTAAACAGCACTATTCGGCCAGAAAGAGACCCTCAGCCCTCTGGTTCTCAGAATCGCTTAGGCTTCTAAGGCAGAGATGCAGAAAGCAGGAGAGGCTTTGGCGAACCTTTCTAGATCCTAAGGAGAAGGAAAAACATAGATGCCTCCTTAAAGGGTATAAGCGAGGATAATAGAGGAAAAGAAGGCCCATTTCTCGAATTTGATGGCCTCCCTCAACTTGAATCCACACCTCTCTTGAATCTCTTAAATGCAAACTGGTTCCCCTTTCCCTACATATTCTGCCCCCCGTAGAACGCCAGGCGAAGGATCAACCTCATAGTAGTCTTCTCAACTTTCCCCTTCTCACCGCTCAGCAGCTGGATCTGCTTCTGGACAAAATTAAATCCAGATCCCCTTTGGGCCCATGTCCCCTTAAGATCCTCAAAGACTGCAGGGAGGCCCTGCTGCCTCCCCTCTTAAAGGTGATGAATTGTGCAATCACGGAAGGCACTTTTCCTCCCTCCTGGAAAATGGTGGTGGTTAAACCTCTGTTGAAAAAGCCCACCTTGGACCCTGAGACACTGAAGAACTTCTGTCCTATTTCATTGCTGCCTGCTCCAGCAAAAATGCTGGAGGCTCACCTTAACCAACACCTGTCTGCCTACTTAGATGCCTTTAGCCTGTTGGACCCATCTCAACATGGTTTCCGTTGGGCCCATAGTACTGAGTCTGCCCTTACGGTAGTCACTAATAACATCCGCTTGAAGGTCTACAGGGGCCAGACCTCCCTTGTGGTCCTCCTCCACCTGACAGCTGCCTTCGATACCCGGTCTCCCTCAATCCTGGTAACACATCTTAGGGAGATGGGGGTCGAGGGCCCAGCGCTGGGCCTGCTGACCTCCTTTCTCAATCAGAGAGAACAGAGGGTCAAGCTGGGAGAGTTTCTGTCCCCTGCTAAACCTGTGCAATGTGGGGTCCCTCAGGGGTCGGCTCCGAGCCCCACACTCTTTAACATATATGTGGCCCCACTTGCCAGGTTAGTAAGATCTTTCGGGTTGGAGGTGTTGTCATATGCTGACGACACCCAAATCATGGTTTCCTTCTCCCACTCGGTGAGGTCCTCCGCTCTCAACTTTAGGAACTGCATGGAGGCAGTTTCACAGTGGATGATCTTGAATTCACTAAAGTTGAATGGAGAGAAAACCGAGGTCCTGATCTTCGGAGGAGATCAGGATATTTGGTCTAACGACTGGTGGCCTCCATCCCTTGGAGTGTGCCCCTTGCCCTCTCAATCCGCCCGGAATTTGGGGGTGATGATAGGCACTACACTTTCTTTGGACCGTCAGGTCAATAGGACAGGATAGCACATTATCTATCTCTAGAAGCTCGAAAGCAGATCATGGTGGCCCTTATCTTTTCAAGACTTGATTATTGAAACGCGTTATACGCAGGCAAAAACAAAAAGCTCATCCAGCGCCTGCAGATTGTACAGAACGCGGCGGCCAGATTTGATTTGGGCTTTCCTCTGCCACGTTAGCCAGGAAGAGCCTGCACAGGCTTCCCATTCAGGCTAGGATCTCTTTTAAGATCCTTTGCCTTGCTCATTGGGCCCTGTATGGAGCAAGCTCTGAAGGCATAAGATCTCTGCTAGTTCCCTATTCTCCTAGCAGAGTCCTTCGCTCCTCCAACAAAAATCTTTTATATATCCCCTGGGTCTATGGAGCCAGGTGGGGAGGGAGAGCCTTCTCCTTTCTTGCCCCGAAACTGTGGAACACTCTTCCTCCGGAACTAAAAGGACAACCATCTGCTATGCTCTTCCAGAAATCTTTAAAAACATGGGGGCATATTATCAAGCCTGTGCGCTAAAATTATCGCCGCTTTATCGGCCGAAAACGGCCGATAAAGCGGCGATAATGGGCTTGATAATATGCTCTGTGGAATTCCAATCGAAGCCCATGTTAGATGTCTTCACATCTAACATGTGCTTCGATTGGAATTCCATAGAGCATATTATCAAGCCCATTATCGCCGCTTTATCGGCCGTTTTCGGCCGATAAACCGGCGATAATTTTAGCGCACAGGCTTGATAATATGCCCCTAGGCTCTTTGCTGAGGCTTATCTGTAATCTGGCATCGGCTCACACCACACACTATACCATCTTTTGGGTGCCTTGATGCCCCTTGGGGTTAAGTTGCGCGTTTATAAGAGACTGTATTCATTCATTCATTCATTGTAAAATACTGGATAATGCCCATATCTCTTGAACAGCTATCACATAAACGTTACTTAGTATTTCATCAGAGAGGTGTACTATAATTTTGCAGATAACCTTCCCAGATTCCAGGAGCATACAGGTGGATCTCCTTGGGCTACTGTGCATATCTTGAGGTCCTTCAATTTTCAACCCTTCGGTTGCTCGGTTATCAGGGCTGATGGGGGCCCATTCCAATTTTCAGTCTCACACTGCATGGTCATTATTCTCCTTTGTACTTCAGCCATTTGATCACTTGTTGCTTGAATCAGCAGCCTAGTATAACGACATGGGGTCAATCTACCCACTGCACTTTTCAGTATTGAAGATGTTGTGCTTTTCTCTTTGTTGGCTGATCTTTTTGAGATAATAAAGAGGGGTAATGATCTTCCTGAAAGGTTACAAGCTTTATGTCACAGCTTTTCAACAGTTGTTTTTTAATATTATTTTTGCTTGAAGACATGGAGTGTTGAATGTGACCAGGGTAGGGTCCAAAGCTTGTTTTCCTCCAGTGTGCAGGAGTTTGGTGGAAGAAATATCCTGCGACTCCACCTGAGTCAGTCCCAGAAGACACTTGATTATTATCAAAATGTTTGCTCTATTTAATGAATTCTGGTTTCCCTCTGATTTAAATTCCAGGATCCATAGTAGGCTTGTGGCCACTCTCAATCAATCAATCAATCAATGACACTTATAGAGCGCGGTACATACCCGTAGGGTCTCAAGGCGCTGGGGGGGGTGGGGAGGGGGGTGCCGCTACTGCTCGAACAGCCAGGTCTTCAGCTTCTTCCTGAAGGAGAGGTGGTCTTGGGTCAGGCGCAGGTCGGTCGGGAGGGAGTTCCAGGTCTTGGCGGCCAGGTAGGAGAAGGACCTTCCTCCTGTAGTCGCTCTTCGGATGCGGGGGACGGCGGCGAGGGCGTGGTTGGCTGATCGGAGGTGGCGTTTGGGAACGTAGAAGTTGATCCGGCTGTTGAGGTAGCTCGGGCCTTGGTCGTGTAGGGCTTTGTGTGCGTGGGTGAGGAGGCGGAAGGTGACTCTTTTGTTGACGGGGAGCCAGTGATGGTCTCTCAGATGTCCGGAGATGTGGCTGGTTCGTGGGATGTCGAGAATGAGTCTGGCTGAGGCGTTCTGGATCCGCTGGAGTCTCTTCTGGAGCTTGGCGGTGGTACCGGCGTAGAGGGCGTTGCCGTAGTCCAGTCGGCTGGTGACGAGGGCCTGGGTGACGGTCTTCCTGGTCTCGGTGGGGATCCACCAGAAGATCTTCCGTAGCATGCATAGGATGTTGAAGCACGCCGAGGAGACGTTGTTGACTTGCCTGGTCATGGAGAGGGAGGAGTCCAGGATGAAGCCCAGGTTGCGTGCGTGGCCCGTTGGTTTGGGTGCGGTGCCCAGGGCGGGAGGCCACCAGGAGTCGTCCCAGGCGGAGGGTGAAGAGCCCAGGATGAGGACCTCCGTCTTGTCAGAGTTCAGTTTCAGGCGGCTGGTCGTCATCCACTCGGCTACCTCTTTCATCCCTTCGTGCAGGTTGGCTCTGGCGGAGGCGGGGTCGTTGGTCAGGGAGAGGATCAGCTGGGTGTCGTCGGCGTAGGAGATTATGCTGAGGTTGTGTTTGCGTGCGATGGCCGCGAGGGGGCTCATGTAGACGTTGAAGAGGGTGGGGCTCAGAGATGATCCTTGAGGGATGCCGCAGATGACTTCGGAGGCCTCTGACTTGTACGGTGGTAGGCGGACTCTCTGTGTTCTTCCATCGAGGAAGGAGATGATCCATTCCAGCGCCTTGTCCTGGATTCCGATGTTGCTGAGGCGCTGTACTAGGGTGCGGTGGCAGACAGTGTCGAATGCCGCGGAGAGGTCTAGGAGGATGAGGGCCGCTGTTTCTCCGTTGTCCATCAGGGCTCGGATGTCATCGGTGGCGGCGATGAGGGCGGTCTCGGTGCTGTGATTGGCTCGGAAGCCGGACTGTGAGGGGTCGAGGGAGCCATTCGTCTCGAGGAAGGCGGCCATCTGCTTGTTGACGGTCTTCTCGATGACTTTGGCTGGAAACGGGAGGAGCGAGATGGGGCGGTAGTTCTTGAATTCGGTGGGGTCCGCTGTTGGTTTCTTGAGGAGAGCGCTGAGTTCGGCGTGCTTCCAGCTCTCAGGGAAGGTGGCGGTGTCAAAGGATGTGTTGATGATGTCTCGCAGGTGGGGTGCGATGACAGCGTCGGCCTTGTTGAAGACGTGGTGAGGGCAGGGGTCGGTCGGTGATCCGGAGTGGATGGAGTTCATCGTGCGGATGGTGTCTTCGGTGCTGATCGGGGTCCAGGCGTGGAGGGTGGTGGTGGGGGGTGGTTGTTCGGTCATGGTGTGCGTTGGTTAGTTGTTGAAGCTGTTGTGTATGTCCGCGATCTTGTTGTGGAAGTATGAAGCGAGGGAGTTGCAGAGGTCTTGCGATTAGGTGATGTCATTGTTTCCTGCGCTGGGGTTGGAAAGCTCTTTCACGATGTTGAAGAGTTCCTTGCAGTTGTGTGCGTTGTTGTCCAACCGGTCCTTGAATGCTGTTTTCTTGGCGGCGCGGATCAGCTGGTGGTGCTTCCGGGTGGCAAGCTTGAAGGAGGTCCTGTTGCCCGGTGTAGGTTCCCTTCTCCAGACTTTCTCGAGGGCTCGGCAGTTCTTCTTGGAGCTCTTGAGTTCGTCGGTGAACCACGGGGCTTTCTTGCTGCCGGGTCTGCTGGGCAGGGACCTCAGCGGGGCGAGCTCGTCCGCGCAGATGCTGATCCACTTCGTGAGGTTGTCGGCGGCCTGGCTGGGGTTCGCTGAGCTGGCAGGAGGGTGCTGGCTCAGGGAGGTGGCGAGCTGGTCTGCTGTGATCTTGTTCCAGCTTCTGCGGGCGGCCTGTTGCTGGTGGTGGTGGGTCGTCGTTCTCTTGAAGGTGAAGTGGATGCAGCTGTGGTCCGTCCATTGAAGCTCTGTGGCGTGGCTGAAGTCGATGTCTGTGCTGTAAGAGAAGACTGCGTCGAGTGTGTGTCTGGCGAGGTGGGTGGGGGTGGACACCAGTTGCTTGAGTCCGAGATTGGCGAGGTTGTTGAGCAGGGTGCTGGTGTTGTGGTCGTTGTTGTTCTCCAGATGGAAGTTGAGGTCCCCCAGGAGGATGTAGTCAGCGGAGGGGAGGGCATGCGGGTTGACGAAGTCGGCGATGTCCTCGCTGAATTGTGTGCGTGGTCCCGGGGGTCGGTAGATCAGGGTGCCTCTGAGGGTGGTGTTCGGGTTGGTGTGGATCTGGAAATGCAGGTGTTCGGCGCTGGTCAGGGTGTTGTCGGTGCTGGTCGTGAGACGGATGGTGTTCCTGTGGATGATGGCGATGCCTCCTCCCATCTGGTTGGCGTTGCGGTCCCTCCGGAGGATCTTGTAGCCCTCTGGGATAGCGATGGCTATGTCGGGAGCTGAAGAGGCGTTCATCCAGGTCTCCGTGAGGAAGGCAACGTCAGGGGCTGTGGCGTCTAGAAGGTTCCAGAGTTCGATGGCGTGTCTGTGGACGGAGCGGGTGTTGAGCAGGATGCACTTGAGGTGGGTGCTGCTGGTGTTCGACTTGGCGGGTGCTGGTGCGAGGCAGGTCCGGATGCAGGTGAATTTGCAGGCGTGGCAGCTGAAAGGTCCGTGGGTGCGTCGTGGAGTGGCTTGGTGGCATTCTGGGAGTTGGCCGGTGTTGAGTGCGATGAGGGAGGCGGCGGAGTACGACAGTCGGGTAGGTCGGGGTCTTCGTGGGCCAGGGGTCCTGGCGCTGGTCGCGATCCGGTCGCGGACGGGCGCAGACGGGCTTACCTTTGGCGCGCCTTCGGCGCACAATCGGCGCGCCCGCTGCGCGTGACCGCTGCGCGTGACCGCTGCGCGTTCGCACGGTCGCCATTTAAGGCCAAGTGCGCGGGTGGGCGGAGTAGCTGGGAGGCGGGAGCGGGGAGGGTACAGAAGAGAAAAAGGGGCGGGGAAAGCGGCGGTGGCGGGAAGGGAGAGCGGAGGGCGGCGAGGTAGGCGGACAAACAGGAAGGAAACGCACAACACAGGCACAACAATCCCAATAAAAAACAGGCACAAATGGGGGCAAAAACAGGGCAAAAAACACAAACCAGCAGCAGTTCAGGAGAGCCGGTAGGCGATCACGGACCACGCCGGAGGGGGCGTGGTCAGCGGCAGCGAGGCAGAAGCGGCCGGGCAAAGGGGCACACGCAGCAGCTGGTGGCCGTGCAGCGCGGGGGTGTCCCACAAGTGGGTCACACTCACCTGCGTCGCACGGTCGCCATTTGAACTGAGAAATCAATGTCCATGCTTTTTTTAGTATTTTCTCTGGCACATTCCTTTCTTTTTCTTTCGTGGGTAATAGCAGAGTGACTAGGGTAGGCTTTTTGCTCAACATAGGTTCTGCAATGATGACACAGTGACATGATTCCCATGGTCTCTGAATTTTGAGTACCATGTGCTGACCCACTTTCTGCGTCTGGGGTCGCTGCTTATACTGCAAGGTTAGTTTGGTTAATATGTCCTAATTCCAGTGGAGTGTTTTTGAAAAGGAAAAGAATTTGGCCACCATAAGTGGTCCCAGGATCGTTGTTTTAAGTTCCAGGGAAGACCTGACCTGGCAGTATGGACTGAAATGTTTCCATAGAGTGCAGGGGCAAGACTGATTGGAATATGGCTGTGTTCAAAACTGGGGCAGCCTAGTATAACGACATGGGGTCAATCTACCCACTGCACTTTTCAGTATTGAAGATGTTGTGCTTTTCTCTTTGTTGGCTGATCTTTTTGAGATAATAAAGAGGGGTAATGATCTTCCTGAAAGGTTACAAGCTTTATGTCACAGCTTTTCAACAGTTGTTTTTTAATATTATTTTTGCTTGAAGACATGGAGTGTTGAATGTGACCAGGGTAGGGTCCAAAGCTTGTTTTCCTCCAGTGTGCAGGAGTTTGGTGGAAGAAATATCCTGCGACTCCACCTGAGTCAGTCCCAGAAGACACTTGATTATTATCAAAATGTTTGCTCTATTTAATGAATTCTGGTTTCCCTCTGATTTAAATTCCAGGATCCATAGTAGGCTTGTGGCCACTCTGAACTGAGAAATCAATGTCCATGCTTTTTTTAGTATTTTCTCTGGCACATTCCTTTCTTTTTCTTTCGTGGGTAATAGCAGAGTGACTAGGGTAGGCTTTTTGCTCAACATAGGTTCTGCAATGATGACACAGTGACATGATTCCCATGGTCTCTGAATTTTGAGTACCATGTGCTGACCCACTTTCTGCGTCTGGGGTCACTGCTTATACTGCAAGGTTAGTTTGGTTAATATGTCCTAATTCCAGTGGAGTGTTTTTGAAAAGGAAAAGAATTTGGCCACCATAAGTGGTCCCAGGATCGTTGTTTTCAGTTCCAGGGAAGACCTGACCTGGCAGTATGGACTGAAATGTTTCCATAGAGAGCAGGGGCAAGACTGATTGGAATATGGCTGTGTTCAAAACTGGGGTGGCATGAGGAGCAAAATCATTATGGATTTAGTCCAGATATGTGACCGGGGATGAACTTTTGACAATGTTCAGCGTTCAGTCATCATCTTTTTGTGTTGCTATAGTCTCCCGAAGTGGGAAGGGTATACCCAGACTTGGATGCCGTGCTCTCTATGCCACTGAAATCAAACTAGCCTGGCTAATGAGGGATGATTCCCTAAAATTGACCCAGGTTGCCTGTTTTTCGGTCCATGGAGGGCTTACCTGGCAGTTCGAGCTGGACTGTTCCTATGGGGAGCAGGGTCAAAACTGATTTGCTCATGGCTGGACCCATACAGGGGGGGCATGGTGAGCAAATAAATGATAGCTTAAGCCCAGGTGTGTGACTGGGGGTGAAAGTTTGACATGGGTCCCATGCTTGCTCTGCTACTTCAATCAAGTTAGCCTGGCTGATTAGGGGTGATACCCTAAAACCAATCCCAGGATGCTTGTTTTCCAGTCTAGGGAAGACTTCACGTGGCAGTTCTTGCTGGACTTTGGCCCATGGAGTGCAGTGTCAAGACTGATTTGCATATGTCTGGTCCAAACTCTGGTTGCATGGTGAGCAAAAAAACAATGGATGTAACCCAGCTCCGTGACTGGGGGTGAATGTTTGACAATGATCAGCATTCAATTAATCATCTTTTTGTGTGGCTGTAGTCCCATATGTGGGAAGGGTTTGCCAAAAGTTGGTCCTGTGCTCACTATGCCACTGGAATCAAGCTAGCATGGCTGATGTGGGGTGATACCCAAAAACCGGTCCCAGGATGCTTTGTTTCTGGTCCAGGGAGGACCTGACCTGCCAGTTCGGGCTTGTCTGCTCCCATAGTGAGCAGGGTCAGGCCTGATTTGCATACGGATGTGTCCAAACATCCATGGCATGGTAAGCAGAAAAACTGATGGATTTAACCCAGATCTCTGACTGGGGGTGAATGTTTGACATTGTTTAGCATTCCTTCCATCATCATTTTGTGTTGCTATAGTCGCCATGAGTGGGAGGAGTATGCCCACACATGGGTCCGGTGAGTGCTATGCCTCTGGAATCAAGCCAGTCTGGCTCATGAGAGGTGATACCCTGAGACCGGTTCCTTCTTGCTTCTTTTCCGGTCCAGGGGGGACCTGACCTGGCAGTTTGGGCTGGACTGTTACCAAAGGGAGCAGAGTCAAGACTGAATTGCACAAGGCTTTGTCCAAACTGGGGTGGCATGGTGGGCAACGCATCAATGAATTTAACCCAGCTCTGTGGCTGGGGGTGAATGTTTGACAATGTACAGCAATCCGTCAATCATCTTTTTGACTTGCTGTAGTCTCCCTGATGTGGGTTCTGTCCTCACTCTGCCACTGAATTAATGTGCAGGACTGATTTTGCTGACCTTTGCCCCTGAAGTCTCCAAGTGGCACAGATGTCTTTGTCTACCCCCATTCAACTGAAAGAACTGATGGTTCTGTACTTCGCACAAGTGAGTCTTGATGACTTGTTCAGGGTCTGCCATCAGGGTTGGAAGATTTGGGGCCATATGTATCAAGCACAAATGCATTTGCACGCTGAAATTCGCAGAATTTCGGCATCTGCAAATGCATTTTTGCTATATGGTATGAATGTAGCAAATCTGCATGCAAAATAAGGAATCGCAACATTAGCGATTCCTTTATTTGCGATAGAATTTAAGGAATCGCAAATTTTGAGATTCCTTAAATGCAATGTAATAAGCACCAAAAAAGTGCAATTTTGCCTTAAGGAATCGCAAATTACCACCAACTTCAAGTTGGTGGTAATTTGCGATTTCTTTGAAAAATGCACTTTTTTGAAATTTTCAAAGTGCTATGTGAAGTATGTATGTGCCCCTGCATGTGCACCCATGCTTATTTCAGGGGTGCAACAGGGTGTCCTTTGGACACCCCTGCACCCTTGAAATTGCATCCTCAATTTGCGATTCGCAAATTGCTAATCACAAAGTGAGAATGCCTACCCATTCATTCCTATGAGCCTCTAGGCCCATAGGAATGAATGAGGTGGTATTCCTTAATTGCGAATCCCAATTTGAGAATCGCAATTAAGGAATATGTAGGATTCGCAAAATTTATTGCAAATCCTACATACATAGAATTTTGCGATTCTCAAATAGCGATTCACAAAAAATCGCTATTTGATAATCGCAAAATGACATTTTGATACATATGGCCCCTGGTCTCTCAATCTGTTTTCTGTTCCTATCTTTCCTGGAGAGTTTTCGTTCCTGCTTCTTTGGCTGGGGAGAAACTGACTTGATGACATTTTCCACAGCTTCACTATTGGTTGCTAGGTTGGTCTCTTGCTGGTGACAAAACAAAAAGTCCTGCACCTTACTTTGTGAGGGGGGTTGCCCCCTCAATGCTTATAAGTGCTACCTCCTCTGGACTTCCTAATTACCCGAGCTTGTATTTTGATTTGCCTGCCTATTGTTTAACTTAGCGGATACTTTTATTGCTTCCTGTATTTCCTCTAGAAATGTTGGTGGCTGCACCCATTTTCAAATCACTCCTTTACATGAACACTTGGAAAAATGTGCTTCACTCTTAAATTGAACTAGCATTATGAGGTCAACACGTGGAATTATAGCCTTGCCCATTGCAACATTTATTTTTCATGCATGTTGAAAGTGTAAATCTATTGGCCGGTCCGAAGGGGATGAAAGTCAATACATCGCATAGTAATACCACGCATGCCATTACAAAGAAGGGTATTACTACACGGTGTCAATGACTTTGCATGCCATTACATCGCATACTTTTACCACGAGTATGACTTTACCACGTATGCATTACAACGCAAAGGCATGCGCGATAAAGCCATACTCGCAGTAAAAGTTTGCAAGGTAAGTGACATCCCTACCCCTACCCCTACAACCACACAACACACTACTCTCCCCCTTACACTACCCCTAACCCAAAAACATTACCACACTACACACACTACTCCTACCCCTACACTACGCTAAACCCTAAACACTACTACACTACCCACACTACTTCCACCCCTACACTACCCTAAACCCTAAAACACTACTACACTACCCACACTACTCCCACCCCTACCCTACCCAAAACACTACCACACTACCCACACTACTCCCACCCTACACTACCCAAAACTCTAAAACACTACGACACTACCCACACTACTCCCACCCCTACACTACCCTAAACCCTAAAACACTACTACACTACAACACTACTCACACTACTCCCACCCCTACACTACCCTAAAACACTGAAACACTACCCTAAAAGCTAAATCACTACAACATAAACTCTACTACACTAAAACCTAAATCACTACACAAACACCCTAAAACTAAATCACTACACTACATATAGACTACTACACTACCCTAAAACCTAAATCACTACACCACATAAACACTACTACACTACCCTAAACCCTAATACACTACACTAAACAAACACTACAACACTACACTACCCTAAAACCTAAATCACTACACAAACAATACCACACTACTGTTACACTACCCTAAACCCAAAGAAAGTAACTCCCAACCCATGCCCAAACCCCCTTACCTCTCTCCTCTCCAGCATCGCTGTCGGATCCTGCTTCCTCCTTCCTGCTTGCATGACGTCGATGTGAGGAAACAGCCTAGGTTCCCTCGTGGATAGCTGCCGCCGTCATTATACCATTACATCCCATGCGTTGTAAAAGCGCATGTGATGTGATGGTATGTGTGGTTTTACCACGCGTTGTAACATCGCATGCGTTGTAACGCATGCGATGTAAAAGCAGCGCGTGGTAAAACCCACGTTGTAAAGGCTGTTTCCCCTGAAAGGATGCACAATTCAGAATTGTTCTTTTCCCCCACATCTGCTTAACTGAAAATGAAGATGACCCTGTGTACATTAGCACAGCAAATTACAGAAATCCTCTTGGACGCTCCTTCTTTGTGACACCATATCATTAAATGGATTGTGTAGCACTTTGAAGTCAGGGTTAAGTTATGTTTTATGTCTTTTCCTTTTTTCATCCATTCCCACACATCATGAGCTACTGATAACTATTCGCATTTACTTCTAAGAAATGTTGCCTGCTATTGGTTGGATCTCACCCAGCCATACCTATTGACAGTTTCTGAAACATGACAGTGTTGTCGAAGAAACATGTATTCTCTCTTTAGAAACATCCATTGATCTAATATAAGCATAAAATCTATGCGTTTTGGATATTTAAAAAAATAGCTGTTCTCCTGCAAAAAGAAGTCCCTTTGACTTCAGGAGTTGACGTTTATAATCTGCAAACAGCCAGAACTGCTTCAGAAATTCAGAGGCCGTTACGCACATAATACCGGACAAATGTTGCAGATATCATACAAACGATATTAAATTCTTCTGTACCAACTGGTGTTGTGCATCTTTTTAACAACATTTTATCTGGTCTGATCACTGAATTTAAAGCAGTATTTGAATGGATCCTGTCATATTTTCATTCTCTGTTCTCCAGCCTTTCTGGAGGATTTCTTATCACCATATTGCTAAATGGCTGTGGTATATTAATCTTTCTTCTGTTCCAACAATTAAATCAACAACATGGAGTACATATATTCAGCACGACATAGCAGCAGAGAGATTCTAGCATGGTACCTGAGACATGCTTGGCTATCTTAACCTAGCGAGCACTGGATGATTACATTTCACAAAATGGACGCTACACAAGTAAACAAGTAAAACTTGTGTTCTGGTGCATAAGCTGTCCAATGGAGATCATTCTGGCGTACATCTGGTACAACCACCCATTAGCTCCTCTAGACATATAAATGACTCTTCTTCAACCTATAAATGAGCAGCTGAAATAATGCGGAAAAATGCGCATGTCTTTTCTGCGGTATCCTACTTATGACTGAACAATATCACCAGTGGCATTTTTTGACGCAGTCCTTGAAGTGTGGCTTGACTCACTGCTATCTTTTGTGCCTTCTATAGGGGAACCGGAATTACGGAGTTGCTGGCCCATCAAATGCACAGACTGTTAACAACAAACATGCTCTGTATAGATTCTGCAAAGATCACACATATTCTGCATGTGCACCCAACAATGTTGACATGTCTTCTGGTGAGGAATGAACTCAACATGTTAGTCGACCAACGAACAATAATATTTATTTTTTATCTAAACCGCAAAAGTCGATGGGCCATATGTAGGAAGCCAACTAGAGATTGCAAACGCTGAAATTCGCAGAATTTCAGCGTTTGCAATCGAAATTTAAGCAGTGTGCAATGTAGCACACAAAACCCACTTGCAAAATAAGGAATCACAACATGTGCGATTCCCTCTTTTGCAAATGCATTTAAGGAATCCCAAATTTCGATTCCTTAAATGCAATGTAGGATTCACCTAAGTTGTGTGATTTTATCTGAAGGAATCGCAAATAACCACCAAGTTCAGGTTGGTGGTAATTTGCAATTTCTTTGAAAAATGCAGTTTTTAGAATTTTTCGAAGTGCCATGTGGTGCACATACCTACCCTTAGGGCAGGTATGTGTGCCACATGGGCACACATGCTTATTTCAGTGGTGCAACAGGGTTTCCTATTGACACCCTTGCAATATTGAATTTGCATTCTCTATTTGCGATTCTCTAATTGGGAATCGCAAATTGAGAATGTCTTCCCATTCATTCCTATGGGCCTTCTAGTCCATAGGGATGAAATGGAAGGTGTTCCTTATTTGCAAATCTCAAATTGCGATTCACAAATAAGGAATATGAAGGATTCACAACATATTTAGCAAATCCTACATACATAGCATTTTGTGATTCTCTAATTGTTATTCCCTAAAAAATGCAATTTGAGAATCGCAAAATGTGTTTTTCATACAAATGGCCCCAAATGTACTATGCATTTCATGAAACTTTTTTTTTGCTTTTATTTATACTACCAATTTTTTATTTCCTTCTTGCTGTTTTTATAATATTCTGTGTAGTTGTTTTTGATGTACTCAGAAACAGATTGTTCCTCTAGTAATAAATGCTTTAATTAAAAATATTCATTCTTCTTATTGCATTGTGTGTGTGATAGTGTGAATAACGGAATAGGTTTATTACTGTTACCACTGTGCCCCTATTCCCTTCATGGGATTATTAGTAACTCAAAAGAAATACCTCTATGTCAATTACTTATTGTATGACATTAAATTAAATTAAAATACATTTGTAGATCTATATAGCACAGCTCATCACCTGTGAGGGTATCCAAGGGCTGTACATGGGCACAGGGAGATTAAGTGATTTGCCAAGAATCACAGATTGTTGAGACACGAACCCGGTTCTCCAGCTCCCGAGTCAGCAACTCTGTCCGCGGCACCATATCTTCTCCCTTACATAGTGTTCTGCGGGGCTACAATACCCTGTCTATCACATTTATTTCTGGTGCTTTCATCCACATTTGCCTATGTCTCCCGTGGGTGGGACAGCACAACTTGTAGAGCTATGCCAAAGTCGTAACTTACGCAAATGCATGTGGTCAGGGACAAAGATAAAGTGAATAACTGATCAGCTGGGTTCTAAGAGGATAATTGAACTGTTAGTCAATTATAATGTAGTATCATGGATAGGGAAAAGTTGTTTCAGATTCTGTGTACATACATGTAGAATGCATGTTGCTTGATGTAAGAAAATGTTTATTTGATGGATGATGAGAGTTGTGGCCAAATAATAGTTTCAAAATCATATCTGACACTAAATACAAGTTTAACAAATAAACCTGGGCTCACTCCTGGTAGGTGTGGTACAGAGCAGAAAGGCTTACATTATGAAAAAGTGCATAAAGTATTTATCAGTGCCAAAACAATTAAATAGTCAAATACGCAACACAATACAAATCACACAATCAAATTCTAGGAATACAGGACAATTTAATAAGGCAAAGTAAAATCCAGTAAGGGGAACCAGATATATAACTTAAAAAAGATTTAAGGCAAAAAACACCAATAAACAATAACGTGTCTGTAGCATCCTCCCCACCCCAGACCACTACATACATGGAGCTGTAGTTTTTACATCTTCATTCTTCAGTATGCAACCTTTAACTGAACGCACTGCATCACAAACTTTATTAACAACACCCAGCCACATCCATCAGATTATGTAATAATTGTAAGGAGTCTGCCAAGGACCACTAGAGTCTTCATGCACATACACACAAGACACAACATCTCCCCCTTTGTTAATTAAAAAGTACAAACAAAAATATACACATATTGAGTCGTTAAGGTGCTCACATCACCCATTAAGATCAAGTTGTACGAGACAGAGAAGGGGATCCTTCATCTGACATATCTGGAAAAGAGTTGGATGCCTAATTTCGGCACTTGCCTCACTCACAGGTTCTGGCGCTGATAAACATCGAGGTCAAGGCAAGTGTGATGTGTCTTTGGTTATGGATTATCCAGGTCAATGGGCAGTCACCATAGGTCCTTTGGGTGCCACAGCTCTTAGTAGTTCAGCATTAGAGTGTCTGTCGTGCATGTCTGCTTTTGCTTAGCAAGAACTCTATCTCTTTTCTCGAAAACCATGTCTTGAGTGCATTGGCGCTTATCAGCATAAGCCTTCAGTTTGTGTTTGCAATAGCTGTCAGTGACACTAATCTCGACAGGGTCTACTAGTCCATTGTGGTATGTTCGTTCCAAGAGATCTCCCAAAAAGCATGGTGGCAGGACTTTCTCCTGTTGTGGAATGGTGGTACGAAGGGTTGAATGTAAGGCAGACTTAAGGCGATGCCTTCCAGTGCAGCATGTTGATCCACCTTTTTCAAAATACTTACAAATCTTTCAACAATGCATTTTGCCTATGGCCAGAGAGGTGTACTTTTCTAATGTCTAATATTCACACAATTAAGAAAGTCTTTGAGCTATCTGCTATTGAATGGTGGGCTTTTGCCAGATTTGAGAGTGGAGGGGACACCTCATGTTGTGAAAATGTAGTTTAGTCTCTCAATGGCTCTGACTTCTGTGTTTGATGATAAGTATTCCACTAGAGGAAAATGTGAGTGCTCATCAACAACCTACATGAGATTAAAGGCCAAATGTATGACCCTTACAATTTGCGAGTCGCAAATTGCGTTGTTTTGCGACTCGCACAATTTAATTCACAACAGTGTCTCAGACACTTTGCGATTCCTAATGGGGTCGCAAATTGCTTCCTCCTTATTATTCATGAGGCAGGTGCAATTTGTGACCCCATTGGGAATGCCATCATGTCTGACTGCTTCAAGCAGGTTTTTTTTAAATGCAGCCTGTTTTCCTTAAAGGAAAATGGGATGCATTTAAAAAAGAAATATGAAACATTTCTATTTAATTTTTTAAGAATATTTTTGCTTCCATTCACAAAGGGGAATGAGTACCCTGGGGACCCCTTCCTATTTGCGAGTGGCTTACCACCTACTTGAAGTAGTTGGTAAACTGCAAGTGTTTTGCAACTGCAGTTTGCAAACTGTAGTATCTCTTAGGCTCTTCTAAGGCTCCTTTGACTGCTGGGACAGCATTTAGAGTCAGGCACCACTCAGGCAGAGACCACCAGTGAGGACCAGGACTGATGCAGTGGCTACTTCACAGCTGGTCGCTGAAGGCCTCTTAAAGCGTCTTGTGTACATATAGTTAATCAGGAGGTCAGCCAACGGAGTCCTCTTTTTGGTCCTGGGTAAAAGTCGAAGAAGGCCCAACCTCTTCAGTCTCTTCCCCAGGTCCAGATGACCTGTGAGTCAGGTGCCACATTTGTAAGATTTACTGGGTAGTGGGTGGTGGGGACTGCTTGACACTCCCTAACCAATGAGAACAAAAGTTACTGGTTAACCCTATCCACTAATGCAACACATCCTGCTTGCCTTACTGAAAATAATACCACAATATCTATTCTGAGGCAAATCCAATATGGCTGGACACTTCTGCATTGAACAATATTGGTGTGCAAGCAAGGGGTGTGTTTAGGGAAATGAGCAATTGTTTCTACCTTTAGTGAGGTCATAGAATGAACTGCAGACATTGCTAAGTTAGCATTAATTGGTATATGCTTTGCAGCCATCTTGCAGTTTTTGCGCACATTATTACATAGCTTTATTCTTCTGAATAGGCTGCTGGTGCATTCTCAGATGAGAACTGTCTGCCCTTCACCCTTTTAGATGTACAATGTGCACAGCGTGCTCAAGGTCGAAAAACAATGTATGCTTTGATTCACTTTGGTCAGTCCCGCGCCCATAGACACAACATAGAACACAGCTGCACTGCTGAAAGTCAAGTGCTTTTAATATGGCATTGCATGCATGAAAAGGCACTTGAAGAGATTCATACCAATGAAGAAGAGCTGTGCTTGTCCTGAGATGTAATTTCTTGCATCTACTAAGAGGTATGGGGTCCCCTGACAAAGCCTAGAGGTCTTCTGTAATTATAATAAACTAGCTTGTAGCACGGGGAGGGTGGTAAGGTCCTTAAGCCCTGTTTCCACTATCATTTTAAGATGATTACTCCGTCCGTGCTTTATGGAATTGTAACCATGCTGATTATATTGTTCTTATGCATTTCACTGCTTGTGTTGGCTAGTTTACTGCATCGTAGAGCACGTTAGTTAAAATAAACATTTTAAACTATACTGTGTCTCTGTTTACTCATGTTGTGGACAAGTATGAGTGTTTTAAACAAAAGAGTGTTCTTCTTCCCGCGATTCCTGAGAGGGACGGAGATTGACATGTTCTAGGATGTTTAATCATTGGTAGATTAGCTGTAGTACGAATGAGACACTATTGCTAGTCGGATTGGGGTTCTGGATACTGAGGTGGGTTTTCTGGTATTCCAGTACACACCAAGGTCTTAGTTTCCTGCGCATAGTTCCGTGTATGTGCAGAATCCCTGCAACACACCTCAACTATATCAAACTAGTCATGGGACGAGCTTTTGCTGCCACTGGCCGGTGCCAGGCTAGCTTAAGATTGCCATGAGAACAAAATCTTACCTTCCCAGGTCTCCCTTCACAACCAACTATGAATAGGAAGGCCTCACCCTGGTCCCTTTCAAGTTAATAAAATTCTTGATCCCTCCCCAGCTGCCATCCTTGAGCTGAGAGAAGTCACATACCTCACATCAAGGTCTTCCTCACAACACGTCAAAGTAATTGTTTCTGCTCTGGAATCTATTTTCACACCTCACTAAGGGCCAGATGTAGGTAGCCAAATACCGGTCGGAAACGGACGATTTCGGCCGTTACCGACCGGTATTTGGATTTTGAGATGTAGGTGGGTCAGAATTTACAGAATCAGTATATTTACCGATTCGGTAAATTTACCACTTCGGTATTTTACCAAATCGGTAAATATACAGATTCTGTAAATCCATGTGTAGGTGGCACAGTTTGCAGTGCCACAGGCCCTTAGGATTCCTTATTTTACCACCCAATCCTATTGGGTGGTAAAATACCAAATTCCAGTGTACATGCACATCTGTGCATGTACACCTATGCCATGTGACACACAGACATGCCCTTAGGGCATGTATGTGTGCCACATGGCACACAAGCCTGCATTTGGGGGGCTACAGGGTGTCAAAGTGACACCCCGTTCCCCCTGCCAGGATTCGGTATTTACCGATTCTGTAAATACCGATTCTGTATTTCACATTGATTCCTATGGGCTTCAAGGCCCATATGAATCAATGGGAAATACAGATTCGGTATTTAAAGAATCGGTAAATACCGACTCTTACAGAATCGGTAATTTTGTACCTACATCTGCCTCCTTCCAATTTACCGACTCTTAAATACCGATTCGGTATGAGTCGGTATTTAAGTGTCGGTAAATCGGAATTACCTACATATGGCCCTAAGGGTCCAGCTACTGGCAGGTAAATACTAAATAGCCTCTAGAAATTCCAGGAGACGAACTCTAACTTTAAACAACTACATTTTCCTAAATAGTAACATAGCAGAATAATGTTTTTGTCTCAGCATTAGTTTTTCTCATAGGAACAGATAAAGCCCTGTACAAAAGACATACTCTGGGGGCTAGTCACTATAGGTACATGCCAATACTAAATTCTTTCATGTGCCAATTTTAAATACTAGGCTCCCTCCCGGGACTACAAAGTCTACTTAGGGGTGAACTAGTTAATAGTTAAGAGTAGGGTTACTTTGACTGGTTCACCTGCAGGTTTAAAAGCTAAAATAGACAGGATTCATAGGTAGGTGCAATGACATGTTTTCTTTGTGAGCCTGGTGGATGATACAACGTGTTACAGTCCACGGGTGAAAGATAAATTTCCTAGCCATTTTTGTATTTTCCTGCATAATGTACTAGTTCCTTAGAGGAAAGTAGGGCTCTCGATTGGATTAAATCACTACTAAAAGATCGAACATTCCAAATCTTTTCACAAACCGCCAGTTCAGACATCAAGTCATTCAAACATGGAGTACCTCAGGGCTCAATTCTGAGCCCGTTACTCTTTCATATTGACATGAGCCCCTTAGCTAAATTAGTGGAGGAAATAGGACTTTTGATGTTCTCATACGCTGATGATTCTCAGTTGCTCTTTTCTCTCTCATCAGCAGATGCAAGCACTCCCTCCGCTCTGCAACTTGGACTCAGAAACATCTCGAATTGGATGAATAACATTTCTTTTTAATTAAACGGCGGAAAAACTGAGTTAATCCTGTTGGGAAAAAACAAAGAGTTATGGGGCCCCCAGCACTGGCCCTCTGAAATGGGTACTCCCCCCATACCGGTCACAAATGCTCGCAATCTGGGAGTCATTATTGATGACTCGCTCAACCTTCACCAACAAGCGATAAAAACCGCTGCCACTTGTTTTGCCATCTTAAAGTGGCTAAAAAAGATATGCTGGATGCTACTGAATTTTTTTTTTAAAACCGTAGTCAATGCTTTAGTGACATCAAGGCTCGACTACGGTAATGTCTTGTACCTGGGGGCAAATAAGGCCACTGTCCGCAGACTACAGACTGTACAGAATGCAGCAGCACGACTGTTATGTAAAATTCCATTCTCTACACCTACCACCAAATATATCAGGAAACTTCATTGGTTAAAGGTTGAGAACAGAGTCAAATTCAAAACGTTATGTTTTATGCATAGAATTTCCACTAACACTGCCCCTAAATACCTGCAGAACCTGGTGCGTCCCTATCGCCCCACCAGGATTCTGCGGTCCTCCACGGCCAATCATTTTGTAATTCCAAAATTCAAACTGGCGCGCATGGGTGGCAAGTCCTTCTCAGTTCTTGGACCATCTCTCTGGAACTCAATGCCACCGACATTGAGAACAGAGCTGAACTACGTAAAATTCAGGAAGGCCATAAAAACCTGGCTATTTAATATCTAGCATGCCATAGCTTATCATATCAGGATCTGTTGCGCCGGGAAACCCTTTGTTGGGTAGCTGTGCGCCTTATAAATGAAATAAATAAAATAAATAAAATAAAGTAATTATCCCAATTTGGACTAGCCCTTGTTAACATGTTCTAGGAGGTTGGAGCATAAACACTGGGGAGTGGACAGTAGTTTCCCAGTGTGCAGAGTTCAAAATTAAGCAATACCAGTTAGCTACAAATGACGGTTGTTAAAAGTGGGGGGTCTCTAGCTGGCAGAGGTAATTACCACTGTCAAATAGGGACCCTTGCTTCTAGTAAGGGTAAGGCAGATACACTCTTTAGATAACCCCTGCTCACCCCCTTGGTAGCTTGGCACAAGCAGTCAGGCTTATCAAATGCAATGTGCTAAGTATTTGTACCATCACTCACAGTAACACAGTAAAAACATCACAAACTGACCTCACAAAAGTTTAGACAAATAAAGGTATTTAATCTAAACTACACAAGACCAAAACAACAAACAACCAACATATACAGTTCAAGAATATGGTTTCAAATGAGTTCTTAAGGTTGCATTAAAATAATGCACAGTTGCGTCACGTTTTAGCCAACAATTCCTTTAGATGGGACAAAAGTCCAAAGTGAAAGCTGTAGCGTTGAAAAGCAAGCGATGTGTCACTCCTGAGACCCTGGGCAGGTGATGCGACAATCCCGCTGGACGTAGCGGGCGTGTTGCGATGACTCCGGTCTGTATGGGGAGGGATGTGATACCTTGCGTTGATTCCGGTGCACAGGTTTCAGTGGAAGTGGCTCGCAAAAGCTACTGTGTGACGATCTTCGGGGTGGCGAAGATCTCCTGTGCGGCGATGATGCATGGCTCAGCATCGATCTTCTCCTCTCGCGGCCCCCCGTTGCGATGGCTCTGCAACGACTCTTGCAGTGACGTGATGTGGTCCTCAAGCAAGCGATGTGACGATCTCACCCAGTGATGACAGGCTCTGCGACGATACTCGCAGCGATGGTAATCTTCCCGCACCAAACTGGTGCGTCCTATAAACGAAGGATGCAATGACTCAGGCAGCAGCAACAGGAGCAGGAATGATCTCGGCCTTCGTAGCGGCGGGAATTTCCTCGCACTGACGGGGATGCGCTCCGCAAGCGAGCGATGCGTTAAACTTTGTAGAAAGTTCTTTTAAAATCTTGGTTTCCAACTTTCCACAACAGGTACAACTTCCAGATGCACCAAAACTGGCCCAAACACTCTAGGAGGGACATAACTCTCTCAGCAGAGTTCAGGGAAACTGAGGGTGAAGTCCTTTTGTTCCTGGGAATTCTTAACAGGGAGCCAGCTCTTCTTCAGGCCCTTGGAGAATCCTAAAAGCAAGGGGACACAGCACAAAGCTAAGTCCTACCCCTCTCCTTGGCAGCAAAGCAATTGCAGGTCAGTCCAGCAAAGCAACAGCAGGACAGCCTTCCTTCTTCAGTCTTCCAGCATTCTCCTTGACAGAGGTTCCTTCTTGATTCCAGGATGATCTAATTTTCTGTAGTCTGAGGTCCTGTATTTAAACCCCAAAAAGTATTTGTTCCCTTTGTGCAGGAGGGGTCTGAGCCCATTCCGAACCAGTTCTGGAGCACTCTGTTTAAATGATTCTCCCACCTATTGTGTGTTACGGCAGATACTTTGTCAGAGAAACGCTTTTGCATTAAAACTGAGTGCCGACCCCCAAAAATGTACGTGATGTTTCCGGAGTATACTGGGAGGAATGTAGTATAGGATTATTTTCAATTTTGGTGCTGTTATGATCAGTATAAAACACAGCCCGATTCCCTTTGAAATAAAGATATGTCTATCTATATCAGGGGTCTCCAACCTTTTCTATACCTAGAGCTACTTAAGATCGATGAAAGTTATCCGGAGCTACTAATAATATTAGTTTTGTAAAAGTGACCACATAAAAATAAGAACAAAAAACTGAAATCCCCAGTCATCTTCCTTCTTTTTTAGAGCACTGCAAGCATAATATTAAACTTCAATTTATGAAATCAAAGTCCAAACAAGATTCCTCTTGAATTTCAGTATGAGAAAATCTCAGTGGATCCAAACCTCAGCCAGTTGTTCCTTATTGTTGCACATCTCTTAGAGAGTCGGGTACAAACCTGATACTCCAAAGAGGCATCACCAAAACCTGTCTCCTTCCATTTGGGTACTATTAAAGTCACACAAGTAATCATGGAGAACACTGTAAATGCATAATGCCTGAGACCCTTCACATTCAGCCTGAATGCATCTATACCCACTGACTCCAGATCTGCACGCCAGCTGAAGACTTTCTTCAATTGGACATTAAACCTCATCGCAAACAGATCCACCTGAAAAGAACCCTAGATCTTTATTAATCTCATAAAACTGCCCTGCATATATCCAGTGAATGGAGTCCTTCTAATTCCTCGACTACTAATCTGTCTTGACATTCTTCAACCTGAAATACGCTCTACCTGCACAAGTACATTCCGGCTAAAGCAGTAATCCCATAAGATCTTTGCGATATCCGCTAAATCTTTCGACCCCTCAACTTGTTCAAATATCTCACCACTGATACATAGTCTATCCTCAGGAGCACTAAACACTGTGCCATGTCTTTCGTTAAACTCTTTATAGCAAAAGACCCTGCCTGGAGTTCTAAACAGTTTAAATGTAGCTTGCTCTTGTGTTCCATCCATAAGCCTCACGTTTAAATTGCACCACAACAAGCTCCCCAACCTGCCATCTTGCATCCAATTAGATAACCAACTCGGGATCCTCTCCAAAAATGGCTCTTCCTTTCCAAGCCTCCATACTCTTTAACCACCACACAAGCTCCCCTTTTGATTCCTCTGGAAGCACTATATGCTGTGAATACTTCAAACATTTCTTAAATACCGGACCTTCAACAGCTGAAGTGCCTTGTTATTCAATTGGCCTGGAAAAATAGCTTGCATTGTTGAAGACAAACTTGCCACTCTCACCAATATCCTTAAAGATATCCTCTCTAATTTTAACACCTACAAATCTCCTTTTTTTATTCTGTTCAACTTCTCCATGGGCAACCTCAAAAGACCTTTGACTGCATCTACCAGGAACTCTACAAATGTACCCGGAACGTCACTTTTTGTGATGTTCCATGGCACAGGAGCCTGTTCCATATTTACGAGGCAGCACTAAGCCACTTTTTTTTGGCTTAATGCTGCTTCATACATATTGTTGTTTCTGGGGGCGTTCCCAACAACATCCATGGCTTTTTGGCACTGCCCTCGATGCATGAAAAATCGTACATCTGCGGCATCGCCAAAACCTTACGCGTCGGAGTAAGGCAGGCACAACACTGTGAAATATCTATATTACTCCTTGTTTTTCCTTTTTCTCTGTGTCCTGCATTCTGCACACAGAGAGAATCTTGTGATTGTTTTTGTGCAGGAATGTTGTCTTCCTGCACAAAAGTAATCATCCCCGCAATGCAGGGAGCCTTGCACCATGGGACAAATGTGCCTGTGTTGGCGCACTGTAGCCCATTGTGCGCTGTTGCAGGGGAAGAGGACAGGAATGCGCCATATCTGATAGAGATGGCATATTCCTGCTCTTTTCTTTTGCCGTAGGGTAGCAAGGCAGGAAGTCCTGTGGCACTACCCTACGGCAAAAACATCATAAATGAGGCCCTGTGATTTGTGATCAGACACAAATTCTTTCTGTTTATCACAAAACCTAGATTCTCCAATAACAACACAGCCATCGTCATGTGCTCCTCTACCTTTAACCTGATATGGACCATTACCAGAATATTGTCTAAATACATTTATGACGCACTCCTAGTTCCCTTAAACACGCTCCAACTGGTCGAAGCACCTTTGTAAAACACCAAGGGGCACAAGAAAACCCAAAATGAAGAAATACAAATGTCCACCTCTTTCCTGTCCATCTATACTGCAAATATCTTTGATGCAGTTCTCAAATTGGCACTGTCAGATATGCATCTTTCAAGTTTAATTGAGTCATTCAATCTCCTTTCTGTAACACATCTCTTAGCATGTGCATCCCTTCCATTTTAAAATGGTGGCAATTCACCCAATCGTTCAGACTTCGCAGGTTCCTTACAGACTGCATACGCTTGTGTTTCTTTTCCACTAAACATATATTGCCCTCCAGATTACTTTTTACCTCCATAATCTGAATTGAGACGTATTATATATGGTGGGCAGTACTGAAATGGCTTTCCCACCAAATCTTTGTGATTTCCAAACACTTTCCAGAACTCATGGATCTCCAGTAATCTGCAACCAATTGTGGTAGAATTGAGCAAGTCTGCCACCCAATCTTAACTGGATAACAGAAAGGACTTGACTTACCTGCTCAATGCGCTTGATTGTTTGCCTTTGACAGGGTAAACAGTGTAAGTTATGGCAATTATTAATAGATACTGGGATGGACATGAACCTAGTAAGCTTCCTGCATTGGCCCCATCTTAATCTAACTGCCTCAGTGAGATATAACGAAGATGGCTCCCTATCTAACGCCTGGAAGGTCCAAAGAGGAGTACGGCAGGGTTGCATCCTTGTCCCGGTCTTATTTACTTTGTATATTAACAATCTGGGAGTAGTATTGTCTTTCTCTTTTTTTTTAAGACGTAGTTTATTGGTTTTCTGCTCAAAACACATATAAACATCGACATTTCAATTTCCATATCAACATCATAGAATTGGTAGGAAACCCCCCCTCTGCCGGTCATTACATGTTATGCTGTTGTATAACCTCTATGCAATCAGTGTACCAAAATAAACAAAGCCCTTTTAATTATACCCCCTCAACTCCCTTCTACGGTAACGTTATTCTCCCTTCCCCCTCCCTAACCCCCATCACCGACGCACACAACCATGTCAATTCTCTTTATCAGGCCAGCTCAGGAGTTACAATGTCATAGTCCACTTGATGTACCTGTAATGTCTCCAGGACAGGTACATTAAGTACCCCATCCAGTGATCTACTCCGTTCAGTCGTCTCCTGGCTCGTATTCTCTCAGTGCCTGCACTAATGTGTCCCATTCCGTCGCATGCCTCTAACGCTCTATCATTGTTTCGCCTACACGCTAGTTGGTATCTTACCCGCGCTCTCACTGTTTGCCCACTTTATGAACTCGCCCCTCCATCTTTTGCTGCTAGGTCCCACTGTTGTCTTCCAATGCTTCGTGATTTCTCGTTTTGCCAGTATAAGCCCCATGTCCACAAATTTGCTTGTTATCTTATTCTTGGACGTGTGGGGGAACCAGAGCATAACACTAGTGGCCATATCAAACACCAGTTGTCTCTCTGTTATTGCATTTAGGGTGTCTCCCACCTCCTCCCAATAGAGTCCCATCGCTGGGCAGGACCACAACATATGTTCTAATTCCACTTCAGATCGCGTACATCTGGGGCATGCCGCCTCTGCCGCCTTAAAATACTTCCAGATTTTCCCTGGCGTCAAGTACGCTCTGTGGAGTATGTAGAAGTGCACCAGCTGGAACCTCGCGTTCCTCGTGCTCTTCCAGGCTCTTCTCACTATCTGCGTCCAAGGAGCATCAGGGATATCTTTCCCTATGTCTACCTCCCACTTTCCTTTTATTGTCTCCAGGGGCGCTAACACTTCATTGAGGACTTTGGAGTGCCGACACGTGACCGATTTAAAGGTCCCAGCTGCCATCATGGCATACTGGCAGGCCATCTTCGTCGTAGGCTCCATCAGTCCTTCCCACCAGTGTGCCTGTATCGCTCTTGTTAACGCTGCGTGTAACAAAAACCCTCCTCTCGGTAGGTCAACGCTCTCTTGTAATGTCTGGTAGGGTAACATGGTCCCATCTTCATATAGGTCCCCCAACATTTGGAGTCCCGCATCTTCCCAGGCCTGCAATTGCGACCAGTCCCCGCCGTGTGGTAACGCCGTCACCATTCCAAGCGGGATTTCGGGTGCATACGGGTATAACACTCCCGCCCTGCGTTGGGAGCGATTTCCACAAAGTCTGAGTGTTTTCTCCTCCGTTAGGAGATCCCTAAGGTCTAACTTCTGCTTCAAAGCTATAAACGATAGGATGTGGTGCGGTAATCCCCTACCTCTCTTATGTTCCGGCCCTCTAAATTCTCTTGCTATTGCTTGCGTAAAGAACTGCAGTTGGGCTGCTAACTAATATACCTCAAAGTCTGGGACTGCCATTCCTCCTTCAGCCTTAGGTCGTATAAGCGTTGCCAGAGCAACTCTACATCTACCCACACCCCAGAGGAAAGACACTATCATCGATCTCAGCAATTTAAACGTGGAGCTCGTTATCCACACTGGCAAAGTTCTAAAATAATATAAGAAACGAGGAAGCGCTATCATTTTTAATGGGGCTATTCGGCCCGTCACCGACAACGGGAGGGTGGCCCAAAAAGCCATGCTACTTTTTAAAGCCCTCACGCCACGACCCACATTCCCTTCCAGCATGTCTGTGGCAGTGTGATAAATGTGTACTCCCAGGTATTTGAAACAGGTGGGCTCCCACCTCACCGCTCTGACGGCAACGGGCCGGGTCTCCCCCTGCCTAGCCGGAAACAGGCATGTCTTTGACCAGTTTACTCTCAGGCCTAGGACGTCTCCAAAGTCTGAGAGTAAGTTTCCAGCCCCTGCCATTGCTCCGTCAGCATCTTCAAGGAAGAGCAGTACATCATTCGCATATAGGGATATGTACTGTTGACCCTCTCCGCTCCCCAGTCCCCCATAGCGGTTCCCCGTTCGAATCGTAACCGCGAGGAGTTCCACTGCCAAGGCAAACAGTAACGGGGGCAGCGAGCACCCTTGTCTCGTACCTCAGGCTTCCGGGTATTGTGATGATATCGGCATACCTACCCTCACTCTGGCCACCGCCGACGTGTACAACACCTTGGTCCTTTGCAGAAAGTCCTCTCCCAATCCAAAGCGTCCCATTACTTTGTATAAGTATCCCCACTCTAAGCTATCAAACGCTTTCTCGATATCTACTGACAGTATCATTGGTTGTTGTGCATCTAGGTGTTCTTCCTCCAGTAGGCGCACTAAACGCCTGATGTTCGTGGTCGTATTTCGCGTTGTTATGAAAACAGCTCCCCAGTCCCCCATAGTGGTTCCCCGTTCGAATCGTAACCGCGAGGGGTTCCACTGCCAAGGCGAACAGTAACAGGGGCAGCGAGCACCCTTGTCTCGTACCTCAGGCGTCCGGGTATTGTGATGATATCAGCGTACCTACCCTCACTCAGGCCACCGCCGAAGTGTACAACATCTTGGTCCTTTGCAGAAAGTCCTCTCCCAATCCAAAGCGTCCCATTACTTTGTATAAGTATCCCCACTCTAAGCTATCAAACGCTTTCTCGATATCTACTGACAGTATCATTGGTTGTTGTGCATCTGGGTGTTCTTCCTCCAGTAAGCGCACTAAACGCCTGATGTTCGTGGTCGTATTTCGCGTTGTTATGAAAACCGCCTGGTCTTCATGGATTAACGTGGTCATATATTGTAACAGTTGGGTCGCTAAGACGCTGCTCAATATTTTGCAGTCGGTGGTTAACATCGACAATGGTCGATAAGAGGCCGTATCCCTACTCTCCCAACCTGGTTTCAACAGTGGGAAAACTAGTGCTTCCCGCATGGATTGAGGAAGCTGTCCTAACTCTTTCGCTTCCTTATAGACCTCCTGGAGTCTCTGTGCCAATAAATCAACATATTTCTCCTAGAATTCTATGGGTAACCCATCTAATCCCGGGGTTTTTTTGCGTTCCATGTTCTTAATAGCGCCTTGAATTTCTCCCAGTTCTATGTCTTTACCCACATCTTTCACCTGTTCCTGGTCTAGCCCGGGTAGTTGTAGTATCTCTAGGTAGACATCGATGGCAGGGTCACGGGCCATTAGTGTGGTTTTATAAAGTTCCTCATAATAGCGCGTAAAGCACTGCAGAATCTCATTTTGGGTGTTAACTACCTTCCCATCGTCCGTTTCTAATGCCTAGGATGGGGGAGCTTTTTTTTGTGGGATTGGCCAACCAGGCCAACAAAGTCCCTGCCTTGTCTCCCTCCGCATGGGCCCTCCTCGTATAAACCTTATGGTCAAAGATACGTAAACGTTCCATATCTGCTTCTACTGCTTCCTTTGCTGCACTAATCTCCTCTTGTAATTCAGGGTGGCCAGGTCTTGATAATTCTACCTTATGTAATTTATCTTCTGCTTTGTTCAGGTCTCTTAAGAGCACCTTGCGTACTCCCGCATGTTTCCCCTTTCAAATACCCCTTACAACCACCTTAAAGGCATCCCATTCCATTGCCCTCGTGGCAGTCGAACCAGCATTCTCCGCAAAATAATGGGTAATCACTTCCTTCAGCGCCTCATGGAAGAGCGGGTCGTGCATTGTTTCTGGGCGCAGTCTACAAGTGGGGATGCATGAGATTCCAGTCATCCATTGCATGGTAAATAGCAAAGGGTTATGATCAGAGACTGTTCTGGTCAGGTATTCGGACTGCACAATAGCTGGCATTACTGCAGAGGAGCAGAGCACTGTGTTCAATCTGACATGCAACTCATGCATTCCAGAAAAATATGAGTAGTCACGGTCCAGCGGATGCTGCACATGCCAAGCGTTCACTAGCCCCCATCTTGTCTGCCAATCTAGCCTACCTTTGGTCAACCTATGTATCGGGGAATCGCCCAGGGGGGGATGCGATATATCTAGTAATATGTCCGTGATGGAATTGAAGTCTCCCCATCACCAGAGGACTCGCCAGATAATGCGCCAAAGACCCAGATACTCCCGCCAGGAAGCCCAATTACTCAAGGTTGGGTGCATAAACGCTACAGAAGGCAATGTCCCTACCTCTAAGTTTACCTTCAATGGCTACAAACCTGCCCTCAGGGTCTATCGTCTGTCTAGTCATCTGAAAAGGGACCCCTGCTCTAACCCAGATCAGTGCCCCTCTCGCAAACTCTGAATATCTGGTGTTATACACTTGGCCCCTCCACCTACGCTGTAGCGCTATACCTTCAGCCTTAGTTAAGTGTATTTCTTGGAGTAGTGCAATGTGTACTACCCTGTGAACTAGATAGGCATGAATTTTATGGTGTCATGTCATAGTATGAAGTCCCCTCACATTCCAGGTTATATATCACAAATTAGTTGTATCACCCATTCTCCATTAGTGTCCTGTGCTGTATAATTCGTGACTCTGTGCTTGCATCAGTGATTACCCCTGCCCAACTCCCCCCAAACATCCTAAGCCTCCCACCCCTCCAAGAACAGTACCTAGCAACACCCGTCTAGCTCCCATCCGAACCATTACAACTACCAAAAAACACTGTGAAGCCCAACAGCAGACACTGCGGGCATGCCTTAAGGGCGATGAGGGGGGACCGTATACCAATGGGTAGCCACCCTACTCCTCCAGATCTCACTGTCCAACTGAGCCCCCGATAAGGAGACCCCTTGGACGCCCCCTCCCTCTCAACAGTGCAGAATCAACCCCCCCCCCCGAGAACGCACACCTGGAAGTCCATGTTGGCTCCAAGTCTGCAATCCCGCCGGATCCCCAGGCCTGTTCACCCTTCGTCCAGCATTCCCTCAGCTGTCTCTGGAGTGACCTTCGGTAAGCGCTCACTGTCCGCTTCAGAGTGTTCGGAGTCAGATTGATTATTGTCCTTCTCCGATTCTGTGCCATCTAGCAATGGAGACTCCTGCGTACCCAACAATGTCGACACCACTGCTAGCACGTCTCGTCGTTCCGCTTGCGCCTGTGGCAAAGATGGCTTTCTTAGTCCCCGCTGTCTGTTGCGGAGCCATCGCGACTTTCGTGGAGGCAACCCTTCTGAGATGATCTGGGCTCTTCGCCCGTCGTCATCCTTCCCCACCTCATACAGTTCCAGCCAAGCACAGGTATCGTCCGGGGTATAAAAGAAACATGTTTTGCCATCAACAATGACCCTCAGCTTGGCCGGAAAAAGGAGAGAATATTGAAGTCCCTCATTGCATATTTCCCTCTTGACGGCCAGGAAAGAAGTTCGCCGCCGCTGGGTTTCATAGGTGTAGTCTGGAAATATGTTTACTCTGCTATTCTTCACCTGGTAGGGGCCATCCACTCGCACTTTCTGTAGTATTAAGTCCCGGCCTAAAAAATGCAACAGCCGGGCCACCACCAGTCGTGGAGGCCGCCCCTGCTGGGGCGGTCGAGTCGGCACCCTGTGGGCTCTCTCTGAAGTGTAGAAGGTGGACAGGCCTTCTGGCGCCACCACTGTTTTAATCCAATCCTCAAGGTACTGTACCATGTCCAATCCTTCTATTTTCCCTGGCAATCCTACTACGCGGATGTTGTTCCGTCGATTGCGTCCCTCGGCATCCTCTGCTCTTCGTTCCAAGGCATCCACGCGCTCCACTACATTAGCCTAGTATCTTTGAGGTCCTTTTGTAGGGGTTCAATGGTTTGACTCTATCGACTAGTTTACCATGATCAGCCTTTAACAAGCCCAGTCCTATGGCCACTTGCGATATGTCCTGTTGAAGCGCCATGCGGGAATCATCTATGGCCGTCAGGATTTTGTCCAGCTGTTGCTGCAGGTGGGGGTCCCGCACCTGCCCAGGTTATATCTGCTCTTCCCGTTCAGTTAGCTCGCCGTCTATGGATGGCTGATTACGGCTCCTGCTCCCTTTGGTTTCCCCATGGTCAGGCACGTCAAGAGCAATCGGCACGTGTTCCTCCCTAGTGGATAGCGCTTTGTAAGTGAGCGCTGGGGCGTGTTGTATGGTACAGCTCCTACAGGTTTCGAGCCCCTGCTCCGCTTGTTCCGTGCTTCAGGAGGGTTCGGCCTCAGGCGTGGTATGGCACGAGTGGGCACCCCACAGCCCCAAATGGAGTCCGAGCCCATCGCAAGTGCAGCGACGCCAGTATCAGTTGTTACTAGTAAATCCACTAACCTCTGCTCGTCAGCCCCATCTAGGGTCTCCAGAAGTATTTCTGCTGGCGGTCGCGTCTGCTGCCATCTCGCGATGCCTGTCCTCAGGGGGGCTACCACCGTGCTCAATCTCCAGGATAAGCGCCCCCGCTGGCCTCAGAACTCAGTTCTTATCATGCGGTGAAACCTTAATTGCCCCCTGGGTTGTTCGGTAGGTCTAGTGTGAATTGCGCCAGAGCTGCCCCTCCAGTGGCCTTGCGGTCGCTCTCATCCGTCGCCTAGCACCCCAATGCGGCTTTCCTCTCTACTAGCGATGGGGGCTTAGTTTGCTGCCGGGCGGGTACTCACAGCTCCAGCTATGGCGTCTTCTTGTCCCACTCTGATCTGCTGGCTCGCTAGCATGGATCTCCCTGCTCTGATGCCAACGATGCCACTCGTCTGCGCTTCCGGGACTGAACACCACACTATCCTGGGGTTACCGCTATTCCAACCGTCCAGCCGCCCACAGCGCCCATCCGCTCCACGGCAGTCCCCATCAAGGCCGTCTCTGCCTCCCGGGGTAACAGCAGGGATCTCAGCATGTCGTTCCGCTGGCCTCAGCTATTCCAGCACTGTTGTCCGGTGTGGTTTCCGATCACGCCCACCTTTGCCTTTGGTTCGGGGGGGATCTCCGAGTATCTCCACTGGCCTCCACCGCAGGAGCCTGCAGCCGTTTTCACAATTACAGCTCCTCGGGATCTCAGCTATTTGCCGCGGGCGCCATTTTGGGCTCGCCCCTCGCGGCACACCGGTCAGCCCACAATTGAGCCCCAGTCGGTCTCCGGGTCGTCTGCCTCCTCCGGTTTTTGGTCCCAGGGGAGGGTCGCCCCTTTATCTACCGTTTTGTGGGAGGTGGGGATCTCGAGCTCCGGTCTTTCAGGATGATTGGAGGCTCAGTTGCGCAGACTTCTGCTTAGGCAGCCACCATCGTCGGCATCAAGCCACGCCCCCCTTCTTGTCTAACTCTTGCCTAGCCATTTCTAGAGAAGGTTCTCATTCTATTCATTCTATATTCACACATCATCTCAATGGGCTATTCTAAAAGGGGGGATTAATCTCTTCCCTGTAAAGGTGGAGTGCTAACCAATGTGCTCACTTATGCATACTTGGGCGTATTATTTGACAACAGGGGCTCCTGGGTAGCACAGCAGGCTCTAAAGAAAAATACTTTGGCAAGAGCGACTGGAGCCTCACTGGATTTTGCTAGAAGATTAGGCAGGAAACCAATACAACCACTGCTAAAAAATATATAATGAAAAATCTGTTGCAATGACAGTGTATGGTAGTGTGGTGTGGGGTTTTAAGGATTGCAGCGAACTCCAGGGGGTAGAAAATAATTATTTACGAAAACTCTTAGCTGCTACCCCTAGCATTCCACCTTTTATCATTCATGAGGAACTAAGACAGGGCTAACTGACAGACAAAATTGCTGCAGCACCCCTTACATGGTTGCTAAATATGTGTTCGAAAGATTAACCAAATCTAAATCAGACCATCGTAGATGATTGTATGAGTTTGGATGGAGCCATAGAAATCCCAGGGTTAAACTATATTTCACAGCAGCTTTCAATTCTTGGGCAACTGGAGCTGCTCAAGAATGTCAGGAAGCTACAACCAGAAACGGTGAAAAATGTAAAAACTGAGGGGCATATTACCAAGCAATAGCGATAATTATCGCTATTGCTTTGTTAGAGACAAAAAATTACCGCTGCACTGCGGCGATTTTTATCGCAGATAAACCTTGGTATTACCAAGGTTTATCGCAAATGCGATACAAATCGGCCGCAATGCATGAATATCGCTGAAAATCCAGCGATATTCATGGATTACCGAGCTAATGCTCTTAGCCATGTTATCCACCTCCCATTGGATACCATGGCTAAGAACTGCTCAGGGCAGGTGTTAGCTTTTGGAGATATTCGCGCTTAGCGCGAATATCTCCATAAGTTGGTAATAGGAGATAGCGATGTTAGCGACTGTTTCCAGTCGCTAACATCTTGGCACGCCCACTTTGCATGTCATTAGTGATAAATATCACTGACATGCAAAGTGGGGCCCAAGATGGTCGCTATCTCCTACTAGCTGTCGCTAACTGGTGTTAGCGACAGCTAGGTAATAGGGTGATAATTTTATCTCTGCTTTCTTGGCTTTTAAAGCCAAAAAAGCGGAGATAAACCCCCTTGATAATATGCCCCTCAATTTCTGTCTAGGAGGCAATTAGATAGAGAATCAAAAGAACTTATGAAACCTTCATGTAGATATGTTATGATTTGAAGTCCTGGTATTTTAAGTCAACCATTTTGGTCCTTTGTAAATAACTTGCATCACCGCTTCATTTTATGTAGGTTTAGATTTAGTAGTTTCCATTGGCTCCTAACTGTACCTAAAGGCTTCTCAAAGTTAGGCTCTTTGCGACCATGCACATGTGGCTACTCCTCCGAACCGGATATATTGCACTTTATGTTTTTCTGTGGTGTTTTTGCTGAACTGAGAGTTAAATATATTCTACCACTTTTTAAAGATTGCTATTTTGCACAATTTAGGCCAGCACTAACCTACCTAAAAATGCTTCCTTCCCCCTTAGTTTGGTATGGGGTTGCTTGTATTCTGTCAAGGGCGATCCGTAAACGAAATAATATGACGGGTTCATAATCATGTGTTTTTATAACTTTCTCTATTTTAACTTACAACATCAATGTCTTTTTCAAAATGTAAAATGTAAAATTATGGCCATCATGTGGCCGAATAAAGTTTTAATTGATTGATGGGTTTGATTGTCTCAGCGACCACCTCTAACTCTCGCTCTTTGCCTCTGGATATAAAAGTTCACTGGCTAGTAGGAGGTTTGCTACTGAAAGGGACTAGAGCTTTGTGAAAATGAAGATCTACTGATGCCCTGTCCTCAGCCAGAAAAAATGACCTCTCATTTGCCCAGCCCCTCCATGAACTTGATGGTCAAAGTTCTTATTAATATCTCGCTGAGACTTCTGCAAGAAACTTAAGGCTAAAAAATACTTGGACATTTCTTTGATAAATGCTACCACGAAAAGCAAACTATTTGCTTCGGGCCTGCCTCACTGTTTGACAGCTCCACTAACTTTGTGCCCATCTTACATAGGATACGCTTCGTCCTCTCAGCAGAAATGGCACACACTCTCTTCATGAAGGGACTTTTTGCGACATACGCATCTTCCACTATATCAAACAACTTTAGGTAGCTGGTCTGTGAGGTCTAAAAGCCTATCTTGACAGATTGCAAATTCCTTGTCCAAACTCTATCTTGGGTCTCAATCCCATTTAAAAACTAAGAGCGAAAATATTAGCATCCAAATCTTGAGTCATTGCTATTTTAGGCATAGGATACACCACCAGTAGTCTCATAGGTACACCCTTAGGGATCTATTTACGCAGCCATGTCTCCACTTATTCTGCCACATGCAGAGCTGGAGTCCACTCCTGGGAAAGTGGATCTTTTATCAGCAGTGGGTCAAATATACTGTTTCCCAGCAAATCTACAAGTGACCCAGCTTCATCACTTTTTGCCCTTTCTACCTGTCCTGTTTGCTGATCAGTGTCAACCTCATCCTCATCTAAATCAACTTAATTCTACCTCTGCACTGCCAGACGTTTCATCACAAAGGACAGTAGAATGTCTGGGTTCTCTTTTTGCCTTCTTGTATGTATTTTCTGGACCCTTCCTCTGGTCCCCAATGTGTGTGCTCAACATCACCTTGTATTGAGCAACCACAAAACTTTACGTCTTCCACAGCAGATTTCCATTTCTTTGATGCAACCTGATCAACATCCAGGTGCTTATGCCTCCTACTCACTTTACCTCCCCTCTTTGCTTCTGGTCCTCACCTGCTGACAAAAATCTTTCATCCTGACTAGATGTACCTCTAGCATGTAGCAAATCCTCTAACCTTTCTTCCAATCTCACATTCAAATCCACTGTAAACCTTTTAAGCATATTTCTGATTTTATCTTCAAGTAAAATAGTCTCCATCTCTCCCACGCAAGCTGGCGCTGCCATCATTACCCTGTAGCTTAACTAAAAACTATGGTTGGAGGAAAAACCCTCCTTTCCTCGATCACAAAGTCTGAGAGACTCAACTGCCGAACCCTCCGCTAACCACCTACGGCTTTTTATTCCAACGTATCAAAGCTCAATTGCCTTAATAATTCATATGCTGTTCCCAACAGCCTAAAATGGCCGCTGCATTAATTAAGCCTAGAAGTCACTCTTCACTTTCCACAAATGTGACAGGCTGAGGGAGTCACTGAGATCAAGAAAAGATTAGTGCTTTGGGAAGCAGATTATTACAATCCAGATTACAGATCCAGGTCACCCAACCATGCGGGTATATTTTCTATGAGCCTCAATACTGGCAGCTTTGCATGTAATTCTATGGCCATCAGACCAGCTAAATGCCTGAAGATGCCGTGCTTTTTAAAAATGCTAATTTATAACAATAACGTTCCTGAAACCTATGTTTTTTCATTGAGTTTCAAAGGTTTTTTAATTGAAAATTTCTAACTAAAACGTCCCTGAAACCTGTGTTTTTTTAGTGAATTTCTAAGGTTTGTTAAATGCTAATCCCTAACTATAATGTCCTTGAAACCTCTGTTTTTTTAGTGAATTGCTAAGGTTTTTTAAATGTTAATTTCTAGCTATGCCTACATAGGTAGGACATGTGCAGAAAGAGGAAGAAAGGTGCATAAAGAAGCAATCGAAATGCACATAGAGGCAAAAGAAGTCCATAAAGAGGAAGAAAGGTGCAGAAAGAAGCAAGAGATGTGCAGAAAGAACTAACAGAAGTGCAGAAAGGTATCCTTTGACAGTACCTTACAACAGACTCATAGAAAGTGCCTAATCACTAATCCATCTCCCAAGATGTCTTAAACCTTACTTCTCTCTTGAAGGTTTAATATTCATTGACTGCTCAGAATGTTAGGCCTACCAAATATAAAACAGCAGTCCTAGCATATCACTGTTATAAGTCTGACCAAGTTTGTGAAGGTATGCATGCATGTGTCTCTGCTTTCACCTATTGACACGTTACATAAAAATAAACATACAAATACTTGAATACCTTTGTTTCAAACAGCATACTCTGTAACTTTGTGTACACAAAGGTAGAAGGAAGAGAAGGGCAGAAAGAAGCAACTGATGTACAGAAATAGGCAGTAGGGGTGCAGAAAGGAGCAAGAGAGATGCAAAGAAAAGCAAGAAAAGTGCACAAGGAACCAACTGAGGTGCAGAAAGAGGCAAGAGGGGTGCAGACACAGGAAAGAGAAGTGCAGAAAGAGGCAAGAGAGATGCACAAATAGGGAATAGGGGCGCAGAGGCAAGAGGGGTGTAGAAAGAAGCAAGATACATGCATAATGAAGCATCAGGGGTGCAGAAAGAGGCAAGAGGGGTGCAGAAAGTGGCAACAGAGGTGCAGAAGGAGGCAAGATAACTACACAAAGAGGCAAGAGAGTTGCAGATTCAGACAAAAGAAGTGAAGAAAGAGGGAACAGGGGTGCAGACAAAGGCAAGAGAATTGCAGAAAGACGGTTGCCAAAAGAAGCAAGAGCGGTGCGTAACTTTGCAAGAGAGGTGCAGAAAGAAGCAAGAGCAGTAGAGAAAGAACCTAGAGAGGTGCAGCAAGAAGGGTGCATAAAGAGGCAAGAGAAGTGCAGAAAGAAGAAAAAGAGGTACATGAAGATGGAAGAGGGTACTACAGAACTACAGAAAAAAAGCAAGAAAAATGCCAATAGAGGCAAGACAGGTGCAGGAAAAGGGAAGAAGTGTGCAGAGAGAAGCAAGAGGGGTGCTGAAAGAGGCAAGAGAGGTGCATAATGAGGCACGAGAGATGCACAAAGAGGGAAGAAGGGTACAGAAAGGGGCAAGAGGGGTGCAGAAAGAAGCAGGAGAGATACAGAAAGAAGCAAGTGTAGAATGAAGCAACAGGGATACAGAAAGAGGTCAGAGGGATGTAGAAATAGGCAAGAGGGTGAAGGAAGAGGCAACAGAGGAGCAGAAGGAGAACATAGGACTGCAGAAAGAGACACGAGTATTGCAGAAACAGGCAAAAGAGGTACAGAAAGAAGGAACAAGGGTGGAGACAGATGCAAGGGAGGTGCATAAAGGGGGAAGAGGGGTGCAATAATGTACAAGAGAGATGCAGAAAGAGGAGAGAGAAGTGTAGAAAGAAGCAAAAGAGGTACAGAAAGAAGCAAGATTTTCAGAAACAGGCAAAACTGGTGCAGAATGAGGAAACAGGTGTGCAGACAGAGGTAAGAGTGGTGCAGAAAGAGGAAAGAGGGGTGAAGAAAGAGGCAAGAGGGATGCAGACATTTGCAACAGAGGTGCAGAAAGAAGCAAGAGCAGTGCAGAAAGAACCAACAGAGGTGCTGAAAGAGGCAAGAGGGGTGCAGAAAGAGGTAAGAGAGGTGCAAAAACATGCAAGAAAGGTACAGAAAGAGGGAAGAGGGGTGCAGAAAGAGGTAAGAGAGGTGCAGAAAGAAACAGGAGCAGTGCGGAAAGAAGCAGGAAAGTGCAGAAAGAAGAAAGAAAGATGGATAATTAGGAGAAAAGCACAAAGAGGCAGGAGAGGAACAGAAAGAGGCAGGAGGGGTGCAGAAAGAAGGAAGAAAATTGCAGGAAGAAGCAAAAGAGGTGCTCAAAGAGGCACAGAGGGTACAGAAAGAGGAAAGAGAAGTGCAGAGAAAGCAACAGAGGTGCAGAAACAGGCAAGAAAGGTGCAGCAAGAGGGAAGAGGGGTGCAGAAAGAGGCAAGAGATGTGCAGAAAGAGGGAAGAGGGGTACAGAAAAAGGCAAGAGGGGTAAAGAAAGAAGCAAGTGAGGTGCAGAAAGAGGCAACTAATGTGCAGAAAGATGCAAGAGAGATGCAGAAACAAGCAGGAGAAGTGCAGAAAGAGGCAAGATAATTGCGGAAAGACGAAACTGAGGTGTAGAAGAAAGCTAGAAAAGTGAAGAAAGAGCCGAGAGAGGTGCAGAAAATGTCAAGAGAACTGCTGAAAGAAACAAGAGCGATGCAAAAAAGGGAAGAAGGGTGAAGAAAGAAGCAAGAGCGGGATAGAAAGAAGCAAGAGAAGTGCAGAAAAAACCAAGAGGGTTGCAGCAAGAGGATAGATGAGTACAGAAAGAGACAATAGGGGTGCAGAAAGAAGCAAGAGAGGTGCAGAAAGAGGCAAAAGAAGTATAGAAAGAAGCAACTGAGGTGCAGAAGGAGGCAAGAGAACTGCATTAAGAGGCAAGAAAGTTGCAGAAACGGGTAAAAGAGGTGCAGAAAGAAGGAACAAGGATGTAAAACAGGGAAGACGGGTACAGAAAGAAGCAATAGAGGTGCAGAAAGAAGTAAGAGAGGTGCAGAAAGAGGGAACATGAGTGCAGAAAGAGACAACAGGGGTGCTGAAAGAAGCAGTAGAGGTACATAAAGAGGCAAAAGGGGTGCAGAAAGAAACAAGAGAAGTACAGAAAGAAGCAATAGAAGTGTCAAAATAGGCAAGCGAGGTGCAGAGACAGGCAAGAAGGGTGCAGAAAGAGGGAACAGGGGTGCAGAAAGAGGTAAGAGGGAAACAGACTTTTGCAGACGCAAGAGAAGTGCAGAAGGAAGCAAGAAAGATAGAGAATTAAGGAAGAGGGGTGCAGAAAGAGGCCAGAGGGATGCAGACATTTGCAAAAGAGGTGCAGAAATAAGCAAGAGCAATGCAGAAAGAAACAACAGAGGCGCAAAAAGAGGCAAGAGGGGTGTAGAAAGAGGTATGAGAGGTGCACAAAGAGGCAAGAGAGGCACAGTAAGAGGCAGGCGGGGTGCAGAAAGAAGGAAGAGAAGTGCAGAAAGAAGCATCACAGATGTTGAAAGATTTGCGAAGGGTACAGAAAGAGGCATGAGAAGTGCAGAAAGAAGCAACAGAGGTACAGAAAGAGGTAAGAGAGGTGCAGAAACAGGCAGGAAAGGTACAGAAACAGGCAACTTTTATCGCGCTGAGGGGTTTATGTCACATGTGGTGAGCCGCTAGCTGTAGGGCTTCCCTTACTATTGTTGTCTGTCAATGTACCAATGTACTGTGCTGGCTGGGAGAGGTGAGATGGTTCGATAGGTTGCTGTAGACCTGAAGATTTGTTTATATTTGAAAGTAAAGTGAGCCCCCGCATTTTTTAAGAAGAAAAACTTTGTATAGATTTTTTGTTGAAACATCGCGCGGCTGCTTTTTAGTTTGCTGTTCTTTTCTGCTTTTGTTGTCTGCTTGCTTCTTGGGCTGTTAGAGTCAGGTTTGTCAATTGTTATATCGATTAATGAGCATTCGCTCTGTGTTGTCTGCCGGGTTTTGGTTGGTGGTTCCCCTCTGATTTCCTCAAACGCTTTTGGCGTTCGTTTGCGTTTTTTTGTGCCTCCTATGCTCATAGGGCATCCACGGACCCGCCCTGATCTCATACTGCTTGGCCGATCTGCGACCAGAGACGTCCGGTATACAACAAGTAGCGGCAGTAGACGGTCTTGATATGCGTGGCTGAGGAAATCTTTGGGGCGTACCTAGCTGGGGAGTCTTTAGGGCTCCTTGGTGATTCCTTCCCCCCGCCTGAATCCTTGCAAAGGGGCAGCGGATTACCTCCAAATGGCAGCAGCCGCATAGGAGTCGCAGGATTCGCAGGATGGCTGCCCGCCTTGATCCTCGGACAGGGCCAGCTGTCAGTTGTCACCCCTGGGCACCTATGGGCAGTTGACCCTCAGCAGCCAGAAACCAGCAGCCAGCAGTTGGCAGTATCCAGTAAGGGAAAAATCAGAAAATGAAAGTGAGGTATAAAGGTGAGGTGGCACAAAGGTTCAGCCCAGTGTTAATAAGTGCCTGGAGCCAGGTGCCTGTTGTCCAGCGCTTGCTACACAGAAAAGGTCTTTTGCAAGGGTCTTTTGCAAGCCTCACTTTGTAGCTTGCCTTGCTTTGTTTTTCTCTGTCTCTTATGCACTTATGCTCAACTCAGCCCAGCCCTGAGAGATCAGGCGCATGCAGGGCTCTCACTGCGCTCATGTGATCAGGAGCCTGGGAGCTCAGACACTTGCAGGGCTTTCACCGCTCTCATAGATGCGCCACCCACGGGCTCCCAGCTCCTGGTGGCTCCCGGCAGCTCCCAAGGGGATCAGAATGGGTCGAGTGATCCGACCCCCCCACGGCACCCTTTCAGCAGTTTCACGGCAGCTTCGAGCACCCCCAACCGTGGCTCCGACTCAACACCAGTGGCTCTGATAACAAACCTGACAGCGGCTCCCAAGAATGCCGGTCACCAGCAGCGTTTGGCATTTGGCGCGAAACTCCTCCTCCAAGACTGAGCAAGTCAGTGTGAGAAGAGACTGATGAGTACAGAAAGAGACAACAGGGGTGCAGCAAGCAGCAAGAGAGTTTCAGAAATAGGCAAAAGAAGTGTAGAAAGAAGCAACTGGGGTGCAGAAGGAGGCAAGAGAACTGCAGAAAGAGGCAAGAAAGTTGCAGAAATGGGCAAAAGAGGTGCAGAAAGAAGGAACAAGGATGCAAAACAGGGTAGAAGGGTGCAGCAAGAAGCAATAGAGATGCAGAAAAAGTGAGGTGTAGAAAGAAGTAAGAAAGGTACAGAAAGAGGGAAAATGAGTGCAGAAAGAGACAACAGGGGTGCTGAAAGAAGCAAGAGGGGTACATAAAGAGGCAAAAGAAATGCAGTGAGGGCCAAAGCCCTTAAATGACCACCAGCCTTAACTCTTTTAAAGCTTGTCAGCGACAATGGGCCTTAAGGTACTGCTTTACTCAGACTTAAGTAGACTTGGTGGTAAATGGCACATCAAGCTCACTTCCTGACACAGGGTGTCTAAAAGGCTCTTTGATATCAGGACATAATCAGGCCTAATGCATTGAATATGAACAATTGCGTTAGTGTCCTCTTGACCTGCACACATTTTAGCAATGCACAATCCTCCTGCAGTTCTAAAATTCCCCTATATATGTAGTTAAACGTAGAGTATGTGGATGTTTTTATCAACATCTAACCATGTTAGATCTAAGGGAAGAGAAATGTTTACATGTTAAACAGTTCCACAGCTTCCATTCAGCTTTTAGGTGTACACCCACCAACTTTCTGGGTATGGGCTTTGAAATAAGAGCTTCTACCTCACTGTTTCTAAATATAACTGAGTATCTGAATCCATTCCAGTGCTACAGAGCAGTTTGTTGATGGCCTCACACACTATGGAGATGTTAGGGGAATACCTGTGAGAACACACTTCTCAGAGTAGCGCAGCCACCTGACTTTGTTGAGTTGAAACCTTAACCTCAGCTCTAGTAATGTCAGGTGTGATGGTGCTGAGTGCTGTGAGGGTGGCCTCCCGCTGATCTCTTTTGGGACCATTAGTTTAGCTAATTACATGATAAAATTAGAAATAAGATTCCAGAGCAACTTGTCTATGAGATGGAAGGAAAGATGATTTAAAATGTAAACGTTTTCATATTTTTTCAGGAATTATAAACTCCTTAATATTACAGAGATAACATCGATCTAACTGTAAAGGTTCTCATGCTAGCCCATTCATTTGACTAAGGCTTGTTTCTTTGAACCTTAAATGTTGAAAACAATTCACCTCAATGAACACTCTCAAACCAATGGGATGTTTTGAAACTCATCATTATGAAAACTTTCTGTAATATCTTCTCCACCGTGATCTAAATGTCTGTTCGGATCCTTTTGTTAAGACATCTTTTGGTTTGGTGTTCTGAGCATGTTCACTTTAATTAGAAGGGGCTATTTTATCCAAAGTTTACTTTAGCTCTGAAAGATCTCTGTACACAAGCATCTGTAACAGTGGCTACAAAGCCTTTATCTGCAGTCCACCAGGGTGCCAATAGGAGCTAAGCCACGGATCTTATTTTGAAATTGACCATATCCACAAAATAAACTCTTAGGCAGCATCGTAAGCGGAACGAAAGTATAGTGTTGGCTACTTTTCTGAGTTATCAGTACCTTAAAGTTTACCTGATGCTTGCCGCGATTCAAAAACAGCCAGTCAGTTTGAAATAAAAGTACAAACGGAACTCTTTGCTCAAACATGGCTTCTCCCTTTTATGTGCTTAGATCTGTAGACCCATAACCTTCCTCAGATGAAATTCCAGAGGTACAGCAACATCAGGAATCCGCTCCTCCAAAATGTCAGCATCATAATACACGGGTGAGTCGGGAATTCTTACACCTCTTTCTGTAGCTTCTATTGCTACAATATCACTTTCAGTCAATATTTCGTTACAAATGGCATCAATGCCCTGGATAGATCTAATAGGGGATATCAGATGCGACAGATCAATAAGTGTATTTGGCAGTGTTGCTCTTCAAACCCCGAGTCAGACATGCTAATACATCAGTTGTGAGCCCTCTTTCGTCATTTACAGAGGTTGTTAGCCTGTTGTGATAGCTATGAATAGGATTCATGCCACCACCAACAGCAAGTTCTCTTTCTTTTAGCAACTTCTGGGGTTAGACTGCACCAATGTCTCTTCCTCCTTCATTATTTTCTGCCACAGGACTTCCACAGTAGGAGTTGAGAGTGGGTTCATAGGTGGAGTCTCGTCTGGGATATGACATTCAGGTCAGGGTTCCTGTATGATTTAACTGCTGGGTCAGCATTCAAGCGTAAGGTCTCTGCTGGGGTGGACCTGGCAAGTGAGGGTCATAAGATGTTGTTATTTCCAGGTCATGAGTGATGTCACTTCCAGTGTTAGACCCTGACAAGTTGTCACAATACACAAATCACACGTGCTTTGATTTCGATGACCAATATCCATTTATATTACTAATTAGTTACTAAAACGATTTTTACATTGAATACACCACTGATTTTATACTATACTGGGGATAGATACTCATATGTTCTTTGCTGTAGTTATGACAACCTCCAGAAAAAGAGAAATTACCCTGCGGAGTATCATCCACAAACTACTTCTAATTTAAGTACACAATGTCAATGTTTTATATTAGAAACCTCGCAGTGAAGCATGGCTTCTTATTCATGATTACTACGGCTAAAAAAATAATAAACATGCTGCTATTGTGTGCTATCTCATTCTAGATCGAAGCCCAGCCATGAAAAACTGGTTTAGTTTTCCTTCATTTTAAAAAAAAACAGAAGCACTTCAAACAGTCAAACGGGAAACATCCTTTACAACGCAACTTTTACAAGGCACTACCATTACAACGCAACCATTACAACGCAAACCATTACAACGCATTGCGCTGGGGGGCGCTCTAGGATAGGGAATATATTTAATTTACTATCCAGCACCTTCCCTACTATCCACGGGGACTGGAGTTGGAATAGTAAATTAAATAATTCACTATCCAGCGCCTAAAAGCATTATGCGTTATAATGGTATGCGATGTAAAAACCGCGTTGTAAAGGCAGGCGTTGTAAAATCCTGCGTTGTAACGTCATACATCCAGTTAAACTGTTGTTACATTTGTCTGTAGGTTTCTAAGTTTTTTGTGTTTCTTTTTATTACTGTAATTTCCAAATCAGGGAAAATTGGTCTAAACGTAATCATCTAAATGTTTTATAAAATTGAGAAGGTATCTCTCTCACTCGTCAAATTAAATGTTCCAGGATTTTTTTCGTTGCATCAAACAAGACATCCATGTCTAACTGAATGGGTGCATATACAATCCCACGAGAACTTTTTTTCCAGTTATTGTAAGATGAATTGATTCATTTCAAAAGTGTATCCTCGTCTTGTCAGAATCTTTTATATAACAAATATGTGAAATTTCGTACCGTGCACTCAATGAGCGCTAGCAGTAAGTGGAAGGTGATTGTTTCTTGTAATTGCATACCTGTATCATAATAATCACGGTGCGCATTGTGGGCCTTATTTGTGAGGAATTGGCTTTGGGCAGCACCGCAAGTCTTCACGTTGTGCTGCCCTACGCCAATGTGAAAGGACAGGATTGCACCGTGTTTAAGAAATACGATGCATTCCTGTACTTTCCCCCTGCACTGGTGCATAATTCGCTGCCTAGCGCCGACGTAGGGATCCTCTGTTGCAGGCAGGATTTTTTTTGTAAATAAAGGAGAACCTTACGGCACTAAAACAATCCAGAGAGGCGTTTTTCTCTTTCTATATGGAAAGATAAAAAAGAGAGGAGGAATACAAATAGTTCTCCTCATTTCGCCTGCTCTGGTGAGGCATGAGGTTTTGGCACTGCCTCGGGTTTACGTGATTAAGTAAATCTGGCACAGCCCCAAAATCCATAGGTGCTGCATGGGGAAACCCACTGCAAAGCCCATGCAACGCCTCCTTGACACAGAGTTCGGCAAGGCAAGGACTTGTGCTGCTTTGTCTTACTCCATATCTATGAGGCCGTGCAAAGCCACCTAGGGGGGCTTTGTGTCGTCACATAGATAGGATTGTGACGCTTGTACCACCGGAGTGTCAAATTGACGCTCCTGCGGCGCAAGTTTGTCATAAATAAGCCCCTGTGTATTTAGGGATCCGAATATAAGGATACACTTCTTGCAATAACGTGTGCGTCGTCAGTAAATATACCTTCTGTCTATAAAATGTTGCTTTCTTGCTTCATGATTCTTCATTCATGTGTGGCTGAAAAGGCATCAAGGGAGCCTGCGCTGTGCATTCTTTTGTATATTTCAATGATTCATAAAAGTGGTTCAATTTCAAAAATTAGACCCCGGTAAGTATAAACAAAACACTTCGAGGGACACAACTGCAAACAAGAATCAAAAAGCCATTGTCAGATTACAAAAAAGGTGTAAATACTTACCCATTTGGCAACCTACATTCCAGAATGTTTGAGGATTGTAATTTGAAGAGCCTACTCGGGTACACTTGGGGTAGATTCTGGCCATAAATTTGAGTGTATGTGAAACGAATTCGGGACCTGAAAAAAGGCAACAAAATGACTATTGAGTCACATTACTAACAGTCGTGGTAAAAAGGAATATTTTAATACTTTCGTTTTAGTAAAAAAAGAACGAAATAACTGTGTTGTATGTTACTCACATTTGTAAGCAAAATTAAACACATTTTTATCAGTGATACAGACAAGCGATAGAGGCAATTAATTATAGGAATGTACTTCATAGTTTACTATAGTGTTCAACAATGAGGACATGAAAAGTGGACCAAAATTATTTCTCTGTAAGCTGCTATTTTCTTATTGTATTTCCGTCAGAACCTGTCCTTAATAAGAACACGATGTCACTTCTCGCTTGTAATAGCTTATTACAAACAAGTTGTGGCGACATTGCACAGTCTACTCTTTGTGTCACAGGATAAGGGTTCCCATACTCCTTTGTGATTCCACCCCAGGAAGGAGGAAGCTCTCGCAGATGCAGTGAAGCAGGTGCCTACGTAGCATCCGCCTGCCTGTGACTGCATCTCCCGCCCTCCAATCACCTACATTGCTTATCAAATGCACCACCCGCCCACAAAACCAACATCCCAGCACATCTCTTTCATGATCCATGCATTCTTGCTCTGGAAGCCTTGATTTTGAAAACTGACCTACAAACCTAAAAGTCCTAGAATATTCTTGTAAGAAATATCAGCTTATAATGCCTTAAATATTGTTTACAAACATATTCTATTATTCAATTCAATTCAACGAAATTTGTATAGCGCGCTACTCACCCATAAGGGTCTCAAGGCGCTGTTATGAAGGAGAGCGCCGAGATGTGTCATACGGATGACAGGAATCAATGTATATGCATGATGGCAACCTTGTTATCCTTCTTTAACCCCTTCACTGCGGTGGCTATTCTGCCGCAGTGCTAAGGGGGCGGGGCGGAAATGCGGCGGGCGCATGCTGGTGACGGAACCGCTCCGTCACCAGCGTCGGTTGCGCTGTGCTTATGACGGAGCGGTTCCGTCATGGCCCCGCCCGCTCAATAGAACGCTCAGCGCAGGCACGGAATTCCCGTCGGGCGGGCCATGACGGAACTGCTCTGTCATCAGCACAGCGCCAACGCAGCTAATAATGGAGCGGTTCCGTCATCAGCAGGGGAGGGGTTAAGGTATGACTAGGTATTTGTGTTCAGAAGAGTGAGGGGCAACCGTATTTGTACCTCTATTTCAGCTTCCTCTAATTCTGCATTTCAGACTGTTTTGTGTTACTTCAAAATTTATGGTTTAAGGAAGATATCCCTCAGTGGAGATCTGTGTTCACCACAAGTTGCGTGGGACTCATAAGTGGTGTTGTAGCATTCAGCCGGTTGAAGCCTTTCTTTAAAAGGAAGGAATCCTCAGGTCAGGTGCAGCATACCCCAAATGATCTGTGCAGTTGAGTTAATTTAAAATGCCAGAAACGGTGATTATTATGGATTTAACTATAATCACAGCATCACAGCGGAAGGGTATAGTCCTGTTGGGGTCTGGGCAAGGGTAAATTCGAGAATTCTGTTGTCTGTAGATTGTCACAGAACCAGATCGGGCCTGGTTTGTGTAGGGGCTACATGTTGGTGAAGCCCTAGACTTAAATTGTGCCTCATCACTTCTGAATGTAATGCCTGCTATGAACTTCCTCCTAACACAAAAGCCCAGATTTACTAACACTTTGCCCCAGGTTTGCAAATACAAAGGTGATACAAACCCAGTTTACTTTCCATAAAAAAAACGATGTGCCTTGGAAAGCTGCCTAAATTAATCCAAAGTAGCACTATAAGTTACTTTGCATCATGGGGGCGTGCCATTGATGATGTATGGGCGTTCCTCTGCAACCACCAATCAGTTTTGGGGCAAATCCCTACTTATGAACATTTGTAGACAGATATTCACCCCAAAAAGGTATGCCTTCTTGAGATTGGCGTAACAGTAGAGCAAGGTTTAAAACTATACATTTTATTCTAATTTTAATGTATTGCACTATTCAGCACCAATACAAAGTTGGAAGCATATTAAAGCTTAGTATTTGTACTAGAAATTCTCCCTCTTAGTACAGAACCTATACTTCATAGAGCATGCACTACGTTGCATGTACATTGGCACATGGCAGCCTAGAGCGAGCCAGCTCTGGAGGGGGGAGGGGAAAAACAGCACAATTTCTTGGTAGATATTGCTCTTGTTTTTCTTTCACCCTTTGATGCAAAGAAGTGCAGCAACTTTGATTGCTGTTCTACATTGTGTCCAAACTTGGTAAATCTGCCCCATAGTATTGGCCACCTGACGTATGTAATTTAAAGTACTGTAAGAGACATAAGCTCCTAGGTAAGGGAATTTCCAGGGAGATTTTCCACTTATTGATAGTCTTAAATCACGACGACATCTGACTCAGTCAGTCAGTCAGTCAGTCAGTCAGTCAAAATACTTTATTTCGATAAATCAATATAAAAAAAGACTCATTATACACCCAAGAAACAGATTGTCTCCTTCGTGTAAATACATTTTGCTCATTTGGATTTGCCTTGAAGTATTACACAATATTCAAAGATCACCAATCTACGGATTCTCCTGGGTGGTGATTTTGGGACTTTATTGCTTATATCCGAGTGATATATTTCCTGAATACTTCCAAAGATAGTCAAACAGCAGAAATGTTCCAATACTTCTTCACTACTTTTCAGTGGTCCGTTTTTATAAGATCATATTTGATCTGTTTATAGAATTGCCATCAAATGGTAGCAAGCTATGTAACACCATTTGCACATTGTAGTATAGTATATTTGGGCCTATGTGACTTTTGGGATCTGCCTGAGCTTGGAGCGCAGTAGCGCCAGACTTTGAGGCCTAGAAAGTATTTTCCCATCATCATTCTGCACAGAAAGTGACATACTGAATTTCCTATCATTCATCTTCACAGGAAGTGACATCATTGCATTTCCCATCACCCTTCCGCACAAACAGTGGCATCACTGGATTTCACATCATCAATCTGCACAGGAAGTGACTCTTTGCTGTCTTATTCAAGTTATCACCCTAAATCCATGAGGAATAACCTGCCATTTGGCCAATTTTTATGGCTTAGACGCAACTCTACAGATTTGGAAAAATACAAAAGCCATGCAGCAACTCTAGAATGTCAATGGATGGACCCTCAATATCCACGGACTCTGATCAAGAAGCCTGCAAAAAGAGGCAGGAAGCTCTACTAGAAGCTCAGCCATAGAAAAAATGGTCTGACAGGTTGATATGCATCAGCACCTTTAGCAGCACGTCAAGTTTGGTCCAGAAATCCATTACCAAGAACTGGAAAATTCGATACAAAGTGCTAATTTGAGAGACAAGTAGGTACACATGAGATCTCAAATACTACCTACCACACAAACAAACACTCGTGGGATCTCACGCCTGTAAAAGGACATTTTCCATGTGGCACATGAAGTGTCTGTGCCCAAACTTCACATACAACACACATTGATATAGACACAGATCGACCATGGCAGCATAAGCATCATACTAATTGTCATCCTGAATTCTTTATCTATCTGATTACTTGCCCCTGTGCTGTGAGGTACATGGGTATGACAACTAGAACGGTTAGAACTCACATATTGTACAGATTATTCCGCAGTAGTTGATAATGGTCTCCTAGGATGATGTATCATTTATTCAGGTGTTGAGGTCTTGTAATGTCTGCGTTTTGTTTGAGTTCTATCTCCTGCATGTTTGGCAGGTGCTTAAAATTGTTCTAAACGCTGGAATTATCGTGATAGTATGTCATTTTCTCCTACTGGTCGATGTACGGCCATGGCCCGCCCTTCCAACGAAAAACCAAACAAATCTGTATAAAAAAACTCGCTTATTGGAACACAAGAGCACAATCAGTTGCAAAAAAAGATCACCAAACACACTTCCAATAAATGGGGCATGATGCCAATGAACTCAAATGGACAGTTTTAGGTAAACAGATCATTTCCCAACCGATTACATACATATTACAATATCTGTTTAGAAAGGATCAGCATTGGGTATTCAGATTATGCAGTGATAGCTTAGGTCTTAATGATGAGATTCCCTGGTTTAGTTTATCTCGTCCTTAACTAGTGAACATCACTCATTCTGAACGAGAGTCTAATATGAGGACAATATCATACTGAATGCCTGACAGTCCAGTTTATGACAACAAATATTTGGGTTTTTGTTTCACATTAAGACATCGAGACATCACGACTTAAGAGCATTGCTTCTGGACTTCTCTGAGCCTTAATACAGCATGCATATAAAAAATGGATTGGTTGTCACTCTTTTGGTTGTAACACAGTGCTTAATTTGTAAACAGCTTAGTGCCGGGGCCCTCGACAGGAGGACACAAGAGCTTGCACCATCTGTTGCCCCTGGCAGCACTGCCAATGACAGCACCAACACACTACTAATCATAACACTCTTACAAGTGTGACAACTAATATCATTACAGGCCCCCAAAGCTATAAGAATGGCTTTGGAGGCAAATGCTAATAATTGGAAATTGAAATTGAAATAATAAACAGAAGTTGTTGTGCTCGTACCTAAATTGGCAGACACCACTACCATGTGGCAGAGAGTCATAAGCCCCAGTGCTGGCACTTAAGTGCCGGCGCTGAGCACCGGAAAGCACCAGCACAAATTGAGCACTGTTTAGTGTAGAACCTGTATAGTGTAAACAAAATAATTTTCTTCGCTCAAAAAATCTTTTTTACACCCATACAATAAATGCCCTGTGTACCCTCATTGAGCAGCCATAGGATCTACGTTCCGCACCAGTTATGAAGTTAGGCTAACATTTGCCTTCAGCATTTTAACTCACCACATTTCAGTCCAGGCAAGTTTTCAGGTGAATGTATGACTCCTGACAGAGACGCACAGAGAGGTAAAACTACATCGCTCAGATATTCTTGGCTGAGCACAACCACGATGGAGTAGGCATTTCTTGCCGAGGTAGACAGTCTGTCTCCCCTGTTGGCTCTTCGCCTACATCAACAGCGGGTGGGCAGCGCCTGCTCGCAAACAGGTAGAGTAAAGCTTGGACGCTTTCAGTAGCAGTCACCCTCACGAGGCACGGATCCACACCTGGGGCATCTGTTCACACAGGTATTTTCTCTCTTATGTGTATTTGTGTTTGATGGGCCTTTTAAACTAGTCTTACTTTTTGAACTCGTCTTACCTTAATTCAAAACACGGTCTCAAGTTCCCTCCGCAGTAGCTTAGATCGGCAAATATTGCGTGAGGGAACCACTCGCATCGACCATTCCTAATCAAGCGTGTCTCCCGGCTCCATGATATTTCCTGATATTACCACTCAAGTATGTTTTATGTCATCAACTTTATAAGACAGGGGGTTTCTCTCTGTTGCTTTTTTCATATCTGGTTGCAGGTTTTTTTGCCTGTTGTAACCTACATGGTTTTTTGGCCTGCTTTGATTTACATTTAGGAAAATGACTCAGCCTTCCCTTTGGGGTTGTAACAAACCTGTTTGCAGCAGTTTAACAACATTTACAAACAAAAAAACACTCAAGTTTTCTTAATTTACACACCGTCTTTTTTTTTTATTTATTTGACGGCCGTTTTTTCTGTCCAGAAATAACATGTTCTTGTTCAGGTTCACATACAGAGTATGGTCCTTTGTTTTAAGTCAACTGTCTACATTGTGCCTTTTGTAATGTAAAGTAATGTAATGTAATGTATACTTGTAAAGCGCACTGTTGCCAGTCGGCGTCCTGGCGCTGTATACCGCTGGGGAACCCGTCCTGGCTTTCCCTGTGGGGTGGTACCTGCTGGAAATCCCCAAGGTGGAGCTAGGCATCCCCGACGTTGATGGGGCCGTTGTGGAGATTAGGCAAGCTAATGCCCAGAGTTGCCGAGTGGGACCCCTGGTTAGAGTAGGCACCGAGGCGAGAATTGTCGAGTGCGCTGACCCTGGTCCACGACCCTGCCGCATTGGGAATTGAACCCTGGTCTCGGGCCGACTTCTGCTTCCGGGTCTGCCGCCTCTAACCAGTGAGCCACACCACTTCACAAGTGTGCAATACAGTCACACATTTATCTCCACTTATGTTTCCGAATAGGAACTGGATGCAGGGCAGGACTGAAAACCAAAACCGGCCCTGGAAAAACTGCTCAAGACCCAACCCCACCCCACCCCCCCCCCAGGGTGAGGCGAGGAGGGGGGTGCAGCTGAGCTGTTTGCTGCGGCTGATTTTGTTACAGGGGGGTCGATATTGCCATCCCTTCGAAAAAAAAAAAGTAGTCATCATTGAGTCATAGGAAGAAAAAAATTAACTTAGGAAGGAATCAAAAACTGGCCCCACCCTGGCGGCCCTGATTGGATGACGCCTCAAGTTTCTGCATCGCGATTTAATGTGTCATTGGTTTACCTGAAAAACGGGTAAGCTATAGTCACAGTCACTCAATACATGGACTGATTAACCACATGGTCTACTGATGGGTTCAGTAATGACTCAGTTATGAACACTTTATGCTGAAGTTTTTTCTCTTGTTCTATGAGTGCGTGAAGATAAGTGGCTGTGTGAACAAACCGCTGACCAGTGGAAATCATGCTTGAGTAGTGAACCACTCCAGCTACTGGTTGTATACACTTTCAATCAATCAATTCCATTTGTAAAGCGCGCTACATACCTGTGAGGGTCTCAAGGCGCTGGGGGGGGGGGTGGGGGGGGGAGGCTGCTACTGATCGAAAAGCCAGGTGTTGAGAAGCCTTCTGAAGGCCAGCAGGTCCTGGGTCTGTCATAGACCGATAGGGAGAATGTCCCAGGTCTTGGCGGCGAGGTAGGAAAAGGATCTGCCGTTTACTGAGTCTAGTATGGATGGAAACTTTACCTTTTAATTGTCATTTTCATGTCGGTCCTGAAGAAAGCCGCTACATCTCTATGGAGGGTAAAATGCTAAAACATGTCGACCCCCCTATGGTTCATTTACAGGTTGAATAACCTCCTGTCATACCCTTATTTTTTAATCCTGACCTGGACTCTCCAATACAGATTTTTTGGGCATACTACAGAATTTCTTTAACTCACATACACTCTTTCCTCCTTTTCTTCTCACCACACCCTGCTCACCTACATGTTTTACGATACTTCTACTTTCTCACAAATAATACATCCCTGAGCTCCTCTCTCTCAGTGAGGGGGTTGTAGCAAACACTGCGAATTGGTTCACAGGGCAAGGAGGATACCAGATGATGAAGTATGCCACCCACAGGTGGGTGAGGGAAACTGTCCTGTAAAAAGGACACTCCTGCACTCTTCTCTTCTTTTTGCTACTTAGACCTAGGGGCCATTTTTGAGTTCTCTAGTTGTAAGAGAGGGGAGTACTCCCTTGCTGGTCTTAAAACTCTTTGTGTGTGTTGATCTCTGGGTTCCTGCCAAAACAACCTTTTAAAGAAAAAGCTGAATAACCGGACTTCATTACCCATCACCAATCTGAACAGAGAGTGACATTACTGGATTTCCAATCACTCATCTGCCTCTTCAATAGTCAGCTGTCCATGCCAGAAAGAGCCTATCAAAATGAACCACTATAGAATGTTTGGCAGGAGCATCGAATACCATTTCTGGATTAAAGACATTTTAGTGACAGTCAGGCACAGCTCCTGATTCTGAATATATGCATCTCTCCATGATAAAGTAAATGATGCAGGATTATGCAGAGATGCTGCACAGTATGCATCTCATAGCTGTTACTTCACAGAGAAGAAAAAGTGGAGCATGAAATCATCTTGCTAGTCTCCCAGTTGAAGGTTACAAGGAAAGATCCAATGCTGTGGTAGGAGCAGAAGAAGAGCTAGTTTAGTCTGGTTTCTTCTGCTTTCCATCGTGTGGTGATTGAACTTATAGTTTGAGGTCTTTCTCCACAGAAGAGTGTGAAGCAAGGCATGATATGTCACATTGGATTTACAGAACTATCCTGTAGCCCAATAAGGCAGCAATTTTTATGGCAAGAAGGAGGTAAAGCATTGGAATGCATGTAACCTCAGGTGCTGCAGCCATGGGGCTCTGGTCCATCTAGATGTATGGTCTGGATGATTTAGTATGTTTATGAATGACTGAGCCACATGCAATTAGCCTAATTGTCTTCCAGTAAAGTCAGAAGTAGTCCTCATTGAGTTGCAGGAAGAAAAAAATTAACTTAGGAAGGAACCAAAACTCATTCCTATGTCAATGGGCTATCGTGTCTTGGCACTTCAAATTGCAAAATGTCCCCTTGTTTCCCATGATATCTCAGCTCCCAAGGAACTATACACTTTTTACTTAATTTAAAGAAAGAAACATCACAAATGTAAAAATTGAGGTTTATTCCTGTATTTGTCAGCTACAACCCATAAGGAAAATCGTACTGTATATTCCTTCTATCCCTAAAGTGCTCATCATCCTCTAGCTCATATTGGCCAAATATTGTAACATTTTATATCTAGAAAATACAGACTTTCAGTTCCAGATATTGCAATGTGGGAAGAAAGGGATTCCTGAAACTAAATAATGTATCACAGCCTTGTGACCTGCTCTGGTACTCGTGCAACAAGGTGTAATTTCATATCTCGATGTTAGATTCATAGATGTACATTTCTCCAGTCTGACATTTTTTCTGATAAGATCCAATGATAAACCTCTTAGGAGGGAGTGGCCAAGATGGTGACTGAAGTGGGTGTGATTCTCTGAGTTCTCTGCAAGGCCTGCTAAGATATACTGCATGATCCTTGGGCACCCTTGTCCTTCCATACTTTAATTAGATCAACAGATGTAGTGGGAGCAAATAGAGCAGAATAAACCGCAGACCCTGCACTGGAATGGTGACCACACCTTGAAACTATGCAGCTGCAGTGGACAGCATGGCTGAACTGGGCATGGCCAATGCCAAAACAGACTTGACTCATGGAGCCTAGTGGGGACCACGGTCTTCCCACAAAAAAGGTGATAAGAGGCCGCTACATGTGCCCAAAGACCGCAGTGTGTTGCAGTTGTGAATCTTCTGGTCTTCCCCAACCTCTAAAAGGCATAAGGAATGTGGCAATTTAAGGGTGCAGGAGGTGTGGGTGACTCTCAATACTGCATACATTGAGCAGTCACGGATGAATGGCCTGTTCAATACACCACTTCAGAATATTAAAGATCCGGTTCCTACAATTGGTGCCCCGTATACCCAGGAACTCCGAGTTGTGACAGATCGAGACATATGGTGACTCTCTGGCTGCCAATACAATATGTTGACTATGCTCTGGTCACGGACCGGAACCGGGCCCCTCAAAAAGGCTGTATCTTACCCGGGGACAAGAGGGTTGCATGGTAGAATATGCTCCATGCTGGATGTGCAAACGCAGTAAACAGGAGCAATTGCTGGCCATCCGCCCTTTCTTCCCAGCAGGAGCATCAATCATAGTGGATAGTTGGCTACTCGTGTCTTATAAATGCAAGTGACTTCAACCGTGTTCATGCTGTTGCATAACCACGAGGATCGGCATTACCCCCGAGACTTGTTATTGCATTAGCTGAACTAATTTGTGAGGACTGCACAGGTACTGTATGTCAAATTGCAGTTCCTTCCTGTGCTAAGCCCCCACAAGCAAGAATGGTCAAACCCACACAGAAAAAACTGCCCAATACCACCAACAATAATATCACGGAACATCTCACGACTTCGACCTCAGCAGCAGATGGCCAACTGAGTAACCTGGAATCCACCCTCGCAAAACATTCTGGATACAAGGGCTTCATTAGAATTGAATATAGATGCAGTCAACAATGAGGTGAATTCCCTCAGGGCACATCATAAAAACGTTGTGAAACTAGTAGATGAGACAGAATCGTCCCTCACTTCGATGCATCCCACACTATAAGAAGTGCACTCTCACCTCCAACTCCTGTGAACAGAAGTGTCTCAGCTATAGTCATTTATCATCAAACGTCAGGCGATAGCTATGATTTTTTATTTTATTTTATTTTATATTCTTATATAGCGCCTGATTCGACCCCCGAAGGGGTATCTCCGCGCTTTTGCCAGTGGAAGAATATAACTCGTGCTGATCCATGGTCAGTGGGATAGTTAGACTTTGATTATGTGGTTTAGATGTTTATGAATAAATGAGTTTTGAGGGACTTTCGGAAGGTTAGGTGGTTAGTGATTTGTCACAGTATATGAGGCAGTGAGTTCCAGAGGACAGGTCCAGTGTGGGCCAGGGCGCGGCCTCCCTGCCTGGATTTTTTAATTCTGGGTACCTGTATTAACTGCAGATTGCTGGAACGTAAGGAGCATCCAGGAACATAAGGTAAGAAAGCTTTTGTCAGATACTTGGGACCGGTACCTGACAGACATTTGGAATAGTGCATAAGATTTTGAACTTAATGCGTTGCCGCACTGGGAGCCAGTGGAGTTTAGTCAGCAGATGGCGGGAGGGAGTCCTAGGTGGAACGTTAAGGACAAGCCTCGCCGCGGTATTTTGGACTATTTGCAATTTGTTGAGCTGTTCTTCATTAGCTGATAAGAGAAGACCATTGCAATAGTCCAATCTGCTGATGACTAACGCCTGGACCAGTGTCTTCCTATGACTGTCAGGTAAGTATGGAAAAACCCTTCTCAGCAGTCCAATGGCATGAAAACAGGTGCCAGCCACTTGGTTTACATGATCTTTCAATGTTAGTGCTTGATCTAATAGCACCCCCAAGTTTTTAACGGTCTGTTTTGGACTGGGGACAGGTCCCAGTTCCAAGGGCCACCACTCGGGGGACCATAGTGTCGCTGCCTCCCCGAACAACATTACTTCTGTTTTTCCTACATTACATTGTAGGCAGTTCTTAGCCATCCACTCTGACACTGCCCTCATTCCATCTGCAAACAATTTTTTTAGTGCAGGCGTGAAGGTCTTAAAAGGGAACAGAAGTTGGGTGTCGTCGGCAAACGACACCGGGGTGAACCCAAAGGATCTCACTAAGTCAGCCAAGGGGGCCACGTACACATTAAATAATGTGGGGCTTAGGCATGAATCCCTGTGGCACTCCCTTGGTGAGCTCCCTAGAGATGGATTTGTGGGAGCCCAACCTGACTTCTTTAGAGCGGCCTGAAAGAAAGCTCTCCATCCAGGACAGAGCCACACCCCCTAGTCCCACATCCCTCAGACGACTGAGAAGCACCTCGTGTGACACCGTATCGAAAGCAGCGGATAGATCCAACAGCACCAGAATCATGGACCCCCCTCCGTCCAGCGTCATCCTGATGTTATTGGTCACTGTTAGGAGGGCTGATTCGGTGCTGTGGTTGGGCCTGAACCCAGATTGTGAGTAGTGCAGGCCCTCCATTGCTTCGATATGTTTGGATAAATGAGTGTTCACGTGCTTCTCGGTCATCTTACTGATATACGGCAGGAGGGAGATGGGCCGGAGATTCGAAAGATCTGTCCATGGGGATGCCGCTTTTTTCCTTATTGGGTTCACCACCGCTTTCTTCCATTCCATTGGGACCTGTCCTTCTGTCAGTGAGATGTTCATCACAGACTGAATGAAGGTCCTAAGAGGGTGATCAGAGGGGCGACCATTTTGGCAGGAAGGAAGTCATTGGGGGACCCAGATTTTATGTGGCTGATAAGAGGGGGAAGATCTATGTCGCAGATTGGCGGGAAGGATAATAATTGATTTTTGTTTTGTTTGGATGAGTTATGTGGGAGAAAATTCTTATTCCCAGCGCTACTAGAGGCCATTATTTTATCATAGATGAGATTGATTTTATTTTCAAAGAACACCGAGATCTCATCACAGAGGGTCTGAGAGAATTCATCGGGGCTCTCACAGGCTGTGGGTTTCACAAAGCTCTGTAGTATTTTAAACAGCTCCCTTGGGCAATTACCCGCCTCTGCTAGTTGTTGGGTGAGACTGTTTTTCCTGGCTTGTTTTATATTTTTATAGTAGGTTGACTGGGCCTCTTGATATATTTTCTTGTTCTCCTCAGTTCTCAATTTCCTCCATACTTTTTCCGCTCGTCTGCATTTCTGCTTCTCTATTCTGAGTTCCTGTGTATACCAGGTTTCTTGCTTGGAGGAGGGATATTGCTTATGTAGCTTTAGTGGGGCCAGAGTGTTGATGGCTTGCTTAAGTGAATCATTGAATCTAGCTACTGCAGTATCCGCTGAATATTCATCTGTGAAAGTTGGTTGTTTCCAGCTTTCCAGCAGCTTCTCCACCGATACTTTATGCCACTGTCGACGCCAAATTGGCGGGAATGGCGCTTTATTTAATAATTTTGTCGGGCCTGTTAAAATGAACTCTATCAGAAAGTGATCTGACCATTGAATTTCTTTAGCAGGTGAGCATCTTACTTTAGTGCAGTTAGTAAAAAGTGAATCTAGAGTGTGGCCACCTATATGGGTAGCACCGCTATTCCTTGCTTTTAGTCCCAAAGTGGAAATATCCGCGATTAATGAGATTGTTTCGGGGTGTACCAGGTTGTCCATGTGCACATTAAAATCTCCTAGGAGGATGAAGTCCTCCTTGGATTTAAAATGGGGGAATAGTAGCTCCAAAAGGGAGAGAGCAAATTCCGGATTGGATCCTGGTGGACGGTAAACTAAAGCACCTTTCCAAGAGATGTGGCCTGCCGAGGCAATTTTAAAAACCATTATTTCAAGTTGTGAACTGTAGCTTTGTTCTAGAATTGTGATTTTAAGTGCATCTTTATATATGATGGCTAAGCCACCGCCTGTTCTATTGGCTAGATCAAAATGTAGAAACTTGTAACCTGATGGAACCCCTAATGTTATAGCTGTAACCGTGTGAGGTTTCATCCAAGTCTCGGTTAGGAAGCAAATATCTGGCTGTATGGTGTGAACTAGATCCCATACATGATGTTGATGCTTTGGAAAAGAGCGAACATTTAAAAGAAAGCTCTTCAGTCCCTCTGGAGGTGCAATTTTAGGTGTATTTTCCTTCGTAATCGCCCTGACTAAGTATGATTGGAACAGACACTTCATACATGAGAAACAACCCTCAAGACATTGCCAGGGTATTTTAGTGCAGCATTCTCCAGAGGATTTTAAATCTAGTAGAGATTGAGCGGAGTATTTAATTTTGCTGATACCTGTGATAGCAGGGTCCGAAGGAATAGAGCCCATTGGCCCTATGACCCGTCCTGTCGCGGACGGGCGCAGACGGGCAGCTCTTTGGCTGGTCTTCGGCGTGTCTTTGGCTGCGTGCGATCGCTGCGCGCTCGGGGAGGGGCGAGGGCTAAATAGCCCCAGAAGTTGAAGCACTAGAGCGCTAACCGCTCCTAGTGCTACCGGAAGTGCCTGCTCACACCTGTCCGCCCTCCGCTCAACGGTGCTAGTCACCCTGTCGGAACAAGGTGGGCAGGAAGGAAGTAGAGCCTTGGCAAATCAAAAGTCTAATAAAACAAATACAGCTACTGCTCACCCTCCTCGTGATCAGGTAGGGAAGCGGCTATGTGAAGCGGCTATGTGGCGATATTAATTCCAATCCTAATAGTGCGGTGCAATGTGAATCTCAGCAAGCACAGGCAATGTCAGTTTAAAAACACAGAATATCACAGTGTAATTATTAAAAAGTCTCAAATCGCATGGAGCGCAGGATAGCCAATCTTCCTCGGCAGCGGGTCGGGGACACTGCCACCGTCACCTTCCCGCAGCGTCTCTCTGTTGGTGCTCCGCCTAAATAGCCCCAGAAGTTGAAGCACTAGAGCGCTAACTGCTCCTAGTGCTACCAGAAATGCCTGCTCACACCCGTCCGCCCTCCGCTCAATGGTGCTAGTCACCCTGTCGGAACAAGGCGGGCAGGAAGGAAGTAGAGCCTTGGCAAATCAAAAGTCTAATAAAACAAATACAGCTACTGCTCACCCTCCTCGTGATCAGGTAGGGAAGCGGCTATGTGAAGCGGCTATGTGGCGATATTAATTCCAATCCTAACAGTGCGGTGCGATGTGAATCTCAGCAAGCACAGGCAATGTCAGTTTAAAAACACAGAATATCACAGTGTAATTATTAAAAAGTCTCAAATCGCATGGAGCGCAGGATAGCCAATCTTCCTCGGCAGCGGGTCGGGGACACTGCCACCGTCACCTTCTTCTTCTTCACTTTTTCTACTTCCAGGGTGAATACTACCTAACTAAGGGAGTCACCATGGGTGTGAGCTTTGCCCAGGACTTAGCGATCCTGTGCATGGACAATTTTGAGGATGCATTCATCTATAATGATACCAACCCCTCTTTGGACCATATCAACCTATCGAAACATTATATAGATGATGTGTTGCTCATCTGGAATGGGAGTCCTACAGAGTTGCAGACATTCTTCCTGTGGCTCAATCAAAGATCCAGTGACATCAAATTCACATTACACTAGGACCCCAAGACCATAGACTTTCTGGATATTACCATCAATAACTCATTATACACCACTCTCTTGGGGAAACCAACAGAGAGGAACACACTAGTAAGACACAGCAGCCATTATCCCAGGGGTCTGCGAGATAATCTGCCTTTTGGCCAATTTCTTAGGATCCATTGAAATAGTTCACATAAAGATGACTACATTACAACATTTGAGAGCCATCTTAGTCGCTTTATTGAACGGGGTTACCCAAGGAGACTGGTAAAATGGGCCCGTAAGAGGGCGCGGTTCAACCCAAGACAGATTCTCCTAACACCTAAGCCACGCACCAGTGATCCTACGAATAGACTAATATGTGTCACCACATACTGCACTCGCAGCAATGACTTCAAACGGATTGTTAACAACCACTGGAGACTTATCTCGGATGATCTAGATTTGACAGACCCTCCCATGCATTGGTTCAAACATGGTAAAAGCTAGGCTGGGCAGTAAATCCCGTTCCGCTTGCGGAATTTGCGGAATTTGGGTAATTCCATGTTCCGGGGAGAACGCGGAAATGCCAAATATTTTTCGATCTGCGGCTTTGCAGAATTGTTGGCTTGTTCGCGCTTTCAAAATGCCAGTTCATGAGATATTTCTCCCCGAGCATGCATACAGCGTTCGCAAACAGGAAAAAAGCATAGCATACAGGCGGAACAAGCAATTCCACATGTTCGAGGAACTTTTGCATGTTCACGCAGATTTTTTTACAGTTTTTACCGTTTTGCGGAGCTTTGCGCAGCACGACTACGCAAATTCCGCCCACCAAGATCATGTAGTTTGTTCACTCTTGGAAACTCTGCCACAGCTCTCCATTCAAACTTAGTGGCAAATTGTGGACCCGTTTGTGTGTGGCGGCTGCAAAGCGTTTAGTCTCACGATTGAGACGAAACAACTCAATACAAACAGCATACCGTTGATTTAAAAACACACACTAACTGTAACACCACTGACGTCATTTACGCTACAATTTGACTATACCATCAGATGTACATAAGGCAGACACGCCAGAAAGTGAAGGTCTGCATCCTGCAACATTGTAGTAGGGTGAGGTGTGGGATGATGGGGCGCTTCTTGTGGAACATTTTCAGACATTAGGCCACTCACCAGAAGGCATGAAATGAGTTGTTATGTAGCAGATCACACTGGGCATTAGCGGTGGGGACATAAGCTCAGTCTTCAATGTCCATGAATGTAAATGGATGCATTCCATGAACACTGTCCACCATGGTCTAAATGAACTAGACGACGCTAATACACAATTGGCTTGTTTGAATAATGAATGATTTGTCTGCAACAACAATGTGCATATGTATTTCTGCATCTCTAGTTGTGTGTAATATGCTCTTAATGGCACTCCACGTTTGTCAAGTTATTCTCTTTCATCCAACACTACCTTGCCATGGGCTATTTACTTGATATAATGTAGTTCGTTCATTGTGCATTTCCTTTCGCGAATCTCCTGCAGTTATTTGAGACCTCTTTTGCTTTGACCTGTATGAGCACTCTTTCACACCCAACTTACTCCTTGTTTACTTGCAACACCAGAAGTCAGAATGTAGATTTCATCTCAATTCCCAACTAACCCTTTTGGATATTTTCCATTCATTATGAAATATAGTTATTTATTACCCAACCAGTGACACACTCTGTTTTCTACTTTTTTGCACAGTTGTCTGCTTTAAATGATTTTGTCCATACAGAGGGCACATCTGAGAATTGTGGAGTGTTTCTGAGTGGAAAGGACATTTCTCTTACTCCAGGTAGATTGCCATTTAGGACAGTATCGTCATCCTTTGAGGATGACAGATGCCGTCTTTGAGCTTGGCCACTAGCATCCAGCAGCTGTCCAGGTTGCGTGCATGCGTTAGTTTCTGACATAACCAGCAGCACTCCCTGGTAACCTGCTTCAGTCTGCTGTTTGACTCTGACTGCGAGCACAGGTATGTTACAGCTCCTAGCCCCCTCCGCAGTCATCCTTGGGCCATCCATCATTGCAGTCACTAATAAGGCACCCCTCTGTTTTCTTCTTTCAAGACCATTGTAAATGTTATGGTAAATAATTCTACCCATTGTCCAAGACATCTATTGCTGACTCGCCGCGGTCATATGCACAGGTATGTCACAGTTTTTAGATGTAATAACACTTTGCCTCCTTTTGCTCATTTTAAATTCCTAAACCTCTACGGTCATACATGAGTAAAAAAAAAACGTTCTGTCATATTCCTTTTCAGCCTTTCATAAGGATGTTGTCCATGTTTGTACGCAATGTTGTTTCAAGTGCGTTTGAGCTATTCAAGTTGGCCTTTTCCTTATTTAACTCTTGGAGGGCCCTTACTTTTACTGTGATGGGTGGCCTCTAGTTTCAGTAGGGGATTAGTTGTTTCTTTGTAAGGCTTTTTCTTCTTTTATAAAGGAAACATGAAACATGTGCACAGTTCACTATATTTTCTCCAACTTTTGAAAGCAATTTGCAATATTTAATTCACTAGCCCAGTAGTTTGCCAATATGCATTTCAGCCAGTAGGCCCAGAGCTACTCATGGGTGCATGAAAACACTGTTTCTTTGGTGTCTGTAGAAGTTAAACATCATTTAGGGCATGGATGGCATTGGATCGAAATGTAAAATGTGTTTAATGGGAACATTTCACTTTTTTTCATTTGTATTAAATTAATGCCTTTGTTGGGTATGTGTGGGTGTTGTGTAACTTGCAAACCTTTTTTACCCCTGTAGAATTTTGTTCTGGCTTTGTTGCATTAAAGCTGTGTTGTTTAGCATGCCTCCTTTGTCTGGCCAGTGTGTGAGTATGTTTGTAATAGTGGGCCAGCATTTGCCTTGGCTGAGCCTCCAGATGTGTTTAGGGGTAATTTATTTTGTAAAGTCTTTGTCCAGGCCTGCTTGAGTTCATTGTTTTCCAAGCCTCCTGCTTGTTGTTGTTGTGATTGACCATGTAGCTGGTGGCCATTTTGTGGTGGTAGTTAGTGTGCTTTTGCCATAGGCCTGCATGTCATTCCTTTGTTCCTCGTGGCTTATTGCTTCTTCTTGTTATAGCCTTCCCATATAGCCTTGCCATGTGGCTGTCAGCCAATTTGTGAAGGCAGCCAGTGTGCTTTTGCCATAGGGCTGCATTCTCTGCCTTCCCTTTCTAGTTGTTGTGGCCCAGCAATGTGGCTTACGGCCATTTTGTGAAGGGGCAGCCAGTGTGCTTCTTCATTAGGCCTGCAAGCCTTTGTTGTGGTGGCCATGCATAGTTGTTGTTTTGCATGTTCTTCTTCTTTTATCCAGCAAAAAAAGTGGCAAAGTTCACTATATTTTCTAATAAATTTGAAATATTATTCATTTGAATTGATTCATTAAGTGGCCTAGCCTGCCAGTGGGTTTTCTAACCAAAAGGCCCAGAGGTACTCATCAGTGCATGACACAACTGTTTCTGTGTTGTCTCTTGGATTTAAACATCTTTTGGGCTTGGATTGAATTGCAAAATGTTTTTATTTTCGTATTTCACGTTTTTCATGTGTGTTAAATAAATGCCTTTGTTGGATGTGTGTGGATGTTGTGTAAATTGCAAACCTTTTTTAGCCCTGTGGATGTTTGTTTTGGTATTGTTGCATTACAGCTGTGTTGTTTAGCATGCCTCCTTTGTCTGGCCAGTGTGTGAGTGTGTTTGTAATAGTGGGCCAGCATTTGCATTGGCTGAGCCTCCCCATGTGGCCAGTTGTAATTTATTTTTAAAGTCTGTGTCTAACTCCATAGATAGGCCTGCTTGAGTTAATTGTTTTCTAGGCCTTGTTGTTGTTGTGACTTATGGGTGACCATGTGGCTGTGGCCATTTTGTAGTGGCAGTTAGTGTGCTTTACTGCTTTTGCCATAGACCTTCGTGACTTGCCTTTGCTCCTCTTGGCTTATTGCTTCCATCCATTGTCAGCTGCAGCTTCCTGAATGCTGCCTCCCACGTGATGTACAATGACAAACTGGGTCCATTACATTTGAATTTTTGTTGTTGTTCTTTTTTCCTATCCTTCCTGAGTGTACTGTACAGTACACAAAGAGTTCAAAGTTCAAAGTTTATTATGTTTTGGCTCTCATCGAGGGCCACATAAAAGACGTACAACAGATTCAAAACAACTACAGATTCAATCAAAATATTCCATGTACATATGTCATTCAAGTCTATTAATCATTCATTAATGAAAGCACAAATAAAAGCTGGCACAAAGTAACTAGATAACATATTAATAAATATCTAAAAATCCTTTAAAAAATTTAAAAATATAGAAGCAGAACATTTCATTTGGAGGCCAATATAAAGATTGTACAAAGATATTCACATTAGATATACCTAAGCGGAGGCAGATTGGTTTTAGCCATTTAAGGCGCAAAGTGCGAAGTGCAGGGCAGATCAGCAGAACGTGCATACGGTCCTGTATACTTGCATTACAAAAATTGCACATGTTAGATGAACCATGCCATTTGGAGAGAAGTACATTTAATGGCAATAGGTCATAACGAAGAAGGAACCAGAATCTTCTAATGCCATGGGGTAAGTTCCATAAAACATAGGTTTGGGCTTTTTTGGCAACATATGAGTTAAGGAGAAGATCACAACCCCCTTTTCCTTGTATTACGTTCTTATCAGTTAGAAAGCATAGTTCCCACGATGCCTGTTTTAACAGGATTTTTAGTTGTAATTGAGAGTGCAGGAACAAAGTACTTTCATCTAACCTCAGAAGAGTCACAGCTCTTCTGAAGTTCTTTACAAGTTGTGAAAACCCTTTAAAGTTGCCTAATAATTCACTTTTCAGTAGGGCTCTCATTGTCCCCGGTTCTGCTCTGGCAAGAGAGGCCACCCATCGTACCAGGGCACATAGACCCTGCACCCAACTGCCCCTTAGCCCAAATTCGAGTCTGCACGCAGCTAAAGAGCAATTAGTGTTTAGGGAAGACAGGGATCTTAAAAGTTTCCCTTCAATTTTATTGCAGAAATCCCAGAGCTTTAGTTCAATGAGTTCAATACCATAAAGAAGGGTAGCGGGGATCTTAGCCCTATATACTTCAAGCATACAGGCAAAGTGTCTTTTGCCGGTTGCTGAGTAAAGCGAATGTAAGCCTTTACCATGTGCTAGGGCCTTTCGGGAGCAGTGTTCAATGTGAGGCCTCTCGCTCAGGTTAGCCGCGAAGATTTTTCCCAAAAAGGTGTAAGTTTTAACGACCTCCAGTTTTTGGCCGCCGATGTGCCACCCGAAATTTTCCGAGCGGCACTTCTTTTTCCCCCCTATGCACATGATTTTACTTTTGGATATGTTAATCTTCATAGAGTGGGAAACTGCAAAGGCATGGAGAGCTTGCAACCTATTTGCCAGACCTTTAGGTGTTAAATCTAGAATGAGAATGTCGTCAGCGTACATCAAGCAAGAAATAGAGGCCCCCCCTATCACTGGAGCAATACCCTCGCAGACAGACACAGCGGCAGGTAAATCCTGCGTATATAGGGAGAACAAAAGGGGCGCCAGAAGACAGCCCTGTTTTAGGCCGTTTAGGGAAGGAATACGGTCAGAGAGACCCCTTTCACCCCCCTGCAGCACCCTACACCATGTTTCCGTATGTAATGTATGGACAAGGTCTAACAAGTACGGGGGTACTCCAAGAGAAGATAATTTTCTCCACAGCGTTCTACGATCCACTCTATCGAACGCCGTGGAGAAATCAATGAAGGCTGCATAAACAAATCCCCCTCTCACTTTCGTATACTTGTCCGATATCACATGCAGGGTGGTTAAATTATCTAGAGTGCCATGTTCCCTACGGAATCCCGTTTGTTCGAGAGGTAAAATATTGCTCTCGTCAACCCAGTCGGAAAGTAGATTTAAGAGACATTTCGCAAAAATCTTGCCGACTGAGTCGAGGAGAGCAATCCGGCGATAGTTACTAGGGATATCTCTTGCACCCTTCTTAAAGATGGGGACCAAGATACTACCCCTCCAAGATGCTGGTACCTTTTTCGAATCAAAACAGGATTTGAATAGAGGATGAAGAATTTTACTCCAAAGGAGAGGCTCCTGCTTCAGGACTGTCATGGGGAGTTCGTCCGGGCCCATTGCACCGGACGAGCGCATATTCTTTATGGCCGCTGCTATTATTTCCTCTGTAGGATACTTAATTTCTCCTTCAGAGATTAAATCAGGAAAGCTAGTATCCACTATAGTGCCATTCCCCCCATAAAGCTCCCAAATGTAGGAAGACCAAACATCTTCGGCAATAGGAATTGAACAAGGGGTTAATCTATTGCCACATCCCTTCCCGATTATGGACCAAAATTCACGGATCTTGCCATGCACTACTGCTTCCCTTAGGTTAATCCATACTAAGTCTTCCTTCTCCTTTTTTATTTTCGCCTTTAATCTAACTCTCTTTCTTTTTAACCTTGATACTTCTTTTTCCCGTTCCCCAGATCTACTTAAAAATTGGGCTCGTACTAATTTATTTATTTCTTTATTTATTGTGCTCAAAGCACTGGGCATGTATACCCGCTTCGGGGGACAACTAGCTTTTTTAACATCCAGGATAATGTTCCGCATGAAGTTTTCAAAACTGGCGATTTCTAGACCATACCAAGCATTCAGATCTGCTATAGTTTTACATAAAATAGTATGCACCCCAGTAATTGCAGATGGGTTCCAAAAGCATCTACCAGAGGAAGCATGAAAAGCTGTATCTTTACTATTAATAGACCATGATGCCGTACTAGGTGGTTTTAAGGAAATAGCCAGGAGGATTATATTGTGATCGCTCAATGTCGTGGGAACTATAATAAGGTCCAGGATGCGCGGGAATATATCATAATCCGAGATCGCATAATCAATTATGGAGGGCTTACAATAAGAATTATGCGTGAATTTCGCAGGTACGTCAGAGGGGAATCTCCCATTTAAAATAAGCCCCTCGACTGTCGATAATTCCTCGAGAAGAATCTTCCCTCTTTTGCTAGTTGCAATTTTATCTGGGAAGACGGATTGAGGGATAAAGTGCGCCTCTTCTTTGGCTTTGTTTCTAAAAAGGTTCATACTGGAGTTAGATATTTTACAATTTAAATCGCCCACTAATATGACTTGTGGAGAAGGTGATCTGTTTTTAATGAGGCCAATATATTGAAAAACCTGCTTCAATACAGAGTTAAAACACTCTTCTGGAGGAATATAAGCATTAATAATAACAACAGATGACATCTTAGGAAGAGTGGGAAGATTTGCTATGGTTATGGCTTGAAAGAGGTTACTTGGGTCAGTATACTGAGTAAATTTCCAGTTCACTTTATTTGATAGCAGGCACGCGATTCCCCCTTTAGCATGGCCTTTCTTGGAAGCAACAGCCGGAACTTCCAGCACAAAGTAGTCATTTCTAACATCAATTTTATTGGTGCACCAAGTTTCTTGAATACAAATCACGTTTGCACCCAACGTGAATAGTAACTCGAATTTCTCTGGACTACTGTGTATCCTGGCTGCGTTCCATGAAATGATTTTCAGTTGGTTATTAAAGATGCTGAAATAATTTGGGATTATCTGTGGATTTGGATGATAGAGCATTATGCAGCCAATTCCACCGATTAGAGTCCTCTATCAAAGAGGAATTCTGAATTAGTGGGAGTGGTTTTATCTGGGACACTAAACGTTTCCCTTTTGCTACCCAAATCTTTAAGTCTTTGAAGGATGAAACAACCCCAGTTTGTTTATCATCTTTTTGGGTCATCCTATGAGACGCGTCTTTATATCCGAAGTTCAATATTGGTAAGACATCAATGCCTGTGCATTGGAAACTCTCTGCCTGTTGCAGAACCAGATTTACAATTATTTTTGAGTAAAATTTAACCCTTATACTCGAAACACTATTTCCCCCTAACAAAGAGACTAACTCAATATCACTTGATTGAATAAGATGTAACTTATCCATTTCACTAAAGCGTTTGAGTAGCCATGTTCTATTTAATGGTAAATCATTATCAAATAGCGGAAAAAAAGCCAACACATTAGTGTCCACATAAGATATAGCCTCTTTTCGCTCAAGAGTGGGAAGTGGAGATTCTTCTACCCCAACTGTGATAGTAAAAGGAGAGGCCAGTGGGTTAAGTAACCCGGATTTAACTGGATTAACATTCCTTAAATCCGATTCAAGGGAGGGTTTTGAATCCACACCAACTTTTTGTGTTAGGTCCTCCCTAATCGTGGGTAGAGAGTTTCCAAGGGTCTCTGAAGTATGGGAGCTAAGACTGACTTCCAAAGCCACCCTTGCAGTTGATGGAATAGGTTCAGTGGCTTTATTTTCCCCATCACTTAGATGTAAAGAGTCTTGAAAAATAATCCGCCTCTGTCTTTTCTTCTTATGCTTTCGCACCGGTTTCCTTTTATTTCCTTTGTATTTTTTGTGTTTTCCATTTTTTTCCCTTACTTCTTGGTTAACCTCGGCAATTGTTTTTTTATTTTCCGCACAGAAGATAGGAAAAAGTTCTTGTGGTACTTGGCAGTCAAGGCTAGGCATAATTTCTTCCTCTATCTCTAGATCCACATTCATAATACAATTGGTTGCAGCAGTTATAGGTGAGCCCTTAGCAATATTATCGTGTGCTACAGCTAGTACTGGTTCAGGGACCTTTATCTTGGAGTTTTCTGTACACACCTCAGTTTCCCCCTTGTTCAGGTTAGTAACATGCGACAAGATTGGGGTGTTCTTCTTTTCCGGTGCTTTTTGAACTAGATTTTCCAAGATTTGTGTGACAGAGTCCAAGATGCAGTCCGAGCTGCCTACAAATTTCCCCAGTAGGAACAATATAGAGGCTAACAGGTGTTCCAAGGCTATCAGGGATTCCGATAGAGGTTTGTCTCCAGCCCCGACTGTAGGACAACTGCCCGAGAGATTGAGAATCGGACTCCTAGAAGTACTTAATAAATCAGACATACCTTGTTTATTTACAGAGGGGGTGCTACTATAGAGTTGGAGCCCAGATGGGGTCGCCCCTCCTAAGGGTTTATTAATTTTCGGAGCATCCGGGCTGTCAGGTTTCACATAGCGGCCACAGAGTTCGAGGTCAATAGAAAGTGGTAGTGAAGCCTGACCATCCATGCTGTTCAGGGGTGACTCCAAAAGAGGGGCAGAGTTATTAACTGGATTGTCGTTAAGAGAGAGTGCAAGAGAATCAACAACCCCACCCTCCTCAGAGTGCGCAATACAGGGAGTGTCTGTGAGTATCATCTGTGATGGCTCAGAGATTACAGGAAGAACGTTGATATCTACAGCTTGAGTATAGTTATCTTGGTTGTTTTGGGCTGTAGTATCATTTCCACCAGCCATTAAGAGTTTATCCACCGGTTTTTCCCATAATTCAAAGAGCTGGCATTGACCCTTTAGCAGCTGGTTATTCACCGATTTATTTCGCTAGGGATTTGATTTTGTTTTGGCACAGGTTCTTCCTCCCACCATTCTCCCAGAGCGAAGTTTTTTGGTCATCTTTTACAGCAGGCTTCCCACGCTACGTCGTTTGTGAAAATAAAATATTCCAATATGAGAGTAGTTAAAAGTTAAATATGCACAATGTTAAATTGTGAAATAAAATAATTACAGCCAGCGTTCATGTACTATAGATGGTGAACAGGCAATAGCCCTCACAACTGATGTGATCACTTCATCCGGACCAAATAGAGTGACGTATGGAATTTAAAATAAAAATAACGGGGCCCAGCCCGGCCTACCTCGGCCACAGAGGGCCCGCCCTTTGCCCGGGCTTCGCCCAGCGTCCCGCGAGACGGGGGTGACTCCGTATTTCTGCGCCTCCTGGCGCGAAACTGACGCGGCCGATGCCGCTAGGGCTGCTGGGAGCTGTAGTCTGCTTGCCCCAGCCCGGCGCTCCACTCGGTGTTTCTGCTGCTGCAGGAGCGAGGTCAGGGAGCGGGAGGCGGGCGGGCAAGGATGCTGGTGATATTTTCCTCAGAGCAGCGTTTGGCGTTTCTCACGGAGCACAGTTCAGGTAACGCTTTTTCATTCAACACCCCCTCGACCGGGGTGACTCCGTATTTCTGCGCCTCCTGGCGCGAAACTGACGCGGCCGATGCCGCTAGGGCTGCTGGGAGCTGTAGTCTCCTTGCCCCAGCCCGGCGCTCCACTCGGTGTTTCTGCTGCTGCAGGAGCGAGGTCAGGGAGCGGGAGGCGGGCGGGCAAGGATGCTGGTGATATTTTCCTCAGAGCAGCGTTTGGCGTTTCTCACGAAGCACAGTTCAGGTAACGCTTTTTCATTCAACCTGTAGCGCTGTAGTATTTATGGTTATGTTTCTACTTCTGTCTACCCCCTGGGCATAACCACCGGTGCGAGCTGCCTGTGAGTGCCTCTCGTGATGCCTCGAGGTGCCTCTTGCTGCTCTTGCTCTTGCTGCTCTCTGTTGGTCCAGCCTCAGCCTCAGCTTCAGCATTTGCCACAGCCTTGAAGGTTGGCAGGTAACCCCTTCTTCCCGGCTCCTTCCTGATTAGGCTGCCCCAACCCTCCCACGTCGGTAAGGCGGAGAGGCGGCAGTCTCACTCCGCTTGCGACTCCACTCGCAGCTCCTTCTGTGAACAAGGTGGGGGGGGAGATGCCAGCAGACCCCGCTCACCTGCTCTTCAGACTCTCCCCAAGCAGTGCACCGTGCACCAAAGTGGGGAAAAATGGGAAAAATGCTTGCGGGACCGCCCGCTGATCGTGGCTCCGCAGCTACTCACACCAGGCTCGCTCCTGGCTTTTCTCCTGCCGTGGTGCGGCCACGGCCGCGGTTCACCCGCTCCTGGCTGTCAGCGGCGGCTACTGGGGTTTGAGGATGCAGAGTTCTTTTCCAACCCGCAGCGCGACCGCGACTCACCTCTCCCCCGCTCCTGGCTGTCGGCTTCTACGGGGAGCTTGAGACTGAGACTGAGGTTGAGATTAGTGAGCGGTGCCTCTGCTCCGCGCTGCTCCTGCTCCTCGTGCAGAATGGCTGACTGACTGGCTGTACAGTACACCTTGAAAGCTGTTGTTGCCGAAGTCTCACAAATGGCTACACTGTGTTGTTATTTTTTTTAATAACTGAGTTAATGAATTTAATAAAATTAATAACACTAACAAGTGTGACCGCATAGTAATTTATATATTATATTTGTTTGTTTTTACTTGTAGTAATTGAACCACAACAAGGAATGCAATGTTTCACTGATGTTCTTCTTGCTTCTTTGCTTTTAGGTGCACAAAAAGAGGTGGAGACAACATCACCCATTGTACTGCTAGACAGAAGTCCTGCTGCCCATGATGTCACATGATGTGTGACCACAGGCATATCTTCAACTTGCACCACTGCATGCTGCTGACCTCTTGCAGATGGCCCCAAAGAAAGGTACCAGTTGCAGTACCAAGAATGTTTGGCAGTGAGAAGAAGGCACTGCCACTTACCAAGACCGGTATGTCGTCCTAGACTTTTTTTGGGAAACCAAAATTTGCGCCTGCACTAGCGGCGTCCAGGGAGCAAGCTGGGAGAAGCACCCTCGCATCAGTGACCCCACCCCACCAACCTAGACCCAAGTCGATGTCTGCCACAGAGGCAGCCATTCTAATCACGAGTCCAATGCCGACAAGCAGGGATGTTGAAATGTACTTATTGCAAAGTGGTACCCCATCAATGCAGGAATCTCAGATAAGTGGGCGACAACAGCCGCAACCACCCCCAATAGTAGTTGACCTCCCGAATTAGGGGCAGTTCAGGAGATCGAGCTTCCTGCAGAGGAAGAAGAGCAAGCCACTCTTTCAGAAGATCCATTGTCTTCCAGATCCCCAGCAAGAAAAAGAAGAGTTAGTCCATCAACTTCTTCTGCAAGCTCCTCTTCTGATGATTTATACGCCACTTGGAAGCCTTCTCAGTCTGAGAGTGAGACACGCCACAAGACACGGCTAGGAAAAAAGAAGGTTCCCGAATGCCTTGGAGATATAGAGGTAGATGTAGAAGAGGAGCATGATGACGAGCCAGTCATCATGGACATTAGTCCCACCCCAGTGGAGACCCATTACCTCATCCCAAATTGCTGTAAGGGACGTTCACGGATACCACCAACACAGACCATACCACCAACACCACCTCCAGCTTCTACATTTCGCCGGCAGCGACCTACATCCAACACAACCACCTCAGTAGAAGTAGGAAATGCAGAGAGTCAAACTGCATGCCTACCTACCAGTTCACCCGACATTGCAAGTGGCTCCAGCAGCACCAGAAAGTTGACCTCCCCAGTTTGTGACTTCTTTTCAGTTAGCAGCAAGGAGGTGAATATTGCTATATGATCTATATGTGGACAAGGTGTTAGTCAGGGTAAGTTTGGTACAAACTATTATACCGGAGGCCAAACAACCTATCTGAGAAAACACCACTTGATCCAGTGGGATCCGCACCTAAGCAGCCAAAAAACTGCATGTGTTATTGGTGGAGGGGATGAAGAAGAAGATCCGATCAAGGTGGAAGGTGAACAAGATGGATACATTTTCTTTGTTACACAAAGCAGCCCTTTCCCCAGCAGTGCAGTGGTACCGCTCACATCACTATCAGTAACATCGCATTGGCAGAAGAGTCAGGCTCAGATATCAAGGGTTCCCAGGCAATAGAGTACCGCAACGAAAAAATGTGAATTGAGTCTAACATCTGGCGTCGAAAAATCACCTTCATCAATGGCACCAGAGAAGAAACAAATCCAGGCTACCATTCTCAGCATGTGTAGGTTGGAGGGGCAGTACGAACGCAACCACCCAAACGTGAAACTGGTTAAAATATTAGCGCTGGACTTCCTCTCAAATTTGTGGCAGCCATCTGCCCGAAATGGAAGGCTGCAGCTGGTCCTATTTTGCCAGAGTTGCTGTTCCAGCACTACATCACGATGTGTTGGAATTGCTTGGACAAGCTTTGCAGCAGAGTGCTCTTCACACTATTCACATGGCAACAGACATGTGGACCAGTTGCCAAACCACTGATTACATGTGCATCACTTCACACAGGATCTCTTTTGTGGGGGTTAGAGAAAAGATATCTGAAGAAGGTGTTGTTGACACTGCTGAGATTTTTAATGCCGTTCAGAAACATGCAACTGTAGCTTTGTTCACCATGGAGAAATCTCATACAGCTGCAAACACTTTGACATCAAAGTCTTTGAATGACTGAGGATCATTCAATGTGAAAATAGAATGCAGGTAAAGCACTTATCCAGGAGGTGCCAACACATTGGAACTCAACTTATTACATGCTAGAATGTCTATTTGAGCAGTGCAGACTAATCAATGAACATGTCATGCAAAGATGGGGATGCTACTGGGAAAGGCATGATCATTGAGGTAGACCTATGGGGCCTAGTTAAATGCCTGACAGAGATGCTATTTCCTTTTGAGGTCTTCACGCCTGAAGTCTGCAAGGAGGACTGTACTATGAGCCAAGCTATCCCATTGTTGCACATGCTACGGGAACAGCTGAAGGAGGTGTCTGCAATGTACGCAGAAGTGGAGGCAAAAAATAGAAGCATATGAGTTGGTGGAGAGCTTAACACTTCACTTATCTGAAAATACAAGGGTGCAATGAGGTATTGTGTCGTACACCCATTACATTTTTGCCATAATTGTGGTTCCATGGTACAAACCATTATTGCACACTTTCATTCCTTTCTCAGACTGGGATGCTTCCAACTACAAAACTTGGATAGCTGTGAAAGCCAGTCAGCTAGAATAAGAACACCAGGGATTAGAGGCCCGCTACTCCAGGGCAGCCGGCTTCAAGTTCAACTTCAGAATCTGAGGGCAGTGCGGTTGGCTCCCAGCAGCCAAAACTGCCAACAACACCAAGAACAATATCAACAATAACAAGAACAGGAGCATCAGCCCATAAATTGGCACAGAAATTGTTTCTACAGCAAGGGCTTAAGTCCAGTCCTGAGGCAAAGGCAGAAAAGGCAGAGCGAAGCGGAGCACCCATAAGCATTGAGTGGATGGTCCAGGCCTATCTGGATGACCCATCAGAGGTCTGGTTTGATCAAAACCCATTGCTGTATTGGTATGGGAAAAGGCACCAATGGCCAGTGCTCAGCAGGCTGGCAATAAGATATCTGGCTTGCTCTGATGCAAGTGCCTCTTCTGAGCCTGTTTTCAGTGCTGCTGGTGCCGTTCTGACAGTGAGAAGTACCAGTTTATCACCCAAAATGTGGAAAGGTTAACCATTATCAAAATGAATCAGCACTTTGTACTACTGGATTACACCATAGCTGTAGTAGCACAGCAGGAAGATGATAATGGTGACTCAGGTCATGGAAGTAGTGTTTTTTGTGACCTACTTCTGGGTGAACCATCAGAATCTGAGGATGAGCTCTACTTCCCTGAGAACTAGGCTCTTTCAATTTCCGGTTACTTTCTTTCTTTCTTCGACACACCAAAAGCAGATATAGCTAAGGAACATTATTTATTTTATTATTTATTTGTGTGTGTGACTGTCTTACCCGGAGTGCGGGTATTTGGCAGCTGTGAAAAGATCGTTGGGTAAAAGGGTAGTCAAACGGGCGGGTACGTCTGTGACAAATGCGGAGCCTGAAAGTGCAGACCCCAGCCGGTGCTCGTCTCGTCGAAAGAGTGAATCCGAAGAACTTTTCACAGCTGCCAAATACCCGCACTCCGGGTTGGAAGTATCAGCGGACACTTGATACCGCCTCCACGCTTCTTAAGCCCTGAAGAGTCACAGGCATTGACCTGTTGACAAAACACGTGGTGGCTGGCGTTGTTTTTCTCATGAACATCTTCACATAAACACCAATAAGAAAACCACCGGTGTCGACAATATCATATTTATAATATTGTATCAACTGCTGAATGTAATACGTGTGCCCAGGTTTTGTTCATTTTGCTGAGAGATGGGCTTTTAGCTCCTCGCTCATTCAGGGGTTTCGGGTATCCCCCTGTCCTGGCAGCACCACAAGCTTGTTTTCTATACTATTCAGTCATTTCCTGTTAAAGCTACCTGCCCGAGCGCCACTTACCTGCTACCCCAAAACCCTGTGCAGAATCCAGATTGTTACATAATATTTGAAAACTTCCCTGCAAGTAGGAAGCATGCTTGCTAATATTTGGGAATGAAATATTAGCTATAGCATAGAACACAGAAGTAATATTAAAAATGTATAATTTTAATATTTGCTCACCTAGCCCCGCAACCTCAACTCCAAGCAGGTCCTGCTCTTGGTCCAGGATGTCGGACCAGCGGCGCGCCCACCGCTAATGGGTGCACCGGACCCCAGAGCAGCAGTGAACTGCCCGGTGCACCCTCGCCCAGCACTGCTGGCCCTCCCGCATCCTGTACCCGGACCCAGGCCTGCTGCCTGCTGCCGGGGTGGAGGGGAGGTGGTAGTGGATATCGAAAACCAGCACTGCCACCTCCACCTTCAAAAAAAAAAGGCAAGGGGCAACACCCCTTCCTGGCGCCGCCTTGCGCAAGGAAGCATGCCGCACTTTGGTGCACCCTTATCTGCCATGGGGCTGGGGGGGGTAAGTGGGAAAAAAAGAATACGAAAAAAGAAAGGACTGGGGGTAATAAGAAAGTAGGAAAGCTAAAAAATAAAGTACAAAACTCACCAAAAACACACAGTGAGGTAGAAAAAAACACAAATACACACTTAGAAAGACAAAGGGTTAGACAATAATTAAAAAAGATGGGAAAAAGGATTACAGAGATTATGGAAGGATGAAAAAGTAGTATCCAGCACCATCAACAGAGTAAGAAACAAGATGGCCGCGCCCATGTGCGACCGCCTGGTGTAGTTGACACAATATTTCTACCCGAACACGAAATCCATATTGACGTATGGCGGAAAATGTCATGCGAACAGGCGGGACAAGCAGCTCCGCTCGATCGCGGGACTCCGCGTAGTGTGGCAGAGATTTTTTGCAACTTTGCGGATTCTGCTAAGCGCCACTACATGAACTCTGCCTAGCCTTATTCACTACAGACTCCATTCCAACTATTTGCCACAGGTAGACAGGGTACCCCTTATTGTCTAGCTGTATCGATTGAACAGAGGGGCTGCAAATTGACCTAATGAGGCACCAGGGGGTTCCCATGGGCTGACGTCAAGGGAGTATACTTAGACCCACAGCAGAGACACAATGCCAGATGCCACAATAGCACTGATATTCAACTACAACATTCAGACTTGGAACATTCAGGGCATGGCCATGCATCGCAAATGCCATACGATCCACGCCTATCTCAGACATTGTAGCATACAAATTGCATACCTTCAAGAGACACACTCGACCTGCGTAGAACTCATAGAACTCATGAATCTACGTAAATGGTGGCAGGGCCAGAAATATGACACAGTCTACTTAGCATATGCAAGGGGTACACTAATATTGATAACACCGGGGGTCCCACTACAGGTAGTCTCAAGCAAGGTAGACCTGAGAGCTGTTATTTTATCCTTGAGAGACAGCTTGATAGAGACCCTCTGAACATAGTGTCACTATACGCACCTTACTTGGATCACTCCGGCTTTCCAGAGCGAATAACCCCGGTATTACTACATGACCCACTGTCGCCGTACACAAGGAGGGGTGACTTTATTCATGTTCTACACATAAACACAGACTGATAGACATTGCCACTACGTGGAACTCCTGCACCAGAACGTCACACTACTTCCAGCAATGGTCAGATAATAAGTAGATGTGGGATATATGGAGGGGAAGGAATCCAACTTGCAGAAAATATTCTTTCTATTCTCAGGTGCACTGACTGCACTATCATGCTACACAAGACAATAGATGACATGGAATGCCTAACCTGCACTATATTGAACCACAATCCTCTTAAAATGACAGTACAGTGGGTTAAAAGCTGGGACAAGTTTCCCACCCGAAGACTTTGACCTGAAGTACTCCAGGATATGCCCTTCCGTGATAAAATCGGAACTCATATCTCTGACTATTTTCCAGAAATCAAGGGTTATGCCCAATCTAGGTAACGGAGTGGGAGGCCTTCATTGTAGTGTTAAGGGGACACTGCATCACTACCACATGGGGATGTGAAACAAACCTTAGGGACAGATATTATACAAACTGAAACTGGAATGCGACAGTTTGAAACAGAAATACTCACAACTCTGCACAGGGTTACGGGGCTGAGTGCCTTACGTCGTAAACACACAGAAATTTTAACCAGACTGGGAATGTTGGTCTACAGGGACTACACAACTTGATACCATGGAGGGGGAGATATGGCAGGGGAATTGCTGGAATGGCTGCTGAAGGAGGACCTGATATAGCACTGCCATCGTGACCTGATGGTGAGGATGTCACATCACAAGCAGACATAAACACAGCCTTCCAAGACTATTACACCAGGATATACACAGAGGACCCTGAATTGACCAACTACCAGCATACGTTCAAGACATACCGGTACCCAGCATTGACCCTCTGCAAAGCAGTGAATTGGAAGAAACAATTGAGATAGAGGAAATAAGAACTAACGTAGCACAGATGGCACAAAAAAAACAGTAGGAACCGATGGGCTCTCAATTGATCTTTAGTCATCTTATAGCACCCACTTATTCCTGAAAACCGCTTCAGCTGTACACTGAAGTGCTTGGGAAGGAAATATTCCCACAGTCCCTGAGGAAAGCACTAATTGCGGTACTTCCATAACCTGCCTGAGACCCCACAGATGTGAAATCATGTGGACCCCTATCCCTACTAAATCTAGTTTATAAAAATACTATGGAAAGTTTTTGCGAACAGACTACTACCATTGGTGGGGCCTTAGTCCATTTGGACTGAACTGGATTTATCCCTGATAGGAACACATTCTTAAACATAACCTTAAAGTAGACAAAACAATCAGGGCCTGGCCTGGCCATAGCGGGCAACAGGCATTTCCCCGGTAGGCCGCTAGCCCTGGGGGGCTGTTTTTGTTATTGGGGGTCGGCATTATGGACTGCCTGTAACAAAATCGCCCGAAACTAGCCCTCGCAAACTGCTCGGCTCCACGCCCCCTCACCACAGGGGGTGGCGGCCAAGCAGTTTGCCAGTGCCGGTTTCTGTTCCCGGTCCGGCCCTGAATACAATTGCCAATTTGGATTACCTGTCAGTTGATATAGAAATGGCATTCAATACACTTGGTTGGCCTTACCTCCCAATGGTACTTGAGAAAATGGACATGGGCCTGACCTTTCTGGGATGGATCTGGACGCTCTGTAATCAACCGTCAAACACAGTTAAGATGGGTAGGACCATACCAGATCACCTCATAATAGACATGGGCATCCTCTAGGGCTGTATGCTGTCCCCATTGTTATTTGTGCTAGCCATGGAACAACTGGTGTGCTTGCTTCATGCAAAGGCAGTTGAGTGGGAGATACACCCAACCGGACGCTGGCACATAATCTCACTATATATAGACAATGCCCTGATTTTATAACGTAACACGCATGAGTCAGTGACACAACTTGAGGAGATGCTGAAACCTTTAGTAAGTTATTGGGCCTTCAAATTAACATGGCCAAGTCCTGCCTATTCCATCTACGATTTATACCAGTCCCTCAATGGACAGAAACTCTCTCAAGCTGAGACACTTTCAAATATTTTGGTGTACAGATATACCATAACATACTGGCCAAGTCCTATGATTGATCTGTAGCTCAATGCTATTTTGTATTTCCCTCCCGCTTTTGTCGGTAGGCTGAGTAGCGATAGTCAAAATGCTAATACTACCTAGACTATTATACTTTTTTACTGCCTTACTGCTCTTTTTTCCGGATGCTGCATGGTCTCCTCTCTGATCTTACAGAGAGACGCAACAGGAAATGAGTGGTGCTACATGAGGTACAGCTTCCAATGACTGAGGGTGGCCTAGAGATCCCCAACCATGAGGTGTACTATGTGGCAGCACACCCACAATGGCAAATGAAAGGCTGGAGGAAGGCCCAAATGACTAAACACAAGAAGTAGCATGACTTTTGGGTGACACGTCTATCCTGACCTACCTCCTACACCCCACTGGAGAGAGGTTGGCAGGCACTGAATTGATGAAAACAGCGAGGTCCTGATGGCATCGGTAATGCATGCTATTAGAGGCCCATTTCCATATACCCCTCAACTGGGCCTGTGGGCATTGCCTTAGGCCCACAGAAATAATGAGATGGCACGGTGTTCAAATATGGAGGGAGGCGGGAATGACCCAGGTGGGCGACCTGTTTGTTGATGGGAAACTCAACACATTCCAGGCCATGGTTGATATTTACGTGATAACACAGGGCCTGTTACTTACCTACAATGCACTCACACATATTATTCACATGCACTGGGGCATTTGACAGGCTGAACCACCCTCCTCTTGCTTTTAGAGGGTCTCCTTGCACATGGACAGAAGAGCAGTGACAACACTGTACTCCCTATAGCTCTAACATTCATATAACTCAAACCCCAGCAACAAAACCAAATTGGAGGGTGACATTGGGTAAAGAGTTTTCACCCAAGCAAAGGGGCAAGATTGCAGCATATGTCAGCCAGGTATCCCAGAATTTGCGATTCTGCTGAGCACAGTTCCGATATCGCCGTGTGAGAGGGAATCCCTGATACGGCTGTTTGATCTTATCACATAAATATATCCCACTAATTAGCCAAACACATTGAAATCAGATCATAACGGATAACCTTACCAGAGTTGGATGCTATCACTACATCGCTCTGGTTTCTGAAGAGTTATATCACAATATAATCTATTGGAGGCTCTAAATGTAAATCCTCCTGTGTATCCGGCATTAAACAGTGCAGGCGCGATAGCCTCAAAAGCTATCAGAGATATAAGGAAATCACCTCTGATCTATTGTGCCCCTCCCCCCATTTTTCCTGACGAAGGCACGGTCCTGTGCCGAAACGCGCGTAGATATCAACAAGTTGTGATCATTGTGCCACATTGTTCTTTGATGATTAATAGTTATCTTCTTTGTGAACAACATCTAAATGACAAGCTGTATAAAAATGTTTTTATTACATTTTGCTGACTATTGTGTGAATGCGATCTGTATGAGTTAGTATGAATGAGGTGATTTTTTATATTGAAATGAATTTGTTATATTTAAATAATAATAAAAATATTTTTCACTATATACAGACAAATAGTGATTGTTGGTTCTCTCTGTGCTTTTCATATATTCTGTTTTGTGAATAGTTGAACATCCATTGATGTTGATATTGTTGTTGCCTTAAGTTCTTACACTTGATTCATTATCTCTGCCTTAAGGAACTGTACCCATTAGCTGGGGCCTCTTTCTTTACAACACAATTCAACTATGTCCATCAATATAACTCACCTTGCACCACATGCAATGTATATTCGTGGGGTGCCCAAAGTATATCATCACTGCCAACAGACAAATGTGGAGTTCTACCTTATGCTGTGGAACTGCCAGTGCTGCAACCCACATGGGCATCAGTAATTACAACCAAATCTAAAATAGTGGACTGCCAGATACTGTGTATGCCTGATCCTTGCCTGCTGGGGCTCATTACATGAACTAAAAACAATAAACTGAGTAATGTTCAAGAGGCATATAGCAATAGCTTGGAAAAGGAATGCACTCCGGACGTGGACTGGGGACTTGCTAAAGTGGGCAAAGGCAAAATAGGGGGTGGGTGATAAATTCCATTCAGCCAGTGAAGTTGACACAATTTTAGCAATCTGCGTTCCACATGGAAAGCAGAGTTGTGGCCAAATTCCACCAGGTGCCATGTGACGTAGTTATGTCTTGCCAGTGGTAAATTGGTGAGTGAATGAATGAAAAAATAAATAAATAAATTGGTGAGTGAGTGAGATTTGTGATCTCCAAGCAATATTTTTGGTCTCTAGAAGGGCACCTTGTGAAATTTCCCCATCGTGGGTGAGCCGACCATTTGTGGTCAGAAAGCTGCCACTCAAGTAGAAAAATTAGCTCGAGAAGCAGTGCCCTATGATTCAACGTGAGTTGTATTTGGGGCTGATTTTTCAGCACGAAAGGATGTTGCAGCACTAGAAATCAGCACGAGAAGTGCAACATGACTAATTCTGCTCATTCGTGGAATCTCACACAGTTTTCATGTAAGTCTGTGAGTTCCACCCACCCCTAAGCAGAAGCTGATACACTAAAAATGATTAGGCTGAAGAAAGGCTAATGTGGGATGTATATTTTGGGAAACTAGAGGCAAAGAACAATGTCAGAATGCCTTAAATATATGACTCAATCATCCCATTGTTACTGTACAGACCTCTGTAGATACCCTGTGGGAGGAATGCAGTGATGTGCCATGTGGTGCAGGAATGAGGGGGTGAACTGGTGCTCTGTACATACCAGATATACTTTGTTAATTATACTGTATAATTGCATAGTTGATACGTTATTAAAATGCAATAAAAAGAAACACCTTTCAAATCTCTTAGATTAGCTTTAAAAACCTCTTTAAAAAAAGAAATGGTGGAATGTAGACTTCGTTTCTGACTTAGGCTCCCAATCAGTGAAGTTTTTTTCCGCATCTAATTAAAATAAATACCAAGCTGCTTAGGTTCTGAAATACCACGATAAATGTAATTTGAGATTGAATGACTTCCTTAAATAACTAAGGCCTAGATGTACGACCATTTTTTGCAGACGCAAAAGGGAAATCAACCTGTTTGCGACAGTGGAGGTATGTACAAACGCTAATTTGTTTTCTGTAAGAGCTTGTAATGGGCGCTTTCAGGGGGATAACCCAGGGAAACCAACCTATAGAGGAATGGGCCACGCATCTGTAATAGACTATTTTTTAGTCAGTATGGAATTGTGGCACAAAGTTCTCGACTTTAGTGTCACCCAGCACACAGAAAGCGATCACAATCATCTGAGTATTGGGATGGATTTTAGAAGGAGGGAGGCGTATTCGCTGGGCTACTATTAAACAGTCCAGCAAAAATATGGCAAAAATGTACAATAGCATAATCCCATTGCTTGAAAAGGTTAATAGCATCGTAGAAAATCCTTTAGAGAATAGTGGGGGAGTAGACCTTGGTGGAATCCATAAGGAATTAGTCGCAACTCTTGCAGATTCTTTTTATAAGTCAAGGCCCACCAAGGCCCACCAATCCCAAACTCTTGGGAGACAGAAACCCCTGGTTTAACAAGGGCTGCAGGGATGCGAAGTGTACACTGCTTTCGGCCCTTAAACAAGGTAACAGGCTCTATGTCACTGAAGCAAGACAGGCCTACAAAAAAAATATTTTTAATGCAAAATCAGAGTGGGAAGTAGAACGATGGCAGGCCATTCGGTCTGCACTCGTTGCGAAAGATTTAAGGACCTTCTGGAATTTAGTTCATACAGGGAAACCAGAGGGTAAGACTACCATTGACTTAAACATTCCCGAGGAAGCATGGTCTCTATATTTCAAAGAACTTTATTCCAACCCCCTAATTGAGAGAAGTGAAGTCCCAGTAAGTCTCTTGGCCCCTGGCCCTACGTGGTGTATACCAATTGGTTGTAACCAAGCTGCAACCGAACAAAGCACAGGCTTGGACAGGATACCAGTTGACCTCTATAGAGATGAACAGAACGTGTGGGTACCCTATCTTTTATTATTATATAATGCTACTCTTCAGGGCTTACCTGTTCCATGTACGTGGATGGGGCGGAGATCATCCCCATCTACAAAAAGGGTTCGCTGCTTGAACCAGCTAATTATAGGCCCATCAGCCTTATCGATGTGACACAGAAAATGTATTCTAGGCTCCTTTTACAACGTTTACAGGACTGGATTAATGACAATAATATTTTGACCCCGCTATAAGTGGGTTTCAGGGCCAGAATTTCAACTATTGATCAACTATTTAGATTCCAGGTACTCTGCTGGAAGCATGTTCTTGAAGGGGGTAGCCTATATCTAACCTTCGTGGACCTGAAGTCAGCATTTGACATGGTGGACCGTAACCAGTATGGAACCTATTACTAGCAATGGGGGTTCCACCATATCGATGCTACCAATTCAAACAACTCCACGAAGGGACATACGCTAGAGTACGATTCGGCAAGTATGGCCAACTAACGGGCCCGTTCCCGGTAGAGAAGGGGGTAAGGCAGGGCTGTGTGCTCGCCTTGAACCTCTTTTCCCTTTTTCCTAATGGGCTGATAGAAGATCTCCTTGCTATTAAGGATATAGACTCCCCAAAACTGGCCTCTCAAAGATTTCCAGCACTTATGTTCACGGATGACACCCTGCTGCTCTCGAAGTCATCAATGGGTATGCAGCGGATGTTGAACCAGTTAATCAATTTTTGTAATAAAAAAAACCTGTTTGTTAACATCAATAAGACTAAGTACATGGTCTTTAATGCCAGTACTACTAATTGCCCCCATCCGACGATAGAGGGCAGACCCCTTGAAAGGGTACCCACTTTTGATTATTTAGGCTTATCTCTGAATGATAAAATGGGGTGGGGTTCCCATAAGGCAAAGGCCAACTTAAAACTAACTCAGGAAGTAGGGGGGATTTTAAAAGTTAAAAAAAAATGTGTTTTAAAAATAGTAAGCCGACCGCTTGAAAAATATAAAGTCCAAGCCAGGTCGTCGTCCCTATATGGGGCAGAACTATGGGGCCATACATCATCAAACAATCTAGCAATCACTGAAAACAACTTTATTAGGCAAATTATGACCTTGCCAAGAAATACACCGTTAGTGCCGCTAAGGCTGGACTTAAATATCCGGACCCATTGCTCTACTGGAGGAGGCTGTGGAGTACTCCTGAGCTGGCGAGCTGTAAGGAGAAATTGAGGGTGGTAATGGCATCCCTAGGGGCAGGTAGGATTCCTTGGCTATCATTTGTAAGGCAGGCTTTTACTTTGATTGGCCTGTAGAACCTCTGGACTAATCCCGAGGTTTTTTTATCCAGCCATTCCTAAGAAAACATTGGCACATATGATAAAAGATCACAATTTAATGAAAGTATTTCGCTCAGTGAATACTTCAATTCTAACGTATGGTTTCTTGGACTTTAAGTCATATTATGGCTTTGAACAGGAAATTGATGTCATACAACCTACATTAGGGAAGAAGCTCCACCTACAATTTAGATATGGAACCTTGCCTTTGTATGCATCCACTGATAGGTGGACGGGAGGTCCTGTTCGTCTTTGCCCAGGATGCCAAAAGGAGGAGGAAACTCCTGTACATGTGTTGTAATCAAGACAAAATTGTAAGTTGGAGTTGAATTAAAAGGGTTTATTTAAGGATAAAATCAGGATAATAAAACCCACAAGAAGAGACAATAGAAAGCGATGCTGTCGTGTCCAGTTAACAGAAAATCATGACACGACAGCACACATCAATAATAGAATACAGAACACTAAGTATGTCATGGAAGAATAGCAAAGTAATTAAAGGTACAGATACAACATCTCCCTTCCATAAACAAAAGAAGAAAAGCAAATAAAAGTATATACATTAATATAAATAATAATCTTTAAACTTTGTAGGAATAACAATATTTCTCTTTCCATAAGTCTGATTCAAATCAGATCTAGATTTAGAGGAAACATTCGTTTCTTCTAACAAACCTTCCGCAAAACCATCAGAAGAATTCAAATTTTCATTTAAAACTGAATTACTGTTCTCACCCCTTTCCAAACTGTTACAAGACTGAAAACGTGTCTCATCAACATGTGAATTCTGTAGTGGTTGTTCTACAACATCTGAATCTTGTAGTGGTTGTTCTTGATTCAATAAGTCTTTATAACACAAAAAAAAAGAATTGTCCAAATAACCTTTTCCATCAACCTTTTTCAAATAATGTCTTTTTGAAAAGGTTCAATCTTAATAATTGCACTTTTGTTCCACCAGCCCTTGTTTTTAATCATTACAGATGAATTAGAAGCTCTAACGACCTGTTGAGGCAAAGAATACTTAGATTCACCTTTAACAACTTTTTTGGTTTTCTGATAATCACCCAATCTCCGGTTTCAAATTTACAGTTACCTTGAGGGGAAATCCTATTACCTAACTTGTACTTTTTTTCAAAATTATCTCTTACACAATCATCAATAGATCTCATAGAAGTATGCCCATCTATTTTTTTTAAAGTAGACGAACCTTTTTCAAAAACTGGTTTGATTATATCATTTGCATCTCTACCCTTCAATAAGAAAAAAGGTGTAAAACCAGTTATTGAATGTGGAGTGTTCAAATAACTCCAAACCTTTTGTTTTATATGTTTCTTAACATCCATGCCTGATGACAAAGCTCCTTGAAAAATGTGTTAGCTCTCTCAACCAGTCCATTTGCAGCTGGAAAATACAAAGGACTTTTAACATGTTTAATATCATGCTTACTTAAAAAATCAACCATTCTTTTTGATACAAAATGTGTACCATTATCGGACCCTAATTTCTTTGGAAACTCTTCAACAGAAAAAATCTTCTCTAAAAAATCAATTACAACTTCTGTACTTGGAAATTTTACAAAATCATACGAAACCCATTTCGAATAATAGTCAGTCAAAGCAATTACATATTTCATATCTTCTCCAAAGATATTATATGGTCCTGAAAAATCTATTGCCAATTTTTCCCATGCTTGATCTGGCAATAAATTAGTAGAAGTTACAGTTCTTTTACTCTTCCAATGCTTGTCAGATAAAAGGCATTCAGGACATTGGTTAACAAATTGATCAACAAATGAATCCATGCTAGGCCACCAATAACATTTTCGTAACATTTTCTTAGTACCAGACATACCAGGATGTCCAGAATGCGCTCTATTTACAAGACCTTCAATCAAAAATTTTGGTGGTACAAAAAGTCCACATCTAGTGATAAATTCATTCTCCAGACTTAACTCAGATGAAACTTGTTGAAAAGGTACCAAATCCTTACTAAGATTTCTTAATGCAGGCCATCCATTTCTGATGTATTCTTTGACCTTTAACAGATTTACATCATTCTTGTAACCATCCAACCAATCATTTTCTGTAAAACATCCCAAATGTTAAAACACCGCCCAGACCTACACAACTGGCATCTACAGTGACAATACACTTGACTCCACAAGAAAAAGGTTTTAAAGCTGTAGCATTCTTGATCATTACTTTTACTTTTTTAAATGCTTCTTCATGAATCAAAGACCATTCATATTTCTCATTCTTTCTGGTTAAACATCTGAGTGGTTCAACCACAACTGCATAACCATGCACGAAACGTGCATAGTACTCACTAAGTCCTAAAAAAGATCTTAGTGAGTCCTTATCAACAGGAGCCGGTGCAAGCATAATCGAATCAATAAGGTTCTGTTTAGGTTTTATACCTTCTTTTGTAATTGAGTGCCCTAAATATTCCAATTCTTGAACCAAAAAAATTGCACTTTTCTTTAGGTACAGTCATCCCTCTCTTACTCAAGATGCTTAACACTTTTTCCAAAATTTTATTATGCTCATCTACTCCTTTCCCAAAAATGAGAATATCATCTTGAAAGGCCTGCACCCCTTTGATGTCTCCAAATAACGAGTCCATTAGCTTCTGAAATACACTAGCTGCAGAAGCTAATCCAAATGGGAGTCTCGTATATTTGAAGGCACCAAAGGGAGTTACAAACGTAGTAAGATCCTGTGACCTATCTGACAAAATAACCTGATGATAGGCTGACTTTAAGTCAATAAGCGAGAAATGTGTAGAATCGCCTATGGCCATCAGCATCTCCTTAATCAATGACAAAGGATGGCAATCCACCAAGATGTTTTTATTCAGAGAGCGCAAATCAGCACACATGCGCAACTTACCATTTTTCCTTTTAGCCAAAACTACTGCCGAAACCCACTCTGATGAATTTGTAGGTTTAATTACTCCATCCTTACACAAGCTATCCAAATGTTCTTTCAACTCTTCTTTAACACTTAAAGGTACATTTCTGACCTTATGTATCACAGGTGATGCATCTTTCTTCAATTTAATTTCATGCTCAACACCTTTCACACAATCAATTCTGTCTTCAAATATTTCCTTATATTTTTTAAGAATAGAATCCAAATCATTTGAATTCTTAGACTCATTGCAAACATCCACTGAAGCAATAGGAATGTCACCAAGAATTATGGGTGTATCACTACCAGGTTTTAACATGATGCCCATTTTTCCTAAATCACGCCAACCAATTATATCTCTCCCTTTCTTTACAACATAAACTTTAGTTGTTATTTTCCTTCCTAGAAGCTCTACCAAACCTGTAAAATATCCTAACATGTTAATATAATGTCCACCAATAGCTTTTGGATTAACATCCACAACCAAATCTTGCTAGGAAAAGAATTATTAGCATAAGTTATTTAATCTAAAATGGTTATTGGCGATCCCGAATCTGCCATTACTTCCAATTTAACACCTTCAATAACTGCTTCACCTAGAGGTGCTTTGAAAGTAATATCTGAATCAATTAAATTTACATTTATGACAAGATTACTAATTTCATCCTCCATGTCATCTAATGCATTTACACTGGTTTGCGAAAAATTCCTATTCTTAAAAATAGTTTTGCATGCACTTTCAAGATGTCCAATTTTTTTACACTTTGAATTTTGTTTTCCCTGTGCAGGACAATTTGGATTATTTACGATGTGAGTCTTTGAGCCACAACGATAACATATCAGATTCTTCTTTACAGAAATGGTCCCTTTTTCTCTTCTATAGTCTTGTACCCTAGCCTTATTGGTTACTGAACATATTGCTTCTGAATTATTCGATCCGGATATAACCTTCGTTGACACTGAAGACCTTTCAATTCCGACTGCAATGTCAATAACCTCACTTAAAGTTGGATTCCTGCATGCTAGAAGACGTTATTGTACTTTTTTTGAAAAGCAATGAAACACCAATTGGTTTTTTAAATAAATATCAAGCATGTCTCCAAAGTCACACTTGGATGCTAAGATGCGTAAATTCGATACATAGTCTTCAATACTTTCCTCTGCCAACTGTTTTCTTTTATTCAAACTATGCCTCTCTACCATAATGTTAGGCTGTTCATGAAACCTTTTTTCCAACCTTTTTACTGCTTCTGTGTAATCATCCCATGGAATGAACTGTCCAGGTGGTGGTTCACTTTCAGGTATGTTGTCAAAAATTTCCCTTCCTGCATCTCCTAAAAGTCCACATAAAACAGCCTTTTTCCTTTCCTTAGAATAATCTTTTCCATCTATGGCAATAAGATAGCTTTCAAAAGATTTATGCCATTGTTCCCACCTAACTGGCGGTTTACCTGCACTCTGTAGAAAAGGATTTATTTGGTAAGGTTGAATTTGATAAGCCATTGTCAAATTATTCCCTTTATATATATATATATAATCGTTTTTGGCTTATTCGAAAATGCTTTATTTAATTTATTAAAACCTTTTAAGTGTTTGCTTTAATTTTACAAAAGTTTTAAATGTATTCTCCTTTCATTCCGATTCATAAATAAAGTAGAAATACCATAAACGATCTTTCTATTTTCTTGAATTCTCTCCTCGTTCTGTTTAAAACTGCTGTTTCTTTTGATGTTTTCTTTTTCTTCAAAATGGCCGCTGCGTAGGGTCACGTCTTTTGACCTTGCGTGATGACACGTACCCTGTGTGAAGACACGGTCCGCAAGCCTTGCGCATACAGCTCTGCGCAATCACATTTACACGCTTAAATCACTCACGCGCTTCTGTCTCAAGCTGCAGTCACGCGATGCTCTGGAACACGGGATCAATTTCAAATTCGGTAGTCAACTTCCTTCTTACATCAGATCCATACGAATTAGGTAAAGTAATCTTACCAAAAGTATTTTTTCGATGTTGATAGAAGTTGTTCTTTTTTTTCTTCTTCCTAAAGTAATATCTTGCTTCTCGGTGGGTTATTTTCAAACTCAACTGCCATTATAAAGATAGTTCAAAAAATATTTTTCGGATCCCAATCCATCGTCGCCATATTTATGTTGTAATCAAGACAACATTGTAAGTTGGAGTTGAATTAAAAGGGTTTATTTAAGGATAAAATCAGGATAATAAAACCCACAAGAAGAGACAACAGAAAGCGATGCTGTTGTGTCCAGTTAACAGAACATAATGACACAACAGCACACATCAATAATAGAATACAGAACACTAAGTATGTCATGGAAGAATAGCAAAGTAATTAAAGGTACAGATACAACAACATGCCATCCTCTTCTGCCCGGTATATGAGAATATCCGGAAGAAGTGGATTATCCAACTCTGCAATATTATGGGCATCAGGAACTATCTTGTTTTTTTCAGGGTCCTAAAAACAGATACTGACCCAGTAACTGTGGCTGCTGTAGCAAAGTTCCTGTTTTCTATGTGGTTAATTCGTAGGAACCTGATCAAGTAAATTTAGAGTACTATTTGTAATATGTTCAAGCCTTGGAGTTGTAGCCTTTTCTGAGGGAGTGATGTCCAATGTGTAGATTAGATGGTATTTTACTGTTTTAAAAACTGTATATTTAATTAAAATTTTTTATTTCTTTTATATTTTTTCTTCCTACCGCGATTAATTTTATTTATGATGAAATTGTTTTGGCACCAAAGCTAAAGTAATTGATTTTAAGAAAATTGCAATGATTGGAAACTGTGCTTTCTAAATGTATGTGCTTTTATGGTTATATCCAACGGCAATAAAGTCTTTGAACTGTAATATATATAATTAGAGCTCTTCAATGAGTTTTGTGGTGCTTGGCTCACATGTCTGGACCATGTTTTAAGAAACTGGGAACAGGAAGTTGAAATATCCATGCCTGGTGTTAGTGATGGAGAAAGACCCAGTCTCTACAATGATATCAGTGCCTGATGAGCGATGAGCCACATGTCAGAAATGCAAGTAGTCTCACGTAATGGTCTTCCCAGGACACTGGGCTGTCACCTTGTGTACTTTTCTGGTCACAACATAAAATGGTTCAGCAATGGAAAGAGCATCAGACTCATTTTCAATGCTGACTAACAAGAGATTTATTTCCTGTAGTGAAGGTGCATCTTTTGCTTATTGACACTTGTCTGCATAGGTTTTTATTTTCCTCTTATGATCCAAGTGTTTGATGCATGTTTCTTCCTTAATATTTGTTCTTTTGTTGGTCCATTCAGGTAACGCAACTATCATGGCTCCCGAACATCAAGGATGTAGGGCTTTCACCTGTGATAGAGTGAGGGGTCGAGTGGTAAGCTTGAAGAGTGGGATTTAAGATAGCTGTATGGTCAAGCTTTTCTAGTACAGCACACTGGACAGCTTTCTTTAGAGTACTCATTAAATGTTCAACAAGGTCATTGGCCTTTGACCAAAGAGGGGTGCTCTTCTGATGCTTCACATGAAACATGGGCTATTGACAGACGTAAAGATCGCAGGAACACCCCAGGTCCAGAAGATGCTGTCTAATCTCTCAATGACACATTCTTGCATGTCAGATGAGAGGCCTTCGATCAATGAAAAACAGAAATATTCATCAACAATCACCATCAGGTGATGTCTGCAGTCAAAAGAATTGAAGAAGTCTACTGCAATTCTTTCCCATGCATGCATTTGTAACTCTGACCTGTTTTGAGGGTCTACAGTGGTTTTCAATGACAGGCAGTTGCATAGATGACACCCGTTTAATTATATTTCAACTCTCTCCTTGAGTTGTGAAAACCAGACTCGGTCTCCGAGAGCTTGTTTGATGGCAATAATTCTATGATGTCATTCATGAGCCACTTCCTTTATCGGTTGTCGCAGACTCTATAGAGTAACAATTCTTGAACCTCTTAGAATAATTCTTTCCTGAGTAACCGACAGTTCATCTTTAACATTCTTAAACCTTTGATATTACCTGTCACTGGCAAGAGGTCAAGGGTGTGTAATAATGTCTTTCAGTGTCAGCATGTCAGTATTTTGACTTATGACAGTGACAATGTGTTCCAAAGAAATGGCAGCTGTGGTTCTTGATTTCACTAGGAAATTTACAAAGCTTATGCTGTCTTAGAATGGGTTCCAGGGCTTTTAGAGTCACTCATGAGAAGTAGTCAGCATGGTGCTGAATATCAACAATGCAACAGACATGAAGGGCTTCCCATACAAGAAAACGTGGAAATGTTCACAAGCCCACACCACTGCTGAGCTTTCTTTCTTAGGCATGTTCAGTTGGGGACAAGTTGGGATGTCTTCAAGCATTTTGGATGACAGCCAACCTTACCGGGCTCACATCAACAACAACCTCATTATGATGCTTTAGATCAAAATCTGAAATTTCAATAGCGTTCTCAATGGCTTGCTTGATTTTCTGGAATCTTTGCTTACATTCATATGACCAGAGAAAAGAAACATTCTTTGTAATCAAGTCTCTTAATAGCTCATTGACAGTGACAGTTTTGTAATCATCTACAGCAATAGCTGGACATTCCTAGGGATGAATGTAACATGAAAACGTCTTGTGGGGGACTGGCAGTTGAAAGCGCTCACACTTTAGCTGGAGCATGTATCGATTCCCCATCAGAAAAGATATGGCCAAATAATTTTAGCATTATCTTATGGAACTCAGATTTCTCAGCATACGAAGTTAAACTGGCATCAGTGAGCAACTGACACATTTGTATGAGAACTTTTCATGCTCCATCTGTGTAGCTCAGAAAATCAATATATCATCAGTAAATAAAAAGCATTCATGACAGGCTGTACAATACGTCAAAATACATCTTAGAATAGCTCTGCAGCTGATGACACAACAAAATGTAGTCTCTTGTATCGGAACATACCAAGATGTGTAGAAAAGGTCGTAATGTACCTGCAATTCTCCTCAAGTTCAAACTGATGATATCCTTTATTCAGTTCCAGGTGTGAGAAAGCATTAACACCATTCATCTGTGTGATCCCCTAGTTAATGTGCAAACCTGGATATCGTTCTCTTTCAATTGCTTTGTTCGCTTGAGGCATATCTATTCTATACTCTCCTAGTAATGCCCTTCTTAAATGCCTGTTTTTGTTTGGTTGATATGTTTAGTCCCGCCCTTTGGTGTTTTGAACCCTCACAGATTACTGCCCCTGTTACTGTGGTCGTACTTTTCTTTTATGTACCTTCCTAGCATTATCTTTTATTTTTTTGCTTTGCCTCTGCTCGTGTATCAGCAGGGCACCTGCTTCACAGATGCAACGCTTCATGTTTTCGACATCATATTCAATTTGTTTTTCATCTCTTCATTAGCCACTTCATTTTTATTATTAAATGTGTTGGCCGCTCGTTTTTGTGATAGACAACGTGGATTTTAGTTGCTCAGTCAAAAGCAGCATCTCCGATGCGGTATTATTTATTATATATGAACTGCGCTGCTGTGACTTTAAGCGCGTTTCTTTATTTATACACAGCACCGCTTTCACTTTAAATGTAACAAGCCGAGGTGAGCGCCGTGCTCCAACATACACCTTTATTTTTGCACGGTGCTGGTGCCGTGCAACTCCTCCCCTGCTGTTGATTGCTTCCCCTGTTCCTGACTTTGCAAGCAGGCTGCAGCAGGGCTTGGTATCTCTAGATCCACATTGGATGCTTGCACAGGGAGAATGAACTGAATTTATGGATGATTCTTGTAAGTAGTGTACGGGTGAACATTAAATACAGGACTTCTATCATACTTAGCAATTGAATTTCTCAGTAGGGTTTGTCTACTCACCTAATTACAGCAAGAGACACGATTTTAAAGCTAAAAATGTTCTTATTTTACCTTTACTTCGCTAAATTGTACACACTTAAATACAAGCAAATGGGGGAAATTGTCAATCACCCAAATTATTTTTCCAAAACAAAAACCCTCTTTCCTGCTCCGAAATGTGGGCATTTACAAAGCGATGTGCAGCACTGCATGCTCTGTTCTATCAACACCAATTTGTTTCCTGTGTAACCTTTGTGAAGAATGGACCAATGTACAAGAAAGAAAATTTCTCTTGCACCGTCGCAGTAGCACACTGTGAACAGTTCTCTCATACTTGACACACGAAAAATCTCACATTAATCTCAGCACTACATACTGAGTTTACACACAGACTAACTGTTGGGAAGGACAGAGAATTCACCAATAGGTAAAGACTCAGTCATTACCAATATCGCTCAAACTCCTCAAAGAACAGTTTCACCACTGTAAGTACTCTCACACTCCACACACAAGCTGTTTCGTACCACTGGTAACATTCTCACACCATTTGCAGACTATGAGAAAAGAGTATTGACATCACTCTACAACCCTCACAGTCATTGCTTGAAGAAAACTCACTCCTTACAGAGTAGCTGTCACGTTGATACTAATATCAAATAGCTCTTATTTAGCTCCCAGCGTAACAGTCTCATACCACTAACAGCTGTCTTACATGTTTTGCACACAAACTGTTTCTTTCCCTCACATGATTAGGAGTGAGTAACTGTCTGGTTCGAAGCCTCAAGCATTGTTATGAGCAAGAGCTGTTGCGTTTGCCAGTGATTGTTAACAGGTTGTTCTCCATCAAAACATATCTTAAGCATAACATAATGAGGCATTGGAAAATTGAACATTTCTTCAACCTGTGGTTGCATAAATGTGGAAACTATTCAGCTGCAGCTTCTGCAGGTAAGAGCGGTGGGGCTTTTGATGGATGATGACGAGGGAAATGAAATAAAGAAATAATTTCCCTCGTCATTGTCCGTCTAAACCCCCCTTCACCCCACCCGTCCCCATTGCCTCACTACTCTTTCCTGCATGGGCCGCGGCTGAAACTTTTGGGGACCTCCCCGCCACATTGAGATCTGTGCGGCGCTGTGAGAAGTTGGCCTGGCATAGGCTGTTCACTAGTTATATTGGGCACCCTGCACCAAACCCCTTAGAGGTGATAGGTTAAAGACAACCTTTATTGAAAGCTATCCTAGTAATAGCTATGGAGAGCAGCCTTCAGGCTAAGTCTTGAAGGAATGTAAAGCTGTTTGTTTTACCAATCTATAATCTCTTGAATGACCAAATGAAAGGAGAACCACACCAGGTATATATATATAATATATGTATTTATTCTAAACACACCCTACTAGTCTCTTTGTGAGGCTAGAGGTGAAAGCACATCCGTTACACTTAATATCACACAGTAAATTAGCACAATATATGTTGAGCCCTAGGGGCGTACCAAACAATATATTAAGAAAGTGGTATAAGAACCAAGAGCCTGTAGAATCGCTGGACCCACAAGGAACCACCCAAGGTAGTGACATAGGGGGGAAGCGTGCAGTGTGAGAACACAGGCCAACAACGACCGCAACACCAGCACCCTGCTCGACAACCTCGCCAACCTGGGACTCAAGCAACTGGTGTCCACCCCCACCCACCTCGCCGGACACACACTCGACGCAGTCTTCTCTTCCAGCACAGACATCGACTTCAGCCACGCCACAGAGCTTCAATGGACGGACCACAGCTGCGTCCACTTCACCTTCAAGAGAACGACGACCCACCAACACCAGCAACAGGCCGCCCGCAGAAGCTGGAACAAGATCACAGCAGACCAGCTCGCCACTTCCCTGAGCCAGCACCCTCCTGCCAGCTCAGCGAACCCCAGCCAGGCCGCCGACAACCTCACGAAGTGGATCAGCAACTGCGCGGACGAACTCGCCCCACTGAGGACCCCGCCTAGCAGACCCGGCAGCAAGAAGGCCCCATGGTTCACCGACGAACTCAAGAGCTCCAAGAAGAACTGCCGAGCCCTCGAGAAAGTCTGGAGAAGGGAACCGACACCGGACAACAGGACCTCCTTCAAACTTGCCACCCGGAAACACCACCAGCTGATCCGCGCCGCCAAGAAAACAGCATTCAAGGACCGGTTGGACAACAACGCACACAACTGCAAGGAACTCTTCAACATCGTGAAAGAGCTTTCCAACCCCAGCGCAGGAAACAACGACATCACCCCATCGCAAGACCTCTGCAACTCTCTCGCTTCATACTTCCACAACAAGATCGCGGACATACACAACAGCTTCAACAACCAACCAACGCACACCATGACCGAACAACCACCCCCCACCACCACCCTCCACGCCTGGACCCCGATCAGCACCGAAGACACCATCCGCACGATGAACTCCATCCACTCCGGATCACCGACCGACCCCTGCCCTCACCACGTCTTCAACAAGGCCGACGCTGTCATTGCACCCCACCTGCGAGACATCATCAACACATCCTTCGACACCACCATCTTCCCTGAGAGCTGGAAACACGCCGAACTCAGCGCTCTACTCAAGAAACCAACAGCGGACCCCACCGACCTCAAGAATTACCGCCCCATCTCGCTCCTCCCGTTTCCAGCCAAAGTCATCGAGAAGACCGTCAACAAGCAGATGGCCGCCTTCCTCGAGACGAACGGATCCCTCGACCCCTCACAGTCCGGCTTCCGAGCCAACCACAGCACCGAGACCGCCCTCATCACCGCCACCGATGACATCCGAGCCCTGATGGACAATGGAGAAACAGCGGCCCTCATCCTCCTATTTACACAAAAGGGGGTGGTGATGAACAGAGTGTCTGAATTGAGCAGACCACTCTTACCCAGTCCAAAGATCAGGGCTTGATCCATCACCGTTATTTATCTCACTGCCCCATCCCAGCTCAGAACCTGGCTATATGCAAATCAGTCTGTCCCTGGCCCAGTGCATCATGGGAACAGGGCAGACTAAACTACCAAGCCAATTCTTTACCAGAAAGGAAACAAGCTACCGGGGACCGGTTTCTGGCATTTCAGCCTCTTCGGCCCGGCTTGCTTGAATCCTGATGGAGCAGTGAGAAAGGGACTCATGTCTGAGTATACCCTGCCACACCTATAGTGGCCAAAATCGATTTACACAAAAGGGGGTGGTGATGAACAGAGTGTCTGAATTGAGCAGACCACTCTTACCCAGTCCAAAGATCAGGGCTTGATCCATCACCGTTATTTATCTCACTGCCCCATCCCAGCTCAGAACCTGGCTATATGCAAATCAGTCTGTCCCTGGCCCAGTGCATCATGGGAACAGGGCAGACTAAACTACCAAGCCAATTCTTTACCAGAAAGGAAACAAGCTACCGGGGACCGGTTTCTGGCATTTCAGCCTCTTCGGCCCGGCTTGCTTGAATCCTGATGGAGCAGTGAGAAAGGGACTCATGTCTGAGTATACCCTGCCACACCTATAGTGGCCAAAATCGATTTACACAAAAGGGGGTGGTGATGAACAGAGTGTCTGAATTGAGCAGACCACTCTTACCCAGTCCAAAGATCAGGGCTTGATCCATCACCGTTATTTATCTCACTGCCCCATCCCAGCTCAGAACCTGGCTATATGCAAATCAGTCTGTCCCTGGCCCAGTGCATCATGGGAACAGGGCAGACTAAACTACCAAGCCAATTCTTTACCAGAAAGGAAACAAGCTACCGGGGACCGGTTTCTGGCATTTCAGCCTCTTCGGCCCGGCTTGCTTGAATCCTGATGGAGCAGTGAGAAAGGGACTCATGTCTGAGTATACCCTGCCACACCTATAGTGGCCAAAATCGATTTACACAAAAGGGGGTGGTGATGAACAGAGTGTCTGAATTGAGCAGACCACTCTTACCCAGTCCAAAGATCAGGGCTTGATCCATCACCGTTATTTATCTCACTGCCCCATCCCAGCTCAGAACCTGGCTATATGCAAATCAGTCTGTCCCTGGCCCAGTGCATCATGGGAACAGGGCAGACTAAACTACCAAGCCAATTCTTTACCAGAAAGGAAACAAGCTACCGGGGACCGGTTTCTGGCATTTCAGCCTCTTCGGCCCGGCTTGCTTGAATCCTGATGGAGCAGTGAGAAAGGGACTCATGTCTGAGTATACCCTGCCACACCTATAGTGGCCAAAATCGATTTACACAAAAGGGGGTGGTGATGAACAGAGTGTCTGAATTGAGCAGACCACTCTTACCCAGTCCAAAGATCAGGGCTTGATCCATCACCGTTATTTATCTCACTGCCCCATCCCAGCTCAGAACCTGGCTATATGCAAATCAGTCTGTCCCTGGCCCAGTGCATCATGGGAACAGGGCAGACTAAACTACCAAGCCAATTCTTTACCAGAAAGGAAACAAGCTACCGGGGACCGGTTTCTGGCATTTCAGCCTCTTCGGCCCGGCTTGCTTGAATCCTGATGGAGCAGTGAGAAAGGGACTCATGTCTGAGTATACCCTGCCACACCTATAGTGGCCAAAATCGATTTACACAAAAGGGGGTGGTGATGAACAGAGTGTCTGAATTGAGCAGACCACTCTTACCCAGTCCAAAGATCAGGGCTTGATCCATCACCGTTATTTATCTCACTGCCCCATCCCAGCTCAGAACCTGGCTATATGCAAATCAGTCTGTCCCTGGCCCAGTGCATCATGGGAACAGGGCAGACTAAACTACCAAGCCAATTCTTTACCAGAAAGGAAACAAGCTACCGGGGACCGGTTTCTGGCATTTCAGCCTCTTCGGCCCGGCTTGCTTGAATCCTGATGGAGCAGTGAGAAAGGGACTCATGTCTGAGTATACCCTGCCACACCTATAGTGGTCAAAATCGATTTACACAAAAGGGGGTGGTGATGAACAGAGTGTCTGAATTGAGCAGACCACTCTTACCCAGTCCAAAGATCAGGGCTTGATCCATCACCGTTATTTATCTCACTGCCCCATCCCAGCTCAGAACCTGGCTATATGCAAATCAGTCTGTCCCTGGCCCAGTGCATCATGGGAACAGGGCAGACTAAACTACCAAGCCAATTCTTTACCAGAAAGGAAACAAGCTACCGGGGACCGGTTTCTGGCATTTCAGCCTCTTCGGCCCGGCTTGCTTGAATCCTGATGGAGCAGTGAGAAAGGGACTCATGTCTGAGTATACCCTGCCACACCTATAGTGGCCAAAATCGATTTACACAAAAGGGGGTGGTGATGAACAGAGTGTCTGAATTGAGCAGACCACTCTTACCCAGTCCAAAGATCAGGGCTTGATCCATCACCGTTATTTATCTCACTGCCCCATCCCAGCTCAGAACCTGGCTATATGCAAATCAGTCTGTCCCTGGCCCAGTGCATCATGGGAACAGGGCAGACTAAACTACCAAGCCAATTCTTTACCAGAAAGGAAACAAGCTACCGGGGACCGGTTTCTGGCATTTCAGCCTCTTCGGCCCGGCTTGCTTGAATCCTGATGGAGCAGTGAGAAAGGGACTCATGTCTGAGTATACCCTGCCACACCTATAGTGGCCAAAATCGATTTACACAAAAGGGGGTGGTGATGAACAGAGTGTCTGAATTGAGCAGACCACTCTTACCCAGTCCAAAGATCAGGGCTTGATCCATCACCGTTATTTATCTCACTGCCCCATCCCAGCTCAGAACCTGGCTATATGCAAATCAGTCTGTCCCTGGCCCAGTGCATCATGGGAACAGGGCAGACTAAACTACCAAGCCAATTCTTTACCAGAAAGGAAACAAGCTACCGGGGACCGGTTTCTGGCATTTCAGCCTCTTCGGCCCGGCTTGCTTGAATCCTGATGGAGCAGTGAGAAAGGGACTCATGTCTGAGTATACCCTGCCACACCTATAGTGGCCAAAATCGATTTACACAAAAGGGGGTGGTGATGAACAGAGTGGGACAGGAACAGACTAATTTGCATACAGTCAGGTTCTGAAACTGGGATGGTGCAGTGAGCTAAAAAACGGTGTTGGATCTAGCCCTGATCTTTTGACTGGGTGAGAGCTTTCTGTTTAATTCAGAGACTCTGTCCCTCACCACCCCTTTTTGTAAATATTTTTGTCCACCCTAAGCGTGGAAGGGTATTCTCAGATGTGAGACCCTTGCTCATTGCACCATCAGGATTCAAGCAAACCGGGCCGAAGACGGCTGTAATGCCAGAAACCGGTCCCCGGGAGCTTGTTTCCTTCCCAGTGTAAGAATTGGCTTCTGTAGTTTGGTTTGTCCTGTTCCCATCATGCACTGGGACAGGAACAGACTAATTTGCATACAGTCAGGTTCTGAAACTGGGATGGTGCAGTGAGCTAAAAAACGGTGTTGGATCTAGCCCTGATCTTTTGACTGGGTGAGAGCTTTCTGTTTAATTCAGAGACTCTGTCCCTCACCACCCCTTTTTGTAAATATTTTTGTCCACCCTAAGCGTGGAAGGGTATTCTCAGATGTGAGACCCTTGCTCATTGCACCATCAGGATTCAAGCAAACCGGGCCGAAGACGGCTGTAATGCCAGAAACCGGTCCCCGGGAGCTTGTTTCCTTCCCAGTGTAAGAATTGGCTTCTGTAGTTTGGTTTGTCCTGTTCCCATCATGCACTGGGACAGGAACAGACTAATTTGCATACAGTCAGGTTCTGAAACTGGGATGGTGCAGTGAGCTAAAAAACGGTGTTGGATCTAGCCCTGATCTTTTGACTGGGTGAGAGCTTTCTGTTTAATTCAGAGACTCTGTCCCTCACCACCCCTTTTTGTAAATATTTTTGTCCACCCTAAGCGTGGAAGGGTATTCTCAGATGTGAGACCCTTGCTCATTGCACCATCAGGATTCAAGCAAACCGGGCCGAAGACGGCTGTAATGCCAGAAACCGGTCCCCGGGAGCTTGTTTCCTTCCCAGTGTAAGAATTGGCTTCTGTAGTTTGGTTTGTCCTGTTCCCATCATGCACTGGGACAGGAACAGACTAATTTGCATACAGTCAGGTTCTGAAACTGGGATGGTGCAGTGAGCTAAAAAACGGTGTTGGATCTAGCCCTGATCTTTTGACTGGGTGAGAGCTTTCTGTTTAATTCAGAGACTCTGTCCCTCACCACCCCTTTTTGTAAATATTTTTGTCCACCCTAAGCGTGGAAGGGTATTCTCAGATGTGAGACCCTTGCTCATTGCACCATCAGGATTCAAGCAAACCGGGCCGAAGACGGCTGTAATGCCAGAAACCGGTCCCCGGGAGCTTGTTTCCTTCCCAGTGTAAGAATTGGCTTCTGTAGTTTGGTTTGTCCTGTTCCCATCATGCACTGGGACAGGAACAGACTAATTTGCATACAGTCAGGTTCTGAAACTGGGATGGTGCAGTGAGCTAAAAAACGGTGTTGGATCTAGCCCTGATCTTTTGACTGGGTGAGAGCTTTCTGTTTAATTCAGAGACTCTGTCCCTCACCACCCCTTTTTGTAAATATCCTCATCCTCCTAGACCTCTCCGCGGCATTCGACACGGTCTGCCACCGCACCCTAGTACGGCGCCTCAGCAACATCGGAATCCAGGACAAGGCGCTGGAATGGATCATCTCCTTCCTCGACGGAAGAACACAGAGAGTCCGCCTACCACCGTACAAGTCAGAGGCCTCCGAAGTCATCTGCGGCGTCCCCCAAGGATCATCTCTGAGCCCCACCCTCTTCAACGTCTACATGAGCCCCCTCGCGGCCATCGTACGCAAACACAACCTCAGCATAATCTCCTACGCCGACGACACCCAGCTGATCCTCTCCCTGACCAACGACCCCGCCGCCGCCAGAGCCAACCTGCACGAAGGGATGAAAGAGGTAGCCGAGTGGATGACGACCAGCCGCCTGAAACTGAACTCGGACAAGACGGAGGTCCTCATCCTGGGCTCCTCACCCTCCGCCTGGGACGACTCCTGGTGGCCTCCCGCCCTGGGCACCGCACCCAAACCGACAGACCATGCATGCAACCTGGGCTTCATCCTGGACTCCTCCCTCTCCATGACCAGGCAAGTCAACAACGTCTCCTCGGCGTGCTTCAACATCCTACGCATGCTACGGAAGATCTTCTGGTGGATCCCCACCGAGACCAGGAAGACCGTCACCCAGGCCCTCGTCACCAGCCGACTGGACTACGGCAACGCCCTCTACGCCGGTACCACCGCCAAGCTCCAGAAGAGACTCCAGCGGATCCAGAACGCCTCAGCCAGACTCATCCTCGACATCCCACGAACCAGCCACATCTCCGGACATCTGAGAGACCTTCACTGGCTCCCCGTCAACAAAAGAATCACCTTCCGCCTCCTCACCCACGCACACAAAGCCCTACACCACCAAGGCCCGAGCTACCTCAACAGCCGAGTCAACTTCTACGCTCCCAAACGCCACCTCCGATCAGCCAACCACGCCCTCGCCGCCGTCCCCCGCATCCAAAGAGCGACTACAGGAGGAAGGTCCTTCTCCTACCTGGCCGCCAAGACCTGGAACTCCCTCCCGACCGACCTGCGCCTGACCCAAGACCACCTCTCCTTCAGGAAGAAGCTGAAGACCTGGCTGTTCGAGCAGTAGCGGAACCCCCCAGCGCCTTGAGACCCTACGGGTATGTAGCGCGCTTTATAAGTGTTACTGATTGATTGATTGATTGACAGGCGCGAATCACTGTTAGCTTCTATGGAGAAAGGCGCGGTTGGAAAATTGAAGATTAAGGACACTCTGGAGAGGACTTTGATCAACCCCCTTTTGACTTAAGGGATTCTAGAGCCAACACCCATGGGAGCGCCAGAGGACTCAAGTTACCTCACCCAGGGAAGCCAGTGCATAGGTGTCTTTTGGTGTCGGGAATCGTTGATTTCAATGGTGATCTGCTGCAAAGTGCTGCTGCCGTCGAAGTGGAAAGTGTCCGGAGTAATTCATGCCTGGATCAAAGATGAGAAGAACCTGAAAGCAGAAGGGACAGTAGCCAGTGACCAGGGGCGTGATAGACGAATGCCCACCGATGTCTGGTGATTTCAGGCTGAAGAGTTGAAGCTTGACTCTGCAGCCACGAAGACCAGGAGGTGTCAATGATGGCCAGGAGCTGGATTTGATCTGTCCCACAAAGGATGTCGAGTGCTGCGGTGTCGATTACCTGCTTGGACCCAACAAGCCTTGGCAACAGCAACCCTTGCAGAAATTGAAGAAATGCTTTGGTGCGGGCCAGCAAGGTCCGAGGGACTCACCAAGTGTTGGAGAGTCAGGGCACGTCTGGAGCTACCAGGGAAATCCAATAAAAGTTAACGTTGCCTTTTCAGGGACCCACCAGTCAATGGACCAGGGATTGCCTAGGTACCTCAAGTGAAAACACAAAGCGCTGGCTCACGGAACACCCATGGAGTTTAGGCCAGCAATCTTCAGTGAAAAAGGTGCACAGGGCTTGGGCGCTAAAAGTAACCCAAAGCACAGCCTCAAGAGACGTCGAGAAATTGATGTACTTGCAAATGTGCATGGTGACGAGGAGTTCCAGTTCCACATTACTCATGAGGGCTGCGGGTCTCAGCTTTGCTGGGGACTTGGGCTGGCCTCTGAGAAGTCTGGAAATCTACCTCCTGGACTGCAAATACTTTGTCCGGCAGGAGCTTCGGAGATGCAGACTGGCAAATGCTTCCTTGGTGCTTGCCAAGCAGGGGAGTAACTCTTTTACTCCAAGGGAGATTCTTCAGTCATCTAGTCATGTAGATCATCGAAGTTCCAGGATTTCTGTAGCAGAGTTTCACTCAGGTGTAATCTAAAGTCTGTAGCCAGGGGTTCCTTTCTTATACCCAAAGAATGGGTAGGACACACTCTGGGGACCTACCTATGGGAGGGTTTGGAAAGAGGGGTGGCCAAACCCATTTTCTTTGTCCAGTTTCACGCCAAAGCAGGAGCTGGTAGCCCCTGTAACCGGTTTGAACTGGGCTATGCACAGGGACACAATATGTGCCCCTAGAGCAGACTTCAAAGCCATATCAGATTGCACCCACCCAGCCGAAATACACTAAAGCCTGTCTGGGAGGTAGTAACACCTCCCTGTGACAGGAAACCTATTGTCCAGGCCTCCCCTGCTGGAGTTTCATCCACCAGCAGGAGGCCAGACTCGTGTCAGTGGCTGCAGCATCCATTTTGTGATGCCAGGGCTCTTTAAACTTGGTACCGGGTATACCGGTGTGTACATGTCTCTTCTTCTAGAAGGGTGGAATTCTACCCCCGCCGCCAGGACTGGCAGGGTGGTAGGATTCCAAAGTGTTTGTCACCAAACACGACATGTGTCCATGCAGCCATTCCAAAGTTAGCATTTACCGGGAGGTTATAATGCACTTAAGAATATATGGTCTGGCTGCAGCACAGAACAGCCCCAGAGAATAGGTTCGGAAGGCTGCAGAGGGGCTCCTGCTCATGCATGGACGCCCTCTCACAAGAAACAAAGCACCCTGCCTTCAGGATTGATAAGGCCTGCCATAGTGGTGACTGAAAGGTTTCGAAGTGCAGTGATTTAAGGTAGATATAGGTAACCTATATCTCAGTAAGGGGTGCATGCACCACCTTATCCAGGCTGCAGTAGCAGTCCTGTGGTGTAATTTCCGAAGGCTTCCCAGGGGTGGCATAATACATGCTGCAGCCCCTGGTAGGCCTCTGGGGTACCTATGCCCTAGGTACCTAAGGTACCATATACTAGGGACTCATAAGGCTACCCCAGTAACCAAACTGTAGTGTACCTACAGTATTTGGAATCAATTAAGAGAGGAAACCGCTAGGCTGCGTCCAGGATAGCAGGGCCCCAGCCAGAATAAAGTAAAAAAACAGTGAAACATCATTAAAAAGTGGGGGTAACCATAAGAGCATATCCTACCCCCCTGCAGACGCATACCATTTAAGTAACCACACATACATGTCGCCTTTGTTTAATATGGGCAATATGCCACCTACTCACAATTAGATGTGAGTGATTATGTTTTCCTTTTTGAGGTAAGTGCTTTACAATATGAATATGCCAATACATGCACTAAACTGCACTGGCTATTTGTGCATTGTATCTCTAATGGAAGAGAGGGACCCCAAAAACCAAAGGGGTAGGGTTCCAAAAGACTGTAAGTCACATAAAGTATCCCCTTTGGGTAAGAATACACATCAAAATACCACACTTACAAACTCAACAATGCAAACATAATTGATTCAGTCCATACAGCCCAGCAAGAGCAAAGATGATGCAAATGGTTAAAATTAAAAACGTGTACAATTTATTACAACATACATGAAAAAGAAATCACAATAAAATAGTTGTGTATATCCCCCAACAGCATAAAAATAATAACAATAAAAATTATGGCACAGTGGGAATCAAAACATAGAAAATTATTCTAATGGAAGAGGGCACAATAGTCAGACATAATTAATTCAAACTCCAAATTGTACAAGTATCTTAGATGGAGAAGTTATTTGGTCCAATGACTTTGTGTGTCACAATTCTAGAATAGCATCGACGCGTTTCGGTTTTGGCACTTCATTAAAAGCCAGCACCTTCCTCGGGATTAAAATACAATTTCCCACAATTTATGGTAAATCTCGCTTGAGGCAACAAAGGCCCTCCTGCATATTCCAATGCTTAATCCAATACTCCTTCTCGTGTAAGCAGCACTGAGTGGAATCATCTATTGTGTATTCCTTTGGTCATAAATTACGTTTTCTTTGGTTTCATAGCAGGAATGACCAACGGTGATGAAGCGTTTATAATTCTAAAAATACAGCCGGTGTACAACGCGTTTATGGTAACGTAGCAATCCTGGCTCTTGAATTCAAGTATTCTCGGGATAGGAAATAACACTCCCGTAGAAAGTTAGACCGCCCACAGTCTCTTTTCAAATGTAGCGTAACGGCGTATGATGGTGTCCTTGCCTTGATTTAAAAGTGCCGTTACGCTACATTTGAAAAGAGACTGCGGGCGATCTAACTTTCTACGTTATCACTCCTTATGATTGTATGGCTTTGAGTTTTGTATAATAGTGCAGTATCTCCTTGTGCAGCCTTCCCAGCAAGTTCTCAGCTACCGATGTGTAGATATTTTAGTGAAAACGTAATTATCATCAAATGCTTTGCATGGAAAGGGAGCTGCGCTTTGACTCCACAACTCTGATTCAGCACTTTGACGGAAGCACACATGGCATGCACAAACCATTTGCTGGACCTTAGCAAATTCTCTGGGAGAGCACTTTCACTCATCTGATTTCTTATCCCCTATCTTGTTGCCAGTTGTAACATCCTCCCCCTTTCAGGTACTTACAAATGACTACGCCACACATGGTATATTCTTTTGTGTGTAACTGCAAAATTAACATTCTAAACCTGCACTCAATTCACTATGCTCTAATGCTTATGTCACAGTTCTATGAAGACTATCAGGAGTCCCAAGTGTTCTGTTATTACAAACTCACACAACACTAAAATATTTAGTCAAGACAAAGCTTCTAATTTAGTAGTCTGGCTGCACACAAGAGAGCTGCTTGCAGGTAGCTCATAAACTACTTTTTGGAGACTCCTGAGCTAAACCTGAAATGCAAGATGGGAGGGAAAAGTTCCCTCATCCAAAGAGTGCCTTCAATTTTTGAATTAGATTCACTAATTCTCAGTGTAATTATGAATTTACAGACGATCAATAAATTAATGAAACACATACCTCTAAAATGTAACCTTTTCATTCCCAGAGATAACACAATTGTGAATTTCTTGTAAAATCACTGTCTGGATTTACACAAAGCAAAGTTGTATTCACATACCATGTTTGCTATCATTCAGTTCAACCTTTTTTTTCTATATTGAGGAGGAGATATTCCTATGAGAGGTAAAATAGGAGAATTCACTGTACTCCTCCTATTTTTAGGACCCCATCCCCTATGTAGTCCCCCACTTGATGGAGCTGCACAAAACTTGCCTTGATGTCTATGTTTCTCTATATAGGTATCCACATATATTTCTATATATATAAATATATCCAGATATAGATGTAATGTAAGGTGCTTACCTGTACGGGCTGCTCCTGGATATACTGTGCAACCAAACAACGCGTTTTGGCTGAAACGGCCTCTGACAAGTTACATTCACTACCCAACGTGCCTTACCAATACAATCACATTATCATAGACATAAAAGCAATCCTTAGAAGAAGAATTAATTTAAACAATAAATAATTAAACACATGAAAATTGTGGAGATATAGGGTAAACAATGTGCAAATAATAATACTGATTGGTTTATCATTGTAACAGTAAAATATTTTTTAATATATTTTGTCAGTCGACATATTAGACAGATTAACTCTTTATTGTACATTGCAATTCATTCATATCCCCATTCAGTTTCTTAATCATCTGGTAATGAATTAGTATATCTATTATTTACTGTAATTCATCGGGTATCCACATTAAAATCAACGCTTTTCCCAATTCTTCACCCAAATCTAGAGTGCATAACAAGTGAAATACAACTACATGATAATGAACCAAAAAAGCGGCAGTTGCATCAATGATCCAGATTTCTTATGAGATTATACATAAACATGATGATTGTTCAACAGGTTATTGCACATTTTCATCATATTTTGGACATTATAGCTACTTGATCCTTTATCAATATATAATTAATGATCATAAACCATCTCAAAGTGGGCAAGTGCCGGAAATGATTCAATGACTATCTTATATACTACAAGCTTCCATTTGTACCTGCTCCCTAATAGGAACTTTGATCATGTATGTGATCTAGTTAAGCGTCTTATGAGAGAGAAAAAAAATTATATATATTTTTGAAGTGACAAAAACATGTGTAGCAGTATATGGAAAACAAATTAATATCTTCTGAGGATAAGTGGACTGTCGCCAATATGTGCTGTCAGTTCTTCCTCCCGATTCACGCCAAATAGTGTCATGGTATTTCGATCAGTTATGTATTGTGACTCAAGAACATGCAATTGCTTCTCCCTCTTGTCTCCCCTGATGTGCTTTGTAACTCAATCTATGCCAAAGAACCTCATTAACTTATTGTTGCGATTGTGTGTACAGTGAAAATGTCTTGCCACCTGATAATCAAAATCCGAAATGGCTATGGCACGTTGATGTTCAAGAATGCGTCATGTATTTAAAGGTAACTTTGTACTCCTCATATATTTGAGGACGCAGAGGCACTCCAGAATATATATATACAAAACAAATTCTGTGGTGTTGGCAATAAAATTTCAGATTTATCTCATTCTGACATCATAGGTTGTATAATCCCTACAGCTATGGCTGATTTTGCATGCTGCACAAGAATTACATATAAAGTAGCGCTCTCGTGATCCCAAACAGGTGTTTGAAGTGGGGACCGCCTGAAAGCAAGGGACTATCTTGTCTCTGGTTGACTTTTCCTTCTATAAGTAACCAAGGGAGAGTTGCCTACGCTTTTCACAATCAGAGGATCGGCTTTAATGAGACCCCAGTATTGCCTTAGAATACTCTTTAAATTTGTTAGATCTCTTATTATAAGTGGTACTCAATCTAGGTATCACATCAGATTGTTTCTTCTTGGGGTTAGAGACATTTTTAAATTGAACGTCCTCCTGTTTGGTATCTCGTCATTTGTTTTTTGCGTGGGATATGACTTTATTGGAATATCCCCTTTCCCTGAACCTTTGTGTCATGTTGTTTTGTTCCTTAAGAAAGCCTTCCTCTGTGCTGCAGTTCCTACGAGCTCTCAGGAACTCACCATACGGTATACTATTGATGAGTGAAACAGGCTGATGGCTGAATGCATGTAACATGCTGTTGCCCGCAGTCTCTTTTCTAAAGCGAGAGTTACACAGTATTATTGCTGATGGTAACAGCCACATTCACAAATTCACAATATGTATCACTGAGCTTGTGGGTGAAGCTAACATTAAAATTAACATTGTTTTGTGATAAGATGTCATTTAATTCAAGAGCTAAATCTTCTTGCCCATCCCAAATAAATTACTAGCATTGATTTGGTGTGCCGCATCTTTCTATCTGTTGGACTGGATTTGTGTGTAGAATTATAAAGAGACTTATGGGGATACATGTATGTATATAATGTTATTTGACTAAAACACAGAATTAAAAACTGAGTTGGCATTCTGGCTCAAACATTAAAAACTACTGAAATTATCCAGTTATAGTTAACACAGCACACAACAACTGCTTTAACTCGCCACTGCTTCATATTGTTTGCCTGATACCTGTTGGTCGACTTTTATTGAGTTGGCAAATTGATGTTTGCACCTGGGTGGAAGCTTTGAGTTATGGCTTACTGTCCTAAGATTGGCCTCTTCACACATATTTTTCAAGGTAGACAGTCAAAATATCGAGTTGTTAATGTGGATGTACTATATTATCGAGTCCAAAATATCGATGGTAAGAAATATCGGAAACCAAAATATCGTAGTAGAAAATATCGATTTATGTGTGTGTCAAAAATATCGAAGACATTAATGTCGAAATCAGCAATATCGATGCCGAAAATATCGAATGTCAAAAATATCGATATGTAAAAGTGATGTTTTAAAGTATGTTAAGTAATGATATAGTTAAATGTTGTTTATATATAATGTAATTTTTACATATAATTTTATAATTATTAGTTAGAAGTGTAGGAGCGGGATGTAGAGTTTATAGGGGATAAGGGTGGGTAGTGTATTAAAAAAGTATATTGTAAATATGGAATAATAAATTTCGCATTTGAAAAAATTTTTAAATTTGCGAAATTTAATTCAAATTATTTAAATTTTCTATATAAACGTATTGAGTATTGTTAAATTATTTGTACTTTGCTTTTGGATATATATTAATTAATTGTGTAAATATATCTAAATTTTTAATTTTTTACTAAATAATTGTATTTTAATGTTAGGAGCGGGATGTAGAGTTTATAGGGGATAAGGGTGAGTAGTGTTTTAAAAAAGTATATCGAAATTGTACACTTTAAAATTTCGAATTTCCTTTAAATTTCAAAATTTCGCAAATTTTTAACAATATTTGTCGTAGTCAACATTTTATCGAAATTAAGGGAGTATATTAAACATTATGATTAATTTTTGTGTATGTACAAAAAAGTTTAAAAAAAAATAAAATATTACATTATATTTATATAATATTTGTACTATAAATTTAGGAGCGGGATGTAGAGTTTATAGGGGATAAGGGTGGGTAGTTTTTTAAACATATATAGGGTAATTATATAAAATTACATTTCGCAATTTCAGATAAATTTGCGAAATTTCTAAAATTAAAAATATTTTGAATCATGCGAAATGCTATCGATTGTTATCGAATATAGTACTTATTTTTTTAGTTTGCTGTTGTGTATATACTAAAATAGATTAGAAATTATAATAATTGTAGATATTTTCTTAAAATATTTGTCTAATTATTTTATGAGTGGGATGTATAGTTTCAAGGGGATAAGGGTGGGTAGTGTATAAACAAAGTATAATCTAATCATAGAATGAAAAATTTCGTATTTTATTTAAAATTTCTTTCTCTTAGAAATTTTATAAACATTTGCTTTAAATACGAAATTATGAACAGTATTATGTTTGTGTTCTAAATTGAGGTATTTTGTGTATGTAGTAAAAAGTATAAAAATATATAAGTTAGTAGATATTTTAAAAATAAATGTATCATATTTTTTGGAGTGGGATGTCGAGTTTATAGTGGATCAGGGTGGGTAGTTTTTTCAAAGGTACTTTTTGTGCTTTTAGGGGCTTTTTTGTGTATGTGCGAAGGGGTATTTTAAGTGTTCAGGGTCAGTTTTTAGTTTGTGGGTGAAGGAGTTTTGTACGGTTTAAGGCTCAGTTTTTAGTTTGTGGGTAAAGGGGTATTTTTAGGTTTCAGGGTCAGTTTTTGGTTTGTGGGTAAAGGGGTATTTTTATGTTTCTGGGTCAGTTTTCAGTTTGTTGGTAAAGGGGTATTTTTAGGTTTCAGGGTCAGTTTTTAGTTTGTGGGTGAAGGAGTTTTGTAAGGTTTCTGGGTCAGTTTTTAGTTTGTGGGTAAAGGTGTTTTGTAAGGTTTCAGGGTCAGTTTTTAGTTTGTGGGTGAAGGAGTTTTGTAAGGTTTCTGGGTCAGTTTTTAGTTTGTGGGTAAAGGTGTTTTGTAAGGTTTCAGGGTCAGTTTTTAGTTTGTGGGTAAAGGGGTTTTGTGAGGTTTCAGAGTCAGTTTTCAGTTTGTGGGTAAAGGGGTATTTTTAGGTTTCTGGGTCAGTTTTTAGTTTGTGGGTGAAGGGGTATTTTTAGGTTTCAGGGTTAGTTTTTAGTTTGTGGGTCAAGGGGTATTTTTAGGTTTCAGGGTCAGTTTTTAGTTATAGGTGTTCAGGGAAAACATAAATTAAGATTCTATTTAAATTAAATTTATTACATTAAATTAAATTTAATTATATTACATTATTCATTTTTTAACTTTTGATTTACTATAATAATTTATTATTATTTTATGTCCTGCAGTTACTTAAATTAATTGTTATTTGGAGTTGGAAGAGTAAATTTAATATGTTCTGTGTCCTGCACTTACTCTAATTAAATGGTGAATGCTGTTCTAATAGTAAATCAATCACGGTTTTTGAGAAGCAATTACCTAAAGTAAATGGTTATTGGAGTCGGAATATTACAACATTTAATTATGTGCCTTTCAAATATTGATATTATATGTATATGGGTGTATGATTAATAATTGTTATAACTTCGGTGTATAGTATGTTATTTATATGTGGTATATAGAAATAGATAGAACATTACAGTTATAATACATTTGCTAAAATACATAATAATGATTTTGTCATAGGTAATACAAAATAATGACACCAGTTTTCTTTTTTGTATATTTTTTTATTCAACACTTGAAATATACGATCACATATACATTTTATCAAGCTATGTTTGGTATACATATAAACAAAAAAGGAGGATAATGTTCTTTGAAGAATCACATTTTTGAGTAATTTTCTTGACAAGTAAATTTAATTTGTAGAGAAAAAATTGTTAGTTCACATAATGCAATGTATGATATTATACATACATAATACAATTATTGTTTCTTAATAAAACATCAGACATGTGTAATGAAAAACATAAGTCACAATTTTTTTATACATATTGTGATATACTGATGATGATATTAACATATGAACACTTTCAAATGTTTTATAAAAGATTAATATACTAATGAGATGTACATCATCATAAATGATTCTTTTAACATTACAATATTCTTATGTATGATTATTATTATTAATAAATACGTTTTAATAATAACAATTTTCACATATTAGTCATATTGTAAACAATTAAATCTGATAAACAAATACAATATTACATATTTAGTTATATAATAATTTTAATAAATATTACATTAAATATTTATATATTTTCATACTTAATGTAATAAATATTAAAATTATGTAATATATAATTCATATACAGCCAAAAAGATTTTATATTTACAATATACTATACAATTTTTTTAAGAGTACACATAATTTCAAGCTATATATATAACAATAATGGACTTTTATAGTAGTACTTTTCACAGTTACATATAATTTGGCTCGTTTATTTTGTAACCACTCTTTGTCTTTTTGAGTTATTTTGGTAAAGAGAAAGTTGCGTTTGGAAGCAGGTTCACTTTTGAGTAGGTACGATTCTACTTTTATATTTTTAAAGTAATGTAAATTACAAATAAAGGTTATATTTTGTTAATTTGGGGTTGGTAATTAAAGTATGACTATTTACATATAATGGAGTGGAATTAATACGTATTTTTGTTCACGACTTTTTGAGCCATTTAAAAAAATTGGAGTTAATGAGTATGTGGTATAATTTTATTAAAATAAAAATGAATAGGATTTTTATGTTTATATATTATGGGATACTCGTTAGTGTTATGTCGGTGTGATTGTTTAGCTGTTTTTTTTTCTTGTATTTTGAAACAGCTATTTCCGTTTCCGAATTTTTTTTTTTTGGGAAAGGAAGTGTGTTTCAGTTGTTAGAACGGAGATGATTTACATTCTTCCTTTATATTTTCAGTTCTGTGAAATATTTTTCACACTTTAAGATAACAGTCGTTATTTTAAATGGCATTTAAATAGTCGTTTAATTTGGATGATGGAGAGTTTTAGCAGAGTTAAACAAACATAAATAATGATTTGTTGGATTAAGTTTTTGATATTTACACATTGTATTGTCGGTAAAGGATTATCTTTTTGATGTTTTATTTAAAGGTAAGTTATAAATTTATGTTATTTTATTTGGATGGAAGCAGTTTTTAAAAACAAATATTGTGATATAATAATATATTTATTTAGTCTTTTTAGAATAGTGTTAAAATATAAATTAGACTAAATAAATATTTTTATATTATATTAAAATATGTGTTTTATTACATTAAGGATATTGTTTAATCTCTATTAATTAATTTAGTTATTGCAATTAGTTCAATGTTTTGGCTATCATTTTTAAATATTCCAGTCCTCTTGTTGTAGGATATAGTTGGACTTGCTGTTGAAGATATAAATACATTTGAGCAGTTTGTCTAGAGAGTTTTGGTTTCAGTTGTATGACAGATTGCTGCATACGTAGTTCCTGAAAGCTTTGCTCTTTTTGTATAGCTGTGACTAGCTTGTGTAATGTGGGTGTTGTACGTCCAGTAGAAGAGAGGAAGGCATTGTGCCAACCTTCAACAGCATTGTTCGTTTTTGCCTCTTGGTTGAGTGTTGGTAGATAGACATTCCACCAGGGAATTGCAAATTTTGGCTGGCGTCTGTGGCCTGACCTGTGTAGTCTTCCTACCCAGTTGTCCTCAAAGTAATCTAAAAGTGGGGCGAGTCTTTGCTCATTTTGGGTGTAGAAAGGACTTTCAAGTAACAAATTGTAATGTTCGGCAACATCAGTTACTGGTACATATGCCAGAGCAATGAGATGTTTGATTTGGCATGCAAAAGTTATATTTGTTGCATATTCAACACTAAGGGCAGATTTTTGTAAATGTCTCCAGAGACATTGATTGAAATGAAAATAACATCCTTGAATGGATGTGTGTGGGTAAGTTTTCAAAATTGAATTAATCATAGCTTGCTCGAAGTCTATGATGATTTTCATTGGGAAGTAATCAGAAGTTTGTTCCTTTATTTTTTGTAAGATTTCAGAGTAAGTTGTGGCTTGTTTGTTTGGTAATAAGCAATATATGAAGGGGATACAGGTATTATGATATTGCCCATGAATTGTGTATAACTGGTAGAAAGGTTTGAGGCATATAGAAAAAGTTCCATCCATCATCCAAGTAGTACTTTCAGTTAATTTTTTTATATTGTTATTAGTTGCAAACATTATAATTCTTTTATCCTTGCTATGATTATCATAAAAAATAAATGGCTCGTCATTATGAGTAATTACAAGCTCTGGTGGAATTATGACTTCTTCAAAAGTTTTAGGAGTTGGTATATTGGGTCTACTTGCTTTTTTTGTTCTTGCTATTGTTCTTTTAATGGAAGCAATAGATGGTAGCTGACTTCTTGCTTCTTTGGGAACTTTAGGTAGTAATTCTTTAAGAATTACGTTGGTAGGTAGTTCTGATCTGGTACTTAATTCCTTGATATTCTCAAGAGTGGATCTCACTTTTATTTCTGAGATGTTTGGTGGGTGATTATGTTCAGTGGTATTTATAACACTAGTTTCCCTTGTTGTAGCACGGCCATAGCATTTATTGGAGTAATATTTTGTACACTTCCAATTCACTTTAAGGTCTTTTTGTTTCTCCTGAGTATAAATGTAGCCCATATAGCATAACAAAAATTTGCCTTTCTGAGATGTAATAAATTTTGCATCATCAGTCATTCTTGAGTTCTGGTATCTAGAAAAGTTAATATACAAATATTAATATAATTAGAAATGTATAAAAGATTTTAAAGAAAGCTAGTATTCTTCTAGTAATTTACTTACCAGCAGTAATGTTCTATTTATCGAAAGTAGATGCTTGTTCACTTTGATGTTGTTCTTCTATTGGCACGGTCTGTACAGAAATAATTAAGTATGTTATAGGAAAAGTTACTATTTGTTTTTTGGTAACATTTGTTTTACTTTATAACGTCTCTAAAAATAGTTTAGTTTCTTTGGATTTAAACAGAGAAATTTCCAAGATTATACTAACAGATTGATAAAAAGAGTCATTTTTATTTGTAGCACATTCTATAGAGTTTATGAAGACTACTTATGTTTTATTTATCAACTTACCAAGATAATTATAGTAGTAGCAGAATGTTTGTTCTTTGATGTGAATTATCTCTTTTCTGTATCTTTGAGTTCTGTTTAGAGAGAAAGTTGATGACAATTACTAATGCGTTTATATGTTATATAAATAATAATCATTTGTTCTAAAGCATTGTTACTTATTTGCTAAAAAGAACCGGGGATGATACATGTATTATGAGTTAAAGCACAAAAAAACATATTTAAGAACAGGAAGATTATAGTAACAGATGCATAAAAAGAGTCACTTTTATTTCTAGTACATTATATAGAGTTTATAAAGACTAGTTATGTTTTATTTATGAACTTACCAAGAGAATTATAGTAGTATCAGAATGTTTGTTCTTTGATGTGAATTTTCTGATTTCTGTACTTTTGAGTTCTGTTTAGAGAGAAAGTTGATGAAAATTACTAATGCGTTTATATGTTATATAAAGAATGCACATTTGTGATTAAGCATTGTTACTTATTTGCTAAAAAGAACCGAGGATGACATATGTATTATGAGTAAAAGCACAGAAAAACATATTTAAGAACAGGAAGAAAAAATTTTTTACACAGCATTGTAACGTTTTTTCATCAAAACATTCTGGCTTCACACTATGTATTAAGATTTACAGGCTAAGAAACAAAGTATAGAGTTTTAAATTAGGCCAATAATTGGCAAATAACGTTAAGTAAATGTTAAACATATGTAGATACCTTTTTTAAATGTAAAGTGTCCTGTATCTTGAAGTTGAAGTATAACTTTATTTGTTTGTAGAGTCTGTTTAAAGGTAAAGTACATAAAGAAATAACAAATTAGTTTACAAAAGTTGGTCTATAAGTAATAGCAAAATAACATTAGAATTTAGTAACAGAGCTATATGATTACTTACTTGCAGTTTCTGGACGAATTTTCTTGCAGAGAAGAATAGAGATGGTGCTCCCAAAATTGGCAGTATGTGGTCACGAAGAATATTTCCTGCAACTTGTATGGCTGTTTGTGATTGGTTTATATAGTCTATGTGTAATTAAGTTTGCTATCTGATTGGTCAGATATGTAAAGACGAGTTACTATTGGTTAGTTTGAATTTTTTTTAAGTTAAATATTTAAGATATATCTTCTTAAATAGTTTATGTTGAAGAATTGAAATGATATATTTATTTAAAAAATACTTATTAAATAAATAAAGATTATGTAAAATGAGTACTAAGTATTAAATAAGTATGTTTACAACAAGTTTATATAAAAATTTCGTTAGTTGGCGGAAAACATTTTTTGTACACTAAATGTTACTTAATAATTTGAAATTACATTAGTGAAGTCATTTGAAATGTGTGTATTACGTAGATAATAGATTTATTGGTGTTATATCTAAAAAAAGGAGTATTATTTAGCTATCGATATTTTGATATGTACGAAATTAGTGCTATCGAAATTTTAGTAATCGATATTATTGTAGTGTGTTATATGTAGTATTGAGTGTCGATATAATTGTATTCGAAAATAATGCTAACGATATTTCTGTATACGATATTTTTGTGCATCGATATAGTTTGCTCGATATTATTGTAGTTTACATGTTAAGTATACGGTGTCGATATTAGTGCTATCGATAATAGAGACTCGATGTTATAGTAGGTCGATTTTTTAGACATCGAAATTCTGTCAGTGATTCATTTTTCAATGCAGTTTCTGCAATTTATGTTAGTCAGTGTTTCCAGATTGTACCTACTAGCAGTTTGTGGGGTGGGAGGGGAGGAATGAAATTCACAGGTGAATCCACAGAGCTATATATTGGAAGTTATTGTTTGTGTAGCTTGCTGTTGTACTTCCGAAAGAAGCTCATCTTTGAAATAAGACAAAACAGTAAGTGGTGAAAAATAGAAATGTGACAATGGATTTAGCAGAAATATTTTTGCACAGAAGGGCGAGCTACAAAAGTAATAAACGTATATCCATCACAGAGATACGTAGTTATCCGTTTTCCAAAAACAAGCAATCCCCACATTCAGCAACTATGTTGCATCTTATAATGATTTAAAATTATGTGTATGTTGTTTCTGCTATGCAACAATTTATAAGGTAAAATTTAATTAATAAAGCATGGGTTATAGGGAAAGATATACATTTTTTAAGTATGCTCTAGAAGCTGTGTCCAAACGTTTAGACAAACGCAAAAGGAACAAATGACGGTTGGAATCCTAAATAATGCAAACAATCACCCCCAGTAAAAAAGACCTGGCTTCAATCCACTGTCCTTTTGCTCACCATTCCATCCCAGTTTGGACCCAGCAATATGTGAATCAGTCTTGATCATGCTCATCATGGGAACAGTCCAAACCAAACTGCCATGCCAGGTCCTCGCTTGACCAGAAGCAAGCATCCTGTGACAGGTTTTGTGGCATCACCCTTCAACAGCAAGGCTAGCCTAAATCGGATTTATGACGTTAAAACGCATACTTTTACCACGCATACCTTTACAACGCGGTATTTACAACGAATACCGTTACAACGCATAGCGCTTAGAGGTGCTGGATAGTGGTAAGTATAATTTTCTATTCCAACACCAGTCCCCGTGGACACTAGGGAAGGTGTTGGATAGAAAATTAAACTTATTCCCTATCCTAGAGCGCCCCCCAGTGCAATGTGTTGTAATGGTATGCGTGGTAATGCCTGCGTTGTAATGGTAGTGCGTTGTAAAAACTTTGTTGTAACCGTTGTATACTGCCTAAATCCAGTGGCGCAGTGAGCACAGGACCCATATCTGGGCATACCCTTTCCATTTGAGGGGACAAAAGCAAAAGAAACAAATGATGGATGGAATGCTGAACAATGCAGACATTCACCCCCAGTCACAAAAATTTGGGTTTAATCCATCATTCTTTTGCATCACCCAAGTTTGAACCGAGCCATATGCAAATCAGTCTTGACACTGCTCCTCATGGGAACAGTCCAGCCCGACCTGCCAAGCCAGGTCTTCCCTGGACCAGAAACAAGTATTCTGGGACCAGTTTCGAGCCATCACCCCAGATCAGCCAGGCTAGCTTGAATCCAGTGGCGCTGTGATTGCAGGACCCACGTCTGGGCACACTCTTCCCATTTAGAGTGACAAAATCAAAAGGAACAAATGATTGACAGAATGTTGAACAATGCAAACATTCACCCCCAATCACAAAGGGTTTAATCCATCATTGTTTTGTGCCACCCCAGTTTGGACACAACCATTTGCTGAACCAAAAAGGTGACTTTTAAAAAAGATTTGGTGAGGATTTGCAAAGTGGCGCCAAAGTTATTGGCAAAACAAAAACTCAATTTCCTACAAAAAACTTTGGTCCTAACTATAAAATATATATAGGTTGGATGTATATATATATATATATACACATATATATTTATACATATACATAAACACATAGATGTACTCTTCCCGACAGTCGGCACGGTCCACGCAGGATCACCTTTATTGAGGTGTTTCCTTGATGCTATCCACTTTATGTAAACATGGAGCCACTGAGCTTTCAATCATTGGACCAGCCGGGTCGGAATTATAACTGGCGGAGTGATTTATAACAATCTACACGCACTACAGGATGGTCCTTACATAGGTGCTTCCTTGCTATACACCATTTGAATTCAATTGCAGAGCTACTAAGCCTTTATTTCTTTTGACCAGCCGGGTCGGAATTATCACCTGTGGAGTGATCTGTAAAAATCTACACACACGAAGTACAGCCCTGAAGAGGTTGCAAGATATTTTCCATTGTGACGAAACACGTGTTGGCTGGTTGCTTTTGATTTTGCATGGAATAAAAGACAAAGAACAGATCGTTTGGAACTTTAATGACTTGAATGTTCACATGATTTGATGAACTATCATTAAGAACTATTATACGTGTGCACAGGACTTGGTTCACAGAAAAGAAAAACCTTGATTGTTGGCCGCAACCTGACAGGAAAGTTGCGGCCGCCATTCTCTTTGTTGCTTGGCCTGGGAGAGGGAAAAATAAAGTGTGAAAACATGTAAGGGGTCAGGATACCCTGACCCCAAAGGACAGATGGAGGGTTCTGAGGGACCCCTCATGGGCAAGAAATTGCCCAAAAAGTTTTTTGGGGCTGATTGACAGATCTGCAGATCCACCGCAGAGCTCAGCGCCTCCCTCATTGTAACATTGTGATGTCTCCGAAAGACAATGGAAAAAATGCACCCACTCACTCACTCACCAACCCCCCACGTTGCACAGCCAAAGGTCTTGCGCAGTGTGGGGTAGGGTGTATGCAAAGGTCATGCGTGGCAGGGCTTGTGTTAAAATACGGTAATGAACGGTAATTATATATTAATTTACTAAAAAACAATAACCCCTGCCGTTAAGTAACATTAGGCCATGAGTTATAGTTTCTTAACAAAAGTATAACTATAACGGCTAAATTTCTATGGTTTTGTGTAGGTAAAAGTTGAACCTAACTATAATGTCCCTGCAACCTGTGGTTAAATGTTCTTAATACTATTTCCTGGACATTTGCTGGTAAAGATAATTCTGTATTCCAAAGACCTTCTTTGGGTTTACTAAACACTTATACGTCCTGTCCTATCTGTGTTATTATTGAACTTCTCATTGCTAAAGTTATGTCAATTGACCCAATTCTTCACAATAGCAGAGTGATGTGTCTATTATTCCATTGCTAATCATGGTCCTTTAAAAGGTAGGAAATGAAAAGGTGCTTCTTAAGTATAGCTTCCTTTTGAGGCAACGCCCTATGTCTGTATTTTCTCCAAAGAAAAGTTACACTCAGCATCGTGAAACAAGCATATGTCTTTAGCTGCACTGAACTACACAGCACTGCAGAATTCTACACTCTTGGATGCAGATCAGCAAGGCCAGCTGTACATCACTAGTTGTTGTCCTAAGCACCCCCCACAAAGAGCAACGTCATTGTAATGAAAGAGCTCAATTATGACCCCATTGACAATGGGAGTGAGCCTAAATAGGAAATAGCTATTTGCACCTAAGTTGCAGTTCTGAGCATAGGAGCTGAGCTGAGCTGAGCAGAGGAGCACATGTAGCACTATGTGTAAACATTGATTTTATTAAAACGTTCTTTGCTATTACTCACTGAAATCGAATTTCAAGCTTCATTAGGGTTTGGCATGGCAGGTGCAGCGCCATAAATGCGTGCTTTTACCCGCCTGGAGAGAGCCATCCGGGCCCTCCACTACAATGTTGCGCTTTACACGCATTCCTACACACTTCGGGTGGGCTTGTCCCGAGGGTATAAATACAAGGGCCGGAGACTGCTTGGGGTCATCCGGCCACGAGTGTAAAGCAGTTGTTTTGTGTGCATTAATTAAATGCTGCTTCGGCCTAACCTGACCTAGGCCCTGTCGAGCTACATTGGAGACAAGGCCGGTCGCACCCCACGCGTGCCCGCCTACCTGTTGAGTGCCTGCAAGGAGCGTGCTGTGCCCACCTGCGTCATCCTGCTCCCTCTGGCCCGACTGCTGAGTGGTGTCCTGGAGGAGGTGTGCGGTGCTCACCCGCTTCGCTTCTCTCTGGTCGACGTCTGCCACCGACGGAAGCCCTGGTTATACGTGGCCTGCATCGCCGCTCTGCCAGCTGTGTCGGCGCTCCGGCCGACGCTCGCCCACGCGTCTCCCTGCCCAACGGGAGCGCGTTCAGCTGGCAGCGCTAGGGGAGACCGGTTGCATCCCGGGTGAGTGCCGCTGCCCAAGTGCTTTGTTTGCCTCACTGCGGTTGGGACGCGCTGCGTGACCCTGCGAAGATCTGCCTGGGGGTGTGGCTGCTCCCGCGCCTCCCCCTTTGTACTTCTGACACACCTCTGGTTGATTCTGAGCCTTCACGCCCGCCCCTGTGCAGCGAGGCCCTGTGATTGGGATGCCCCCTCCACTGCCTGCGCCTGCCGCAGCGCCTACTGCCGACCTCACCCACACACCCCTGGATCCTCGTGTGGGGCCTCGCGAGCCACTGCACGTGGAGCAGTACATGCAAAGAAACAAGCATAGGCAGCTAAAAACAAATATTAAAAAAATAAAGAGGGAAGAGTGTGCACTGTTTTGGGGCAGCAGGTAGCACCTGCAAGATCACACCACTGGGGCTCATCTGGCAAGGAGGGAGGACAATTCACTGACTGTCTGGTCAGAGGTACACAGGCCCAGCCGGCGCAAGCCTCTCCTCTCACATGAAGCTGCGCCAGAGAGCTAATCGCGCCCCTACTTGCATGCACACAGAGCCACTGCACGGGCAGCGACACAGGAACACGTGCTGGAGCACACACCCCAGAGCTGTCCGCCAGCACGCAAGCTGCGCCCTCACACTTACGCACCATCGCCCGGCCGCAATGAGCAATCCACCGGTGACAGGTGCTGCCACCTAGCAAGATGGAGGGCACAATCCAATCATTGGTGCCAATCCGGGGCCACCGGTGCATACCTCCACTGCAGTTGCACGGCTATCCCCCTTCAGTGAGGCCTCGAACCCCGTCACTGCTGTACCAATATGAAAGGCCTGGGTTGGACGGCTCAAACACTACTTCAAAGGGACCAGGAAAACCGATGGGGCAGTAAAGTGGTCACTCCTCATCTACTACGGGGGTGCGGAGATTGATGACCAGTTCGAGACACTCACCAACACCGGGAATGAAGACAACTACAAGGCGGCAGTCGCCGCGCTCAATAGACACTTTGACCCGCAGCTCAACCACGATTTTGAGAAATTCAAGTTCAGGAGGGCGTGACAGACCAATACCGAATCCGTCGATATGTTCTATGCTCGGCTACCCCGGCTGGCTAGCACATGCCCCTTCACAGACCAGCGAGACGAAATCCTTGATCAGATCATCCTAGGCTGCCATTCAAAGCTCCTGCAGAAGCTAATTCTCCATAAACCTGGAATCTCGCTGGACGAGATCCTGGTTCTAGCCGCTCCCACCAACTGTCGCATGCCAGGGCAGAAGAGATGGAAGCCGCCCAGCACACACCGGTTGCCGCATCACAGGCACCCAGGCACCAACTCATTAAGGAGGAGAAGGTGGCTGCAATCCAGAGATGCCCCACGACGCCTCACCAAGTGCCCAGACCACCACTAGGCGGACCGTGTGGATACTGTGGCGAGGATCACCCTACAACAGCCGTCTGAGGGACGAAAGGGAAAACGTGCTCCCGCTGCGGAAGGCTGAATCATTATGCCAAAGTGTGCCGCGGTGGCCGCCCAACATCGTCGAGGCCCAAAAGCATGTCCCAGCGTGTTCGCCAAATCTCCCTTGACGACCCACCGCCAGTACCGGATGACCAGCCCCAGGAACGACGCCCTATGTATGAAGACGAGAACGAAGAAGTATTCGTGGTGTTGTATGTCAGCAAGACACGGACTTGGCGAAGACCACCTCCCATGTGCTCAATCTCCAGCGAAGGCTCTGTTGTACAAGCCCTCATTGACACCGGCGCCTCCGTCAATGTGATGGACTCAGTCTAGTATGTAGAGGAATATACTTCCAGTACCACCCCAAATTACATTGTTTTGATTTATACTGGCAGTAGGACCATCTCATCAGATTGTGGAAGACTTAAAATAATCCATAGCTGACATTGGACCCCAGCAGGCTGCTGTGCGCTGGCATGACTCCTGCTGAAGAGTGCTGGCGATGCCACAGTCCAAGAGTCGACATGATCTACATTCAGTGATCTTGTGCTCCTTTCCAGTCATATTGGAAGGGTGTCTGGGACTTCCTACTCTGATCTAGTGACTTGGACATTAGCTCCTCGGTCAAGTTGGCTGTAGGTATCCTTATTCCACAGGACCCGACTATGGACAATCACAGACTCCAACGGCTGACTGCAGCTCTGCCAAACTGTGCATACTCTATTGATGGAAGTTGTGATATTCGGGGCGTGGCTTGGGCCTCGTGGCTGTATGGCTGCATTAGGGCCAGAGAGGGGTCTACCCATTTGAGGTCGGTAACATGAGTACCATTGAGTAGGGTAACAAAATACATCTGTTATTTCAGCGCCAAGATGCCCTGTTGCTGGGGTGAATGTGCGCTTTAAAAATGCACGTTATGTTATGTTATTGGGACTTATCACTTTTTGAACCATGACACATTCCTCGAAATCTGTCTCTCCCTTCTTCTAGATGTGACCATTGCACTCGGACAACCTCCCACGACTCCTTCTCGAAAGGTGTCCAGAACTTGCCTCCTAGATGTCGGTCTTTTACCACCACGTAATCTCCTCTTCTGAGGGTCAGACTGCGAGCTCCCCGTCGTTGGCTAGCCTTGCCATTGTTACTCCGCCATCGGGTCTGGGCTCTAGCACTATCTAAGACTCAGGGTATCTACTCCTTACTCAAAGGTACCACGTCCCAAACAGCCCTCTGCATCACAAGATCACTGGGGGCACACCCTGTCATGCTATTAGGCTCTCAGGAACATGTGGAGGCATCCTATAGACCTTCTCTCTGATCTACCCCAATCCCTAATGCTTTATTAATAGTTTTCATACATCTTTCGACGTCCCCATTGACTTGAGGCCATTGAGGTGTTATCTTTTGATGATGAATGTTGTATTGTGCGTGGAGAAGTGTGGCTCACTGGTTAGAGGAGGCAGACCCTGAAGCAGAGGTCAGACCGGGACCATGGTTCAATTCCCGACGCGGCATGGTCTTGAGCTCAAAAATGTCGACTGACTCGATAATTCTCGCTCAGGTGCCTACTCAAATCTAGGGCTTACACTCTGCAACTCTGGGCAATAGCTTGCTCAATCTCCATTACGGCCCCCCGCAGCGGGATGCCTGGCTTTCACCTTGGGGGTGCCCAGTATGGGCTATCTCACAGGGAAAAACCAGGACGGGTTCCCTTTGGGGTGATTAGTGCGCTATATAAGAAGCCAACATTACATTACATTACATTACTTCCGAAATTCCTGCCCCTGAAAGGGGGTTCCATTATCAGTGCATATCTCTTCTGGCATGCCCATTAAGGTGAACGTCTTTTCCAGAATGGGTTTCAGGCTTTCAAAAGACATCAAGCCCACAACTTACACCACTGGAAATTTTGAGTAGCTGTCGACCATGACCGCTTTGTGGCTCCCATCTGGAAAACTTCCAAAATCCATACTGAGCGTGGTCCATGGAGTGGTGCTGGGCAGTTCACTGATCACTGGCAGAAACGGAGGGTCCGCTCCTGTTATCAGGCATCCTCTTACTTTTTCCTCCACCATGTGGTCGATTCCTGGGAACCACACCTTCGCCCTGATGTGCGCTTTCGTTTTATACATGCCTTGGTGTCCTTGTTGAGCTAAGTCCACTGTCCTCTTCCGCAATATAGCAGGTATTACCATTCAGGTCCCTCTTCAGATCACTCCTTCACCACTTTTGCTCAGTTCTTCTCTGCACCTCCACATCCCAAGCCACGCTTCCCACTTCTCTTTCGTCAGTCTCCCGGATCTTTCCAGGAACATCTTCCACTGGTGGTTATGAAGATTTCTTTAACGCCCAGAAGGCATGCATCTTCTCATGTAGCCACCACGATTTCTTCCACCGACAGCACCCTGTGACATGCTGTGTTAACAAGTTGCTTGACAAAAGACTCTGCACCCTCATCTACCTCCCTGTGGGCCTCTGGGCAGATGGCCATCAGATGCCATGACAAATCGTCCGCCAGATTGCTCGCTCCCAGACAATACTCAATCTCAATGTCGTAGTGTTGAATTTGCACAGCCCATCTTTCGATCCATGGTGGGCCACTTGATGGAGCAAGGTTTCATATGTAATGAAACTTGCTTGGATTCAATCCTCTCGAAATAATATATAACCTATTGACCAACATGTTTTGTAAGTACTCTTAATTGCACCACACAACGTTTCTGTATCTTGGGGAAGCTTATCTATGTGTTTTACTAACAAATAACTTGAGTGTCCTAAAATGGCTGCCGAAAACATGGGAACTCTTCTGCGCATGCGTCTACTACATCTACGTAGTGTGACATCTTTTGGGTTTTGGTGGGAATTCTTAGCAGCTGCGCAGTAGCCCCTAAGATACCTGCTTTAAATTTCACATGCTAATGCATATGCTTTTGCTGAATTAAACCTTGAGTGTCTTGCTAAAACAATCAGTTTGAAATTTGGGTATTCAAATAGACAATCAATTGTCTATGAAAGACCAGGTCAAAGTTTTCAAATGGCTTCCATTGGTAAAGCCAGGAAGCCACTACTCCAAGGCCTAATCATTAACGGTATAGATTACTGCAATGCTTTGCTGTCTTCAATAAATGAAGACCTTCTTAGACAACTTCAGGTTCTGCAGGATACTGCCGCTAGACTGGTATTGAATCTGCCTCCAAGAGCCCCTTCAGCCCCCTGTTTGAGACTCCTTCACTGGCTTCCTGTCAGAAAATGGTCCCATTTTAAAATTCTCTGCCAAACTCACAAGAATCTACACGGCAAGGGCCCCGGATACTGGAAAAAGAAACTCACCTGGTATCTCCCTCGCAGGACTCTATGATCTAGCAGTAAATTTCTTTTAACAGCTATCAAAATCCGAGCCACGAGAATGGGATGGAGATCTTTCTCTTTTCTTGCAACTGTCCTATGGAATAAATTACCCTTACATTTGCACGTTATCTCAGATCATCATAGTTTTCTAAAGGAATTAAAAACCTGGTTATTTGACTCCTAACCAGCACCTGTCGAACCATACTTTTGAGCCTCTGCAAAGCAGGTGATATGTTGCGCGAAATATTACCTGTCTCCAGGTTGGTCGCCCACCTCAGTCACCACACGGTCCTCCTGTGCTGCTGTCCCGCTACCCGCTGTGTCTGTGCCCTGACCGCGTCTTCAGCTCCGCGGTCTGGTCTGCCTGATTTGCCTGTGTTTGTTTATTTTTGCCTCCTGGTGCTGCTTACTTGTTTATTTTTCCCCTTGTGCCCTCTTGTTGCCGCTTATTTGTTTGTCTCGCCCCTTGTGCCCTCTTGTGCCCTCTCCACTCCAGCCCCCTCTTGCCTTCTGTGTCACCCTCCCACCCGCTCCACTCCCTTGCGCTTTCCCGCTGCTGCGTCCCTTGCGGCCCCGCCCCCCTGATGCCCTGTTCACCATCCCGCTCCTGCCTCCCAGCTGCTCCTCCCACCGACAGACCCTCATATGGAGGCAGCACAGCGGCCGCGCCGCTGGCGTGCCGATGTAGTGCCAAAGGTAAGCCTGTCTGTGCCCGTCCACGTCTAGACCACGCCCAGCGGCAGAATCCTTGGCCCCCACCGAAACCAAAAAACCCGACTGAGATAAGACACCGCCACCCTCCACGCACTCATCACCGGCCGACCATCCGCCTGCTACCGAGCCACCCCGAAGCGCACCCACGGACCCTTCACCTGCCAAGCCTGCAAATTCACCTGCCTCCGAACCTGCACCACACCCTCCGGACCAGGCAACAACAACAACCACCTCAAGTACATCCTACTCAACACCCGCTCCGTCCACAAGCACGCCATTGAACTCTGGAACCTCCTCGATACCACTGCGCCAGACGTCGCCTTCCTCACGGAAACCTGGATAAACGGCTCGTCAGCCCCCGACATCGCCAAAGCCATCCCGGACGGCTACAAGATCACCCTGAAGGACTGTATCAACCAAACCGGAGGAGGAATCGCCATCATCTACAGGAACACCATCAGCGTCACGACCAACTCCGAAAACATCCTACCTGCCACCGAACACCTACATTTCCAGATCCACACCGACCCAAAGACCACCCTCAGAGGAACCCTCATCTACAGACCTCTGGGCCAACACACACAATTCAGTGAAGCCATCGCTGACTTCATCAGCCCGCATGCCCTCGCCTCATCAGACTACATCCTCATAGGGGACCTGAACTTCCACCTGGCGAACAACAATGACAACAACAGCACCACCCTGCTCGACAACCTTGCCAACCTCGGACTCAAGCAACTGGTGAAAACCCCCACCCACTACACCGGCCACACGCTCTACCCCATCTTCTCTGCCAGCGGCCACGTTACCTTCAGCCACTCCACCGGACCACACTGGACCGACCACAGCTGCATCCATTTCACCTTTAAGAAGATCACTTCCCACCACCGCCCACAACAGATCCCCCACAGATGCTGGAGCAAAGTCACCACAGACCAGCTAGCCACATCACTGAGGCAGAACGCACCAATCGACACTGTTGACACCAACGACGGAGCCCGCAACCTCACACAGTAGATCACCAACTGCGCCAATGCCCTGGCAACAGGAAAACTACATGGTTCACCGATGACCTCAGAGAATCAAAGAAATCCTGCCGAACCCTCGAGAAAACCTGGCGCTGCGAACAGATGACAGAAAACCTGACAGCCCTCAAGAACGCCACTCACAAATACCACCAGCTGATCCACACCACCAAAAGGACATCATTCAAAGAGTGGCTGGACAAAAACATACACAACAGCAAGGAACTCTTCAGCATCGTAAAAGAGCTCTCCAACCCCAGCACCAGCAGCAACGAAAGCACACCATCACAAGACCTCTGCAACACCCCTCGCCACGTTCTTTCACCGCAAAATAGCCGATATACACGACAGCTTTGGCGCCCAGACTCCACCTCCAGCCACCGAACCAACGCCCCCTACCACCACCCTCAGCGCTTAGACTCCCATCAGCACTGAAGACACCACCCACATTATGAACACCATCCACTCCGGCTCTCCCTCCGACCCATGCCCTCACCACAGCTTCAACAAAGCCGACACCATCGCACCCCACCTCCGGAACGTCATAAATAAATCCTTCCTGTCTGCCACCTTCCCAGAGAACTGGAAGCTCTCAGAGATCAACGCACTACTGAAGAAACCCACAGCGGACCCCAAAGACCTCAAGAACTTCTGCCCCATCTCTCTTCTTCTCTTCCCCGCAAAAGTCATCAAGAAGACGTCAATAAACAGCTGATCGCATTCCTCGAGGCAAATGGCTTCCTTGACCCATCCCAGTCTGGATTTTGAGCCAACCACATCACCAAGACCGCCCTCATCGCAGCCACCGACGACATCAGGACCCTGCTTGACAACGGGGAAACAACCACTCTCATCCTCCTAGACCTCTCTGCTGCCTTTGATACCGTCTGCCATTGCACCCTAATAAGCCGCCTCCATAACGCTGGGACCCAAGGTAAAGCCCTGGACTGGATCACCTTGTTCCTCGCGGACAGAACTCAGAGAGTTCGCCTCCCCCCCTTCCGCAGCCACCAAGATCATCTGCAGCATACCCCAAGGCTCTTCGCTCATCCCAACCCTCTTCAATAAATACATGAGCCCCCTCACCACAATCGCATGCAAACACATCCTCAACCTCATCTCCTACGCCGACGACACCCAGCTGATACTCTCCCTCACCAAAGACCCAGCCAGCACCAAGATCAACCTCCAGGAAGGAATGAAAGACGTCGCAGAATGGATGAAGCTCAGCCGTCTGAAACTGAACTCAGACAAGACGGAGGTCCTCATCCTCGGACCATCCCCATCCGCCTGGGACCACTCCTGGTGGCCCACAGCACTGGGCACCGCACCCACACCCACACCCACAGACCACGCACGCAACCTGGGATTCATCCTGGACTCCTCTCTCACGATGACCAAGCAAGTCACCGCCATCTCATCCACATGCTTCAACATCCTGCACATGCTACGAAAGATCTTCCGGTGGATCCCGACCGGAATTAGAAAAACGGTCACCCAGGCCGTCGTCACCAGCTGACTGGACTACGGGAACGCCCTATATGCAGGAACCACAGCCAAACTTCAGAAAAGACTCCAGCGCATACAGAACGCATCCGCATGACTCATCCTCGACATCCCTCGCCACAGCCACATATCTGCCCACTTGAGAGACCTGCACTGGCTCCCTGTCAGCAAAAGGATCACGTTCAGGCTCCTCACCCACGCACACAAAGTGCTCCACGACATGGGCCCCGAATACCTCAACAACCGCCTCACGTTCTACATGCCAACCCGCCAGATCTGCTCCGCTAGCCTCGCCACCGTCCCACAGATTCGCAGAACCACCACCAGAGGAAGATCGTTCTCCTACCTGGCGGCCAAGACGTAGAACTCCCTCCCCGCCCACCTACGACTGACTGAAGACCATCTCACCTTCAGGAAACAGCTCAAGACCTGGCTATGCGAGCAGTAGCAGCACCCCCCTCCCTTCAGTGCCTTGAGACCCTTACGGGTGAGTAGCGTGCTCTATAAATGTTCTGATTGATTGATTGATTGATTTGATGATTTGATTTGCTTAACTACGAATGCAATAGTTAAAAATAAAGTAATGGGGTTAGAGTAGAAATAAGTGATATACAGTGCATTCATTTATTTCTGTATTTTAACATGTTTCTCTTTGACTTTATTATTAGCTCGTATTTGGGCTTGAAGGGTGTCTATATTCTCCATCTTGGATTTGCGGGGCATGCGCTCTCGAACTCTGAAAACCTTGAAGTCCTGGCATTGAATGTCTGCCAAGTCCCATCTTACCCGCGATGTGCATGAGAAACTCACCTTTTGACCCGGAGAGAGGAAGAAACTGAATAAAAAGTTATACATTGTATATGAAATGAAATTAAATAATGTGGGGTGGAATAAAAAGCATGGGAAAATAAATTATGTGTGGGAACCTACCTCAATTAACTAAAGTAAAATGACTTCATACTGGTATGGTGTGATGACTTCTCTCCGTCTTTCAATCCACTCGAATAAAGGGAATACATGAATTTGCAACATTGGGGGGGTGGTATATACCCTGGAAAATGGTATAACTAAGGTAAGCTTAGTCAGTTACATTGTCCGACTTGTCACAGACCTGTCATTGACCCAACGTATGCTGAAGGTGAATCGATACCAGAGTGCTGCTCGAGCACGCTGACAGTAGATTTGGGAAATTGTTGAAGGAGAAGAATCGATCTACCCAGAGGGGTTCGAGGGTAGCATCAGTAAGGAGTGTGACACAGGTTCTGCACTTAGCGGAGGTTACCTGTCCTGTCCTGCACCTGTCCAGTTGACTCCTGTCTAGTTGGGAACCTTTTTCCAGCCCTTGGCTGGAGTTGGTCCTCGCACCATTCTAGGTAAATATAAAACTGTGTGGTATGTCCTAGTACCATTTTCCCTTTCTCAACCTTCCCAGGTACCATTGTCTAAAAGTAATTGCACAAAGTCTTTAATAATTCAATCGTTGATAATTATTTTTCTACTTGAAAAGTCTTTAACAGGTCTGTATTGGTACTTGACTCACAAATTATTGCATAGATAAAGTGTTTAAACTGTCCAGAGTCTGTGGTTATTTTATGATAAAAGTGAATCATTATGCTACCTATTATTCTAACTGCCAGATCCATTTACCTAAGTGATTAAATGAGTAAAGTGACAAGGACTTGGTATGTTGTGGTGTTCAGGTATAAATTATAAAACTCCTGATAGGTAGGATAATAGGTTGCCAGTTTTAAGTGTGTATGTTCATGGGCCCAGGTGAGTATGATTGTTTAGAAATATTCTGAACTGGTAATCTCGTGCCATCAGTATTTCCTGGTAGCAGAGGATGGTTAAGCTTTAGTTAAGATAGGTAGATAGTAGTAATTTGTATATACTATTGATTTTATGTAACTAACCAAACCCATTTGTATTGTATTTGTTGTCTAGAAATCCCCAGGGATATTGAATAGCGGGTGGTAAGTGGAAGCCAAACTGCAGTGAGGTTACTTGCCTTGATGAAGAAAGTGTGAAAAGTTAGGTAAAACTTGAAGCACTGGTTAGGGATTATTTTCGTATAAAAGTGAGGGTGACTGATAGCAAAAGAGTGCACTGGTGAAACTTTGGTGTTATATCACCTAGAAAGGGTAATACTAAAGGAGAAACAGGTTCGTTGAAGCTTGAGCAAAGAGTAAACGGAAGAGGTATTACTCATGGTGTGAAGGGTAAATGGAAGGGTTTTAATTTCAGTAAAATACATTTTCTTTTCTATTGAACTTAGTCAATCAGGCACAGTAGCGAATGTTTATATGTTGTTAATTAATGAAATGCGTAAGTAAAATTATAAGAAATTGAGTTTTCAAATTACCTTGCAAAGGAGGGGGTCAGTCACGGGTGCTGTACTGATGTCACTGAGGGCCACGCTGGGATTGGTGGAAACAGCCGAGGTAAAATTGTAAAGAAGTGGTGAGTGCAGAGAGCAAAAACTCACGTCACAGAAAAACAGCGCAAGCATTGGTTAAGTGTTTCAGTAAATCAAATGTTGATTGGTCATTAGAATAAGAGATGTGCTGGTATTGGAAAAACATTTAAAAGTGAAATAAACAATTGATTATTTGCCAAATAGGGTTTTCAGTATTCCCATATAGTGGAGATCATATGTCGAATCCTTATCAAACAATAATAGGGTCCTGACCAGATAGAAGATTTATAGGTTTTGCCCACGAGCAGTATATTAGAGGAGAACCAAGAACCATGTACGGAGAGAAAAGAAAGATGTAATTTATGCAGAAAATCAAGAATTATTTCAAAAAGGATAAACCCATTAAAACTAGAGAAGGGATTATTATTCCTCCTCTGAATACACCTGCATCATTTATGATGACAGAAAGAGGCTAGCACATTTGTGTATGGCTAGAAAATTAGATAGAATTCACAAAAGATGATGGAATACCAGCATTTGCAGAGTAGGGAACCTTCAATGGTAGAATATTGCACAATTTACAAACTTGCATGAATGAATTAGAACCAAGACCTATATTAACTCAGTACGATGTGTTAGAAGAATGGGAGACTGAGGCTTTTGAATGAGACAGGCCAAAGTGTAACATTTTATCATAAATTCCTCTGAGAAACTAGAGACAAATGGCAATAGCTTAAACTTTTGTAAATAACTTTTGTGAAGATCATGTTCAGTGTATTTTATTGTGACGAAAATCCAAGAACAGAAGTGAAATATTAACATATTTTTGTGACATTTGTAATAAAGCTTGAAACATTGAGAGAACATATTTGAATCAGTTGTTGTTGAATGGTTGTGCAGATTGATGCTGGGGTGGCGCTGAGTGGTGCTGTGGTGGTGCTGAGTGGTGCTGTGGTGATGCTGAGTGGTGCTGTGGTGGCGCTGAGTGATACTGGGATGGTGCTGAGTGATGCTGGCGTGGTGCTGAGTGGTGCTGGGTGGCGGTGAGTGGTGCTGTGGTGGTGCTAATTGGTGCTGTGGTGGTGCTGAGTGATGCTGTGGTGGTGCTGAGTGATGCTGTGGTGGCACTGAGTGGTGCTGTGGTGGTGCTGAGTGGTGCTGTGGTGGTGCTGAGTGTTGCTGTGGTGGTGTTGAGTGATGCAGTGGTGGTGCTGAGTGGTGCTGTGGTGGTGCTGAGTGATAATGTGGTGGTGCTGAGTGATAATGTGGTGGTGCTCAGTGATGCTGGGGTAGTGCTGAGTGATGATGTGGTGATGCAGCGGACGCGTACTGCAGACGCACCGGACCTGCGCCGGAGTCGCGCCAGAGTCCTGCCCGTCTGCGCCCATCAGCGTCCCGGAGGCGTACGGCGTGGCAGGATCTCTTAGTCTCAATTTTTTTTCTCTCCTGTACTACTATGTTTTTCTACTCTTCCTAAGAGCTCCACTCTTTGCGCTCAGTTGCGGCGTCCTGCCACTCAGTCTTCCCTGGTCGATATAAGGGTAAGCACAAATGCCCAGGCTGTAATTGGCATGTTACTAGCGCTCCTCCCCTCACATCTCACACGAAGGAGTGTCGCATTAAACATCCTTGTTTACTCCTTAACACCAGGTCTATGCATAGACACGCACAGGAGATTTTTGATCTCCTTTCCACGGATAAACCTACCTGTCTTATGCTCACTGAGACATGGCTTAATGAGTCCTCTCACCCTGACATTGTTGCTGCCATCCCTCCTGAGTATAACATCTTCAGACAAGATAGAGTTAAGGGCAGAGGGGGAGGAGTGGCCCTCGTGGTGAAAAAAACTTTCTCGTGTTCAGTTATTCACACGGAGACCATCACGGGCGCCGAATCCCTTGCCTTCACCCTTTCCCTGCCACCTCAACAAGCTGTCAAGGGGCTTTTAGTATATAGACCTCCGGGACCGGCGGGCTCCTTTTTTGAGGAACTCCAACAAGTCATGTCTGTATTAGTTCTGACATCTGAGCGATGTTTACTGGCAGGAGATTTTAACTTCCACATGGAAGATCACCATGATCAGGATGCTATTAAGTTGCGTGATGTTACGTCTGCCTTGGGCCTGCTCCCCTATCTCTCTGGCCCAACCCACGATAAAGGTCACACTTTAGACCAGGTCTTTTCCACTTCACCAATTGAGGTCACTGCACTCCTGCCGGTATTATGGTCTGATCATCGACTTGCCCACTTCCTAATATTTGGCACTGAGAAACTAGCAACTACTGCTATGAGACAGCAGGGAAACAATTTCAGGGCTTATCACCGGGTGACCCCAGATCTGTTAGCCCAGGCCCGGGTGAACCATCCTGTGTCCTACACTGGTGATCTGGACAATGACCTTGAAACCTTGCAGACCTGGCTCTTAGCTAGATTGAATGAGCTGGCCCCTTCACTGCCCCCCCGATCCGGCATCAAACGGGTGTCGGCCCCCTGGTTTACGGTGGAGTTGGCCCACTCCCGCAGACAATGTAAAGCAGCTGAACGGACATGGAGAGCCCAATACGATGCCGAGGCAAAATTGACTTACAAATCTTTGATTAAATCTTATCATAGATTAGTCCTACAGGAAAAGAAATGCTACTTCGCCAAAAGAATCGAGGAAGCAGCGAATTCCTGTAAGGAGATTTTTTCAGTCGTAAGGGAATTTACTACCCTGCGATCGAACTCAGCACAGGAAGCTCTGGCGGAGACCTGGGCTGACACTATTGCTAACTTTTTTACCACCAAAATTAGACAGATACAGGATTCCTTCCCCCCGAGACCAATGGGCGATCTCCCAATTTTGCCAGAGGAGTTAGCCCATTGGCCCACCTCTGACTCTGTCCTGGTGAATTTCCCGCCTCTTACGTTATCCTCATCCCTAGCATTCATGAGGAATCTTAAGTCTGGCTCACCATGTGATCCTTGCCCGGCGAAATTTTTAGCTAAAATGGCAGACGTTGTCAACCCCATAGCCAACCCTATTCTGAATCTCTCCTTGAGTCAGGGAGCCTTACCACATTCCTGGAAACAGGCCATGGTTATTCCTCTCCTAAAAAGCCTAGCCTTGCCCCTGAAGTACCAGCCAACTACAGGCCTATCTCGCTCCTTCCAGCACTCACTAAAATCTTGTAGAAACATGTTCATAGCGTGCTCTCCAACTTCCTGGAGTCCAATGAACTTCTTCACGCGTCTCAATCGGGTTTTCGACCTAACCTAAGCACTGAGACAGCGCTCCTGGAGGTTTCAGAGATTGTTAAGGAGTCGCTGGATGCCGGAGGCAGGGTGATGTTAGTCATGTTAGATCTGTCGGCAGCTTTTGACACCGTCCCCCATGAGGATCTCCTCACAAGACTATATGACATCGGTCTAAGGCGGACGGTGCTCAACTGGTTTCGTTCTTTCCTAGCCAACCGCCGACAGACGGTCTGGGCCTCCCCTGGATCTTCCGAAATGTCACCATTGGGAGTCGGAGTTCCTCAGGGCTCAGTATTGAGCCCCACTCTATTTAACATCTTTATGACCCCTCTGGCGTCATTGGTGGAGTCCTACGGGGCCCAGATCGTCTCATATGCTGACGACACCCAGCTTCTTTTCACCTGCCGTAAGAGCGAAGATTTCGATGGGAAAAGTATCCGTGAGTGCCTTGGGGCTGTTTTTAACTGGTTCCAACTGAACAGCCTCAAGTGTAACTCGGATAAATCCGAGATACTTTTCTTTGGATGCCCATCGGAACCGGACTGGCATGGTTGGTGGCCAGCCGACATGTTCCCTCCAGCTCATTCCTCTGAGATGGCTAAGAACTTGGGAATTAAAATTGACAATGGGCTTACGCTCAAATCACATGTGTCGACCCTTACAGGAACATGTTTTGGTATCCTCAGGATGCTCCGAAAGTTCTTTCCACTGCTCTCGGAGGAACATTGGAGAATAACTGTTCAGACCCTCATTGGATCTAGACTGGATTATGCTAATATCCTGTATCTGGGTCTTCCGGAATACCTCTTACAGCGTATGCAGGTGACCCAGAATGCAGCGGCACAAGCCATTTTTGGCCTGCATCGTCGAGCCAGTGCCTCGAACTTGCTGCAAACCTTACACTGGCTCCCCATACAGAAGAGGATAATCTTCAAAGCCATGACACTAGCTCATAAAGCTTTACATGCTACGGGTGCCAAATACCTTCAAAAGAGGCTAGCCTTCTACCAGCCGACACGATCTTTAAGATCGGAGTCACTGGCGCTCGCAGTAGTCCCCCGTATAAAGAAAGCCCGTGTGGGAGGACGGTCTTTCAGAATGCTGGCCCCTCAGTTGTGGAATTCTCTACCGCTGTCTCTTCGGTCCACATCTAACTTGTTTGCTTTTAGGAAGGGTTTAAAGACCTGGCTTTTCACTGTCTAGAGCCTTTTAGTTTTATCCTCTGGCTCTGCATCTGCCTTTCTTTTTATCCTTGTTATGTTTTCTTCAGTTTCCTTTCTGGGTCTGGAGCACAAAGCGCCGGGACACTCCTTTGGAGTAGCCGTGCGCTATAGAAAACCCATTATAACATAACATAACAACATAACATGCAGAGGGCAGAAAGGTACAAAAAGCAGTCTAACAAAGGGCATAAGGGCAGAAAAACAAGGGAAAAACGAGTCTAACAGAGGGCAGAAGGGCACAAAAAACCAGTCTAACAGAGGACAGAAGGGCACAAAAACAAGGGAAAAACGAGTCTAACAGAGGGCAGAAGGGCAGAAAAACAAGGGAAAACAAGTCTAACAGAGGGCAGAAGGGTACAAAAAACGAGTCTAACAAGGGGCAGAGAGTCACAAAACCGAGTCTAACAGAGGGCAGAAGGGCACAAAAACAAGGGAATAACAGAGGGCAGAAGGGCACAAAAAACTAGTCTAACAGAGGGCAGAAGGGCAGAAAAACAAGGGAAAAATGAGTCTAACAGAGGGCAGAAGGGCACAAAAAACGAGTCTAACAGGGGGCAGAAGGGCAGAAAAACAAGGGAAAAACGAGTCTAACAGAGGGCAGAAGGGCAGAAAAACAAGGGAAAAACGAGTCTAACAGAGGGCAGAAGGGCACAAAAAACGAGTCTAACAGTGGGCAGAATGAATACAGCCCTGCATGTTTGTCCACGAAGATGCCACCTTTTTGTGCAATACCTCTACTCAACTGGAGTACTTTCTACTGTCTAATCAGTAAGTGCTCCCTCATTGGCTAAATGTATAGGGGCATATTTACAATAAGTGGCGCATCCCCAGGGATGCGCCAGTTATTGTGCGCCACAGCTCCGCCACCCATGGTGCGCCGCATTTACAATGCGGCGCACCATGTGGCAAAAACGGCACAGATGCGTCATGCGTAAAAGCAGCGCATTGCTGGAGCTGCGTCGCAAGCGCGACGCAGCTCCAGCAATGCTCTGGGGGGCCCTATCTCCCCAATGCTGCGTCAAGCCTTGCGCCTGCTTGACGCAAAACCATTTTACTACACTGCAGCTGCGTAAAGGGTCAGAAGATGTGTCTCCAGTGACCATGTGTGCCTGTGCCTGTGTTACAGGCACACATGGTCACTGGAGACACATCTTCTGGCCCTTTACGCATCTGCAATGTAGTAAAAGCACTATACATTTAGCCAAAGAGGGAGCACTTACTAGATTAGCCAGTAGAAAGTACTCCATGGCAAATCACCGCAAATTCGTGGATTTTTCTGCAATTTCGGGGTAAATTCGCGAATTCGCAAATTTCGCCCATGCTTACAAAATACTGTGGGGATTAAATTGATAATAGGCAAAAGAAATTGGAAGAAAATGTAATGTGGGCCCAAGTAAAATTAGCAGAACAACAAGAATTAAGTAATCAGGCAAATAATCAAGGAAAAGGAGAAGGACAAGGTGAAGGTAGTGGGGGCAAACCCAGAAGGAAAATGAGCAAAGAAGAGGCTAAGAAAAAGTTTCCCTGTCGCGGGTGTGGAAAATTAGGTCATTGGAAATTTTTTTATGAACTTATACAGAATAATAATGTCCAAACTAAAAATGTAAATCCGTAGGCGCAGAATGAGGTGTCAATGTGACAGCTGCAACAGGCAATACAGAATCAATTGCCATTTTGCCCCTCTGCCATATTTTGTGAGTCAACCCAAGTGTGGTCACCGGATTTCGGAAGGGAAGTGGTAAGAAAAACTCGGTAACTCCACAATTTCTTTTACAGGACACATTTTTTGATGAGGACAATTTATGAGAAGGGGTAAGAGGAATGCGTACTTGGCGCATCAATGCCGGTAGAACAGTCAGGCCCTTGCATTGAAGGTAACGTTGAAGTAAATGTCGTCACATTCTTACTAGACACTGGTGCTACCCTTTCTACTGTGAGAACAGCAGATATCCCAAACCTACCCCTCTCGGGAGAAGCGATCCAAGTAGTGGGCGTTTCTAATAAACAGATTAGGACCCCGATTACCGAACAAATGGAGGTATGTATTGGCAATTTTAAAGAAATGCATACGTTCGTAGTCTGTGACTCGAGTCCTGTAAAGTAGCTAGGAAGGGATTTGTTGTGCACAGTGAATTGCACGATATTCTGCACACCGGATGGGGTTGCAATTCAAACTTCTGGTGAAGATGGAGTATATAAGATCATGTTAGCCAGACAGGGAACTGCAGTAAATGACACCGTTAAAAAGATGACCCCCGATGAATTACCAGAAGAGATCTAAAATACTGTAAATCGTGATGTATGGGATTTTACCGGAAGAGAAGTAAAAGAAGGTGCAGTTTACCCAAGTACACGACAATACAAAATAAGCCCAGAAATAAAAGCAGGTGTTGCAGCAGAAATTGAACGTTTGGTTGAGTAAGGTATATTAAAAGAAATAATGAGCAGCCCTTGTAATTCACCTATAATTGGCATAAAGAAACCAAAATGGCGCATAAAGGGTGGTCTACGAAAAATAAATAAAATTGTTGTACCATGTTGTCCAATAGTACCGAATCCTGCAGTGATCTTATATCAGATACCATAGAGTGCAGGATGCTTCACTGTAAACGATTTGTGCCATGCCTTTTTCTCCATTTCATAGCATTCAGACAGTCAGTTTGTTTTTTTGTTCAAATTTGACGAGCATGTTTACGTTTGGAATCATGTTCCACAAGGGTACACAGAGAGTCCATCAATCTTTAATCAGATTTTGAAAAAATGTCTAGAATCTTTGGTGTTGCCCAGACAGTCTGTCTTGGTGCAGTATATTGATAACTTATTAGTCGTATCTAAAACTCGTAATGATTATGTTATTGATTCTATTGCATTATTGAATCACTTGGCTGAAGGTGGACATAAAGTGTCACCTGAGAAATTACAGTTTTGTACCACATCAGTCAAATATTTGGGACACCAAATAGAAAGAGGGGTCAGATGAGTGACTCCAAAAAAGAATAAAAATAATCAAAACTATTAAATTACCTCAGACTCAGAAAGAAATCAGGATGTTTATGGAGTTGTAGTATATTTCAGACAGTGAATTGTGGGATTTGAAGTGTTAGCATGTCGTATTCTAATCTAGGACCCCGATCAACCCTATGACCTTATGCCCCTATACGGCTATAATCCATTTATTTCCCTATAATGGCATAAACGTTCAAGTGTGATATTTCAGAAACTCGTCTCTGGCCTCACACGATCAGAGCCACATTCCTCTGCAGCTTCCTCTGCAGCTCATTAGTGCAAATGACACAGCAGAAGCCACTATCTTAGATTCCTAGATTAACACTCCGAGTTCTTCAACAAGATAAAACTCAGCAACCAGGGAAATCCCCCTTGCTATGTTTTGATTAGTAATAGAACTCTAATGAGCACTGATAGACGATCACTTCCTAGTGACATCTTTATTGACGTCTTATGTCCAAAAACTTACGTCAAACAAGGCACCTTTCAGGTATAAATATTACCAATGTTGCCTTAAGCAAATGCTAGCTGCTGATGCTATCGCTGTCGCTACCGCTGCTAACGAGCGAACGATGGTGTGGTGAACACAGGAGCAGACCAGCTGTCCCCGGCAGAGCCCAGCAAATGCAAGCTGCCCACAGACGCTGCCCCTCCTCCTCCTCCTCGACGCGCTGAGAGAGAGACGCTGTCTTTTCTCCTGCCGAGAAAATCCAGCTCCGGCGTTTCCAGCCTACTCTTGCGAGTGACTGGGATATCGAGTCCTGGAAGGAGATACAAGACCTCCAACATTCTATTCCAGAGGTATGGTGTTGACTAAACCCTTAGAGAGAATTCTTGAAGCAAACCTTGGCAAAACCAACTTAACTTGCTACTTACTCCCATCCAAGTGTTAGGCTTAGGTCAGGTACACTGGGGTAGGCGTAGTTAGAAGCACCAGTTGAGTACGTTAGCCTAATGTATATATGAATGTATATATTTTATTCATTTTAACCATTGTATGGCTAAGAAACCATATCAATGCTTTTACAGTATTATTTCGTGATACTCATTCTACTGTACGCACTTTTTATAATAACAAGTCTTGCAATTGTGGCAATACATTTCTCTTGTATGAGAAGAAAGACTGTTCAATAAATAATACCTTTTATTGAAAACGCCCGTCTCTCTATTCTCTACATATTGGTGAAAGTAATCTGCACAGAACTGACTGAGTAAAATAACTGTCTATTGTTTCACACGACCCTAGAGATTGACTCGTATCTGAGGAGCAAAGTTGTCATGTTTGCACGGTTGTTGGAAAACTGAATCCCTTCTTGTCTGTACCAGGGAAGCTGATCACTTCCTATTCAGTCAAGAAAGTTTCCAGTGACCTCTGAGCTAGTTGGTAACACACCCAATTAAGTTTAGCATAGTCAGTGGAGACCTGGAAGATCCGCACTTCTACGTTGATACTACTGTTTATGTTATTCCAATGCGCAGGGCCTATTAGGAAAATAGGAACTACACTACAAGCAAAACCATTGATACAATTAACAAAGAAAAGAGCAAGAGATCCAGTCGAATGGGATGATGAAAGCATGACAGCTTTTGTAAAATTACTGTCTGTGCAAAGCACCTGCATTAGGTATGCTAGATTATTCTAAAGAATTCGCATTATTCTGTGATGCTAGAGACAATTGTGCTCTCCCAGTCCTAAAGCAGACACATGACCTGATGCGACATCCTGTGGCATATTTCTCTGCCACTTTGGACTCAGTGGCATCTGCATTACCAGGGTGCTTAAAATCTGTAGCTGCAATTTGCATGAGTTTGGAACAAAGTGAATGTATTGTAATGGGACACCCTGTAACAGTATATGTCCCACATGCACTCGTGATTTTGCTGACGTTTACTCGCACACAATATCTTACTCCTAGTTGGTTGACTAAGTATGAGCGAGTTATACTAGGTGCAGAAAATGTGATGATAGTCAGATGTACTGTTTTAAACCCTGCAACTCTGTTACCTGATTCACACTTTGAAGAAGTAAAAGATGAAGTCGAACATGACTGTCTCGACCTCACTGAATACAGTACTAAACCACACCCAGATATACAAGAAGAACCTTTAAAGAATCCAGAACATGAGCTGTTTGTAGATGGCTTGTGCATGCGTCATGAGGAAGGAGGTTTGAGTGCTGTGTGTACATTGGCTGGAATAGTCGAAGCATCTTATTTACCAGGAGTCAAGTCTGCACAAATAGCCGAATTGGTGGCTTTAATCAAAGCTTGCAAAATTGTGAAAAACTGGAGAGTGACCATTTACACTGACAGTCAGTATGGTTACGGGGTTGTGCATGACTTTGGCCGACTTTGGATGCGAAGGAATTTCATGACTTCTTCAGGAACCCCTCTTAAAAATGGAAATTTTGTAAAAGAATTAATTGAAACAATTCAATTGCCAAAAGAAGTGGCGGTGGTCAAGTGTGCTGCTCACCAATCTGGAACCAATAATGTGACAGCTGGTAATTGTTACGCTAACCACGTTGCCCACCATTGTGCTAAATACAAAACAGCAGTAAACAAGATAATCGATGGATGTGGAATCAGCTGCCAACTTATACTACTTGGGGGCATAAGAACATGGGAGGAAGTAAGGGATTTACAAAATGAAGCAAAACCAATAGAGAAAGAGGAATGGGAGAAAATAGGTTGTCAGAGAAGACATGATAATGGTGTAATAATCTATTTAGATGGAAGACCTGTGTTACCAGACTGTATGATTGCACCCATGGCTAGAATGTATCGCAGAGACACACACACAGACAGAGATGCAATGATTTGACTTTTCAGACAAGATTGGTTTAACGCAAGGTTCAGGAATATAGCAGAGAGTCTTTGCCAGAGATGCTTAATTTGTCAACAAATGAACCCAGACAGAAAAACTGTAGTTTGCCCTGGGAAAATTGGGAAAGCTGAAGGTCCATTCATAAGACTCCAGATTGATTTCATTCAGTTACCTGTTTGTCATGGGTTGAAATATGTACTTGTCATTGTTTGTTTATTTTCCTAGTGGGTGGAGGCATTTCCAACCAGAAGAAATGAGAGTTTGGCCAAGCTCCTTTTGAAAGAGCTCATTCCTAGAATCGGGTTTCCAGTAACGATTGAATCAGACCAAGGGTCTCATTTTAATAATGAAATAATTTGATTAATTTGCGAAGAATTTCAAATCGAGCAAAAGCTGCACTGTGCATACCGCCCAGAGGCTTCTGGAGTGGTAGAATAATTAAATGGCACAATCAAGTCAAGACTTGGAAAAGTGTGCGCATTCACCCCATTGGAGTGGCCTGATGCTTTACCTCTTGTCCTGATGGGACACAAGCTGTTGAATATATCTGATGATTTGGTACTACAATATTGCACAGAGTTGGCTGACCAAGTGCGTTCTATCTCTCACCAGGTTGGGGAAGACGCTGTTGCCAGGCAGCCGAACCGTGCCCATGACCTGAATCCTGGTGATTGGGTAGTAGTGAAAGAGCACACTTGAGAATCTTGCCTAGCACCAAGATGGGAAAGCCACATCAGGTTATATTGATTACGACAGCTGTGAAATGTGCAGGATTGCCTAACTGGATACATGCAAGCCACACAAAGCGGATACCAGCACCTGATGAAACTGAATCACAACAAGCTGAAGTGATTGAAAGGGAAGATGGTTGTACAGCTGAGGAATCACAAGTAATAGATTCTGACGTAGCTGACCAAGAACAACCTAGCACTAGTCAGGATGACTGGATCCCAATAGTGGACATCTCTGAAATACCTGTGAGAAAACTTTTTGACTCCAGAATTTTTTCTAGAGTAGCAGCTGGCACTAGAGACTGCGGGTCATATATATTGTTTTTGATGAATAGAATAAGGGGATTTGATCTGTGCTTTGAAAATTAATTCCCTCAGAACCCATATGTTGTTTTTGTTCTTTTACACCTTTTGTAGCTTGTTGTTGTTTAAGATCTTTGAACTATACTAGAATAGATAGTTTCAGAGATCCACAGTAGCTGAATTTGCATATTGTTTTCTTTTTCCGTATCACATATGGCAGAGTTCAGTGGTTTGGCATATGATGATGCAGTCTATCAATCTATTCTTGACACAACTCCCAGTATTCTTGACAGTTTGATAAGTACGGTGGGTTCAACTGAAGACGACTGGAGCAAAGTACCATTTTTGAAAAAATCACATTCTCGTACACTTATCCATGGAGCTATCATGGCAGAATATTTGAGGGGCAATTGTGCTCCTTCAGGACTAATTGTAACAAATGCCCACGCCTTTTTCTCCAGGACAAAACCTTTTTCTCAGATATCAGATCAAAAAAATTATAACAGCTACACTATTCATAAAGAATCAGGATGAAACAAATAAAATGAACAAAAAATTTAAAGATAACGTACTGCTTACTAAAATTGACAAATTTAAAAAAGATTTAGCTTGTTTCAAACACGACATTATATATCCATACACTAGCGACAACTACTCCCCTCCTGAGTTCAGTAGGAAAGGGCAAAGATATGGTTCCACATATTCAGGGTATAGTTCAAAGACAGCTCAAGTGACACAGAAACCACTCCTGAGAATAGGCAATGCTTTAGAGGGTGAGGCAGGTACAATAGGTCCACCTGGCAAGAAGGCCAACCAACACCACAATTCCAGCAGTGGTGGCTACCCATTCCTTAGGGTTTCCCTCCTGCCCATTTCCAACTTCCGATGCCTCATGTTCAACCACATCAACAAAAGTTCCCCAACCAGTCTTTTTTAGGGTTTGGTCCGGGAAGACCAAGAGGAAAACGGCGCAAGGCCCAACACCAAGTACATTGGAATCAACCAAAACGAAACGAAAAAGAGTGTCCAACCGGGGACCAGTGTGGACCCAGTTTAATTGTCAACTTAAGCAAAAAGGAATTGACAGAAAATGAATCCTTAGTCCTCAATAGAGGTCTAGGTTTTGTGGCCACAAATCCCGGAGATTCTTTTTTGGCCCATTGTGAACTTGCTCAATTTTTCCGCAAAAACCATATTTTCTATGTTTTCCATGACAGACTCTTCAGCATGTCCAACTGAAGAAAAGAACACATGTCTCAGGAAGCTCTCGATTTTTAATCCTCCTGCTGCTACTGTTCCTCCGAAAGTCTTGACTTTCGAGAAGGCTGTCCAAGAAGAAGTAGCCATCTTATGCAAAAACAAGAGAGACCCGTTCAACAATCTACCAAAGAAAGAGCAGCTGGCGCTATGTGCTTTGACAGAGGACCAAAATATCACAATCAAGCCTGCGGACAAAGGTGTTGCGATTGTGATCCTAGATACTTTCACATACAGAGACGAATGCCTGAGACAGCTTTCAGACAGAAAGTTATATCAACCTCTGAAAGAGGACCCAACAGAAAGGATTAAAAAGATAATTTGTGACCTTGTTGATGAAGGCATAAACTCAGGTTGGATTACTTCACAAGAAGCCAGTTTTTCTACAGATTAATCATCCGGTCATGCCTTATTTTTACTGCCTACTAAAAATACATAAACTACAACGACCACCACCAGGCAGGATCATAATATCTGGCATTGACTCGTTATTAGAGCCCTTATCCACCTTTGTGGATTACTTCCTACGACCGATAGTAAAGACAATGCCAACATATTTACAAGACACTAAAGACGTGTTTACGTTTTCTACCTGAAGTTGAGTTTGACCTGGAGAAAGACTACTTAGTCTCCTTCGATGTCGAATCCTTATACACGTCAATTCCCTAGGATGAAACATTAGAGACTATATCTGCGATTCTGACTGACACAGCTATGGACTCCATAACACTGGTCCATTTTATAATGTCACTGGCTCATCTAGCGCCAGCATTTTTGTGCCAAGCCTGGTGAATCTATATGTCCATACTTTTGACAGCAGCACGTCTTAACCAGAATGAATCCTTGTTTTGAATCGATTCGCTTATGGAATCGATATATCGATGACGTGCTGGTGATATTGTGAGGTAATCTGGATTCCATCCCAAGTATCAAAGACTGGTTGAATACAAGGAATGATTTCCTGAAATTTACAGTAGAAGTGGACAAAAGTAGGATAGCGTTTTTACACCTATCCATCTTCACTACACCAACCGGTCTACAAAGTGAATTGTTTCGCAAGCCGATGGCAAGGAACTCGCTACTACGTTTCGATAGTCAACACCCTAAATCCCTTTGGGAAATTTACCATATGGCCAGTTTCTTCGAATACTTAGAAATTGTTCCACGATGGATACATTTACTGAACATGCCAGAAATCTTACTGAACAACTGAAAGAGAAGAAATACCCGAAGAAATGGATCAGACAAGCACACAAAAGTGCTGCCAACAATAATCGGGAGGTCCTATTAGAATCCCCAGTAGAAAAAACACCTCTAGGCCGTCTCACATTTGTTAATACCTTTAGCTCCTTGACCAATGGGATATAAAGGAGTGTCAGGAAACACTGGCGCATCTTAAACAGCTGTACTGACAAGATACCACTGCCATTGTTCTCATTGAAAAGAGGCACTAACCTGTGAGTCAAATTGGTCCACACTCAACCAGCTGGCCCTACACAATGTGCCCATGGCACATTGTGGGATTTGCGCGCAGTACAGGGCCATTTTCCTTGTGGATCGTGTGCTATTTGACCATAGACGAGACAATCAAAAACCGTAGACATTGAAACTACAAGACCATGGATCCCCAAAAATGTCACCAATTGCTATAGCGACATTTTAATATATCTTATTACATGTCTATGCAAATTTCATTATGTGGGAATGACGACACGAAAGGTGAGGTCTCGAATGTTGGAGCATAAAAGTACTTTCCAGTGTAGAAAAAGGACGACAAAACTAACAAGACACTTCCTAGATCAAGCTCACAATGCCGAAGATTTTGTGTGGACGGTACTTGAAAAACCTTATATCCCTCCACACATCAGTGATGTGTCCAGCTTTCTCTTTTTTTGAGAACAAAAATGGATATACAAGTTGTTAAGTGATACACTGGGCCTAAATTACACTATACCTTGGGTTTCGCTTCAGAGACGATGGTGATCATAGATATCATCTACTTGCCAACACTAGGAGAGCCAGAGACAAGGGGTAATGTTATTTATTATTGAGAGGACATGAAAAGGTTATACTGTGTCTACATCAACAAATAAATTGACATCTATTCCCCTTAGAACGCTCTTGCAAATTTAGTCTATAGGGCTATTTTCGTTATTATACTTTTTTTCATTTTCTAATGATTTAATGACCATATTTTTCCTGCTGGGATGCTACATGGCAAAGAGTTTACAGAAGTGGCCTTACCATTGATACCTCAGAATTCGTGTGCCAGTATGAGGCATTAGGTTTTCTGCTTTTTAGATATTCAGCAAGTCTCTTCATAAGAAAAAGTTTGAAATAGGAGATCGACATGCTTTAAGATATCTGGCAGACATTACACACAATAGCATTAGACACAACCAGGATATGCATTCACATTGCCAGGCACAAGAACTACCATTTCCTGGTTAAGTGAAGTCATATGGTAGTTCCTAAACAACTACGGCAATTGTGGTCCCAACTACATATTAGCGTACCTGCAATTTGCGAGTTTGCTCATTAAATAATGCATATGAGATGATAATGACATCTATTATATTCTCAGTATCCCTAAGTATAAGAATAGTCTGCCCAGCAAGTAAATAACAAATTAAGAAAGTTAAAGCAACAAAATACAACATAAAAGGAATATGAATCCTAACGATTATACATAGATCTAGTACTGTCTCATTTATTGTAATTGAGAAGTACAAATATCGATAGGATTTACTAATGAAGCGGGATAGTTGATATAAGAACTACAACTTCCATCAAGACTGACGTAAATTGGTAGTTCTAAATGACACGATTATCTGGTGCCATACGCACGCCAACTTCAGTTTACAAGCAGAACTAACCAAAAGGGGAAACGGCCACAACAACGCGGCCATTTCCACGAAAACCTTAACCACGCATGCATTACAACACATGCGTTGTTACAAAGAAAGCCTTTACCACGCATACATTTACTACGAGGTACGTAGTAAAGATATGTGTGGTAAAAGGTACAATTAAAAAAGGGGAGGTTGGGGGGGCTCCCCCCCCGAAAAAACCTAACCTGAAGTCGAGATGTGCAGGCAATCGGCGTCGTATAAGAGGAACCGGAAAGAAACTTCCGCGTACTCTTTTCGACGTATGATGTCACCACAGAAAAATACGTGGAGAAGGATAAGCGTGGAAATACCATTCCGTTGTAATGCATGTGTGGTAAAGGCATGCGTTACAACGGAGTTCGTTGTAAGAACATATAACCGGGGTAATTTACAAATAGATTACTCTCGATTTGCCAACATCATGCCTAAACAGAGGGGTCTAATTTATTCTACTCGGCCGGTGAGAGCGTAGCAATATGCACCGTTTGAGTCCGTTTTTCCATAAACCTTTATGACCAGGCTCAAGTCATGGATAACAATAATGTACAAAGACCTTTTGGCGTATATATTGAAATATTAAAATTTTGAAAGAGGCCTCAGCTCAGGCCTGCTGATATCATGGCTTTGAGTAAACAACAAGAGTTTAGACCACTATTTCCTCTCGTAAGCTAAATAGTGTATACGAAATATTATACAGAGAGCTTGGATAGGTACAATTAACCAATACCATGGGGCTGGTACGACCGCCACTGCCTCTTTAGAGTCAGTCTGCCATAGCCTTTACAACACATAGATACCTTTACATTGTAGTATAGAATGGATGATGACATTTCAAACCACTACATGCTCTTGTAGATTAGACGAAGAAACTAAGTGCTTTAAAGCGGACTTGATATATACAATCAAGATTGCTCCCAGGCGGATGCTCCCGCCACTTTCCAATTTGATTTAGCACGTTAGAACTTTCAAATACTTTTTAGTATCAAATCGTGACAAAACATATCTAAGAAAATTGTTCTATCTGGACACCTAGAAAGTAAACATATAAGCTATGATTTCCTGTCTCTCTGACATTGACAGATCACAATATGATAGAAAAATATATCCGACTGCCTTCAGTATTTGCTATTCTGACGAACATGCCATAACACGATACTGTTTTTAATAGATGAATATATTCATTTATATAATTTTTGAACCATGCACTCAATGAAGTAGTGTTTCATGAAATAGATGACACATGGCAACATTATGAAAGAACAAAATGAAGGAGTACTACCCGATGAGGGTAAATGAAGGCTTGTGTTTAAACAGAAGGAAATATTATTCCTTTGTTAGGAAACCCCTCACTCACCACCTGGTGGTGACTTGCTTCATCATCGGGGCCCACCCAAGTGGCCTAGCGTCACTTGGGTGTGCTTCAACACCTGCAACTGCAGTGGAGCTGGTAGTGAGATGTGGGGTGCAAACAAAAATGTGTAAGTGTTAAAAATTGTCCTGGTAGTCTGAAGCAGCGAGCACGGCGAAGTAGGTGACCCGCCTGATCCCGCCCGTACAAACTAATATGTTGTGTTCGGCATAGCGCCCTGCCCCTGCCTGATGCAGCTCGATCCGAGCACCAGCATTGTTTTGCAGCACCCTACACTTTAGGTGTGCGTTCCAGAAGTTTATTTTTTCTTCTGATGCCCAAGGATTTAGGGCTGGGTGTGTCTTTTAGGGGGCACATACCACCCACTTCCTTGTTTTGGTCCTGAGGAATACCGGGGATTTTCCCCTCATGGTAGAAACATGTCGACCATCACATAAAACAGAGATAAGTAGGCCGTAACTTCCCTACTACTATCTCAACTTTGATTTTTAACCTTTGTCCAGTTACTTTTTTATTAAATCCTAAATAAAAGACTACCAGGACAATTTTTAACACTTACACATTTTTGTTTGCACCCCACATCTCACTACCAGCTCCACTGCAGTTGCAGGTGTTGAAGCACACCCAAGTGACGCTAGGCCACTTGGGTGGGCCCCGATGATGAAGCAAGTCACCACCAGGTGGTGAGTGAGGGGTTTCCTAACAAAGGAATAATATTTCCTACTGTTTAAACACAAGCCTTCATTTACCCTCATCGGGTAGTACTCCTTCATTTTGTTCTTTCATACCTTGACCCAGGGAATCAGGAGTATTCCCCGTCCGACGACTACGGACGCAATTCCTTACTCTCCTACTTGTTTTCCAAGACATGGCAACATTAACCATGTTCTAAACATTATCTTGTATCCCCTCTTTTGTTGGATGCTTGATGCATGTTCTCTAGAGCGGGCCTCATTGACAAGAGCTGGTGCCGGGTGTGTGAGGTCTAAACCTCGTATCACACGAGTGAGAATTTGAGCGTTCATGACTATTGAATGAATTTGCTACACATTAAGCTGCAATGTCTGACGTAAGATTGTGACTAATATGTTTAGATGCACCATGACTGATGTTATAATTTTGCTATTTTTCAGTTGTCCTATACATCTTGTAGATACGGAGGATCAGAATAAGACAACAAGGGTCCACTATTCCCATTTCATATATATATTGCAATTTGGAAATTGATTTACATGCTAACAGTATTGTAGTAGCAAATAAATCTACGTTGAGGTCCTGAAGAAAGCCGGGGACAGTTGTCCCGCTGGCTGAAACATGTCGACCACATAAATGCAGTGAAGTTTATGAACTGCATAATTTTCTGCACTGTTGTTACTTAGGAATGAAATAGAGGTTAAAAAAAAGATAAAAAAGAAAAAGAAAACAATTTCTTTCTCTTGCATCACCTATTTTAATTTCACTTTCAATTAATTTTACTTTCTTTTTTTGCACTGCACACTTCTATTTGGAATCCTATGGGCCCAATACAAACCTCTCAACTTTATTTGATGCTGTCTCTTTTCCTCAGAAGAAGACCCAACAGAGGATACAACTCACTCAGTATTCCTCTGTGTATGGTGAGGACGGAGGAGAGTTTGTTTGGAATTCCAAATGATGACAATGGTCACTTTGGTGAATGATGGGATTCCAATAAATCCTAATGGGTCCTTCCTTTTCACTATTTTTCATTAATTTTACTATTCTTGATCTTCCTTCAGTTACATTTTGTTACACTCTGTTTTGAGAGCATTTTTGCATACATTTTTAGACTCCAGAATCTATCTAGAGTAGCACCTGGTACTAGAGACTGAGGATCATATATATTGTTTTTGAGAACAAGAAGCCAAACATATTTAGACAGACAGAGTGATAATGAGGACGAGACAGAAATGGAAAAATGCACTCAGATTACAGAAATCAAAGTTAACATCAAATCTGAGGAGGACCAGATAAGTAAAGAGCAATATACTCAGACAGACGAAAAAAGAATCAACACTCACGAGTCTGAGGAGGGACGGATAGGCACTAGAGAAAACGCCCAGGCAGAAGACAATCAAGAATTAAAAAGACCTGAGCAGGACCAGTTAGGACAAGAAAAACAAGTTCAGGAAGAAGGAGAACAAAGTCAAAGCAAACAAACTCCTGAACAGGGTAAGAATAGAGTAGAAGAACACATCCAGGCAGAAACGGCAAAGGTAATAAGCCCTGGAAACGGTCAGATAGAAAAGAATTCTGAAGACGAAAGTAAACAGATTGTGCCACAAATCAATGAAAACAAAAAAGAGTATCTGAAGAAACTGAAAGCACAGTGCAAGCTAAAAGACTTAGACCAAGTAGATGAAGTAACAAGTCAAACTGGACCATCTACTGAAAAACCTAAAAGGAGAAGTCCACGTTTGAAAAGACTGAAAAATAAATTCAAGAGTCCTGAATCGACATATGTGATTATAGAGGACTTTGAGAATCTAGAGATAAGTGGAGACAGTGAAGAAGAATTAAGTACTGATCGAATTGACGAAGAAGTGAGACCAACTTGAAATGATTAAAATTTATAATTTGTAATCCATGCAAGTTACAAAGAGGGGAATAAGTCTCCTTACTCAGAAATGGCTGATAATAAAGCTGCTGGAAAACTGAAAAGAAGGTGTATAAAGACATGTTGTAGAGTATGCATATGTAGTATATTGATAGTGCTCATAGCATGGTTAGGACTGACAAATGCCATACCTTATCTAATGACTGAAAGTAAACAGAATAACACTAGTGCACATGGAAAGGTAGCCAACCTTAAGCAAGGCAGAGTAGAATTAGAAGCACCAGATGAGACAGATTTACACAGTAGTATAAATAGAAATGAGACAGATTTAAATGTTTTCTCAAACTTGTTAGTGCACTATGTAGAAACAATGGAAGTTAGTGATTGCTATGTGTGTATGAAATTACCGACATTAGTAGCAGAAGGAGTGACATATCATTTACCACTGACATATGGTATTTCATGTAGTATTTTAGCTAGTATATTTTATAAAACTGGAAAATTTCAATATTATTATTCTAACCTAGACTTGATTTTTTCTGAAGTAGCCCGGTGTAGAAACATGAACCCTGTCCTTAGCAGTAAAGATTCAAAGTTTATGGGTGAATATTTTTTAACAATGAAAACTATAGATATAGCTGAAGCACATAAAGATAATTTAACATGCAAGTTACATGAAGAAGAAAATATATTTTTGAGTTTAGTAGAAAAAAGGATGCAGGATTTCCATAGTGCGGGCTACTGAACCGAAACCTCAAATATCCAAATGGGCTGAAAGGGAGGATTTTATTGCAACTGGCAAGACTCATGCTGCTATGTCCCTGGACCTTGAAAAGAAAGGGAAAATCTGTCTCCATAGGTTAAAAACAGAGTATAACAATGTATTCATTGGTTCCAGTAAATGTGAACACAATTTCCTAATAGTTGGGGGTTGGAGACTAAAAGGGGGAACTGGTCCAGTATTTCCCAGAGTCTATATTTGTGGGAACAAAGATTATTTTAAGCTGCCTGATCATTGGTATGGGAGTTGATATTTCGGAATAGTATTCACAAAGGAATATCATGTAAAAAGAATCACTGGAAGCAATGAAGAAAATAACGGACTAACACAACAGAAAGAGCTAGGTTTTCAGAAATTGTAGGAGATATATTCAGTGCATTGATACCTTCAGTGAGAGTAACTCTGAATACAAAAATAATTTGTAAATTATCTACAGTGGTTGATCGCTTATCGACTGACATTGCTGGAGGAATTTTATTGATCAATACCGAACTAGTTGCGGTAAGATCTATGGTTTTGCAAAATCGACTTACTCTTGACATATTATTGGCAAAAGAGGGCGAAGTCTATAAAATATTCAAGGCACAACATTGTTGCACCTACATACCTGACAAAAGTATTGAGATTGGGAGATATGACAGAAACATTACGAACTTGGAAGATTAATTGAAACCACTGGAGGTTGACAGTGCATGGAAAAGACTAACTGATGGTCTCTCCAATGTAGGTAGTTGGTTTTCTAATTTTGGAAGAAGCATTGTAGGATGAATACTGATGCAAATAATGGGAATAGCCCTATTAGTATTATTATTATTTTTTTAACACACTTTATTGGGTTTTGTTATAGCAATTGTGGGTTAGCAATGCAATCACGACTATTCAAACAAACCTTTAGTGGTCAAACCCCATGAAATGATACTAGCATAACCCCAGCATTACACCCGCAAAGTGGTTAAACGTTTGCTCCATATGATGGGGAACAGATCGACACAGGTGGGCTGCTATACGAACATCTTACAGCACAGGTCTGCAGTAACTTGATTTGCGGTCTCATAGTGATTTACTCTCCCAGTTACCCCCTATCAAAACCCTTCAAGATAACAAAAACTCCCCACCCCCTTTCAAACCGCCTACCCAGGCCTGTCGCTTGAATGACCCTGTCTGTGTGTAAGAATTTTGGGCAGTGCTACATGATGCTTGACTTGCTGGCCCCAATGGGAAAAAAACTGCCATTGCTGAGTTACCCATCTCCCTCATGCTTCTCTAGGTCTGTATGGGTCCCTGGGACTGGGCCAAGCTAAGTCTGTTTTCCCACTCCCCAGTCCCCTGGTCTGCACTGGCGGGGGGTGCTTCATCATCACCTCCCGGTTGCTTCAGTATGTCTACAAGTGCCACCCAGGCCCTCGCCCCATCTAAAGTTTTGTCGCTCCCTCTGCGATTTGCCATTGCCAGGCGTAGGGTCCCTTCGCAGTCCGCCCACCTTATGAACTCGCTCAGCCATCTGGTCACTGAGGGTGCATTCTTCGCTTTCCAATTTTTGTGATTTCTCTTTTAGCCAGTACCAACCCCAGATCTATGAACTTACTGGTAACCTTATTTCTGGAAATGTGGGGGAACCAATGTAATAGACAGCACCCCGGGGTCCTCGCTACTTCCCGTTCCGTCACTTCTGTTAGGCTGGAGGTCACTGCCTGCCATTAGCCCCCTAATGTAGGGCAGTCCCAGAACATATGCAGGAACCCTGCAGCCTCCAGGCCACACCTCGGGCAAGCAGACAGGGTCCCAAAGTATTCAGTAATCTTGGCTGGGGTGAGGTACGCTCTAGGAAGGGCGAAGAACTGGATCAGCTGAAAGCGCTTTTCTGGTGCACTTCCAAGCGTGTTCAACCAGCACCTCCCATGGCTTCTCTGGTATGTCCTCCCCCAGGTCAGTCTCCCATTTCAGGCGCAAGGCCATCCGGGGGCTCCGTGTCTCCTGCTTGATGCACCTATAGAGACAAGTGACCCCTGTATTTAGTCTGGTGCCTGTACTTAATTTGTTCTTTTTTAGAAAAAATCAAGGATTGGCTACCTGCGAGCCTTGAGAGCAGTGTCAGTTGTAAAACCAGATGTCCCTGCAAGAATGCCACCCCTTTTATATATAGTGGCAAATCAATTAATGTCTAGGGCAATATACTACCCCTACTGTAAAACCTAGGCAGCAATGTAAACTCTTTTTGCAACATACCTCTTACCGATAGTAAGTTTAATGTAGTTCACCGTAATATTTCACAATCCTGGTGCACTATTTAACCCCTTCCATGCTGGTGACGAACCCCAGCCGTCATGCACTACGGTGCTCGTGTGCTGATGACGGCTGGGGTTCGTCATGGCCCGCCCGTGTTCTGCCGGTGGCCGCACACGGGGAAAATCGCGGCCGCACGGAAGGGGTTAAATAGTTAAAATAAAAAATTAATGTGCGCGTGACAATCCTTGAGCATTCCTTGACTCCTAATCCCCCTTGATTGCCAAGATTTTTAATATCTGTTTTCAATTATGTTCTCTTGTGGGTCATTTATCCCTTAAGGATTTTTAGGTTTCGCCTGCACAACGCTTGTGAAATCTCTTGTAAACAAAAAAAACATTAAAATGGGTTTAGAGCCCTCCCACTACTTTCCATTGGTTGGCGCTGGGGTCACTCTCATTTTCTTGCTTCTTATTGGTCCGAGCCTCAGCTTTCTCCTGGGGCGTTTGTCTGTGTCGCTGCCATGAAGTATGGATCAAGTTCAGCCTCCTGTCTTCGACCAGTGTGTTCCACTCGCAGCAGGCTCCTACAGGTACTCTTATTTAATAATATTTGCACATGCACTCTTCTAGAATGCATGTGTCTGCAGTATCTCTCCCTCATTCACCCTACTCCCCCGGTCTGTTCTGTTTTCCCACACTCCTTCCGCTGTCCGGTCGGTCTCGCACCCACCTAACCTCCTCCCGCTGTACATTCTGCTTCATCACCCACCTGCCCTATTCCCGCTCTCCATTCTGTTTAACATATGCCCCTAACCGCCTGCTGTACATTCTTTTTAAATCACCCTAGCCTTCCTTCTGCTGCTGTTTAACATGAGAAGAAAATATTGACAAAGCCAGTAGATCTCTCATAGGTGAAACCTTTTGCATTTGCCAATGCTTGTTCATTGTAGCTGTTTGATGCATTTCACAAGAACCATTGCATAGTTCAGCCTTGAGCTCGGTTGAGCTACCTAAGACCACTTTGGTACCTTAGAATACCCGGTATGGATTCTTGCTTCAGCTCAGTATTATTCATATACGGCTACTTATTCTCTAGGTCTAGGATACACATTTCCAAATAAAAACAAAGAAAACTTAGGTAGAAGACACTTTTTTTTGTTTATATCGACATTAGGACTATTTCATTAGCTTGTGGGAGGCTTAAAATAATGTATGGTTGACGCTGGACCACAGGCAGGCTGCTGTGCGCTGGCATGACTCCTGCTGATGCTGGCGATCCCACAGTCCAAGAGGCGACATGATATATATATACATTCTGTGATCTTGTGCTCTTTTCTAGTCTTATTGGCAGAACGTCTGGGACTTCCTACTTCGATCTAGTGACCTGGCCCATAATTAGCTTCTCGGTGTATTATAAATACCTTGGCACAATTCGAACTGCAGCAACGTCCTGCCTTTTCACAAACAACACAAGCTGTTGTCATTTGAACTACTCCCCTTCCCAAAATGCATATATCTGAAAGATACTAGAAGCTTCTTTCGTCACAGAAACTTCTTTCTTGAGAAAATGTTATCTCTTTTTTATTGTTACAGGTTTGATAGAATACGTATAATTGTATCTGTCATTCAATCTCATTATTAAACATTTGGACAATGTATATTTGACTTATTATGTTAAAAAACAATAATACCTGAATTATCTGCGAGTTTTTTAGCTATGACCTCTGAAACAGAAGTGCATTGATCGAACTGCTGTGTTGCTTCAGATTGCTCTAAGCTTCGGAATTTTCCACCTTTAAAGTAAATGACATATTCTGAGAGCTTCATAATTTCGTTTGACAGCACCACCTGTAAATATAAAACAAACGAAATGCAAACGTAAGCATTACAAAATGGATGAAAATTAACATAACAAATCTATCTAACTAACTGAAGAATACTACACTTATCAGTTTCATTATTCTTTTCAATAATCTCTAGTCTTAGAATTGCTTCCTAATGTTTACCCCGGTGCAGTTACGTTTGACTGACATAAACAATGGCATAATAATTTTGAAGTAGCACAATAACGAGCTGAATTAATATTACCCGTTATACGCCACAGCCTTCCTTATCTATTTGTGTTCCTGTTTAAGATTTATGTTAGCATAGGATCTCTCATTTATTCTGTACTGAACAGTGGCATAACGAACCTTGAGGGGGCCCCCTGAGGGTAAGTGAAGGGGCCCCCTCTGGACTCAATCCAGAGGTCCCCAGTAGAAGTGCCGTGCTGACGGGGCCCTCTGGAGGGTGAGCCCCCCCCCCCCCCCCCCCCGCATTGTGGGGGCTGCAGGGGCCTGTGTTACCCCCCTGATCCAGGAGCATGTTTACAAAATATTGTCATAGGCCAGCACCGCAAGTCTTTTTGTTGCACTGCCCAACGCCAATTTGAAAGGGCAAAGAATGTACCGTATTAACGAGGTACAATGAATACCTGTCCTTTCATCTAGGGCATAATTTGGTGCCTAGCACCAACTCGAGCACCGTTGCGCCATGCACTGTTGGCAGGATTGTTTCTGTGCAGAAACTCAGAAAGGGTCACATTTCTGCACAAAAAAACTCAATGGAGACGTTTTCCACGTTCTAAGTGTGCTGCATTCTGCAGCACAAATGGAAAGAGGAACAATGAGGAGAAATGAAAACATTTCTCTCTGTTACCCCTACACTGGGGAGCCGTAAGGTTTTGGTGCTGCCCCAGGTTTATGTGATGTTATTGATCTGGGGCAGCATCAAAAATCCATGCATGTTGCATGTGCACACCCACCTCAATTCCCATGGAACTCTTCCTTGATGCAGAGTAAGGCAATGCAGCGCTTTGCAGCGTGGCTTTGCTTCGCCTCATAGATATGACTGAGAGGCATGCACCACTGGTGAGTCAAAAAAGTGATGCTTCAGCATTGCGGGTGTTTTGTAAATAAGCCCCACAATATTTGTCCTTAGAAATAAGAACTAAATAGTAGGCATGGTAACTGACCATTCAATATTTAATTATGTTGTGGTTTTTGTTAACCATGAAGCTGGGCCTGAAGGGCAATTGCACACAGTACTTAGGAAGGAAGAATAAAGAGATAATGGCACAGATTATCAGATGCTTACAAAGATTATATGCATTTTCCATTTTTAAAGTTGTACAAATCTCGAAAGAACATTTAGGAAATTGGTCATGGCTATAGGAGTTGACATAGCACCTTCAGTATTCAGTGCTAAATAATCACAGGTGTTTGGTCTTGTATGGTGTCATGGGGGCACTCTCCTCACAAACCTTTTGAATTCATCTGGTAGGCAATGGCAGAGTTAGGGCCCAGTCTTGATAACTGCTGTGGCTGAGCTTTGCCGCTGCCTGCACCCTAGAGCTCAAAGTTTCCCCTTTAGCTATCATTGACTCAGTTTACTAACGTAGAGTCTGGCCTTTTCCCTAAACCATTCAGTCACAGAAAAAGATAAATTGAACATGTTAGCCTCTAGTTAGGGCAAAGAGTGCACCACCTTTGGTGGTGAGATGGCTGTTGAAGGCTTCTGGAGTCTCCTAGTAGACTTGTGAAGCAAAAGGGCTTGTTATCAGGAGCTGGTGTGCAGGTTGCATGTAGGCATAGTATAAGACCCTTATCATAGTTGAAATAAAGATGGGGTTGTCTGAATATAATTGTTACTTTGTATGCACAAGAACACTTTATTACTTTAATCCTATATAACATAATGGAGAATAAACACAGGAAACAAGCATTGGAAAATACATAACTTTAATAAGTAATGAAATAATGCAAAAATTACAGTTGCAACATTCTGCTCCTAAGTTAACCAATCTTGTCAGGTTTAACCATTAATGTCACCAAATTACCCTGAGCTCAACCCCCTAGTAGTTGTGGCACAGAGCAGACAGACTATATTTTGGACACTGTGTGGAGTATTTATGTAGTATCAAAACAGTAATAAAGTCATGACTACAGGCAATTAACATCACAACATTTGAAAAATAGAATACATGTAAATAACAAAAGCACAATAAAGCAACACAAATCTAACAAGGGAAATCAGAAATTCGAATCACTAACATTATCATAAGTAAAAATAGTGAGAAGCACAACGCACCAATGATACCTAGCAGAGCGATAGAGCTGGACCTAGAAGGGATTTGAGGCTGACTGCAATTGAGCCGTAGTCAGATAGAGCAAGTAGATTTGCCTTCTGTGAAAGTCGGGAAGTCAAAAAGTAAGAAAAGGAATATACATGCCAACTCAGAAAGGGGCTATGTCACTTTTCTGAAGAGAAATGTTGAAATGTCTTTTAAGTCCGACAAAACCAAAGGAGTATACTTCTAAGCCCACCACTATCTCAGGGAAGGGCATACCGTCTAATGATACTCAGCAGAGGCCAACAGCAAAGTCCAGTCCAAGTCCAGCTGGCACTAGTCAGCTGACACCTTTAGGAAAAAGGACTCTTGAAGATTGTTATTGTTGGAACTGGCCCTTTTTGCAGGGTCATCCCCAAACCTTTTGCTTCTTCCTCCCTTATTTTTCCTGACCCGTGGCTGTTGGCAATAGGACTCTGCGCACTTTACCACTGCTGATCAGTGCTAAAGTGCATATGCTCTCTATGTAAATTGTTATTCTGATTGGATATACATGTTTGGCATATTTGTATCACCATGAAGTCCCTAGTAAAGTGCACGGGGTGTGCCAGGGCCGGTGATGACAAATGCTACTAGTGGGCCTGCAGCACTGATTGTGCCACCCACAGGAGTAGCTCTAAAATGGTGACTCGGGCCTGCCACTGCAGCGCCTACGGGCAGTTTAGAACTGCCATGTCCTCCTGGTCCGCGTCCCCGCTGACCAGGCCTAACCCTTCCCTTTTCGTGCACATCAGTCACCCCTATGGAAGGCCCAAGGTACCCCCCTGGGCAGGGTGCAGTGTATGTGAAAGGTAGAGCATGTACTAGTGCGGGTGACATGCTCTGGTAGTGAATTACAGCCATTTTCGTTTTTCACTATTGTAAGGCTATCTTGCTCCATAGGTTAACATGGGGGATGCTGGCTACAGTGGGTAACAGCATTTCTTCCCATAGGAACAAGATAGGACATAAGTATCTAGTATCCCTGAACTCAGAATTTAATAATACATCTTTTAGGAAAGGTGGTTTTTAAATCCTGTGTTTGAGAACAGCACTTTTAGAAAGTTGCTGTTCTCTTGTCTGACCCTTCTGTGTGCCTGGGCCTGTTTGTGTATTGACTGTCTGGTTTGTGAGTGACAGGGGCTGGGGAATTCCCCCAGAGGCTGGATGAGTCAGCACTAGGCTGAATGAAGCAATTGCAACCTGAGTGGTGGGAGGAGTTAGCACCTGGGCTGAATAGGGCTGTGCCTGCCTGCCACAATGCTGGCTCCACCTCCTGCTGGGCGGCTGAGGACCCTACCCCTCACTCTGAAAGGAAAGATGCAGCCAGCAAAACAAAGTGCTCAGGATCCACCCAGAACTGGTTCAGACCGGGCTCAGGGCCCACATGCACAGAGAGAACAAAGACTTTAGAGGTATAAGTACAGGACCCCTGACAACAGAAAATTAGATCATCCTGGAAATCAAGAAGGAACCTCTGCCAAGGAGAAAGCTGACTCTGAAGAAGGAAGACTGTCCTGCTGTTGCTCTGCTGGACTGACCTGCTGTTGCTTTGCTGCCAAGGAGAGGGGAAGGACTTTGCTGTGAGCTGTGTCCCCTGTCTTGAAGGAATCTCCAAGGGCCTGAGAAGAGCTGGCTCCCTGTTTTTGAAGTCCCAGGAACAAAAGGACTTCACCCCCAGTCTCCCTGAACTCTGCTGAGAGAGTTCTGTCCTTCCTCGAGTGCTTGATCCAGTTGTGGGGCCTCTGGAAGTTGAACCTGAGCTGGGAAGCTTGAAACTAAGCTTGAGAGACTTTTGAATCCGAAAAGTGTCGCATCGCTCGCTTGCGGAGCGCATCCCCGACAGTGCGAGAAGTTTCCCGCCGCTACGAAGGTAGAGATCGGCGCAGCGCCTGACGCCGCTGCGAGAGCCGTCGCATCCTTCGTTTGCGGGACGCACCAGACCGGTGCGGGAGAATCGAACATCGCTGCGAGTGTCGTCGCAGAGCCTGTCGTCGCTGGGTGAGATCACCGCACCGCTTGCTTGCGGACCGCATCACGTCGCTGCGAACATCGTCGCAGAACCATCGCATCGAGGAGCTGCGAGAGAGAGGATCACCGCTGGACCGCGCATCGTCGCCCCGGAGATCGTCGCAGCCCCTACGAGATCATCGCATCGTACCTTTGCGAGAACAGACTTCCTACGGAACCTACGCACCGGAATCTACGCAAGCTGCCTTCCTCCCCATACAGACCGGATTCGTCGCAACACGCCCGCTGCTGCAGCGGGGCTGTCGCATCGCCTCCCCAGGGTCTCAGGAGTAACGCATCGCTTGTTTCCACCGCACCAGCTTCCTGCTTGTGGAACTTTGTTGCATCTAAAAGGTACTGTGAGTAAACGTGACGCAACTGTGAACTTTTCACGCATCTGTGGATTATTTTAACGCAACTTAAAGAACTTTGATTACAACCTGAAGAACTCTTTTTGAAACCATATCCTTGAACTGTATGTTGGATTTTTGCCGTTTTGGTCTTGTGTAGTTTAGAATAAATATCTTTATTTTCCTAAACTGTTGTGGAATCAGTTTGTGGTGTTTTCACTGTGTTACTGTGAGTGTTGGTACAAATACTTAACGCATTGCCTCTAGTTAGCCTAGACTTCTCAGGCCAAGCTACCTTGAGGGCGAGCAGGGGTTATCTGAGAGGGTTATCTCCTTGTCCTGACTAGAAGCAAGGGTCCCTATTTGGACAGTGGTACCTACCTCTGCCAACTAGAGACCCCCAGTTCTAACATTGGTCGTCAGGCGGTGGGATTTGAACTTGTATTTGTACTTGACCCACAGTAATTGGTGTACATCACTAGTGAGTGCAGACCACTACGCCACCGCATACTACGGTTAAGCTTTTTTGGTTCTATTTTTGATCGTAACCCTGAAAGAATCCAAGCATCATGTCTCACAATGGTAAACCAGCAAGTGATGTTGCAGAACTGGAGTTTGATATTGAAATGTTAAGTGATTACAAAGTAGGTCAACTCAGGCAGTTCTGCAGGAACTTTGGATGCCCCATGAAGCGCCGCTCCAAGAAGGAGGAGCTCCAAGAGGCCTTAAGGGCCTGGTGGGAGACCAAAGAGGCTGGGGAGACAGATGATGCAGAAGTGGATGAGGATGCACAGAGGGATGGCTTCAGGCCACAGGATCTGCCTGTGTCCAGAGCGGCCTCAAGGGCTAGCAGCAACCATTCAGCTGAAAGTTTTTCCCCAGAGGAGTTGGAGGATAACCAAAGGGCTAGAGATCATAAATTAGAAATGTTGAGGCTTGAAATGAAGATGAAGCAAATGGAAAGGGCGGCGGAGGAGAGCAAACATGCCCGTGCCCTGGAGGAATTGAAATTGTCCTTGGCCCATGACTTAAGAATGAGGAAGCTTGAGTTGGAGCTCAAGATGCGTGAGGCTATGAGGGTCTCAGCTGAAGAAGAAACATGGGTAGCTCAAGAAGTGAGCTTTGCTGAGTTGGAGGTGGAGTCCAGCTCAGATGGTGGCAGCAAGATTATAGTTTCCAGTGCTGAGAGAAAGGTACAAGCACCCAGAGATGTGGTGCCTGACTTGAGGGAGGGGGTCGACATACACCAGAGGGTCCAGGTTTATGATGTAGTTCCAGTGGAGTGCAGTGGCCCTGAAGTAGATTGGGGGACTGGCACAGGGGACCATATTCCTAGTGGTGGGAGGGACACTCTACTGACTCTAGATGAGAGGTACAGGGAGAGGGGTTCCCCCGTGGTAGAAACCTTGGTGTGTGTGAGTGAAGACCAGCCAGAAGAGTGTGGGTTGTGTGACAGAGACAGTCAGATACTGTCTTGCCAGTCTCAGGAGAGTGGTGTGGGGTACTTGTGTGAGGCACTGGAGGGTGAGGCAAAGGGTAGCTTGGTTAACAATTGTGGGGGGCTGTGTGATTCATGTGATGGAGAGCATATTTTAAGTCCCTGTTTTCCAGAGCTATGCCAACACCCGGTGGAGTGTGAGTTCTCTGACCTCAGAGAGCTTGCGTTGGAGGCAGACCTCTTGGTGAATTCCAGAGAGTCTGAAGAGGCGTTGGGGAGTGATCCCAAAAGGAGTGGCTTAGATATCTTCCAGACCTGTGAGGTGGAAGAGGTTCAGTGTAGCCCGGTTAGGTCCCAGTGTAGTGGGAGGGGGGTAGGGGCTCATGTCCGGTCTCAGTGGAGAAGGAATGAGTGTGGGACGGTGTGTCTCACGTTGCCCGAAACCCAGTCTCAGGGCCTGGAGGGTTCCTTAAGGGAACACCAGGATGGGGACTTAGACTGTACTTGTAGGCCATTTGAGGAGGATCTCCCAGTGTCTGTTGAACGGGGAGTGCCTGTAACCAGGCCTCCATCAGTTCTGGTGTTTGGCAGTGCCGCTCCATTTGGGAGGGTGCAGAAGTCCAGACTGAGGGGTGAGAGGGAGAAGGAGTCCCCAGTGGGAGAACCAGTGGGTCAGGGACCAGTCAGAAGGGCTGAGTCTCCCAGGAGTGACCATGGTGACACCACTTCTGTCCTGGGGGATCTTCCCGCACTGTCAGGTGGACAGGGGTTGGGAGATCTGCGCCAGGCAGACTGTCACAGGACACATGAATTGTGTGTCACCCTCAAGGGGGTACTATGTGAGTCCCCAGAAGTCCTGGCGTGCCAGGCGAATGCACAACCGCAGGTTTTGGTCCCTGGGTTGGGAGATCAGGTTCAGGATCTGCCTGACCTGGAAGGGAGGACATCTGTAACCAGTGTCCTGACCCATATGGTTCCCAGGGGTACCCCTCCAGTAGGGAGGGTGCAGCGCTCTGGAAGGGGGTGCAGAGGAAGGGAGCACTCGCCTCTGACCCCGGTGCAACTTGAGGGGTTAAACCCTAGGTTGGGAGACCAGTTGCTGGAGGGAGGTCCTGAACTGGTAGGAAAGTTGTGTTCTTGGTTGTCCTGGTGGACGGATACAGGTCCAGGACTGGTGGGTCAGTGCCAGAGTGTCAGACCTGAACTGACAAGAGAGAGAGTGGACAAAGGGTGCCAAGCACCTGGGGCTACTGCCCCCCACCCTCTGATGCCACAGGGGTTTGAGAGCCATGAGAGGCAGGAGGCCTGGGTCTCATCCCTGATCACTGTTGGTGGTCACTGTGGCTTGCTGTTGGTCTGTTGGGACACACCTGTGAGGAAATTAAGGTTAGGTACTGCACAGGTGGTGTCCACAGGTGAGGTGAAAGGTTCCACATGGATTGGCATGGTGGACCCCGAGAGTATGGATAGAGTGATACAACTGGGTTTAGGACGGCGTAGAACAGGACTGCCCTGCTTTTTGGGCCAGGTTCCGTGTTCTATCGCCTTAAGCAGGGAATCCCATCGAGGTATCGTTTGGTCTACCCTGGCTTTAGGCTGGAAGGGGGTTGTGTTGGAACTGGCCCTTTTTGCAGGGTCATCCCCAAACCTTTTGCTTCTTCCTCCCTTATTTTTCCTGACCCGTGGCTGTTGGCAATAGGACTCTGCGCACTTTACCACTGCTGATCAGTGCTAAAGTGCATATGCTCTCTATGTAAATTGTTATTCTGATTGGATATACATGTTTGGCATATTTGTATCACCATGAAGTCCCTAGTAAAGTGCACGGGGTGTGCCAGGGCCGGTGATGACAAATGCTACTAGTGGGCCTGCAGCACTGATTGTGCCACCCACAGGAGTAGCTCTAAAATGGTGACTCGGGCCTGCCACTGCAGCGCCTACGGGCAGTTTAGAACTGCCATGTCCTCCTGGTCCGCGTCCCCGCTGACCAGGCCTAACCCTTCCCTTTTCGTGCACATCAGTCACCCCTATGGAAGGCCCAAGGTACCCCCCTGGGCAGGGTGCAGTGTATGTGAAAGGTAGAGCATGTACTAGTGCGGGTGACATGCTCTGGTAGTGAATTACAGCCATTTTCGTTTTTCACTATTGTAAGGCTATCTTGCTCCATAGGTTAACATGGGGGATGCTGGCTACAGTGGGTAACAGCATTTCTTCCCATAGGAACAAGATAGGACATAAGTATCTAGTATCCCTGAACTCAGAATTTAATAATACATCTTTTAGGAAAGGTGGTTTTTAAATCCTGTGTTTGAGAACAGCACTTTTAGAAAGTTGCTGTTCTCTTGTCTGACCCTTCTGTGTGCCTGGGCCTGTTTGTGTATTGACTGTCTGGTTTGTGAGTGACAGGGGCTGGGGAATTCCCCCAGAGGCTGGATGAGTCAGCACTAGGCTGAATGAAGCAATTGCAACCTGAGTGGTGGGAGGAGTTAGCACCTGGGCTGAATAGGGCTGTGCCTGCCTGCCACAATGCTGGCTCCACCTCCTGCTGGGCGGCTGAGGACCCTACCCCTCACTCTGAAAGGAAAGATGCAGCCAGCAAAACAAAGTGCTCAGGATCCACCCAGAACTGGTTCAGACCGGGCTCAGGGCCCACATGCACAGAGAGAACAAAGACTTTAGGGGTATAAGTACAGGACCCCTGACAACAGAAAATTAGATCATCCTGGAAATCAAGAAGGAACCTCTGCCAAGGAGAAAGCTGACTCTGAAGAAGGAAGACTGTCCTGCTGTTGCTCTGCTGGACTGACCTGCTGTTGCTTTGCTGCCAAGGAGAGGGGAAGGACTTTGCTGTGAGCTGTGTCCCCTGTCTTGAAGGAATCTCCAAGGGCCTGAGAAGAGCTGGCTCCCTGTTTTTGAAGTCCCAGGAACAAAAGGACTTCACCCCCAGTCTCCCTGAACTCTGCTGAGAGAGTTCTGTCCTTCCTCGAGTGCTTGATCCAGTTGTGGGGCCTCTGGAAGTTGAACCTGAGCTGGGAAGCTTGAAACTAAGCTTGAGAGACTTTTGAATCCGAAAAGTGTCGCATCGCTCGCTTGCGGAGCGCATCCCCGACAGTGCGAGAAGTTTCCCGCCGCTACGAAGGTAGAGATCGGCGCAGCGCCTGACGCCGCTGCGAGAGCCATCGCATCCTTCGTTTGCGGGACGCACCAGACCGGTGCGGGAGAATCGAACATCGCTGCGAGTGTCGTCGCAGAGCCTGTCGTCGCTGGGTGAGATCACCGCACCGCTTGCTTGCGGACCGCATCACGTCGCTGCGAACATCGTCGCAGAACCATCGCATCGAGGAGCTGCGAGAGAGAGGATCACCGCTGGACCGCGCATCGTCGCCCCGGAGATCGTCGCAGCCCCTACGAGATCATCGCATCGTACCTTTGCGAGAACAGACTTCCTACGGAACCTACGCACCGGAATCTACGCAAGCTGCCTTCCTCCCCATACAGACCGGATTCGTCGCAACACGCCCGCTGCTGCAGCGGGGCTGTCGCATCGCCTCCCCAGGGTCTCAGGAGTAACGCATCGCTTGTTTCCACCGCACCAGCTTCCTGCTTGTGGAACTTTGTTGCATCTAAAAGGTACTGTGAGTAAACGTGACGCAACTGTGAACTTTTCACGCATCTGTGGATTATTTTAACGCAACTTAAAGAACTTTGATTACAACCTGAAGAACTCTTTTTGAAACCATATCCTTGAACTGTATGTTGGATTTTTGCCGTTTTGGTCTTGTGTAGTTTAGAATAAATATCTTTATTTTCCTAAACTGTTGTGGAATCAGTTTGTGGTGTTTTCACTGTGTTACTGTGAGTGTTGGTACAAATACTTAACGCATTGCCTCTAGTTAGCCTAGACTGCTCAGGCCAAGCTACCTTGAGGGCGAGCAGGGGTTATCTGAGAGGGTTATCTCCTTGTCCTGACTAGAAGCAAGGGTCCCTATTTGGACAGTGGTACCTACCTCTGCCAACTAGAGACCCCCAGTTCTAACAGTTATGTTCCTGTAGGCACACAGGAGTCAGCCAACTGACCCTTTGAGTCCATGTCTTCATACTGGGTACGAAGGGGCACGCACCTAGCCCTTCAGGAATCCTTTCAGGTTACACATAGCAGATCCATGCCTCTTCTGTTCTTCCAGAAAATGTTCTGTTCTTGTGCTTTGGGTGCCACATTTATAACTTGAACTAGCTGGTGTGGGGGGAGACTCGTGGGCACTCTGTAACCAATGGGGTTAATGTTCCTGGGGCAAACCTACCCACCTTTTCAGCAGTTCCTGTTTGTCTTATTGCAAATAGGCCTAGAATGGCATGTGCCAGGGCATTTTCTGGATGGCAAAAGTTTCCTAAACCTGGACTCTAACAGTTATGTGTGTGTGGGAAAGTGCATTATAGTGATTACAAGTGTCTTCCCACATCTAACATTAAAATACAGTTTGAATGAAACCTTGTACCAAGAACAGTCTATGACACAGAAGTCTGATAGGACAGCATCCAGACAGGAAATCCACAAGAATTGTCCTGGCATCCTTTTCTCTCATTTTTAAGTGCATCAGAGTGTTACATGTGGCTCACAACAGGCCTGCTAGGTAGGATTTAACACTGTGGTGTCAAAAAGACTACCCACAGCCCCATCCTGAAAGCTCTACACAGCTCAGAGGAGTCATCCACACCAATTTAGCTGAACCCATTGTGAGCTTCGGCCTGGAGCTGGCAGAGACTTCTGAAAGCTCAGGCAGCTAAAGGGTAATTTCTAGAGGTTACTATTCTTTATTATTTATTAAACATCTGATCACCATTGAATTAGACTTTTAACAGTTATTAAACATAGTGTTTTAATAAAAAAAATTCTAGCAGGTATCTTTTTTGACTTATTAATATTAGGATTGTGATCTAAATTTTCGTTTTCTGCATAGGTCAGCTAGGCCTGTCACATTGAAATTCGATTTTTGGTTCGTGACTGTGGAGACTAGGTAAAATTATTTTTTACCTGTCCAAGTTTTAAATTCCCTGCACCCTACCTTGTGGGATAAAAGCATACATAAGGGCGACAAAAAGGGTATTTTGACATGACGAACTACAGGACTTGCACTGCGGCAGTCAGGCTAAACAGGGTAGGCATGTTTCCATGTTTGAACTGCTAATATAGTAACCGGCTCAATCGGTTCTACAGTCCATCAATGGCATTTAACTAACAGGGCAAACACAAGGAGATCATGGACGGAGCGCTGAAACTTTTCAGACACTCACCCCCAATCACAGATCTGAGTTGAATGCATCATCGTCTTTGGCTCACTTCACGACCCCAGTTCAGACAAAGCTACGTGTAAATCAAATGCAAAACAAGCTTTAATCAGTTAGTATACAACCATAAAAGCATTCTAAAATACATTAAATATAAAAACATTAAAACATTTATCATAAATCATCACAATGGGATATAAATAATTTATAGTTTGAGATCAAAAACAATTTAGGAACACGGAAATATCTTATCGGACCTGAAGAGCATACACAAAATTATGACATGCATGTACCATTTATTTACAAAAATATATCTTTTTTATTATTTTTTGTGATATTTTATAAATTAGTCATATTGAATTTCATATAAAATATATAGCAATAACTCCAGTGTCAAATATTGCGAAAAGATTAACAAGAATAGTTATTCAAACTTTATCTTGCCATTAATGCAATGCTTTGTTTTCTATTCTAAAGTTCATCAAACATTCACTGAATCAATTACTATGTGCAAATTGCAACTCAAAATCAGAACAACATGATGATTTAGGGCATGGCTTTTCTATACAATAATTCCTATGCACGTTTCGGCCGAAGCCTTTATCACGATGCCATGTACACATACAATTTGAAACCTAAAAAGGGTACATGCAGAAAAAAACACATATCAGTAATACAAATTGGTCCTGTTTACATGATTACATTTACAATTGAAATTAGACAACATACTTTTTTGTTTAAAGGTCATGGCCATGAACACTAGTCACTCAAAAAAAATAATAATACCAAAGAAAAATTCAAGATAGTATCTTGGAATAAAAGGAAAAAGGAACAAAAAGGGGAAGAGCGTACTTTCAGACTCAGAGGGGAATAACATGTCAGTTTAATGAAAGAACCTATTTACCATCACCAATGTGTAAAATCCACCGAGATACATTTGGATGTAAAATGATCGGAAGGGGTGGGAGAAGGGGGGGAAGTGGGAGGGGGTAAGAAGGGGGGGTTTGGGGGGAAGGGAAAGAGTTTTTTTCTCTCTCGGGAGGGGGGTCACCCTCTAGTTTTGAAGTTGTGTGTGTTAATGTCTTTCTCGATATTTATTTATAACTGTGAGTACCTTAGTGTCTCATGATGAATTGTTTGACTTCCTCATTGTGTCTACAGGAGACAGTTATGTTCTGTAAGTAGTGTGAAAGATAAATTAACATTGTTATATTCCAAGTCTATATACCAAAGATTATTTGTAAATGTGAGTGAACAAATCCAACCATTACCTCTGGGTAGACTGGAATAAATAAGACGTTTGTGTACAAAAATCGCGTATTTAAAAACAGACGAGGAATCCCGACTGTCTGCTGATTTTATCTGTCACCACAATCTCTATCTAGATGGGACAAAAATGTGTTTAATTTAATTACAGTATCTACTGGAAAAAATGATTAACCTCCCTAAGCTGTTAATTATGGGCTATGCATGGAGTACGATACAGTACAGGCTAAGGTGAAAAAAAGGGGTCAAAGGAAATTGACAAAAGCCTGCTCTTACTCAAAGATAGGGTCAATCCTCCATACAGACCCATAGGTATGACTATTGGGTCTGTAACAGAGCCACTATCCAAATACGTAGACACTCTTTTGAGACCTTATGTTCCTCAAATTCAATCATATGTAAGGGACACGTGATACATTATAAATAAGGTAGAAAATCTCCCCTTCAATTCTAACAGACACACGATGGTCACAATGGATATGCAAACTCTATATTCAAACATCCCTCAGGAAGGAGCCATAGAAGCAGTCACTTGGTTTATAGATAGTCTCAACATTGACTGTCCTAAACTTTTTGTCCTTGAATGCCGACGAATAGTGCTGACGGAAAACACTTTTGAATTCAACGGGGCACTATATAAACAATCAAAGGGGGTTAGCACGGGGGCTTCCTGTGCCCCCACGGTGGTTAATATTTTCATGGCTCTCTATGAAGAGCGATATATCTACAACAAAATCACTCCTTTCAGTGAATCCATTCATCTATGGTCTAGATACATAGATGAAATGTTTTTCATCTGGCTAGATGACAGTGAGAATATTACATAATTCGTATCATGGGTTAACTTATGCGATGACAACATCCATTTCACATCTAATATGAGTAAGCGCAAAGTGGAAATATTAGATATATGGATCCAGAACAAAGAGGATCACCTAGAGGTGGATCTTTACGTAAAGCCAACAGCTCGAAACACTGTCTTACATTTTGACAGCTATCTTTCCCTGAAACAAAAGATGAGCATTCCATTTGGACAGTTCCTGCTGTTACGCAGGAACTGCACCAATGTCCAAGATTTTGACACTCAAGCTGAAGAAATGAAAGCTACATTTCTAGCTCGTGGTTACCCAAAACGACTAATACGCGGTTCACATAAACGTGTGCGGTTTTTTGACAGACAACATCTGTTGACACCAAAGTCCAAACAAACTGATCCTAGGCTGGTATTTGTCACGAGACACTCAACAATGAAGGAAAAAATTTGGCATATTATAAACTCAAATTGGCATATTTTCAATGCCACAAAGCCAAAAGGTCATGAAATTCCTAAGCCATTGTATGCATATAGGAAAAACAAGAATATACAAGATCTCATAGTTCGTTCTCAGATGCCAGCCAAACCTAGAACAACCATTCAAACATCTATCACAGGTTTACCTCCTCTCAGAGGTAATTTCAAGTGTCTGACATGTGTGGCATGTCAGTTTGCTACAGAAACTTCTGATTATATGTTCAACAAAGTCCAGGTGCAATCTAGGACTGTAACAAATTTAACATAATTTATCTACTTTTATGCCCATGTAACAAAGGCTATGTGGGAGAAACCACCTGTACTATGTCGACGAGCCTAACGGAACATAGGTCAACGATCCACACAAAGAAAAGCCAAGCCCCACTTGTACATCATTATTTGGAAGCACAACACAGTGCAAATGAGATAAGATGGCTCATTTTAGAAAAAATTCGAAACTAATGTTGGCCCTTTAAGTACTAATATCCGCAAGTATAGGGAGGTCTACTGGATTTCTGTTTTGAACACATACCAGGATGGTATGAATAACGAAATTCCATGGGACCAGGTATTGAAATATAACTGTAACTAAACTAACAAATATTTCTTTACATGCATTATCAGAAGGGCTCTGCAGAAATGTATGAATACCCATACAACATATGTAGGATTTTTTTCACATCTATCATTTGGATGATATTGTCTAGTCTGGAGAACTCTAGAACCATGACTACAGGCTGAAATAATCTTCTCTGTAGAATACATCTTTAGATAAATACTCTCAAGATTATTTAGCACGCCACGGACCAGCGTCAAGGTAAAACCTAACATAACTGTATAATCAGGTTTTGAGTTCAAGAGCTCAGGAAGGAAATTATAAAATTTAGTTTACCAATGATAGCTACATATAAAATTGGACCAAATGGAAATTCTCGACTTTTGGCTATTCTGACTCTCAAGTCGTTCCTTCAGGAAAGTAAAATTCTTGCATATATTTTTAAAACATATGGTGCTACCAATGTTTGACATACATGTGGTTATGTTTTGGCCACTATCGTTTATATTTCTTGGTCCTACTTATCACAATTTAGGACTTTATTTATATCTCATTTAGTACATGGAGCATATTATAAGATGGCCGCCATTCAAGTTGTAAATTTCATCATTGTCAGTTTCATTTCCGGGTATTTCGCGTTAGTTCCGGGTAGCTAAAGGCGCCTTTCTATTATGATTGGCTTATTTAAGAATCATGTGAATAGCCAAACGCAAAGGACGAAATTGTAATCCATGGTGCTGAATCCGTGAGATGCCTGTCTTCCAAGACCCTAGAGAACGCTAAACTAAATTCATCGGACAACTATGGTACAGATATCCTACAAATATACCCGGTAAGAATATCCTGCTACATGCAATCTAGATTACTAGACTAAGATGAGAGAGAATGTACAGTTAATCTACTACTCTCCTTTTCAATTCTCGGCATGTATATAGGACTGCAGACACCTTCACTGAATGGTGATCGGCATCCATTAACCGGAATTGAAGACACAAGTAATCCCTCTACTAAAACGCAGCGTTGTGGGGAAAAGTGCACAAACAGGTATTTCAGTTAAACTTTAGTAGACATTGTGTTCCGCTTTTGTAGTATTATCCGCAAAAAACGTTAAGTATATTTTGAATCCTTTTTCAATTTATTTTCAGCATAAATTCCAAACAAGTTCCGCCCACAAGTTAGTTGTCCAGTGAGGCTCAGACCTTTATTATTCAGGTACAGGGAACTTCCTATATGTTTTCTAATAAATAAATTGTACAACTCATCCTGGTAGGACAGCAATGAATGTCTACGGTTAACTGTTTAAGAATGAAAGATAATAAACAGGATTATTACTTTATTGGAAGAAGTGACAGAATAGTCTTATGTTGTACAGTCCAGGTTCCAGATAATAAAGTAGAAGCAGGCTTTCGCCAAATACCGGTTCTGTATAATAAAGCAAACGAAGGCTTTCGTCAATTTCCTTTAACCCCTTTTTTTCACCTTAGCCTGTACTGTATCGTGATCCATGCATAGCCCATAATTAACAGTTTAGGGAGGTTAATAAATTTTCCCGTAGATTTTTTAATTAAATTAAATAGATTTTTATTCCATCTAGATAGAGATTGTGGTGACATATAAAATCAGCAGACGGTATGGATTCCTCTCCAGTTTTTAAATACGCGATTTTTGTACACAAACGTCAAATGGTTGGATTTGTTCACTCACATATACAAATAATCTCTGGTATATAGACTAGAAATATAACAATGTTAATTTATCTTTCTCACTACTTACAGAACATAACCGTCTCCTGTAGACACAATGAGGAAGCCAAACAATTCAACATGAAACACTAAGGTACTCACCGTTATAAATAAATATTGAGAAAGACATTAACACACACAACTACAAAACTAGAGGGCGACCCCCTCCCGAGAGCGAAAAAAACTCTTCCCCTTCCACCCTTCCCCCACTTCTCCCCCCTCACCCGCTTCTCCCACCCCTTCCGATCATTTTACATCCAAATGTATCTCAGTGGATTTTACACATTGCTGATGGTAAACAGGTTCTGTCATTAAACTGACATGTTATTCTACTCTGAGTCTGAAAGTACGCTCTCCCCCTTTTTGTTCCTTTTTCCTTTCATTCGAAGATATTATCTTGAATTTTTCTTTGGTATTATTTTCTTTTTTTGAGTGACTAGTGTTCATAGTTTGGCCCTTTAAACAAAAAATTATGTTGTCAAATTTTCAATTGTAAATGTAATCATGTAAACAGGACAACTTTGTATTACTGATATGTGTTTTTTTCTGCATGTATCCTTTTTAGGTTTCAAATTATATATCTACATGGCATCCTGATGAAGGCTTTGGACGAAAAGCGCATATTAATTATTGTATAGAAAAGCCATACCCTAAATCATCATGTTGTTCTGATTTTGAGTAGCACTTTGCACATAGTAATTGATTCAGTGAATGTTTGATGAACTTTAGAATAGAAAACAAAGCATTGCATTACTTGGCAAGATAACGTTTGAATAACTATTCTTGTTAATTTTTTTGCAATAATTGACACTGGAGTTATTGCTATATATTTTACATGAAATTCAATATGACTAATTTATAAAATATCACAAAAAACTATAAAAAATATATATTTTTGTAAATATATGGTACATGTATGTCATAATTTTGTGTAAGCTCATCAGGTCCGATAATATATTTCTGTGTTCCTGAATAGTTTTTGATCCCAAACTGTTGATACACCCTGATTTAGGAACTACGGTCAGGGGTAACCCCTTTCTTTACAAACATGTAAATAATTTATCACAGTGAGAAATAAAAAAAATACATATAAGGTTCAATTACAAGCTAGGTTATCATTATACATAAAGTGCTAAGTGCATTTTGGGGAGAAGACCATATTTATCTTTGAAGCCAAGAAAAAAAAAGTGTTGCCTGCAAATTTAAAACACTAATTATGCTAAAAAACGTTACAATTTCGGTAGACTAAAATGGAGAAGTGTGGCTCAAATGGTTAGAGCGGCAGACCCTGATGCAGAGGTCTGGTCCGGGACCAGGGGTCAATACCCGCCTCAGCGGGTATTGGGCTCAATTTCCTCGGACCTAATAATTCTCGCCTCTGTGCCTATTCTAATCATGGGTCCCACTCTGCAACTCTGGGCAATAGCTTGCTTAATCTCCACAACGGCCCAAACAGCGCTGGGATGCCTGGCTTCACCTTGGGGGCGCCCAGGAGTGGACATTTCACAGGGAAAAACCAGGAAGTGTTCCTAAGCAGTATACGGACAGCGCCGGGACACCTCTGTTGGTGGTAGCTGTGTGCTTTACAAATGGCATTTACAAAATCATTTCATTTCCCTCCCAGATTCAATTACTACATACCATATTGTCTCCTAATACCCAGTGCTACTTTAATCAAACTCATCATCGCAGAACAAACAGTAGAATTTTCCAAAAGTTGCAAACACTCATATGCCTCTAGGTATGACCCTGTGCCTCATGGGTACACTCCAGCCCGAACTGCGAAGCTGTGTCTTCTCTGGACCGGAAACAAGCACCCTGGGACCGGTTTTGGGCTAAAAGCCCTCATCAGCCAGACTAGCTTGAATCCAGTGGCAAAGTAAGCTGTTGGTGATGATGATATGTCATTAAATACATTTACCTTATGTAATTCTCGGCCTGAGAAACATATTTTGTTGCAGTATTCCCCATCAGTTTATCCGAGCCATCATTAGAATCAGGTTGATGTTAGGAGGGTAAGGCCACAATCATGTTGATTTTTGTATATACCTCACTACATTGTGTATGTGTACTTGCCCGCTACAAATATTAATCATTTCGAAATTGGATATTTAAATGAGGCAAGGTGTTGTATAATGAATTTGAATTAGGCACAGCAATACAAAAGACAGAGTGGACTTTCATGATCGCGTCAAAGTCTACTTTTTTCTAAAAGAATATTGACACTTTTTCTGCTAACCATAATGTGATAACATTTGCATCATGTTTCGACATGTATTAATTATGTCATAGAAAAATGTTCCTGTACATGTTGTCTTGACTAATACGTGATTTAAAATAAGTTTAGGCTGAAAAGGTTGTATAATTGTATTATGGTACTTGCTAATGATATATTTCTATGTTTTGAAATGTACAGATATTTTTCTATGAAAAGTAGCTTATAACATATATCTTACAGAGCAGCTGTATTCTGCAAACCACAAACTCCTGTGGTGACTTCTGATGGGAAGTGCTTAGATACTTGGCTTCCTTTAAGTGAGTTTATTGGTACTCTCATCACCTTTACACAGTGATTTTCGTTCTGTCATTTTTCCTCACTTCATCAGCTGTTCCCTACTCTATGTCAAAGAAATCTGTGAGTTCAGCCCATAATGCATTAAACTCAAGACCAGCTTTGCCAAAAGTACTGTATTAGGAGTCATCATACAATACACACAAAAATCAATTTTATAATGTCAATTTCTGTTTCTTATCTGTCTTCGATATTTTCCATTTTCCTGATGTTGCGAGTTCAGAGAAAAATAACTTCTTCTGTCTCCCTTATAACTTGTTCAATGTGATGGCTTTCCTATAGGCTTATAGAGGTTTTGTATGGAGAAGATAGCCAGTCCGATTTGGTTGGGGGTTTTGTCTCTACCCATCTCTTATATATTTCCCGTCTGGCCAACAAAGAATAGAAAACATCTAACAGTACCAATGATATCGCTCACTATACAAAAAATGATGTGATTAAGGGATATCTCTATTGAGCGACCCAAAATAGAGGATAGAGAATCTCCTATTTCTCTCCAGAATTCCAAGAGCGATGGACAAGCGCAAAACATATGCACATCCGGTGCATTTTCCAGATTGCATTTTTTGCACCTTGCAGGTGGGCCTTTAGAGAATTTGGGGAGAAATAAACTCTATGTGTCGTAAAATAGTGGTTCCTCCTCAGCCAAGCTGGCTTCACGACTAAGAAGAGAGTATTATAAGAGATTTTTCACAATTCCTCCCAATCAATCCCTGGGTTGACTGCCCCCCATAACTCCTTTGCTAGCTTAAACTCGCCGTCAATAGCCTCTTCTATAGCCCAATTAGAAAAAGAAATCTCTTTCTTCCCTGCAGGTCCTAGAAAATGCGGTCAAAGTCCTGAAGGATGGCCTGGGAGAAGTCAGAACGGATATCTCTTTGCTTAAAAAAGAGGAGGCTGCACTTCCGGAAAGAGTGGAACTACTGGAAAATAATTCCAGGCGTAATAACCTGCGGCTCTTAAAGATCTTAAATCCTTTATCATCTCCCTCATTAAAGATATAATTCAAATTGATGCTTCGGAAGAAGAATTAAGGAGAGACATCCAAAGAATTCACCAGGATCCCTTTACAAAGCATCCAAATCGTACAAAGCCCAGGAAGATTTTAAACTTTTTCCGTCAAAGAGAAAATATTAACAGCAGCCCTCAAACTGAAATCATTAAGACTTAGTGATTCTACCTTTTCATATGAGATCCGATCAGATCTGTCACGCACCACCTTAGACAGACAATGGGAGCTAGGAAAAGAATGGAGGAGTTTAGGAAGCTGGGGGCAACAGCCCAATTAAAATTTCCTGTGCAGGTAAAAATCATGTTTAACAATAAAATGTATTTTGTAAGCATGGGCGAATTTTGCGAATCTGGCGTTCACGAATTTGCGTATTCGCAAATTCGCAAAATCCGCGAACTCTCGCAAATTTGCGTATTTTGTTTTGTGTTCGCAAGGGTTTCTGCCAGTTCGCGAGGGTTTTGTACCAGTTCGCAATTGCGAACTTACTTGTCAGCGCGCAACGGTTGCAACTATGTTGTTTCTACGTCTGATTCATCATCACAGGTTCACAGCAGCCTTTGTTTCACCACTGCCACCCTCTGGTTCACCCATGCCACCCTCTGGTACATCACTGCCACCCTCTGGTTCATCACTGTAGATTATGAGTGGGAAAAGCAAGCACACCTTCCCTGCTTCAACTGACATGAATTAATTTGGGGTTGATTTATTAATGTGTCACTGAATTTAAACTTCCAGTCTTGCACCTGCTTCCTTATCTGTAATTTGCTTTCTGTTGCAGTGCAATTTTTTTTCCCAGGACCTTTGTGGCATACTTGTAGCTATTCTATGAGCCTGCTTTGAGGGTCAGAGCAGGGTCATAGAAAAGTTGCAAGTAGGCAACTGAACTCTGGAGGGGCCCCTCAGGAAGCACTACAGGGAATGGTTACTAATGATGAGTTTGAACTTTTGCACCTGCTGAGTGCTTTCAGTTTTGCAAAACTCGTTTTTCTGCAATTTCGTGAGACTCGTGGGGCACGAATTTGCGCGAGATCGAATTCGGAAGCCGTGAATTTGTGAGAATATGCGATTTGTTTTTTGCGGCATGTTAGTTCGCAAGGTTTTGTGCGTTTTAGCGAGCCGCTTGTAGCGGAACGGCGTGAAGTTACCCTCGCGGTCGTTCACGGGCGCGGGCATCTTGTTTGCATGACGTATTTCCGTTTCAGGGCGCGATGTGTAATCTCACAAAGTGTGCGGCTCGCTAGTACAAGTTCGCATGTGATCGCGCGGAAAATCTCGCGCAAACTTACCCACGCGGTCGTGAACGTGCGCGGCCATCTTGTTACTCATTCATTGCTATGGTTCTGGGCATGCTTTCTGTATCCTCTCTGAATCGCTGCCATCCTTTGCTTGCATGAAGTTTTTTTTAATCTATTTTACTTATTATCTATCCCTCTATTTTTCTAGCTTTATATTTTTGTGTTTTCTGCTACTTTTGGTTAATTTTAAACTACTTTTTTAAACTCTTTTCTTTTCTTCTTCCCTATTCTATTTCTTTTTTATTATTTAGCTTCCTTTCTGCCCAGACCATGGTAAAGGGAGCCGGGAAGTATCCATAGAAGGGAAAGGGTCCCGCACACCATGCCCGGCTCCCGTGCGGGCGTTTGAGGGGGGAGACAGTCATAGCTCGGGAGATCTTCAGCGCGGAGGAGGTGGCCGCACTAGTTTTTTATGTTCAGCGCCGCCTCCCCAGGACCATCATGGCAGGTGGCAGGATCGCTAGCCGGTACGGGATCCAGGAGCGCCGGAAGCGGTGGGAGAAGGTGTGTCGGGCCATGTACCAACACTCTCGGGTCCAGCGCACCTACAACCAGGCCACCCACCGTTGGACGGATCTCCTGGACCAGGAACGCGATCTGCTCGACCTGATCGGCCTTGAGCTCCCCGGGCTTGGTGAATAGTAGTAGCTATTTCTTTACTACTCTGTTTTCTCCTTCTCTGTGTGTTATTATCTTGCAAATTTTTGTTTTTTACCAAGAGCAATAATGCTGCTGATTACATTGTAGGTAAATTATATTTCAAAATCTTCTGTGCATTTCAGGTGCACTGCTCTCCTTCTCAGTAGCGCTGCTACTATGCTTATTTGTTTTTGATTTTGTGTTCTTTTCATTGGCCTGTGAAATTATGAGTGTAGTTTAAAGAACTGCGTAATGCTAGACACTAAGGGCCAGATTATTAATTACCGGTGCATCCCTGCAAAGTAGCAGGGATGCGCCAGTAATTGTGCGCCACGCCACCACCACCCATGGTGCGCCGTATTTACAATGCGGCGCACCATGGGTCCAAAACGTCACCGAAGCGTTACGCTTCTGTGCCGTAAAGGCGGCGCATTGCTGGAGTTGCGTAGCAACGATGGCGCAGCTCCAGCAATGCTCTGGGGTGCCCTATCTCCCCAATGCTGCATCAAGCCGTACGTCTGCTTCAAGCAGGCGCAGGGTTTGAGTCACGCATCATTGTCCTCAAAGTGACTGATTGAAATCTTGTAGATTTCCCTCAGCCACTTTCAGGATGCATTCCTGCGCTGGAACGCCCTCCCTTGTGCCGGAACGCCCCCTGATGGCGCAGGGCTTTACAACGTGATGCAACTCCCATATGCGTCACATTGTTAATATGGCGCCTCTTTTGTTCTGCCGCTGCGTCACAAAAGTCACGCAACAATGGAGCAAAAGAGCCGCAAGGGGCTTCTAAATCAGCCCCTACAGACTCAAGTCCAGTCCTTCCTTTGTACACCTGGCAATAAGAAGAAATAGTGGTGGTGGATTGATAGTTTGAGTATTTTAATGACTGGTTAATTTAGTAGGAAACTTTTTAGTGTTGTCGCTGATCTGCAATCACGATGGACTTTGTCTGTCACTTCGCGTGCTGCGGAATGCTGCCTGCCAGTCCTAGGCGAACCTTTTTAGTAGTTTGTTTATTGAGTTACATAACTTTTCAAGTCGACGGTCCTCAAATCAAGCAATACTAATATCGTAGTAGACCACATGAGATAGGTCAATATATCCTGTGGAATACTTGTCCATTTGCTATTTCGCCAAATTATTTTGTTATTGTTCTTTTGAAATGTTTGATTTGGTTGACAAATATCATCCATGTTTTCTGGTCTTTCTTTCTTTCATGTTGTACATCAGCTCCCCAAAGGGGCAAGAGGGTATTGGAGGAGGCTGCTGCTGAACAAGGCCAGGATCGGTGAGGCGAGGGCTCCTTTGCTGGCCCCGGTAAGTTTTAATTTTAATATAGAGTACCTATGTTTTCCTAGTGTTCCTCTTTTGATTTTTTCTAAATCGTCTTTGATCTTTTTGTAGACTGTATCTAAATTCTTATCCTGCCTCGACTATGACTCCCTGTGGTATTACTAGATTATTCTTATTAGTCTGTCTGTGTAGCTAAGTAAGATTGCACATTTGGCAATTCCATTGGACTCCCATTCTAGTCAGCAATAGCTCTATGCACTGAGTGCAGTCCTCTGGGATTGTCCGTAATGTCTTTTCAAGTCTTCTAAATGTTTATGCTTTGACAATTGCCAACCATAAAAAGGTGAATGACCACCAAGAAAGAATAAGATACTACTTTACTTTTGGTTTGGATAGGAGGACAATCCATTCTACTACTGTTGCAGGGACAAATCTGCACAAACAGAACTATGGACACTAAATAGTGCATTGTTTATCAATTATAATAGGCGCAGGTAGACTTTCCACATACCTCAGTGATATCAGACTTTGAAGAACCCCTAATATCCTTACTGACTAGATAGTGTGGCAGAGTCATTTAGCTCCCGAATTCATCGATGATTGATCCCCAATGATGATTATCCAACGCAGGACAAGAGTACGGAGTCAGAGTCCAGAAGTGTCAGAGGCACGGACTCATGCTTGCAAATTGCAAAACCTTTTGCTCATTCACTCATGACCAAAAACCACAGAGTCTATTTAAGTTTTAAAGCTTTATTAAAAGTTAAAATATTTATTAAAATCAAGCTTGTCATAAAACCTAAACGGTTGATTAAAAATGGAAAAGTGCTTATACTCATTTTTTATTTCACACATTTATTGTGGGCGAGTCGAGCCCTCACCTGGTTTGAACTTTCATTTTTCTTTTTGGTGCTGAATCATTGGTCCCTTCGTCCTAATGATTTGTTCTTAGAAGTGAAGCTTCTGTCTGTTATGAGGAAAATGGTGCGTGTTAAAAAGCAAGCATTCATCAGTTGTGCCAAATAATGCTGCAAGACAAAACCCTTCCCTGGAAAAAGGGACATTTTTACTTTAGAGTAGACAGTCACAATTTATTAGATTGGTTTCTGTATTCACATTTCTTCATTCCTAGACAAAATACTAGTGAGTGGTGTATGTCTATGACATCTAACATTCTTAAATGTACTTTGCAGGTGGAACATCTGGTGCTGGGCCCAGCGCGGAGGTGGAGGGAAGCTCTGGGGAGGAGGCGGAGCAAGTGCCAGGCCAAACTGCTGTGCAGGTTGTCATGGTAGTGGCGAGCAGTGGTAAGCTCTTATATTCCTTACTTATTGAGATTGCAGACTGCATAGTGTGCTGCTCCTCGTGAGAAAACGTAAGGTTTGTCCAGATGAGAGACATGAAGAAGAATGATTGACATTTAGGGGCCTTTTATGATGGCGGACGGACCTGAGTCCGTCCGCCACCATAGAGTAGGAGGGACCGTCCGCAGGGGCAGCGGTGGTCCCTCCGTGGTAATTAGGATGTGACAACCACCCTGGCGGTCACATCTTTTATTTTTATTATTGCGGCGGGTGCTGCTTGAAGCAGCACCCGCTGCAATGATAAAAATTTAAGTTGTGCATTTGCATGCACAAAGCGGCAGGCACCGCGCAGTGCCTGCTGCTTTGTGCAGGCAAATGCAGGGGGGTACCACAGGTACCCCCCATGTGCACCCCCCTTCACCCCCTTCACCTCTGGGGGACCGCAACGGGCCCCCAAACAACAATCTGTATGCCTTTGCACGTCGGAAATGCCGCAGTGTAAAGGCATGTTCCTCCAGACATCCTAATATGGCTGGCGGTGTCTGATAGACACCGCCAGTCATGTTAGTGCTTTTCCGCCGCGGACGGGAGGCGACCACGGCGGAAAAGCAGCGGACTGAAAAACGATCCCCCAGCCATCCTAATCTGGCGGGGGGTCTTTTTCAGTCTGCAGCGGATTTCCCGCATCCTCCGGGCCGGCGGTGGATTCCGCTGGCCCGGAGGATGCGGGAAATCCGCAATCCTAATCTGCCCCATAGTTTGAATGGATGGATGCCTGGTTAATGGTACTATCTGACTCTTAGATAGCATATGTGTATCTAGAGAGAGTAGACGGTCACTGGATAAACTAAGTGTTACTTGAAGAGCATGTAACACCGCACCCGCACGTCCGTCCCAGTGTAGGAAAGGCAAGGAAAAGAAGTTGTAATTTTGTCCGAAAACTACCATGAATAGTAGCAGTAGTTTGTATTGCAAGCACAGCATATATCCGGCTATTACGATGGCCACTCACTACCTCTGTTAAGAAGTTTAGTAGAACTCGGTCATTCATGTGTGGATGTATCACTGTTCACTCAATAAAAAGCAAAGCACCTAAAGTCATCCCATATGTAAGTAAATACATACCATGTGCAGTGAATGATAATCAGATTATTTATCTTCTTCATTTTCCTTTTCTAGTATTCATTGGCACTGTAGGGTGAAAGTTAAATTAATTAAGCAGTAGCCCTTGTAAAAGAGTATTCTCAGTGCCACCCGTAATAGAAAAGTAAGAGCATCACCACCTGCATGTACTGGACTGGTACAGTAACGCAAGTCTGTCTTACTCATCATGGCGGGCGTCTGCTTTCCTCGGGTGCATGTTGACTGCGCTGGCATTATGCCGGCTTGCAGAAGTTAACGTACCAATTTTGCTAAACAAGAGAGAAGAATATGAATAAGACTGGTGTACTGTCATATTCGACTCTAATGGAGTGAGTCCATAGTGCTCGTAGAATTGATTCCTTAAACTCCCACTAATGTTAGAGCAAGGGTGAAGAAGTGGGAGGCTAGATAGATACTGGCCACAATAGTTATGTACTGCACTTGCAAGTTGCTAGTTCTACTGTGACACAACTTTCTGCTGAATCATTTTTTGTTAATCTTAAAGAGCATTGGTTACAGACTATGTCTTTCTTTCTTTATATAGATGCTCCTTCCAAACCAACCCAGAAGGAGCTGGCTAGACGGGCCCGGCAACGGAGGCTGGAGGCCACTGTCGCTGAATATCGCCGGCTGGTGGCCCAGGAGGAGGGGGACACGCAGTCTACCACAACATCTACCGGGACAGCTACATCCTCCTCCGCGCTCCCTGGGTCACCCAGACGGCGCAGGTCTCCAGCGGTACGGAGCCGGGGTACCGCAGCCACCCGCCACCGCCGAGCAAAGAAATCAGCTGCCCACCACAGCAGTTGCAAGAAACGCATGCACCGCCTTTCCCTGAGGGTTTCCTACCTCGAGCAGGAGCTGCTCAACACAAGACCCTCCGCAAGGAGCATTCCGACCTGGCCCGGAAATTCAACAGCAGCAGCCAGCAGTAGGAGGAGACTGTCCCTTGCCCCTTTTTTAAAGACTTCTGGGGCGTGGGAATCGGGAGTTGGGTTTTTTCACTTTTTTGGACTTTTCACGGACATTCGTTGGGGTTAGGGAGTGGGGGTGGGTTGGGTCTTGTGGGAGATTATTTTTGTCAGGGATATAAATATACTTTAAACTTTATCTTAGCATACGTGTTTTTTTACTGCTTTTGAGGCTGGTGGGTGGGGGTTTAACAGTAACTTTATTTTGGTGACACTTAAGTGGCATCTTGATTCAAGTTGTGTAATTAATTGCCCAAATGTTTTCAAAACTAAGTGCCTCTCACAGAGTAAGTGAATTCAATAGTCCTAGGACTTTACTAGTACTAGCGTCAGTCTCTCGTCTCTCCTAATACGCCATTATACTTCCTCCCCCCAAACGCTTATCTTACCTGTAATTTGTGTTTGGAAATAGGGCTAGGCACAGGGCTGGCTGCACGGCAAATGGCGATTAAGGTTGGCAATCCTGGGCGGATGAAATGTCATCATTGCGTTGGTACTAGTGGTGTTACACAGCTGCAGTTGCAGCATCTGAAAAAAAAGAAAATTAAACCTTGTTTGTCCTTACCGTAGCATTAGAACCGTACGATAGAGAATATAGCAGGTGACAGTACACTAGAACAGTGCCACAATGTAGCCTAACAAATGGTAAAGTATTGAAAGTATAACTAGTACTTGCGTTGAATTTCTTTGACATTGGCTACTACTACAAGAAATAGTACTGAAGGTGAAGGACACAGCAGCGTAATAATTTGCCACTTCTAGGAGGAGGATGTTCTTGATGACCTATCAAGTTGATGGCACACATGAAAATCTGCTTTCATTTGCCAATAGTGACTGAGTGTGAAGCTGAGTAAGAATAGAATATATCCTCGGATTCCTTCACCAGCCTGTTGCTATGACCTTATCCTCCCCAGCAAGTGTGTGGAATTATTGCTGTCATTTAGTCACACATCAATCAAAACCACACAGCCTGGGGGAAGAGGGTTAGGGTTTGTAAAATGGATGGGAATGGGGGATTTTGGGAAAGTTTTTTTGAGAGAAGAAAAAAAAAGCACAGCATGGACAAACAATAATTGAAGATAAAGAAATCTTTGGGTACAAAGCTAACCATAAATCTTTTAAGTGACATAAAGGAAGTGCATGCACTACTGCATGCATGGTTACTAAAAAGTAAGTAGACAACCGTGAATGATAGAATGCGACAGTACAGGGCTGCAGCGTTTTCACTTGCCTATCTCTGTACTCAGAGAAACACTTCTTACATTAAATTAGGTTTAAAAAATAGCCGAAGTAAAACCTATAGAATGGCTGTAAGGATCAATTTAGAAGCAGAGAGAGATCCAAGAAATGCAGAGTCACACTCATAGAAGTTCACAGCAATAACATTACTTAAAAGATAATTAGAGAAGAACGGATACTGTATCTGTATGTTGTTGTAGTTGTCCTGTTGAATTTGGTAAGTAAGTTGCACGCATCAACCCATTCCTCTAATTAGCGTCACTCCTCCATTCCAGCTGACGCTCCGTCCATCAATGTTGGTGACCAGAAGACACCCTGTCCACTGCCTGCCTGGCGGATGCTGAATTGCGGCTCGCTAATGTGAAGCCTGACTTCATCCTTTTTTTCCCATTACACAGACTGAAACCTGGCCTGTAATTATTGATGGAAAAACAGGAAGTGATATTAGAACACCACTGACAAATAAATATAAGGTATGTACGCTGTGTAGTGCAAAAGTCACACTTTGAGTTTTCTAATAGACTGTACAATATTTTTGAAAGTGCGTACTCTGTCTGAGTCTCCTTTTGAAGGATAAATAAGTATGGGCAAATTAATTTAGGGGATCTTTCCCCTCAAGCTAGGTGTACTCTAAACTGTGTTTTAGAACAGAATTAGACCTTCCCAGTAGTGCTCCCCCCCAGACCCTTACTAAAGCCAGTCGCAAAAATGTAGAAGACCCCCAATCAGATCTCAAAAAGCGAGGCCTAGTAGAAAACTGGTGACAAAACGTACTTTAAAAGTAAAAGTAGGCCCAAATCCCCCCTTACCCACCGTGGATTGTATTCAAACCACTTGCAAGCAAGCAAAAGTATCTATACCCAGTATCGCTCCAAGACTCGCAAACCCCCCCACAAACAGCCCCCCACCCAAACACATGCAATACAAATACTGCTAACCCTAACAAGCCCTAAGTTAAGAATAGTGGCAAACGCTTTCTTTAACTATGCCAAATCCCCCCTTTCCCACCATGGATTTTCTTCAAATCACTTGTAACCAAAATTACACATTCCCACAAGTGCTCTAAGACCCCAGAACTCAGTTGCAAAAATCTAGAACACCCCGAAACACATGCAATCCTGCTGCTAGGGCTAACCCTAACAAACCCTAAGTTACAAAAAGTGCCAAAAGGCTTTTCCGCATGGATTTTCTCCAAACCAGTTTTATCCGGTATTAGACCTTCCCAGCAATTCCCCAAGACCCGCCAAGCCACCCGCAAAAAAGCACAACACCCCCAAACAGCCAAAAAGCCAAAATGGAAAATCTCATACTTACAATATTTTTCGGCCCTGTGTCCAAACGCGCTGTGCAGCTAGGTCATAACTCCTGTTTTCCAGCATGGATTTCCTGAAAAGCAAATGCAATCAAAATTAGACTGTGCCAGCAGTGCTCCCAGACCCCAAAACCCACCCACAAACACCCGGAACTCCCCAAAGAGCACCTCAAAGACAAGCAAGTCAGCAAAAATGCAAAAAGAATTTCGCCTCCGATTTGGTCCAAACCACTTTTATCCGGTATTATAGCTTCCCAGCAATGGCCCCAGAGCCGCCAACCCAGGTGAAAACAAGTAGAAGACCCCCAAACAGCCAAAAATCAAAAGTACAAAAATGGGGACATAGTCATTTTCATGGCAATTTCCAAAATCACTCCGTGCGCGCTCTGCAGCTAGGCCCTAACTCCCCTCTGCCACCATGGATTTGCTTCAAACCTCTTGCAATCAAAAGTATCCATACCCAGCAGTGCTCCCAGACCCCTTAAACCCACCCACAAACACCAGGAAGCCCCCCAAACAGGCCCCTGAAAACATGATAGTGAGCAAAAAGTCAAAAACGTTTTCAAGTCTGATTTGGTCAAAACCAGTTTTATCCGGTATTAGACCTTCCCAGCAATGCCCCAAGACCCGCCAACTCACCCGCAAAGAAGTAGAACACCCCCACAAGTGCAGAGCCTTTCTTCATTGGGCGTAATCCAGCCCTCTGCTTTGAGGGAAATAGGAGTCTGGAGTAGGAGGATAGAGGAGTATGTTCTTGTGAACTTGTGTACCTGAGGAATGCAGAATGCGGCACCTTCAAATCAATAAGGAAATAAGTGAAGACAGTTCAGCTTATGGGCTTGTTTTTGTGATTAGGTGAATAAAGTTTTAATTATATTAACTGTGCAAAACAAAGAAAGACAGACACACAGGAATAAAAGTGAATAAGGACGAAAAAGAAAGTTATTGATTCATTGGCTCATTTTCAGGGCTCGGTGTCAGGGAATAAGAGTTTGTCCTCATACTCTGCGAATTCAGGCAGGAGTAGGTCAGTGTCACCTAACAGAGAAGAAATGCCCTCATCGACTGAAGGTTCTCCATGGTTCCTCCACTTTGCTTACTTTTTGCTGGGACCTTTTGAGAACCAAACCCAAGCAGAGTTAGCCAATCCTCTTCTTCACCCAATGTTACTGTTGTGTCTGGTGCAGTTGATCCCGCTGCCTGTGTCTTTACCGGCTGAGAGGTCACTTCTGCCACAGCCACAGGTGCAGAAGTGGATTCTTTTGACTGGGGATGGCCTGCTGATGCTGATGTACTGCCTTTTCCTTCAATTTTCTGCCGTTCCCTTTCAAACCTCATGGCTGACAAGGCTAGCCAATGTTTGTACTTTGTAACATCTTCATCACCAAAAGGAAAGAATGCTCTGCCTGCCAGCGCCTTTTTGTAGCGTGGATCCAGAATAGTAGCACAAATGTAATGCTGTTCTGAGTGGATCATTTGAAGACGTGCATCGCCAAGTAGGCGCTCTAATAATTTCTCCGCCAAAACAAAAGCTTCTTGCTTTTCTTCATCTTTTTGAAAAATAGAAGACACCGCCTTCAGTTGGTGCCCCAGCATGCGCAACAATGGGATAGCTTTTCCCAAATTACAGTCCTCCCTGCTGACTGCACACGTGAAGACCTCAAAAGGACGAAGCATGTCTGTCAGGCTTTTAACTAGCTGCCATTGCGCCGCATCTAGCCTCAGGTCCTTCTGAGCTGTACCCAGTGTTAAGAAATACTGATTGAGTACCGTAAACTGCTCATACTGTTGCTCAAGCATGTAGAAGGTTGAGTTCCAACGTGTTGGCACCTCCTGGATGAGTGCTTTAACTGGCATTCGCCGTTCATGTAGCAGGCCCCCAGATGCTTCCGGCCTTAAAAGAATGGCTAAAATGGTTCCACATTCTTCGGCAGGTGGCCACTAACTCGCGCACTGGACTGTCTTCACTCAAACAAAAATTAACAACCAGGTTTATACAGTGCGCCAAACACGGCACTCTGAAATAGTTACCCAGATCCATGGCCCTAACTACATTGGCACCATTATCCGTGGAAACATAACCAATCTTGCGGTTGTTTGGGGACAGCCAGTGAAAGACCTTTGTGCTAAACTCATTCAAAATGTTTTCTGCTGTATGATGTTTCTCCACGCCAAACATGTCTAGTGTTGCATGTTTCCGAGCAGCTTTAAAAACTTGGTCCGGGTCAACACCTGCGTTTAGCTTTGCTTTAACCCCTGAAAAAGAGACCCAGTGTGCAGTGATGCACATGTAATCAGTGCATGCGCCACTGGTCTACATGTCTGTTGTCAGATGTATAGTGTGAACAGCACTCTTCTGCAAAGCTGCCCCAATCACCTCCAGCACATCTTCATGTAGTGCTGGAACCGCAACTCTGGCAAAATAGAACCGGCTAGGAACCTTCCATTTGGGGCTGAGCGCTGCCACTAATTCTAGAAAACCAACCCCTTCTACAGGGGCAGCGGCGGTCCCTCCGTGGTAATTAGGATGTGACCACCACCCTGGCGGTCACATCTTGTATTTTTATTATTGCGGCGGGTGCTGCTTGAAGCAGCACCCGCTGCAATGATAAAAATTTAAGTTGTGCATTTGCATGCACAAAGCGGCATGCACCGCGCAGTGCCTGCTGCTTTGTGCAGGCAAATGCAAGGGGGAACCACAGGTACCCCCCATGTGCACCCCCCTTCACCCCCTTCACCTCTGGGGGACCGCAACGGGCCCCCAAACAACAATCTGTATGCCTTTGCACGTCGGAAATGCCGCCGTGTAAAGGCATGTTCCTCCAGACATCCTAATATGGCTGGCGGTGTCTGATAGACACCGCCAGTCATGTTAGTGCTTTTCCGCCTCGGACGGGAGGCGACCACGGCGGAAAAGCAGCGGACTGAAAAACGATCCCCCAGCCATCCTAATCTGGCGGGGGGTCTTTTTCAGTCTGCTGCGGATTTCCCGCATCCTCCGGGCCGGCGGTGGATTCCGCTGGCCCGGAGGATGCGGGAAATCCGCAATCCTAATCTGCCCCATAGTTTGAATGGATGGATGCCTGGATCATGGTACTATCTGACTCTTAGATAGCATATGTGTATCTAGAGAGAGTAGACGGTCACTGGATGAACTAAGTGTTACTTTGAAGAGCATGTAACACCGCACCCGCACGTCCGTCCCAGTGTAGGAAAGGCAAGGAAAAGAAGTTGTAATTTTGTCCGAAAACTACCATGAATAGTAGCAGTAGTTTGTATTGCAAGCACAGCATATATCCGGCTATTACGATGGCCACTCACTACCTCTGTTAAGAAGTTTAGTAGAACTCGGTCATTCATGTGTGGATGTATCACTGTTCACTCAATAAAAAGCAAAGCACCTAAAGTCATCCCATATGTAAGTAAATACATACCATGTGCAGTGAATGATAATCAGATTATTTATCTTCTTCATTTTCCTTTTCTAGCATTCATTGGCACTGTAGGGTGAAAGTTAAATTAATTAAGCAGTAGCCCTTGTAAAAGAGTATTCTCAGTGCCACCCGTAATAGAAAAGTAAGAGCATCACCACCTGCATGTACTGGACTGGTACAGTAACGCAAGTCTGTCTTACTCATCATGGCGGGCGTCTGCTTTCCTCGGGTGCAAGTTGACTGCGCTGGCATTATGCCGGCTTGCAGAAGTTAACGTACCAATTTTGCTAAACAAGAGAGAAGAATATGAATAAGACTGGTGTACTGTCATATTCGACTCTAATGGAGTGAGTCCATAGTGCTCGTAGAATTGATTCCTTAAACTCCCACTAATGTTAGAGCAAGGGTGAAGAAGTGGGAGGCTAGATAGATACTGGCCACAATAGTTATGTACTGCACTTGCAAGTTGCTAGTTCTACTGTGACACAATTTTCTGCTGAATCATTTTTTGTTAATCTTAAAGAGCATTGGTTACAGACTATGTCTTTCTTTCTTTATATAGATGCTCCTTCCAAACCAACCCGGAAGGAGCTGGCTAGACGGGCCCGGCAACGGAGGCTGGAGGCCACTGTCGCTGAATATCGCCGGCTGGTGGCCCAGGAGGAGGGGGACACGCAGTCTACCACAACATCTACCGGGACAGCTACATCCTCCTCCGCGCTCCCTGGGTCACCCAGACGGCGCAGGTCTCCAGCGGTACGGAGCCGGGGTACCGCAGCCACCCGCCACCGCCGAGCAAAGAAATCAGCTGCCCACCACAGCAGTTGCAAGAAACGCATGCACCGCCTTTCCCTGAGGGTTTCCTACCTCGAGCAGGAGCTGCTCAACACAAGACCCTCCGCAAGGAGCATTCCGACCTGGCCCGGAAATTCAACAGCAGCAGCCAGCAGTAGGAGGAGACTGTCCCTTGCCCCTTTTTTAAAGACTTCTGGGGCGTGGGAATCGGGAGTTGGGTTTTTTCACTTTTTTGGACTTTTCACGGACATTCGTTGGGGTTAGGGAGTGGGGGTGGGTTGGGTCTTGTGGGAGATTATTTTTGTCAGGGATATAAATATACTTTAAACTTTATCTTAGCATACGTGTTTTTTTACTGCTTTTGAGGCTGGTGGGTGGGGGTTTAACAGTAACTTTATTTTGGTGACACTTAAGTGGCATCTTGATTCAAGTTGTGTAATTAATTGCCCAAATGTTTTCAAAACTAAGTGCCTCTCACAGAGTAAGTGAATTCAATAGTCCTAGGACTTTACTAGTACTAGCGTCAGTCTCTCGTCTCTCCTAATACGCCATTATACTTCCTCCCCCCAAACGCTTATCTTACCTGTAATTTGTGTTTGGAAATAGGGCTAGGCACAGGGCTGGCTGCACGGCAAATGGCGATTAAGGTTGGCAATCCTGGGCGGATGAAATGTCATCATTGCGTTGGTACTAGTGGTGTTACACAGCTGCAGTTGCAGCATCTGAAAAAAAAGAAAATTAAACCTTGTTTGTCCTTACCGTAGCATTAGAACCGTACGATAGAGAATATAGCAGGTGACAGTACACTAGAACAGTGCCACAATGTAGCCTAACAAATGGTAAAGTATTGAAAGTATAACTAGTACTTGCGTTGAATTTCTTTGACATTGGCTACTACTACAAGAAATAGTACTGAAGGTGAAGGACACAGCAGCGTAATAATTTGCCACTTCTAGGAGGAGGATGTTCTTGATGACCTATCAAGTTGATGGCACACATGAAAATCTGCTTTCATTTGCCAATAGTGACTGAGTGTGAAGCTGAGTAAGAATAGAATATATCCTCGGATTCCTTCACCAGCCTGTTGCTATGACCTTATCCTCCCCAGCAAGTGTGTGGAATTATTGCTGTCATTTAGTCACACATCAATCAAAACCACACAGCCTGGGGGAAGAGGGTTAGGGTTTGTAAAATGGATGGGAATGGGGGATTTTGGGAAAGTTTTTTTGAGAGAAGAAAAAAAAAGCACAGCATGGACAAACAATAATTGAAGATAAAGAAATCTTTGGGTACAAAGCTAACCATAAATCTTTTAAGTGACATAAAGGAAGTGCATGCACTACTGCATGCATGGTTACTAAAAAGTAAGTAGACAACCGTGAATGATAGAATGCGACAGTACAGGGCTGCAGCGTTTTCACTTGCCTATCTCTGTACTCAGAGAAACACTTCTTACATTAAATTAGGTTTAAAAAATAGCCAAAGTAAAACCTATAGAATGGCTGTAGGGATCAATTTAGAAGCAGAGAGAGATCCAAGAAATGCAGAGTCACACTCATAGAAGTTCACAGCAATAACATTACTTAAAAGATTATTAGAGAAGAACGGATACTGTATCTGTATGTTGTTGTAGTTGTCCTGTTGAATTTGGTAAGTAAGTTGCACGCATCAACCCATTCCTCTAATTAGCGGCACTCCTCCATTCCAGCTGACGCTCCGTCCATCAATGTTGGTGACCAGAAGACACCCTGTCCACTGCCTGCCTGGCGGATGCTGAATTGCGGCTCGCTAATGTGAAGCCTGACTTCATCCGTTTTTTCCCATTACACAGACTGAAACCTGGCCTGTAATTATTGATGGAAAAACAGGAAGTGATATTAGAACACCACTGACAAATAAATATAAGGTATGTACGCTGTGTAGTGCAAAAAGTCACACTTTGAGTTTTCTAATAGACTGTACAATATTTTTGAAAGTGCGTACTCTGTCTGAGTCTCCTTTTGAAGGATAAATAAGTATGGGCAAATTAATTTAGGGGATCTTTCCCCTCAAGCTAGGTGTACTCTAAACTGTGTTTTAGAACAGAATTAAACCTTCCCAGCAGTGCTCCCCCCCAGACCCTTACTAAAGCCAGTCGCAAAAATGTAGAAGACCCCCAATCAGATCTCAAAAAGCGAGGCCTAGTAGAAAACTGGTGACAAAACGTACTTTAAAAGTAAAAGTAGGCCCAAATCCCCCCTTACCCACTGTGGATTGTATTCAAACCACTTGCAAGCAAGCAAAAGTATCTATACCCAGCATTGCTCCAAGACTCCAAACCCCCCCACAAACAGCCCCCCCACCCAAACACATGCAATACAAATACTGCTAACCCTAACGAGCCCTAAGTTAAGAATAGTGGCAAACGCTTTCTTTAACTATGCCAAATCCCCCCTTTCCCACCATGGATTTTCTTCAAATCACTTGTAACCAAAATTACACATTCCCACAAGTGCTCTAAGACCCCAGAACTCAGTTGCAAAAATCTAGAACACCCCGAAACACATGCAATCCTGCTGCTAGGGCTAACCCTAACAAACCCTAAGTTACAAAAAGTGCCAAAAGGCTTTTCCGCATGGATTTTCTCCAAACCAGTTTTATCCGGTATTAGACCTTCCCAGCAATTCCCCAAGACCCGCCAAGCCACCCGCAAAAAAGCACAACACCCCCAAACAGCCAAAAAGCCAAAATGGAAAATCTCATACTTACAATATTTTTCGGCCCTGTGTCCAAACGCGCTGTGCAGCTAGGTCATAACTCCCGTTTTCCAGCATGGATTTCCTGAAAAGCAAATGCAATCAAAATTAGACTGTGCCAGCAGTGCTCCCAGACCCCAAAACCCACCCACAAACACCCGGAACCCCTCAAAGAGCACCTCAAAGACAAGCAAGTCAGCAAAAATGCAAAAAGAATTTCGCCTCCGATTTGGCCCAAACCACTTTTATCCGGTATTATAGCTTCCCAGCAATGGCCCCAGAGCCGCAAACCCAGGTGAAAACAAGTAGAAGACCCCCAAACAGCCAAAAAGCAAAAGTACAAAAATGGGGACATAGTCATTTTCATGGCAATTTCCAAAATCACCCCGTGCACGCTCTACAGCTAGGCCCTAACTCCCCTCTGCCACCATGGATTTGCTTCAAACCTCTTGAAATCAAAAGTATCCATACCCAGCAGTGCTCCCAGACCCCTTAAACCCACCCACAAACACCAGGAAGCCCCCCAAACAGGCCCCTGAAAACATGATAGTGAGCAAAAAGTCAAAAACGTTTTCAAGTCTGATTTGGTCAAAACCAGTTTTATCCGGTATTAGACCTTCCCAGCAATGCCCCAAGACCCGCCAACTCACCCGCAAAGAAGTAGAACACCCCCACAAGTGCAGAGCCTTTCTTCATTGGGCGTAATCCAGCCCTCTGCTTTGAGGGAAATAGGAGTCTGGAGGAGGAGGATAGAGGAGTATGTTCTTGTGAACTTGTGTACCTGAGGAATGCAGACTGCGGCACCTTCAAATCAATAAGCAAATAAGTGAAGACAGTTCAGCTTATGGGCTTGTTTTTGTGATTAGGTGAATAAAGTTTTAATTATATTAACTGTGCAAAACAAAGAAAGACAGACACACAGGAATAAAAGTGAATAAGGACGAAAAAGGAAGTTATTGATTCATTGGCTCATTTTCAGGGCTCGGTGTCAGGGAATAAGAGTTTGTCCTCATACTCTGCGAATTCAGGCAGGAGTAGGTCAGTGTCACCTAACAGAGAAGAAATTCCCTCATCGACTGAAGGTTCTCCACGGTTCCTCCACTTTGCTTACTTTTTGCTGGGACCTTTTGAGAACCAAACCCAAGCAGAGTTAGCCAATCCTCTTCTTCACCCAATGTTACTGTTGTGTCTGGTGCAGATGATCCCGTTGCCTGTGTCTTTAACGGCTGAGAGGTCACTTCTGCCACAGCCACAGGTGCAGAAGTGGATTCTTTTGACTGGGGATGGCCTGCTGATGCTGATGTACTGCCTTTTCCTTCAATTTTCTGCCGTTCCCTTTCAAACCTCATGGCTGACAAGGCTAGCCAATGTTTGTACTTTGTAACATCTTCATCACCAAAAGGAAAGAATGCTCTGCCTGCCAGCGCCTTTTTGTAGCGTGGATCCAGAATAGTAGCACAAATGTAATGCTGTTCTGAGTGGATCATTTGAAGACGTGCATCGCCAAGTAGGCGCTCTAATAATTTCTCCGCCAAAACAAAAGCTTCTTGCTTTTCTTCATCTTTTTGAAAAATAGAAGACACCGCCTTCAGTTGGTGCTCCAGCATGCGCAACAATGGGATAGCTTTTCCCAAATTACAGTCCTCCCTGCTGACTGCACGCGTGAAGACCTCAAAAGGACGAAGCATGTCTGTCAGGCTTTTAACTAGCTGCCATTGCGCCGCATCTAGCCTCAGGTCCTTCTGAGCTGTACCCAGTGTTAAGAAATACTGATTGAGTACCGTAAACTGCTCATACTGACGCTCAAGCATGTAGAAGGTTGAGTTCCAACGTGTTGGCACCTCCTGGATGAGTGCTTTCACTGGCATTCGCCGTTCATGTAGCAAGCCCCTCAGATGCTTCCGGCCTTAAAAGAATGGCTAAAATGGTTCCACATTCTTCGGCAGGTGGCCACTAACTCGCACACTGGACTGTCTTCACTCAAACAAAAATTAACAACCAGGTTTATACAGTGCGCCAAACACGGCACTCTGAAATAGTTACCCAGATCCATGGCCCTAACTACATTGGCACCATTATCCGTGGAAACATAACCAATCTTGCGGTTGTTTGGGGACAGCCAGTGAAAGACCTTTGTGCTAAACTCATTCAAAATGTTTTCTGCTGTATGATGTTTCTCCACGCCAAACATGTCTAGTGTTGCATGTTTCCGAGCAGCTTTTAAAACTTGGTCCGGGTCAACACCTGCGTTTAGCTTTGCTTTAACCCCTGAAAAAGAGACCCAGTGTGCAGTGATGCACATGTAATCAGTGCATGCGCCACTGGTCTACATGTCTGTTGTCAGATGTATAGTGTGAACAGCACTCTTCTGCAAAGCTGCCCCAATCACCTCCAGCACATCTTCATGTAGTGCTGGAACCGCAACTCTGGCAAAATAGAACTGGCTAGGAACCTTCCATTTGGGGCTGAGCGCTGCCACTAATTCTAGAAAACCAACCCCTTCTACAAAAGAAAAAGGGATAAGGTTCTGAGCTAGCATTTTAGCCAGCTTAGTGTTATACAGACGTGTCAGTGGGTGGTTGCGTTCATATGGCGCTTCTGAAAACAACATGGTTCTAATGTTGGCCTGAACCATTTTACGGGATGATGATGATGACTTCTTCAACCCAGTTACGCTCACTGATGAACTTTTTCACATTGGTGTCTCACTCTCTCCCACACTCTTAGTGTGGCTCACAGGGGGTGTGCTGACAGGGGTACTGGGTGTAAGTGAAGTGTTTGACGCTTCTTCCTCCTCGTCATCATCAGATGAAACATCAACGTTTTGTTGACTTGCAATTCGGGCTTCCTTGATCTCCTTTAGGTGCGCAAACCATTGGACAGTGTGCTGTCTCTTAAGATGACCTCTCTGGCCTCCGGTACCATAGTTGGTTCCAAACTTACCACGACTAACTGCAAACTTACAAATGCTACAAATGGCTATGTTTTCCTTTTTTGGGCAAACACTAAAGAAGTCCCAAACTGTGGACTTGAAATGTCTGTGGGGGCCGGAGGAGGCGATACTGGTGGTGGTCATGCTGCTAATGCCAGATGAAGTGGAGGATGTGTATTGCCAAACTTTACTACGTTGTGCACTTGCACCACCAATAATTAAGGTCGAGGTGGATGGAGGTCCCTTCTGGCGAGGAAGAAATATGGAAGCGGTAGGTGGTGGTGTACTAGTTAACTCCAATGATGGTGTTCCCATTGCCTCCTGGTCGACAACATCATCACTCTCAGCAGCTTTTCGGGCTAGGGTCAAAATGTCTGTTTGCTCCATGCCCGCTGAGGCTGGAGTGAAGCCTATGATGACTGTTGAGGTTCCGTGACGATCGTAAGTGGTGTTTTCGACTCGCACGAATATGGTAGAGTCTGGTATCTATGAACCGCAAATGACGAGTTTAGTGGGTGTACGCGTTTTCGCTGTGCTAGCCTAAACCGTTCGTTTGTTTCGTGGGTTTCTACATCTGAGCCCACGGGTTCCATCTTAGATGCAGCATCCATTTTGTCTCTTGCCCTCAAGTAGCCAGCGAACGGACGCTGTCCGCTTCGCGACCCTGGGATTCCCAAACTCTTGCGGAAGACACGTTTCCTTTGAAAGTGTCTTTATGATGAGGGGGATGGCACTGTAAGGCAGATGGCCCCGCTCGAGGCTCATCTTGCCGTGCCGGTCTATTGTCTTAGTTGTGTATTCATTAGGCACGTCCCCTTTGATGCCTGCAGCTCGTGTTTCCTGATACCACCCCTTTTACACCCTTTCCGATCTCCCCACTGTTTCTGTCTTCCTCCGCACCTGTTTCTGTCCCTTCCTCGATCTGTTTACTGCTGATTGGAATGTACTAATGGTGGGAAGATGGGCTTTTACAGTTGGGAACTACCAAACGTTTCTGTGTTATGTTCCGGGCTTTGAATACATGAAAGCAACCCCTTATGGTCTTTACGATGGGAACCGAGTTGTAAACCTTTGTGTACTATGATATCCTATGCATGAAAACTGTATAAAAAGAGCGATCCACAGAGGCAAGTCGAATCAGACTCCTCGAACCTACACATGTTGTACTTCCTGTGACTTCTGTGTTCCCTGCAGTAATAAACCTCGAATCTTTGACACCGAAGGAAGTGTCCCGTGTCTCTGTCATTTGTACGCCGGAACAGGTTACCCACGAAGGTTTTAGGTGTTATCCCTGGCACCGCTGGGTCTTAAGAAAACCCAGTCCTTCAGTTGACGCCCAGCGTGGGGCTGCATTAGTGGTACCGGTCCAAGCCCGACAATCGTGAGGAACTTCGTGTGAAATCTCCGAGGGAAGGTGCACCCCGCTTCATCGATCCTGTTGTCGAAACAATTGGCCCGACGACTTTTCCCGCGAAGATCCCCGCCTCCTGACGGCTGCGACGGACTGCTGCCCTGACTGTAGACCTGTTTTGGCGCCTGGCGTAGACCTTGGTACAGCGAGACGATTGACGGGCCTTCCTGGTGACGCCATCGATCTTTGAGTTAAGTATTTGTGGGTCGCTACCAGAGTCGTTAGTTGTGGGTGCTTAGTTGTTGCATGGTTTCATTGCATTTGTGGTTCTTAGTACTTGGTTCTTTGTTGTGATATTTGACGTCTGCAGTCGCCAAAAACCAAGGGTTTTTGCTCTTTGCAGGGACATTGTTAATCGTATAACCCTTGACGTTTGTGAAACTCGGTTAGTGTGCAAGATGCCTGGCCGTAGTACTTTGTTCAGTTGTTTTAGAAGTTGTGGTGCGGATTCCCGACTGGAGGACTCGTGTCCGATACCTCCGGTTGGAACTCCAACTTATGAGCTGTACAGTAAGCATGGTTTAGGTCCAATTACATTCAATGAGTATTGGATTCGCTATACTAAAAAGGACGGTGTCCTTAGTTGGCCACCTCATGGTAGTTTTGAGACCCCGATTCTAGACAATCTTGAAGCTAAATTGTTTAAAAGAAAATCAAGGCCGGCCATGTTTGATTCCTTTCGGTTGTGGCGTAAAGAAGCCAAACAGAGAGAAATCAGACAAATTAAACGTAATCAGAGGGAAGGAGTTGTTACCACGGTAAGAAAAGCAGAGCAGTTCCAGCGAGATAAGGAGGAAAAGGAAAAGGAAGTTTTCGATAGATTGCAGCGTATGTCTGTAGATAAGTGTTACCCCGCTTTACCGACGGGTACGGATAAGAAGGAGGAATCAGTAGAGGACCCCTTGTTGTCCTATCTCTTGAAGTCACCACCTCCATATGCACAGGGTACTGTAGCTCCTGTGTTTCCTCCTGCCCCTGTTCCTCCACCTGCTCCTGTTCCACAACCTGTCCCTGTTCCTCAACCTGTTCCTGCTCCTCTGCCTGCTTCTGTCCCTACTGCTCCTCCGCTTGTACTTCCTCATACTCCTGCTTCCGCTGCTCCTGCTGTTCTGGTTACTCCTGCTGTTTCTTCTGTTCCTGGTACTTCTCTTGTTACCCCATTGTGTTATTCTTCTCCATCTGCCCGACGTCGTACCTCTTCTGTTGCTGCTAACTTCTTCAATTCTCTTGGACCCATTCTTGAGTCCGCTGGTTCGGACGGTCCTCAAAGACGAAGTCAGCTTCCCGGTAGTCGGGAACGTGCCGCACTGTATAATATGGCGATGGGTTGGATGAAATACCCCCTTAGAAATCCTCCACGTGCGGTGTTGGATACGTTTTGTCAATTCAACATACCGACACAAAGATACGTTTTTGAAGAAATGTGTAAGGTTCTACGTGACCAAATATCGGGTGATGCATCTGACGATGTCATGACTGCTTTGACTGATCTTCAGCTTCAGTTTTCGAGCGGAATGTTGGTGGGCACCAACGTTCGACGTGCTGTCGAGCAATTGCTGTCTTTTCGTCCTTCTGTAATGCCTCAGGCATTGTTCTTAGAGGACATCGAGGGACCGCTTGCAGCGCCTGGTCAGTACCCCATGCGCGAAGTTCCACCAGTGTGGATGCCAGGTGATGCTACTCAAGCTCCACCGATCTTGCCACACTTTCAGAGTGTGTGGATACATCTTCCATGGAAACGGTCGGAAGTTTTGCAGGTAAAGCAATCTTTGCCTGACCCTCGCAAAAATCCTGCAGGGTATTATAAAGAATTATCGCAGCTTGTGGATGCTACGATAATGAATCTTGCCGATATCGATATGCTGTTTGGCAATGTCGTACCGCAACCGGTATGGGCAAAGATTCATCAGGAAGATCATGCGGGGGAACTAGGCGGTGATTGGAATGCATTAAGGGCTGCTGATGCATTACAAGTTGGTGGAGCCAAGCCTGATCAGTTAATTACGGCTTTGCCCCAGAGAATTATCGCTCTGATGAAAACACTTATGCCAGCTATGAAGGTGAATTGGGACAAACTGTCCGCTTGCAAACAAAAGAAGGATGAGAGTGTCTCTGATTTCTTTACGAGATTTGAGGAGGCTTTCATTGATCATAGTGGTCAGGATATGGGTACTGAGGGAGGTCAGCGATTGTTTGTGGATAAGTTTGTCTCAAATTTGTTGCCTGACTCAAGCAACAAATTGCGAAATTCAGAAAGTGCATGGGCTGTTTCCACTTCTGCTCAAATATTGGCCACGGCCCAATACTACGAGAATAGAGAGAAAGAGGAGAATGATCGTGCCGACAAGAAGACGAAAGAACTCAAAACTAAAGTGTTGTTGCAGCAAGCGTATCCTCCACGTTCGAATCAGAATGATTCGCAACAACGGAATCGATCGCAGTCTCAGTCGAATAGGTCACAATCACGAAATGATTCCTCTTCGCAGAGATCTTCGTTAGGGTACAATCAGTGTGCCTATTGTAGAGGAGAGGGTCATTTGAAATTCGATTGTCCAGTTTTGAGTGATCGTAATAATGGTAATTCGTCCAGAGGAAGTCGTGGTGGTCCTCAACAGACATCACGTGGTAGAGGTCGCGGTGCTCAAAACGATCGTTCCACTAATACTTCTGACTCTAATAATTGTTTCGATCAGCGCGGATCGTCGCAAGGGCGATCTGCTCAGTACAATGTGGACGATTATTACGTCGATCAGGATGCTGACGACGGTAATTACTAGGACAGCCATAGACAAGGAGAGGGAGTAGTATCAATTCCGGTTCATCAGAGAGGGCCTTACGTCGCAGTTGCCACCTCGGGCATCGTTGAGCCTTTTCTGTTGGACACTGGTGCAGCGAAAAGTTCCATTATACATTCGAAACTCCCTGGCGCACCTTTGTCTGGCTTAACAAATGTTTCCGTTGGATTCTCTGACGCCCTTGTTAGCAATCTGGTTTCGTGCCTTTTGCCTCTTACAATTGGGCCTCGCGAACTAAAAGCTCCGTTGATTTTTACTACTGGTTGTGGTGAAAATCTTTTGGGCCTGGATTTGCTAAAACGTCTGTATGCGACTTTGTATTGTTCTCCTGCGGGAGTAAAGCTTACGTTGGGTGAGAGAGTTGTCTCCCCTATGTACTTATCCATCGATAAGCTACCACCGGAATTGAGTTCTCTTCCTGCATCTTTGTGGGCAACAGGTCCCAATGACGTGGGCCTGCTTGACATCTCCCCTTATGTTGTTCACTTGAAACTAATGTGTGATTGCCACGTATTCCCCAGTATCGTATCTCCCTTGATGGTGAACGAGCGCTGTTAGCTATCATCTATGATTTGATTGAGAAAGATGTTATCGAGGAGACCCGGGGAAACGTGTGCAATAGCCCTGTACTACCCATTTTGAAGCGCACTGATCCATCCAAACCCCCTGTTTATCGTTTTGTTATCGATTTACGGGAGGTGAATAAGATTGTGATTCCTCAGTTCCCTGTGGTGCCTGACATTACGGCGCTACTGACTCTGATTCCAGCCTCTGCATCTTGGTTCTCGGTGATCGATCTGAAGAATGCTTTCTTCAGCATTCCGATTGCTGAGGAAAGTAGAGACCTTTTCGGTTTCTCTCTTGGTGGCCGCAGCTTTAGGTTTAAACGCGCCCCTCAGGGCTACTGTGAGAGTCCATCGATATAGAGTCAAGCCTTGAAGGGCCAACTTGATGCGTTTGTGTTGCCGGCCGGTGCGGCCTTCATCCAATATGTCGATGACTTATTGGTGGCTGCAGATACTCAGGACATTTGCAAACTTGCCACGGTATCGTTGTTGCAGCATCTCTGTGACTTACATCACAAGGTGTCACCTTCTAAACTGCAATATTGTTGTCAAGAAGTAACCTATTTAGGTCACTTATTGTCAAAGGAGGGAAGAAGGTTGACCCCAGAGAGAATTGCGGCGATTGCTCGAATGACTGTGCCAACAACTCAGAGAGATGTGCGTGCCTTTTTAGGTATCACGTCATACTGCAGGCAGTGGATTCCAAATTTTTCATTGCTAGCGAAACCATTGGTAGCTCTTACGTGCAAGGATGTTCCAACTCCTTTACCATGGACGGAAGAATGTCAGAAAAGTTTTTCTGAACTGCGTGATGCGTTGTGTTCGGCTCCTCTGTTAGGGACTCCTGACTACAGTAAGCCGTTTACATTATACGTTCACGAGAAGGGAAGGTTGTGCGTTGAGTGTTTTGACGCAACAATTCGGCGGTAAGCAACGTCCATGTGCATATTTTTCCTCGACCTTGGACCCAGTAGCTAGAGCATTGCCGTGTTGTTTGAGAGCAACAGCGGCAGCTGCGGTGTCCATCCGACAATCTGCAGGATTGGTCATGGATAATATGCTTACGGTGATGGTTCCGCATGCAGTTGACACTCTCTTGAATCGTACGAAAACTCAGCACTTGACGAGTGCAAGGTTGTCTGGTTATGAGTTGACGCTTTTGGCAAGTCACATTCAAATAAAACGTTGCAACGTCTTGAACCCGGCGACTCTGTTGCCAATCAGTATGGAGTCAGATGAAGTAGCACCTCATGACTGCTACTTACGAACAGAGGAGGAAACAAAAGGTTGTGTTGACCTGAAAAATACTCCATTGGAAGATCCCGATGGGACCTTGTATGTGGATGGGTCGTGTTTTAAGTTGCCGAATGGCGATGTAACGACTGCGTATGCTGTGGTGACATTGAATACTGTTGTGGAAACTGCAAGATTGAATCAGAATTCTGCTCAGGCGGCAGAGCTGATTGCCTTGACTAGAGCGTGTGTGTTGTCGAAAGGGAAACGGGTGAATGTGTTTACTGACAGCCAATACGCATTTGGCGTGGCACATAGCTTTGGACGTTTGTGGAGAGAGAGAGGTTTTATGACATCGCATGGTACGAAGATCCAGCATGGACAGCTCGTGAATGATCTTTTGGATGCACTTACATTGCCCAAGCAGGTGGCGATTATTAAATGTAGTGCACACCGTAAGGTGACGGATGATGTTGGTCGTGGTAACGTGTTTGCAGATGAAATCGCTAAGGAGACTGCCCGGAATCTCAGTACTAGAATGTATGTGGCGAGTTCGGTTAGGTGGCCTACAGAGACTGGTATTTGTGAGGACACCATCGAGAGTGTGAAAGCAATTCAGAACTAGGCCACTGAGTCTGAAAAGACGAAGTGGAAAGAGAGTACGGGAAAGTTGGATGCGAATGGCTGTTGGATTGATTTGTCGGAAAATAAGAGGTGGATGTTGCCGGATACGTATGTGCTAGCTGTTGTGACGATGGCACACGGCTTGGCACATATTAGTGCGAAAGGTATCTGTAAGTTGTTGTCCCCTGTATGGAAGAATGATGGTATTACAAAGTGTGCTGAGAGATTGGTTAAAAATTGTATGATATGTATGATGTACAATCCTGGAAAGGGAACCCCTACACCTCCTGGCCATTTTGCTCCCCCTTCATGTCCCTTTGAAGTGATTCAGCTAGACTTCATCCATATGGAGCGATGCAATAACCTGAAATACGTTTTAGTTGTGGTTTGCGCGTTCTCCCGATGGATCGAAGCCTACCCTCTTAAAGATAACACTGCTCTGTCCACTGCGAAAATCCTACTGAAGGAATATTTTCCTCAGTATGGAATGCCACGAATTGTATGGTCTGATAACGGAAGTGAGTTTGTGGGGAGTGTGATGAAGAGTGTGTGTAAGGGCCTTGGAATTACACAGAAATTCCACAGCGCCAATCATCCCCAGTCAGCAGGTTTGGTTGAAGGGTATAATGGCACCCTTAAATTGAAGTTGGCGAAGATTCAAGCTACGACTGGTCTCTTGTGGCCTGACGCTTTGCCTCTAGCTCTTCTGTCCACTAGGGCGACTGTACACTCCCCAGTAGGGCTTAGTCCCTACGAGATTGTGTTCGGCCGCCCTGCAAATGTTTGGGGGGTCCCTAGACCGAGTGTGTTCTCTGATCTTGAGTACCCAATGTTGATCGACTATCTGCATGATCTGACTGCTAAACTGAGGTTAATTCACCAACAGGTCTTTGAAGCACTGCCGACGCAGACGGAGGGTCCAGGCCACCAGCTCCAGCCTGGAGACTGGGTGGTAACGCGGAACTTCGGACGGAAGCGCAACCTTGAACCCCGCTTCACTGGACCCTATCAAGTGCTCCTTACCACGAGGACTGCTGTTCGTTTGGAAGGACGGAAAAATTGGGTGCACGCCACCCATACTAAAAAGGTACCTATACCTTTACCGGCAGACTCGTGGGTGAGGAAGGGCATTGCTTCGTCCGAAACAGAAACCGTGCAGACCTTCGTCCCCTTTAGCGACGCTCAGCCTGTTGGAGAACCCTCAGTGCAGCAGAACGACATTGTTGAACACTTGCCATCGAAAGACTCAAGATCTGAACAATTGACTGATCAGCAGAACTCTGTCCCACCATCGGATCAGTTGTTTGATGAACAGACACGTCCTGGGAGAAGCTGCTATTTTCTGCGATCCAATATCAAAGACTAATAAAAAAGCTTTTGCTTTCTCCCTTGACATCCACGTTACCCCACTGACACCATTCAGTCTGAACACACTCGTATAATTGTGGTTTTTGTGATATTGTGAGTTTGTTTCCATATATGTGTTTTGCTTCCACAGCTAGGAGATTTTGTATATATTTGTAAATAAAAATACCTTACATCCGGGTGGACCGTAGGGCTGCGCGGGTACTTCCTTCTGGTTAGTAGGTCTTGACACTAGGTCGAAGGCCATCGGTTCCTGGGAACTCCTGGGGATTGACTACTGCTACACAGATCGAAGTGCGTCAAAAACGTTGCGGACGGTTTTAGAGGATGCCTTTCTCTAAGCTGGTGGATTTGGAAAAAGCTCAGGTCCAAAGATTCAGGTTGCAGCAAATTACTCGTACAAAATGATTCATGTTTCAAGTGTTCCTTTTGTTCTTAACTGTTTCCTCGCTATTGGCGGGTGGGGTGTATTACCTGATATTGACGTTCTTGCCTTCTGCCTCACCTACCCCTTCTCCTGAACCTAAACCTACCCCCACTGTTTCTCCTCATTCCTTCCATATTCTACCCCAACACGAGCAGGTCAGACGTGCGGAATTTATGAATAATTCCTTCATTCAGCTCCTTCATCAACATCAGTTGGTGGTTAACACTACCAATTGTTGGGTGTGTGGGTTAATGCCACATACCACCGATAAGGGAATTCCGTACTTGGCTCTTCCTTATGGTTCCCAGGGTTTAGCTCGAGCATTCCAAACAATGTTTCGAAGTGCACTAGATTCCTACCCCAATCGAGAGCCACGTCCTCCGCACTTTGGTCCCGGTCCGTATCACAAGCCTCTGGCCATAGCGATTGCTGATTTAGATAGGGATATCTATGAGCCGTCGCTCATCCCGGAGGAAGAGGTGCGAGCCTATAGGGATCTGAGTGAGGCTGAGTATAGTGCGCTCGTGGGTGAAAGACAGCTTAAAAGCTCGTCTCCAATATGGATCGTACCCCACCTTGGTAATTTCTGTCTAAAAGGTCATGGCCGAAGCCCGAGAGCTCATCTTGGAGAGAGTGCTTGCTCCGAGACGTATGTCTTACCAATGCTTTCTTCCCCTGTGTTTCTGACAGCCAAGGGTACGTACTTTGTCTGTCATGATCGTGCATATACATGGTTGCCCCTTGACTTTGCGGGCACATGTTATATTGCAAACTTGTTGCCGCCGACTTTTACAGTCGCCTCCGATTACCACAAGACTCGAATTGTGAGGGGCGTGATTAGCGAAGAGGACACTGCCGGTCAAGAGGCAGGAGACTTTTTCAAAGGTTTCTTTCCGTTTTGGGGACCTATGGTTAATAGTAGGAACCTGAGACAGTTGACCCGAGTGGTGGAATCGACAGCTAATATCACTGCCAGTGCCCTTGGTAATATTACAGCAGAGCTTCAGGCGGATAGGCTTATGACGTTACAAAACCGTATGGTTTTAGACGTTGTCTTAGCAGATCGAGGTGGAGTATGTAAGGTGATCCATTCGAGCTGCTGTATTTTCACTCCAGATAACGCTCCGACTGTCTATCAAGCCATCTCAAAGTTGCATAAGATCTCTGAGTCCATACACGTGGACGTAGGGGATTGGACGCTGCTTGGGTGGTTTTGGGGCCTAATGTCGACTTGGGGTTGGAAAATTCTGATGATCATCGGGGCTGTTGTAGCATTCCTGTTCACGTGTTGTCTTTGTGTGCAGTGTGGTCCTGCCTTATGTGGCCTCTGTGCTACGACGTGTATAAGACAGCCGCCTGTTACCAAAGGAACTCTGATGGATAGAATTATGTTACAGCAACATCTAGATGGTCTGATGAATATCGAATATGATTCCGACTAGTGCTTGCCTACATGAGGGCAAAAGGAGCTTCTGAGGTTCCGTGACGATCGTAAGTGGTGTTTTCGACTCGCACGAATATGGTCGAGTCTGGTATCTATGAACCGCAAATGACGAGTTTAGTGGGTATACGCGTTTTCGCTGTGCTAGCCTAAACCGTTCGTTTGTTTCGTGGGTTTCTACATCCGAGCCCACGGGTTCCATCTTAGATGCGGCATCCATTTTGTCTCTTGCCCTCAAGTAGCCAGCGAACGGACGCTGTCCGCTTCGCGACCCTGGGATTCCCAAACTCTTGCGGAAGACAAGTTTCCTTTGAAAGTGTCTTTATGATGAGGGGGATGGCACTGTAAGGCAGATGGCCCCGCTCGAGGCTCATCTTGCCGTGCCGGTCTATTGTCTTAGTTGTGTATTCATTAGGTACGTCCACTTTGATGCCTGCAGCTCGTGTATCTTGATACCACCCCTTTTACACCCTTTCCGATCTCCCCACTGTTTCTGTCTTCCTCCGCACCTGTTTCTGTCCCTTCCTCGATCTGTTTACTGCTGATTGGAATGTACTAATGGTGGGAAGATGGGCTTTTACAGTTGGGAACTACCAAACGTTTCTGTACTTATGTTCCGGGCTTTGAATACATGAAAGCAACCCTTTATGGTCTTTACGATGGGAACCGAGTTGTAAACCTTTGTGTACTATGATATCCTATTCATGAAAACTGTATAAAAAGAGCGATCCACAGAGGCAAGTCGAATCAGACTCCTCAAACCTACACATGTTGTACTTCCTGTGACTTCTGTGTTCCCTGCAGTAATAAACCTCGAATCTTTGACGCCGAAGGAAGTGTCCCGTGTCTCTGTCATTTGTACACCGGAACAGGTTACCCACGAAGGTTTAAGGTGTTATCCCTGGCACCGCTGGGTCTTAAGAAAACCCAGTCCTTCACTGCGTCGTCGTCTTGAGAGTCTTCATCAGCAGGAGTATACGCCACTTCTTGTTGAGCGTCATCACACTCCATAACTATGAGAGTTTTGGGGACCTTTCTTTTACGCTTAGCTAACTTTGTCAGATCATGGTGTGCCTCAGTCTCAGACGGCAGTGGTGGTTCCCAAGTTTGATCCGTATCATCAGAAGGAGGTGGGCTTGAAGAAGATGTAGACACCACCCTTGATCTTTTCCTTGCTAGGGATGTGGAAGACAATGAAGGATCATCAGGAGGAGTGGCTTCCTCAAATGATACCTCGGCTTGAATGTCGATTTCCTGATGTGCCCCTACTTTGGGAGGAACAACTATTGTTGGCACTTGTGCCCCTCAATGCACCTCTGCTTGTGCATCTCCTTGTGCTGCCTCTCCTTCCACATGTACTTGGGCTTGTACTTGCACATGTGGTTGTTGTTGCGGCTGTGGTTGTTCAACACTCGTCAGATGAGTTACAACAACCTGTGTTGATTGAGGGACATGGCTGCTACTTTCTTGCGATGAGCCAACATCACTGGTCGATGGTGATTGAACAAGTAGACTGGCTGCCTCTGCAGTACTCAAGGGCTTGGACTTAAGTTGGTGTGGTGGTGGTGGCACTGAGCCCAATGGAGCGGGGGTGCTGCTCCCAGCTTGGTCCCCAGCAGCTCCCGCTGCTGCTGTAGGCGTACTTTTTTTTTATTCCCAAAAAATGTGGCGGGCGGCACACCAGTCGCCTTGGTAACTTGCTTCTTCTGCTCCTTACTGGCAACTTTCTTGCTAGAGGAGCTACAGGGAACTTTTTTTGGGGCCATCTTCTTCAGAGGTCAGAACAGCAGGCCGCAGTTGCACGAGTTGCAGAGTTGTCTGTGGCCAGACGTGACGTCGCGTGACGTTATGCTGCACACACACACCGCTGCAGGACTTCTTCCTGGCACTGGTGGGTCTCTTGAGTCTTGCGCACCTAAAAGCAATGGAAGACAGAGGAACATCAGTTCAGTTATACACCCCAAAAACTCGAACACCACATAAAAATCAGCACAATCCCATGCCATCCAAGCCCTCAATGATGTTTAAATTCAAGACACCCCACAGAAAGACTAAGCCCATGCACCACTCACTACCCCTGGGCATAATGGATGAAAGCTAGGCAAAATGGGTGCAGGCCTGAGAACACTGCCTGCGTTCAAAATGGCCCTTGCCTCATAGCACATGGCCAGGGCCTGCCTGTACCAGCACTCAAAATGGCCCCCACCCACATGGCCCGTACCCATGAACACCCCAAAAAATCGAAAAACACACAAAAATCAGCACAATCCCATGCCATCCATGCCCTCCATGATGTTTAAATTCAAGACACCCCACAGAAAGACTAGGCCCATGCACCACTCACTACCCCTGGGCATAATGGATGAAAGCTAGGCAAAATGGGTGCAGGCCTGAGAACACTGCCTGCATTCAAAATGGCCCCTTGCCTCCCAGCACATGGCCAGGGCCTGCCTGTACCAGCACTCAAAATGGCCCCCACCCACATGGCCAGTCCCCATGAACACCCCAAAAAATCGAAAAACACAGAAACATCAGCACAATCCCATGCCATCCATGCCCTCCATGATGTTTAAATTCAAGACACCCCACAGAAAGACTAGGCCCATGCACCACTCACTAGCCCTGGGCAAAAGGCCCCAACAACAGCCCAAAAATCGAAAAACACACAAAACTCACCACAATCCCATGCCATCCATGCCCTCAATGATGTTTAAATTCAAGACACCCCACAGAAAGACTAGGCCCATGCACCACTCACTAGCCCTGGGCAAAAGGCCCCAACAACAGCTCAAAAATCGAAAAACACACAAAAATCCCCGCAATCCCATGCCATCCATGCCCTCAATCATGTTCAACTTCAAGACACCCCGCTGAGTTGCGGGGGTCCCGCACTCCTGATTAGCATGCACCCGCTACACTGGCGGGCGCATGGAGCATCTGCAACATTAAGGCAGGCGGTGCAGAGAGCACTGCCCGCCCCAATGCCACAGAGGCAGGTTTCCACACCGAACCTAGTTAAACGAGGGTATTCTGACACTAATATATGGGGTTTTTCTTTTGAAAGAGATGCATTGTGTGCACGGCTTGAAAACAGTTTGCAAGCGATCAATATATCCCCACGCTGTCGCTGAATACGTTTAAGTTAAATTACAAGTCCGTGCCTGGACTGGTACGGCACACAACCATGCGCTTTAGGTAAGAGCGAGCTATGCTAAAAAAACATTTAGCCAATGCCTCCCTTGTACTTTAGTTCAAATTGTTTATCGTTCAATCTCTATAGATAAAAGTGATCCGAAAACTGAATATCAAGATACCTCAGTGTCGAGTGCCACGAAGCCCAAACTCGTAGAATATCAATATTCACATTTAAGGGTAAGATACGATCGTAGTTCGGGTGCCTGGCATATAACTAATAACTAATAAAAGAAAATAGGAAGAACTAGTTATAAAAAGGTGTTTTCTTATCTATAGGAAGTCGCCTTCCAGTGGATTTCAACCAATCCACGGTTTTAAAACAAATTTGATATCTAGAGACGGATCATAGCTATCCAGATAAGGTGAGAACTGATATACTAAACATCAGCATGTAACTTAAGGCAAAATGCAGAGCTGAAACCTATCGGATTTGGGGATAATAATGAAAAAATTTAAGTAAAACAATAAATGTTTCAATTGCAGATAGCCGACCACTTGAAATTGGAATATTCAACTATATGTCAGGTTATATCAACTCGCTATATAGAATTTGAAAGGTAAGAGCATGAAACAGCTAAATAATAAGGTTAAATTAACCTTTCGAAAATAGATCTCTTTAATATGGTATATCCTTAATTTTAGACGTCAAACCATCTAGATTGAAGGCAGCATAAAATCGGCAGGGAAACTGAACATTAAAATCTATTTGAACTAAACTAAACAGGTACTGAATTATGAACTTGTATAAATGCTGAAACTTTAAAGGTATAGGAATCTTTATTTAGTTATTAGTGATAAAATCTCATAGAGCATAAAATAGCAACTCTGAATCACTTTTTTACTTTCTTTTACTCGTTTCTAATCGTTTTTCTGTAGGTTTTCCTGCTCTCTTAAAATTTCTCTATCTTTAATAAAATATTTAGAACTTATGATTCTTTATCGCAAATTGAAATTGAGATATTAAATGCCAAGATTCATGTACTGATAAAAGACAGGTATATGATGACCTTTGTGCCAAATGGTGTAATTAGTAATATGAATACGCAGGAAATGTTAACCTCATTCTGTATCGACAAAAGAAGAATCATACAACTGTTATTGTATTATTTGCAACTGTAAGATAAAGACATTTGTGATCTATTCATATCAGTCCAAGAAAAATAAGAGTACATAGGTTTAGATGTGGAGAAGTGTGGCTCAGGGGTTAGAGGCGGCAGACCCGGAAGCTGAGATCGGCCCTGGACCAGGGTTCAATTCCCCGCCTTGGCGGGTCTTTGGCGCAAAAAATTCCACGGACTCGATAATTCTCGCTCCGGTGCCTTCTCAACTCACGGGTTCACACTCTGCGACTCTGGGCAATAGCTTGCTTAATCTCCACAACGGCCCCTCGCGGCGGGATGCCTGGCTTTCACCTGTTGGATACCCTGTCGGGGTTATCTCACAGGGGAATACCAGGACGGGTTCCCTAAGCAAGCGCCGGGAAACCCTTTGTGGGTAGCTGTGCGCTATATAAGCTCAAATACATTTACATTTACATTTACATGTTAATGTATGTAATTAAACACGAAGCGGTACATCATGTTCTTTGGATAATCAACTGGCAAAAGAAAGTATTGGCAAACGTAAACTAGTTTTTCTGAACTGTTTAAATATTAAGAGACCAAATAGTAAAATATTTTTACAATCTCTTTCACAGCATCATGATGGTAAAGTCCTGATGAAGACACAGTCTTTGTGTCGAAACGCGTCGACAGGAAACCATCCACTTTTTAATAGATTCTTATTTAACTGTGAAAACATATGTAATAGTACAATGTTATTTTATCAAGTCTTATCAATGAACTGATGAATTTTATCATTTCTCTTTATCGTATTGAATTAAAATGTATTTTCTTAATTTGAACTAGTTGTTTATTATTATCTATAGTTTGTTTTCCAACTATATTGTGCCAGTACCTTGTTTGTGTGCCTGGGAGCGTTACTTTGCATACATTGTTTACCCTGTCCCAGGATCTTGATTCATATCAGGGAGTCCTTGTTTCTAACACAGAGGCAGGTTGTGCCACCATATTTTACCTGTTTACGCCCGTTCGACTTGACGACCGGGTGGAAAAGCAGTTGACGGTCTTTATGTCTGCTGCGGACAACCCAGCCATTGTAATATGGCGGGGGGTCTTTTCTGCAAGGATGACGGGCAGATCGTCTCCGCCGGCCCGGCGGGGTTGATCCGCTCGCCATCCCAATGGGGCCCCTAGTGTTCATTCCTGTGCTACACTTTATGGCCAACTTTTCCAACCAAATATGAAGTTTATTTTTAAAACACTACAGTTTGTAAAAGAAAATGCAGTTAAGTAGCCAACGACGCACAAATCACACATCCCTGTTGCAAATATAGAAAGGAGGTACAAAACTCACAATAAAAGACAATAAACAACTACAATACCTGTGCCCTCACCCCCCCATTCTGACTCCTGTCCACCCCTCCCTGGAGAACTCTGCCCCCATTGACATGGACTAGTAAAGATTCTGCCTGCTGGCAAGCTCTACACTGTTCCAAAATTATTTCTGCCTTCTTTAACCCTTTCCCTGCTCATGACGAGCTCAGCTCGTCATGAGGCACACTGGAGCTGTGCTTATGACGAGCTGAGCTCGTCATGAAGAATGGGGATCTAGGATCTCCAGCACGGGAGGGGAAATCAGCTAGCAGCGATGTGGTTAAGGCTGTATCTATAACCTTAATTACACTTCCAGTTGCGTACCAAGAAAGACCTAGGAAGTATCTAGGGGGGACCTAATCTAATTATTAAGGGAAGCCAACTTGTGTACAGATAGCTAGGGTAATTAATTACCTTTTTAGGTTCTCTAGGAGCTCATCCACTTCCTGTACTGTTTTAACAAAATACTAAGCATGGGCGTAAAATCCGTTCCGCTCGCGGATTTCGCGGATTTTCGGTAAATTCGCAATCCGCAAACTCTCGCGAATTTGCCGAAAATCCGCAAATTCGCATGCAGCGGATTTTTTTGCTTGGTGATACAATATTGCGGCGCGCGGCGTTCACTTACTGTCATTCAGCGTTTACCGAATAGTTTTTCTCGATATTTTGCGAGTGCTGCGCCATTTTGGATCTTGCTGCGGGATCCCGCGGGATTTTGGCAACCGCGATTATGTAATCGTGGCTTGCCACCTTGCAAGGCACGCATCGCGAGAGTTCGCAATTGTCAACACGTAGATGCGGCGGGCAGCAACAATCTCGCACTCGCGTAATACAGAATTTGCAATTCTGCACAAGAAATCCACCAGCAAGCAGCATAAACCTTCTGAAAATGATGATTTTTATCAGAATAACTCCTCAGGTTGACATTTGCCTGCACTTTTTTTGTAAAGGAGTCCATTTAGGGTGGGGGGTGCGGGGGGTGGGAGGAAGGAAGTGCCCCACAGTCTCCAACTTCCTGTTCCTGTCCAGCAGGCTCCTCCCAGTGCTTTCTTCATTTACTTGCAAGTCCCTAGTAAAGTGGCACTACCTGTGCCCAGGGCCTGTAAATTAAAGGCTACTAATGGGTCTGCAGCACTGATTGTGACACCCACTTAGGTAGCCCTTTAAGCATGTCTCAGTTTTGCCATTGTAGAGAGCTCATGTGTGCAGTTTAAACTGCAATTTCGACCTGGCAAAGTAAACCTTGTGTTGGGCTCAGCACTTCCTTTTTGATACACATAAGCCACCCCTTGGGTAGGTGCTGGACAGCTCAGAGGGCAGGGTGCAATGTACATAAAAAAACAGGGCATGTAGTTTTAAGTTTTACGTGTCATGGTAGGGAAAAACTCTTAAATTCATTTCTCACTACTGCAAGGGCAATTTCTCCCTTAGGAAACATTAGAGTTGCCTATTATATCTTATGAGTGTAAGTTCCAAATTGGAAGAGATCACCAGTTCATGTTTGGTGTCTATGGAATTGTAATGATATGTTATATTATGTTATTGATGTTTATAAAGCACAAGCCATTTACCCAAATGTGTCTAGGCTCCAGCACTGTGGAAGAGTAGAAGCAGAATCCCTGAGAGAAACTTGCCAGGTTTTTAATGCTTTTCTGAATTTGAGTAGACTAGGATTGATCAGATCCTGTGTGTAAGGTTATTCCATGCCTTTGCAGTGGTGTTAACAAAGCTTCTGCCTCCCCAGTTTGTATGTTTGAACCTCTGGACCAACAGCTGCCCGGTGCCACTGCACCCGAGGTTCCTCCCTGGAAGGGACTACCTGAAGAATGTTTGCAGAAACTCAGGGCCAGTACAGTGGAGAGCCGTGTGGGCCATGCAGAGGGTCTTGAATCAGATACTCTACCTGATGGAAAGCCAATGAAGCTGTGTAATGGTGGGGGCAGCAGATTTGTGTTTGGGTATTCTAGTTAATGCTCTAGCTGCCACATTTTGTAACAATTTGAGTTTGTTGATAAGTTGTTCCTGCATGTTACAGTATACTATAGTCTTTTTTTGCAAGTACTAGAGCCGGGATAAAAGTTCTCTGACCATCAGCCAGGATCAAAGAAAAGATCTTATTTAGCATAATCTGGATAAAAATAAGCAGAAGTAACAGCCTTTACTTGTGGTCCAAAAGTCAGTTTAGTGTCTAAAATTACACCTAGGTTCCTAACTGTGTTCACTGGAGTGGGAAGGATGCCCATTTCTTGAGGCCACCATTCCTGAATATAATGACCTCAGTTTTCCCAGAATTATGTTTTAGACAATTATGGCTCACCCATTGTTCTACTGCTACCATGCAATTGTTAACATTTTGGTCAGTAGGATTGTTAGTTGTGGACATGGCATCCATCTACATATGAGGCAGGTTAAAACCAAATGATCTGACTAAGGCCTTTTAAATGGTAAAATCAGATATTTCAATTTAATTCTGAAAATGGTACTTTTGAGAAGTTGCCATTTTAATGCCCTTAGCCGTTTTGTGCCTGTAGCCTTTCTTGGGTCATATGACTGGGTGTATCTGACAGTTAGACTTTGTGTATTCCTGTAGACAGTCACACAGTAGAGGGATTTGGTGTGCTTGGATGAGCCATCTGCTAGATGAATAGGGGTGCTGGGCACGACCCAACTTAGAACTGAATAACTTGTACTCTGCCATCACATAAGGAACCTAACAACTTTGCATTATCACTTCCCCAGCTTGGAGCCAGAGCATCAAAGGCAGGGAATTCCATGCACTTCAAAGACACTATCTAGTAGCTCCTCCCACCTTCCAGAACCAGGGCACCAGGGTATAAAAGTAGGACCTCAGACACCAACTCTTAAGCACACTTCTGGACCTGTAGATACTCTGGCAGGAAGAAGGACTGCTGCGCTTTTACAAGGACTGCCACTCTGCCTACTGGACTGAAGCTCTAAAGGAACTGCTGTCCTGTTGTGCTGATCTGTTGCCTACTGTCCTCTTGCCTGGGGAATAAGAACTGGACCTGCAACTCCATCTTGAACCAAGGAACTCAGAGTGCCTCAAAGGGCTAAACTGCTAGCCTCTTGACCTGAACCTCAGAGACATAAAAGGCTGCCGAAAAGCTCCTGGACCCATCTTCAGCGAGTTCCTGACCCCCAAGTGGTGGCTCGCAGGTCCTGGACCCATGGTGTGGCTCACAAGCTCTTGAAATCAAGCTTTTGGTCTCTTCAAGACTATGAACAGGCACCTTCATACTGGAAATACACACCTTGCACCGAAAATCAGTGCAAGATACTGTCAGCCTGTGGCTTCAAACAGCAAGCATAAATCACTACAATAACCGCCAACGAAGAGCTCCAGCTTTTCCATCTATGATGCCTGGACTGCTCTTCGCACCATGCTGAAAACTGTGAAAGGCACTCTCCTTGCTCCCTGCGGCCCTCTCCAATGCGAATGGGACTCTTGGCACAATATTTGAGAAGTTAAACCTTCAGCTGTACTTATCTGGTCTGCATCCAACCCACGCTCCAGCGCAGTCAGCTTGAACTTTTGAGCTTGACTTGGTTCAGGGCAACCACATTTTCCCGGCTGGCACTTTAGGCCTTGAGGCACTATTTTGAAGTTTATTCTTTAAAAAATCATAACTCCAGTTCTACTGATTGGATTTGTGTTTCTTTGGGATTGTTTTATTCATTAAAATGTGCTCTATTTTTCTAACTTGGTGTAGAGTCTTTTGTTTTGGTGTGTTCACTATTTTACTGTTTAAAGTGTTACACATTGCCTTTAAGTTAAGCCAGACTGCTCTATGCCAAGTCACTAGAGGGTTGAACACTGGTTAATTTACGGTTGACTTGTGCCTCTTTCTGGCTAGGATTGTGGTTGCTGCTTGGCCATGGCACACTCACCAGTCAACCAACAACCCAATTCCTAACAAATATAAAATTATTGTGACTGCTACAAAAAATTAAATGTGTGATAATATCGCCAGTGGTGATGTTTTAATGATAAACCTTTATGTTGTGTAATTATTTTATTTTCCTTTTAATTAGAAGTATTGACTTTTGTTATAGAGATTGTTCTCTGGCGTGTAGTAGGAGCTCCTGCTTATCTTACTCACTCATGTGTATTTTATCAACGATTGTGTAATGTAAGCCATACGGGTGAAACATGAATAAAAAGTCATTATCTGAATGTTGAAGGCATGTGTATGATAGGCGTAAGTGGATATTTGCTGCAAATAAACATTATTTATCATTTTATTGTGGTTTCGATTGTGGCATGACATTTGGTGTTACCTGAAATTTTCTTTAGTTAGCATGGACAGATCCACTATTCAGGAGTAGTACTGGGTGGGATGATGCAAATATTATGTTATTGCATATTTTGTGATATCACTTTTTCTCTTTTAGATTTGGGCTCTCTGGTCACCTTTATCATCATTTTCAAGGGTCCGTGCTAGGTTGGTGCCTTTTCTATTGCTGAGGTTCTAATCAGAAGGTTAGTCAACTAACTCTTGGAGTCCCTTCAGAAGTCCTGGTTTTAAGGGGCAGAACAGGGCACATGCAGCAAGACAGACATCAGTGAGCTCAGAGCAGGCTTTAAGCAGCATAGCCATCCTCCTTGGTGCAGCAAAGCAGTCCTTCTGAAGGCCACAGCAGCAGGCAGTCCCCTGAGTGTCACTCTGCAGGTCTAGACAGTGATATAAAGAGTAGGTCATGGAGTGTTGTTTTTATAGCTGGTGAATTCTTTAAAGTGGTAGAAACATCTGGAGGCTTCTCCTCACAGTGTTGTGTGTCCTCACAGAAGTCTGGAATTTCCAGCCTCTCTGCCCTGGTCACAGTCTGTCTGCAGCACACAAGTACCAAATGATTGGGACTAGAAAATGCAAACTTTCTACTAGATGCATTTTCGGAATTGTGAGTTAAAATCTGACTTTACAATGAAAGAGGATTATAAATCACAAATTCCTGATAAACCAAACATGGCTTTCCTTCCTGCTACCAATCAAAAGAGAAGTTATCACTTATTAAATGTAATAAGCATGGCCACTGGAAGTATGCAGCAAGGGAGGGTCCAATTACGGTAAGTTTGACAAAATTATGTAGGAAGATAAGGCAAATTCATGCAGCATATTTTTCCATAGTATTACTACATTATTTTGTCACTTTTACAAATGGCAACACTGTCTGGCAAACATTGCACCCTATTAGTTCCAGTTCAATAGTCCAGACCCAAAGAAGTTAAACAGTCGACCTTTAGCAAAGGGGTTTCCCCGTTGCAGAATCATTTTTCTGATATATCATACATGGGTATGGGGGTTTGGGTTGTCCCAATGCGATGTGGCATAGGGTTCTCCCACTATTCTCTCACTGGTGTAGGTAGTATTAGAAAGGAGTATAAGCATACATGTAATTATATAATTACTCTACAATGGTATAATGGTTGAACTGTTTATATTTTTCACTATTCTTGTATTGCTGGTTGCAATGTTTTGTTTCATTTTTACTAATAATTGCAGCTCACGTGTTTTACACAAGAATGCATTTGTTTCAATGAATGTTTAAAAAGCCAATTTGTATCCCTTCGGCATGCCTGATAACTACAAAAGGTTATATCTGTTGCCACGATTTCCTTGGGGAATGAAACTGGTAATGTTTTGAGGTTGCAGATACCATCTCGTACCCTGGAATGTTAGGGGTTCAGTTGGCATACTGTAGCTAGAAATTGGGATGACGATATGTGTGGACATTTTTTTAAAACCTGCAGATTATGCAGCAGATGATGAATTATGCGGTTAATGTGGCAAATCCTTAATTACTCAAAAACGCAACAGCAACAGAATTGCACAGTCCAGTGGTCCTGGTAAAAAGGTAACACAATATTATCCTATGGGAGAGGTAGACATCACAGTAGTGAAAATCAAATTTGTGAGTTTTTCGTTACTAGAACATGTAAAACATAAAGTCAATATTTTAATTACAATGTACCCTGCACTATGGGCAGTCTAGGGCCTACTTTAGGGTTGGCTTATATTTACTAAAACTGGAGTTTAAGGCATGGCAAGAGGGCTATTTCACCAAGCCAAATTGGCAGGTTAAAAATGCCAACAGGTTACAATGGCGGAAATGGGAAATGTTTACGGCTACTTAAGTGGGTTGCACAATAAGTGCTGCAGGCCCACTAGTAGCATTGAATTTACCAGTCTTTAGTTTATGGTATACAATTTTGCAAAATAACTTATAAATAAATTAAGTGTGCCAATCAGGTGTAGCCAATTTTATTAAGTTTTAGGGAGTGAGCACAAGCACCTTAGCACAGGTTAGCAGTGACAAAGAGCACAGAGTCCTAATCCAAACAAAAACAAAACCAGAAAAATAGGAGGGGTGAAGGTTAAAGGTTTGGAGGAATACCACCCTAAAGCTGACATTCCAAACGAATATATTTCAAATAATTTAATTTAATTTTTGATTATGTACAAAGGGTCTTCAGATTTGAAAATTTTGACAGTACACTCTCATAAATATATCTATCAGATGGTTATCAACAGCATTTTAATTGATGACTAGCTGCACCTTGTGCCATATGTGTTGTCCACGTACAAAGGTGAGTCCAGGTCAATCAAAGCAGCGGCAACAAAATAAAAAATAAATAAAAGCAAATTAAACAAATTTGAATGACTCAATTTTCAGAGACACAAAATAGTACTAAAAAACAACATATTTCAAATTAAAATGAAATAAAATTAGGAAGGGAAACATGCAGAGAGATAACAATTACAATATCTTAACTGTGCACATATCACTGCTTATGTGTTGCCAAGATCAGGTATGTGCTACAAATTATGATCCCCCCTTCATCAACCTAATCACAATTCCTCGCAGTATAGCAAATAAACAAAATGTTAGTTCAATCTATCAGAGATGCATCTTTATCTCCCTCAAGTACTGAACACTGCTATGCTTTCCTCCACGTTGATTTGGCCGATTCCAATGCGGTTTGGAACATGTCTTTCCAACCGTATAGGAAAGGTTGCAAGTTGCATGTAAGGCGTTAGTAATAGCCTAATCTGAACACAATGGCATTTGGAATGACTGAGCCGTACGGAGCAGACTCGCACATCTCTTAATGAAATGTTTCCGAACATCCGATTACGATGCCGGATTCGGGCAGACTTTGCAAATCGTACCGGCCAACTCGAATCGGCTGTCGGAATCAGACTTTGATGGCTCTAGCAGGCCCCCGTCTGCAACCCGAGCCTTCCCAAATAGGCCCGTGGGGTTACCCATGGGTTCCCCCTTACCAGCCATCATGGAGAGCCTCTGCATTCGGTCGCAACATAGGCTCCCATTGAAGTCAATGGGAGTCCGACTGAATCGCATGTGGAAGCACAGGGATGCATCGTAATTGGTCGGTCGGACTCTTCCGATCCGAGACAGTAGGAAACCATTCACAAACTGATTCAGTCGGAATGATTTCCAAGCCGCAACGGAATCAGGCCGATAACTTGTTTCATTCACCCCTAGCTTTCCTAGATATTTTTGTTTAATAATCATGCACTATTCAATCCCAAGCAAATCTTGATTTGTAAACATCTGGAATCAGTGAACAACCTCAGTAATATCCCACCTGTCTAGTACCAATCAAATGGTAAAACACACCTTTAAGTGTTTGGGATAATTCTCTTCTTCACCACACAGGTTTATACAGCATTGACCCGACTCACAAAGGTAAACTTAGACATTTGATCTAAACTTTGACCAAACTTCTAAGTTTATGACTTTGGGAATTCACAAAGGGCATTTATGAGTAGTATCTTTATGTTCACATTCATGGCGGGTGTTACTTTGCAATATAGGGATTGGAGAAAAAGGGGTTTACAAAATCACACTTGTCCAAAAGGACTAGCTAGCAAGTTGAGTTCTATATAATAAGTTTTGTCTAAAATACAATTATATACCCACAACTGAAATGTAGTGTTTACATTAATTTATAGAAAAGGGATATTTTCTCCAATTCCATTAAAACAATATTTTCACAAGTATAAAAAGAATTGTTTTGCTCAATAAAAATCACCTCAATTGCACCATCATGTGAAAGAAAACACCTAATACAAAACACAGACCCTAAAAAATACACAGTAGCAATAATCTGTTAAAAAATTCAATTTGATCCAAAAACGTTTAGTGATCTTTATGGGATCATTACGTAAGAATTTTTTTTTCTTATCTAGTGTCCCTCGTTATTTTGGATTCTTTAGTTGGACTTAGGCGTCGATGCATTTCAGTGGGAGATTTGATTAAATAAACAAAAACCACCTTCTTCAGGACATGAAACAATATAGGGTCACTTTTCTTCATGTAATTATTAAACAAAGATTGGTATTGTCAGTTGTTGCTAATATTTTCAGTATGGACTGATGTATATAGGATATGTTGATGCTCCTATCTGTGGTTCTTTCAGGATGTTTAACCTTGAAGCAGAATCTTTATTTCTTTTTCTGCTCATTCCATTTGTTCATATGCTGGTTATGCTGTCGTCCCTCTAAAAGAGCGACAGCATGTAGTGTACCTGTTTCCCCCCAATACGGAGTGAACATACGTTACATTACAGGATAAAGTGTCCTGAATTACGACAATAGACTTATCGAACTGTCTATGTTATTGAGGTTAAAGGGAGAACAAGATACCACCGTAACCATATGGTGTTTCTACTGCTACCAATTAAAAATAACCAGATGGTGTTTCTACTGCTACCAATAAAAAAGAGTGGCAACGTGTTTTTAATGAGATTAGAATGGTCAGGACCAGGATACCAAACAAAGATGAACCAGCATATGAACAAATGGAATGAGCAGAAAAAGAAGTAAAAGATTCTGCTTCTGTAAAAAGCCCAGGTACAACAAACGCGCAGCAATATTAGAACCCCGTAGCAGAACACAGGTCAACACTATCACCTGTGTTACTACTTTTATGCCTAATTCAAACCAGATATATAAAATCATACATCAGCACTGGTCTATCCTACAGTCAGGCTGACTCAAGTTTACCACTCCACAGTTCAAACAAACAGACAAACTGAAAGACATGATTGTCCATACCAGAACATTAAATATACGTATATCTGAACAAGTTCCTTCTGGGATTTACCCTGTCACAGGCCAGTGTCCATGTGGCTCCTGTGGGGTTTCGGATCTGACGGATCCCACAAAGGATATTGTCCTAGACCTGACGCACACATGGACACAGAAAAACCACACAAAGTGTTATACCAGGGACTGTGTATACATGATCACATGCCCTTGCACCATAAGATATATCGGCATGACCACCAGACATGCCATGGTGAAGATTACAGGATATTGGAGTGGTAACTGTGAGAAAGTGCCATATTTCTTGCATTGGTATGCCCCCACTTTTTGCTGAACTGCTGATGTGCTTTGACTAAGTGTGCCCTGGACTCCTGCTCATCAGGTACCCAGGGCCTGTGTTCCTTCCCTAAAACTGTGTTGAAACTAAAACCCAATTGGCATCTCTGGCCACCTGTCAGCCCCTAGAAAATGGTACCCTAGGTACCCAGGGCACGGTGACCAGAGAAGACCCTAAGGGCTGCATCACTTATTGTGCCACCTTTAGGGGCCCTGTACCCTGACACCCACACACTGCCTTTGCAGGCTGAGTGTCTAAGTACAGAACTAAACAGAGAGACGACATGGCACAGATCCCTGTGTGCCATGCCTACAAGACCCACTGCCCTGGCATACCTCAGTCACCCCTCTAGGTGGGTGCCCTATGCCAGTGGTGTGGGCACAGGTGCATGAGTCCTGTGCCCCTACAGTACCCAGGGCCATTCCTGGGCACTGTAAGTGCAGGGCTGCCATTAAGAGTATATGGTGCTGGGACATTGACATTACGAGCTCCACAGCACCATGATGGCCTCACTGAAGACTGAGAAGTTTGGCATCAAACTTCTCAGCACATTAAACCTGCACTGATGCCAGTGTGAGATTTTATCAGCGGCCTTCGATACGGTCCACCATAAACTATTGGTGGACCGGTTGAGGGCCAGCAGGATTCAGAGAAAGGCACTCGATATTCTGAAAGCCTTTTTGGCCGGGAGGACTCAGACTGTGGCCTTGGGGGGTTTCGAATCTGAGCCATTTGTGCTCCCCTGCGGAGTCCCCCAGGGGTCTTCCCTGAGTCCGACTTTGTTTAATGTTTAAGTCTCCACCCTGGCGCCAGTTATCAGATCCTTTGGATTCAATCTTACTTCCTATACTGACGACACCCAGATTGTGGTGTCGCTGCGCCAGGGAGCCCTAGACACCACTGCAGATCGGTTCAGATGCTGCATGCGGGAAGTGAGCAATTGGATGGCAGGAAACTGCCTTAAGCTCAACTCCGCAAAAACAGAGGTGTTACTGTTTGGGACCAAAGACAACTTTTGGTCACCCTGCTGGTGGCCAGAAGAAATGGGGCCTCCACCTACCCCAGTAACCAAGGTAAAACATTTGGGAATCCTGTTGGACGAAACCCTTTCCTTCAGGCCTCAAATCAATGCATTATCCTCTGCTACGCACTTTGTGCTCAGAACTATTAGGAAGGTTTTGTCATTCCTTCCGGCAGAACATAAAAAGAGAGTAGTCTCTGGACTGGTGATGTCTAGGTTAGACTATTGCAACACGCTCCTTCTAAATGCTCAGCAGGGTCTCCTACACAAACTCCAGATCCTGCAGAATGCAGCAGCTCGCCTGATCACAGGCACGTCCAGGTTCGCCTCAGTCTCTCATGACCTAGTCAAACTTCACTGGCTGCCAGTGCGGAAAAGAATCCTGTTTAAATCACTCAGCATTATCTTTAAGGCACTGCACGATATTGGCCCCCACTACCTGATTCCTCTCTTCCAGTGGTATATACCAACCCGAGCCTTATGTTCAGCAGAGCAGAGGCTGGTTGTCATCCCTAGATTTAGGAAAGTTCGCTGGGGAGGCAGAAGTCTATCCCTAGGCGCCGCCAAGGCCTGGAACGCGCTGCCGGCCAATCTAAGACAGAATACCGATCTGCTTAAGTTTAGGAAGGCTCTCAAGACGTGGCTTTTCTCTCGCTAATGCCCCCGCTCTTCCCCACTAGCGATCAGCCAGCTCCAGGACACCTCCGGGTAACAGTGCGCTCTAGAAGTGTCATAAATAAATAAATAAATAATGTAAAATGCACATCTTTGAGATGCCCGCTAAAACCTAACCTATAAACCACGTCTGGACTGAGAGTCTGCCTAGGCTGCCACACAGCAGACATGTTGCTGGACCCCTGAGTGGAGAGCCCCCGATCTTCTGGGCCTGCAACAATGCACATCCTGGGCGAGGTGCTAGGTCTCCTCCCCCAGGATGGGCAGAGGGGAAGCTTCAAAGTCCTACCGCCTCTGTGAGCTTCTACAGAACATTGGCTGTACCCAGCAACTGGCTCCCACCGGTTCTGACCCCCACTCTGGCGGGAAGACCGGCGGGAAACCCTACGTCAGGAAGGGGGGGGTGCCAGCCTGTGCCAACCCCACCCCTCAGGTGGGAGAGGCGAGGTGAAGGACGACCCCGGGCTCCGGCCATCTTGAGGATGGGGAGCCCTGCCCACTCACAGCTAGGCTCCTGCCCCCCTCCCACTGGAGAGGAGCAGACTAGGGGGTATACCCACCCCAGGACAGGGACCTTTTGGTTCCTGCCCTTGCCCTACCTGTAATGCCCCTAAATTCAGTATTTAGGGGCTCCCTGAACCTTCCTTCCTCAGATCCCAATAAGAAAAGAAAAAAGAAGATCAAGAAGAAGAAGACCCGCCGTGCAGCTGCTAACCACAGGACGACACCCACTGACTTGGCCCCAGCCCTACAGGCCTGTTGATCCTGGAACCTGCTCCTGCTTAATCCCGGCAACTCCTGCGGACAGCAACCTTGGGACACCCAGAGGACCTGACTGTCTTGACCCTCTTGAAGAATGGGACTCCCATAAGCCGATACTCTGCTTCGACAACAATACCCCTGGTGCCAGCCAGGAAGCTCCAGACCAACCCACTCTGCATCTGTCGAGCCTGGCCCATGCCCGAGTGATCCAAGACCACGAGGACGTTCCTCCCCCCGGTGACTGGGACCCGAAGTCCAGTGCCCAAAGACCCTCCTCGACAAACCAGATGACGCAGGCAGCCTCAGAAACAGGGACCCCTCCAACCGCAACCAGCCGAGGGTAAGATTTCCAGACGCCCAAAGACACCCCTGCACCCAGTGTCCTGCGTTCCCCTGTGCCTTCTTTTGGGGTACCTACCTCTTCTCCAAGATCCCTACGTACCTCTTAAAGTGGTAGTTGCATCTGAAGAATCACTGTCCCCGAGTCCCTTTTTACCTTTCCCATTGAATGACATTGAGCACCCGACGCCTCAAAAGCACCCAGCTGCCCGAGTGCCTCTGGCCCTGCACCCTGTGTCCTATCCTACTTCCCCATTTGCCTTGAGCAAGTGACAAGGAGCCCAGGTCCCACAGCTGCGTGGCCTGCTAGCCAGCAGCCACCACCCGAAGGCCCTCTGCCTTTCACTGGATAACATTGGGCCTAACTACCTCTACACCCGACTGCCCCTGTGCCGCTGAGGGTGTATCAACTGTACCTACCTGACCCTGGGGGGCCCTTGACTCTATGCCCAGAACCTTAACTTCACTGGTCGAGTACTTACCTGGAAACAGATAACTCACTTTCCTGCCATAGGATAACATTGACTTTGTTTGACTCGAAAAATCTTCTAAGTGTGAAGTTTTGAAACTCTCAAATATTCCTATCAAATCAGCCGAATACCGAATTCCGACGTACTCTCTTGTGGTCAGTGGTCAGTACTGTACCTGGTAGCCCAGTACTGAACTGCAAAAGTAATCCTAGACAGGTTTGCTAGTACCTTGATTTTTCTCCATAAGAATCTATTGTCTGCTTTTCTGTGAAATTTCTTCTGTCTACTTTTGAAAAGTTGAAATAATCCTTGAAAATCATACCAACTACTGAAACATAATTACTGACCTGTCTTAAGTAGACATCCCAGTGCTGGATCTAGGAGCCCAGTACTGGATTACAAAAGTAACGAGAACGTACTCTACCTGTAACCTGAAATTTCTCCCATTGGATAACATTGCTAGATTTTCTCTGAAAAGTTTGAACTTTTAAAATACCTTTATATTCCTGAAAAATCATTGCAATAACAAAAACGTTTTTACTAAACTTTTTTCAGCTCCCACCCCAAGACTGAATCTAGGATCCAGTCCTGGAATTAAAAAAGTAATCTACAAGGTAATTAACTGCATTTCTGTTGAAAAACCCATTGAGATCAATGTTGAATTGTGTTTAAAATTGTGTTGCCTACTGCAACCCCTGTACCTATTGTGTTTACAAAGTTATTACCTTCCTGCAAAGTACTTACCTGAGATCACTCAAAAGTATATTTTGATACCTGTTGGTTCTAAAAATAAAACAACTATATCTTTTGATATAAAAACAATTGGCCTGGCGTTCAGTCCTTGAGTGTGTGAAACCTTTTGCTGACTGAGTGTGCACAACACATGCTTTACACTGTCCTCTGGTACTGCCTTACTGCTCAACCAAGCTACCATTTTTGAGTGTAAGGTCAGCCCTGACTTTAACCTCTGTTATACCTCTGGGGTTTGTGATCTCTGTATACACTGTACCTTACTTTGGTCCAGTATAGATAGAGCCACTTTCTCACAGTAACCAAAGCACAAATACTACCACCAAAATGGGCACCCATTTTCTCTCCCATAACCACACACCGGACGATGTACGCTGGACCATCCTTGAATCATATCATAACGTGAACAAACAAAGGCTCTTTCGGAGGGAACAAAATTGGATAAACCATTTAACCACGCACAGGACAGGCCTTAACAATGATATTCACTGGTGTGAATTGGTAAATCGAGACACCCGCTATCATGTAACCCCATGAAAGCAGTCACGACAATGCAGCCTCTGTTGTCCTATGCATATTCATCTGTACTTTACATACTTTATTGATTCATATATGGCTCGCCAACATGATCCTTCCTTTATTTATATATTCCATCTCATCGTAAGCTCTTAAACATTGAGCCCTGGTTTTTTTTGCTCTTGAAAACTATTTTCCAACTGTGTGCCCATATTACCCATCCCTGACTAGAGTACATAAGCTCTATCCTCCCTTAATTATTGCTGGAATTTTTACCCAGATACTCCTAATATAGATATGCTGAGGCCCTACCCTTGTTTGCGTCCCCCTCATTTTTTGTTTCTATCCCCACATACCTGTGCTAATTTCTATACAGGACGCACCTGTGACAATTGTGTTCTATTGGTGTTTATTTTGAATATATAATCATTTCTTCTATTTTATGGAACTCAGCTTGATTTATCAACAACATTTTTCTATTCTTCTACACAGAGACCATTACAATCTGACCCCCACTGCGGCAGGAATTCTCCTTAGAACTCTTGACCCACTCACTTCTTGACAGGGCCCAACAAAGCGTCCTGCACAGACTGGCCTGAAGGGAGACTGAGAGCACACAGAGTGCCAGATTAGTTCTCTCTGGGGACCTCCATGCAGATTACTAATAAGTATCATTTTGAAATTTCACTTGTGTTGTTCCCAAGATGGCAGCATACTTGGAACATCTTGTATTAGATTTACATTTTAGCTCAACACCTGTGCCTCTTCATCCAAGCTGCGATTAATAATTATCATTCATTCCAGCATATATACTACCTACTCTGCTCCCTCATTACCTCCAGGGTGACAAAGAGGGGTTGGTCGAAGCATTACTAGCATGATGGATGCTTTGAGTATTTTAAATAGTTCTTACTTTATGTACCTTTTTCCACTATTTCAGTGCTGACTGTTACTTCCCTCTACTAGTTTCACACTGCAGCTAACATTTTCTCCGCCATCACCTACGTCGGGCACTTGCTTACTCAAATAGTGTCGGTTAACAGCTCATGCTTATTGACTTATTGCTTTTTTTTGCTGTTATATGTATTTTCATGCTAACTGGCATGATTCTGCCCAGAGCATGGATGTTTCTCCATTTGCCCAATGCATTGCTATGTGACAATGGATTATGACTTCCTGAAAACCCTCCTTGCTTTTATTTCTCACTCTCTATATGTCTCTTTGTTATTGCAGGTTGGAGTTTAAATATCATAAGGTAAACCTTACACTTTGAGAGTGACTTTCGAGATTGGTTATTGTTGCTAAATGCCACTACTGTAACCCAGTTCATTAGTAATTAGGTTACGTGGTCCTGATGAAGTTCCCATGCCCTCAGGGACTTTACATCGCATGAAACATGTAGACCGACATTCTCACTTTCCTATGAGCTGTACAAGATAACTTTACATCCACCCTTTGTTTTTATTTATAAAAAGAGGTCCCACTAATAAAACATTCAGTGTCTCTCTTAGTTATTTTTAAACCACACTTACATCAATTTACACACAGAGCTCCTCCACTTGCACTTCATCACAGCATCTTATTTTAAAAGAGCTCCAGCAAAGAGCTCCCTTAAGGAGCCTGTTGAGCATAGCAGTTTCAGCCCAAAGACAAGCTGTCAATCATGAATTATGACACCCATCCGGGTGTGTGAGGACTCTTGCTTCTGAACAATCAGATCCCCGATCTGCTTGCTGAGACCCCTCCTGACCTACTGCCTTTTCTGTTTCCTTTTCCGGTTCTTTTAGGAACTGCATACCCCACTTGTATACATAGAGCAAGTCACAAACATAGAATGACGACTTTAGCCAATAGATCATGATGAGCAAGGAAAAAAACCTGAAAATCCAGGTAAGTATTTTGTTTTGTTTCTTTTTTTTTTCTTTTTGTAACCACAATTGCAAACAAAGCCATACTCCAGAGTGCACTCTTTATACTTGCAGTCGGGGGCAATAGAGGGACTGAGGCGGAGGGCAGATGAGAACCGGTAATTCAAACAAAGAGGGGGGAGGTAGAGGAAATTTAGCTAGGTTCGCCCTCCACAGCGAAAGTGTACATCAATAAAATCCGAAGTATCAGATAGCTCTGACGATGAGTCACTGTCTGCATTGGACGTTACTCATACAGAAAAAAAGGAAAGAAGGAAGAGAAAAAAGGGGAGGATACCCTTTTTCTTAAGTCCCCTCACTCACTGGAGTTGCCTCACGGTGACATGCTTCATCATAGGGGCCATCCCAACCCGCTGCGGGTTGAGGCATGCTACGACTTGCGAAATACGTAGCAGCATTATCAGTGAGGACTATGTGTGGTGCAGTGTGACAGAAGAGGATGAGTGGAGTGGCGTGAGTTAAAAATATCTAGCTAGTGGGCGAAGATAACTTTATTTGTGCCCCTAGTGGATATATTAAAAGTGGGGTGGTTCTCTAGGTGCCCTGGCTGTATAATGTAACCAAGACCCTAGTAGAAAGCAAACTAGTTTCGAGCTGTACCCCTCAGCTCTTCTTCAGGACATCATAGGGTCCAGTCCTGTGAGTTCCACTCCAAAAAGTGAATGTATAATATGCCTAACAATGAGCAATTGAAATATAACTGTATATACATACAACGCTTCTGTAATTCAGAGGTGTATCTGTTGGGAAGAAAAAAAGTGTTAGGGTGTAGATCCTGGCTGTTAGCCAGATATCCTCGTTTCTGATCCTATACAAGACGAATAAAAGTGCCTAAGAAAGAAACTGATGGGTCCTTCCAGTATCGCATGAGGGTCATAATGAGGTCCCTAGGTATAATGTAATTGTAAGCACCGTATTTACATAAATAGCCCCATGCAACTCGTAACCTTTGTGTGTCCTAGAAGGAAAATTGAGTGCGTATTAATGATTAAAAACACAAGCAATATTTATACAGAGCCGTAAGGAAATTATAGTGCCAAAAGGAATGTACACACGAATGTCACAACACGATACGCAAAGACATACATATAACTAGAATCCATATACATATTGTTTGGGCTCTAATAAGCCTCTGGGTCCTGTAAGGGATCAAAGAAAGTCAGTTGCATCCATCTGTAATGTTAAAAGGTGGATTAACATGTCAGCGCGGCCCTTACCGCTTTACACGCGGGGCGGCGTGCATGTCAAACACGGGCGCTCCTTGATACCGGGAGGCCTGTAAAAACTAAGATCTTACTGATTACGGGCTGTTCCTGGGTTGTTCACCTACTCGGCGTCCCTCACGACCGGCGGATTTACCGGCTCGGTCCCAAAAGCCAGTATATAAAGGTTGCTGCCCAGTTTGCTGATGGAAAGCTGGGTGGCTGTAGACAAGAAAAAAGGGCCAACCCGCTCTGGACAGCGTGGTGGCCATTTTGGAATGGTAGATAGTTCTCGAGTGAGAACCTGAACGGTAGGTTGGACTACAAATAACACACACAAAAACACGGTGGGACTTACACAAATTTAATAAAGGTGACCGAAGTGGGAGATATTTTGTTACAGTATCTCAAAAAACATGAGCCCATGTTTTAACAGTTGTGGGGGTAGGAAGCATTCTTTAAGATGAATCTATATATACATATGGATAAGTAGGAACCATCTGTTTTTAGGGGTATGTTGCAGGGTTCATTATAGGAGAAGCTCTCCTCTCAGGGGTTGATTAAGTATGGTTGTGATTGCATGTTGTTTATAGCCGGTGCCTGAAGATGTGGTTACACAGATTCATTGCAGGTCATGAAGGTTTTGCTAGAAGGACCCAATGAATAGCATCATTCAATCCATTGGTGTCTGTCTTGAGTTTGTACACCCAGCGTTGTTCTTTTTCCAGAAGGCGTTTTTCTAGGTTGTCCTGCCCCCATAGGTGTTCCAGGATCACCCATTTCATATTGTTATGGGTATGTAGTTTTTCTATGAAGTGTGATGTCATCTTTGTGGTTTTCTTTTTACACCGGATGTTGCTTCTATGTTCCACTATCCTTTTGCTGGCTTTTTTCGTAGTCATACGAATGTAATGGAGATCACAAATGCACATGATCATATAAACTACACCCGTAGTGTTACAATTTGTGAAGTTTCTGATTTCCCACGTCATTTTGTTGTTGAAAGTGCTAATCATCAAAACAGCAGGCAGACTGTGTGAAGAAATGAGAGTGGAGGCACTTAGAATTGAAGTACAGCTAAAAAGTTTCCAAAATACTACGGATCTTAAGAAACGCTCTGATGAGCTCAACAAACAGATGACAGACTACGAGATAAGTCTCAAGGATACCAAATCTACCAAATTCAAAAAAGACCTTAAAAACTTCGCACATGGGAAAGTCTACCCTTATACCAAAGCAGACTACATACCTTCGAACAGAAATCTGGGATACAATACAGACTCAGAAAATTCGGACACTGGCTCAGATACCTCTAGCAACGGTGACAATTACACTCGCAATAGAAATAGACGTCCCAGAGGGGGACGTTTCAGGAATAAAGGTGGGTATAATCCCACCCACTACGCCGGCCACACGCTTGACCCCGTCTTCACCTCCAGCAAGTACATCTCCTTCAGCCACTCCACCGGACTCCACTGGAGTGACCACAGCTGCATCAACTTTAGCTTCAGAAGAACAACGACCCACCACCACCTGCAACAGATTCCTCGCAGGAGCTGGAGCAAGATCACCACTGAGCAGCTCACCACCTCCCTCCGCCTGACCCCTCCCGCCAGCACAATGGACCCCAACAAAGCACCCAGCAACCTCACACAGTGGCTCGCCAACTGCGCTAATGATCTTGCACCACTGAAGAACCCTCCCAGCAGACCCGGCAGCAAGAAACCCTCCTGGTTCACCGACGAACTCAAGAACTCCAAGAAGAACTGCCACCCCCTCGAGAAAGCCTGGCGCCACGACCAGACCACAGACAACATGACTGCCCTCAAGCACGCCACCCGCAAACACCACCAGCTGATCCGCACCACCAAAAAGACAGCATTCACAGAACGACTGAACAACAACGCCCACAACAGCAAGGAACTCTTCAGCATCGTCAAAGAGTTCTCCAACCCCAGCACCGGAAACAACAACATCACCCCCTCGCAAGACCTCTGCGACTCACTCACCTCATTTTCCACCGCAAGATCGCCGATATACACAACAGCTTTGGTGCACCCACCATGCACCCTACCACCGAACCAGCGCCCCCCACCACCACCCTCTGCGCATGGACCCCAGTCAGCACCAAAGACACCAGCCGCAAGATGAACACCATCCACTCCGGATTACCAACCGACCCCTGCCCCCACCACGTCTTCAACAAGGCCGACTCCACCATCGCACCCCAACTTCGGGACATCATCAACACCTCCTTCAACACCACCACCTTCCCAGGGATCTGGAAACACGCTGAGCTCAGCGCCCTCCTGAAGAAACCAACAGCAGACCCCACCGATCTCAAGAACTACCGCCCCATCTCGCTCCTCCCATTTCCTACCAAAGTCATCGAAACAAACGGATCTCTCGACCCCTTGGAAGTCCAAGTTCCGAGCCAACCACAGCACCGAGACCGCCCTCATCGGAGCCACTGACGACATCAGATCCCTGCTCGACAACGGGGAAACAGCGGCCCCATCCTTCTGGACCTCTCTGCAGCGTTCGACACTGCCTGCCACCGAACCCTACTGCAGCGCCTCAGCAACATCGGAGTCCAAGAGAAGGCACTGGAGTGGATCATCTCGTTCCTCGCCGGAAGAACCCAGAGAATCCGCCTCCCCCCGTTCAGATCTGAAGCCACCGAAGTCATCTGCGGCATACCACAAGGATCATCACTCAGCCCAACCCTCTTCAACGTCTACTTGAGCCCTCTCGCAGCCATCGCTCGCAAACACAACCTCAACATCATCTCCTACACCGACGACACCCAGCTGAACTTCTCCCTCACCAATGAACCCCGCCACCGCCAGAACCAGCATGCACAAAGGGATGAAAGTCGTCGCCGAGTGGATGAAGAACAGCCACCTGAAACTGAACTCAGACAAGACGGAATTCCTCATCCTAGGATCATCGCCCTCCGCCTGGGACGACTCCTGGTGGCCCCCTGCCCTGGGCACCACTCCCAAGCCAACAGACCACGCACGGAACCTGGGCTTCATCCTGGACTCCTCCCTCTCAATGACCAGACAAATCAACGCCGTCTCATCATCATGCTTCAACGCCCTGCGCCTACTCCGTAAGATCTTCCAATGGATCCCCACAGAAACTAGGAAAATGGTCACCCAGGCACTCGTCACCAGCCGACTGGACTACGGAAACACCCTCTACGCCAGAACCACAGCCAAACTTCAGAAAAGACTCCAGCGCATCCAGAATGCCTCCGCACGACTCGTCTTGGACGTCCCCTGACACAGCCACATCTCCGGCCACTTGAGAGACTTGCACTGGCTCCCCGTCAGCAAGAGGATCACGTTCAGGCTCCTCACCCACGCACACAAGGCCCTCCACGACCTGGGCCCCAAGCTCCTCAACAACCGCCTGACCTTATACATGCCCACCCGCCAGCTACAATCGACCAGCCTCGCCCTCGACGCCGTACCACGCATTCAAAAAAGCCACCGCCGGGGGAAGCTCCTTCTCCTACCTGGCAGCCAAGACATGGAACTCCCTCCCCATCCACCTCCGCCTGACCCAGGATCACCTCTCCTTCAGGAATCTCCTCAAGACCTGGCTCTTCGAGCAGTAGCGGACCACTCCCCCCCAGCGCCTTGAGACCCTACCGGGTGAGTAGCGCACTATACAAATGTCCATGATTGATTGATATAATCCTAACTGGCATCGATATTATGGACCAACACCTTATGGAGCACAACCCCCATCCCCTCCTCCTTTCTTCTATGGCCCACCCGGCTACCAACAACAATACCAACAACAACCCAACAACTTTTGGGACCCAGCACAAGGACAGGAACAACAAAACCTACCTTTTTTAGGGAGAGGCAGAGGACCTCAGAAGGGAAAAACAAGAAGAGGACACCAAGTCCAGTGGGCACAACCACTAGAAACACCAATGAGGCACACCAGGAGCTTGGGCCCAGTAGACCCAACGAACAACCAGCAAGCCACCAGCCTAGTGGTAAACCTCTCAGACTTCCCAATCACAGACATCCAAAGGAAAGTCTTGGAGAAGGGATTGGGTTTTGTCCCGACTCCTAACATGGAAGAATTCCTTTTAGCTCGTGAACTAAACGAGTTTGTAAGGAAAATCAAATTGCAAGTCTTTTTCAAAGACAAACCAGCAAACGCCCTACCCACTAATGATACTGGATTACATAAACAATCTACCTTCACGCCTCCAAATACGAATCTCCCGGTGGAGCTACTAGCTTTTGAAAAAGCAGTAATAAAAGACCGGTGAAATAGATCCCAAAACTATCAAAGTCTTCCACAATCTCAGCAAAATTGAAAGTGAAGCTTTGAGGACCCTGTCAGCAAGGAAAGAGATTACAATCAAACTGGCAGACAAGGGTGGCGCCTTAGTGTTACAAAACACCAACACTTACAGGGAAGTATGCCTGAACCTATTGACTGATCAAAGGAACTATGTGAAGATCACAGAAGATCCAACCAACCGTCTGCATACTTCATTGAAGAATCAACAGCAAACAATTGGCTGACCACAAAAGAAGCTGTTTTTCTGGAGAGCAAAACCCCTTTCATCCCGTATTTCTACACTATACCCAAAATTCAGAAATCAATAACGAATCCACCAGGAAGGCCTATTGTATCCAGTATAGGTTCAGTTCTGGAACCTCTGTCAAAGTTTGCAGACGCTTTCCTAAGACCCCTGATCCAAACCACTGACACCTATTTACAAGATACCAAATCCGTTCTCTCACTAGTACAGGACTTACCTTTTGACCCCACAACTAAAATCCTGATAGGATTAGACGTAGAAAGCCTATATACGAGCCTCCCTCACGCTGAGACCTTACAGATCTTGGAGGAGTTGTATTCGAACAAACCTGGAGGTACCAGACACCATGACATGTCATACTTGAGTGTTGCCACCTCGCCTTCATGGAGAACTTCTTCCGTTTTGAAGACACGTTATTTCGCCAATCCTACGGGACCAGCATGGGAAGTACTTTCGAGCCGAGCGTAGCGGGATTGTACGTGCACCAATTAGAGAAACAAAAAATCTTGAATAACACTAACCCTTACAAACAACATCTAAGTCTATGGAAAAGGTACAACGACGATGTCCTACTGATTTAGGAAGGCACTGAGGCAGAGGCTTTGGATTTCATGACATGGCTCAACCAACTGGATCCTTTCCTGATTTTCACACATATTTTGAGTAGGTCAAATCTTGTGTTCTTACACCTAAACATTATGGCAACAGAAGGTTTTTTGAGTACAACTACCCATTTCAAACCAACTGCGAGAAACTGCCTCCTAATCTTCGATAGTTTTCACCCAAGACAACTCAAAGAAAACGTCCCTTTTGGACAGTTTTTAAGACTGAGATGTAATTGCAGCACAAAGGAAACATTCCACCAACAAGCCAAAGATCTCACTAAGAAACTCTTCGATAGACAGTACCCCGTGAATTTGGTCAATAAAGCTAAAAAGAGAGCTGCCAACAACAACCGAGAGGCATTACTTGAACTAAAAACTAGTAAGGATACCTCAGGCGAAAAAAGACCTATCTGTATTACTACATACAACATTGCATCTGACAGAGTGACTAAAATCATTAAAACACATTGGCGCATCCTGAACTGTGGTAACCTCAACATTCCAACACCCATGTTCAGTCATCAAAAAGGCAAGAATTTGAGAGACTACCTGGTCCACACAAGACCGAAAATGGAAAACAGGAATAACAAACAGGGAACAATAACAACATTACCGACAGGACATTACCCCTGCAATGATTGCAGTGTCTGATTTTTGACAAATGCAACCAAGAAGATCACTTTCAACAACAAAATGACGTGAGAAATCAGAAACTTCACGAATTGTAACACAAAGTGTGTAGTTTATATGATCACACGCATATGTGATCTCCATTACATTGGTATGACTACAAGAAAAGCCAGCAAAAGGATAGTGGAGCATAGAAGGATTATCCAGTGTAAAAAGAACACCACTAAGATGACATCACACTTCATCGAAAAACTACACACCCCTAACGATTTGAAATGGGTGATCCTGGAACACCTATGGGGGCAGGACAACCTAGAAAAACACATTCTGGAAAAAAAACAACGCTGGGTGTACAAACTCAAGACAGACACCAATGGATTGAATGATGCTATTTCTTGGGGCCTTCTAGCAAAACCTTCATGACCTGCAATGAATCTGTGTAACCTCATCTTCAGGCATCAGCTATAAACAACCTGCAATAACAACCATACTTAATCAACCCCTGAGAGGAGAGCTTCTCCTATAATGAACCCTGTAACATACCCCGAAAACAGATGGTTCCTACTGATCCATATGTATATATAGATTCCTCTTAACAAATGCTTCCTACCCCCACAACTGTTAAAACATGGGCTCATGTTTTTTGAGATACTGTAACAAGATATCTGCCACTGCAGTCACCTTTATTAAATTTGTGTAAGTCCCACCGTGTTTTTTGTGTGTTATTTGTAGACCAACCTACCGTTAAGGTTCTCACTCGAGAACTATCTACCATTCCAAAATGGCCGCCACGCTGCCCAGAGCGGCTTGACCCTTTTTGATGTCTACAGCCGGCCAGCTCTCCATCAGCAAACTGGGTGGCAACCTTTATATACTGGCTTTAGGGACCGAGCCGGTAAATCCGCTTGTCGTGAGGGACGCCGAGTAGGTGAACAAGCCAGGAACAGCCCATAATCAGTAAGATCTTAGTTTTTACAGGCCTCACGGTAATGAGGGATGCCCGTGTTTGATATGCACGCCGCCCCCGGAAGTAAAATGGTAAGATCCGTGCTGACATGTTAATCCACCTTTTAACATTACAGATGGATGCAACGGACTTCCTTTGATCCCTTACAGGACCCAGAGGCTTATTAGAGCCCATAAATACGTATGTGGGTTCTAGTTATATGTATGTCCTACGTATCGTGTTGTGACATTCGTGTGTACATTCCTTTTGGCACTATAATTTCCTTACGGGTCTGTATAAATATTGCTTATGTTTTTAATCGTTAATACACACTCATTTTTCCTTCTAGGACACACAAAGGTTACGAGTTGCATGGGGCGATTTATGCCTAGGGACCTCATTATGACCCAGTTGCGATACTGGAAGTCCCCATCAGTTTCTTTCTTAGGCACTTTTATTAGTCTTGTATAGCATCAGAAACGAGGATATCTGGCTAACAGCCATGGTCTACACCCTAACACTGTTTTTTCTTCCCAACAGATACACCTCTGAATTACAGAAGCGTCGTATGTATATACAGTTATATTTCAATTGCTCCCTGTTAGGCATATTATACATTCACTTTTTGGAGTGGAACTCACAGGGCTGGACCCTGTGATGTCCTGAAAAAGCGCTGAGGGGTACATCTCGAAACTAGTTGGCTTTTTACTAGGGTCTTGGTTACATTATACAGCCAGGGCATCTAGAGAACCACCCCACTTTTAATATATCCACATGGGGCACAAATAAAGTTGACTTCGCCCACTAGCAAGATATTTTTACCTCACACCACTCCACTCATCCTCTTCTGTCACACTGCACCACACATAGTCCTCACTGATAGTGCTCCTACGTATTTTGCAAGTCGTAGCACGCCTCAACCCGCAGTGGGTTGGGATGGCCCCTTAGATGAAGCATGTCACCGTGAGGCAACTCCGGTGAGTGAGGGGACTCAAGAAAAAGGGTATCCTCCCCTTTTTTCTCTTCTTTCTTTCCTTTTTTTCTGTATGAGTAAGGTCCAATGCAGACAGTGACTCATCATTAGAGCTAGTTTTTTCTATCTGATACTTCGGATTTTATTGATGTACAGATGAAAACAGGAGCACGTCCTCCATGCCAGACTGCTTCACTCCCGGGGCCATGTTGACTTTGCCACGTGCCTGAAATCGGGATGTGGTGCAGCAGCCATTATAGGCACTAGCACTCACCTTTCATTTTGCACCAGCAATTTCTTGTGGAAGGGTCATGGATCTTTGCTTTCCTTTCCTAAACTCTGCATTCTGCTATGTAGGGCTCTCACAGAGTGCCACTGAGATCAAAAGGAGGGATGGGTAACAAGAGATTCTTGGCTGTGTGATCGTAGATGTCCTCTGATGTTGTGGAAACCTAAAAAGAGGACATGCAAGGGTCACTAAATAGTTCTACTGACGTCTTGCCTGCAATGCTCGCTGTGTAATTCCCCTGAGGCCCATCTCAGTAATCTGGTACTCCTCTCTTGAGTAGTGATAGCTGTGATGTTAAGATGAATAACAGAGGTGTTAGAGTTGAGTAAAATATTGGCTTGAGTATGTAAGATGTTTGAATCTTAAATTAAATGTTGTCAGTCCGTAACCTTTACTTACAGAATTTGAAATACTTGTGTGTAACTGGCCTTACTTTTTTGTTTCTTCTTTTCCTTGCAACACTATGGTGTAATCCTTTCGACAAGACATAAAAAGCAACAATGAATTAAATTGATTTGTAACACAATTTAAAATAGTGATTACATCATTGAAATATAAAGGAGTTCAATTGGAGATGTCCTCCCATCCAGGGAGTAACGCAAATCAACTATTGAATTCATACTCTCATTCAGGGGGATTTACCATTTGGCACCAACAACTTAAGTACAAGGTATGGAACAGTGCTTTTCCATTTGGATTTAATAATTTACTAGTTGAACAATCCATTTGCTGTGTTACAAAAAATGTAATTGTGTTCTCTTAATTAGATGTGCACTGCCTACCCAATGAACTGCATTATGAAGTAGGTGTCCCTGGAAGTAGCTTGTTACCACAATATTGATTGGTTTTCCTTTGGCAACATTGCATATTGTAGCTCCTGACTGCTGCATGACCACTGCAGGATCCTGGCTTCCTGGTGAATGCAGCATTCATGTAGCAATCCAACCACCACAACCATAATACTGCGGCCGGGCCTACAGTATGGCAGTGGTAGGACTGCCACTGTGAGTATGGAGGTCCTGTGCACTCGTAATAAGGCCCTTAGTTCTTTCTGGGCCTTCTTTGGGAGCATACTCTATGCCAGCCTGTCCATTTAATTTATACTTATTCTTTAATTAGATTTTCTTCACAGAGAGACTTGATGTTAGTCCTCCTGCAAAATTACACTTTGATAATTTTTTTGCTGCTAATTCCTAATAAACTAATTTATTACTTTTAGCTTTTTGTAATGCATCATATTTTTGAATAAACTCATGAAGTTTTAATTTGGAATCCTTGTCTGGAGCAAGTTTGTTAGCCAAGGACCAAGTCTTATAAAGACTCACAAGGTCTTAAGAAGACTCCGATAGTCCTACCCTGTGGCTTGACCCTCTTAATTGGTTAATTAGAGCATCAACATAGGGAACCTAAAATACAAGAAACAGTGTGTCGGAAGAACATTATTAGAAAGTACCGCACATAGTAATGTCTATCTTCTTATTCTTTATTACATTTCGGAATATGTTTGGGAGTTAGGGCCAGATGTATCATTATACTAGTAACTAGTATTATACTAGTCACTGTTTGCAACTTGTATTTTTGCGATCATTATTGGAATTTGTGAACCGACTAATCGATTTCGAAGTAGGTGTGCAAAATTCTGAATCAGAGTGGGTCAAAATCCAACCTACCTAATTAACATTCATTAGATAGGTTGCAAATTGCAACTCACTTAAATTGGATGCAGTTACAGAGATGGTGTCCTGCAAGGGAGAGCACACCACAATGTTTGTAATTGCATTTAAAGAAAGAACCTATTCTGAAAACACCCTAAATCCTGCTAGAACTGGGGGTCTCTAGTTGGCAGAGGTAGGTACCACTGTCCAAATAGGGACCCTTTCTTCTAGTCAGGGTAAGGAGTAAACACTCTTTAGATAACCTCTGCTCACCCCCTTGGTAGCTTGGTACAAGCAGTCAGGCTTATCAAAGGCAATATGTAAAGTATTTGTACCAACACTCACAGTAACACAGTGAAAACACCACAAACTGACTCCACAACAGTTTAGAAAAATAAAGGTATTTAATCTAAACTACACAAGACCAAAACAATAAAAATCCAACATACACGGTTCAAGAATATGGTTGAGAAAGAGTTCAGAAAGTTGCGATAAAAATAATCCAGAGTTGCGTGAAAAGTTCACAGTTGCGTCACTTTTTGCCAACAGTACCTTTTAAATGCGACAAAGTTCCAAAGCAGAGGCTGGTGTGGTGGAAAACAAGCGATGCGTTGCTCCTGAGACCATGGGGAGGCGTTGGCGACAGCCCCACTGCAGCAGTGGGCGTGTTGCGATGAATCCGGTCTCTATGGGGAGGAAGGTGATGACTTGTATGACTTGTCCGGTGGGTAGGTTCCGTAGGAAGTTTTCTCTCGCAAAGGCAAGATGCGATGATCTTTGGGGCTGCGACGATCTCCGGGGGCGACGATGCGTGGACCAGCGGTGATCTTCCTCTTGCAGTTCCTCGATGCAATGGCTTCTGCGACGGCACTCAGAGCGATGGTAATCTTCCCGCATCGGTCTGGTACGTCCCGCAAATGAAGGATGCAATGGCTCTGGCAGCGGCAACAGGCACTGCGACGATCTCGACCTTCATAGTGGAGGGAATGTCCTCGCACTGTCGAAAATGCGCTCCGCAAGCGAGCGATGCGACAACACTTGGAGAAAGTCTTTAAATGCTTGGTTTCCAGCTTCCCAACACAGATACAACTTCCAGGGGCACCACAACTGGCCCAAGCACTCTAAGGACAGAACTCTCTCAGCAGAGTTCAGGGAAGCTGGGGGTGAAGTCCTTTTGTTCCTGGGACTTCAAAAACAGGGAGCCAGGTCTTCTCAGGCCCTTGGAGATTCCTTCAAGACAGGGGATACAGCACAAAGCAAATTTCTTCCCCTCTCCTTGGCAGCAAAGCAACAGCAGGTCAGTGCAGCAGAGCAACAGCAGGACAGTCTTCCTTCTTCCAGTTTCAGCTTTCTCCTTGGCAGAGGTTCCTTCGTGATTCCAGGATGATCTAATTTTCTGTAGTCAGGGGTCCTGTACTTATACCCCTAAAAGTATTTGTTCCCTTTGTGCAGGAGGGCTCTGACCCGGTCTGAATCAGTTCTGGGTGTTCCTTGAGCACTTTGTTTTCCTTGCTTCTGCTTTCCTTTCAGAGAGAGGGGCAGGGTCGTCAGTCGCCCAGTAGGAGGTGGAGCCAGCATTGTGGAGGGAGAGCACAGCCCTTGAGCACTTTGTTGACATGATTCCTTCTCTCCTTTCACAGTGCAGGGCAGAGCCATCAGACGCACCACAGGGGGTGGAGCCAGCACTGTGGGGGGCACGCACAGTCCTATTCAGGTTCTGGTGCTATCCTCTCCCACCACTCAAGATGCAGATGCAGTCATTCAGCCTAGGGCTGATTCAGCCAGCCTCCTGGGGGCTCACCAGCCCTGTCACTCTCAAACCAGACAGTCAATTCACAAACAGGCCAAGGCACACAGAAACTTCAGACAAGAGAACAGCAACTTTCTAAAAGTGCTGTTCTCAAACACAGGATTTAAAAACAACCTTTCCTAAAAGATGTGTTATGAAATTCTGAGTTCAGGGATACCAGACCTTTATGTCCTACCTTGCTCCTATGGGAAGATATGCTGGTAGCTACTGTAGCCAGCATTCCCCATGACAGCCTATGGGCAAGGTAGCCTTACAACAGTGAAAAACGAAAATGGCTGTTATTCAATACCAGAGCATGTCACCTGCACTAGTACACGCTCTACCTTTCACATACACAGTACCCTGCCAAGGGGTTGACCAATGTGTACAGAAAGAAAAGGGTTGGGCCTGGCCAGTGGGGACACTGACCAGGAGGACATGGCAGTTTTCAGACTGCACACAGGCACTGCGGTGGCAGGCCTGAGACACCATTTTAGGGCTACTCATGTGGGTGGCACAATCAGTGCTGCAGGCCCACTAGTAGCATTTGTTATCACCAGCCCTGGCACACTCAGTGCACTTTACTAAGGACTTCTTGGTAATACAAATATGCCAATCATGGATAACCAATTACAATAACAATTTACACAGAGAGAATATGCACTTTAGCACTGATCAGCAGTGGTAAAGTGCCCAGAGTCCCATTGCCAACAACCACAGGTCAGGAAAAATAAGGGTGGAAGAAGCAAAAAGTTTGGGGATAACCCTGCAAAAAGGGCCATTTCCAACAAATCCCTTTTGAAACATTTCTCTGACATTTAGCTTACATCCCAAGAAATATTCCACAATTCACCAAGGTGAAATAGGCCAGAGGGGACGCGTTCCTTCATGCAAATGAATTACCACACCAAGTATGGTGTCAGATATTTTTCAATAGCTTGCAACTGGAGTTATGGTAGATAGCTACATCTGACATGGATTTGGTATCTGGAAGAAACAGCCAAAACAAGCCCGTTCCAAATACTGATCCGGTATCCAGTTTCAGATCCAATTTAGGAATCGCTTTTAAACTTAAACAACTTATAAAATTGGTTTTGTACATAGCAAGAAATGCTTTTGCAGTTGCAAACTCTGAATCATTAAGTTTCGTACATCTGACCCTCATTTCTTATAAGTTCTGCAAATATTGGTACTCCATAGTGATAGATTAAAGGGCAGGGGGTATTATCAAGATTTATTTCTGGGTTTTTAATGTGTAATTAATCATTGTACAATACAAATAGAGCATGATTCTGCAAGATTTTCTAATGTAGCACTCCTAGCCTACAGGAGATACCAACAAAGCAACCAGCCTCTGACCAGCAGCTCTCGCTTCACAGCAGTTAAATTTTTTTTAGGGAAGAGCATGTGGCACAGGGACCAGAACAGCTGAATCAGAAGCTGGGGATCCGGGATCAAGTCTTGCTGTCGGCGCAACATCCTGTGATTCTGGTCAAATCACTGAATCTCCATGTGCCCATGGGCAGCGCCTGGATACCCTCACGGGTGATAAGCTGTGCTATATAAGTCTGAAAACTAAAACGTAAACACATTTTTTAGTTATTGTATCACGGCCCAAATCCGAGAAATAAATGTGACATTTTCTGCCCACACTACAATTTACCTTCAGATTTCTGCATACAATATTAAAATTTTCAAGTAATCGGTCTACCGGGACACTATCTCAGTACAACTAGAAAGAATGTTTGTACTAGTTCAGATTCTGGTACCATAAGAATTAGTTAATTTCCTTCACTAGAGACTGAGCTCCGACCAATGAGGAAACAGCAAGCACAAGAAGCTGTGTTCCCTCAAATTCTCGAGTAGCTCAATCTTAGCTTTCAACTTCAAAATGCTTCCCCTTGGATAGTCCTGGAAGGTAACAATTTCTCCTTTTGCATCGTGCTGATGAGACCTTTAGTTTCTGCTGTACTGTCTTAACCTTCATTTGAATGTTCATCATATTCACTGCCACATCAGCAAATAACATGTTGACTGCAGGGTCGTTTCTGCTCTCACAAACCATGCATCCTCAGATTAGTCTTCTGCAGACATTTTTGGGGTATTCTAAAACCAGTGCTGCACGCCAGGAAACCTCCCCTTTTGTTTTTTGTTCTATCAGCCATCACATTTTGCTACACGTTTTTGAACCTCTAAGCGACAAGTTTTTCTTCCCCTGTTGCTAAGAAATAGGCGACGGACAGCAGCACAAGCAGAGCTCAAATATGGCTACCTGAGTGCATCAATCACATTGCATATTTTCTAGTGCATGACCACAGCAGAGTGCAGAGATTGCAAAAGTAAACCAAACTGAGTAGTACTATATGGCTTTCCATGCCATCCGATGTCTGTGGGGTGCAGGTCACTTTTTGGAAGTCAACCAAGAACCCCTTCTTGCACGCTTTTTAACCTATTCAACCCTGCGGTGACCATACTTAAGCAATAGTACTCTGTGTTTGTGCCACTTCCAACTACCTCACTCAGTATCACTCTGGATGGTGGTGCCCCTAACTGCTACTACCTCTGACTACAAGTATGTTCCACATGTTGGATTGCCAGCATCAGCTCTGGAAAACACAATCACACCAATATTGATAGCCAGGGGGCAGAAAGAATGGAGGCTCCTACTGAATCAGACTCGGCCCTTAGAACCTCTTATCCTCTCCAACATTCCCCAGTCAATGTTCCACTTCATTGAGTCTGGGGCTTTGTTTAGCCACAGCTGTAGTTTGAGGGGCAAGAGATCAGTCAAGAGCGTCATAATCCGACTGCAACCTGTGCTGTGGTTACCCGGGCCTCCAACCAACTGCCTTCATTTTGACACTGCTGCAATGACTGGATTGATGCCCTAGTTGTGTGCCTCTATCACAATTGGTGATGAGGCATTGACTGGGCATGCATAAGCCATAACGTTTTCCAGGTGTAAATGTCACTAAAGCTCAGAACAAAAACATTGGCGGGTCTGGCCATATTCCTTACATCTTAAGACGGTCATCTAATGAGAATGATGTGCTGATTTTATCTTTACTAAACTTGATCTGTTTGGGAGAATGTAGGGCGTGTAATGGGCAAATAGAATGTGAACAACAAAGCCCTTGTAGATGTTTGGACTGGCATGTGTTAAAATTGTGCAATTTGTTTTCAAATCATTACATGCAATTTCAATAAAATTACATTACATTGTGCATCATTATGCAAAATGCAAATCTGTCCTTCACATTTCATGCATAAAAAGCATAAGAAACCTAATTGCTGTGACAATAGCCATGTTCTGGTTGTTTGGTGTATTCCTGCCCTAATATTGTGCTGCTTTAGATTTAGAATAGTGTTCTTCAATGCCTGCCTTGACACTGAATTCTGTGTCAATACATCCCGGAAATCAATTTTCTCCTGATACTATTAGCACTTTCTCACAATGAGTCTAGTGAATTTGTCATCTCTAATAAAATATTTTTTCTTACCTTCGACTTTTTAGTTACTAAAGTCATCATCTTCGTAAATTTCTTTGGTTTCTGCTTTACAAGTTTTCTTTTCTTTACAGCGCACTGCTTGTCACTTATGCTGTCCGCGTCTTCATCACAGTTATCCTCGTCCTCACTATCTTCACTGGGAGATGAACCACTGTCTACACCGCCACCGTCTTTGTAGTATATTCGATCTTTTATTACGATCATGCCCTTCAGTTGCTGGAAGCAGAGAGTATGAATCAGCACAGGCTTATACAAACATGCGTTCTAGTTTTTAAACGAAATATTGGGTTAGTGATAGAATAGAAACTTAGAATTACATTCCAAAACATTAATGTGTATATTCTTGCACAGCATGAAGACATAAATCAAATCAAGTTGGCTTTCTGACATAGTTTTATAGTTGGTGCCACTGTAGTTGTGTGAAAAGTGGTTTTAAATCTAATCTTGGCACTCTTAAGTGCTTTGAAGTCTAAAACCAATTACCTGATTTTTTAGGTCGAGCCTAGGCAGCACATGCACTGTCTGCAAGACTTGAAGTATTGACAATACACAGTGTAATCCCGCCAGCTGTTTGGCATTGGTAGTGCACCAATGCCAAACAGCTGGCGGGATTACACCCTATATCCTGGCTCATTTTTGGTTGGTGCTGGTGAAACGTCATTTCCGGTTTTAGCCCAGCAGCTCCGATCAACTGCAGTTTCATTACACTGTAGGTGTTGATGGGTTTTGCTTAGGGACTACTTATTTTTTACCACGGGGCCCACTCAAGGGTCACCATGCACATAGGTTTTATGTACATGGGCACTGTGCTTTGTTTCAGCACGGCACCCTTTTTTAAAAAAAATATTTTTATTAAGTAGCTTGCAGCAATAATACACATAGCCCCAGGAACTGAGACATACAATAAGCATATAATGATGTACGCAGTTTTTTACCTCATAAAAAACAAAACATAAAACAAACCCACAACAAAAAAATACCCACACCCTCCCCTCCCAGCACTTTAGGTGTTAATGTTTGAACCTCTAGCCTTTAATGTTAAAAAAAAACATCAGATACTTAAGTTGGAAGCCAAGGCTCTGCCAAACGAAGACACATTTATTAGGTGGTGAGCACTGGTTTTGGTTTCTGGAACAGGAAAATGCCTTCCTGCTCACATTCAACTTAACACAAAGCTACCCCTGAAAGCATATAATTATAAATGCTGTTTTTTAGGTCTCGCCTAGGCAGCGCATGCGCTGTCTCGTTGAGACATGCAGTAGATGCTTTACTATGTGAGTCAATGCCTCCGTTTTTCTATTTGTTATTGAGTGTGCCTTTCAAAATGTATTACTTGCTATTGGCTAATCGTGTTCGAAGTCCCTCCTTTTTTTGGGGTCCTTTTTTTTTGGAGGATCTCTTTTTTTAATGTGCCTTGCTTTTTTTTCAAATGCTTGTTGAAAGAGAAACTGGTACAGCGCGTTGGGGGTAAAGAGAAGCAACAAAGAGGATAATCTGGTTGTTTTGGAGGAGGGCTGACTGGCTCCTACTTCCTCTGCACAGACACACATCCAGGGGTGCAGCAACCATATCTTCCCCTCGCAGAGACACTCTCATTCCCTATGGCAGTGCGATGCCCAACCGGGTGCAGCCTCCGTGTCTTCCCCTCGCAGAGACGCTCTCATTCCCTATGGCAGTGCGATGCACATTGGGTCAATGTGGCCACCGCTCTCCCTCCATTACTGACCGGGCCCTGCCCAAAGCGTGGAGAGTCCACGCCCGGGAAAGCAGCGTGCCTCCTGACCGGGCTGGGGCGCCAACCGCCGCGTCCCTGCACAAGCAGTGCGAGCCGGGACCACTGTAAAAGTTAGCAATGTACCCTCGTAATTCTGATTCTGTACCTGCAAACATACATTATCACTTGAAAAAAGAATCAGTAACATATGTGCGACTGAAATGTAGACAGACTGTCCCTAGCGGATATTTGGGTTACGAAATTAGGACCCCCCTAAGGCTCCGCCGTCAGGAGATATAGTTTTGTTAATAGTAATTTAGAATGGGGTGGGAGGGGGCTCGTATGCTCCCCAGTTAGCGTTTTGCTTGGAATGCAGGATTTACACGGCTGGGTGCACAGAACATATGGGTCCTCCATTAAAACTAAGAATTGATTTACTAGCTGAAGCGGAGACTGGGTGACCACTGGCACACAGGTGAACCAGCAGGTAACCTTCCTGGGGGTCCTTATTGAATTGCCTCAAAATGAAAGTGCTCTTTAATGTGCAAGGTAGAGTGCCTCGTCGTGCAGCATTATTAAGTGCTGTGCATGCCCGGCTGAGGCACTCATGCAAAGTTGGAAGAATGGCCGGACTACTAGTGTACATTTTCAAATGCTTTTGTAACACCGGGTATTCTTGTAGCGTCAAGAACAGTTTTATTCACCATTCATCAGGGGATCATCCCCTGGGGATGGCTATATTAGCTGCAGCTAATGCTCAAAGGGGCACCACTGCAGAGGCAGGACAACGAATACTCTACGTGGTAAGTATTTTAAAATGTTTCTTGTTGAGCTAATGCTCAAATGTGCACCGCTATCTGGGCAGCCCGCTAAACCTCTGCAAAAACTGCATGTTAACTAAGGTGCTTTATGTTGCCGGTTAGCAACCCCCGAACTACTTTATCAAATGCGGTGAGTGCCCATCTAAAACCCATAGCCTAAGATCTAAATGGCAAGCCGATTTCTAGGTTACTAGGAGGCACTATAAAAGCTCCCCCACTACTTTCCCGTAAGTCGTTGAAGGACCGACTGTACTGTCGGCTCCGCAGCCTCCTGGAGGGCTTAGGTAACATTTAGAAATGTCAAGAAGGGGGCTGACAGCTGGTGGTTTCTCCCTTTAAACATATGATTGTTTTTGTGCAGGAAGGAATACCTTCCTGCACAAAAACAATAATAGATGGTATTTTCCTTTTTCGACGCATGCTGCAGAATGCAGCACACATAGAAAGAGGAAAAAATGAGGGGAAATAAAAGTATTTCTCGTAACTGCGGCACTCCTACACCTCCCCAGGAGAGGCATAGGATTCTGACGCATTCTTAGGTTTACCACACTTTGTAAATCTAGGAATGTGTCAGGTTCCATGAATATTGCGAGGGAGCACCGATAGCAACACCCATTGAATATGCTTTCCTCGCAAAGTAATGCGTGAAAGGGGCCTATATTTACAAGGCCATGAAAAGTCATGCAGGGTAATTATGGACAAGCCCTTTGCAAAGCTGGTACATCAAAAAAAAGAGAGACCCACAGGTGGCACAATGGGCTTGTAAATGAACAAATTTGACATGTTTGCAGTACTTTAAACACTTCAAAAAACTTATGATGTTTCCTCGTCTCTTTACTGTTTCCGCATCACCGTTTTTTCCAGTTTAATTTATGTTGTGTGATATTGGTTTTTGCATTATCCATTCCTTTTTGGCTGATAAAAAGTTTCAATGTCAGTAGTAAGCATCTTTCACATGAACAATTGTTTCATGACAGAAATAATCAATACATGTTATGTTCCTTTATTTGTTGCTATTTCTTCAAGCCCTTTCTTGCAGATGGTAATTGAAACCATTCCCTTAATGCTGGTGATGTGTATTATTATCACATTTTCAAACAGCATTATGCATGATGTTTGCTTCATTAGATGGTCCATCTGTTCCTGTCCACATCCATCCTATGGCCAGGCATGCTGTCCATTTGGCATCAAAAAAGCATGCGATAAACCGCCCCTACAGGATTCCATAGAAATTCTTTCAACCATAGAAGGGGAGCATCGCCACCTACTGTGGGAAGGAGGTACACTGCGCATTGCATTGCGTAAGTTGCAACGGGGATATACGAGGGAGGCCTGGCCATCCCGGATATTTGGAATTACTATAAAGTGGCCCAACTATTCAATATTAATGGTTGGTTGTTTGCACTTCACTCTGAACCCACCTACAGGGCGGACCGACGTGCAATGGGGATTGGAAGATATGCCTCACTCCTGCATAAAAAAAAAGTATGAAGTCGCTACTGATACATACGCAGACCGTGGTGCGGACATGGCACTCTGTCACAAAGGTGTTGGGTTGGGAATAACGACTGACACAGCGAACCCCGCCCTGAGCGAAGTGGGAGTCTTATCGGCATAGAAAGCCTCTGTAACGATGCCAAAACCTCCTGTTATTCTGGGCAAATCACTTAATCTCCCTGTGCCTAAAATGAATGTGTGTCCTCATGTAACGTAACTGGTGCTATGTAAAGAGCTCTGATACCCGACTCGGTTTGGGTCTAGTTCGCGCTATACAAAACTCTGCAAAAAATGTTTTTTTAACCTTTAGTGACATCCAGACTGAGTATCATATGGCAGAAGGGGAATGATTCCACTACCTACAATTAAAGCATGCCGTGCATTGTCATGTGTCCAAGGGTGATATTCTGCCTGAATATTCCCCCATGGAAGACTGGCTACTGGTAGATCCTATGACGGATAAGGCAATCTCCCTTACATACCGGAAAAAAAATAATGAACAATCTTCCGGATCCCTTAGGTCCACTGAGAGAGGCATGGAACACTGATTTGGGACTCCTGGAGGATGATGACTGGCAAGAGGCGATCCAGTGTCCCTGGGAGGTGGCAATACGCATGAGGTCCAGGTTAATCAAGATCTGAGTGCTGCATAGAGCGTATGCGCCTAGGACGCTCCAATATAAGCTGGGTAGATGCTATACAGGCCTGTGCATCAGGGGATGTGGGGAGATGGGCACTTCCTTTCATATTATCTCGGCATTAAACAATTCTGGTCTGAAATAAACAGAGTCATGTCTGAAGTATATATATACCTCCCTTGTAACTGTCAGAAAAGATCTTGCCTATTATTTGTTATTTGTAATGCTGGATTGTGCAGAAGTTTCAATAAAGATAAGTTAATAAAAATGCTTAACATAGGTATGGTTCAGTTAGCTCAACTAGACTGCACCAGGCTGTATTACCTAAAGACCTTGTGAAAAGGTTGAGATTGTGCAATGTTTTCCATTTTCTTCCAGAAAATCTTCAAAATTCAGCTTCCGCCACTGTATTCCTCTGTATGTGCAAAATATCTCCACCCAAGCAGAGGGGACGTGTTTTGAAACAAGGCTATTAAACTAAACCATATTAAAAAAATAAAAAGCATGTGATAACCTATTCCTCCGAGAACCTTAAGGAGTTGGAACAGATAATAAGGTGCTGGTAGCAGTTAAATGTACGATCCATTCTAGGGCATTTTTGCTCTGGCGATTGTCATAGACTTATTTTGATTGAGAAGAGAAGAGTAGGTCCTCAAAGGGAGTCACTGGGTGTTTGATTGCGTAAAAGCAAACACGTTTGAATTTCAAGAGTGTCTTTTGAATATACAATCTATGGTCGAACATGACTATGATATTATTCATTTGATTACTGACGTGTAGCTGGACATTCCCTCTTGGATACGTTTTTGGCTTATAAATTTAAATCAGTTATTCTAAGCACCTACACATTCAGCAGGAAACATATTGGATCTGATTTCCACCAATCAACATACTCTAAGAATAGAAGAATTAGTTGAATTGTCCTGGACAGACCATTGTTTAATACATTTTAGTTGGGATGAAAACATTTACACTGGACACGGCATACAAACATATATAGAAGCAGAATCAAAAAAAATTACCTGTATTTATGTCAAAATCTACAAAACACTCTACCTATCTTAACGAGTAACGTGGGTGTTGATGCACAGGACATTTTCTCATGGTTGGATAATTCCATGAGTAAATTAGCCTCTCCTGTACATCGGACGACTCATAGAAAAAGAAATACAGCTACCTGATTTTGTACACAGTAATGTCTTGAAAAGAAAAGATGGAGAAATATACAGAAATGGAAATGAAATTAAAGGGTAGAATGAAAAGTACATAAACAGTTGCTCTTAAATCATACAAGAACTTCTTCATCCTGGAGATTAATAACTCTTTTGAGATGCAAATATCTTTTTTCAGCCAAAGGCTTATAAAACAGAGGTTTAACCTTCATTAGAGCCTTGTATTAATTTGTCACACGTCTTTGATGGTAAAGTTAGGAATATGCAATCTGGTTTTGACTTGAAAAATCAAGAATATAAGGAGTGGTGTCTTCCATCAAAAATTATGTCAAAAAACATCACAACGTTATCCACTTTTAAGGAAGTCAGCTTATTGGAAACTAAAAAGGTGATTATAGACTTTAAGGCCAGATACCCAGTGGATCTATGTCCTCCAAAGAGTGTTGACTATATGGTCAATGTGCCGTTTAATAACTCCTTGACTACCATCACTCTGGAAACAGACCAAGATCAAACCCGTTAATGAAAAAAACCTTCTGGCAAACCTGCGGTATTAGCTAATATTAGGTCTATCTTCTTATTAACAGATTTTAATACAGTTTCACATGGTCATCAAATAGTTGTTTGTGATTGCCCCTGAGAACCAGCTCCTCCCACCAGCCCATAAATAAACAGGCATAGCTGGGGGAGAAGCTGGCTCCCATCGCAATGCCCCTCATTTGCTGATTAAATGTTTGATCAAACACAAACATATTGATATTCAAACAAAAGCTAATCATATTTAAGAGCATAACATCATGTTGGGGTAAAGTAATTTTGTTCTTTTTAAAATAAACTTCCACTGCACGAAGACCATCTTTATGGTTTATTCACGTGTACAAGAAGGACACATCCAAGTTAAAAAATAAAACCTTTGGTCCCATTCAAAACTTTTCATTTTAGATACACAATCACTGGTGTCTCTTATGTAGGACGGCAGTTCTTGGACCCACTCTTGAAGAAAGTAATCTACGTGTTTAGAAACATTTTCTAATAAGCTCGCTCTTGCAGATATGATCGGCCTGCCAGGGGGCTTGGAGACATTTTTGTGCACTTTCGGGTTGAGGTAGATGTTGGGGACAACAGGATGGTCATTCCTGATAAATTGATATTTGTCCATAGATATCAACCCTGCGCTCTTCCAAGCTACCAGTTTAGCATAAAACACGTTGGCAGTTTCCCTAAAGGCAGCTGAATTGCTAAGCCGATAGCAAGTTCTATCATTGAGCTGCGATAATGCTTCAGATATGTAGTCTTTCTTTGCCCATAGAACAACATCGCCCCCTTTATCGGAGTTTCTCACCATTACATTGCTGTTGTTTTGTAACTTGTTAATCAATTGATAGTATTGTCTGTTTTTGTTGGTCATTTTCTTCTTTGAGTTAGTAATTTTGAGGTTTAACAATTTAATTTCACTAGTCACGTTCTCACTGAAGATGTCAATACCATCCCTTATTAGTATAGGAGTGAACTTTGATTTCTTTTTAAAGGGGGTATTTCTACTTGTAATGTCTTTGTTGGTCAAGATATTCATAGTTCACATAGGAGACAAAGCTCCACATAAACATTTTCCTAATGTAGTTCAGTCAGAACTGTAAGGAAAGATTGCTCTGTTGATGTCATAGTTTGCATATGTTCATCTTTTCCTTGAGAGTTAAAAATAATGCTGTTGGTTTCATTTTTGGATTCTTTCATAGCATGAAATTTCTGGAGTTTTAATTTTCCCACAAATTTGTAAAGTAGTCAAAATTGGATTTGTTGCAAAAGGACAAAGCAAGAGCTACAATTTGTATTTCCCCTTTGCTGAGGACAGCGTCAGAGAGATTGATCACTGTGTTTTCATTTTCTTCCTGAATGTTTATTGGCGATTCCACCGGCCGCTCCTGCGTTTTTTGTTGTTGCCACGCACTGTTTGCTCGTTTTCTGGCTTTGCGCCTCTGCCGCAGCCTGCAGTTTCTCCTCGCCTGCAGGTTTTAACTGGAGTCTCGGTCGGAGGGTGGCTCTGCGTTCCTCTGCTCTGCTAAAAAATTCAGGGGCTTTTTAACAAGGGGGTTTATCTCCGCTTTTTTGGCTTTAAAAGCCAAGAAAGCGGAGATAAAATTATCTCCCTATTACCTAGATGTCGCTAACACCAGTTAGCGACAGCTAGTAGGAGATAGCGACCATCTTGGGCCCCGCTTTGCATGTCAGTGAAATTTATCACTAATGACATGCAAAGTTGGCGTGCCAAGATGTTAGCGACTGGAAACAGTCGCTAACATCGCTATCTCCTATTACTAACTTTTGGAGATATTCGCGCTAAGCGCGATTATCTCCAAAAGCTAACACCTGCCCCTGAGCAGTTCTTAGCCATGTTATCTAATGGTAGGTGGATAACATGGCTAAGAGCATTAGCTTGGTAATGCATGAATATCACTGACTTTTCAGCGATATTCATGCATTTCGGCCAATTTTTATCGCTTAGGAGATAAACCTTGATAATAGCAAGGTTCCTAAGCAATAAAAATCCCCGCAGCTCGGCGATAAAAATATTGCCGCTAAGCCAACATAGCGATAATTATCGCTAGTTGTTGGTAATATGGTAATATGCCCCTCAATTCTTCAACAGGCGAGGGTGTAACCCGAGACTTACCGGGCAATGCTTTACTTACATCCCCCTCTGTTTTGCTCTTGACTGCTGAGCTGAAATCTGAATAGGAAGAGTCAGCCACAAGTTGTCTATTGGCAGAAGTTCCCCGGTGCTTGCGTAATGGAAGCAGCATATTTTGAAGACTTCACTGCCTCATATTTGAGTGAAAAGGTGAAGATATGACTGCACTCGTAATCCACTCGATCCCGGTGGAATTTGAATGCTTTTCGTTCTTTGATTTTAGCCTCCTCTTTTCGCAAACGGACTGTCATTTCCTGTTTCCATTCCGGCATTGTAATTCAAACCTATCGATTTCAGCATACTTAACAAAAATGTCAACTAATCTTCTAGATGAGTCTAGATTGCATTTGGCCCATTCTTTCATCATTTGTGGATTTGGCTGCTCATAACTTGTAGCAGTTAATATGTGCAAACCTCTCGGAATTCTCCCCGCATCCAAGTAGTGTTGGAGTGATTTATGTTCCCACCATTTTCCTTGCTCTCCGTGCATCAAATTGTCCAGCGCTTTCATTTTGCTTTTCAAATCTTCATTAGCTTTAACGACATTAGCCCATGGTTGTTGTAACCGATTACTCGTAGGGGGTTCATTGTCGAACAATTTAGAGGCTGCAGCCTCTCGGTCTTTTAGCGTGTCAGCGGACATTATTGTTGATATAAGAATAATTAAGCGTATCCTGTGCCACCAGAAGTATTCAATAATCTCATCCCGTATATATATACACACATGAATAAACAATCCTGCTTCCATGGAAGAAGGCACATACACGAGGCTGTTTGGGATACAACACTCTCTATTTTCTTAAGTCACCCTCGATCCCAAGAGTATAAATAGCCCTTCCAATTAAACGCATGCATGGACAATACTAAAGCGTTTTTGAAATGCACAGATCTAAATCCATTATAGTATTTAAAAGTAATTCATCCTTGAACCTAGACGACTTGGCTGGTACATCATCTAATTGCACAGTCCAACCTATGAAATTATAGCCTAATGCTGAACCAGCCACGTAATATGTCTTTTGAACTACTGAGGCATCCAAACGTTTGATGTTTGATGTTTTGTGGTTTTTATATAGCGCTCTGTCACTCCAGGGAGCATCCTGGCGCTTTTATCTTCATTGCTGACCAGCAGTATGATGTTTCAGCTGTGTTTGGAACGTTTGAGTATAATCAGACCAAAGTTTTGCATTTGGATTCTGGGAGTCCGTATATCCAAGTTTTTAAAGATTTCTTGAAAGTCTGTTCTGAAGATATTAGACGAAGGTCTGTGGGGAGTGTGTTCCAGGCCTTGGCCCCAAGAACTGCCAATGATTTTCCTCCCTTGGTGGTGAGTTTAAACTTGGGGACAGTAATCAAATTGGCTGTGGCTGATCTAAGTTCTCTCAAGGGGTGATACCTGTGGAATCTGTCATTTAGGTATTTTGGGCCCCGTTTATGAAAACACCTAAATGTGATCACAATGATTTTAAATAAGATCCGCTTCTGAATAGGAAGCCAATGCAGCTTGTTCAGGGCAGCTGATGCTGATGATCTTCTGGGCAACCTCAGGACCAATCTCGCTGCCGCATTCTGGATAGTCTGTAGTTTATATAAGGTAGATTTTGTTACTCCAGCATACAGACTATTGCAGTAGTCAATTTTAGATGTTATTAAGGCAACTGCTACTGTTCGGCGGGCGGGCAATGGTAGATAGTCAAAAAATTTGCGTAGCCCTTTCATGATGTTAAAGCAGGCAGCTGCTATTTCTTTGGATTGTTGCTTGAAAGAAAGTAAATTGTCAAATTTTATGCCCAGATTTCGAGTGGCATTGATGGTATCTGGGGGAGCTTCCGCATCGGGTGGCCAACAGGTGAGTGGGGAAAATAAGTTATTTTTCCCAAAAGGTATGATCTCTGTCTTTGCAGAGTTGCATTTCAGATGGTTTTCGTGCATCCATTTAAAGGTTGCCGTCAGACACTCTTTTAGGTCTCGTTCTGCTTTAGCTATGTCTTTGTCCAGAATCAGGACCAATTGGGTGTCGTCGGCGTATGCCACCGTATTCACATTGAAGGATGTGATAAGACTGATCAGAGGAGCCATATACAAATTAAATAAGGTAGGGCTCAGACTGGAGCCCTGCGGTACCCCTGAGCCAATCTCCTTCTCCTTTGAGTAGATTTGTCCTAACTTGACGATTTGTTTTCTGTTTAACAAAAATGTGTAAACCAGTTCAACACGGTGCCCCCTATACCTGCCTCTACTAGGCGATGTAATAGTATGGTATGGGACACCGTGTCGAATGCTGCCGACAGGTCAAGGAGGACGAGAACAGCCCTGCCCCCCTGGTCTAGTGCAGTTTTTATGGTTTCAGTTGTAAATAACAGAGCTGATTCAGTAGAATGTTTAGCTCTGAAACCAGCCTGGTTTGGATGTAGAATGTTATTTGTTTCCAGGAACGTTGTTAGCTGTCTGTTGACCAGGGTTTCAGTGCATTTGCACAATGCAGGGAGTTGGGAGATCGGTCGTAGATTAGTTAGGACAGAAGGGTCATGTAAGGTCTTTTTTTGTAATGGCTTTACAATGGCTGTTTTCCACGCATTGGGGACTTCTCCAAATTGAAGTGAGGCATTGATGATGTCATTTATCATGGGGCTTACGTCCTCTTTAATAGCCTGGATTAGTGAGGGAGGGCAGGGGTCAAGTGGCGATCCAGATTTGATTTTTGATAGAACTTTCAAAGTGTCTGCTTTCTCAATCGGGTCAAAAGTATTCCATGTAGCTATTATCCCATGATTACTTTCTTGCGGATTATGTTCTTTGTTATCCATAATTGCAGGGAAATTTTTGGTGATATTTACAATTTTTTGTTCAAAGTAATCTGCAATGTCATTACAGAAACTTTGTGATGGTGGTATCTCGTGAGATAGTATTTTTGGGTTTCTGAAACTTGTGACTATACGAAAAATTTCTTTTTGGTCATTCTGTGAAGTTTCTATTTTGTTGGTAAAATAGGTAGTTTTAGTTTTTTTTATAAGTGCGTGGTAGTTCTGCCTAGCAGTTTTAAAGTTGACCTGATCTTCCCCGTCATATTTTTTGCGCCATTTGCGTTCGAGTCTACGAACTGTGCGTTGTGTGTCTTTTAGTTCTTCTGTGAACCAGGGAGCAGATGTTTTTCCCTGTTTGGATGTGGATTTTTTATTGTTTCTTCCTGACGTTAATTTCTCACCTATGGTTCTCATCCATTTGTCATAATTCAGATTGTCAATGGTAACATTTCCTACTGTCTCTGGTTTATTTTCTTTGACCCAGTCTTGTAGGTTCGGGTGTTCAATGATTTTCGTCCAGCAAGGAGTTGGCTTCTCCTCTCTGAATTTGTCTGTGCATATACAATTAAAACACTTAGAATATCACTGTTAGGCCTGACATCATTGGCCTGAGTCTCTCCTCCATTTTATTCTGTTCGCCTCCTCTGTTTACGATGTTTTTGCTGGTATATTGCTTTGGGCACTATGCCACTGCTGATCAGTTCCACAGTGCAAGTGCTCCCTATGTGAAATTACTGTATTGATTGAATTCCATGTTTGGCTTATTTGGTTTACTGTCAGTTCCTAGTCTAGTGCACCAGGAGTGTTAGGGCTCGTAAATACAAATGCTGCTCATGGGCTTGCAGCACATGTTGTGCCACCCACAAGAGCGGCCTAGTAAAAGTATGTCTAAAGGTCTGCCATTGCTAGACCTACGTGCAGTCTGGTACTGTCACGCAGACTGCGCAAGTACACCTACTTGCCAGTCCCTAAACCTTCCCTTAACTTCATGTTAGTCACCCCTATGGTAGGCCTGAGGGCAGGGTGCATTGTAAGCATAAGGTAGGACAAGCCTGACCAGGTTGGCCTGTCCTAATAGTGAATTACAGCCATATTCGTTTTTCACTTTTGTAAGGTTACCTGCTCTCCATAAGTTAGAATGGGCTGCCAAGGTTATTAAACGCTATAATCCTAGCTGGCTCGGAAAGCATGGTACAATGTCGAGTTTGGTATCTCTGAACTCAGTGTTTAATAACGCATCCGTTTGTGTGGATGGTTTTTGGACTCTGGGTTTGAAAATAGCACTTTTAGAAAGTGGCTATTTTCTTGTCTAACTATTACCGGTTTCTGCTAGTTTGGTGTGTGTGTGACAAGAGCTGGGTGGCCCCAGAGGTCTGAATGAGTCAGTGTGGGGTGAGTGAGGCATTTACATTGAGAGTAGGGGAAGAGTAGCTCCTGATAGCCTGCCCTGCCTGACACAATGCTGGCTCGACCTCCTGCCAGGCGACTGATGGCTCTGCTCCTGCCAGTGACAATGCTGGCTCCACCTCCTGCTGGGCGTCTGAGGACCCTGCCCTGCACAGTGAATAGGCCAGGTGCCTCTGCCTGGCTACACCCACAACAAACCCAGGATGAGGGGAATTCCCCTGCATGGACAAAGGGATCAAAGCCAAAAAGGGGTATAAGAGAAGGCCCCCTGAACTAAGAATTTAGATCACTTCTGACAAGGAAACCTGAACCAAGGACAAGAATCCTGCTGTTCCAAGGATGTGCCTACCCCTTCTGCCAGTGTGCTGTTTGCTGGTAGGAATCCTGCAGTCACTTCTTTACTTTTGTCAAGGAACCAGGAGAGAGGAACTGTGTGTTTACTCCCAATCTTTGCTAAAGGAAATCTCCAAGGGTTGGAAGAGTGCCAGCCTCCTGTTGAAGTCACAGGGTCAAAAGACTTCATTTATTTGCTAAAAGTGCTTGTTGCTGGAACCTGAAAGTCCAGCACCTCTGAAGAATCCAGCAATCTCGACGCCGACGGACGCTACCGAATCCAGCTCGACATCGTGAGTAACGGCTCCAGTGTCCCGCTTCCTCGACGCCGGCCGCCGGGCCCGATGGATGCTAGTAGCGACGCCAGTGAGTAGCAAGTTCGGCTCCAGCTCCACGTGACCCCGTGTCGGCGCCGCCGCGGATCGCATCGACCCCGAGCCCTCTCGACGCCGTGAGAGCTGCTCACTCTTGCAACATCATCATCGACATCGACGCCGTATCCTGCTTCACCTCCTGAGCGCTGCTCCTGCCTGACATCTGTCAACGCCGCTGCAGATCGCCGCGACTCCGAGGCCCGATCGACGCCGAAGAAGCGACGCCGGACATCTCGACGCCGCTGATCATCGTGTGCTTCGCTTTTCCAAGGTACTGTGTTGTGGGGGTCTGTTTCAACTCCGGGCTCGACGTAGCGCTCCTCGCGGTCGACGACGAACCTTTGGATTAACTTTGCCTCGACGTCGTGTGACTCCTGTGGGGGTTACATTGTTGCCAAGAACTGTGATTTAAAGAAGAAGAGTTGCTTTTGTTACTTAAGACTTTGTGCTAAGAAGAAACTACACTTGAACTATTATTTTTCCTTCCAAGAGTATTTATAAGATTTTGGTATATTTTTGTTGTTATTTGGTGTTGTGCTAAGCCTTATATAAACATCCTTATTTTTATAATACTACTGTCTAGTGTCCATTTGTAGTATGTTCACTTTATTACTGTATGTGGTCATAAATGCTTAACGCACTGCCTCTGAGATAAGCCTGTCTGTTTTGCCAAGCTACCAAGGGGGTGAGCAGGGGTTATCTAAGTGTATGATCCCCTTGCCCTGACTATAGGAGGTGAGTCCCTATTTGTCGGAAGTGTATACCTCTGCCAACTAGAGACAGCCAAGTCTAACAATCACCTACCTAAATAGGAACTTCTTAAACAGTAATAGTGCGCCTCCAATAACCCAATACCATTACCCACCCCTACACTCTAAGAACACCTTTACCACCTAATTCCTACCCACCTTTAAGCCTTAAAAACACCCTTACCACCTGATACCCTTATCCACCCCTAAACCATAAAAAGACCCTTACCTCCAATTTTCCTTACCCGCCCCTAAACCCTAAAAACACCTTACCATCCAATACCCTTACCCACCCTAAACCCTAAAAACACCCTTCCCTCCCAATGCCCTTACCTGCTCTTAAACCCTAAAACACACATATGGCCGAGATACCCGCCACCCCCTCTCAACACAATCCCCAAGAATTGGGAAACCGGAAACAGTTCTTGAACTTTTGGAAGGCGGGAAGGGAGTCACCCTTCCCGGCCGTATTTATTAAAATATGAAACAAAAGAAAATATTAAAATAACAGTTTCATATAATGTACAATTTCATTTCCACATTACGATGTTGGCTAACCTTAACAGATCTCTAATAAAAAGGTTCTCCTAGCCGATCTAACATCCTACAAAACATTTGACTTGAAATTGTACATCCTAACGTTAAGGGCCAACGGCAAGGTCGTAACCGGTGTCAGATCCCTAAACCAGAAATACCCCCCTCACTTGTGAGAGGGGCGACCGCACCGGGACGTACCTCAAGTGCATCTACCAATTTCCCTTTGTACTTGACGGGGGCCCCAATAAACTCGACGCCATTTAACGGTCGTTCGAGGGCTCGTGTGAGGTGTCTAAAAGGTAGCGTAAACCCCCTCCCGCACCCCACACAACTTACCCATCTGCCGTCGCAGATGTCCTGGCCCCGGGAAATTCCCCAGGAGGGGCCGTAGCCCCTCCTATCCAGGAAGGGGCCTTGACCACCTTTCCTTTCCTTCCCGCGGCCTCTCCTTAGACAGGACCGCCTCCCCATTGAGGGGCCAATTGGCCACCTCCCCCGCGCGCTCCCATCCGTAATGGGTGACGCCCCCTCATAGGGATCTTCCAATTACTGCTCACCGATCATGACCTTACCGCCACAGGCCGGATAGTTGACCGGCTATCCGGACCTCCCACAACACTCCTACCTAAAGGTCATGCTGTAAACTCCTTAACCATGCTATGAAGTCTCCTATGAGTAATTCGTTCCCCACCCGGGACAAATGAACCCCGTCCCCCAGATACATACTGTCCCCTTTAATACAACCATGCGAAACAGAATGCAGTGTACTTGAACAAAACAATCTACTCATTTTATTATTAATTTTCCTTACTGAATGATTCAGCGCAGAAACATAAATAGCCCCCCGCCACACTTTCCGTGGGATCATATGGGACCATGCAATTGTGCACCCTGGAACTCTTCTCGCCAACCAACTTACCGTGGAAAGCATCGCCTCAAGAAGAAGTCGTCTACCAGTGGTCACCAAATCATTGCCCCCAAGATGTACTATGACTACAGACGGCGGTGACCTTGTCCGCCCTAACAAACCCTCGAAAAATTAGCGAAACTGGTCAATACAGAGCCCACCCCTTCCGTAGAAGGACACACTGTACCCGTATTCCCCAGCCACGTGAATCATGTCACCTGCTTTGAATACGTCCGCGGCACGCCTCACGTATGAGTGGCCCACGACCCACACCTCCTTTTTCACAGCCGGCAATGACTGACCGCTGGCCCCCTGGTGTCGGGTCGACTGGACAGTCCGCCCCGCCTCGTAGGCTTGCGCAACTGAAAACCAAACAAAAACAAGAAGCGTGAGTACATCATAACAGCTTCACAACATGTGCAACCGCACATACCTCTTATAACAGTTCGAGGACCAACGCCCCACACGTTTTACTTGTTCAACGTTCAGACCCCTGGCTGTCGCTTCTGTGGCAGCCCCTATCCGAAAGGAATGGGTCCCAAAGTCGCCGGGGTTCAAGCCCGCGGCAGAAATCGACATCGCAAGCACCCGCTGAAACTGAAACCTCGTCAGTGGGGTGGCGTCAGCATGTCTTAACAAGGTCCCCCCCCATGCTGCCACCCTCTGTGCTAAATATTCCTCTACGCACCCCACAGGGCACATGGCAGACCCGGGGATCCTCTGGATGATTACGCAGTCCCCGATCGCATCCTGATCGGATTTGGACCTGACAAACGAGACCGTCACTGTCTCCTCCCTGACCTGAATGTGTTCCCGGCACAGTCCCCCCATCGTATCCTGCTTGTTCCTTGCCACTAATTCGCTTACCCACATAGCCCCATGGAATGCTAATGCAAATGCGGCTCGGAACAACACCGCTTCGTACTGGGACGAACATGTTACCGGTAGCACGGATAATAACAGGGCCAACCTATCCAGACCTATCGGGTGCCTATCGTCTACTCTGCGACCCTCAAGGCGTTGCCACCCGCGTAGCGCTTTTTGCACAACGAAAGACGCTGTCGGGTCCTGGATCCCATGAGCCCTTGCCATGAAGGAAATGGCGGCCCGATGCCTCTGGGCCGTAGCTACTGACTTGCCTGCGTGACGTAAAGAGAGCAGGAATCTTACTACACATTCTTCCAGACCCCAAAACTCCCTCCCGGCAATACCCAAAAAGGCCCAATAGGAACAGAACGCCCCTTCATATGCCTTCCTCGTCCGGGGTGCTAAACTCTCTCCCACGAGGTCTTGTAGTTCGGGGCACCGAGAGACCAGAGAGCTTCGGGAAAGGGTGCCGCCACCGGGTCCGCTGTGGGCAGAAAACCCCAGAAGGCCTGCATACGGAAACGAGAGAGCGCATCAGCCGCTTGGTTCATTACCCCCGGCACGTGTCGCGCCCTAAACAGTACATTCAGTTGCATGCACAGCAACACAATTTCTTTGAGCAGCCTCAGAATCAATTTGCAACGTGCTGCCTGACTATTGATACACTCAACCACGGTCATGTTATCCGACCAGAACACCACAGAGTGATCCCTAAACCTTTCTGGCCATGTTTTCAAGGCTACCAGAATAGGGAATAGTTCGAGAAAAGCGATGTTACTCGTCAACCCGCACTCATGCCACCATGACGGCCATCTTTGAGCCGACCATTGTGTACCCAATATGGCGCCAAAACCCACGCTCCCCGCCAAGTCTGTCCACAGCCCCAGCTCCTCGGAAGACACTGCCGGTTTATTCCAGACAATTCGACCATTGAAATCCGCCAGGAATGCAATCCAAATGCGCATGTCCTGGCGAACCTCTGCCGAGAGTCTCGTACGGTGATGTCCTTCCCTCAAGCCGACCATGGACTGTGCAATCGAGCGGGAAAAGGGGCGTGCCATCGGCATTACTCTTAGGGCAAAATTCAACTGACCAACCACCTGTTGCAATTGATGCAAGTTCACTTTCGTTGCACGAATACATGTCTCAAGGGATAACCTGAATTTTAACACTTTTTCTTTAGGTAAACGAAAACAACCCTCCACCGAGTCGAGCTCGATCCCCAGAAACTCAATCAAGGTCGAGGGACCCACCGTCTTACCTGGCGCCAATGGCACACCGAATTGATTCATTAGGACACAAAATTCATATAAGGCCTGTCCACACTCAGAATCCCCGGCTGCCCCCAAGAACAAAAAGTCATCGAGGTAGTGCATAACATGTTGAAAACCTGTCTTTCTTGTGAAAACCCACTGCAGAAAACAACTGAATTTCTCGAAATAAGCACATGAAATCGAGCATCCCATTGGCATACATTTATCCATGTAAAAGTGACCCTGAAACTGAAAACCAAGGAGACGCTGATCGTCTGGGTGTACCGGGAGCAACCGGAATGCTGACTCGATGTCCGATTTGGCCATCAGCGTCCCGGGCCCCAGGCGATTCAACATGGCTACGGCCTCATCGAAAGATGCGTACCGCACCGAACATACTTCCGGGTCTATCGCATCATTCACGGAAAGACCATGTGGGGCTGACAAATTGTGTATCAGCCGAAACTCACCCGGGTCCTTCTTGGGAACCACCCCTAGAGGAGAACACACGAAATTAGGAACTGGTGGCAAATCGAATGGACCGGCGACACGACCTCGAGCCACCTCTTTCCCAATCTTTACCTGCACCACTGCCGTGTGCTGTAAGACCGACAATTGATTCTTACAGTCCGGTACCCCCTGAAAATCCCCCACTGGGATGCGGAAACCATATGAAAACCCGTTCCGTAACACCCCAGCGGAGGCATGATCTGGGTATTCGCTGAGCCAAGGAATCATCGCCATGGTATCAATCGGAGTCGGTAAAGGCGCCCCTCGGACTATATTAGACCTGTTTGGCGCCTCCCTTACCACCGTTATCACCCGTTTTGGCTCTGCACATGGACTCAGGATGGGATGGCTGCCCGCACCCCCCACACTCATGTCTAAATTTGCATGACCCCTGGGGCCTGGTACATTTGCCCCTGTTAAAATTCCAACAGATCCCCCTTTTACCTGTGTTGCCATTCGGCTTCGTGTGGAACTCGTTACCTGTACCCGTCCGAAAGGGCGTCCCAGAGTTTTGGCGGGAGGATTCCCCCCCGTTACTCCCCACTAATGGTACCTTCAACATCCCTGTACTCTCCATTTTTTGCCAAGACACAGAGTCGTAACAATCCCAAGACAACAACGGGTTGTGTTCTTTAGCTTTTCTAAACAGATTATCATAGCAGAACCACTGATTGCCCCCATATGCCACAGAATACTCCATAATACGTGACTGATAAATGGGTAACTCGGTCAACAACTCAGGTCTGCGCTCCCCCATGATGGAAGTAAAAATTCCCCATGCTCTGCCCCAAGTACCAATGGTCTCGTCCACCTTAAAGGCGGCCATTTTTGCGCGCCAAACACTCGGATGCATGAGCTCCTTTTGACTCCTTACATGCTCGATCTCGTAATGGTCGGTAAGCAATGAAAACATGTTAACATATTTATCCGCCCAAATCAATTCCTTGACTTCTAGTGGAACGTGCTGGGCAATCTTCTCCTTTCGAGAAGGTGCAGAGTCCCCCCCCGCAATCGGCAATGGCTGCTTACCTGAAGTAGACCCCCCGCTTGTCGCAGAACTTGGGCCCACTGTACTCCCCACCGCTGGGACCTGCGGGGGGACAGGAGATGGAGTCCTCACAGCCTCCCTAGATTCCCGCAGTTGCCTCATCACTGCCCGGGCGTCATCAGCCGTGGCGCCCTCGCTATCGTTTCCCAACCACGCTGCCAATTGCGCCGCTAACTCGGGGGGCATATCCTCCCTGTTCGCAGGGGTGACTACCACAGGGATTGGATTCCCCTCCTTTGGCGCCGGGGTTGACTCCTCTCGTGGCGCTTCGGGAACCGGGGTCTCCCCCCCAAGTGCTCCCCTTCTGGGCCTCTTGCTCTTTCCACCGGGGATTGTTCCCTGTAAAGGCCGTTTCGGTCCTCCCTCCCCGTCCTTAGCCTCCACCTTTCTCTTCAGATCGGCTATCTCCTTCATGAGTATGCGGAGCATCTCCTCGGTACCGACCCGCTTTCCGACTTTCTTGGGCATTCTCAGACGGGATATCTATAAAACAAAAAGAGAGATTACAACGCTCAAAATTGCTCTTCGTTCCGTCTCGAGCTCACGTGCAGCGGGGAGGTGCAGCTTCAGAGCACAGGAACAAGAGGATGCTTTCTTGGCTTCCGCTTCCTTTTATCCGTCTTCAGGGTGGGCGTGAACCCGCCCCCGCCTGCCTCCGAGGGCGTGGCCGGCCGCGTTGGTGTCTAGGCCAGCCCACTCTAGGGCGGGAAAAAGGCGCGCCCCGGCTACGCCGCTTTGGGCATACCAGCCGAGACCCGCCTCCCGCCCAAGATGGCTTCCCGGGGGGATCGTGGTACTCCACCATACGTTCGGGGGGACCGATTGGTCGCCCCTTTCCATAATGTAGTGTAGTTCCTATATTCCCAATAGGCTCTGCGCATTGGAATAATATATCCTATAGATTTGACGTAGGACCTATGTCGACTAGGTCTCTATCGAATATATCAGACTTAATTGTGAGTGCCAGCTAGCTCAGAGGTCACTAGAAACGTTCTTGAATACACAAGAAGGGATTAGTTTCTGACAACCGCATAAACATGACAACATTGTTTCCCCAAGAATAAAACTGATCTTCAGAGTCGTGGAAACAATAGATAGATATTTCACTCAGTCAATTGTGCATGCTTCGTTTCACCAGAGGTGCAGAGAAATAGAGAGACGGGCGTTTTCAATAAAAGTATTTATTGAACAGTCTTCTTTCTCATGCAAAAGAAATTAACTGCTACAATCGTAATACTGGCTGTAAAGTATAATGCGTACAACAAGAAGAGTATTATGAAATAATACTGTAAAAGCATGGTATGGTTTCTAAGCCATAAAATACATACCTAAATAACAAAGACTAAAAGTACTCAACTGTTGCTTCTAAAATACGCCTACCCCGATGTACCTAACCTAAGTCTAGTACGAGGAAAGAAGTAAGGGAGGTGTAGCATAGGTTTAGTTTATTTGACAAGAATCTATCCAAGATTTCTCTTAGGGTCTAATCAGCTCCGTACCTTGGTTTAGAATGAAGGAGGTCTGGTATTCCTGTCTCCGGACTCATTTTCCCAACACCCCGCAAGGGGAGCTGAGAAACACTGAAGCTGGATTCTCAGCGAGAGAAAGGCAGCCTCTCTGTCAGTGCGTCAGCTGGAGGGTCGGCTGCCTTCGGCACTTGCTGTAGCGAGATGCGTCGGGCAAGTAGATAGTTGAACTGCTCCAAACCACTGTGTGTTTGCTAGGGCAAGTGTAGGCATATTTAAGCCTTGAAGGTGCCTGGATTGACGTAAGGTCGGGCATAATAACGTCACCAAAGAATGGTAGTTCTTTGAAAACGCCATGATTTCTAGGACAAATCAATATTCAAGAAAGGGATGTCCCTGACTGCTGAAGCAGAGTTTTTCAAGAAATCGTTGTGGCTTTTTGGAACTAGTGGAATTAGCCATGCCTGTATGAGGACTGCATGGGCTATGTCTAAATATGGGTATGATTCCTATGCCTATATAAGGGGAATGTGAATTATACCTATATAAAGGCATGAATCAGGAAAATTACACTAGGGTCCTAAAACGCTATACAACAATACCACCTTGAACTACTACCTACCCCATAATTCTGAAAACACCTTTACCATCCACAACCCTTACTCTCACCGCAAAAACTTAAAAATACCCTTACAACTCAATACCTAAACCCTAAAAGCACCATTACCACATGCATTGTGAAGGCATTTACGTGGTAAGCCTTGCATGGTAAAGGCTTGGTGTGGTAAATGATGCATTGTAAACGCTATTTCCCCGTATGTACTTGTGCTTGCTGCTCCTCAATCTTTGTATATGTATTATCAACAAAAAGAACATTCCATATCTGTGGAATCACAACATGGACACTAGGAAAACTAAAGTGTAGATCCATAACCCCTGCTCATAGTTTATCTTTCTATATTCCGGTTGCTTTGGCGGTTCTTTTCATTGCCACTGCATTTACCTGAAACCACTGCATGGCATATTTCATCTGATATATTCCCCAAGATTGCACTCCTCCAGAAATCATCACCGCCAAATAATGCTGAGTTAATGGTAGTGTGTATACTTATGTTTGCATGTGAAATCTTTTATTGTTTGTCTTGAAACCGTCCCATTTAATACACCTAATGGATACACAACGTTAATTGCACCAGTTGCAAAACTACCAGTCATGCACGAATAAGTAGAATCCAGGTTGAGTAAGTTGCTGGTCACCTTCCTAACTTCATAAAGCGCGATGTTATTGACTAATCCCCCTGCCTCTGGATTGTATCTGCTTCTAAAGGCTGCACCACTCACACCCACACAACATAAATCAATTCAATATTTCTCCAAGATTGGTGTCTGTTCACTGCTCAGATCCTCATTTTCATAGTATTAAGAGTTTGTTTGTCAAACCTACTATTATCTACCTATTGTCGTGCTTTATTTTAAACACGTGTGTCCCTTGAGCCTTTTCCAAACATTCTGGAGGAATAAGATATGCTCACAGCATGGATTTTTAAATCGACAATATTTCTCTTAAAACAAAATATCCTTTGGATCTGAAAGGCATTCCTTGCGGCTTATAGCAAACTTTATACGAGTCACGAACCCACACAGTATTTATGCATGGTTTTTTTCCCACCTCTCATAGGGATAACATAAAGATTTTTCTGAACCAGGGCCCCATCATAAACGTGCGTGGTGGGACAGTGCAGAGCTGCAAACCTGTTTTAATATATTGAGCATTCTAAAACGCATACACATAAACTGGCATTCTCCAGGTAGGGCACGACCTACAGAAGCAGGGCTTGAAAACAAGGAGCAATAAACACTGCTCTTCGCTTCTGAGCTATGCCTTCTCCAACCATTTTAAGAATGCAATTGGATCTCTTCTCATTTGTGTAAGATGTTATCAATGGACAAGTACATTACGGACTGTGATAATATATTTTTGGGTTAGGATGCACGTTTTAGTGAAGTGAATTTTAAACACACCTATAAAGCTGTATGTAGTATTTAATTTGTACCGGGGGTGGCTTGTGGGCACCACCTCACTCATATCTGACCACCGGTGCTCGTTATGCCGGCAAAATACAAAGTGAGATAGAAACGCAAGCATTTGCTATGCAATTGGTCTTGCATTTGCGAGAGTTAGAGATACTGGATTTGTAAATGAAAATGCTTTTTACTTATGTGTTTTGAAGTGGAGTGGATGTATGTATGTGGTGTGTACTGGAATGGTGTGTTCACGTTAACGCTGCGTTTTTTTCGGCACAATATAATTCAGTAAATGTATTGAAATATCCGTATGGTGTGTGTTTGCTTTTAAAAACGAGACCACCGTTTTGCTCCTTAACCATGTGTAAGAAACTTCACAGTATTTCTGCAGAAGCCTAAATTAGGATTACATGTATACTTGCATCAGTTTCCTGCATGCCACAGATCAAGCAGTGCCATCACCCTGCGGTATATATGTATGGATATATTTTTTAATCGACGTTTTGAAATGCACGGGTGTCTTTTTGAAAGTGTCACATGGCGACTTAGTTCAGCTACTAGTATGCTCTTTGAGACCGAAGTAGAGCTCTCCCCTTCCATAAGAAGGTCTACCCTGCACCTTGAAAAACAGGGAGATATCTAGTATATATTGCCCTGTTTTGGCAGCCGTTTCAGTTCGTATAAAATGGAACAGTAGACCCCTGATTCAAGATTGCAGCCCTAATTTGCCTTCCAGTGACCAGGCTGGGTTATGATTCCCAAGAAGGTTAGCAAAGGAAAAGAGCTAGAAACTGTCTGAGGGTTAAGCTGCAAACGGAAAGGAGGGGGGTGGGAGAGAAAGTCAACGCTCACCTGTGGTAAAAGACAAAAGACAGTACCGGATAACTCTTAAAGGAATCAAACTGCCTTTAAGTGTCAGTCTTAATACCACACCTTTCTACACAAGTATTAAGGATTAGAATGCAGCTGAAGAGTGTACACATTCATGAGCAATGACTTTGTTGTATGTTAGGCAATTTGTAATGAAGTGGTTAGTGTTAAATGCACTCATACGCTCCAAAAACACAAAAAGAGATATAACAATTGCAATATGAAACAATTTTAGTTAGCACAGCTTTTGAAATAGACCTCTTTCAATGGACAAGCGAGTCACGCCCTTGGCTGTTCGGAGGGAGTTTAACGCTGCATTAGACACTGTGAACATGATCAAAGACCCTCTGTACTAAACGCTTCTGGTTAACAGTTCATACATGACAAGTTCTCATAATATTTTATCGAGTTGCCCAACTCAGCCCCTAATCCAGAACCCTCCCTAATTCACAAGCAGCATGTAAGGATCAGGTGAGGGGCATGCGACGGGTTCACAGCACTCGCTTTGTGTTTATGAGGCTCCGAGTGCTGCTAATGCCTCCATATCCACTGGGTGGGAGACGGGGGAGTGGGGACTGACAACCGGAGTCTGAAAAGAACCTCGACACAGAGGGTGGGTACCAATGGAAATCCAAGTTGAGTAGGCTTTTCAATACCAGGCACTTGCAGGGCCGGCTTTAGAGCTAACGGCGCCCACTGCGACAATGTTAGTTGAGGCCCCCAATGACCACCTCTACCACGGATTCACTCACTGCCACCCTTTAATAGTGATCAAGTATCCATCCCCACTCTCTCTCAGATACATTGAATTTGTTATATAGCACCACTCATACCAGTAATGGCTCTGCCAGACTGTGATTGCTGCCTGTACTGTAGTTTGTTCTTTCACCAGACTCTCTCGTGTGACTACCGTTGCTTCTCTCCCTGTGTGGCTAACTTTGATTCTCTCCCTGTGTGCCTAAACTTTTGCCTTCTTCTGTGCCTGGTCTCTCCCTCGCTCCCCCCACCATCCCTTACCCGCTTTCCTGCCGCTGCTTCCCTGTGGCCCGCCCCCCCTCCGCACTCCCATTTGCCATTCGCCATCCCGCTCCCGCCTCCCAGCTACTCCTCCCCCACCTCCCCTCATATGGAGGCTGCGCCGCTTGCGTGCCAAAGGTGCGCCTAAGGCAAGCCCATCTGCACCTGTACGCGCCTGGACCGCTCCCAGCATCAGAGCCCTCGGTCCCCGCTACCACCAAAACGCCCGTCACCGCTACGATGTCAGCACCCTCCATGCACTTAACGCCGGACGATCACACACCTGCAGCCTGGCCGCCCTGAAGCGCACCCAAGGACCCTTCTCCTGCCGGCACTGCAACTTCACAAGCATCCCGTCTGCCAACCCTCCTACCAAAGAACCCAACCACCTCTGATGCATCCTTCTCTACACCCACTCCGCCTGCAAACACGCCGTTGAACTCTGGGACCTACTCGACACCAATACCCCAGGCGTCGCCTTAACCATCCCTGAAAGCTACAAGATCACCCGCAAGGACCGCACCAACGGAGTAGGAGGAGGATTTGCCATCATCCACAGGAACACTCTTGAAATCTCGACCAACACCAATGACATGCTCAGCACTGCTGAACACCTGCACTTTCAGATACATACCGCCCCCAACATCAACCTTAGAGGAACCCTCATCTACAGACTCCCCGGACCCCACCACGGTTCAGCGACTCCATCGCTGACTTCGTCAGCACACATGCCCTCACCCCCACGGACTACATCATCCTCGGGGACTTAAACTTCCACCTCCAGAACAACAACGACCCCAATGCCCCAACCTCGGACTCAGACAACTCATCACAACACCCACCTACTCTGCCGGCCACACCCTTGACCTCATCTTCTCAGCAAGCTCCCACGTCTTCTTCAACCACACCACCTAACTCCACTGGACCGACCACAGTTGCATCCACTTCACCTTTCAGAAACCCACCACACAACACCGCACCCAGCAGATGCCTCGCCTCTGCTGGAGCAAAGTTACTGAAGACCAGCTAACTACCACCACCACCCTCGCCAGAAGCCCATCCGCAGACCCGACTGACCCTGACGCCGCAGCCCACAACCTCAGACAGTGGATCGACGACTGCGCCAACACCCTTGCCCCGCTGAAGAAACCCCCCAACAGCCACACCAGAAAGAAAGCGAGCTGGTTCTCCGAAGACCTCCAGGCCTCCAAGCAAACCTGCTGAAAGCTAGAGAGGAACTGGATCTTTGAACGAACACCGGAATGCTATGCAGCCCACAAGAACGCCACCAGCAGACACCACCACCTCATCAAATATGCCAAAAGAGCCTCCTTCAAAGACCGCCTAGACAATAACGCACACAACAGCAAAGAACTCTTTAACATTGTGAAGGAAACTCTCCAACACCAATGACATCCTACCTTCGCAAAACCTGTGCGACTCGCTGGCCACCTTCTTCCACCGCAAGATCGCAGACATCCATGACAGCTTCAACACCACAACAGCCCCGTCAACCACCTAGACCTCCACCACCAGCACCAACTGCCTGAACTCCTGGACCAACATCAATGACGATGACACCATCAAGATCATGAACTCGGTCCACTCCGGATCCCCGTCAGACCCATGCCCACAGAACATCTTGAACAAAGCCAGCACCACCATCGCACCCCATCTCCAGAAAGCCATCAACATCTCCTTTGAGACACCAACCTTCCCGGAGAGCTGGAAGCAAGTAGAGATCAACGCCTTTCTCAAAAAACCCAAGGCGGACCTCAAGGACCTCAAGAACTTCCGACCCATCTCCCTGCTCCTCTTCCCGGCGAAGGTCACAGAGAAGGCTGTCAACAAAGAACTGACCAGATTCTTCAAGGAGAACAGCATCCTGGACCCATCCCAGTCCAGATTCTGCGGCGACCACAGCCACCAACGACATCAGGACCCTGCTAGACAATGGAGAAACCGCGGCCCTCATCCTCCTGGACCTGTCAGCCGCCTTCGACATGGTCTGCCAGTACACAGTACAAACACGCCTCCATGACGCCAGGATTCAAGAGAAGGCCCTGGACTGGACCACCTCCTTCCTCTCCAGCAGAACTCAGAGAGTCGGCACCCACCCCTTCTGCTCCAAAGCCATCAAGACCATCTGCGGCGTACTGCAGGGCTCAGCCCAAATCTGTTCAACATCTACATGGCACTGCTCGCTCATGTAGCCCAACTGCATGACCTAAGCATCATCTCTTATGCCGATGACACCCAGCTGTTCCTCTCCCTCAACAAAGAACCCCTCACCGCAAAAACCAACCTCCACAAGGGAATGAAGGCCGTCGCCGACTGGATGAGAAACAGCTGACTGAAGCTGGACTCGGACAAGATGGAGGTCCTTATCTCGGATCCATCTCCTTGGCCTGGGACGACTCCTGGTGGCCGACCACACTACGAACAGCTCCAACGCCCACCGTCCACGTACGCAACCTAGGGGTCATCCTCGACTCCACACTCTCCATGATGAAACAGGTCAACGCCGTCTCTTCCTCCTGCTTCAACACCCTCCACATGCTTCGCAGGATCTATTAGTGGATCCCACTAAGACGAGAAGGAGGGTCACCCAGGCCCTTGTCAGCAGCAGACTGGACTACAAACTAAAACCATAGGTTTCATAACAGTTATAGTTAGCTGAAAATTTTACTGACAGAAAACCATTGAAATTCCACGTTATAGTTAGTTGGACTCACTATAACTTGAGCGTGTAATGTACTACTGATGACGTCACATATTACATCACTCATGACATCACTGATGACACCATATTGTGACAGAGTGACAGACCTCCTTTCACTGTAACCCTTGAAACATATATTCAAAAATAGAAACTAAAAATTTTCAAAAAAACCAATACCAGTTACAACAACCAATTCAGAAATTCCACCATTTATATACACATCCACTAATTCACCAACAGTTCTATGTAGTCACTCATACATATACTCACTCATCATATGTAGTGATACACCTATACATCCTGTAACACATCGACAGTCATCCAAAAGTTACTCACACACATACTCACACATGCAAATAAACTATTGAACATCCATTTATTTGCATATACAACTATACACACACTACCACCTTACTTCTAAGGAAACTTACACATAGTTACTCTCTTAAACAAACACTTATAGAAACACATACTTATTTAAACAGGAACTCTTACAATCTCTCACTCTGACATAAACTCACTTATAAACATCAATACTCACATATACTAGATTAAAACATATGTCGTTACTGATAAAGACACTAGTGAGACAGTCATTTACTCACTAACACACACATAGACACTCATCCACCCTTACAATCCTACACATATGCTGTCTTCAAAACACATACAAACAGTGAATCAGTCATTGATGCATCTATGTGTAATACCCCCACCAAATCATACAGACATTCATACTGATACTAAAATAAACATCTAATAACCCATATACACACACATGTAGGTACTCACCAACCTATGCAGCCACTTATACACAAAGTGAAACACTGATACATATATTTAAATATTTAAACATTACTCGCTAATATATGTATTCACTAACATACACTTAATAAGCCAGTTAACCAATCCATATTTTTTTTAAAACATCCATTTAGATACTTATTTAAACATTTATTCTTCCATCGACCTTTTTCATATACATATAGAAAACATATTTATTTTTCAGAAAGACACACATTCACTGGATGGTGTCATCAGTGAAGTCATGAGTGATGTCACTGACCATGTCATGAGTGATGTAACATGTGACGTCATCAGCAGTGCATTACACGTGCAAGTTATAGTGAGTCCAACTAACGGTAACGTAGAATTTCAATGGTTTTATGTCAGTAAAATTTTTAGATAACTATTGTTGCGTGTTTATCTAGGTTCCTGATCGATACTGCGACCTTATGCCCCTATTCGGCTATAAATCCATTTATTCCCTATATTGGCATAACCGTTCAAGTGCGATTTTCAGAAAAGTCATCTCTGGCCTCACACGAACAGAGCCACATTCCAGCATAGTTCTCTGCCACTTCCTTTGCAACCAATTAGTGCAATGACAGAGCAGAAGTCACTATCTGATATTCCTAGATTAACAATCCGAGTTCTTCAACAAGATATACTCAGCAAACCTGGAAATCCCCGCTTGCTGTGTTTTGATTAGTAATGGAACTCTAATGAGCAACTGATAACTATCACTTCCTAGTGACATCTTTAATTGACGTCTTATGTCCAGCAAACTTGCGTCAAACCCGGCACCTGTCAGGTATAAATATTACCAACGTTGCCTTAAGCAATGTGAGCTGAGAGCTGTTGTGCTGTCGTAAGCTGCCGTGCACCCTGTTATGCATCCCATTGCTGCTGCAGGCAGTACGCTGCTGCTGTTGTCCCTTGGTGGTGAAGCTACTGATACCATTATCGCTGCTAAAGCGCGACCGATGGTGCAGTACGCTTAGGAGCCGAACAGCCGTCCCTCTGCGAAGAGCCTAGCAGATTCCAGCTGCCGCGGACGCTGTCCCCCGCCTCCTCCTCCCGACGCGCTGAAGAAGAGCCGCTGCCTTTCTCCTGCAGAGAAATCCAGCTCCAGCGTTTCCGGTCTGCCCTCGCGGGTGACTGGGATATTTAGTGCCCCCTGAAGGAAATACCAGACTTCCATCATTCTATTCAGAGGTATGGTGTTGACTAAACCCTTAGATGAGAATTCTTGAGTCAAACCTTGGCAAAACCAACTTAACTTAAAGCTACTTACTTACTCCCCTTCCACGTGTTAGGCTTAGGTCAGGCACACTGGGGTAGGCTTAGTTAGAAGCACCAGTTGAGTATTTTAGCCTAATGTATATATGACTGTATATATGTTTTATTACTTTTAAACCATTGTATGGCTAAGAAACCATATCAATGCTTTTACAGTTCTATTTCGCAATCCTTATCTTACTGTACGTACTTTTTATCATAACAAGTCTTGCAATTGTGGCAATACATTTCTCTTGTACGAGAAGAAAGACTGTTCAATAAATGTTAACCCTTTATTGACAAACGCCCGTCTCTCTATTCTCTACATCTCGTGAAAGTAAACTGCACTAAACTGACTGAGTGAAATACATGTCTATTGTTTCACACGACCCTAGAGATTGGCTCTTGATCTGAGGAGCAAAGTTGTCATGTTGCACGGTTGTTGGAAAACTGAATCCCTTCTTATCTGTGCCAGCGAAGCTGATCACTTCCCATGCAGAGAAGAAAGTTTCCAGTGACCTCTGAGCTAGTTGGTAACACACCCAATTAAGTTTAGCATAGTCAGTGGAGGCCTGGAATATCCGCAGTTCCACGTCGATACTACTGTTTATGTTATTCCAATGCGCAGGGCCTAGTGGGAAACTAGGAACTACACTACATGGCGCCCAAACGTTTGGTAAGGCGATAAACTAACGCACGACGGTAGAGTAACTCAGTCGTGCATATTTCACACAGACCCCTTTCTCCCGTAAATACTCCAATAGACGTCTGGAGTTGGTGAAAGGTTAAAATCCGCCCGAACTCAGTAGGAAGAGATTCCTATGTAAAGCTCTGGTTTATTCAACGTTGAAGGATACAGTGTTCCAAAATATTGTGCACCTAATCTTTGTCTCCTTGGAGACCTACTCTGCAAACCTTGCATTTTAATAATGCCAGGAGAAAATAACGGAACCACTGGGGCCGCAGTAAATGCAACTCAGCAGGATTCCGACGATATGGTACCGGGTGCAGTAATCATCCCGGCACATTTAAGAAGATCTATAACATTAAAACTTATAGAAAACGGACTGACACCTCAAGGTGGTACAGTAATATTCGTGATAGAGGCTCACGAATATCGGCAGACAGAGGTATTCTATTCATGGATAAACTTTCCAGCGGTAAACGCTATAACAAAAGGGTTTCACTATTACAAAATAGAGAAACCCCCGGAAGAGTACGCTCCTTTCGAGGAGATTGAAATTCCACTTAAATTTCAAGAGCACCTGCTCTGGTTTAATGGCGCCCTAAAACACAATGATCACATTACCAGGCTCGGTCCACTAGGTAGACCAGGAGCAACGTGGCCGGTTCTAGCCAGCTACACACCACATCCGGACATTGCAAAAATGTCTAAAGAAGAGCTGTTAGTACAGCTAAAAACACTTATAAAAAATACATAGGCAATTAGTCCAATATGTAATGCGGACTGCGACAGTCCAGCCAGCTGTTAATATACCACAGCTGACCCCTCATCAGGGGAACACTAATAAAATTACACCACAGAACATACAGTCATGTCTTGGTAAAACACCCGTAAAACGGGAACAAATTCCTTTCTGGTTAGCACAGAAAATCACTCAAATAGAGGCAGTATTTCCTGATACTACCCCTATAGAGAAACACAGAATCTTGGCAATCTGCCTTCCTATGGGAATCGCACCACACGTGGAGGACTGCGACACTTGGGGTACAGTCTTTGCTTCCATTTACACAAAAACACACGGTGTTCCGTCTATGGCGGTACTACCAGGAGTGCTAAAACAAATTCGAAATGAATTCGGTCCAAAGCCCGCTTTAAATCTAGGTATGAAATTACTGAAAGACTTCAAGCAGGTCTCGGCTATATTATTAGCCAATATAAAGGGAGAAGCAGCATCTGTGGCGATTCGCCAGAAGTTGAAGGAAACAGTTATAGAAGATCCTGTTGAGCTTGCAAAAATCATAGAGAAATGCTATGAAGAATTAGGTAGAGACAGCTTGGGTGGGAAACCGGTAAAGCCCCAACTGCTCGAAAATCCAGAAAAATTATTTATTAAAAATAATTCAAACACTCCTAAAAAGAGCTGGGATGGAAATAAACAATCCACTCCCAAGGAAAAAGTTTTTCAGTCCAGAGGAAGGCCTCCTCGACGGAGGGAAAGAACTCCGACTCGAGAACGCCAGTCTCCCCAGAGGGAGCCCTCTGAGAAAAGATATAACCTTAGAAATAGGGATAATCTGAAAAAACCTGATAGATATCAAAGTATTGATACACGTCCCTCTCGATCTTTTCCACAGAATTCGGAAAGAAGAGGACGGTCGGACCCAGGAGAGCACACCAAGTCCAAAGACAAGGAACCTGCTCAAAATAAGAAATCTCAATTTCAGAAAAAGAAGGTAGCCAGTATTAGAGTAATCAACCATGCCGAGAATACTGAGGACACAGTTGAAAAACGGGGAGTGGGCATTGACAATGTTGGACAGTGCAGCAGAAATCAGTATAGCGCGCAAGATCTTGATGAGTCATCTGGAGACAGTGGACACGAATGAATACATTCAGGTTGAAACTGCCGACACCAGACTTAGCGAGCCCCATAAAATATACAAAATAACATTGCGTATAGAGGGTGATAAGACTAGGAAAATAAGAGGTCTATTTTGGGATAAGCTCTCAAAAGGCTATGATATTCTGTTAGCTGAAAAAGATTGGCCCCCGGAGTTTGTCAGGGAGTGCCCTCGTGGGGAAGAAGTGATTATGCCTGCCTTCTCGAATCACATTCCGATTCACAAAAAATATACATATGCAAGGAAATGGGCAGTGGCCCAGGCACCTGCATTATATAAAAATCATGTAGGATGGGATGAGGACTCACCTCCTCACAAAATCCAATTAAAAAGTGAACCAACTGCCCAACGGCAGTATCCCATAAAGCAAGAAGCTAAAAAACAAGTCAGGGAGATCTTAGATCAACTTGAGTACCAGGGGGTGATTGAAACATGCACCTCTCAAATGAACAATCCTTTGTTTCCTGTCTCCAAGCCAGACAATTCATATCGTCTAGTTTTGGACTACAGACATCTTAATACATGTTGCAAAACTTTTGCAGTACAAAACTCGCATAGTGCAGCCCTAATGAATAACATAGTTAGGAAAAAATATAAAACGACATTAGACATATCTAATGGTTTCTTTTGTCAAAACATTGCACCAGAAAGCAGATATTTGACCGCTTTCTCTGCATTTGGGTCACAGAAAAAATTCTCTCGACTCCCACAGGGGTTCAAGAACAGCCCAGGACTATTCTCAACTAGGGTAACAGAGTTACTACAAATCTATGATGATGAAGCATTATCTTACGTAGATGATATTTATCTCACAGACGACGACTTGGATACTCACTTGAAAAGAGTGAACACCATTATACTTGGGTTCGCAGCAGAGGGTTACAAATTCAACTTTAAAAAGTCTCGAATTGCCCATCTGACAGTACTGTTCTTAGGGTACGAATTATCAAGTGAAGGGAAAAGCCTAGCGGACAACTTCTTAGAGAAGTGCGCTGTACTCCAAGCTCCAAAAACGCTGAAGAATTTACAATCCATACTAGGTTTTCTGAATTTCGGAAGAACATACATTCTAAATTACGCAGAGAGGGTTAAACCACTCTACGAACTAATTAAACCTGATTTTAAACAAATCAATTGGACACTGCAAACAGACATGTTAGCAAAAACAAAATTAGATACACGTGACAACACACGTGATCTTGTAATCCGAGTCATCCCAGGAAGATGCGGATTCACGTACCTGACCTCTAATGAGGGAGAAAAGGTGCCAATTTCAATTAAATCTCACTTGTACACACAAGCAGAAGAAACATTCAGTCACACAGAAAGAACTGTGAAAGCAGTGCAAATCGCATTAGCAAATGAAAGAGAACTAGCACACGGCAAACGGATTAATATCCTTACAGCGGAATCCGCCTTCGAGGCGCTATTCAGCCCAGTAAACCTGCCTACAGTGTCACTAGATCCGAAATGGATACAGTGCATAGATTCTCTAGGAGCGGAAGATGTGAAATACTATTGCGCCCCGCAATTTGAAGAACTGAATGATTTAGAATATGAAGAAGAATATCCTCTGCCAATCGAAATTCTGCCTCTCCCACAATACGCCTGTATAATCTTTACAGATAGCTTTGCGATTATTAAAGGTCGTTGGCTGTGCGGTAAATTCAGACCGAAAGTAACAAAAACTGAATCTGTAAGAAACTGTTCGGTTCAGAGAACTGAAATCAGATCTTTAAAGATGGCGCTCGAAAATGCAGAACGTGAATTCCCGACACTTATCGTGTGCGATTCTCATTTTTGCGTCAACTCTTACAACAATAAACTGCAGAGTTGGATCGAAAACGACTACAAAGATGACACAGGTGCCACAATAAAGCATAAATCGCTATGGAAACAGGTAGCTCTTTTACACAAAGAACTACAAAAGACTCATTCACGCACAGAGTCTTCAACGTGATGGCGTTCACGTTGCAGGGAATTCATTGGCTAATACAGCCACAACGGAAGCAACTGAACCGGCTTCCGTAGCCACAAAAAAACGTACAGATAAATACATAGACGGGGAAACCATGCTGGCAGTAAAAACGACCGTAAAAGGTGACTGTGCAGCGCTACCCGTAAACTATCCACTCAATTATGCATACATAATCGATGCAAACTCCGTTCCTTTTGCTCGAATCCCTGGAGTGGGGGACAGAGTAATTCCAAACAGGAGCAGGAGGGACTTCCTCTTACTGGAAGCACACATGGGGTTGGGTCTGAGACACCAAACAATCAAGGTTTCTCTGAAAGAATTACAATCAGAGTACTGGTGTCCAGGAATGAGTATAGACATTCAATGTTTTGCACAAAATTGTGAAAACTGCAACAGAGATCGCAGTAATGAACAGGCCAGTGTAGTTTCAGGATCCTTGCTAGACAGCATAAGGCGGTCTATCTGCGCAATCAAAGAAGAGAAGCGCGTCCCATTGTACACAGTTAAGGCTAAACACACTTAAAAAATGAGGCCTCCAGCACTCGGCTGACGCCTAGAACTGTTATAAAAGATTTGCGAGTCCATATCAGCACATACGCAATTACCACGTTCCATTCTGACCAGGGTCCTGCCTTTAGCTCTCGAGCTTATAAGGACGCCATGGCCAGCATGGGAATTGGGTTGCGGTATTCTTGTCCATCGCACCCCGAAGGGAACAGTGTGGTAGAAAGAAAAAACCGTGACATAAAGCAATCTATAACAGCGAAGGTATTAGGTTCAGGCGCTGGGTGGGTCAAACATTTAATAAGTGTCCAAACTAGTCTTAACAACATGCCAAGAAATTCTCTAAAAGGTTTCAGCCCATACGAACTATTGTTCGGAATTAGAATGCGTATTCAGGACCTCGATAGTCAGATGTCAGTGGTACAAGAAGAAACAACGCACTTTGATGTAAAGGATCGTTGGCTGTTTTACAGGAACTGAATGAAACAAGAAAATCCTTAAGCAACATAAAGTTAAAGCAACAGCCAACTACCACTGACGAGGCACCACCAGCAACAGCCCCAGCAAGGCCTGTCTGGATTCCAAAGATTGGGGATCTAGTCAGAGAAAAGATCGCGGTTAAGAAGGAATTTGGGCCTTCTTACAGAAAAGCAGTACCTGTCTTGGCAGTCACCGGAACAAGATCAGTTGTACTACCGCCCCTTGCTGGTAAAAAGGAGAACAGAGTTGTGTCCATCGACCTGGTAAAACCACAAGCATGTGGCCTATAATCAACAGTAGGCCCAGTGGACTCCCAAGAAACAACAGAATACCCATACTTGCAACAATCCAAGAGGTTCAAACTGAAAGACTAATCACATTCGATCAGCCTGCAGTGCACAATGAAGGACTATGCAATAATGCCATGGAATTCGTGCCTCTTGGAACACAGATTGAAACAGTTCATCAAGAAACAACACCAGTCTACAATGATGTGGCATCAGAAAGTGCTACCGAGAGACAGATTGAAAGAACAATCCCGACAATTGACAGAACTGCCTCTGGTTATTTCATCAACTTTGACAACTTCTCTGAAGATCAAAACGACCCCGAAGTGATGCCAGAAACAAAAAAGTATTCGAAAGAAAATAATACAGGACTCCTTCAACAAATCAAAGAATTATATCTGGATTCACCGTTGATTGAGCATTGGATTATCTCAGGGGTATTCATACTCCTACTATGCCTAATTTTAGTTTTAATTTTAGGGAAGTTTATCACAATTGAATGGACACAGCAAGTCAGAACATCAACCTAGTCCTGAAACCACACAGATCATCCCACGTAAAGAAAAGAGAACTGTCAACAGTAAATGTCACAGCAATTCCAATACCTGGTGGGGTAGTATGGGAGAAAACAGACTATGAGATATATTGTCCGGTCGAAATCCTGAAGTATCCTCATCAACTAAAGGTTTCCTTAAGTGACTTTGTAAAACACAGTACATTCTCTGATGATTGGGACTTTAACAGTATTAATGACATGATGTCTGATTTAGTAATGTCAGCTAGATTCACAGATCATGATTATTTACAAGGTTCATCTAGTTATGAGCAGTTATTCTGTTACACCCATTATGGGGATCATTACCTGCATAAATCTGCACAGCCTAGAAATGTTTTTATGTATAATCAATGGGAACATTGTGCTACACCACCTAAAAGCAGTTCTAAAGCATTTTTTGAGAAATTCAAATACTTCTCAGGGTTTAACACCAGTGATGCAGAAACGTTTTATTACAAACTGTTAGATAAAACAGGAATGAAAACAATGCTGACAAATTCTAAATTGATATATTCAGAAGCATTTTATGACAAAATGATGACATTTGGTTTTGATTATTGGAAAAATAATATTGAAACAAAAACAATTTGGGGTACAAAAGATTGGCAGGTACAAGGCCTTGAAGCACTATTCAGAACCTGCATGATACCAGAACAAATGTTATTTTTAAATGACACAATACACCAAACATCCTGTCTTGGCCTGGCTAAGATCAAAGACCTTAAAACACCTTGTATACCAAAGCCAATACCTGAGAATAGAACTACAGATATTGAGTTAGACGTGTCACAAATTTTACATTTTAACAGAACACATCCTGATTGGAAAAAGTGGTTAATCTGGCCTACTGACACAAACAGCTGTCAAGATAGATTCCTGAATAAAACACAGGGGTTAAAAATGACCAGACTAGACCCGAGATACTCCCAGAGACAACATCCAGGGATAACAACAACATACAGTGTAGGGAAACTCTGCCTTGAATGGCTAACATCATCCACACTGGCTGAAATTAAGCAACACTTGTCTTTACTAAAAGATGGTGCTGATTTGCGCGATTTCATTCTTGGACCACGCAAACAGCGCCAAAAGCGTTTCATAGCGACCAGTATCTATGCTGCGTACAACGAGGCTTGGAAAGTCACACAAATTGAAACAGCTGAAAAAATACGAGAAATTGATCGTATTAATTTGGAAAAATCACTTTCTGTAGTGGACAATGGGTTAATGACTCTGTCTTCCAGAATATATTCGTTGGACGATATTGTATCCTCTGCCTTTGATGTGATAGATAGAGACTTGCTAATGTTACAACATGGCCAGTCGCAATTACGCTGCAAAATCTTCGTTCAGGCCATGTGCCTTGGCGTTTAATCAACACAACGTCATTATTTTCCATTTTTAACCTTACTGATAAACAGATCAGTTTGGCACAGAAAGGAGCAGACTATACAATCCTGAGCATCAAAAAACTTGAGAGATTACCATTGACAATGTCAGAGAGTCCTGTCATTGAATGGATAATACACGGAATTATCACAATTCCGATAACAACTTTCCGATTTAAAAAGTGCCTTGAGTACATACCTGCTGGCCAGTATGAACAATTGGGTAAAGGATATGTAAAATCTGAATGGAAATTACCATACACACATTCTTGCTATAGTGACAGCGACAAAAATGTATTTCTTAGTGGTGAAAATTGTAAACATTCACTAAGCGGTATACTTTTGTGTCAGGGTATTAATTTACAAGGAGCATGTGATGGAAATTCTAACAACCTTTCATGCCACCAGCTAGTCACACCTGCAACTCAGATAGAGCCCTTCTTTATGCAACTCGCAAACGGGAGTTACATTCTTAGAACGGATCACAGATGTTGTGGCCTTGTGCCAGGGAAAAGTTATCTAGTAAGAGTAACATCCATGGTCAAATGCTGTATGCAAGCATTGTTCCCGAGTGGGCCTGCAGACACAGTGACTCCCATCTGGCCTCGTCTGAATCTCTATTCTATACGAATTGATACATTAAGCAAAATGAAATCTGTACTTTTACAGACAACAGTGCCTATAACGTCATCAAAAGAGACGTATGATCTTCTAGTTGCAAGGACAGCTACTGAAGTTCATGACCTTTTATCAACAAATTGCCCCGTGCATTTCATAGAAATGTTGAGCCAACTCCTTAACATGTCTAGTGCAACAAGCATCCCAGGCATATTTAAGACAGTCTTTACGGGACTGCTAACACCTTTTCAGGCAATTTTGGGAATCGTTCCTAATTTTGTACACTCTGTTTTTGGTGGCATACCATTATTTTTGGGACTCGTCGCAGGGATTTTATTTTTGACCCTCCTGCTTTGTTATGGCAAGCCTCGGCTCAGACATAGCTCCCATGGGAATGGAAGAGACAATCCTAGCAATGCGCTACCGGGACAGGATAACTAACGTCCTTGGATTGGCCAGGCTGAGAGATCTAAACATGACCTGGTTCCTTTCATTCAGACCTATATGGCAGAACTGTATCTTACCGGTACTAAGATGTATGCTTTGCGGCGATGAATGCGTGTTGGACATCTGTCTTTCACTTCCATCAGCAGTACCAATGGACGTCGATACTTTGCTCAGTCCAATAACGGCTCACGCATTGTGTTGTCCCCAGCGGCTACCAATCCTGATGACGGCATTCGTTGAGACACCTGTACTACGACTAGGTGGTATCAGTGGAGTGAGTGACAAAAGCAACATCACCCAGGTACGACCTTCTGTGAGCATTGCTGCTCCCGACTATGATGACAGCAATCATTCTCACACCTGCCAAGTTACAGCGCTATATAATTTGGTTGAAGTGTCACCTGATTTTGTAGACCAATTCTTTGAGAGCCTGTCTGATACGATGTTCTCACCCGTACAGAAACAATAACTTTGGAGAAGCTTTCCGACACACAGCGTTCCCATGAACTCTGAATTCGGCCTTCAGTTTTGATCAACAAAAACTGCTAAAAGCGTTGGAACTCTATTTCCCCGGTCAAGCAATAATTCTTTTGAATTGGACATTTTTAATATTCACTTTTTTTTGGCACGAACAATTCTTTGCTTAAGGTAAAAACTATTCTTAGAGAACAGAAGCTTCAAACTTCTATTTCTAAATACATCTAGAGACATAACAACATTACATCAGCCTCTAGCACATGTTATTACAATGCATTTTTATGTGATGATTTATCTCGCCCTTCTTCTGTCAGAGATACTTCATGTGTAATTCCTTTTGCATAATCGTTCATTGATTTCATATGCAATAATTTTTGAATGATTTCTATGCTTCAAAAACGTACAGTACCTAAATTTCACGTATTACAATATACGCCTATTTCGAATGCATTTATGTATTTTGGGGTGGGCAATGTTACACATGCATCTAATTGCTCTAGTTTTAGTAATTTGATGGACATGAAAACGTGGAGTGGATGTTGCGTGTTTATCTAGGTTCCTGATCGATACTGCGACCTTATGCCCCTATTCGGCTATAAATCCATTTATTCCCTATATTGGCATAACCGTTCAAGTGCGATTTTCAGAAAAGTCATCTCTGGCCTCACACGAACAGAGCCACATTCCAGCATAGTTCTCTGCCACTTCCTTTGCAACCAATTAGTGCAATGACAGAGCAGAAGTCACTATCTGATATTCCTAGATTAACACTCCGAGTTCTTCAACAAGATAAAAACTCAGCAAACCTGGAAATCCCCGCTTGCTGTGTTTTGATTAGTAATGGAACTCTAATGAGCAACTGATAACTATCACTTCCTAGTGACATCTTTAATTGACGTCTTATGTCCAGCAAACTTGCGTCAAACCCGGCACCTGTCAGGTATAAATATTACCAACGTTGCCTTAAGCAATGTGAGCTGAGAGCTGTCGTGCTGTCGTAAGCTGCCGTGCACCCTGTTGTGCATCCCATTGCTGCTGCAGGCAGTACACTGCTGCTGTTGTCCCTTGGTGGTGAAGCTACTGATACCATTATCGCTGCTAAAGCGCGACCGATGGTGCAGTACGCTTAGGAGCCGAACAGCCGCCCCTCTGCGAAGAGCCTAGCAGATTCCAGCTGCCGCGGACGCTGTCCCCCGCCTCCTCCTCCCGACGCGCTGAAGAAGAGCCGCTGCCTTTCTCCTGCAGAGAAATCCAGCTCCAGCGTTTCCGGTCTGCCCTCGCGGGTCACTGGGATATTTAGTGCCCCCTGAAGGAAATACCAGACTTCCATCATTCTATTCAGAGGTATGGTGTTGACTAAACCCTTAGATGAGAATTCTTGAAGCAAACCTTGGCAAAACCAACTTAACTTAAAGCTACTTACTTACTCCCCTTCCACGTGTTAGGCTTAGGTCAGGCACACTGGGGTAGGCTTAGTTAGAAGCACCAGTTGAGTATTTTAGCCTAATGTATATATGACTGTATATATGTTTTATTACTTTTAAACCATTGTATGGCTAAGAAACCATATCAATGCTTTTACAGTTCTATTTCGCAATCCTTATCTTACTGTACGTACTTTTTATCATAACAAGTCTTGCAATTGTGGCAATACATTTCTCTTGTACGAGAAGAAAGACTGTTCAATAAATGTTAACCCTTTATTGACAAACGCCCGTCTCTCTATTCTCTACATCTCGTGAAAGTAAACTGCACTAAACTGACTGAGTGAAATACATGTCTATTGTTTCACACGACCCTAGAGATTGACTCTTGATCTGAGGAGCAAAGTTGTCATGTTGCACGGTTGTTGGAAAACTGAATCCCTTCTTATCTGTGCCAGGGAAGCTGATCACTTCCCATGCAGAGAAGAAAGTTTCCAGTGACCTCTGAGCTAGTTGGTAACACACCCAATTAAGTTTAGCATAGTCAGTGGAGGCCTGGAATATCCGCAGTTCCACGTCGATACTACTGTTTATGTTATTCCAATGCGCAGGGCCTAGTGGGAAACTAGGAACTACACTACACTATAACTGGTGTGAAACCTATGGTTTTTTCAGTGAATATATATATATATATATATATATATATATATATATATATCCAACGAAAAGGTCGGCAATGAAGCGTTGATGGCCACTTGCAGCGGTGGGCCAGGACGGGATCGCCACTCCCAAATATTCCAACACACTTGTTCACCCTTATGCAAAAGAACGATGTCCAGGCCAACAGCTCGGTTCACACAACTGGTGTTTTATTCACAGCCCACTCAACGCGTTTCGGGAACAACTTCCCTTGCTCAAGAGTAAATGTGTCTGTTTACAATCCAGTTTTAAAAGCATGTCATGTGATCGTGGTTACAACAAACATAATCAACAAACTACCAATGCATCACTCATTTGGAGCTGTGAAGACAGATTCATTTCGTCTGGTTAGCAATTTGTGGCTTAAATCAATACGGGTTTTCTAAATGTGATATTGGTATGCCACCATATTACTTCAAAAAAGTGCATTAAATCATATCAATATGAAACAATACAGTTAATGTTAACTAACATTCACGTGAGGAAAAAGCGGGACTGGTAGCCTCGAACTCTGGTCCCCACAACAAAACATGTAGCATTTCTCCAGGTTTAATCGCTTGCGCCACCAATATATAGATGAAGGTATGAACCAACTTAATGATGTTGAAAAATACGAAAAGAGTAACAGAAAAACTTACGATACTAAGAACCAAGTATACCATGAGAAGCTGAATGCATGGAAACACCAGGGTTTCATTGAGACAGATGAGTTCAATTTTTTAAAGTGCAAATTTCCTAAACTACCAGCACTTTACCTACTGCCTAAACTGCACAAAAACCCCACAAATCCCCCAGGAAGGCCGATTGTGTCTTCCAGGAATAGCTACCTAGAGAACATGTCCAGATACGTGGATTACTCTCTGCAACCACTAGTGCAGGGCCTTCCGTCATACCTGAGAGATTCAGAAGATTTCTTAGACAAGATCACCAATGTCACGTTGAATACAGGTTTTCTACTGATGACCCTTGACGTAAACAGCCTGTATACTAACATCCCACATGAGATGGGAATTGAAGCTTGCAGATTAATCAAAAAGAGACTAGCTATGGGTTGGGATGGTATGATGTTTACATTATAAAGATCATGGTGACTCAGGTAAGTTGGTGGCATGCTTCATCATCGGGCCCACCCAGTGACACCTACTGGGTGGGCCCGATGATGAAGCATGCCACCAACTAGGTTGGTGGGTGAGGGCTTTCTAAAGACACCCAACGGGTGCCACCCCTGACCGACAAAACTTACCTGAGTCACCATGATCTTTATAATGTAAACATCATACCATCCCAACCCATAGCTAGTCTCTTTTTGATTAATCTACATATAAACCGGGGATCTGGACTAGCTATCTGGTCCTCTCTCTCCCTCTTGATACACGCAATTGAAGCTTGCAGACATTTCCTTAACAGTAGATCAGTGTTGTATCTATTCCATACCGAAATGGTGTTAGATATGATTCACACATGTCTCACCCAAAATTATTTTCTATTTAATGGCACCCTCTATCACCAGCTGCTTGGTACTTCGATGGGCACTTGCTTCACCCCCAGTTTTGCAGGATTATACCTCGGCTGGTGGGAGGAGCAAGTAGTCAGACAGTTGGACCAATATCGTACCGGAGTTCGGACATGGCTCCGGTACATTGATGATATCTTCATCATATGGGATGGCACTGAGAGGGAAGCTGAAGATTTTGTTAAAATCCTTAACGTAAATGATTTCAACCTCTACTTTACCAGCCACATAAGCAATACAATAGTAGACTTCTTAGATCTTAGAGTCACAATAGAAAACAATAGCCTCATGACAGTTTTGTACAGGAAAGAGACAGCTGGAAACAGCCTTCTCCACGCACAAAGCTGTCACCCCCGAATTCTAATAAACTCCATCCCTTTTGGTGAGCTTCTCAGGGCAAAAAGAAATTGTACTAAACCCGAGGATTATGAAAAAGAAAGTGTGAATATGTGTGAAAGATTCAGAGCCAAAGGGTATAGTAAAAAATGCATTGCGACTGCTGTACAAAAAGTGAAAGACAAAGAGACAACAGAAATACCAGTAGAAAAAGAGGTCAGGGGTGAAAACCTGGAAGGGTTGAGGTTCATAACGGACTATAACTCCCAATCTAAAGAGGTCAGGGGAGCAATTAACAAATACTGGAGCGCCCTTAGAACGGACAAAGATATCAAACAAGGTATCCAGGAGTACCCACAAATTACTTACAGGAGACCGAGGTCCCTTAGGGACAGGGTGTGCCAAACACTGGTAGCCAACAAAAGAAGAGATAACCCTGTTCAGGGATTCTTTGTATGTGGCCGCTGTAAAGCGTGTAAATTCAGCCACAACACAAAATAAATCAAGTTGTCAGCATCCTGTGAGCCCTTTAAAATCCTGAAACATGTCTCATGTCACCCAGAATACGCAGTTTATGCTCTGAGTTGCCCCTGTAACAAATTTTATGTGGGTAGCACCATCAAACCGGCCAAGGATAGAGTTTTATAACATCTAAGGGCCATAAAAAATCACGATAAACAGTACCAAGTGGCAAGGCACTTTGCCACACACCACCAAGGCAACAACAGCCTCCTCTCATTCGTGGTACTAGACCAGGTACCCCTGAGAGAGAGAGGTGGTAACAGATTACAAGAGCTTAGATGCCTGGAGTCTAGGTTCATCATTAAATATCACACCATGCAACCACAAGGACACAATTGTGATGAGGCACTAGGAGTGCATCTGGGGTAAACAGACTGTAGAGAACATTTGCCTACTAAATATAGCTGCTTCAGAATTTTCTGTTTTTAATGGTATGAATGTGTAATTTTCACAGTTGTATGATAGATAATTACTGTTAAATTTATTTTTTCACTACAGGTACCGATGTCATTAATTTTGGGAGAATGTGAGACACAGCACAGTCAAGAAAGAAAGTTTGTGGCAAGTCGAATCAAGTGTCTGATTATTTAATGAAATTAACGGTGTGTCCATCAAACAATGATTCAAGGTAGATTCTTTGAAATAACGAGAAGACGGGCAAGCGGTCATACGTATGAACTAAGGTGCATGAGGCAATGCGATTGAAAACATACCTACTGGCTTGAGCCCACTTGGGCCAAACTGTTCAGGCAGAACGAATCAAGCACCAAGACTGCATATCGATAACCTCATATTTAATTTAATTTAATTTAATTTATTGGTACAGTTCCTGAACAATTATTTTGGGCATGAGATTTAATGCACTACCTTTAAGGAATGGTCAGAAGGACTACGATCATGTAACTGTCATAAGTATACCAATATGAGGCGCAATACGGCCCAACTTCGGAAGTCACTTTCCGCTTAACCCACCGGGACGCACCAACAGGTGAATTGCCTTGGTGGCGCAAGCACTTAAACTTGGAGAAATGCTACATGTTTTGTTGTGGGGACAAGAGTTCGAGGCTACCAGTCCCGCTTTTTCCTCACGTGAATGTTAGTTTACATTAACTGTATTGTTTCATATTAATATGATTTAATGCACTTTTTTGAAGTAATATGGTGGCATACCAATATCACATTTAGAAAACCTGTATTGATTTAAGCCACGAATTGCTAACCAGACGAAATGAATCGGTCTTCACAGCTCCAAATGAGCGATGCATTGGTAGACTGTTGATTATGTTTGTTGCAACCACGATCGCATGACATGCTTTTAAAACTGGATTGTAAACAGACAGATTTACTCGTGAGCAAGGGAAGTTGCTCTCGAAACACGTTGAGTGGGCTGTGAATAAAACACCAGTTGTGTGAACCGAGCTGTTGGCCTGGACATCGTCCTTTTGCAAAAGGGTGAACGAGTGTGTTGGAATACATATATATATATATATATATATATATATATATATACATATATATATATATATATATATATATATATATATATATATTCCAACACCGCTCCCGGCTATTCCTCGTCTCTGGTTACGGCGAGCCTTTGTTATGTCCTTGCCAGCCTACCTTAGGGACACCATGCACTTCTTAAATCTAATTCATGATTTGTCCTGGGAGCCAGACTATCTGTTAATTACGATGGATGTGACAAGCTTATACACTTCTATCAAGCATGAAACAGGCATCCAAGCAATTAGGCACTTTCTAAGAGCAAGATCAATTAACAATGCTGCACATACAGAGATGTTAGCGGAAATGACACTCTACTGCTTTCTGAATAACTTTTTCTATTTTGATGACCAGCTGTACAGGCAGAGACAGGGGACGGCGATGGGCACTTGCTTTGCCCCCAGCTACGCGAATTTATTCATGGGCTGGTGGGAGGAGCAAGTGTCCAGCAGCCACAGTGACCAGGGTGAAAGGGTGGTACTATGGACCCGTTTCATAGATGACATCTTTTGCATTTGGAAAGGAGATGAAGCAAGTGCTAAAGAATACATTGCCAACCTAAATAACAACGATGTTAATATTAAATTGACATCACAGATTAGCAAAGAGAAAGTCATCTTCCTGGACACACAGGTCGAGGTCAGAAACAACAAGCTTGTCACCAGTCTTCATAGGAAAGAGACTGCAGGGAATAGCCTACTGTTTGCCTCAAGTGCACATCCATACACTCTCATTCAGAGTATCCCCTACGGGGAGTTGTTAAGGGCTAAAAGGAACAACAGCAACAACTGTGACTTTGAGACAGAGAAAAGGGTCATGATTGACCGTTTCAAAGAAAGGGGCTATTCCGAAAAAACTATCCGCCAAGCGGTTACGAGGGTAGATGGAGTAGCCAGAACAGATTTGTTAGTCCCCAAACAAAGATCTTCAAATGAGGATGAGGAACAAGTCAGGTTCATTACGACATATTCAGGGCAAGCCTACAAGGTAAGAAATATACTGTCAAAAAACTGGCCAATCTTAACATCAGACAAATTTCTAAGTAATTACCTGAAAGAACATCCACAGATTACTTATAGAAAAGGAAAGTCCTTAAAAGATGAGTTAAGTAAAAACATGGTCACACACAAGAAAACAGTATATAATAAAAACCCTGTTGGCTTTGAATGTTGTATGAAGTGTAAAGCCTGTAAAGGTAGCAACAATTGCAACAAAATCACAGTGCCTAACAGTACCAGAGTTTTTAACATCAAGGGTCCTTTTGACTGCAATACCGAATACTGTGTGTACTGCCTAATCTGTCCTTGTGGAAAATTCTACATTGGTAGTACAAAACACAAAGCAAAGATTAGGATATTAGAACACAAGCGAGCCATAAGGAACATTAATGAACAGTACCCTGTTGCCCGCCATTTCAACACACACCACAACCGAAATGATAATCTGTTGAAATACACAGTACTAGATGCAGTTAAGGAAAATGTAAGAGGTGGTGACAGGCTGCAACAATTAAGAATCTTGGAATCAAAATATATCATCGATTTTGAGACATTACATCCTGTAGGGATGAACAGCAGTGAGGAACTAGCAGTCCACCTCTAAATCATTGAACATATGTCTTGACATTTCTTTGCGCTTACTTTTAATTTTGTAAATACTTTGATACAATGGTTTTAAATCACCAATTTTCTTTTATTCAGGGGAATTTGACTACAAGCAAGAACTGATTTCATAGCCAAAATGGAATTGTCACAATTGTTTAGCCCACTGGGGCATCACCTACACAACTACAGTATAATCATGGAACATTCGATTAGCCCACTGGGGCAAGATTTATTTTGTTAAATGGAGGCATTTATAATTTTGTAAACATTTGAAGTGGTTGCTTCAAAAACGGCACCCAAATGGATAAATATTTCGCCAACCGGCGGAAATCCTTGGAAATTTACTTTAATAGTAATTGACTATGAACTTTGGATGGCCAGATGTATATTATTTTGCCTCGTTTTGTGTAAAAATGTATTAGATAACAATTGGTCAATTGTTGTGGCATTACACCAGTCAAAGATGGCGACCAAACTGGCTGAATAGATGTACTGTAGTCCTACCTCTATGCACTTGATTTTTCACCATGTAAATAGCACTTTGAAGCTGTACACGCTAACCGTGACCAAGCCTTAGTGGCGAAACGCGTCGGTAGGGAGCTGCCGATTCTGTGCCCTAAATAAATCCACTTGAAGCATCCAAAGGCAGCCTGTGTCATTCTTCTTAGAGGTGGAACCTTGGTTTTATATATATATATATATATATATATATATATATATATATATATATATATATATATATATATATATATACATTCACTGAAAAAACAATAGGTTTCAGGAGCGTTATAGTTAGTTGGACATTTCACTCGTACAAAACCATTGCAATTCCCCCGTTATAGTTAGTTCAGCTAACTATAACTTGCGCACCCGCAATGCACTGCTGATGATGTCACATATTACATCACTCATGACATGGTCAGTGACATCACTCATGACATCATGATTGATGTCACTGACCATGTCATGTGTGATATAATATGTGAGTAATATTCACCATTTTGCACACCACCCCCTGGTCCTGAAGAAAGCCCGACTGACCTACTGGCGACTGAGGGCTGAAACATGTCGACCTACATCATTATTCTAGGGTAAAAGAGTCATAATAACTCTAAATCACCTATATTGATTTTATCGCCTCTTTGAAACCAGAATGAATAAAGGATTTGTGTCTGGAACCTAGAGACTTTTAACACACCCCACTGAATCACGAGCACCCTTTCTGGTCACTACTGTGTTAACAAAGGGTATCACCTCCTGGTGTAGGTGGCATAACCACTAAGCCCTATGATTATGCAGACACGTGTGAGGGAAAGCGGAGAACAAAGATATACCGCTAAACGTTACCACCAACCAACACGTGCATGAGGGTTTTTTATTGGGAGTTGAGAGAACCATTTACATATACCCAATGTTATGCAGGACAAGTGATCCTTCCTCCATTGATTAATTGATATTAGATTCCAGGGAACTGGACGGATCACAAAATTCCCTTCCTCCCCCGAATTGATTTGAAACACTGAGCAGCGCACAGCTGTGGGAGAAATCGGTTGCAACCAATCTTGCCTCCCTAACAAAGAGGTGTAAGTAAAATGGTAGACAACCTTGGATTGAGTTACTCAACAGAATAGTTGAGATACTCGCTCGACCTCCACTGTTACTGGATAGGGACCTCTCTCAAACACTGGCAAACAACAATGAATGGGATGAACTCTCGGAACTTAAAAAAGAACAAGTGAGAACGGCGGTTCATGGGATAATTATGACAGAGTACTTAAGGGTGAATGCCGCACCCAAAGGCCTTTGGGTAACAAACACTCCGCAGATTTTTCTGAAAAACCCGGCCTTCCGCAAGGACTGGCCAGCAATATCCTGGAAGTGTACCAGGGATTACCTGGTAATAATTATTAAGACAGCCACAAAAATCACAGATGAATTGACAATCAAAATTCCAAATCATAGAGACGAAATTAAATAACATGGTGCACATAACAGTGTATAAGGAATGGCTGGAAGAAATAAATAAAGAAATGAATCAGACCCAAGAGTACCTGACTCAACAGAAACTACAGAAACTAGGAAAAGAACTGAAAAAATTCTCTCTGGAAAAGATCCATCCATACAGGAGTAAGGACTACGACCCAAATGACAACTCATCGAATTATGGATCGAATAGTGGATCCTCTACGGATGGTTCAGACTGGAGTGGTGATGATCTGACTACCAACCCAAGAGGAAGAAACCGTAACAAGGAGAGGCAATCGACAAGGCTGGAACTACTGGCGTACACCACAATACCCAATCCACCCACCAATGATCCCTTTTCTACCTTTCAACCCTCAATTTTAAGGCTGGGTAGATCCATACTTTCAAGGTCCCCCTTCTATGAACCAACAGATGCAACAACCACATTTTCATCAAGGACGTCCTTTTATAGGGAGAGGCCAGAATAATCGTGGACCAAGACAAAAAGGTGTAACTTGGCAGGATCAAGCTCGACAGGTACAAACAAGGAGTGTGAACAGAGGGAAAGCAGGAACGAGCACAACAGCCTCGTAGTAAAGCTCTCAGACAAGGTCTTAACAAAAGATCAAGAAAATGTCCTCAACAAAGGGCTTGGATATGTCCCAATACCTAACCTGGATATCTTCAAAATGAAATGTTGAAGCCGTAGAATTCTGTCGGAAACTAAAGTTAAAATCCTTTTTCAGTAACCAACCTTCCCAAACACCGGATGGTGACACTGCCCTACGCAAGAAATCTACCTTCTGTCCTCTCAACTCTCAGGTACCCATCGAAGTACTAGCCTTCGAACAGGCAGTAATGAAGGATATAGATGACCTGAAAGATACCGTGAACAAACCTTTCCAAAATCTTTCAAGAGCCGAACAACAGGCATTAAACGAACTAAAAAAAGATGGGAACATCCTCATTAAACAAGCTGACAAAGGGGAGGGATAGTACTCCTCTCAAAAGACGGCTACAATCGTCAGTGTTTGGATCTATTATCTGATCAGAAATTTTATAAAGAGATCAACATTGATCCCACATCGAGACTGCCAAGGACCATCAAACTAATGGTGAATGAAGCAGAAATGAATGATTGGATCTCCAAAAAGGAGGCAGAGTTCCTTGAAATTACAAACCCTCAGATCCCCTACTTCTATTCCTTACCAAAAACACTTAAAGAACATGTGCCCCCTCCAGGAAGGCCCATTGTTTCTGGAATCGGTTCGGTACTAGAACCTTTGTCTCTAAAAGACACTAGAGACCTACTCAACCTCCTAAAAGATTTCATTCTCTTGTATCTAAATTGGGACTACAAAACACCCAGGCACTTTGTTTTAGAGTGCTGCAAGATGGCTCTCACAGAGAATTTTTTCATGTACAACAAAACAATCTACCAACAATGCCATGGTACTTCCATGGGGAGTACGTTTGCTCCTAGTGTAGCAGGCATCTACGTGAGCAACTTCGAAATAAAGTACATCAACAACCACAATAATCCTTTTCACAATCAGATACTATTTTGGCACTGTTATATTGACGACGTCATTCTGATCTGGGAAGGCAACCTGCAAAGTCTAATAGACTTCCATAATTGGATCAACACATGTGACGAGTGGCTCAAGTTCACATACACAGCCAATAAAAAACAGTTGGATTTTTTGGACATCACAATTTATGCAGAAGGCCTTATGCTGCAGACCAAGACTTTTCACAAACCTACTTCCAAAAACAGTTTCCTCTCTTACCAAAGTTACCATCCCAGACCACTAAGGGAAAATCTGCCTTACAGTCAATTCCTGAGGTTAGGCAGGAATTGCAGTAACATTGTCGAATATAAACAGCAAGCAAATGACCTTGGATGAAAACTTGGAGATAGGGACTACCCTAAAAAGATCGTTGAGAAATGCAAAAAAAAGCACGCAATCACAATATAGAATGGCTCCTTGAACCAACAACTCGAGAACCAGAACCAGATATCTTAACTTGTGGAATGACCTACGGCCCAGCAAGCAATAAACTGAAGAAAAGTGTCAACAAAAACTGGAGGATCCTGACGTCAGCAAACATAGATTGTCCCAAACCAAGGTTTGCCAACAAAAGAACGAGAAACTTAAAGGATATACTGGTAAATACGAGACCTCCTCTGAAAAAACCTTTAACAGTCACAATGTCACAATGGGACACCCGCCCAGTGGCTGGACACTATCCATGTGGCTCTTGTTCGGTCTGTCCCTTAACGAAAGTCACAAAGGAAATACAGCTTTTGCCAGATTTCAAATGGAAATTATGAAACCACACCAATTGCACCACAAGTCATGTGATATACATGATCACGTGTCCGTGCAAAAAACTTTATATTGGCATGACATGTAGAAAGGTGAAACAACGCCTATGTGAACACCAAAGCAATATAAAATGTAAAAAGATCACGACCAAAATGTCCATACACTATTTGGAGGCAGGACACACTGTCAACGACCTGGAATGGGTTGTTCTGGAATCCTTGACTCTGAAAGACGACAACGCAGAAAGTATCCTTTTCAAAAAAGGAACAAAGATGGGTCCACAGACTAGGTACAGATCGAGAGGGACTCAACTATAATATTCCATGGGGAAATATCTATAAATAACCTCCTTTATGATATTCTCCAACAGTTACCCATACAAAAAAAGAGCCATAAAAATTGAGCTAAAAACAGAAAAAAGACTATGAATAGACGACGATCTGTCTACCTAGCCTTTCCGATTTAAACACCAGAACCCGGAAGTAGTAATGTTTCCGGGACCGCAGTGGCAGAGTCAGAACCAGTGGCGTTATGGAGTGACCGCAGGTAGCAGGAGACCCAACTGCGACAAACACGTAATGTATTATACTGTGATTATCTAACTGAAACAAACCTGTTAATATAGTAGGCAGCGCTGACCCACGCGGATCCCAATGAGGTTCGAATAAAACCGGAAATAAGGTATGTCGAATGTGCATGAACAGATCCTAGTTTAATCTAATCTAGCCGTACACAGTAGGCGAGCCCCTGAAGGTACATGAAATACGCCTTCATTTTCTCGTATATGGTCTGTTTGAAGAAACCCAAGTATGGATGTAATGATTTGTGAGTGTGTCTTGAACACCACCCTCAGAAGGTACATGAAATATGCCTTCTTAACCCAGATAAGAACAAAACAGTCGCAAACGTGAGTGTGTGCATGGGAAACGCCTCTGAAGGTACATGAAATACGCCTTCATATGCATGAGTGTTGTATATTGAGAACAAATGAACTACTAAACGCGAGTGCTGTAATTACATCTGAAGGTTCATGCAAAACGCCTTCTTTTAAGTGTCACTTATCGACATAACAGCGCGACTCAAAGCCTAAAAATACCTTTATACCTATCGAAATCGATAAATACAATGTTTGCCACAAATGAGAGAGTTGACCTTGTCCATGATACAGGGAGTTAGATCTAGAGTATAATCACTCAATGAGTCGCTACATTTTTTGAGCATTTTTTATTCGGTTCTTGGTATCCTCTATACCTGTCCCAACACTTAAAGAACCCCTTCCCTTTGTTAAGTTCTAAATTTTAAATTTTCTATCTTTCACAGGTACTATAGGCCTTAGGAACTAGATTTTAAGTTCCGCCAAATGTTTACACTAAGTAGTACTTAGGAGTAATATTCACCATTTTGCACACCACCCCCTGGTCCTGAAGAAAGCCCGACCAACCTACTGGCGACTGAGGGCTGAAACATGTCGACCTACTTCACTATTCTAGGGTAAAAGAGTCATAATAACTCTAAATCACCTATATTGATTTTATCGCCTCTTTGAAACCAGAATGAATAAAGGATTCGTGTCTGGAACCTAGAGACTTTTAACACACCCCACTGAATCACGAGCACCTTTTCTGGTCACTACTGTGTTAACAAAGGGTATCACCTCCTGGTGTAGGTGGCATAACCACTAAGCCCTATGATTATGCAGACACGTGTGAGGGAAAGCGGAGAACAAAGATATACCGCTAAACGTTACCACCAACCAACACGTGCATGAGGGTTTTTTATTGGGAGTTGACAGAACCATTTACATATACCCAATGTTATGCAGGACAAGTGATCCTTCCTCCATTGATTAATTGATAATATGTGATGTCATCAGCAGTGCATTGCGGGCGTACAAGTTATGTTTAGTTGAACTAATTATACAGTCTGTCAAGTTTTAAGGTGTACATGGACTTGTGCCTGAAGCATGTCTCTACTTGTATATGTATTTTTTCATATGTCTTATACATTTGAAGGTGTAAGATGTATAGCAAAGATGTGTTGTTGCTTTTTATGTGGTAGGCTCAAGACTGTAAGTAGTAGAATGGTGAAGATGCAGCAGAAACGTGTGGTTTAAAAAAGGTTGACATTAGGTATTAGTGTTAAGGCTACTTTTTATCAGTCGCTAGAGAAGTACAGTTGAAATATGCCACATAATTGTTGGTGTTGGAGTTTGTTTGAAATTGGAAGTTTATTCTGTGAATTTTAGAGGTGTGGATAGTGTTGTGGTTCAGACATATGCATGCAATGTTTTAGGAATATGGTGAGACTTTTAGCAGAGACATGCAAAGGGTTCCTGCTTTGTATGTGGCTAGGTGTAACATTATAAGTAGTTGTAGAATGGTAAAGCAGCAGCACAAAGTGTGGTTTGAGATATGTTTGTGTTTTGTAGAGATATTATTTATTAGAGAAAATTTGTATGGGCATGTGTATCATTGTGGACTGATCCTAGAAGAACAGGATTTCCATCTGAAAACGTGATTAAACAAAGATATTGGGAACGGATCATGCTGAAAACCAACAGAGTAAGTGATGCTGCCACATTGTCAGGAAAGTTCTTGCAAATAAAACCAAATGCCTTATGTTGAGAACTATTGGGACATATTTACTAAGCCATTGGATTGTAAACTGTATTTCTAGCTTAGAGCAGGATGTCTACCTGTTAAGACCTCTACAGCCCACCGCAGCTGATGGTCCAACGCAGCTAATGACAAGTGTCTGACTTGCACTAATGAGGAAGAAACGTATGCACACGTGCCAGTCATCTGCCTCGCATATGCCGCTCCACGTAAAGCTTGGCTGGCACGGATCTGAAGGAACATGGGCACACTCTAGTTGAGCGTAGTACTGCGCATACTGTGCACAGACCCCTCTGTATTGTATGCGATCCAAACACCAACGTTTTTAGAACAGATATCGTCAATCAGAATTAAACTTCTAGCATTAAAACAGACCATGTTGGCCATTGATATCCTGGTTAGAATTTGTAAATTGTTTAACGCCCCACAGCATTCATCTCTTTTAACAATTTATGTGCAAGTTTTTAATGTTTTAACTCATCTTTATACAACATCCTTTAATGTATTAATCAATTTTTATGAAATGTGTGATTTAAGTTTTTATTATAATATGCTTTACCAACATTTTACTGCAGAATAAAGTTGAGTTGATGATGATGATGGTAATTTGTATGAGTGTATAGAAAGCTACATTTCAAATTAAATGTTTCCTTTTCAGTGTCTGTTTGAAATTTGAAGTGTAGTCTGTGAAGTTTTAAGCTGTGGATGGTATTGTGACTGAGGCATGTCTCTACCTGAACATGTATTATGGTAAATGTTATGCGGCTGAAGATGATAGATGCATAAAACACAAGGGGTACATCTATCTGAATAACACTTTTATATATGATGCTGCTAGCAAAAGGTACAGACGTATGCATGCATTCTTTTAGGAATATGGTGATACTTGTGAAGGGTTTTTGGTTGATATTTGTGTAGGTCCAATAGCATAAGTAGTTGCGAAATGGTAAAGCTGCAGCCTAAAACTGTGGTTTAAAACATGTTGGCAGATTAATTAGTGATTAGGGTATTTTGTATGAGTCTGTTCAAAGGTATGGTTGAAATATATTACAATATTTTAGGCGTGTATTTGAGATGAGAAGTGCAGCTTTTTAAGTGTTAAGATCTGCATAGTTTTGTGAATGTGGTATGTCTGTACTTGCAGATGTATTTTCAAATGTCTTAAGCATCAGCAGATGCTAGATTTATAAATCTATTTGTATGTTTCCTTTAAATATGATGATACTAGGAAAAGGTATATATATATGCTTACATTGTGTTAGATATATGGGGAGACTTTCAACAAAGATAAGCAAAGGGTTGCTTTGCTGTTAGCTTTGCTCAATACCTGATTAGTAGTAGAATATTGAAGCAGCAGTAGTAGAAAAGTGATGTTTTATGATATTTTGGGAGAGGAGTTATTTATTATGGTACTTTCTAAGAGTCTGTGTAAAAGTTCACTTGAAATATGCTGCATAAATCTAGGTGTGTCTATGAAATGTTCGGTGTACTCTGTCAAGTTTTAAGGCCTTTATGGTCTTGAGAGTGTGGTTTTGTTTCTACTTGCAAATGTATTCTGATATGTGTTATGCTTTTGCATGACACATGCATGCATGCTTTTAGGAATATGGTTAGAGTTATGGTAGAGACATATGGCCGGGATGCCTGTCACCCCCTCCCAACACAATCCCCAAGGATGGGAAGACGGACGCAGTTCTGAACTTTTGGAAGGCGGGAGGGAGTTACCCTCCCGGCCGTATTTATTAAAATATGAAACAAAATTAAAACATTAAAATAACAGTTTCATATCATGTACAATCTTCATTTATTACATTATGATGAAGACACGTTGATTGGCTAACCTTAACAAATCTCTAGTACAAAGGTTTTCCTAGCCGAGTCTAACATCCTGCCAATGCATACTTTTCTAAATTAAAATTGTACATCCTAGCATTACGGGCCAACGGCAAGGTCGCAACCGGTGTCAGATCCCAACTACCAGAACTCCCCCCTCACGGTGTGAGGGGCGGGCGCACAGAGGACTGTACCTCTGTGCCAACTCCAATTTCCCTTGTCTTCGCGGGGGCCCTCTATTTAACTCGACGCTATCTTAATGGTCGTCCGAGGACTCGTGTGAGGTGTCTAGAAGGTAGCGTGGACCCCCCTCCCACCCCACACTGCTTCTCATATCCGCCGTCGCGGATATCCTGGCCCCGGGAAATTCATAGGAGGGGCATCGAGCCACCTCCTCCCCTGGAAGGGGCCTATGACCACCTTCCCTTAGGCGACTCCATACTTAGTGGGTGCCGCCTCCCCGTTTGAGGGGCCAATGGCTGCCTCCCCCCGGGCGCTCCCATCCACAATGGGTGGCGCCCCCCCTCTAGGGATCTTGAAATTACTGCTCACCGATCATGACCTTACCGCCCGACCAAAATAAATACGACGTTTGTTTACCTACTAAGAAAGAAAAATTAACCTCTAACTGCAATCCTTTATTACTCATACATTCGACACTTCCTTCAACTAGACTGTTATACTCCGTTCTACCAAGGAAGAAAAAATTGTTACGAACAAATCACTTATTGCAGTACCAACATCGACATTTTTATTAACGACTAAACCAGGAGAAAAGAGATGCTTATAAAGCACAACATTTTATTGCAGTACTAACTTTGCCATAAGGGGCTGGTGGGTGGGTCTCAAGAATTGCTCTTTGTTCCGTTGAGGGCTCACATGCAACGAGGGGTGCAGCTTCCTAGCACAGGAACAAGAGGATGCTTCTTCGGATTGTTGCTCCTTTTATTCCTCTTCGGGAGGGCGTGTACCCTCCTCCGGTACGCCTACGGGCGTGGCCAACGGTGTAGGTGTCCAGGACAACCCCTCTTGGGCGGGAAAAGGCGTGCCCCGGCTACGCCGCTTCGGGCATACCAGCCGTGAATCGCCCCCCTGCACAAAATGGTTTCCCGGGAGGATCCGGGCCCCCGACCATACGTTCGGGGGGACCGAGTGGTCGCCCCTTTCCATATGGCCGGGATGCCTGTCACCCCCTCCCAACACAATCCCCAAGGATGGGAAGACGGACGCAGTTCTGAATGTTTGGAAGGCGGGAGGGAGTTACCCTCCCGGCCGTATTTATTAAAATATGAAACAAAATTAAAACATTAAAATAACAGTTTCATATCATGTACAATTTTCATTTATTACATTATGATGAAGACACGTTGATTGGCTAACCTTAACAAATCTCTAGTACAAAGGTTTTCCTAGCCGAGTCTAACATCCTGCCAATGCATACTTTTCTAAATTAAAATTGTACATCCTAGCATTACGGGCCAACGGCAAGGTCGCAACCGGTGTCAGATCCCAACTACCAGAACTCCCCCATCACGGTGTGAGGGGCGGGCGCACAGAGGACTGTACCTCTGTGCCAACTCCAATTTCCCTTGTCTTCGCGGGGGCCCTCTATTTAACTCGACGCCATCTTAATGGCCGTCCGAGGACTCGTGTGAGGTGTCTAGAAGGTAGCGTGGACCTCCCCTCCCACCCCACACTGCTTCTCATATCCGCCGTCGCGGATATCCTGGCCCCGGGAAATTCATAGGAGGGGCATCGAGCCACCTCCTCCCCTGGAAGGGGCCTATGACCACCTTCCCTTAGGTGACCCCATACTTAGTGGGTGCCGCCTCCCCGTTTGAGGGGCCAATGGCCGCCTCCCCCCGGGCGCTCCCATCCATAATGGGTGGTGCCCCCCCTCTAGGGATCTTGAAATTACTGCTCACCGATCATGACCTTACCGCCACAGGCCGGATAGTTGACCGGCTATCCGGCCCCCCCAAAGACTCCTACTAAAGGTCATGCTTTTACAAACCCATTAACCAAGCTACGAAGTCTCCTATGAGTAAGACATTCCCCTCCTGGGACAAATGGACCCCATCCTTGAGATACATGTGATCCCCCCCGAATACATCCATGCGGAATACAGTGCAACTGCGCCGAGCGAAACAACCTACCAAGTTTGTTATTGACCTTCTTCACTGAATGGTTCAGTGCTGACACAGAGGGGCCCCCCCGCCACACCTTCCTGGGAATCAAGTGGGACCATGCTATCGTGCACCCAGGGATCCTTCTCGCCAGCCAGCTAACAGTAGATAGGACTCGCTCGAGTAGTACTCGCCGACTGAGTGTCACTAAGTCATTGCCTCCCAGATGAACTATGATTACAGACGGCGGTGACCTTGTCCGCCCTAACAGTTCCTCAATAAAACATTGAAACCGGTCAATACAGAGCCCGCCCCTTCCGTGGAAGGTCACCCTGTACCCGTATTCCCCAGCTGCGTGAATCACGTCACCTGCTTTGAATACGTCCCAGGCCCGCCTCACGTATGAGTGGCCCACGACCCACACCACTCTTTCCTCAGCCGGTGATCTCTGACCGCTGGTCCCCAGGTGCCGGGTAGACTGCACAGTCCGCCCTGCATCGTATGCTCGCGAAACTGTAAACCAAACAGAAAACAAGAAGCGTGAGTGCATGACATTGGCTTCACAACATGTGCAACCACACATACCTTTTATAACAGTTCGAGGACCATTGTCCCAGTTGTTTCACCTTCTCAACACTCTGACCCCTGGCTGTAGCCTCTGTAGCAGCCCCTATTCTAAAGGAATGGGTCCCGAAATCGCCCGGGTCCAAGCCGCTGCTGCGATTGCCATCGTTAGCACCCGCTGAAACTGGAACCTCGTCAGTGGGGTGGCGTTGATGTGTCTCAGCAAGCTTCCCCCCCATGCATCCGCCCTTCGCGCCAAATATTCCTCAACGCTCTTCACCGGGCACATGGGGGACCCTCGCATGCGCTGGACGATAATACTGTCTCCCATAGCACCCTGGTCGGTCTTGGACCTGGCTATTGTGATCACCATTGAATCACCCTTGATCAGAATGTGATCCCGACACAGGCCTCCCTCTACATCTTTCTTATTTCTTGCTACCAGCTCGCTCACCCGCATAGCCCCATAGAACGCTAATGCGAAAGCAGCCCGGAACAGCACTGCCTCGAACTGGGAGGAACATGTCGTGGGGAGTATCGACATCAGCAGGGACAACCTCTCTAACCCAATCGGGCGCCTTTCATCTACTCTACGACCCTCAAGGCGTTGCCAACCACGAAGGGCCTTCTTTACCAAAAAGGACGATGTGGGGTCCTCGATGCCATGCGCCTGCCCCATGAATGAAATGGCGGCCCGGTGCCCATTGGCCGTTGCCGCTGATCGGCCTGCACTGTGTAGTGCTACAAGAAACTTCAGGACATACTCCTCCTGACCCCAATTGACCCCCCCCTGCCGGACCCAAAAATGCACAATAGGAACGAAACGCTCCTTCGTATGCCTTCCATGTCCTGGGGGTTAGGCTTGCTGCCACGAGGTCTTGTAATCCGGGGCACTGAGTAACCAGAGTGCTTCGGGAAATGGGGCCGCCGCTAGGTCCGCGGAAGGTAGATAACCCCTGAAAGCCTGCATGTGTGAACGAGAGAGTGCATCAGCCGCCTGGTTCAGTACCCCTGGCACATGCTTCGCCCTGAATTGTACGTTCAGTCTAATGCAAATTAGTACAATTTCCTTCAGTAATCTCAATATCCACTTGCAGCGCGCTGCCTGACTATTTATACATTCAACAACAGTCATATTGTCGGACCAAAATACCACAGAGCGATCTCTGAACTCATCCGGCCATGCCATCAGAGCCACCAAAATGGGGAACAACTCGAGAAACCCGATGTTACCTGTGAGACCGCTGGTGTGCCACCAATTCGGCCATGTTTGCGCCGACCAGCGATTACCAAAGATGGCGCCAAAACCCACGCTCCCCGCCGAGTCGGTCCACAAACCCAGCTCGTCCGAGGACGCTGGTGGTTTGCTCCACACCACTCGACCGTTGAAATCCGCCAGGAATGCCAACCATATGCGCATGTCCTGGCGAACTTCTGCAGACAGTCTCGTGCGATGGTGTCCTTCCTTGAGACCGACCATGGTTTGCGCAATAGAGCGGGAAAAGGGGCGGGCCATTGGTATCACTCGGAGGGCAAAGTTAAGCTGGCCCAACGCTTGTTGTAGCTGATGAAGCGTGACTTTTTCTTTGCTGATGCACAATTCCAAGGAAGCCCTGAACTTCGCTACCTTCCCCACCGGCAAACGGAAACATCCCTCCACAGAATCGAGCTCAATGCCTAGAAACTCGAGTGAAGTCGATGGTCCAACCGTCTTACCTGGTGCCAATGGCACCCCGAATTGCTCCATGAGAGTGCAAAAATTCTCGTAACGCCTGCGCACACTGAGTGTCGCCGGCTGCCCCCGAGAAAAAGAAATTGTCTAGGTAATGCATAACCTGAGTATGGCCCGTGGCCCTGGTAAACGCCCATTGCAGAAAAGAACTGAACATTTCAAAATAAGCACAAGAAATTGAGCAACCCATTGGCATACATCTATCCATGTAGTAACGTCCTTGAAAAACAAAGCCTAACAGACGCTGATCCTGTGGGTGTACCGGGAGCAACCGGAACGCTGACTCGATATCTGACTTCGCCATCAGCGCTCCGGGCCCCAGGCGATTCAACATGGCGACGGCATCATCGAAGGATGCGTACCGCACCGAACAAACTCCCGGGTCAATCGCATTGTTCACCGAAAGACCCCTAGGAGCTGACAAGTTGTGGATCAACCTAAACTCACCCGGGTCCCTCTTGGGGACTACTACCAACGGAGAACAGATGAAATTAGTGACTGGCGGGTGCCTATATGGCCCAGTGACTCGACCAAGGGCAACCTCTTTTGCAATCTTTCTTTCCACCACTGCTGGATTATGCTGTGCCGACAGTTGGTTTCTACACAATGATTCCCCCCGAAAATCCCCCGCCGGGATGCGCAAACCGTACGAGAAGCCTTTCCTCAACACCCCAGCGGAGACATGATCAGGGTATTCATTTAGCCTGGGGATCATTGCCATGATATCTACAGGGGTTGGTAGCGGAACTCCTTGGTCCACCTCAGACCTGTTTGGCCCCTCCTCTACCCCCCGTATCACCATTCTTGGCTCTGCACGCACTCTCGGGGTGAGAAGAATTTCCGCAACTTGCACACTCATGTCTGAACTTACACGTCCCTTGTGGCCTAGTGCACTTGCCCCGGTTAAAATTCCAACAGACCCCTTTTCTACCCCCGTTCCCACCACTCTTAGGCTGGTGGTCACCTGCGGGGCCCGCTCAAAAGGGCGCCGCCGGCCGGTGGCGGGACGGCCCGACCCATTCCCGCCAAGCGAGGACGACTTCAACGCGCCCGGCAGGAGCTGCTTCTGCCAAGAGATGGAGTCGAGACAATCCCACGTCAGAGATGAATCGTGCTCCTTGGCCTTGCGAAACTTCATATCATAGCCCATCCATTCATCTCCCTCATAAGATTCATAAAAATCCATTATACGTGCCTGATAACAGGCCAATTCAGTCAAAACCTCGGGCTGACGTTCCCCAATAATTGCCGTAAACATTGCAAAGGCCTTGGCCCAATTTGAGATCGTTTCGTCAACCCTGAATCCCGCCATTTTTGCTCGCCACACACTCGGATGCCACAAATCCTTCTGAGTCTTAACATACTCCATCTCGTGATGGTCGGTCAGGAGAGAAAACATATTCACATATTTATCAGCCCAAATCATCTCTTTTGTGGCCAGCGGTATATGTTGGACCACCTTTTCCCTTCTTGAGGGCAAAGACCCCTCCCTTGCCATTGGCAATGCCTGCTTACCCAGCTTCATTGCAGGTCCCGCTGCTTTGTCGACGCCGGCTGCTGGTCCTTCCGAGGTCACCTGTTGGGGGAACAAGAGGGAGATTCGCCTTCGCGGCATCTCGTGACTGCTGCAACTGCTGCATTAGTTGTTTGGGCTCTTCGGCCATGTCTCCCGGTCTGAGGTTCCGTGACAATTGTAAGCGGTGTTTTTGACTCGCACGAATGTGGTCGAGTCTGGTATCTATGAACCGCAAATGACGAGTTTAGTAAGTGTGCGCAGTTTCGCTGTGCTAACTTAAACCGTTCGTTTGTTATGTGGGTTTTTCATCTGTACCCACGGGTTCCATCTTAGATACGGCATCCATTTTGTCTCTTGCCCTCAAGTAGTCAGCGAACGGACGCTGTCCGCTTCGCGACCCTGGGACTCCCTAGATATTGGCGGAAGACACATGTTCTTTGTGAGTGTCTTTATGACGAGGGGGATGCTACTGTAAGGCAGGTGGCGCCGCTCGAGGCTCATCTTGCCGCACGAGCTTATTGTCTTAGCCGTGCATCTCATTAGGCACGTCCCTTTGATGCCTGTATCTCGTGCTTTCCGACACCTCCCCTTTTACACCCTTTCCGATCTCCCCACTGTCTCCGTCTTCCTCTGCACCTGTCTTTGTTCCTATTCCCGATCTACTTTACTGCTGATTGGAATTTGCTAATGGTGGGAAGATGGGTTTTTACAGTTGGGAACCGCCAAATGTTTCCGCACTTATGATCCGGACCTCATGTGTTTGAAAACAACCAAAGCGACCCCTCTGGGGGATGATGATGGGAACCGGGTTGTAAACCTTTGTGTACCATGTTATCCTATGGGTAAAAACTGTATAAAAGGAGCGATCCACAGAACCAATTTGAAGCAGTCTCCCCGAACTACACTCGATGTACTTCCTGTGACTTCTGTTTTCCCTGCAGCAAATAAACCTTGAATCTTTGACGTCAGAGGAAGTGTCCCGTGTCTCTGTGACTTGTACGCCGGAGCAGGTTACCCACGAAGGTTTCAGGTGTTGTGCCCTGGCACCGCTGGGTCCAAAAGAACCCAGTCCTTCAGTTGGCGCCCAACGTGGGGCTGCATCAGTGGTACCGGTCCAAGCCCGACGATCGTGAGGAACTTCGTGTGAAATCTCCGAGGGAAGGTGCACCCCGCTTCATCGATCCTGTTGTCGAAATAAGTGGCCCGAAGACTTTTCCCGCGAAGATTCCCGCCTCCTGACGGCTGTGACGGACTGCTGCCCTGACTGTAGACCTGTTTTGGCGCCTGGCGTAGACCTTGGTATAGCGAGACGATAGACGGGCCTTCCTGGTGACGCCATCGATCTTTGAGTTAAGTATTTGTGGGTCGCTCCCATAGTCCTTGGTTGTTGACACTTTAGCGAGTGTCTTTGTTGTGCACGCTGTGTTAGTGTTTTTGTCGGTGACACTTTGCTAGCGTACTTTGTTGTTGTATTTGTTTGACGACTGCAGCCGCCAAAAACCGAGGGTTTTGTTCTTTGCTGGGACTTGGTAAATCCCGTAACCCTTGAAGTTTGTGAAACTCGGCTAGTGTGCAAGATGCCTGGTCGCAGTACTTTGTTTAGTTGTTTCAGACCTTGTGGTGCGGATTCCCTGCTGGAGGACTCGTGTCCGATACCTCCAGTTGGAACTCCTACTTATGACTTATATAGCAAACATGGGCTAGGCCCGATTGCTTTTAATGATTATTGGATTAAATATACAAAGAAAGACGGCGATCTTCGTTGGCCACCTCACGGTAGCTTCGAGGCGTCGATCTTAGATAACCTAGAGATAAAGTTGTTCGAACGTAAATCAAGGCCGGCCATGTTTGATGCCTTTCGGTTGTGGCGCAAAGAAGCCCGACAGAAAGAAATCAGACAAAATAAACGTAGTGAGCGAGATAATGTTGCTACCATTGTAAAGAAAGCTGAGCAGTTTCAGCGTGATAAGGAGGATAAGGATAAGGAAGTGTTTGAGAGATTACAGCGTATGACCATAGATAAATGTTATCCTGCTTTACCTACGGAGTCGGATAAGAAGGAAGAGGCAGTTGAGGATCCTTTAATGTCCTATCTTATGAAGTCGCCACCTCCGTACGTTCAGGGTACCGCAGCTCCTGTGGTCCCTGCCGTACCTGTTCTTCCACCTATTGTTCCTCTACCAGTTCCTCAACTTGCACCCGTTCCTCCGACTGTTTCTGCTCCTTTGTCTGTTTCTATTCCTACTGCTCCTCCGCTTCCACATACTCCTGCTCCCGCTACTGCTCCTGTGTTGTTAACACCCGTTGTTGCTACTGTTTCCACTCCTTCTCTTGTTAGTCCTGTGTCTTATCTCTCTCCCTCTACTCGTAGTCGTAATTCTCCTATTGCACCAAGTTTTTTCCAGTCGCTTGGACCTGTTTTTGGGTCTGCTGGTTCTGATGGTCCTCAGAGACGTAGCCAGCTTCCTGGTAACAGGGAACGTGCTGCGCTATATAATATGGCGATGGGTTGGATGGACAATCCGCAGAGAAATCCACCCCGAGTTGTTCTTGAAACATTTAGTCAATTCAACATACCGACTCAGAGATATGTGTTTGACGAAATGTGTAAACTCCTACATGATCAGATAGCGGCCGTTGCGCCTGAAGAGGTGCTGACCGCCCTGTCTAATCTTCGGCTTCAGTTCGCAACTGGACTGATAGTCGATACTAATGTCCGACGTGCTATTGAGCAGTTGTTATCCTTTCGTCTCGCTCCTATTCCTCACGCACTGTTTGTTGAGGATCTTGAACGCCAGCAAGCCGAGTCTGGCCAATATCCTATGCGTGAAGTTCCGCCGGTTTGGGTACCCGCTGATAATACTAATGCTAATGCTCCAGTGGCGGCACATTTCCGGAGAATATGGATACACCTCCCATGGAAATGATCGGAAGTGCTTCAGGTGAAACAATCTTTGCCCGATCCTCGCAAAAATCCTGCTGGGTATTATAAGGAATTATCGCAGCTCGTAGATGCTACGGTAATGAATCTTGCCGATATCGACATGTTGTTTGGCAACGTCGTACCGCAAGTGGTATGGGCTAAGATTCGTCACCAAGATCATGCAAATGAATTAGGTGGTGATTGGAATGCCATTACAGCGGCAGACGCTGGACAAGCGGCTGCTACTAAACCCGACCAATTGATTGAAGCTCTTCCTCAAAGAATTATTACGTTAATGAAAACGCTTATGCCAGCCACGAGGGTAAATTGGGACAAGTTGTCAGCTTGTAAACAAAAGAAAGATGAGAGTGTTTCCGACTTCTTTACGAGGTTTGAAGAAGCATTCATTGATCATAGCGGACAGGACGTGGGTACTGAGGGTGGACAGAGGTTGTTCGTGGATAAATTTGTGTCGAACTTGTTGCCCGATTTGAGCTATAAATTAAAGAATTCGGAAAGTGCATGGGCTGTTTCTACTTCAGCTCAGATATTGGCTACGGCACAATATTACGAAAATAGAGAGAAAGAAGAGAATGACCGTGCTGACAAAAAGACAAAAGAGCTGAAAACTAAAGTGTTGTTGCAACAAGCGTATCCGCCGCGTTCTAATCAGAATGCGTCCCAGCAGAATCGATCGCAGTCGCAATCAAATCGATCGCAGTCGCGTAATGATTCCTCTTTCCAAAGATCATCGTTAGGGTATAATCAATGTGCTTACTGTAGACAAGAGGGACACATCAAATTCAATTGTCCTGCTTTAAACGAACGTAATGGTGGTAACTCATCCAAAGGAGGCCGTGGTGGTGCACAGCAGGCATCACGCGGTAGAGGTCGTGGTGCTCAAAATGATCGCTCTGACAATTCATCTAGTTCTAATAATTGTTTCGATCAACGTGGATCATCGCAAGGACGATCTGCGCAGTACAATGTAGATGATTATTACGTCGATCAGGGAACTGACGACAGTAATTACTAGGACAGCCAAAGACAAATGGAGGGAGTGGTATCAGTTCCGGTTGATCAGAGAGGGCCTTACGTCGCAGTTGCTACATCGGGCGTCGTTGAGCCTTTTCTGTTGGACACTGGTGCAGCGAAAAGTTCTATCATGCATTCGAAACTCCCTGGCGCACCTTTGTCTGGCTTAACAAATGTTTCCGTTGGATTCTCTGGCGCCCCCGTTAGCAATCCAGTTTCGCGCCCTTTGCCCCTTAAAATTGGGCCACGTGAGCTCGAAGCTCCGTTGATTTTGACCACTGGTTGTGGCGAAAATCTTTTAGGTCTGGATTTGCTTAAACGTTTGTATGCAACATTGTATTGTTCTCCTGCGGGTGTAAAGCTTACGTTAGGAGAGAGGGTTGTCTCTCCCATGTACTTGTCTCTCGACAAGCTCCCACCGGAATTGAATTCTCTTCCTGTGTCTTTGTGGGCGACGGGTCCAAATGATGTGGGCCTACTTGATATCTCCCCTTATGTTGTTCAGTTGAAAGCTAATGTGCGGCTGCCACGTATTCCCCAATATCGTATCTCCCTTGATGGTGAACGAGCACTGTTAGCGATCATTTATGATTTGATCGAGAAAGATGTTATTGAGGAGACTCGGGGAAACGTGTGCAACAGCCCTGTACTACCCATTCTTAAACGTACTGATCCTACAAAACCGCCTGTTTATCGTTTTGTTATCGATTTACGGGAGGTAAATAAAATTGTGGTTCCTCAATTTCCTGTTGTGCCTGACATTACGGCGCTACTGACTCTGATTCCAGCTACTGCATCATGGTTTTCGGTGATTGATTTGAAAAATGCGTTTTTCAGCATCCCGATTGCCGAAGAGAGCAGGGACCTTTTCGGTTTCTCTCTCGGTGGGCGTAGCTTCCGGTTCAAACGCGCTCCTCAGGGCTACTGTGAAAGTCCGTCTATTTACAGTCAAGCCTTGAAGGGTCAACTGGATGCGTTTCGGTTGCCGGTTGGTGCGGCCTTAATCCAATACGTCGATGACTTATTGGTGGCTGCTGATACTCAGGACATTTGCAAAATTGCTACGGTGTCGTTGCTGCAACATCTCTGTGAGTTAAATCATAAGGTGTCACCTTCTAAACTCCAATATTGTTGTCAAGAAGTAACCTATCTAGGTCACTTATTGTCAAAGGAGGGAAGGAGATTGACCCCAGAGAGAATTGCAGCGATTGCGCGAATGGCTGTGCCACAAACCCAAAGAGATGTGCGTGCCTTTCTAGGTATCACATCGTACTGCAGGCAATGGATTCCTAATTTTTCATTGCTAGCGAAACCATTGGTGGCTCTTACGTGCAAGGATGTTTCAACTCCTTTACCATGGACGGAAGAATGTCAGAAAAGTTTTTCTGAATTACGTGATTCATTGTGTTCGGCCCCTGTGTTAGGTACCCCTGATTACAGTAAACCGTTCACATTATATGTTCACGAGAGGGAAGGTTGTGCTTTGAGTGTCTTAACGCAACCTTTTGGTGGTAAGCAACGTCCATGTGCATATTTTTCCTCGACCTTAGACCCAGTAGCTAGAGCATTACCGAGTTGTTTGAGAGCAACTGCGGCAGCTGCGGTCTCTATCCGACAATCAGCAGGATTGGTCATGGATAATATGCTTACGGTGATGGTTCCGCATGCAGTCGATACTCTGTTGAATCGTACGAAAACTCAGCACTTGACGAGTGCGAGGTTATCTGGGTACGAATTGACGCTTCTGGCAAGCCACATTCAGATAAAACGTTGTAATGTCCTAAATCCGGCAACTTTGTTACCAATTAGTGCAGAGTCAGATGAAGTAACAGAACATGACTGTTACTTGCGGACGGAAGAGGAAACAAAGGGTCGAGTGGACCTTAAAAACACCCCATTGGAAAATCCGGACGGCACTTTGTATGTGGATGGGTCATGTTTTAAGTTGCCGAATGGCGATGTGACTACTGCTTATGCTGTGGTAACATTGAATACTGTTGTTGAAACTGCAAGATTGAATCAGAATTCTGCCCAAGCTGCAGAGCTGATTGCTCTTACTAGAGCATGCGTGTTAGCAAAAGGGAAACGTGTGAATGTGTACACCGATAGCCAGTATGCTTTCGGTGTAGCGCATAGTTTTGGACGATTGTGGCGAGAGCGTGGTTTCTTGACGTCGCATGGCACGAAAATACAGCATGGCCAGCTTGTGAACGACCTTTTGGATGCGTTGACGTTGCCTGCACAAGTTGCGATTGTTAAGTGTAGTGCGCATCGTAAAGTGACGGATGATGTTGGTCGTGGTAATGCGTTTGCAGATGAGATTGCTAAGGAGACTGCCCGGAATCTTAGTACTCGAATGTATGTGACGAGTTCGGTTAGGTGGCCTACAGAATCAAGTATGTGTGTAGATACTTTTGAGAGTGTGAAAGCAATTCAGAATGAGGCCACTGAGACTGAAAAGATGAAGTGGAAAGAAAGTACGGGAAAGTTGGATGCGAATGGTTGTTGGATTGATTTGTCAGATCAGAAAAGATGGATGTTGCCTGATGCGTATGTGCTGGCCGTTGTGACAATGGCACATGGGTTAGCACATATTAGCGCGAAAGGTATCTGTAAGTTGTTGTCGCCTGTGTGGAAGAATGATGGCATTACGAAATGTGCTGAACGTCTGGTGAAGAATTGTATGGTGTGTCTAATGTACAATCCTGGCAAAGGAACCCCAACTCCCCCTGGCAGTTTTGCTCCTCCTTCGTATCCCTTTGAGGCGATCCAATTGGACTTCATCCATATGGAGCGATGCAATAACCTGAAATATGTTTTGGTTGTGGTGTGCGCATTCTCCCGATGGATCGAGGCCTATCCCCTCAAAGATAATACTGCTTTGTCTACTGCGAAAATCCTACTGAAGGAATACTTTCCTCGGTATGGAATGCCTAGAGTCGTGTGGTCAGATAACGGAAGTGAGTTCGTTGGAAGTGTGATGAAGAGCGTGTGTAAGGGCCTTGGAATTAATCAGAAATTCCATAGCGCCAATCATCCCCAGTCAGCTGGATTGGTTGAGGGTTACAATGGTACCCTTAAGCTAAAGCTAGCGAAGATTCAGGCTACGACTGGACTTTCGTGGCCTGACGCTTTGCCTCTAGCATTACTGTCAACTAGGGCGACTGTACACTCCCGAATAGGGCTTAGTCCCTATGAGATAGTGTTCGGCCGTCCTGCGAATGTGTGGGGGGTTCCTAGGCCAGGAATATTCTCTGATCTTGAGTATCCGATGTTGATTGACTACTTACATGACTTGACTGCTAAACTGAGGTTAATTCACCAACAGGTTTACGACGCCCTGCCGACGCAGACGGAGGGTCCAGGCCACCAGCTCCAGCCCGGTGATTGGGTAGTTACCCGTAACTTCTCACGCAAGAAGAATCTGGACCCCCGTTTTGTTGGACCTTACCAGGTGCTCCTGGCCACGAGGACTGCCGTTCGTCTTGAGGGGCGGAAGAATTGGGTACATGCTACCCATTGTAAACGAGTCCCTATTCCTTTGCCGGCAGACCCGTGGGTAAGGACAGGCATTGCATCAGCAGAAACAGAAACATTGCCGGCGTTTGTACCTTTTAGCGACGCACAGCTTGTTGGAGAACACTCAGCGCAGCAGAAAGCCACTGTTGAACATTTGTCGGAGAAAAACTCAAGACCAGAACAACGAACTGATCAGCAGGACGCTGTCTCTCCAACAGATCCTTTGTTCGACGAGCAGACACGTCCTGGGAAACATCGATATTCTTTGCGATCTCACACTAAGGACAAATAAATTTTTTTGCTTTGCTGTAATTGACAACTGCAATATCCTCGTTTCCCATGATCAATTTTGAACATTCATATCATTGAAATTTTTGTACATATGTCGAGTTTTTTTCCTTGTATCTTTTTCCTTCCACAGCTGAGAAATATTGTGCTAATATATATACATATTGTGTATTGAGGGCCGTAGGGCCGCGCGCGTACTTCCTTCTGGACAGTAGGTCTTGACGCTAGGTTAAAGGCCGTCGGTTCCTAGGAACTCCTGGGGATTGACTATTGCTGCACAGAACGAAGTGCGTCAAGAAACGTTGCGGACGGTCGTAGGGAATGGCATTTTCGAAGCTAAATGATTTGGAAGGAGCTCAGGCATACAGATTCAAGCTGCAGCAACTCAGTCGTACCAAATGTTTTATATTTCAATTGTTTATGTTATTTTTGACTGCTTCTGCATTTTTGACGGGTGGGGTGTATTACACTATGTCATACTTCTTACCTGCTACCCCTACTCCTACTCCGCACCCTAATCTTACCACTACTGCTTCTCCTCATTCCTTTCACATGTTACCGGAACACGAGCAGGCTAGACGTGTAGAATTCCGCAACAATTCCTTTATTCAGCTCCTCCATCAGCATCAGTTAGTGGTTAACACTACTAACTGTTGGGTGTGTGGGTTGATGCCACATACTACTGGTAAGGGAATTCCGTATTTGGTGTTACCATATAGTTCCCAAGGGTCAGCTCGAGCATTCCAAACTATGTTTCGAAGCGCACTGGGTTTCCACCCCAATCGAGAACCGCGTTCCCCCAACTCTGGTCCTACCTCGTATCTGAAGCTGCTATCAATGGCAATAGAGGATATGGAAGATGAGATCCATGATCCTTTTCTTATCCCTGAAGAAGAGGTACGAGCTTATAGGGTCCTAAGTAGAGGGGAATACAGTATGTTCACTAGTGAAAAGCAGCTTAAAAGCTCGCCTCCAATATGGGTCGTACCCCACACTGGTAATTTGTGTCTCATGGGTCGTGGCCAAAGTCCGCAAGCCCGATTTGGAGACAGTGCTTGCACTGAAACCTACGTTGTGCCAATGACCCCGTCCCCTGTGTTTCTGGCTGCCAAGGGTACTTACTTTATCTGTAATGATCGTGCATACACATGGTTGCCCGCAGACTTTACGGGTACATGTTTCATTGCAAATTTGTTGCCTCCGACGTTCACTGTAGATGCCGATTATCATAAGACTAGAGTTGTACGAGGCATAATTAGCGAAGAAGATACTGCCGGTCAAGAGGCAGGAGACTTTTTCAAGGGTTTCCTCCCGTTTTGGGGACCTATGGTTAATAGTAGGAACCTGAGACAGTTGACTCGAGTGGTGGAATCGACAGCTAATGTTACTGCCAGTGCCCTTGGTAATATCACCACGGAACTTCAGGCGGAGAGACTTATGACGCTACAAAACCGTATGGTTTTAGATGTCGTCTTAGCAGATCGCGGTGGGGTATGTAAGGTGATCCATTCGAGCTGCTGCATTTTCATCCCAGATAATGCTCCTACTGTCTATCAAGCCATCTCGAAGTTGCATAAGATCTCTGAATCCATACACGTGGATGTAGGGGATTGGACGCTACTTGGATGGTTTTGGGGCCTGATGTCGACTTGGGGTTGGAAGATTCTGATGATCATCGGAGTTATGGTAGTGTTCCTGTTCACGTGTTGCCTTTGTGTACAGTGTGGTCCTGCCTTATGTGGCCTCTGTGCTACAACGTGTATGAGACACCCATCTGTTACCAAGGGGACTCGATTGGACAGAGCTATGCTACAACAACATCTCGATGGTCTGATGAATATCGAATATGATTCCGACTAGTGCTTGCCTACATGAGGGCAAAAGGAGCGTCTGAGGTTCCGTGACAATTGTAAGCGGTGTTTTTGACTCGCACGAATGTGGTCGAGTCTGGTATCTATGAACCGCAAATGATGAGTTTAGTAAGTGTGCGCAGTTTCGCTGTGCTAACTTAAACCGTTCGTTTGTTATGTGGGTTTTTCATCTGTACCCACGGGTTCCATCTTAGATACGGCATCCATTTTGTCTCTTGCCCTCAAGTAGTCAGCGAACGGACGCTGTCCGCTTCGCGACCCTGGGACTCCCTAGATATTGGCGGAAGACACATGTTCTTTGTGAGTGTCTTTATGACGAGGGGGATGCTACTGTAAGGCAGGTGGCGCCGCTCGAGGCTCATCTTGCCGCACGAGCTTATTGTCTTAGCCGTGCATCTCATTAGGCACGTCCCTTTGATGCCTGTATCTCGTGCTTTCCGACACCTCCCCTTTTACACCCTTTCCGATCTCCCCACTGTCTCCGTCTTCCTCTGCACCTGTCTTTGTTCCTATTCCCGATCTACTTTACTGCTGATTGGAATTTGCTAATGGTGGGAAGATGGGTTTTTACAGTTGGGAACCGCCAAATGTTTCCGCACTTATGATCCGGACCTCATGTGTTTGAAAACAACCAAAGCGACCCCTCTGGGGGATGATGATGGGAACCGGGTTGTAAACCTTTGTGTACCATGTTATCCTATGGGTAAAAACTGTATAAAAGGAGCGATCCACAGAACCAATTTGAAGCAGTCTCCCCGAACTACACTCGATGTACTTCCTGTGACTTCTGTTTTCCCTGCAGCAAATAAACCTTGAATCTTTGACGTCAGAGGAAGTGTCCCGTGTCTCTGTGACTTGTACGCCGGAGCAGGTTACCCACGAAGGTTTCAGGTGTTGTGCCCTGGCACCGCTGGGTCCAAAAGAACCCAGTCCTTCAGGTGCCGTAGCACCCCCTGTGTTCCTGCCGAGCCATGCAGCTAACTGGGCGGCTAACTCTGGAGGCATATCCTCCTCGCTGGCGGGCGTAACAACGACCGGAATCGGTTGGCCCGCATCCGGTATCGGTACCGGGGCCTCAACTAGAATGACCGGGCTTGCCGGGGGTAACTCGGGAATCGGGACCTCCCCCCTGCTGCCCTATCCCTGATCCTTTTACCTCTCCCAGCGGGGACGACTCCGGGCAACGCCGGTCCTATGACCTTCTTCGGTCTGCCCGTATTGTTCATTGCTGCCATCTGCTTCTTCATACTCGCCATATCTTTCATCAGCATGCGAAGCATCTGGTCAGTCCCTGGCTTCGTTCCGGCCTTCCTGCCAGGCATTGTTGTCGGATGTTCGACCCTTGTCACTCAACACGGTCCTGGATCCGAAGGCTCGAAGTCACTGGAAGAGAAACACAAAAATTACAAGTTCTCAAAAATTGCTCTTTGTTCCGTCGAGGGCTCACGTGCAACGAGGGGTGCAGCTTCCTAGCACAGGAACAAGAGGATGCTTCTTCGGATTGTTGCTCCTTTTATTCCTCTTCGGGAGGGCGTGTACCCTCCTCTGGTACGCCTACGGGGCATGGCCAACGGTGTAGGTGTCTAGGACAACCCCTCTTGGGCGGGAAAAGGCGCGCCCCGGCTACGCCGCTTCGGGCATACCAGCCGTGACACGCCCCCCGCACAAAATGGTTTCCCGGGAGGATCCGGGCCCCCGACCATACGTTCGGGGGGACCGAGTGGTCGCCCCTTTCCATGTGATAGGTTGCTGCTTTATGTTTGGCTAGGCCCAATATTCGTAGGATGGTGAAGCTGCACAACATGCTGAGTTTTAAAACATCTTGGCTGAGGGATTACTGATTAGGCTACTTTCTATGAGTCTGGGAAAAGGTACACTTGAAATACACTGCCGAAATATGTAGTCTACTTGTTTATTTCTTTTATATATGATGATGATTTCAAAAGGTACACACATATGCATGCATACATGCTTTCAGGAATATGTTGAGATTTATAACAGACTCATGTGTAGGTTTGATATATAATATTTCGGTAGTCCCAACACTTGAGTAGTTACTGAATGGTGAAGCTGCGGTACAAAAGTGTACACCATTTCATAAACCTCACTTTTGTGTTGCAATTTGCAATTTCAGTATTCTGCTACTACTCAAGATGTTGGGCGTAGTGAAATATAAAGCAGCAATCCATCATTTCTCACCCGTAAGTCTGAAATCACATAGTCACTAGTGATGCACTCATCCATGCACTGAGGCACTATGTATTGAGCCCTTCAATCAGACAGGCACTACCCTTGCACTAGTGCAATCACTCATGCTGTACGTATGCTGTTCATCAATAACGCAGGCACTATCCATGAAGTTATAAAATCTCCCAGCCACTACCTATGCACTCCTCCAATCACTCAGGCACTACCCCTGCACTCATGCAGTCACCCCGGCACTAACTATGCAGTCATGCAATAACCCAGGCAGTACTGTCGTACTCCTCTAAGCATTAGGCAGTACCTGTGCACTTCTTCAATCACCCAGTCAATAACCATGCACGTACAAAATTACCCAGGCACTACCTATGCAGTCCTCCAATCACCCAGGTACTATCCCTGCATTCATGCAATCACCCAAGCATTAGCCATGCACTCCTTCAGTCACTCAGGCAGTACTCATGCACTTATAAAATCATCCAGGCTCTACCTATATACTCCTCTAATCACCCAGAAACTACACCTGCACCAATGCAATCACCCAGGCATTACTCATGCACTCCCCCGATCACCCATACAGTATCCATACAGTTATAAAATTACCCAGCACTATCTATGCACTCATTGAATTCTCCTATCACTACCTATGCACTCCTGGAATCACCCAATCACTACCTCTGCATGCATGCAATTACCCAGACACTATCTATTCACTTATGCAGAAATCCAGGCACTACACATGCACTCCTCTAATCACCCAAACATTACTCATGCAGTCATGCACTCACTCGGGTACTACCTGTGCACTTTTTCAATCACCCAGGCACTACCTCTGTATTCATACAATTACTCAAGTATTATCCATGTTCTTCTTCAATCACTCAGGCAGTACCCATCCACTTATTCAATCACCCAGACATTACCTCTGTGCTAATGCAGTCACTAAGGCATTATCAGTCCATCAATCATCTATGGAAAGGTATGCTTGAAATATACCATATGATTTTAGGTTTCCACTTGAAATGAAAAGTGCAGTTTCTTAAGTTTTAAGGTATGCATCATCTTGAGACTGAAGTATGTCTGTACTTGCTGATGTAATTTCATATGTCTTATGTATTTAAAGATGCTAACTGTAGAAAATACTGGTATATATCTATTTGTATGGTTCTTTTATATATGATGGCACTAGGGAAAGGTACAGATTCTTGTATCTATGCTTTTTGAAATATGGGGAGACTTACAACAGGGATGTGTGAAGAGTTGTTGCTTTGTATTTTGGTAGGCTGTACATCTGAGTAGGACTAGAAGAATCTATGTAAAACTTAACTTAAAGTATTTCACATACATTTAGGTGTCTGTTTGAAATGTTAAGTGTAGTATGTCAAGTTTTAAGGTCTGCATGGTTGTTTGATTGATGTATTGTCTAGTTGCATATGTAGTCTCATACATGTTATGCATCTGAAGATGCAACATTTATAAAAGAGACATATATCTCTATATGTATGCTTCTATTATCTATTGTAGTACTAGTAAAAGGTACAGACACATGCATACATGCTTTCAGGAATATGGTGAGATTTATAACAGAGTCATGTTTGATGCTTTATATTTGGGTAGGCCCAATATCCTGAGCAGTTACAGAATGGTGAAGCTTTTATCTGGATCGTGTACAGCGCAGCTAGAGCGCTGACCTGACCCCACAGAACCCGGAAGTGCAGGGCTCCTCCTCGCCCTCCGCAACAAACGCCCAGAATGGACGCGGCGGACCGGGGCGGGAGTAACGAAGCTGAGTGACCCCCGAGCTTTAACTCAGCCCAGAAGTGAGGTGCACACAATTTAAATCATTTTTAAATCTGGTAGTTGGGTATAGGGTTACTTGGCTTTGTAAGGTGTTGTACATTTTATTTTTCTTTAGTTAGTTTAGGGCCTATTTGTGTTATAGATTTCTCCATTCGGAGTCCTTGGTAGCTTTGCTCCTTTTGTAATGCTTGAAGGAGTTTATGTAGGGTTAGGGAACGTCTGCCTGTACCTGCTTGGAAAGCATTGTGCCATCCTTCGACAGCATTGTTGCTTTTAGCGTGTTTATTTAGTGTACTTAGGTAGACGTTCCACCAGGGGATTTGGAATTCAGGTTGCCTTCTGTGTCCTGATTTGTGTAGTCTCCCTACCCATGCATCTTTGAAATAATCTAAGAGAGGGTTTAGTTTTGTTTCATTTTTTTTATAATAGGGGCTGTCTATTAGTAGGTTGTAATGTTCTGCTACGTCTGTAACTGGAACGTAGGCCAGTGCAATTAATTTATTTACCTGGTAGGCAAAAGTACTGTTAGTGCAGTATTGGGTGCTTAGGGCAGATTTTTGTATATGTTTCCATATACATTTGTTAAAGTGGTAGTAGCAACCTTGGGTTGCTGTCTGAGGGTAGATCTTTAGAATTGTATTTATCATTGCTTTCTCAAAGTCAATTATAATTTTTTGGGGAAAGTAATTATTTGTTAGGTCTTTTATTTTATTTAGTACCTCAGTATAGGTTGTTTGCTGTTTGTTGGGTAGTAGGGCATATATGAAGGGGATATTGCAGTTTTGACAGTGTCCATGGATGGTGTATAATTGGTAGAATGGTTTTGGGCACAGTGAGAATGTGCCGTCCATCATCCATGTAAATGTATAGGCATTTATATAGCGCACTACTTACCCGGAGGGTCCCAAGGCGCTTCGACCGCTGCGAAACCCTTCCTGGCTTCCCTGAGAGATGGTCCCTTAATGGGTATCTACAGGGTGAGACCAGGCATCCCCGGCGGTCTGGTGGGGCCGTTAGTGAAGATGAGGCAAGCTAATGCCCAGAGTTGCCGAGTGTGATCGCTGATCAGAGTGGGCACCGAGGCGAGAGAATTATCGAGTCCGCTGACCCTGGTCCAGAAACCTGCCGCGCCGGGAATCGAACCCTGGTCCCGGGCCGTCCTCTGCTCTCGGGTCTGCCGCCTCTAACATTGGTGTAATTTCAGCATATTGTTTGCTGTAGCAAACATAATTCTTTTTTCTTTAGATGCACTACCATATATGATGAAAGGTTCGTTATTATGGGTTATTGTTAGTTCCGGGGGAATTTGGACTTCCTCAAATGTTTTTGGGGCAGGTGGTGTAGCTGTAGTTGTTCTTTTTTGCCTAGCTATTGCCCTTTTTAGAGAATCTATAGAAGGGAGTTGGCTAGCTGCATGTTGGGGGAGAGTTCTTAGATGGTCTTTAAGAATAGTTGTAGATGGGCGGTCTGTGTTAGTGCTTGCTTCTTTTAGTGAGTCAAGCATTTGTCTAATTTCTATTTCTGTCACGTTGGGAGGGTGGGGTTATGTTCAGTTGTGTTAGTTACAGTTGTTTCATGAGTTATAGCACGACCATAACATTTATTACTGTAATATTTGCTGCATTTCCAAAACACTTTCAATTGATGTTGTTTTTCTAGGGCATATGTATAGCCCATATAACAAAGAAGCATTTTGCCTTTCTGTGAAGTTCCACATTTAGCCTCTTCTGTCATTGTTCTCGTTTCTTTCTCCAGTAAATAAATGTTACATAGAGAAATTTAGATTTGTTTAACGTTTATCATTACATTTATCAGAGTTTCACTGTATATTTACCAGTTTTTCTGTTGTTTGGAGGGCTGTGCTTTGTTGTTTGATGGTTTTCTTCTTTGTTTCTTTTGTTGATAGCTCTGTTGGTAAAAGAAAAATCATTTATTGTATATGTTTTGTTTACAATTCTTGGATTCCTTTTCATTTGTAAGTTTTCTTTCTAAGTTTTGTTTTATAAGTTGTGTCTGGTAGTTTAGTTTGTATACTTACTTTGTGTTTAGAGTTGATAGGTTTGTAAATGTTGGCTTTTTATTTTCTTTAAATGTGGTATTTCTGCAAAAAATGGTAACATTGAAAGAAAATGATTAGTTTTTGGTTTAATTTATTATTTGTAGCTTGTAGTGCTAAGCCTAGTAGTTAATGTTAGGTACTTACTTTTGTTTTCTTTATCCTTTGTTTGATGGTAGCAGCATTCTGTTCTGGTGAAAATTTTGCAGAGTTTCCCCTTCTTCACGTTTTGTAGCACCAAGTGGTATTTAATTGTGCGTTTTCTTTCTCTATATAGTGTTTGAATTATGTGTTGGTTGATTTGATTGGACAATAGAATTGTTTGGTGTTTTTTATTGGTTGTTAGAGATATTTTGAATTTTTTGATAGTTATGTGATTCGTTTTGTACATGCTCGGTAATGGTTTTATATTGTGATGCATTTATTTTTCATTCTTTTTATTTAATATTGTTTTGTAATGTGAGCTGTATAATGTTTTTTATGATTATGTTATGTGAACCTATTGTATTGTAAAAATGTTTTAAATGTTATAAATGTTGTTGTTTATTTATTGTTTGTTTGTAGTATGGTATATTTTATATAAGTATACTAATTTATGTTACAATTTACTGTGTTTTTTCTTAGATATATTCGTTTATTTATTATGTATAGTGAAGTCGATAATTTGATTTAGCGATATTTTAGTCGTCTATATTTTGGTTTTCGATATTTTTGATTTTGTCTTTATGTGTGTCGAAAGTCGATATATTTTGTTTGCGATATGTTTTCGATGTTTTTTATTTGCAATATTTTTTAGTCGATATTTGTGTATTTTTATGTTTAAGTATTGGGAGTCGATATTTTTGTATTCAATATAATGACGTTGATAATTTTTGTACTCGATATTCGGTCCGTCGATATTGTTTCAGTGATCCAGAAAAGTCTTCCGCCACTTCTGGCCTTCTTGATCCTGGGGACTGCAGCAAGATGGAGTTCATTTGTTTGAAGTTTCCTGTTTGCCCTGTAGGGGCGAATCATAGAATTTTTAATTACAGGTCCGCTTTCATTCAGCGCCTTGTGGGCTATGCAGAGAGCCTTGAAGTTTATTCTTTCCTGTACGGGAAGCCAGTGGAGAGAGTGTAGTGCAGATATTGCTGAGCAGCGGTTGGGGGTGTCAGTGAGCAGCCTCACCGCACAATTCTGTATGGCCTGCAATTTTAAATTCACCTCCTTTGGGGCACCTAAATAAAGAGCATTTCCATAATACAATCTGGTCAAAATCAGGGCCTGGGTCACTAGTCTTTTTGCTGGCAGGGGTAGGAGAGGGAGGATTTTACAAATAATTCTCAGTAGGCCACAGCATGTGCTTTTAAGGCGAGGTTCTGTTTTGGGGGTTGGCACCGGGCCAATGAAGGAAGGTCACAAAGTTTTTGGAAAGGAACTTAATGAGTTGCCAAGGATCATGAGCTCTGTCTTCTCACCGTTGAGTTTGAAGTGGGAAAGACTCATCCAATGTGCGACTTCTACCAGGCAGGATAGGAGACCCTTGGCCTGTTGGCTAGGATGTCTCAGTGATACAGCCAACTGTGTGTCGTCAGCGTATGACACCATGTGGACACCACTTCTGCCAATGGGGCCATGTAGGCATTAAAAAGGGTGGGACTCAGTGAGGAGCCCTGTGGGACTCTGCGCTTTAAGGGCATGGGCCGTGAATTGGTATTGCCCTCGAATACCTGAAAAGATCTCCCCTCTAGGAAGGACTGCAGCCATAATAAGGCTGTTCCTGCCACTCCTACTCTCTTGAGGCGGGGAATCAAGACACAGTGGTTAACCATGTCAAAAACTGCGCCCAGGTCGAGCAGGATTATTGCTGCTGCTCCTCCTGCGACCAGTATTTTTCTCATTTCTTCCACCACTGATAGTATAGCGGTTTCCGTCCCTTGATCGGGGTGGAAGCTGGTTTGGGAGGGGTGGAGAACATAGAGTGCAATTTGCATGTTTCTCCGCTATCTTGCTGATTCCAGGCAGGACCGAGATGAGGCGATAGTTACCTAGATCAGTTGGATCCAGGTTGGACTTTTTTAACAGTATGCGCACCATTGCCCTTTTCCACTCAGAGACTACCATGCCCAAATCAAATGAAGCATTGATCTGACATGTGGCCATGGCGCCAATGGTTGATCCGAGCGGAGACAGGATATTTGGAGGTGTGGGGTCTAATGGGGATCCACTTTTTACAGATGACAATATGGCAAAAAAAAAATCTTGAGTTACCATAGGGAAGGTCATCAGTTACTGTTTTTTTTGACTGCCAGCATCATTCTTGTGCATGATTGGAATGTTCCTGTCTTCTTAGGGGAGGTGACTAAGAATTTTCAGGACCAGTTCAGTGCAGCAGAGACTTGAGGTGTCCGGTAGGGCCGCCAGGATGGGGGCTTTCATTAGCTTTGTAGCAATGTGGAAGATTTCTCTGTGGGAGTTACCAGTCCATAAGATCTGTCCCTCATAGTAGGAGGCTTGAGTAGTTTTTATTTCTGATTTGTATACACGGATTTCCCTTGCACTCATACAATCACCCAGGTACTACCCATGAACTCAAGGATTCACTGAGACACACTCATTATATATCTTAGCTGTAAGTCTTAACATATTGCGGAAACCATTTATATATATTTCTGTACACTTTGATAGCAATATCATATTATAATGTAATATAGAAATAGATATATATTTGAGTTTTTTCATAATATGTATCAGAATACATGTGCAAGTAGAGATATATCTTAGTTAGAACACCATGCAGAATTTAAAACTTGACAAATTGCTCCTCACATTTGAAGCAGAAAATGAAAATTATGTCGTATACTTGAAGTGTAGCTTTCCACGGACTCATGCAAAGTAGTTATATAACTAATTTTTCTCTTAATATGCCTTAAACATCACTTTTGTGCTGCTCCTTCATCATTCTATGACTACTTAGGATGTTGGGACTATTCAAATATATAGCAGCCATCTTTCATATGTCTCTGGCGTAATCTCACCATCTTGTTAAAAGCATGCATGCATATGTCTGTACCTTTTGTTAGTAGCATTATATATCAAGGAAACATACACTGCTTCAATCACCCAGGCACTACCCTTGCACTCTTTCAATCATGCAGGCACTACCCTTGTGCTTATGTAGTCACTCAGCCAGTATTCATACACTCATAAAATCACCCAGGCAGTACCCATGCACTTATAAAATCATCCAGTCACTTCCTATATCCAGGCATTACCTATGTATTCCCTTAATCCCCCAGACGTTACCCCTATACTCATGCAATCACCAAGGCATTAGGTATACACTGCTTCAATCACCCAGGCATTACCCTTGCACTCTTTCAAACATGCAGGCACTGCCCTTGTACTTATGTAATCACTCAGCCAGTACTCATGCACCCAGGTCCTACCTTTACACTCCTCAAATCACTCAGGCACTACCTCATTACTCCTGCAATCACACAGACAGTACCCATGCACTTATGAAATCACCCAGTCACTTCCTATGGACTCCTGCAATCTCCCAGATGTTATCCCTGTAGTCCTGCAATCGCTCAGGCATGACATTATGTACTCCTTTAATCCCCTAGACGTTACCCCTGGACTCATGCAATCACTAATACATTGGCTATACACTGTTTCAATCGTTGAGGAAATACCCTTGCACTCGTCCAATCACCCTGTGGGGATCTTTGCACTCCTCCAATCACTAAGTTAATACCCATGTTCTTAGGGAACAAGTCAGCCCTAGCACTCCTCCAATCATCCAGGCACTTCCCTTGTTCTCTTACATTCACCCAGGCACTACCCTTGCAGTAATGCAATTACCTAGGTACTGCCTGTGGAAGTTATATCATCACCAAGGAATTAGCCCTGCAATCATGCAATCACTCAGACATTACTCATGCACTCCTCTAATGACTCACACATTACCTCTGCACTCATGCAATCACCTCGTCATTACCCAAACACTTATTTAATCATCAAGCCATTACCCATACACTTATATAATGACTTAGGCACTACCCTTGCAATTCTCTAATCACTGAGGCGCCATTCTTTTATGCATGCAATTATCCACTCAGTACCCAAACACTTATAAAATCACCCATACATTATTTATGTACTACCTTTACAGTTGTATAACCATGCAGCCTCTACCTATACACTCATATACTAACCCACACATAACCCTTGTAGTTGTAGAATCACCCAGGCCCTACTGTTGCACTCATCTATTCCCCTAGCCACTACTCAATGAGTCATCTATGCCTTCAGAAAGTATTTATACACTTATTCATGCACACTACCTCTATGTGTGCACTCCTACAATTAGCCAGTCAGTATCCATCCTTTCATCCAATTACCCAGGGACTACCCTTGAACTCATACAATCACCAAAGTACTACGAATGGAGCTATGTAATCACTCAGACAGATTTATTACATGTCTCAGTTGTAGGTTTCACTATTTTTGCGAAATGTTGTATAAATATGTCTGTACCTTTTCCTAGCAAATTCACATATAAAAATAATATATACATGGATGTATACCTGTGTTTTATCTCTATCAACTTCACATGTATGATATGTATCAAAATCGATATGTAAGTAGAGATATCCTTTAGTTACAAGACTATAAAGGGTTACACATTTGCAGCATACTTCAAGTGAACGTTCCCACAGATTCATACAAAGTACCATAATCAGTACGTAGTCACCAAACTTATCTTAAACATAACTTTTCTACTGATACTGCTTCACTAGTCCACTACTAGTTAGGTATTGAGCATAGCTAGGGGGAAAGCAGAAATCTTTGATGTGTCTCTGCTGTTAGTCTTATCTTCTTCCTCAGTCTGTGCATACATATATCTATACTTTTTGGTATTGTACGATATATAAAAGAAGAATAGAAATAGATGTTCACTTGTGTTTTACACATGTAGCTTCCTCAGACGGAAACGCATATCAAAGTATATGAGTAAGTAGAGACATACGTTCATACACACCTACATTTATGTGGCGTAAAAACATATGCATGGATGCTTTCAGGAAGATAGTGACACTTACAGCATACATATGTGATAGGTTGCTGCTTTATATTTTTCTGTGAAAGGTTAGCATGAAATACAACACATGCTTTTAGATCTCTACTTGAAATGAGAAGTGCCCCTTGTGCCTCCTTCACACCCTCTTCCCTCTGTCTGCACCCCTCTTGCCTCTTTCTGCACCTCTGTTCCTTCTTTCTGCACATATTAAAACTAAAAAAGCTTCACTTCTTATCTAAGTGATTGGAGGAGTATTAGGGTCGTGGCTGGGTGTTTGGAGGAGTGGTAGGGTAGTGCCTGACTAATTGCATAAGAGCATGGATACTAGCTAAGTGATTGGAGGGGTGCAGAAAAAAACAACATGGGTCCAAAAAAAGCATGAGTGGTTTAGAAAGAACTTCACTTTAGAAAGAAGCAACAGTGGTGCAGAAAGAAGCAAGAGGGGGAAGAAAGAGGTAAGAGGGATGAAGAGAGAGACATAGGGGTTAGAGAAAGAAGGGACAGAGGTGGAGATTGAGGCAAGAGAAGTACACAAAGTATAAACATAGATGCAGAAAGGAGGAGAAGGGGTGGAGAAAGAGGCAAGAGGGATGCAGACAGAAGCAAGAGAGGTATAGAAAGAAATTAAAGAAGTACAGAAAGAAGCAACAGAGAAATATTAAGGGGGAAGTGGGGTGGAAGATGAGGCAAGAGGGATACAGAAAGAAACCAGAGAGGTGCAGAAAGAGGGAAGAGGGGTGCAGAAAGAGGGAAGAGTGGTGTGAAAGAGGCATGAGGATTGAATAAAGAAGCAAGAGGTGTGCATGAAAGAAGCAAGAGAGGTTTAGAAAAGTACTTACATTCCAAACATACACCTATATTTATGTGCATACTTCAAGTGAACTTTTGTACAGACTCATACAAAGTTGTGTGATTACTAATCCAACTCCTAACATGTTTTAAACCTCACTTTAGTGTTGCTGTTTCACCATCCTAGCTCATGGTGTTGGGCCTAGGCAAATATAAATCAAGAACCTATGACATGTGTCAGCTGTAAGTCTCACTATATTTTGAAAATGATATATGCATATGTCTGCACCTTTTAAATTGAACATATTATGATTCTGACGCCGTGAGGGAAACAGCCACCAAGCAGCAATAGGCATACTTGATCTTAACGCCGTGAGGGGAACAGCTGAACAGTGAAACTACCAACCCCAGGCACCCCTGCGCTAACACCGTCCCTGATGCTTAGATTCTACACCGGGAGACGCATTGAGAGGTACGGCAGGCACCTTCAGCGCCTGTCCGTGGCCGGACGAGGCTGGCCTGGGCCCCCTCTCTTGGTTTTGTTTTATTTGACTTTCACTTCAAAGCTCCTTGGATCGTCTGTTCCAACGTGGCCACATCTTGCCAAGGCACAGAAAAAATCAAGGATGGGCTCCCTTCGGCCATAGTGAGGGCACCCCCAGGACCAAATCCTAAGTGATTCCAGTCTCTTTGCTTTTAGCCGCATCTGCTTTTCACCCATGCCTGTCTGATTCTCCTCCTGCACTACCCTGGCACATAAGTTTGGTGGGGCACTTATCTGTCCATTCGACCTGCATTTAGAGTGATCTGGGGTTCTAGGGTTCCCCTCAGTGTACACAACAAAGTCAGCTGCAAATGGGGAAGAAGACAGCAACTGCTATATGTCATGCACCTCCGTGGCTCGTAACCCCCTCTCTACAGCAGACATCCATTGACAGAATGCTCCAAAGGGCAATAGGCATTGCGGCCACTGAGATCGAACTCACTGAATGCAGACTGTCACTGACCCCAGACCTCCCCCAGATCACCACTATCACGGTCTCCCCTATCATGTAAAATGTCCTAGATCGATCATCCAAAACCACTAAACTGACTTCGACACTAGGGTTGGACACTGGCTCTATTCCCAAAGTGGTCACTAAAAAGAGGGGAGCCACCAAGGGCACAGTTAAGCCCACTAATTCAAAGCAGCCCACTAAGACAACTAAGGCTGGGATCAAGCGGAAGAAAAACAATGATGGATCTCTGGTTTACTCTGGAGAAGGGTCAGACCTGACTGCACCCGAGGAGCCACATTAGCACACGGATTTGATAACACCTGTTTGGGTAGCTCCCATGCTGGAATCATTATGAGGTCAAATTCAAGTCATTGTAAGAGAGGAACTTGCCCAGGTATCTGCCCACCTGGACCAAATCTCTATCACATGCACCTGTACTGCTGGGACAACACCTAAGCCCTCTACAATGGCAAGCGAGATTAACAAGGTGACTGTAGATAGCACAGAACCTGGAATAAATGAGAGCACAGTGAAGTCCAGCTCACCATGCGGGGCTCCAAATGCCATCCCGGAGGTACAAAGCACACAGTGTGAGAGGGGGTCACAAAGCTAGGGTAAGTGCACCTGTAAAAGAGGGTACCTCTGGGGCTACTTCTGATAAAGGGGGATGATGAGACTGAGAGGCAGGGCAGGGATGGGCCTGCCAACAATAAACCTCCCACCAGCCTCAAGCCCATATGTCATCATTGTCACTGGAGTTCCATCTCTTAAAGGCGGCCAGAAGGAAACCTATCTTGAGTTAAAGAAAAGTTTACACCTGTTTGCTAGACATTGCCAATTTAATTATGCAAATTCTGGTGAAATACTCTTGTTACGCAGATTGGGTTGGGCGGGAAACAGACCTAAAGATGTGATGAGGGGTGACTGTGTTATAGTGAACTTTATGAACCCCAGTATTGTTATGTTATGTTATGTTATTTATTATTTTGTATAGCGCACGGCTACTCAAAAAGAGTGTCCCGGCGCTTTACTGGAAAAGGAAGGCTGCAACATAATAACATAACACCGATAAAAGAAAAAACAGAGTGCCAAACAAGTACATACAAAAAAAACAGACTACTGAGTAAACAACCAGGTTTTAAGGCCTTTTCTAAAAGCCAGCAGGCTAGTAGCTCCCCGCAGAGCAAGCGGCAGGGAGTTCCACAACTGTGGCGCCAGCAATCCAAAAGAGCGGCCTCCAAGGCGCGCTCTCTTTACGCGCGGAACAACTGCCAAGTACAGGGATTCCGACCTCAAAGACCTGGTCGGTTGATAAAAGACCAGTCTCTTTTGAAGGTACTTTGCTCCCCCCGCATGGAGAGCTTTGTAGGCCAGAGTCAGAGCCTTGAAGGCGATCCGTCTCCGGATAGGAAGCCAATGCAAGGTTTTCAACAGGCCCGATGCACTGGACCGTCTATTTAAACCATAGATTGCTCTCGCAGCGGCGTTCTGCACCACTTGAAGCCGCTGCAGCAAGTACTCTGGAAGGCCCAGGTAAAGACTGTTGGAATAATCCAACCTGGACCCAATCAGAGCCTGCACTGTCAGTTTCCTGTGCTCCTCGGACAGCAGGGGAAGAAACCTCCGCAGCATCTTAAGGATGCCGAAGCAAGTGCCCGACACCCCGAGGATCTGGGATTTCAATGTTAGCCCATTATCCATCTTGACCCCCAGATTCTTGGCAACCTGGGAAGAACAAGACGGAGGGAACATATTAATCGGCCACCAGGCCTGCCAGTCTGGCTCTGTGTCGCACCCAAAGAAAAGTACCTCGGACTTATCGGAATTGCACTTGAGGCTGTTCAGTTGGAACCATTGGAAAACAGCCCCAAGGCAATCCCGGATACTCTCCAAAATGTATTACATTTGAGCCATGGTTTTCCATCTATAGGTTCTGCTATTAGACTCTCCCCGCTCACCCACTTCTATGCCCCAACATCCATCTATGATAATAGGGATAATCCTAGATAGAGACAAGACTCCTGGCGTCAGACACGGATAACGATAGGCCAGGCTCCCCCTCAAATGCAACCCCATATCTTCAAATTGCCCCTGGCAAACAGAGTTGGGGACTTAGAAGAGGTTGATTGAAATTTGGCTGACTGGCCATCTCGGTCATCTTATGTGAGGGACCACATAGTGGAAAAGGCCTTGGACCCTAGTAAGAAGCCACCTACCCGCCTAGAAAATGACTCCAATATGGCCACTGCAAATGTTCACACTGGGTTAATTGCCCACTTGAGCTCCCCAAAGACCCAACCGCCACTGCCGGTCTTAAACTTTCCATCACTACTAAGGATACACAATCTGTTACTGCCATACATCCATATGCCACGAACCACCCTCGTGAAAACAGGAATAAATCTGGCAATATAGACAGGGGGATAGACACCAGGCCAGGTTCTGACGACTTGAATGAGCTCCAAGTAGCGACCATAGACTCCGAAGCTACACTAGACACTGCAGTTCATTCAAAGAATCAAGATCAGGGGATCAGTGACCCCATAGTCACTTGTAGTGCAGCGAAAGATCTCAAGATTGTATTCTGGAATGTGGCAGGTATTAAAATCCCCTGGATTCATTCCGGCTGGACAAGCCGATTAACCAAGGAACTGTGTCCATTAACAGGCTGATCTTCACGGCCGCCCACACCATTCAGACCCCCTCCAACTTGATTCAACGAAGATTGTAACTCACTTCAGGCCAATCGTGACCCATCCAGCATAATTTCCTAAGCATCTCGGATTATAACTCAGCACGCCAAAAACCCTGACAACCAAGTCCTGATGACGATCCACACTAACACGGATCTAAACGCCGTCGACTTAACAGCTCATTAAAAGGCATACTCCTTCTTTGTGGCCCAACATCAAAATTGAAAAAACCTTTGTAAACTGTGATGTCACGTTGTCACAAGTTTTTGAGCCACTCACTGTAAATTACTTGCACTATTATTCACAGTGCGCCGTTTATGCTGTTCACTTTCTTCGCTTGCGTCGCCACCTTCACCACAGACACTTTTTACGCACCAAGTATTATATGGTTGTCAATAATTCATTTTATGCACTAACTGTATAATTCCGACCATGAACTTTTGTGACAATACAAGATGAATAACTATCTTTTTTCAAATTAATGAGTATTCTCCTTCTTTCCTTGAAAGTAATGCTGTATGCATGCATAGTTAATTGCCTACATACTATTACCTGTCAAGACATTGTTTACCAGAGTTGGACACTACTCTATTGTGGATTATATCTTTTTAGAAACAAGTCTTAGGGCTCTGGCTAAAGATTTTACTGTCTGCCTGTGGCATGATAGCGACCACAAGGCCTTAATACTTGCACTTAATCTCCCATCCAATGGTGAACAACCTGCAGAATTATCTGCTGCTGACCCTAACAAACAATAGGCAGAAAGTTAGGTGAGCCTGGGTGTAAAAAATCGCACGGAAAACTGGCACTCCTATTTGATGCCATTTTTCCAAACATTGAGGCCCTATCAGAGACCTCGCCGCCTCTCTTGAGAAGGTTGCAACGATCAATATATCCACAACCACTAAGCTGGAGGAGACGTTTTGGACAACGTGAACCAGGGGCCGTGGGAGGACACAAGGCAATCTTGGTTTAACGAGGAATGCTGGGCGGCCAAAATGGCACTGATTGAGGCCATAAAAACAAAGTGCAATACTACAGTAAAAGCAGCCAGGTATCAATATAAATCCACTATGGCATCTGCTAAATCTATATGGGAAATAGGACAATGGGACAGCTTGAAATTGGCTCTGGAATCCAAAGATATGAAATCATTCTGGAGCATTGTAACTACCGGCAGTAACAATGGCCAAGCAACCCTTGAGCCAAATATCACAGTTAATTGTTGGGGAGAGCATTTCTTAGCCCTCTGTGCCTCACAAGTTGACCCAGAGAAAAGCCACACCCTAGTAACTCTGATTCCCTTGGCGTCTGAAATAGTCATTCCTGAGATAGCACTGACAGAAGTCTGTTAAGACTTAAATAAAATAGTACCTGGCAAGGCTGCCGTCCTGGATAAGATTCCCGGGGATCTGTATCGGGCTGAACCTAAGATCTGAAGACCTTATTTTTGGGTGATCTTCAATGCCATCCTGCAGGGAATGGCTTTTCCAGAAACCTGGTTAGGTGCCAAGATGATCCCGGTATACAAGAAGGGATCTCCATTATCACCGGCAAATTACAGACCAATCAGTTTGATCCATGTTTCACAGAAAGCTTTTGCCAGGATTCTTCGAGATCATCTGCAATCCTGGCTGGAGGAACAAAATATCCTGACCCCTATGTAGGCTGGTTTCAGAGAGAGAACATCAACAATAGACCAGATTTTCAGGCTCCAGCTTCTCTATTGGAAAATAGTCCATCTGGAACGGGGTAGCTTGTACTTGGTCTTTGTTGATCTGAAGAGTGAATTCAACCTGGTACCCAGAGACACTTTATGGAAGGTTCTGAGTGAGCTGGGACATCCCCCTTATCTTCTAGGCATATTGCGAAGGCTATACAACAAACATTATGCCCACATTAGATATGGGAAGAATGGGGAACTGATGCAGCCCATCCCTGTAAACAGGGGAGTTAGACAGGGATTTGTGCTTGCCCCTATCCTGTTCTGCATTTACATCAATGGTCTGATAGATGCTCTGAGAGTTTGTAAGGATACATACGCTCCTAAAATCATGCAAAAGCAAATTCCTGCCATGATGTTTGCAGACAATACCCTTCTCCTCTCTAAGGGGCACATTATTATGGCGGGCAGATCCTAGTGGGAAATGGGACCGACCGCTAAGGGTGCGGCGGTCCCCCACATCCCATTAGGATGCGCCTACCACCCTGGCGGGCGCATCCTGCATTTTTAACATTGCGGCAGGCAGTGCTGAAAGCATCGCCCGCCCCAATGCCAAAAATGCATGTTGTGCTTTTCAATGCACAACGTGACAGGCACCGCGCGGTGCCTGCCACGTTGTACATTGAAATGCAGAGGGGTACCATAGGTACCCCCCATGTGCACCCGCACCCCCCAGAGTACCTGGGGGCCCGCATGGGCCCCCTCAAGAAATCCCCACTTGCCTTTCTGAGGCGGCAATACCGCCATGGAAAGGCATGTTCCCGCCGACATCCTAATATGGCTGGCAGTGTCTAACAGACACCGCCACCATATTGATCCCTTTTCCATCTGCTCAACTTGTCGACCAGGCGGAAAAGTGGCGGATGGTCTTTCCGTCCGCCGCGGACCAACCAGCCATGGTAATATGGCGGGGGGTCTTTGCAGCAAGGATGGCGGGCAGATTGCCCGCCGTCCTAATGGGCCCTAAGTCTCCAATGGGAATCCAAAGAATCTTAGATGGGTTTTGTTGGACATGGGGATTAGAGATCAATTCCCCAAAAATAAAATGTATGGTCTTTAACCCTAGTAAATCTACACGTCCCAACCCGCGCATGTTAGAAAAGGGGGTCTCTAGTTGGCAGAGGTAAGTACCTTTGCCCAAATAGGGACCCTTGCTTCTAGTCAGGGTCAGGGGGATAGACCCTGTTGATAACCCCGGCTCACCCCTTTGGTGGCTTGGCACAAGCAGACAGGCCTATCCCCAGGGCAATGTGTAAAGTATTTGTACTAACACTCACAGTAATTTAATAAAACCCTACAAAAGGACACTACATAAATTATTCATAAAAATAGAAATTACTTTATACAGATGTAGGCAGACCAAAATATCATAAATCCAACATACAAAAAAATAGACTTTCTTCCAGTAATGGTTCATCTAGTTAAATGAATCAGTTTAACAATGTTCTATTGTAAAAGGTTCACTAGTCTAGCAACAATGGAGGCATTTATAGGCTCAATTTGGATGCTAGCATGTAAAAGTCACTCTAAAACTAGTGCCCTCAGCGATAAATGCCCCAGCCATAGCACAGAATGTTCTACACTTATCTGCTCAGTCCTAATGCAGGAAATCACCCTCCCCGCAAATGCACACGTGCGCGCCACTCACCAAAAGATCGCTGTATTCAGATCACCAAAAAGGATGCTGTCCTTTTAAATGGCCCTCACTGCAATTTGACTCCAAAGTGTGCCCATCTCTTAAATGCCCCTTTCTAAATGCACGGCCGGCAACAGCGCTTCAGAAGACACAATTTTTTCCTAGCATCGGCTTTAGTCCCAGATCGGAGCCGGTTACCTGTGGAATGTGAAGAGGAACTCTGCAGACAGGGCAGATCTCTGGCGGGGGCAACCTCTCCTTGGTGGTGCTCGCTGGCTTCCGGTTCAGATCCGCCCTTGATTGTAGAGCGTGAGGAAACCCCTGTTGTTAGGGGACGCTTCGCACTGCACTTCACTGGATGCCGCTGGGCCGGGACGAGCATCCTAGTTACCAAAGCAACCCTCGATGCTGGGACCAATCCACACGTGTTTTGGCAGTGGCGCGGCACAGACTCCTGACCAGTGGTGGTGAATATTGGCAGGATATTTTCACGGTTCTTGCTCTTTCGCTGACCCGCCCACAGCTTGAGGTGCGGCGATAAATGTAAGCACCCAACAACAACTCTGGCAATCGGGGGCTGATGGTGAAGATATACCGGCCCTCAGCGCCTATCTTGATCTCGGGCTGGCGACGGTGAGGCACGTTGCGCTCTCAGCACGGGTAGAGAGCAGCCACGTGTGCCAGCAAGTTGGCCAGCACAAAGGATGTCCTTGGGACACACAGTCAGCCCCCGAGAAAGCATAGACAGCAGAGCACAATGTAGAATGTAGGGCGAGTTTTGTAGAGGTCGTTGGACACTTTTATGTCCCTGAGTTGCTTGCAACAGGAGGCCAGCTCTTCCAAGGCCCTTGGAGAAAGGTATTCTTCAGAGGGGCAAAGCACACAGAACAGCTCCTCTTTAAGCAATGGGGACACAGCACACATCAGACAGTCCCTTGATCCCCTTTCTCAGCAATCACAGCAACTGTAGGCCAGCTCCCAGACACTCAGCAATGGCTGCACTTTTCCTCAGCCTTCCTGACTGTTCTTCTTGGGCACAATGTTTTCCTAATCTAATTTTACAGGGGTCTACAGCTCTACTTTTATATCCCAAAAGTCTTTGTTCTTCCTGTGTGAGGAGTCCTGGACCCAGTCCAAACCAGTTCTGGGTGCATTCTGCCAGGGCACATCTTCCTTTTGTGAGTGTAGGACAGGGCCATCTGATGCACCAAAGGAGGTGGAGCCAGTATTGTGGCAGGCAGGCACAGCCCTTTTCAGACCCAGGTGCTACTACTCCCGACCACTCTACATGCAGATGGGTCTATTCAGCCAACTGCTGACTCACCCAGTCTCCTGGAGCCACCCCCAGCCCCTATCACTCAAAAACCGGACGGTCAATCCACAAGCAGGCAGAGGCACACAGAAAGGCTGAACAAGAAAGTAGCCACTATCTAAAAGTGCTCTTTCCAAACTTAGAATTTAAAAAGCATCTTCACTAAAAGATGTGTTATTAAATTCTGAGTTCAGGGATACCAGATTCCATATTGCTGCTATGGGACGATATGCAGGGAAATATGTTACACAGCATTCCCCATTCTATCCTATGGGCACGATAGCCTTTCAATAGTGAAAAAATTGGCAGTATTTCACTATCAGGACATGCTACCCACAATAGAACATGTCCTACCTGTCACATATGGCAGCCAACTTGGTTGACAGTTTAGTTGCTGACGAGCTGCACTAGACGGCCTATTTAAAACAGCCAATGCAAGCGCGCAGCGTACGTGCGCCAGAGGCAAGCCCGTCTGCGCCCGTCTGCGACCCAACCGCGCCTACGGCCGATTACGCTGCCCAAAATTCCTGTACTTGGGGGACTACATCGCACCAACAGCGGATCCCCTACTCTCGGGAAGAGCTGCTGGCCATAGACAACTGAGAGATTAAGCCGCCGAATATGTTAACAGTCAAGCATTTAAGCTGTGGCCTAATTAACTGCAGGTCACTTATTAACACTACTCTGAGATATCTTGTGTGGTAGAAGATTTAGATCTCGACATGATGTTTTTAACAGAAACTTGGACCAATGATAATTCCTCATTTGAACTAGGCCTGGCGTGTCCACCTCGTTATAAATCATTGCATAACCCTAGAGTGACGGGCAGAGGTGGAGGTGAAATTAGCTCTAGATGAAATTAGAGGAATCAAACTTTTGAGATTCGCTATACAGGAAACTAAGGGAAATGTATTCTCAGGAGTAGCTACACACTATCAGAATTTTTATGAGACTATTACGAATCTTGCCCTGACTCATGCTAGATTAATTATACTGGGGGACCTTAGTCTCTGGGAGAATGTGATTTTGGGGAAACACCGGAGAGACTTACAACAGGCCTGTGCGAATTTGAATATGCAACAGTTGGTACATCAGAGCACTCATCAAGGGGGGTATATATTAGACTTAGTATTTGCCAATGAGGCTGGAACATCAATACAAGACATCTTACCCCAAATATGGACTGATCATTATCTGGTCCTTTTTACTACTAGTGTAGGTGCTCAACAGGAAGGAGAAAGGGCTGCGAACACATATAGACTAGATAGGAAGTGGGCCAGATTGGACAATAATATGGCGCAAGCCCTGGTCGAAGAGCATGATCATTCGACCTCCACTGAGTCGGTGGAGGAGAGCTATCAAAAGTACTGTAGCACCATGGTTAGGAATCTAGACCGCCTACTACCAAAGGATAAAATAAAAAATAAGGAAAAGCTCTCAGCCCCCTGGTTTAATGCGGACCTAAAGGAACTCTGTCTCCTTGCAGAAGGGCAGAAAGGAATTGAAGAAGACAGTATGAAGATTCAGACAAAAAACACTTTAAGTTAGTCCAAATTAATTATAAAACAGCCATTGGTAAAGCAAAAGCCAACTTCTATGCTACTACAATCCTGGACTCTACGAATAGCACAAAAACTCTTTTAAAGATTTTTAAGGATATCACTCTGCCCCCTAGTCAATGTAATAAGATAACCGCCTCACAACAGCTTTGTGATGATATTGCATGTTATTTTCAGGAGAAGATTAATAATATTGTTGGGAACTTTGTCTCCAGCCCATAGATACTGAATGGGGTAAGCCAAGAATTGAGCTAAGCGACAACTCTTTGCTAACTTCGTTTCAATTATTTAAGTAGGATTCTTTTGCAAGCATGGCTCATAGCATTACCTCAGGCTTCCCGTTAGACCCTGTTCCCCACAGAATTTGGAAACAATTTGGTAAAATTCTGTTTCCACAGCTGCATAAAATTTGCAATCAGTCTCTGGAAGAAGGTGTGGTTCCAGCTGTATTGAAGCAAGCAACGGTTTTTCCACTGCTAAAAAAAAACATCGCTGGACTCCACACTACCAGCCAGTTTTAGGCCAATTTCTCTCCTCCCCTTTCCAATAAAGATTCTGGAAAAGACAGTTATCAGAACCCTATCAAAACATCTTGAGGATAACCAGCTGTTGGACACGTTCCAGTTTGGTTTTTGACCAGCGCATGGTACTGAAACATCATTGACCACAGTGATGGAAAATCTTCGACTGCGCGCCGACAGAGGGGAAGCGTCGATTCTCGTCCTTTTAGACATGTTTGCAGCTTTCGATACTGTTAGTCATAACGTGTTGCTGCAAAGACTGTGGAACAACGGAGTGAGAGGAAGAGCTTTTGAATGGTTGCAATCCTGCCTCCTGGATCACCAACAGACGGTGACTCCAGGACAGTTTACATCAGAAGTTTCCCCCGTCCATCATGGAGTCCCACAGGGATCATTAGTTAGTCCCATTTTATTTAACATGTATTTGAAAACCTTGCTGTTCATCATTAAGTCTTTTGGTATCAGCATTATAAATTACGCGGATGATACTCAAATGATTTTTTTCTCTAGAGGGCAAGCAGGAGACATCGCTAAAGGATTTCCAGGAGTGTATGAGGAAAACGGCCGGCTGGCTTTGGGCTATCTCACTTCAACTGAATGGGGGGAAAACGGACTTGATGTACTGCTCAGCTGAAAAAATTACAAAGTACCCTACAACTGAGTTCAGGCTCACTTCAGAGGAAGAACCTCTAAGCCCGGCTAATACCGTACGAAACTTCTGAGTGGAAATGGACGCCAATCTTCAAATGGTGTCGCAGGCTAATAAAACCATTCAAGTCGGCTTTGCGCTAATCCGTATGCTGCGAAAGACCCTCCCGTTACTACCAGATGACTCTCGAGCCATGGTAGGGATCAGTATAGTGTTAAGCAGGTTGGATTACTGCAATTCCTTGTCTTTGGGGGCACTTCAAGGGCTGCAAAGGGTGCAGTCGGCAGCAGCTAAGGTGGCTTTGAATAGGCCATGGAGCTCCTCCAAAACTTTGGCACTGAGGGATCTCCATTGGTTACCAATAAAAGAACAAATTAGCTTTAAGTCACTATGCATCGTTTTTAGGGCGGTTCATGGACATGGACCACTACCTCTGCAGAATAAGTTTAATTGGTATGAGTCCCCTAGACATCTACGGTCCGCAAACACCGGCCTAATTTTGGGACCCAGATTTAAACGGTCCAGAATGGGTGGCAAGGCCTGTAGTGTGGCAGCTGGAAAACTATGAAACAGGCTGCCACAGAATCTTAGGGTAGTCGACTGCCTGCTGGACTTCAGAAATGGCTTGAAGACCTTACTGTTTCCTAGGAGCTAGCCTATCTGTTATCAACCTTGAGCCGCAGTTATAGCTCTTCCATCTTTGTCTGAGGGCCAGGATGCCCGTAGGGCGATAGCAGCGCTATATAAAAACGCATTACATTACATACACTGTATACTGCCCAGGGGGGTACCTTGGGCCTACCATATTGGTGTTTAATATGTAAGAAAAGGGGATGGTCAGACTTGGCAAGTGTGTACACTGTCCAGGACAATATGGCAGTTAGCAACTGCCCACAGGCACTGTGGTGGCATGCCTGAGACACCATTTTAGGGCCACTCCTGTGGGTGGCACAATCAGTGCTGCCAGCCCACTTGTGGTGGTGAGCCTCAGCAAGGCCTACCAGTGCAAGAGATTCGCTCTTCTCTGTACAGAGTCCTCAGACCAATAGGAAGAAGTTGGCACAGAAACTGGAATAGAAAATACAGAGTTTATTAAACCCCATGAGGTGGAACTACATTCAAACAACACCCTTCGGTAATGTATGACGTAGCACACTGAATGGAAGGAGCTTGTTCCTTTTATACCCACACAGGGGCTCAAATGAAGGCGGTTCAGGTACAAAATGCTGGTTTTAGGTACATATAAGGTCATACAGAAAATGCACAGTCAACAAGTGGGAGGAGCTAACATTTGTTAATTCTGGTGAACACATCCTGACAGTTACAAACTGGGGGCAGCTACAAGGACAGCTGCAAGCTTAACTGAGCATGTGCGGAGCAGAAAAGGCTAAATATATCTCGTCTCTAGGCAGATTTCAAGAGCAGTTAACAGGAAGGAAGGACAGAGCACTTGGTAGCACATGGCAAATAAAATGGCTGTCAGAAATACAAAATGGATTCTACAAAACGGACAAGATAGTCTCTAAATGCAGGATGGCACCCGCAAATGCTAACCTGATCGCTGCCAAATTACAATATACTAGTAGCATTTGAATTACCAGCCCTGGCACACTCAGTGCACTTTAGTAGGGACCTACTGGTAAAACAAATATGCCAATCATGGATAACCAATCACATTAACAATTTACAGGGAGAGCCTATGCACTTTAGCACTGATCCGCAGTGGTAAAGTGCCAAGAGTCTTATAGCTAACAACTACAGGTCAGAAAAACAAGGGAGGAAGAAGCAAAAAGTTTGGGGATAACCCAGCAAAAGAGGCCATTTCCAACATTGCATGAATGGTACTCCTCTGGAGCAGGTCTCTGCACTTGATTATTTGAGTCTCACTCTTACCGAAAACATGACCTTGGGTACAAATCAGCAAGTCCAATCTCAAACTGACGCAAACTACAGGCGGCTTGGCTAAGTTCTTCAGAAAGTCATTTCACAAACTAGTGAGTCCAGATATGGAGAATTATAAAACCCAGGCTAGGAGTGCTGCCCTATACGGAGCTGAATTATGGAGGCACTTTAACCATAGGCTTATGGTTATTACTGATAACAAATTCCTCACACAATTACTTGGTTACCGACAAGTTCCCCTTTGGTTCCACTGCGTATGGACCTAGGGGTGAGATCCATTGCCGAAGAAATTGATTGCAGGCCACTACTCTTTTGGAGGTGCCTCTGGTTAACACCGGAATTGGCGGAGTACAGATCAGAGCTAATGGAAATCCTGAGACTCCCCGGCTCAGGACAGCTGCCATTGCTTCCATTTAATGGGAAGGCCTTTATGCAATAGAACAAAATATCTATGGGACAACCCTGACATGGCTTGTCTCAGAACATCACGCAAACTTCTAAGTTCTAGTTATTGCGGCGGAATAACAGCAAAACTCCATGCAGAACCCGCCCACAGCTCAATACATCACATTTTCCTGGACGTAAAAGACACATGCAAATTGGAGGCATGCCTTGACGAACTCCACCCAGCATTAGGCAGGAAACGCTATGTGCAGTTTTGGCACAGCTGTCTCCCCTTGCGGGCTCTTACGCCCAAAATGGCGGGGTGGAAATCCAAGTGGCTACCCAGCCTGCAACATGTGCGTCACAACCATTTCCCCCCCGCACAGGTCGGATGCTCTCCTTGGAGCCCCCAAGTTACAACGCGGCCCTCTCTCCCCTCGATCATGGGATGAGCAGAGAGCACCCCTGGAGGGTCCCACAGAGCGGCCCCTCCCCAGGCTTCCCACGGAGGGAGCGGAGGCTGCCACTGCCTCCAGAGGCCTGAGATTGACCAGATGGCTCTTTCCACCCCCCCCGGGCCCCCACCCCTCCGCTGCCGGCCCGCCCCCTTGAAAAGGGTCTGGATGTCTAGATTTTGCGGACACTTTTGTAAAAATCCCAGCATTTTTACAAAAGTGCCGATTTTGCTGGCAGTTTTGCAAAAATCCCGGCATTTTCACAAAAGTGCCAATTTCACGGCAAACCGCGAAATCGCGAAATCCTGGAGGGTCTGTATAATACTGATTCCCATATAGTTTATGAGGTCTCACATTTTTAACATTCTATGTGGTGAGCCAGGAGGAACTTTTTCAAAGTATAAAACCAAGGACTGGGTTGTGACTGACTCTCTCATCATCTTTCCAATCTAAAAGTAACTTCCCAGATGAGCTGTTTTATCTCTTTTGACTTTTTTTTAACTGTTTTAATCTGTTTGTATATATTTGTCTTTATTCTGTTATGGTTAACAACCAAAATAAAGAATATTGGTAATGGTAATGGAATGTATTTTTTTAATTATAGATGGGAATATTTGTATATAATTATTTTAATATTATAAAATAATTTTTTGAAAGTTTTTAAGCTTTTATTTTTTTCAGATATTCTCCAAAATTATTAAGATTCAGTATGACAAAAAAAAACGCAAAAGAGAAGACAAAAGAAAAACAGTTCTATTTGAAGGGGAAAGAAAAGAAGAAATAAGATGAAGTACAACATATGACGTTGAATAAAAAGTCTTCTGGTAAGAGAACTAAAGAATTTGCTAAAAGACTTTTAAAGAATGTAATGAATATTCAAAATTTGGAAAAGAGAAAGAAATGTTGTACAATCAGAAGGAAACGAAAAAAAGGCACATTTATGGAAAATCAGGTTATGGGAAAACAATCTATGTTGAAAGAAGGATGAAAGAATATAAAGACAGAGAGTGTATAAAATTAGAGTACTACGACATTTATTGAAAGATTGCAAAAAATATAAACGAAGATCAGCATTTTTCAATAAAAAAGAACAGATTGAAAGTGTAGTCAAAATGGCTTTTGAATTGAAAAGAAGATTGTTTATATTAGTATTGAAGAGAATGAAAACATTGAATAAAACGATGCACTTTATGAAGAAGAAAAGTAACAGAAAAAGACTGGTTAATAGAACTAACTTTTGCAATAAATATTTGGGTGAATGGAAGCACACTTCTAGTAATGAGTGTTTTTTTATTAAGAAAGTTATTTTCAATAAAATACATTAGTTCTTGCAGTTGATACCACTGGTCATTGTTGTGAGGTTAAAAACGGTTGTCCAATTGAAAAAGAAAAGATGGTTCCAAGAAATGTGGAACAAGTAATATCTGAAGAAGTTCAAGGGAGACGTACACAGACGCCCTTGCATAAGTGGGATTGTAGTAGTATTTGTAGTATACAACAGGAATCTAATGATATTTTACGAAATGACTTACAAGATTATGGTAATAAAAGTGTTAAACAGAAGAGTAAGATATTGCAAGGACTAAGGGCCATATGTATCATCAACCTGATTTGCGATTCCCAAATAGCGATTTTTAAGAAATCGCTATTTGAGTAATAGGTATGTATGTACAAAATCACATTTTTTTTGCGATTTCTTAAAATTCCTTAATTGCGATTAGCAAATTGCGAATTGCAATTAAGGAATACTTTCCCATTCATTTCTATGGGCAGGAAGGCCCATAGGAATGAATGGGAAGTTATTCTCAATTTGCGATTTGCATTTTGCGAATCGCAAATTGAGAATAATTTAAAGGGTGCAGGAGTGTCCAAAGGACACCCTGTTGCACCCCTGAAATATGCATGGGTGCACATGTGTCACACATACATGCCCTAAGGGCATGTATGTGCGTCACATGGCACTTTGAAAAATGCAAAAAAGTGCATTTTTCAAGGAATTTGCAACTTACCACCAACTAGAAGTTGGTGGTAATTTACGATTCCTTAAGGACATTTTGCAAATTATTTTTGCTTCATACATTGCATTTATGGAATCGCAAAATGTGCGATTCCTTAAATGCAATTGCAAAATAAGAAATCGCAAATTTTACGATTCCTTGTTGTGCACCACATTTTGATTAATACATACCATTTAGCAAATTTGCATTTGCAAAGGCTGAAATTCTGTGAATTTCGGCCTTTGCGAATGCGAATTTGCTTGAAACATATGACCCTAGATCCTTGTAAAGTGAGAAAATCTACTAACTTGCAGGGACATTCTCAGGCTTGTCTATCTAGAAAAGTGTGTAGAAGTGCTTTTCATAATTCAAGAATCTTAGCAGTACATCATTCGGAAATGCAGGAAGGAAAAGTTAGTAAGAAGATTTTTCTATGTAAAAAGTCCTGCATTTTCTTTAAGTGAAATAAACACAGCTCTTTTGCATGGTTCAGTATTGGATATCATAACATCACTGAGAAAATAGGGTCCAAGGGATATTTTAAGACCTGCCCTAGTTTATATTCCCAAACTTCAAATCACAATACTTATAGAAAACTGGGGATCTTTTCCAAAAGCCAAATTTAATGGACTATAAAAAAGGCACAACTGTTACCAAATCAGTCGAAGGATACACAATTCCTGTGAAGCCTATAAACGGAGAACATAACAGTGAATAACAATCAGAATCACGAATGATTGTTGGTGGAAGGTCGTTTTGAGTTAGGTAGTGATCAACATATTTGTAAAAATTGTTACAACAAATTAGAAGAGAACAAAATGCCAGCTAGAGGTGTGCATAATAACTTAGAGTTGGTAGCTATTCCTCTGGAACTGGTAGATTTAAATACGTATGAGTCCATTCTTATTCAATCTGTGCACCCATTGCAGGCTATAGTTTGTATGGACCCTAAAACAGTTAAGCTGCCTCCAACAGATTTACAAGAAGTTTAAAAGGAAGAATTGTATATTTACTTTCAGATGTGAAGAAAAATATTAAAACTATTAGTGTAGAGAGAGGGGAAAGGGAACCTGTAGTTATTCTAGTTAATAGTGTACCCACAAAGAGTCGGAAAATATGGCCAGAGTTAGTAGAGGTCACCAAACTTCAAATGGCTACATTATACCTTGTACAGAACAATATTTAGTATAAAAATGAAGGAGAAAAAAAATGGCCGACTGGTGCGGGGTCTATCCAGGAGCTCTAGGGCTATGGATAGCAATTTAATGCAGTAGTCCCCAAGTAGCCATGCGAAAGGAAGAAAATTAGAGGGAAACAAATCGGACGAGAACTGCTTTCCGGCCTGAGCAGTTGAAGATCACGGCGAGCACAGGGGGCGAATGGTAGCTGATTAACACACAACGGTGGGAAGGAGATTGATCATCAGACACGAAGAGGGCAGAGAGTGGCTCCGGTTCGGCAACCAGTCCCTTAAGTTCCCAGCAACTACAGTGAATTGCTCCGCATGTCAATGTGAGACACAGAGTCAGAGGAAGCTGAGCGGCATGACTGGAGCATTGAGGAAGGCTCTGAGAGGAAGCTGAGCGGCACGGCAAGAGCAAAGAGGGAGGCTCCGAGTAGCTCGCTGGACTCCCGCAGCTGTGGTGAAGTTCTGGGCTCCTCTCCTTGCAAGTGATAAGAAGCGGAAGAAGATGGGAAGCCGAGCGAGCCACGGATGGAAGATGTTTAGCAGGTGGTGATACATGGAGCAGGAGAGCGGGTCCGACCCACCCCAACACTCCCGGGTCACTGAGGAATAGAGGTTTATAAGGATAAGATTTAATTAAAGAGAAAAATAATTTTGACATTTTAAAGAACTTAATTTCTAAAGAACTGGAAACGAAGGTCTAAAAGATTCAGAGAAAGGGAAAGTGGACAATCCTTGGCCCCTTGCAGACTGGCTAGTCGATAGAGCTACATTTCATCCAAAATGGCTGATAATACATAGAAAAGGAAAGAGGATCTACTACATCGGTGCATAGAACAAAACTAGGACTACCATAGTTAAATTCCCTCAGTAAGCAAATAAACAGCCATATTTGAACTGGCAAGCTGGTCTGACCACTCGATCCTACAGAGTCAACGCATGAGGTATTTGACCAGTTCAATAAAAGGGATAGTTGAAGAAACAGAATAAGAATTCTAAGAAGGAAGTGCAATAAGAGAGAAATATAGGCAAGAGAAAGAAACAGATTAAGAACAAGAAAAAAATGGCAGGGAACCCAAAAGCAGCAGGAAAAAAATTCTTACAAAATATTTTACCCCTCCCTAACATCTCCAGGAATGCAGCGGAGGTGTTCACGCACAGCTTAATGAAAAAAAAACACAGATACACTGATCTCAGACCCATACTTCAACATAAGAAAAGGGCATCTTGGTAAATGACCTTATATTCTTCACAAGAAAGCCGGAAAAATGGTGCTTAACCATAACAAAGCTATTGAATACAAAAAAGTAACACCGAGAGCGAAGCAAGAGAAGACAATTGGTACACAGAAGTCAAATCCTTCCCCAACAAATGCAACAGAGTCAAACTGAGGCTCTGCAGAAATAACTGTCTTCTCACCTACAATCACAACTAATTCTTTAACACCAGCCCACAACGAAAGTCAAATTCCCACATGAACGAACACGTCAGCTTCTATGCTAGGAGCTAATCACCACAGTCTCCAAGAAATAGTTGGAAGGAAGTTGAAAAAGCCTGCTATGCCACCAAACAAGAGGATTATTCTACAGCAACCACCCATCCACCACTCAGCGCTCCACGAACATTGACCTTGCCAGACAGTAAGAGCCCACCTACTAATCTATTAAAAAGCCCACGTATCTCCCCTTGGGTTAGAAGAAAAACTAGAAGTAAAATCAATGCAGTACCTAAGATAAAGGTCTCCGTAGATGATGAATTACTAAACATTCAATTGTCGAGTCTCCTGAGCTCATCCTTTAGCCCCCCTGTGCCCGTAAGGAACCCAGATACTCAGAATCTAAACTCCAGTAACCTTCTACCAACCATTTCCAAAGCTTTACTGGATCTGAAGAACATTGCACACCTCACAGAAAACGCAATCTCCAATTCAAGTACATTCATGAGGCAGTACTCTCACTACATAACAACACAAAAACTACACCAGTGCCTCTATCAAACAGAATTCATCCACCTAGCAAACTCTCTAGGTACCTAACGGACGTGGAAACACAAGAATTGCTGCAATCCTACAAGCCGGTTCGGACAACATCTAACCCATGTAAAAAGATCATTGAAAATGCAATCAGCTCAGTCCCAAATCAACTTCTTCAGAGAAGTCAGGCCCAGCGACAGAAAATTAAATATGAATAACCTGAAGTGTATAACGCTAACCAACTTGAATTAAGACACCACCCAGGATTCCATTAACAGATCACTGGACTACTAATCAACTGCCGCTCAGCAGTGAAACACGCATCAGACATCGCTGAGTCAGGAGATCGACGTTACAATCCTAACCGAAACATGGCTCAATGAATCTTCCTCGCCATGTTTGGACCTATTGCCAACTATTTTATTGTGAGGCAAGACAGACTAAAAAGAATAGGCGGGGGTATTGTAGTCATTCACCGCTCAGAGTTCTTGGTTACTCCACTGCCCGTCGACCCACTCAGCTCATGTGAATACCTTGCACTCTCCGTAGTTAATACAGAGAAACAGCAATGCAAGATCCATGCATTCTAACACCTACCAGGCAATGGAGAGTATCACAACAACACCTCCACACACTCCAATGATATATTCCTAGGAGACTTCAACTTACACTGGAACAATCTTAATGACAAGCAGGTAAACATCATCAAAGACTTCATAGCAGATCAACACCTAGTACAAGCCTGCAGGCTTCTAACACATGTGAAAAACTCCATGCTAGATTGGATCATATCCAAAGATAAAGCTGCGATCTTAACCTCAATAATGCCTTTTGACTGGTCAGACCATCACATAATTACCTTCCAAATTTCTAGAGTATTAACCCCTCCCCTGCTGATGACGGAACCGCTCCGTCATCAGCTACGGTTTGGCTGTGCTGATGACGGAGCGGGTCCGTCATGGCCCGGCCGCCGCGCCAGGGCGGCGCAGATTTCGCGCCTGTGCGGCCGTTCTATTGAGCGGGGCGGGTCATGACGGAACCGCTCTGTCACCAGCACAGCTCAACCGTGGCTGGTGACGGAGCGGTTCTGTCACCAGCATGCGGCCCGCCCCGTTAGCGCTGCGGCGAAATAGCCGCCGCAGCGAAAGGGTTAAAGAAGAAACCTACTCAACCAATCAAACCCAAATTGGGTAAGACCACAAAGAACGTGGACAATGAGAAGCTTGCCTAGTTGTGCACGAGGGATCTAACACCCTCCCAGAAATTTGACAAACGCAAGCAAACTCACAGAGCACTAAAATGCAAAGATATCAGGGATAATGGACAATGTAGCACCATAAAAAATTAAAACAAATGTCATACATAGATAAAAGTCCCTGGTTCAGTGGAACACTAAAGTAAGAAAGATGTAAATTGAGACTTGCAGAATGGAAATAGAGACAACTACGATCATTCCTACAACTAAAACGGCTAAGAAAAAACAGAAATGCATACAATAAAAATATTCTGAAGTCCAAAGAGAATTCTTTAGAAATTATTTGGAGAACGTGATAAACAGACCTCGGAAACTCTTTGATTTGGCTAAACAGCAGTCAAACAAAACTTCCTAATGAGTACTGGAATCAACAAAATCTCAGATTAGCTGTGAAGAATTTGCAAACTACTTGACATCCAAGGCCACGTCTTTGGAATGGGAGCTTAAGAGAGCAGCATTACCACTGCCACTGACACTGCATGCACCAAAGGCAAGGACAATAAAGGGGGCACCAAAGGGTCAAAGGAAACCCAACCTGAAAACCTGCCCACCTCAAGTTTCCTCCTTAAGCTTCCACCTAATTCAAGTCCCTCAAACCTACCTACCCTACCTACCCTTGCGCTTCAGCATCGGCACCGAAGCCCAAAAAAAACATTACAAAAATAGAGTCAGAGCCAGAGAAGCTACAGGGGCTCGAGGATCAGAGGTGCAAGAGGCTTAGAGCTCGAGTCAGAAGCCGGGCGGAACCTTGGAGAGGAGGCAGAATCAGCCTGCGGGCAGCTGACCTCCCTCCCCACCAACCCCCACCTACTCTTGCCGAATCTAATAAAATCTCATCAACATCAACATCAACACCAACCTGCCGCTACTAACTCCACACTAATCCATAGTGGCAGAGGAAAAGGGAGAAAAGGGAGACACAAAGCGGCAAAGAGGAATAAGAAAGATACAAGGAAACCCCAGGACAGAAAGGGAAAGGACACGATAAAGGACAAAGGGAAACACCAGAAACACCAGAAATGAGGTCTGGGAACCAAAGGGACAACATGCCACCCACAAACCCCCCAAAAAGGTTAAGGAAAACAAAGAAGAAGCTCAAGAAGGACTTAACAGACGTGAGCTATGAAGGCGATGGAAGTGGAAGTGACGGGGGAAAGAACGAAGGAGAGGAAGGATCCCCCTTGGTTTCCCCTTTGCTTACCAGTCCTGGAGATTCTAAAGCTTATGAACACCCATACAGTTCCACCAGCAACAAAAATTGTTTTCAACCAAAAATCTACACAATATTCACATTCATCAAAGGCCCTAGCACAGTCCTCTATCTAAATAATGCCAACACAACTGACCTACCAACACCACTCAACCTAACCAAAGCACACGGAATAACCCCAGCAGAGCAGGAATCAGAACGAGCGGGGATGGAGGAAAGGAACCAAGCTAATTCCCAAAAGAGGGACCCTATCTTAGAGCACAAGGCCCCACCTGCAATCAACGACGAAGCGAGCATAGGACCCCCGGGGGTGCAATCAGCACTGGTTGACGGACAAAGACAAGGGGGTGCCAACTCAAACGCAGGAACAACAGCAAATGGCATCGCGCAAGGTCACTCAAACTAAATAACAATGGCGGACCTAAGGTTGAATCCAACCGCTAACCACTCATCAAAAGCGATTACGGGGAGGCATCATACAACCCCCATAAGCCCAACAAGACAAAATGAAACATACAACGGCAAAGAAGAGGATAGCCACGAATACCGAGCACCCCAGAAGAGATCCCAAGATCCACCTGGAACCACTGAGGGTCACGGTGGACCAGATCTGGTAACAAAATGGGGGCTCCAGGACCAGACCCCCAGGTCGACCGTGAGTAAACTTTCACCGAATATATATCGAACAACACAAAAGGAAACAACACCCTGCAAATACATAAGGAAAATGACAGTGGATAGACAAATAATGGTTGCCTCCAGGGACATGAATGAACCTCCCGCATAGGCGGATCTCGATGAGGCTGGGCAATCAACCAACACAACAAAACAGGACACAACGGGACTTGGCCAGCACTCACCTCAAATCAACGACCAAGCACATGAGAAATGCGATAAAACTGACCCACAAAAGGACGGAGCCGATCAAAGTCTCGCCCCAATACTTACCGGTACAAATGTCCAGAGCCATTCAGCCGCTTATGACACACTACCCAGCATAGGATTTACAATACCCAGGCTAAACGATCTTGAAACCTCGTACCTCACTCTGGAAGAGTGGGAAGAACTGGTTGCATCCTACCCAGTGGAATCGGAGCGAGAACTGCCAGGAGAGAGCATCTGCGAAAATCCAGGAAAAGAAAGATCTAAACCCAAGGTAGATATTTGGGCATCCCTCCTGCAGACAATGCAACTATCAGTAAATGCCATTCAATACCAATCTAACAAAATGGACTTGCAGCTCTCTGTCCTCAACTCCCTGGCAATATTTGTCTCCAATATTGACTGCAAGCTAGAAGAGCTGAACGGCATGATAAAAAGGGCGCAAGCTGAGACTTAATTAATAGCATCAAACTGCTCTTGTATTACCATAGTGGACAAACTGGTAACGCTACCAACAGCACTGGACAATCTCCTCTATGACATAAGGACGGCAGAATTCAAAGACATCCTTAGACCCATTCCCGCTCAGGGAACAATTAAACAATAAGAATATAGCGCTCACAAACAAACAACAACTTGAAGAAGCTCAAATTCCCGCCACAGAGAGTAAGGCGCATCCCGATAAAACTAACCAAAAATACGGAGCACTAACCCCTCCTCAACAAGGAAAAGTGGGAAGAAAACAGAAAAGGAAGGGAAGAAACCAAAGAAAACTGGCAGGGGTCATAGCATGGTGCAAGGGCCGGAACAGTGATCCACCAGCACCAAACTTACCACAAGCCAGGCAGACAGAGAAGAGTGATGCACCAGTTCGCGAGCACACCACCACGGAACCGAAAGGACCAGGGACAAAACTGCAGAGAACCTTCGATCAACAGCACCTCGACCAAAAGCATGAAAGATACCTTGAGCCCGCCACAAGTAGCCAAGAAGACTGGCAAAGATAAGATCGAAAAGAGGCACAATCTACAATCAATCAATCAATCCATGACATTCATAGAGCGCACTACTTACCCGGAGGGTCTCAAGGCGCTTGGGGGGGGAGGGGAGGGGGTGCTGCTACTGCTCGAACAGCCAGGTCTTGAGCTTCTTCCTGAAGGAGAGGTGGTCTTGGGTCAGGCGCAGGTCGGTCGGGAGGGAGTTCCAGGTCTTGGCGGCCAGGTAGGAGAAGGACCTTCCTCCTGTTGTCGTTCTTCGGATGCGGGGGACGGCGGCGAGGGCATGACTGGCTGATCGGAGGTGGCGTTTGGGAGCGTAGAACAGCCACAGATTCACCTGATAGAGAAAATCTAGACAGAATCCAATAGAGTATTCAAAACCACATCAAAAATCCCCCGAGGATAAGAGACGAAAAACAACCTCAAGCAATTCCCAAGCAGATTGCAACAACGAGGGAAAACACTCCAACACAAGAACTGCAGGAAACCAACAAAATGAATGATAAAACGCAGCAGGATCCAAGGAACCTTCCAATCAAGGTGAAACCCCAATCAACTGCACTGAAAACACTCAGCAACACGATAGAGGTCAAGGCGGCACCACCACAGTAATATTCCACCCTGAGTACCAATCAAGAGGCCCAATGGAAATCCTAAACAGGGGAAATATACTGCGGCTACTGAAAACCATAGATAGCCTCAAAACTATATCATCAGAGTAGAATCAACAAAAACAGTATGGGTCACAGGAGAACTCCCAAAGAGAATACTAAAAGAAAAAGTAAAGTTTGACTCTTGGGGAATAAAATTACAACTTTCCTCTCAATCAAGATATCCAGACCCTTTACTAAACGACAGTCAACAAAAGGAAACAAAAGAGCTATCTATCAAAATAACTGTCCTAAGATGAGCCCGAAGCAAAACGCCAGAGAACCAAGTGCATTTAGACCAGTCCGAAGTTAGAGCATTGGCCAATGACAGCCGGCCCTCACCTACCTGGAGATGGCTCGCAAGGACTATAAACGTGAAAGAGACAAATCAATGACAAAACAACACAAAATCATCAAGGAATACCATCAGTACCTTAAGCTTATGTTCATGGAATATCAACGACCTAAGCGATAAGCTCTCAGACACGGACTTAAATTCCTACCTGAAAAAATGTGCTATCATCTCTCTGCAAGAAACCTGGTCCGACTCTCCTCCAGCGCTGTCAGGATACAATCTGAACATTCAACCGCCCACTCAGAGCTCACTGTTCAGCCACAAGAAAGGTGGTCTTGCCATATACAGCGCGGTCTCAGTGATAGCGAAGGCAGCCCCATTAGATTACAACATAGCCGCCCCAAATGCAATGCAAACATTACGTTTGTCATTCCTCGCGCAAGATACAAAAGAGGATATCATTTTAATAAACCTCTACTTGCACCCCAGGGAGAAAAAGAAGGGGGCACAACATTTGAAGGAAGAACTCGTAAAACTAGTGAAAATCGAGAACACGAATAACCTAATAATCACAGGGGACTTTAACCTAAATATGCTTAGCACCTCGGACCCTGAAACCAAAGACGATGAGGACCCGTTTGCCTGGGAGTATAACCATCAATACTGTACCTCGGGAGGCAGAGCACAAAAACATCAAGGAGCCTGCTGGCCAAACTAGAAGAGCTGGGCCTCAGGGCACTCAATGGCAGATTCTCAGGGGACCGACCACAGTCTGCAACATTCCACAGTACACAGGCAAGTTCTACAATCGACTTTACATTCTTCTCCCGCAGCCTGTATTACAGAGTAAGAGATTTTCACATCTGCCCAATGGATCACAGCGACCACCTGCCTCAGGAAACAATGATAAACATACCGACAATACCAAGCCTGCCAGGCGCCAACAACCTAGGTACGGACTTCACAACAAACGGAAGACGGGTAAAATGCAAAGTCACCAATCCACAAAATCTCTTAGAACAAGTGAAACACGCTCTTGCTGAAGCGCAGTCCGCATCATCAAACCAGATAATATGTTGGGAGGTATTCACAAAAAAAATGAGAGACACAGCTGAAAGAAAAGTGCACATAAAGCAAGTAAGAAAGACCAGCAACGTGACAAACAAGAGCCATCATAATTTCCGAAATGATACCAGGCTAAAAAAACTGAAGACGCAAATTAACCACACTCTGAGAAGAGCAAAAATAGACCCTTCCGCCTACCAGGCGCTGAAGCAGTTAAAAGGCGACCAAAGGAAATTAATATGGCACCTAAAAAATTACGCAGAAGATGCCTTTTGGGGAAAACTCCTATACGATGCCAAGGCAAACAACAGCGTACAGTTCTGGCAAAAAATCAATGGCCTGATCAATGAGCAAAGCCAGGTGATTGAATCCCATGTGACAGAAGATGCCTGGACAACCCATATTAGCACACATCAGCGACACCAACAAAACATGGAAAGAAACTGGCAACGCCAATACCAGCAGCAAAGAACACTTGTCTCCACATAAATAATCCTCAACAACCAACGAAGTACTATCAATTACGATCTCACAAATAATTAACAGGATCTCCAAAGGGAGAACAGAGGGAGCTCCTGGCCCTAATGGCATACCCCCAATAATATTCAAGCAGGAACCAGAATACTGGGCAACTACTCTAAAACCAATGTTTGAAAAAATATGGCAGACTGCGACAATTCCACGGTCATGGAGGGGGGCAATAATCTCACCGATATACAAAAAAGGTGACAGAGAAGATCCAAGAAGCTATCGATTAATTGCCTTATTAGACAATGAAGCAAAATACTACGCGGGCCTCTTACTTCAGGAATTGACATCGTGGGCGGAAGAAACATCAGCAATCCCACTTACTCAAACAGGCTTCAGGAAAAACATGGGGACGACCACAAACATCCTAGCCTTGTCACTCCTGATCGACTCAGCTCTAGAAGAAAAACAACCCTTATACCTGTGTTTTATTGACTACAGCTCCGCCTTTGACCGTGTAAACAGAAATCTGCTGTGTCAAAAACTGAAGAGAATGAAAATTCCAGCAACACTATTGAACCAACTAATCCTCCTGCACAGCGATACGTGGGTCCAGATAAACTAGGTACCGGAGACTTTTTAACCAAGAAAATTCCAACTAGCACAGGAGTAAAGCAAGGATGTGTGTTAGCGCCAACTTTATTTAATCTTTTTATGGCCGAACTATCTACCACACTAAACGAAAACAATTCACACGCGCCAAAACTAGGGGGCACTCAACTGTCTAACCTATTTTATGCTGACGATTTGGTGCTAATCAGCCGGACTCTGTTCGGCCTACAGCGGCTCCTCGATATCACCGGGCAATACTCCAAAACAAACAAACTCAGCATTAATTACAGTTAAAGAAAAGTCATGCGCCTCAACTATCGCAAGAAGAAACCAACATTCAGTTGGAACTTGGATAAAAATAAATTGGAAGTCACAAATAAATATTGTTACTTGGGAGTGACCATTGACCACAGGGGGAGCTTCAAACCGCAATGTGAGGAGATAAAAAAGAGAGGCTTAATGACAGCTGTATCTCTAAGGAACTTGAAAAACAAGAGGCCAAACATCATTCGCATTGCTCTTGTGACTACTCCTTCTAATGTTCCGGTATCCCTGCCTCTCCATGTGATGGATGGTATAAGTTTGGCTTGGATCAGTTTTAGGAGAGGCGTGAAGCTTGGGCCGATGATCTTGTTTTTCAAGTTCCTTAGATTTACAGCTGTCATCTCCGGCGCAGATCCAACTCAAATTTGGGCAGGTTAAGGAAGAGCTTCGCTCGCAAGGTAGCATACCTTAAGACCTGGTAAAAAATAAGCAGAGGGGAAGCAAAGACCCTTAACGCACTCCTATGGACACATCTACAAAGCAAAGACAACTGCCCAGCAAGACTCTTTCTGGAGGATTCAATAAAACAACTGGGGGCAAGTCAACTATGGGATCTACAAGGGAGCCTGGCAGGTTTTAAAAATGCTGTAAACAATATTGTTAGGAAAGAATCCCTCCTACAAGAAAACGCCTCACTAACAGAGCGAGCACATGGCTGGCTGACAGTACAAACTTACAATAAACTTACACCATAGGCATACCTTTTGACCAGCTTCACCAAAGACACAAAAGAATCATTCCTAAAATTAAGATTAGGAGTATTACCCTCAGCGGACCATATGGCCATTTGGCTGCGGCCCCCAAAACCAGCAAATTGCCGTCTGTGTGGAACTCATGAGGAAAACACTGTACATCTCATTACCATCTGTAAAGAGCTGCAGCAAGACCGCAGGAATCTACTGAGACCCCTATTCATAAAAAAAGGAATCAGGATGTGCAGACAAGCAACTTTGGCTTGCTTTAGAGGCGACAAAGTTCAAACGGCTTGCCGACTGGTAAAATACCTGGGAGCTGCAGAAATCAGAACCAATATAAGAAAAGAACAAACAGACATGGACAGCACACCCTCAATACTATGAGTGCCAAAACACCAAGACTGCTCAGAGCCCCAAATTGAATCAAAAGATTGACATACTATCACCAAAAGCTATAAGACACTCAGGGCAAAAATTAGCCAGCCTTCCAAAAAGGAATAGGTACTGTAATACCTACCTTTGAATGGGAATGAGGACCAGGACAGACAAAAGAAACCCTCTCCGAAGAAAGACACGAGCACCCAATGGGGGACGGACACTCCCTTCTTTTTAACATTTTTTAACTGTACTTTGTAACATAGTTTAAACCGAATATCACCATCATCTATGCTGCTATATATATTTATAATCCTTCCTTTTTTTTTATTGCTGATGGTTTTTGTAATGTAAGTATTTTTTATTTTTTTTAATAAGGATTTATACCAAATCATAGTATGGAAACGTCAATTCTTCACATAGTTGACGGCCCACTTCTCGCCTTGGACGAGAACAAAGCATGTCTTTTAATCCTTCTTGATTTCTCATCTGTGTTTAACACAGTTAACCACAAAATGTTACTAGAACGTTTGGAGAACAGGATGGGTCTTTCTAGGTATGTTCTTGAATGGTTCAAGCCCTACTTGAAGAACAGATCACAAAGATTTCTGGTGAATAATAACCTGTCAACATCCTCCCCAATTCAGATAGGGGTCCCAGAAGAATCAACCCTCTCCCCTTGACTTTTCAACTTATATGTGTAACCACCAATGGATATACTTCACCGTGCCAACATCCTTTTCCACATGTAGGCTGACGACACTCAGATGTACATTAAGATTTCCTTTTTGGAGGAGATCAGAATGATGAACAAGGCTTTAAAGGCAACGATGCAATGGTTAAAAAGCAATCAGCTTTTATTAAATGCAAAAAAACAGAATTCCTCCTAATTGCCCCCGCAAAAAGCCTGCCCATTATAAAAGAATGGACCAGTTTAATCACCGCACTGAACTGCACCCCGATCATCGTAGATTCAACGAAAATCTCTAGAAATCACTCTAGACCAAAGCCTGAAAATGCAATTACACACCAACACGTTGGCTAAAAACTCTAGATTTCACCTGAGCTATATTAAGAAACTGAAACAGTTCATCGAAGCGGCAGACCTCAAAATGGCAGTTCAGGCATTAGTAATCTTGAGGATCGAATACGGATGCACAACACTTTCTGGGCTCCCCAAAATTGCAACAGCACCTCTAAAAGCATGCCTCAATGCAGCAACAAGGCTCATAACAGTGTGAAAAAAATTCAACCATATCTCTCCTCACTTGAAAGCGCTAAATTGGCTACGTTATGAAGCCAGAATTCAGCTCAAACTGGCGTGTATATCACACACAGCTCTACAATTCCAGTCACCAAGATATCTAGCTCAGAATCTGGAGATTGTTGGGGGAGAAGACAACCCAGGAGCGCCAGAGTAGTGCTGAAGCCACCAATTTTCGGCAAAATAAAAAAACTTACAACAGAGTATTCTTGGGTGCTGCAACAAGAATATGGAATTCGCTACCTCTAGACATCAGAAGGTTACCAAACCGCGTAAGATTCAAGAAAGAAACCAAGATTTTTCTAATGAACAAATACCTACCATAACCGTAACAGAACTACCACATAAGACTCGCCTAAATCTGCTAGCTTAACCCGTTCCATGCTCACGTAGGCCAATGGCTGACGCAAGCACTCCCCCCTGTTGCTGCGCACGACTGTTGGCCGATGCAGCCCGCCCACCCTTTAGAACGCCCGCACTACGGCGGAATGTTCGCCGCGGAAAACGGATTACAGTCACTATCGTTGTCTGTGCAGAACTAATTTAATTTGTTCATAACAGGTTCTTGTTTCCACTGATGATATGATAGGGTTCCTCGAGTCTCACACTCTGAAAATAAGCTAAAATATTTATCATAAAAAGGGGCTGTGACAACTTTGAATTGTATCGTAATATGTCAATCACTATTCAGAATATTGTTTACCCTGACAACATGGTTCCTATAGTGTTACTTACCGTGAATGCGTTATAGTATTTATCAAGAGAAGTGGCTATGACAGTTTTGAATTGTACTTTAATATGTCAATTGCTACACAAAATATTGCACTGAAAAAGTTATCATGTCCTGTACCGTGAAGAGCTCTGATACCCTACAGGGTCTAGTTTGCGCTATACAAACCACTGAATAAATAAATACATATATGTGGAAGAAGAAAAAATATCTTTGGAAGATGAAAGAAAAATTTCAACTGTCTAGATTGAAAAAGTGGACAAGTCGAGGAGTGAAGAAATTTCTGAACATTATAGTATGCATCTACATTCAAAAGAAGTGATAGTAAATACTTAAACTATTCCAAAAGAAGAAAGCGAAGGGAACTCCCATGGGTGTAGGGGAAAAAAGTTTAGAAGATCGTAGTTTTCCACATCTCTTCCCCACTGGAAAAAGCAGATGATATGTTGAACGGACTTGTTACTGTAGAGCTTGTGAATATGCAGCTTTTCTGCTAGGCAGAGTTGACATTCAAAACATGTTGCTAAGCCTCTTCTACTACATATAAGTCCCTCTTCATTTAGCCTATAGGTAGGCCATAGGGCAGGGAGTTATCAGCCTAAAAAATAACACATGTTGTATCAAGTTTGGTTGAGATACATGCAGTTGCGGCTGCTACCTAGAAGCAGCAGTGGGGCGGTGGGGGTGAAGAGGCAGAGCAAAACCGGCTAAAAATAAAGAAATCACGTACCTTCCAGCTGGCCAGCTCGCTGTCCACCACTGCCTCTCCTATGTCCTGTCCCATCCTCTTCCTGGCTTCTTGTGAAAAACAGGAAGCACCATGGTTCCCAAGCTCCCTGCAACCAATCACAACGCTGCAATGCAGCATTGTGATTTGTCTGAGTGCTGTAACACGGCACTAAGCCAGGAGATGGAGTGCTAGGCATATACTCCATGCAGGCTGTAATGCAGCCGGCATGGAGAACAGGGAAAGTGTGCATGACTGTTTTGAGTTGCCTGAGAGGGAGGATCAAACAGTCATTGCGCACTTAGGGGGTCATTAGGATGACGAGCGGACTTAGTCCGCCTGCCATCCTATCGGGACTAGGGACCGCCCGCCATAAGGGCGGGGTTCCCGATGGTGGAATTAGGATGCGCTCACCACAGTGGCGGGTGCATCCCTCAGTTTTAACATTGTGGCAGGCGGTGCTCTCTGCACTGCCCGCCACAATGTAAAAAATGAATGTATGCATTTGCATACAAGAAGCGGCAGGCACCGCGCAGTGCCTGCTGCTTCTTGTATGCACCTCCCTACTCACCTTCACTCTGGGGTCCCGCAGGGGTCCCCCAGAGTGAAGACCGCATGCCTTTCCGTGGCGGCATCGCCACCACGGAAAGGCATCACCTTTGGCCCATCATAATATGTATGGCGGTGTCTATTAGACACCGCCACCATATTATTCCTTTTCCACCCCGGCCACAAGGAGACCAGAGCGGAAAAGCGGCAGACAGTCTTTCTGTCTGCCGCGGTCCCCCCGCCATCCTAATATGGCGGGGGAATTCTGGTGATGATGTCGGGCGGATTGCCCCCGCCAGGCCGGCGGTTTGCTACTGCCAGCCTGGCGGGGCAATTCGCCCGACATCATAATGGGCCCCTTAGAAGAGTTGTACCCATCCTCTCCAGCTCTGGAGCTAAACCCTGCCACCTCTTGCACGCTGCCGCAGCAGAAGGTCAAAATAAAATGGTAATAACATTATGTTATTAGCATTTTATAGACCTAGTTATAGATCCAGTCTCATACACATACTGGAACTCACATACCCATGAATAAAAGGATAGACCCACTAATGTACCTAGTTACACAGAGTCAGAGGCACTTAAAAAATCACTCTCACACACAGAGTTGTTATGTATCCAGAAGTGATGGCAGCAGTTTCACACATTGTTACATACCCCAAATAGTAAGTAACACAGCCAGAGACCAATTCATGCAGCTCCTTACATATACATTGAGAGATCCATAGAGTAGCTAAGCCACCTAAGACATATATCAATATACCTACTTATATGTCCAATGACACACCTGCATAGAGATTGAGACATCCATTCAGATATGTACTGAAAGTCTGAGACTAACAAGTCATCCATCCACACTAGTAGTACTTTAAACATGTCTCCAGCCTGCTACTGTAGAGCCTGAATAAGCAGTTTTCCTACTAGGCTGACTTGACATTCAAAACACGTTGCTGATCCTTAAACTATTCTTCTACCACATATAAGTCACCTTTATATTAGAGTGTAAGTAGGAGATAGGGAGGGAGATTTGACCTTTAAAGATAAGACATATTCTTTAATATCTCATGGCATTACATCCACACTTAGAACCTACATGTCCAGGTATACACCAGGTCTCCCACTCATACAAAACCTTACATATCTTTGTATAAAAGAATAGAGCCACTAATTCACAAAGTCAGACAGTGACAGAGGCAGTTAAACATTCACTCACAAACAGCTACAGCTCCTATGTAACTAGCATTAAAGGAGGCACTTGCATACACCGTTCCATATCAGAAAACTCACTAACAAAGCCAGAAGCAATCCATGCAGCCCTTAGCAAACACATTGACAGACCCAGTGAAAAACCAAAAGAACCAGCCATATACCAACATACCTACATATACAATGACATGCCTAAATAAGGACTGAGGCACACATTCAGAGATGTACTGCAGAAATGACACTAACAAGTCAGCCATGCACACGAGTAGCTCTTAAACATGGCTGGAGGCTACTACTGTAGGTCATGTGCATACATTTTTTCTTGCTAGGTGGAGTTGACATTCAAAAGACATTGCTAAGCATTATACTCATCATCTTCTACGTATAAGTCACCCCTAGGGTAGACAGTAGGGGGTCCATAGGGCAGGGAGCTATGAGCTTAAAAGATAAGACATGTTCTTTGAAGTTCCATTAAGTTTCATGTGCACTTACAGACCCATATGCCCAGTTATACATCCAGTCACCCACCCATACTGGAACTCACATACTGATGTACAAAAGCATAGAGCCACTAATACATCCTGTCAGACAGAGACACTTAAACATTCACTCACACACACATGCAGCTCTTATGTATCCAGTAGTAATAGAGAAAGTTGCACACACAGTTAAATACTTCAATCCTCACTGAGACAGCCAGTAAGCAATCCAAGAAGCGCCTTACATACACATTTAGATGCCCATAGAGCATCTAAGGGAATTAGACATATACCACTATACTTATCTACATATCCAATGACACATCCACATAACGACTGAGACACTCATTCAGAATAGGGGTGGGAGTCAAATTCCATTCCGCTTGCTGAAATTGCAATATTTTGACCTTTTCGCGTTCCGCGGAGAGCACGAAAATGACAGAATTAATGCGATTTGCAGCGCAGTGGTCATTTTTTTCAAGTTTGCGCTTTGAAAATGCGTTCTCGCACGCGTGATCGCCTTACCGAGATCCTTGCATTCGCCGATGAGTTTTCTGATCCGTTCGCCTGCTCCACAAGATGTTGGGAGGCGGTCGCGCTATCTCCCGAGTGTTCACGATCGCGATCACATCATTTGCCTCACCATCAGAAACCATGAGAGTCTGAGATCGTCATTCTCCAACGTGAGGGAGAGCAAACTCGTCAATCTCCACCACGACAGAGAGTGTGAGATTGCGAACACGTCATTTTGGACGCGCCATCGACATCCGGGTGGTGAAGCTTGCGATCTCGAACACGCAACATTTTTCATCTGGATAAGAATATTATCTCTAGCAGCATAAAACCTTCTGTAAATGATGATATGGATGAAAAAAACAACTCAGATTGACATTTGGCTGTCCTTTTTCATGCAAGGAGTCCATTTTACAAAAAAGTATTTTGGGGGGAGAGCGAGGAAGTGCCTCAGAGTCTCCAACTTCCTGTTCCTGTCCAGCAGTCCCCTCCCAGTGCTTTGTCCATCTTCTGTTCATTCTGCCTTTGGATTTTGAGCTGGAAGGATCACTCTTTGTGTCTGCTGCATGATTATCATTGGATTTGAGGACATTTGAATTTGATAAGTAAGTTGGTGTTGTGTCTGTTTGATTGGGGGTGTTGCAGTTGCTGCAATTACAATGTTGGTACGTATCATTCTTTTTTAATTGTCGTGGGTAGCCAGTAGGCCCAGAGCTAGTCATGGTTGGGTGCATGATGAAGCAACTGTTCCTTTGGTGGATGTTGAATGTATTTCAAACATCATTTAGGGCATAGATGGCATTGGATTGAGTTGGAAAATCTTCTTTTGGGGGGTATTTCTGTTTTTGGGTGTGTGTTAAAGAAATGCCTTTCTTGTTGTGTACTAGCATACCAGCTCCAACCCCCCCCCGCCCTTAGCAAGATAAAATGGCACCCTCATACAGGAGGCGCAGCGGACGGGTGCAGCGGGGAGGCCGGCGGCGCGCCAAAGGCGCGCCAAAGGCAAGCTCGCCTGCGCCCGTCTGCGACAGGCCCGGAACCAGGGGCCACACCCGATGTCCAATTACCCACAGAAGATAATAGCCGCACTACCTCGTACTCCAGCAGTGAGCTTAGGAGTCTTAACAACTTAGGGGTAAGAAAGACCACACATTGTGCTCGATTGGGACCACATGATACCATGGGCCCTTTCTGTTGTCGGAACTGCTGATGGGGAAGTGACATAGGGACAGAAGTCTGCTTAACAGACACCCCAATTCTGGCCCTTAAATGCATTTACCTCAATGCCAAATCCCTACCCAAGCATGCGACGGAGCTGTGGGACCTATTGACCGAATCCAAACCAGATTTGGTTTTTGTAACTGAGACCTGGCTCGATACCCATAGCACCCCAGACATCGCGACAGCCCTTTCAGCGGAATATAAAATACTTAATCTGAATAGAGTGAAGAAAAGAGGCGGAGGGGTAGCCCTGCTATTTAGGGAATCCCTCATCTGTAGACAAGAAGCGATCACACAGTCCAACAGCCATGAAGCAATGGCATTCTCAGTATCTATAAACACCAACATTCTATTTGGGGGATTGATAGTTTATAACCCCCCTGCCAGCACATTAGACTTCAGTGCCCAACTCTTTACCCAAATTTTGCCGGTCTGTCTTAAGAACAAGAATGTTTTAGTGATAGGGGATTTTAACGTACATTTTGATAGCAGCAAAACCCATTAACTAAACAGCTAGTGGAGGACATGGAAATTCTTCAGCTGACACAAAGAATCAATCCGCCAACGCATAGGGCAGGACATATTTTAGATCTCATTTTTTCCAATATAGGAGCCATTGACATTAATGCGATTAAACCAATGATATGGACTGACCATTCTATTATTGCGTTCACTATTAAAGTACCTACCAAACATTCTAAATCCCTGCCCCCAGCAGCAGCATCAACTAGGAGCTGGAAAAATGTTTCTGTATAAAAATTCCAGCATTATTTTACACATGTATCCATAGGAAACACCAATATTAATGATGAAATAGAAGAGCTCCAGAATAATATCAGGAGTGCGCTGGAACACTGCTCAGCTCCACTTTCTAAACACAAACAGAGAGGCACAGTCTCAGAGAAGTGGTATGGACCTGAATTAAAATCTTTAAAAAGGAAATGTACATCTTGTGAACACAAATGGAGACTCAATAAAACCCCAGAAACGAGAGCCATATACAAAAGGGAACTTGCGCTTTATAATAAAGCTATTAGGAAAGCTAAGAAAGATTATTTCTCAAGGAGGATAACAGAAAGCAAAAATGAATCGAAAGAACTATTTAAAATAGTCAAAGAGCTATGCAGCCCGGCTAATCTCTCACTGGATCTTACTCCCTCGCAAGAAGGCTGTAACAAAATTAATGAATACTTCTGCGATAAGATTGATACAATCTATGCCTCCTTTTCCAACACCGAATCGAAGCAACTACAACCCTGTGTAACATCCCCAGTTCTGGCTAGCTGCCCTAGATTCGGCCTTTTCTCAGAGGAGGAAGTGGGTAACGCTATGTTGGAAGTAAAATCAGGCTCCCCACTGGACCCATGCCCGCATCATATCTTCTCACACTTAACACCAATAATTTGCCCAGCTATAACCAAAGTTTTTAATTATTCATTGAATTCTGCTGAATTCCCGAAGTCTTGGAAAAGCGCCATAGTCACTCCCTTGCTAAAAAAAGCAGGGTCTGATATTCACAACGCGGCAAATTATCGGCCTATTTCCCAACTTCCTTATTTGTCAAAGGTGATGGAGAAATTGGTCAACAAGCAGCTTTCCAATTTCTTAGAGACCAACGACTTATTAGATAGTTCTCAAACAGGGTTCCTTGCCAATAACTGCACTGAGACAAAACTCTTGGCAGTGTCGGACAATATCAGAACTAAGGTAGATCAGGGAAAGACAGTCGCCTTGATTTTATTAGACCTCTCGGCGGCATTTGATACTGTCCCACACCACCGACTCCTGGAAATCCTTGCAGCCAAGGGTATCCGGAAAAAGGCATTAGGGTGGCTGCAGTCTTTCATGCAAGATAGAACACAGTCAGTACGGATGGGTGATTTTGTTTCCCCTCCCCGGAACATCAAGTATGAGGTCCGACAAGGGGCCTCATTGAGTCCAACCCTATTTAACGTGTTTGTCTGATCACTAGCCGAAAAAAGAAGAAAGTGGGGTGTCGGGATCTGCTCTTACGCTGACAACACTCAACTAATGATTTCATTAGATGAAGAAGATGACCCTAAGGATAGGCTACTGAACTGTCTGACTGAACTAGCCAATTGGATGCACAACCATTGTCTCAAACTAAATGCAGACAAATCTGAGATATTGCTGTTTGGTAGACATACACATCTATGGGACAGCAGCTGGTGGCCCACCACTCTGGGCACCGCTCCCAGCCCAGCATCAACGGCCAAGAACTTAGGTGTGATTCTAGACAATACCTTGAGCATGAAAACCCATGTATCTACAATCTGTGGCAAAGGCTTTGCTCTACCCAAGATGCTCTGGTGAGTTTTCCCATGGATCCCCATTGAGTGTAGGAAAATACTGGTCCAGTCCTTATTAATGAGTAGGCTGGATTATGGAAATTCCCTGTTCGTGGGAATGGTGGACTATCTGTTCGCGAAACTACAAGTCGTACAGAACGCTGCAGCGAAGGCAATTTGCAATAAAAGAAAGTACGACCCAGCCAAAAGCTGTCTGCGTGAGCTTCACTGGCAACTAATGAGACAGAGAGCCATCTTCAAGCTAATGTGCATAACGCATAGAGCATTGCACAATACGGGCCCTCGTATCCTAAAAAATAAAATCAGATTCTATGCTCCTATGAGGAACCTGCGTTCCCGTACGGCTGCTAGAGCAAGTAACACTCGTGTGAAAACAGCTAGGATGAGTGGACGGGCGTTCTCCCACATGGCGCCAAATAACTGGAATAAGCTGCCGCAGGAACTCAAACTAACAGACAGTTAATTTTCCTTTCGGAAGCAATTAAAAACATTTCTTTTCCCCAAATCTGACTAAATACAATCTTGACTCTGTTATCTGTCAACCACTCACTACTGTCAGGACAGCGCCGGGATATCCCATTTGGGATGATTGTTTGCGCTTTATAAATACCATTGACATTGTGTGTGCCTGGTATGTTGGTGTGCACCCTGCAGACCTTGTTTTGCACTGTGGATTTTCAGATGCTCCGTCCATCACCACCCCCTTTTGTACCGCTTTGTTCGCCTTAAGTTGGCAGGGTATGCTCAGACGTGAGTCCCTTGCTCACTTTGCCACTGGATTCAAGCAAGCCGGGCTGAAGACGGCTGGAATGCCAGAAACCGGTCTTCGGAAGCTTTTTGCCGGTCCAGGGAAGGCATGGCTTGGCAGTTCGGGCTGGACTGTTCCCATGAGGCACAGGGTCAGACTGATTTGCATATGGCCATGTCTGAACTGGGGTGGCAGAGTGGGCTAAAGAATGGTGATGGATTAAACCCAGATCTGTTGACTGGGTGTGAGTGTTTGATTGGTTCAGATGCTCCGTCCATCACCACCCCCTTTTGTACCGCTTTGTTCACCATAGGGTGGCAGGGTATGCTCAGACGTGAGTCCCTTGCTCACTTTGCCACTGGATTTAAGCAAGCTGGGCTGAAGACGGCTGGAATGCCAGAAACCGGTCCTCAGAAGCTTGTTTCCGGTCCAGGGAAGTCATGGCATGGCAGTTCAGGCTGGACTGTTCCCATGAGGCACAGGGTCAGAATGATTTGCATATGGCCATGTCTGAACTGGGGTGGCAGAGTGGGCTAAAGAATGGTGATGGATTAAACCCAGATCTGTTGACTGGGTGTGAGTGTTTGATTGGTTCAGATGCTCCATCCATCACCACCCACTTTTGTACCGCAGTGTGGTCATCATCACCAGTTGTACTACCAGGCTAAAGTCCTGCTGCGCACTACATCATGTCCACGGGTGACCACAGAAATCTCTGCAACTTGTTCACCTGCATCCTGCCTGACATCTGAAGAAGATGGCCCCAAAGAAAAGTACTAGGTCCTAGAGTACGGAGAAAGTTGCAGGTGAGAAGAAGAAGGAACAGAAAAAGGAAGTGGCAGTAACCATGACTGGTGTGCCTACCAATGTCTTTTTTGGGGCCAAAAAAATGATGCCTGCAGCAGCGTTGTCCTGGAACCAAGCTGGGAGCAGCACCTCCACACCAGTGGGCCAGCTCCACCAACCTAGGCCCAAGCCATGAGTGTCGCAGAGGTAGCCAGTCTACTAACAAGCAGCGATGCTGAAATGTCATTACCGCAAAGTAGCACACAATCAACACAGGCGAAAACTCAGCAGATAAATGAGCAGTAGCAGGTGCAGACACAAGAATAGCAGCAGCCGCAAGAACAGCAGCAGCCGTAGGAACAGCCACAACAACAGCCCACAATAGTAGTTGTTCCTCCTGATGTAGGGGCATTTCAGGAAATTGCGCTCCTGCAGACAAAGTGGAGCAAACCACTGTTTTAGAATATCAATCCAGACCCCAAGCAAGGAAAAGGAGGGTTAGTCCATCATCTTCATCTTCAAGCCCGGCTTCGAATGATCGAGATGCAACTTGGAAGCCACCAGCTCAGTCTGAGAGTGATGCGCGCCACAAGACAAGGCTAGTGAAAAGGAAGGTTCCAGAAAGCCTTAGAGTAATGGAGATAGATGTACAAGAGGGGGATGATGATGATGACGAGCCAATCATCACGAACATCACTCCCAGCCCAAAGGGAATGAAGACCAACATTATTACCCTATCCAAAATGGTTGCGAGGGATGGAGCACAGATACCACCAACACAGGTAACACCACCATGACCTCCAGCTTCCATATTTGCATTTTTGAAGGACTGGCAGGGACCTACCTCCAGCTCAACCACCATCTCAGTAGGTAGTGGTAGAAGTAACAGTGTAGCTGCACAGAGTCACATTCAAAGCACACCCTTCAGTTCATCTGGTATTGAAAGTGGCACATCCAGCAGTGCCAGAAAGTTCTCCTCCCCAGTTTCGGACTTCTTTTCGGTTAGCAGCAAAGAGGAGAACATTCCTATATGCTCAATTTGTCGACATGCTGTTAGGCAAATACACCACACTATCATATGGGAGGCTAACCTACTTCACTTAGAACAAAGTAAAACTCCACCCATTGTTGTTGGGCATGAAGAATCAGGGGACGATATTATCACGGTGGAAGGTGAACAAGAGGGAGACATTTCTAGCCCTGTCCCCAGTAGTGTAGTGGTACTACCCACATCCTCAGCAACATCTCAGTGGCACCGCAGTAAGAGCCATACTCAGAGTCTGGCTGAGACCCCAAGGTGACCGAGTACTGCAATGAAACAAAGTGCATTGTTGAACTTAACTGGGTTAAAGAAAACAACAGCATCACAAAGGATAGTAATCCAGCCTACCATTGAGAGCATGCTTAGGTTGGAGGGGCAGTACCAATGCAACCACCCAACAGCACGGTTGTACAATGCGAAGCTGGCTAAAATGTAAGCGCTGGACCTTCTCCCTTTTTCATTTGTGGAAGGGGTGGGTTTCCTTGAATTTGTGTCAGCCATCTGCCCTAAATGGTAGGTTCTCAGCCGGTCACATTTTGCAAGATTTGATGTTCCAGCACTACATCATGAAGTGCTGGAATTGGTTGGATAAGCTTTGCAGCAGAGTGATCTTTACAATATACCCCTGACAACAGACATGTGGACCAGTTGCCAAGCCACTGATTACATGTGCATCACTGCACACTGGGTCTCTCTTGTGGGGGTTAGAGATAAGCTATCTGAAGTAGGTGCTGTTGACACAGCTGAGATTTTAAAGCTACTCAGAAACATGCAAATATAGCCATGTTCGCCATGGAGAAATCTCATACTGCTGTAAATGTATTGGAAGAGTTTCACAGCAAGGTTTTTGAATGCCTGCGCCCAAGAGGGCTTAACGTTGGTTTTGTTTCCACAGATAAGGTCAGTAATGTCCTTAAGGGTTCTGTGTTTGGTGCACTGCATTAAAATTATAGTTCAAGACTTTCTGAAAACAGAAGCCATACTCAGCAACTTATTAACCATCTGCCAAAGAATATGCACTCATTGCAGCCATTCTCTAAAGCTCTGAAGCAGCTGAGGATCATTCAAAGTGACTATAGAATGCCAGTCAGTTTCAGGTGGAAAACACGTTGGAACTCAACTTAGTACATGCTTGACCGTCTGTTGGAGTAGTACAGGCCAATCAATGAATATGTCATGCGAAGAGGGGATGCTACTGTGAAAGGCAGGACCCTTCAGATGGACCAATGGTGCCTAGTTACATGCCTGACTGAGATGCTTCTTCCTTTCGAGGTCTTCACACGTCAAGTCAGCAAGGAGGATTGTCTATGGGCCTAGCTATCCCATTATTGCAAATTCTAGAGCATCAGCTGAAGTAGGTGTCTGAAGCGTACAAAGGTGTAGAGAAAAAAAAAGCATATGAGTCGGTGCAGAGCTTAGCCCGTCGCTTAGCTGACAATACAAACAAGGGTGCAAAATAATATTATGTCACAGAACATTACATTTGTGCCACAATTCTCGATCCACGGGCAAAATGGGCACAGAAGACATTAATTCCTTTTTCAGAAATGGATGTTGCCCACTACAAAACTTGGATAGCTGAGTCAGCGAGTAAGTTGGAAAATGAACAGCTGCTAATTAAAAGCTAGCTAGATCAACCCACAACAAGTACTGAAGCAGGGCATCCAGTGTCAAGTTCAACTTTGGAATCTGAGGGCAGTGCGTTTGGCTCAGAACACTTACCAGCACTATCAACAACAGCAAGAACTGGATCATTTGGCCCAGTAAAATCGTTGAACGATTGGTATTTACATTTAGGCATTGGTAAGTCCAGTGCTGATGCAAAGAGAAAAGAGCCTGAAAAAAGTTTAGCACCCCTGAACATTGAGTGGGTGGTCCAAGCCTATCAGGACGACCCAACAGAGATGTACATTGATCAAAATAAATTGCGGAATTAGTATGGGAAAAGGGCCCAATAGCCACTGCTCAGCAGGCTGGCGATAAACTATCTGGCTTGCCCTGTCGCAAGTGTCTCTTCTGAATCTGTTTTCAGTGCTGTTGGTTCCATTGTAACAGTAAGACGGACCAGTCTCTTGCCCAAAAATGTGGAGAGGTAAACCATGATCAAAATGAATCAGCACTTTATACCACCGAATTACACAATACATGAATCAAGGGAGGACAGCGGCTCAGGTGACAGAAGTAGTGTGTTAGATGATGATTACCTACTTCTGGTTGAACCGCCAGAGTTTGAGGATGAGCTATACTTCCCTGACAATTAGGCTTACACTTCTTACTGTCTTCCTCCCTTATTTTCCTTTCTTTGTGTGTCTGTCTTTCTGGTTAGAAACTTTGTATCACAACAAGTTCATCACCACCGTCTTCTACTCTTTTTATTGCAATATACGAATTTCAGCTGTCTGCATTTCACAGTACACTTCTCCAAATCCTGCTCCTCCATCCTACTGAATCTCACTAAATCCATTGCCTTCAAGACAGATGATGATTGGATGATGCAAAATAGAAGAAGAAAAAAAAATTCTTCCTAGTCCCTCCAAAGGAAGTGGAACATGATGATGACTACTATAGCTATCTTCCTTTATGATACGAGAGAGACTGCTCATTAACTGAAGATGAGAAAGAACAGTTAATGAATGATGCCATGCATTGGACGTTGATTAATTTTGTTGTTGTTTGTTGTGAATGAAGTTATTCCATTGTGTACTATATATAATAATCTACACACTAAAAGTAACTCAAGGCAGTTTTTCTCTTCTTGTAACTATTTTTAATAAGAAATGTGTACTTCTACTGCAGCCCGATACATTGCTTTTGAAAATAGGAAGGGGACTCAATGGGCCCGATTCACAGACTGAACTTAAGACTCAATCCTAAACTTACTACTATTTTGGTATTCACAGAATGCACTTACTACTTTTGGCATTCACAGAATGAACTTACTACTTTTGGTATTCGCAGAAGTTAGGATTTTGTCTTAAGTTTGTCATAAGACAAACTTAAGACAGACTTAAGACAGACCTAAGACAGACTTAAGACACAATCCTAACTTCTGTGAATACCAAAAGTAGTAAGTGCATTCTGTGAATGCCAAAAGTAGTAAGGGCATTCTGTTAATACCAAAATAGTAGTAAGTTTTGGATTGAGTCTTAAGTTCATTCTGTGAATCGGGCCCAATCTGTACACTGCACACTGAATAGGACAACAACACCTTGATGATGATGGCAAGAAGGACGGCCCCTTCACTTAAGATGAGAAGGAACAGGCAATGAATGGCATGCATTGGACACCGACTCTGAGTGATTGGTGTTGTGCATGAAGTGAAGTCAAAGTGTACTAGTATTTACTCTACACACTAAGGGCCCGATTCACAGAATGGAAAGGGGTGACCACTCGGTCCCCCCGAACGTATGGTCGGGGGCCCGGATCCTCCCGGGAAACCATTTTGTGCAGGGGGCGTGTCACGGCTGGTATGCCCGAAGCGGCGTAGCCGGGGCGCGCCTTTTCCCGCCCAAGAGGGGTTGTCCTAGACACCTACACCATTGACCACACCCCGTAGGCGTACCGGAGGAGGGTACACGCCCTCCCGATTAGAAATAAAAGGAGCAGCAATCCGAAGAAGCATCCTCTTGTTCCTGTGCTAGGAAGCTGCACCCCTCGTTGCACGTGAGCCCTCGACGGAACAAGGAGCAATTTTGAGAACTTGTAATCTTTTGCGTTTCTCTTTCAGAACTTCGGCCTTAGGGTCCAGGACCGTGTTGAGCAAACAAGGATCCGATATCCGTTGAACGATGCCTGGCAAGGAGGTCGGAAAGAAGTCTGGGACTGACCAGATGCTTCGAATGCTGATAAAGGACATGGCAAGTATGAAGAAGCAGATGGCAGCGATGAATAATTCGGGTAGACCGAAGAAAGTTATAGGCCCTGCATTGCCGGGCGTTGTCCCTGCAGGGCGAGGTAGAAGGGTCAGAAATAGGGCAGCAGGGGGTGAAGTCCCGATTCCCGAGGTACCCCCGGCAAGCCCGGTCACTCCAGTCGAGGCCCCGGTACTGGTCCCAGACGCAGGTCAACCGATTCCGGTTGTTGTTACGCCCGCCAGCGAGGAAGACATGCCTCCCGAGTTGGCCGCCCAGTTGGCGGCATGGCTTGGTAAAAAATCAGGGGGTGCTACGGCACCGACAGACACGGCCGGGGAGGCCAAGTTACTAATAGAGCAGTTGCGGCAGTCGCGAGATGCCGCGAAGGCGAATCTCCCTTGTGTCCCCCCACAGGTGACCCCAGGAGGACCGGCAGTTGGTGTGGAAAAAACGGCGGGAACAGCAATGGAGCCGGGTAAGCATGCATTGCCAATGGCAAGGGAGGGGTCTTTGCCCTCAAGACGGGAAAAGGTGGTCCAGCATATACCGCTGGCCACAAAAGAGATGATCTGGGCTGATAAGTACGTTAATATGTTTTCCCTGTTGACCGACCACCGCGAGATGGAATATGTTAAGACACAAAAAGACTTGTGGCACCCGAGTGTATGGCGAGCAAAGATGGCGGGTTTCAGGGTTGATGAGACAATCTCTAATTGGGCCAGGGCCTTTGCGATGTTTACTGCAATTATTGGAGAGCGTAAGCCCGAGGTTTTGACTGAATTGTCCTCCTACCAGGCACGAATAATGGATTTTTATGAGACACATGAAGGTGATGAATGGATAGGTTATGATATGAAGTTTCGTAAAGCCAAGGAGTTCGATTCATCTCTGACGTGGGATTGTCTCGACTCGATATCTTGGCAGAAACAGCTCCTGCCGGGTGCGACGAAGTCGTCGTCGCTTGGCGGGAATGGGTCCGGGCCTTCCCGCCGTCAGCCAGCGGCGCCCTTTCGAGCGAGCCCCAATGGTGACCACCAACCAAGGAATGGAGGGAATGGGGGTAGGAAAGGGGTCTGTTGGAATTTTAACAGGGGCAAGTGCACGAGACCTCAGGGGACATGTAAGTTCAGGCATGAGTGTGCAGGTTGCGGAAATTCTTCGCACCCCGAGAGTTCGTGCAGAGCCAAGAATGGTGATACAGGTGGTAGAGGGGGGGCCAAGCAGGTCTGATGGGGACCATGGCGTACCGCCACCTTCCCCCATTGATATCACGGCAATGATCCCCTGGCTAAATGAATACCCTGATCATGTCTCCGCTGGGGTGTTGAGGAACGGCTTCTTGTATGGTTTCCACATCCCGGCGGGGGATTTTCGTGGGAAGTCACTGTGTAGGAACCAACTGTCGGCTCTGCATAATCCTGTGGTGGTAGAAAAGAAGATTGCAAAGGAGTTTGCCCTGGGACGAGTTGCTGGCCCATTCAGGCACCCGCCAGTACCTAATTTTATCTGTTCCCCATTGGGAGTAGTCCCCAAGAAAGACCCGGGGGAATTTAGGCTGATCCATAACTTGTCAGCTCCGAGGGGTCTTTCAGTGAATGATGCAATTGACCCAGGAGTTTGTTCGGTGCGGTACGCATCCTTCGACGATGCCATCACCATGTTGAATCGCCTGGGGCCCGGAGCGCTGATGGCAAAGTCAGATATCGAGTCAGCGTTCCGGTTGCTCCCCGTACACCCACAGGATCAGCGTCTGTTAGGCTTTGTTTTTCAAGGACGTTACTACATGGATAGATGTATGCCAATGGGTTGCTCCATTTCTTGTGCTTATTTTGAGAAGTTCAGTTCTTTTCTGCAATGGGCGTTCACCAAGGCCACTGGCCATACCCAGGTTATGCATTACCTAGACGATTTCTTGTTCTTGGGGGCAGCCGGCGACACTCAGTGTGCGCAGGCGTTACGAGATTTTTGCACTCTCATAGAGCGATTCGGGGTGCCATTGGCACCAGGTAAGACGGTTGGACCATCGACTTCACTCGAGTTTCTAGGCATTGAGCTCGATTCTGTGGAAGGATATTTCCGTTTGCCGGTGGGGAAGGTAGCGAAGTTCAGGGCTTCCTTGGAATTGTGCATCAGCAAAGAAAAAGTCACGCTCCATCAGCTACAACAAGCAGTGGGCCAGCTTAACTTTGCCCTCCGAGTGATACCAATGGCCCGCCCCTTTTCCCGCTCTATTGCACAAGCCATGGTCGGTCTCAAGGAAGGACACCATCGCACGAGACTGTCTGCAGAAGTTCGCCAGGACATGCGCATATGGTTGGCATTTCTGGCGGATTTCAACGGTCGAGTGGTGTGGAACAAACCACCAGCGTCCTCGGACGAGCTGGGTTTGTGGACCGACTCGGCAGTTAGCGTGGGATTTGGCGCCATCTTTGGTAGTCGATGGTCGGCGCAAACATGGCCGACGTGGTGGCACACCAGCGGTCTCACAGGTAACATTGGGTTTCTCGAGTTGTTCCCTATTCTTGTGGCTCTGATGGCATGGCCAGATGAGTTTAGAGATCGCTCTGTGGTGTTCTGGTCCGACAATATGACTGTTGTTGAATGTATAAATAGTCAGGCAGCACGCTGCAAGTGGATACTGAGATTACTGAAGGAAATTGTACTCCTTTGCATGAGATTGAACGTACAATTCAGGGCGAAGCATGTGCCAGGTGTACTGAACCAGGTGGCTGATGCACTCTCTCGTTCACACATGCAGGCTTTCAGGGGTTATCTACCTTCCGCGGACCTAGCGGCGGCACCATTTCCCGAAGCACTCTGGCTACTTGGTGCCCCGGATTACAAGACCTCGTGGCAGCAAGCTTAGCCCCCAGGACATGGAAGGCATACGAAGGACTGTTTCGTTCCTATTGTGCATTTTTGGGTCCGGCAGGGGAGGTCAAGTGGGGTCAGGAGGAGTGTGTCTTGAATTTTCTGGTAGCACTACACAGGGCAGGCCGATCAGCGGCAACAGCCAATAGGCACCGAGCCACCATTTCATTCATGGCGCAAGCTCATGGCATCAAGGACCCCACATCTTCCTTTTTGGTAAAGAAGGCCCTTCGGGGTTGGCAACGCCTTGAGGGTCGGAAAGTAGACGAAAGGCGCCCGATTGGGTTAGAAAGGTTGTCCCTGCTGATGTCGATACTCCCCACGACATGTTCCTCTCAGTTTGAAGCAGTACTGTTCGAGGCCGCTTTCGCATTAGCGTTCCATGGGGCCATGCGGGTGAGCGAGCTGGTAGCAAGAAATAAGAAAGATGTAGAGGGAGGGTTGTGTCAGGATCACATTCTGATCAAGGGTGATACAATGGTGATCACGATAGCCAGGTCCAAGACCGATCAGGGTGCTATGGGAGACAGTATTGTTGTCCAGCGCATGCGAGGGTCCCCCATGTGCCCGGTAAAGTGCGTTGAGGAATATTTGGCGCGAAGGGCGGATGCATGGGGGGGAAGCTTGCTGAGACACATCGACGCCACCCCACTGACAAGGTTTCAGTTCCAGCGGGTGCTAACGATGGCAATCGCAGCGGCGGGCTTAGACCCGGGCGATTTCGGGACCCATTCCTTTAGGATAGGGGCTGCTACAGAAGCTACAGCCAGGGGTCAGAGTGTTGAGAAGGTAAAACAACTGGGGCGATGGTCCTCGAACTGCTATAAGAGGTATGTGCGGTTGCACATGTTATGAAGCCACTGTCATGCACTCACGCCTCTTGTCTTCTGTTTGGTTTACAGTTTCGCGAGCATGCGATGCGGGGCGGACTGTGCCGTCGACTCGGCACCTGGGGACCAGCGGTCAGAGATCACCGGCTGAGGAAAAAGTGGTGTGGGTCGTGGGCCACTCATACGTGAGGCGGGCCGGGGACGTATTCAAAGCAGGTGACGTGATTCACGCGGCTGGGGAATACGGGTACAGGGTGACCTTCCACGGAAGGGGCGGGCTCTGTATTGACCAGTTTCAATGTTTTATTGAGGGACTGTTAGGGCGGACAAGGTCACCGCCGTCCGTAATCATAGTACACCTGGGAGGCAATGACTTAGTGACACTTGGTCGGCGAGTACTACTCGAGGGGGTTCTATCTACTGTTAGCTGGCTGGCGAGAAGGATCCCGGGGTGCACGATAGCATGGTCACACATGATTCCCAGGAAGGTGTGGCGGGGGGGCCTCTCTGTGTCAGCGCTGAACAATTCAGTAAAAAAGGTCAATAACAAACTTAGTAGGTTGTTTCGCTCGGCACAGTTGCACTGTATTCCGCATGGATGTATTCGGGGGAATCACATGTATATCGAGGATGGGGTCCATTTATCCCGGGAGGGGAATGTCTTACTCATAGGAGATTTCATAGCGTGGTTAAGGGGTTTGAAAAAACAATACCTTTAGTAGGAGTTTGTGGGGGGGCCGGATAGCCGGTCAACTATCCGGCCTGTGGCGGTAAGGTCATGATCGGTGAGCAGTAATTTCAAGATCCCTAGAGGGGGGGCGCCACCCATTATGGATGGGAGCGCCCGGGGGGAGGCGGCCATTGGCCCCTCAAACGGGGAGGCGGCACCCACTAAGTATGGGGTCGCCTAAGGGAAGGTGTTCATAGGCCCCTTCCAGGGGAGGAGGTGGCTCGATGCCCCTCCTACGAATTTCCCGGGGCCAGGATATCCGCGACGGCTGATATGAGAAGCAGTGTGGAGTGGGAGGGGGGTCCACGCTACCTTCTAGACACCTCACACGAGTCCTCGGACGACCATTAAGATGGCGTCGAGTTAAATAGAGGGCCCCCGCGAAGACAAGGGAAATTGGAGTTGGCACAGAGGTACAGTCCTCTGTGCGCCCGCCCTCAGACCGTGAGGGGGGAGTTCTGGTAGTTGGGATCTGACACCGGTTGCGACCCTGCCGTTGGCCCGTAATGCTAGGATGTACAATTTTAATTTAGAAAAGTATGCATTGGCAGGATGTTAGACTCGGCTAGGAAAACCTTTGTACTAGAGATTTGTTAAGGTTAGCCAATCAACGTGTCTTCATCATAATGTAATAAATGAAAATTGTACATGATATGAAACTATTATTTTAATGTTTTAATTTTGTTTCATATTTTAATAAATACGGCCGGGAGGGTAACTCCCTCCCGCCTTCCAAAAGTTCAGAACTGCGTCCGTCTTCCCATCCTTGGGGATTGTGTTGGGAGGGGGTGACAGGCATCCCGGCCATATGGAAAGGGGCGACCACTCGGTCCCCCTGAACGTATGGTCGGGGGCCCGGATCCTCCCGGGAAACCATTTTGTGCGGGGGGGCGTGTCACGGCTGGTATGCCCGAAGCGGCGTAGCCAGGGCGCGCCTTTTCCCGCCCAAGAGGGGTTGTCCTAGACACCTACACTGTTGACCACGCCCCGTAGGCGTACCGGAGGAGGGTACACGCCTTCCCGAAGAGGAATAAAAGGAGCAGCAATCCGAAGAAGCATCCTCTTGTTCCTGTGCTAGGAAGCTGCACCCCTCGTTGCACGTGAGCCCTCGACGGAACAAGGAGCAATTTTGAACCCACCCACCAGCCCCTTATGGCAAAGTTAGTACTGCAATAAAATGTTTTGCTTTGATAAACATCTTTTCTCTCCTGGTTTAGTCGTTAATAAAAATGTTGGTGTTAGTACTGCAATAAAGGGATTTGTTCATAACAATTTTCCTTCCTTGATAGAGCGGAGTATAACAGTCTAGTTGAAGGAAGTGTCGAATGTATAAGTAATAAAGGATTTAGAGGTTAATTTTCTTTCTTAGTACTTTCTTAGAACTATAGCTATTGTTTTTCATGAAGGAGTCAAAATAATATCTGGACAACACATTGTTTATTTAAAGAGTGAAACTGGATAGACTGAATGCAATGACAGCAGCTTTATATTTAAACCACAACTGCCTTTCATACTACCAAATTTAAACTACCTCTTGTTTTTTTCAACCAAGTTCTAAGGAGTGTTTTGGGGGAAAGGTACTGTACAGTGTTTCTTTTACATGCATTGTCAATGTTATGGACATCATTCGGCCTATCAGGGGTGATGTCTTGAAATATTTCTCCAAAATTCAACAGTCCATTTTTCTTCCATAAAGAAGCTAATATAGCACGTGGATACTACACTCACTAATTAAATACTAAAACTGGAAGGACACAATGTATAGTGTCACTTATTTACAGTGACATACTGTCAGTCATGTTTTTTTCCTACAATATATTAATATGACTGTTTTTCCCCCACTGTTCAAGGATGAAGCTTCATATAGTACATTGTTTATGGTGTAAAAGCCTGAAAGCTGAGAACAGTAAAAAGGGAAAAAACAATGCTTTACTATATTGTGATATACTGTTACAGCATGAGCAATGTGTCCTATTATGTTTCTCGAATTTAGTAAATAAAATACTAACCTATATTTCTATTCATTTTCTTTTACAACAGGTTTTGGAGTGATGCATGTTTAGATGTATCGAAATACATCTATTACCTCAGAAATATTTCTTCGACATACTTGCGATAACGCTCTTTGTGTATAAAGAGCACTTGATATCCTTTCTCACCAGTTCTTTTCAATAGGAGAGAAGGTGGTGCTAGAAAACTTTCATGCAATTGATTGTCACTTTGCTGAGCTCTGACAACTGATCCTAACTTATCCATACGGTAACGCATACATCCATTTATATATCTATATAGCCACTCACTCACTTGCCCATACCCTAGGCAGCCACTCACACAGCCACTCATTCACCCAAAAGCCCAGACACACCCAGCTGCACAAGTACCACGACGAGTCCCCTGGCATTGCGAGGTGACCCAGACTGCAGCGTGGCATCCAGCAACACCCAGAAGCTAGAACCTCACACTTGACTACCCCAGCCACATTGGGCTGCACCAGCTGAGAGGAGCTATACCTTGCACCATGGAGGCCCATGGAGGAGCACTTTGTTGCACAGCATGCAAGTTACCTTTTGGGCATTCACCTATTTTTTCGAGCAGAGATGCAAAAGAATTCCCACATGACCCTCTGCTTTTTGGATAGTGATTGCTCCTGTCATTCTCTCTAGCTGGTAGTGTGGCAGATGCTATCTTTGTAAATAAGGAAACACCAAAAAATAGAATTGAGAAATTAAAAGGGAGGTGTTAAAAGCACATACACAATCCCAAAATGATAAAGAGAATGGGTGAGGCTTTCTCTATTTTTCATGCAAAGGTGTTTACCCAATCAATTTAATTTATCTCTGTGTCACATGGGATGCACAACTCGTTAGCGCTTACGTCGTGGTGCCTTCCCGACCCCGCAAAATGCATTTAAATGAACTTTAAAATGAGTTTGCACTATAAATCTGCTACTTTTATTACTGTATTACTAAACCTCTTACTTTAAAGAACGTTTTCAAAGTGTCTTCCCTGTACCAGAAGGAAGCATCCTGGGTCCGGTTTTGGGGTTTCACCCCTCATCAGCCAGGCTAGCTTCAATCCGGCGGAAGACGAGCATGAACTCACACCTGGGCATACCCGTCCCACTCGGGGTGACATATGTAAAAAGAACAATTGATGGGTAGAATGTTAAATAATGTAAAATATTCACTCCAGTACAGAGATCTAGCACTAAATCTATTGTTTTTTTTCTCCCTATGCCATTCCAGATTAAATCCAGCCATATGCAAATCAGTCTTGCTGTGCTCCCCAGGGAATAGTCCAGCCTGAACTGCCAGGCCAGGTCCTCCTTGGACTGGAAACACACATCCTGTAACAGGTTTCGGGGTTTCACCCCTCATCAGCCAAGCTAGCATGACTCCAATGGCATGGATAGCATGAGACTCATGCCTGGATATACCCGTCCCACTCAGGGTGACAAAGGCAAAAAGAATTATTGATGGACGAAATATTGAATGATATCAAACATTCACCCCAGTGCAGAGATCTAGGCCTAAATCCGTAGTTGTGTTGTTCCCCATGCCATTCAAGTTTAAAACCAGCCAAATGCAAATCAGTCCTGCCCTATTCCTGATGGGAACAGTCCAGCCCAAACTGCAGGCCAGGTCCTCCCTGGACTGAAACACGCATCCTGTGACCTGTTTTGGAATTTCACCCTTCATCAGCCAGGCTAGCTTGACTAGAGTGGCTTAGAGAGCACAAGACCCAAGTCTAGGCATTCATGTCCGACTCAGGGTAACAAATGAAAAAAGAATTATTGATGAACAGAATGTTGAACAATGTCAAAAATTCACCCCAGTGCAGAGATCTGGGCAAAAATCCATAGTTTTTTTGCTCCCCATGCCATTCCAGGTCAAACCCAGCCATATGCAAAACAGTTGTGACCCTGCTCCCCATGGGAACAGTCCAGCCCGAACAGCCAGGCCAGGTTCTCCCCGGACTGGAAACAAGCATCCAGTGACCGGTTTTGGGGTTTCACCCCTGATCCACCAATCTAGCGTGACTACTGTGGCATGTTGAACACGAAACCCACGTCTGGGCATACCTGTCCCACTCGGGGTGACAACTGTAAATAGAACTAATGATGCACAGAATGTTGAACAATGCCAAACATTCACCCCAGTACAATCATCTGGGCTTAAATCCATAGTTGTTTGGCTCCCCATGCCTTTCCAGGTCAAACCCAGCCATATGCAAATCAGTCTTGACCCTGCTCCCATAAGAGCAGTCCAGCACGAACTACCAGGCCAGGTCCTCCCTGGACCAGAAGCAAGCCATTTGGGGCCAGTTTTGGCGATTCAACCCTCATCAGCCAGGCCAGCTTGACTCCAGTGGCATGGAGAGCACTGGACCTACTTCTGGGCATACCCATCCCACACGGGGACACAAATGCCAAGTGATGAACACAATGTTAAACAATGTCAAATAGTTTCTCCAGTACAGAGATCTGGGCATAAATCCATTATTAATAAATCTAACTCGGTATGTGATTATTTTCCATTTCCAGTACTGCTAGAGCAGCCATGGCCCATGCAGGTAAGAGCAGTGGGGACGGGTCGGGGCGGGATTTCGATGGACGATGATGAGGGAGAGTTAAATGAATAATTACTTTTCCCTTCTCGTCATCTGTCAAAATCCCCCCACGCGGCCTCACCACTCTTACGTACAGAGGCCACAGCTAAGGTAGAGCGGTATGTACTGGCATCTGAAGGACAGATAGGTAATTGTGAATTGGTGTATTGCATTTCCGCCATTGACACAGTGATTTTACCAGCAAACTGGTTATATCCAGTCTGTTCTATCTTGAAGGTACTTTGTAGTACCGGCTGCTGCTCTAGTACTGTAGTGGCACAGGTAAAGCATATCCTCTTCGAGGACTGTCATTCCAGATATGAATAGGGCAAAGCGACACTCCACGGACTTCTACAGAGTTTTTATGCAACTCACCAAACTCCACCCACCCCTAGCGCTGTGGTCATGTAGTGGTACAAAAGGGGGCGGTGATGGAAGGAGCATCTGAATCAATTAAACACTCACACCCAGTCAAAGGATCTGGGTTTAATCCATCACCGTTCTTTAGCCCACTCTGCCACCCCAGTTCAGACATGGCTATATGCAAATCAGTCTGACCCTGAACGTCAGCCGGTCTTGGTCGGCACGTAGGTGGATGGGAGGGTGTTCCAGGTGGTAAACAGTCAAAATATCGATTTTTTAATTTCGACTTACAGTAATATCGAGTTGCTAATATCGATGGGACAGAAAATCGATGTCCAGAATATCGATGGCCAGAATATCGACCCTAAGGTAAGTAATATCGAAATTACTTATATCGATAGCATATATATCGATGTAAGTAATTTCGATTTACTAATGTGTTAGAAATTTTAGTTAAGTATTTAAATTATTTGTTATAATATGTGTTTAATATGCTTTTATAAATAAAAAATATATAAAAGTAAATAATATGTTTTACTACCAGAGCGGGTTGTGGGTTTTTAGTGGAATAGGGTGGGAAGTAATTTATTTGTAATTAAATAATTATTTTTTAATGATTAATTTTTTTTGCAATTAAATATTAATTGGCAATGAATTATTTTAATTGATTAATTGATTAATTAATTGATAATTTATGTATATTTTTAAGTAAATTATATGTTTTACTACTGGAGCGGTTGTGGGTTTGTAGGGGAATAGGGTGGGAAGTAATGTATTTGTAATTAAATAATTATTTTTCAATTATTAATTTATTTTTCAATTCAATATTAATTGGCAATGAATTATTTTAATTGATTAATTGATTAATTAATTGATAATTTATGTATTTTTTAAATTAAATTATATGTTTTACTACTGGAGCGGGTTGTAGGTTTATAGGGGAATAGGGTGGGAAGTAATTTATTTGTAATTAAATAATTATTTTTTAATGATTAATTTATTTTGCTATTAAATATTAATTGGCAATGAATTATTTTAATTGATTAATAGAATAATTAATTGATAATTTATGTTTATTTTAAACTAAATTATATGTTTTACTACCGGAGCGGGTTGTGGGTTTATAGGGGAATAGGGTGGGAAGTAATTTAATTGTAATATTAATTAATTTTGGGTAAAGGAGTATTTTTAGTGTTCAGGGTCAGGTTGGGTTTTTGGGTAAAGGGGTATTTTTAGTGTTCTGGGTCAGTTTTGGTTTTTGGGTAAAGGGGTATTTTTAGGGTTCAGGGTCAGTTTTCAGTTTTTGGGTAAAGGGGTATTTTTAGGGTTAAGGGTCAGTTTTCAGTTTTTGGGTAAAGGGGTATTTTTAGGGTTCAGGGTCAGTTTTCAGTTTTTGGGTAAAAGGGTATTTTTGGGGTTCAGGGTCAGTTTTCAGTTTTTGGGTAAAGGGGTATTTTTAGGGTTCAGGGTCAGTTTTTAGTTTTTGGGTAAAGGGGTATTTTTAGGGTTCAGGGTCAGTTTTTAGATTTTGGGTAAAGGGGTATTTTTAGGGTTCAGGGTCAGTTTTCAGTTTTTGGGTAAAGGGGTATTTTTTGGGTTCAGGGTCAGTTTTCAGTTTTTGGGTAAAGGGGTATTTTTAGGGTTCAGGGTCAGTTTTAGGTTTTTGGGTAAAGGGGTATTTTTAGGGTTCAGGGTCAGTTTTAGGTTTTTGGGTAAAGGGGTATTTTTAGGGTTCAGGGTCAGTTTTCCCTACTGTTGCACCCACTGGAGTGGGAATAGTAATTATTGTTAAGTAAGTATATATTATATATTATTTTTAATTATTATTTTTTAAATTAAATATGTATTATTAATTTTTTTACCATTATTACATATATTTAAATATGTTTAAGTAATAATAAGTATTATTTACAGTATTTTTTATGTTATTTTAAATTAAAAAAATCGATATATTTAACAACGATATTTTTAACATCGATATTATTTTTTCGATATTTTGGTACTTACCATGTTGTACATAGGGCGTCGATATTTTTGCTATCGATATAATTACGCCGATATTTGTGTAGGTCGAAATTCTGTCTGTCGAAATTCTGTCATAGATCCGTTCCAGGTCTTGGCGTTGAGGTGGGACAATGATCTGCCACCAGAGGTTGCTCTTCAGATGTGGGGGACTGTGGCGAGAGCGAGGTTGGCAGAGCGGAGCTGGCGGGTGGGGGTGTAGAAGCTGAGTCATCTGTTGAGGTACGCTGGTCGGTTGTTGTGTGGTGCCCTGTGTGAATGGGTGAGGAGCTTGAAGGTTATCCTCTTGTTGACGGGGAGCCAGTGCAGGTCTCTCAGGTGGGGTGTGATGTGGCTGCGGCAAGGGATGTCGAGGATCAGGTGTGCAGAGGCGTTCTGGATGCGTTGAAGCCCTTTCAGGAGTTTGGCTGAGGCTCCAGCATAGAGGGCGTTTCCGTAGTCCAGCCTGCTGCTGACAAGGGATTGGGTGCCAGTTCTTCTCGTTTCAGTGGGGATCCACTTGTAGATATTACGGAGCATGCAGAGGGTGTTGAAGCAGGATTTGAAAGGGCATTGACCTGCTTAGTCATGGAGAGGGTGGAGTTGAGGATGACCCCTAGGTTGCGTGCGTGGTTGGTGGGTTTTGGAGCTGTTCCCAGCCAACAGGAGTCGTCCCAGGCTGAGGAGGTGAATGTGAGGATGAGGACCTTCGTCTTGACTTAAAACAATGAGAGCCAACCAACTCTAATACCAGAGCCACAGAATCACTAAAATCTGCTTTTACTGTTACTCCTAATTCAATCCACATTGAAAGTTCTGAAGATGGGGAAGGAATTTCAGGAATAGAGTAACATGAATATGAATAACCATTATGATCCATTGGGTAGTAGCCCACATTTCCTGCATAATAACACGGTACAAAGGGACAACTTTCAGGGCCAGTTTATTGTGTAAATTGTTGCTAAATTCCACAAGAAAAGACTAAAACCTGTTAAATCACTATAATTATTAATGGGGCAATTCTCAGCACAGCTGGGGTCGTCTCCTTTCTGACTGTAATGAGGTTAAGTGAGGTGGAATTATATAGAACATCTCCACTGGCTGTAAAGCAAGAAATCCCTGTACTGATCTCTATATCACAAGTGTGCTGACCATCCCCACTATACACACGTAGCACTGGCCCCTTTCCCCTGGTATGTCTGTGAGTCAAACACATCCCCACATTTCCTCAGAGACTGCAAACTCAAAATAATTATGGAACAGGTTCAGTCAAGAAATAGGAGTATAGGTTGGTCCAGAGGCAGAAGGTGTCCCAAAAATAGACGGTTTGTAAAAATAACCTAATGGAAGAAGAAACATTTGTGAATGCCCAAAGATGGAGAAATTGGACTGGGCTAAATGACTGCATACAATTTTAGGGTCTCTGAAATTCACAACTATTCTGTTTCTGCATAATACTTAGGGAGAAGGTCCAATCCAGTCAACCCTCCTGGCCATAATTATAGGGACTGATAATGAGGGACTGATTTAGAAATGCTTGTTTAACGAATGTAAGACTGGGAAACAGCTGATCCATTGACTCTTTCTAAACCAATTTGAGTCTGGGAACATTGGCCAATATTCAAACATAAGGACAAACTGTAGGAAGTAAGTTCAATATGACCTAATTTTAAACAAAATGCTTGCCAGATGTTTCCTTCTATGCACAGGTAACACACTCATTTGGAATAATCAAATCAGATTGCCTGCACATATTTGGCTGAGGGGTGGAGGAACTGGAAAGCAGATGGGAGCGGGTAAAAGCTGACCAGATGGAACTGGGAAAGTAGAATTACCATTAGTCATTGCTTGAGTTGGATGCATTAGTGGATACATTGTCATGAACATTACAGATATAATGAGGGACAACTGAAGGTACTGAGAATGCCAAAACTGTAGTACTAATTTCCTTAAATTGGATCAAATTAGCCAAACTAGATTCCCCTAGACCCCCTAAATAGGGGGTCTAGGAGAGGCTTAATTTGCACTTTTAAGATAGTCTAAAATTTAATACATATTTCTCAGAATGGTTCTGGTCAATTCAAGCATCACCAGTGTCACCTTTTGGATTACCAACTTCGGACCTTGTTAACCCTCTTCCCCTAACAGTGTCACCTTCTTTTTCTTTTTAACAGGGGGTTTGTTAAGCAAAGAAGTATCATTAGGGTCTAAAAAAGCATTATCCGATCTCTTCAAATATTCAAGTGAGCAAACAATATATGTGATAGAAGAAACATGAAAGCGCTGCAATCCATCACGCTGTGTACAGACAGACAATCCTTCTCCTTCCAGACAGAGTCTTCTTTCTGTTAAGGTGATTTCCTTGAAGATCACCCCATCTGCTCACTCCAGAAAGGAGTCAATGGTGGTAACGATAGCTCCCGAGGCAGAACTGCTTGTGATTTTTCTCTTACCCAGGTCAAATGGAAACAGCAAATAAATCACTCAAAGAGGCACAAATTAGGATGACAAAATGGGGGTGGCCCAGCCTCCTCCTGCCAATGATGGGCAGACTTCAAATGCATTTACAGCAATCTCCCACAGTCTCCTGGCAGATGGAGTCCCCCAGTAGTGATGACTGAGAAAAGCGGTAAAAGGCGGATTCATTAGGAGACTTATGTCAAAAATTGAAATTCTGAAAAGCAAGTTAAATTGTTAAATTGTTAAATTGTTACCTGTTGAACCATGCTTGATTTTATATCTAAAATGGTTTTTGCTGCCTTTGATGTAGAGTTCTCTAATTAGCTACTGTTACAGGAGGAAATCCCTCCTAAACTGATCAAGTTTTCACACTTTACGGGTTAGTAAAATCAGCACTATTAAGCTGTTAACAGTATTTTTCTATAGGTACATTATCGATCAGTAAAAAATTAATATTATAATGTTGGATATTCATGGCATTTTCAATCTCTGAAAAGCACAAATTGCAACTCTTGCATTCAAACACTTCATTTTTAAGTCCTACAAGATAAGATGTCTATTGATTAGAGTAAGGGTTTGAATTGGAGGGTATCTGTTGAGTTCTCAAAGTCAGGGGTATCAATACAATCTGACCTCCTGTTTTATTGGCATAGGTTTGAGGTGTATTGTATTCCACATCAAATTCATGCTATGCGGACTTTATACCACCTTTATTTTGCTGATGGCCACTTTGCCATCAGCAAAATGGGTATCAGCCAGGCCAGGCCATTTTGCCTGTGGGCAGGGTGGGGAGAAGAACAGGGGTAGTCCCTGTGAAAAAAAAGAAAAAAAAACTACAATCACTTCAGGACAAGTACCAGTGTCAAGGGTGTGTTGGTATTTTACATGTGAAATCTCCACAAATCAATTTTACCTGTTGCTCATTTGATGGTGATGGAGCAAGGTTTCATAAAAGAGACTTGCTTAGATGCAATCCTCTCAAATAATGTGTAATATTGTAATCAACCTGTTCATAAATACTATAATTGCATTACACATTTTACATTGAATCTAAGGGAAGCTTGCCTATGTGTTTTACTAATAAGTAACTCGAGTGTCTAAAAATGGCTGCAGAAAATGCGGGAACTTTCTGTGCATGCATCTACTGCATCTATGTAGTGTGGCATCTTTTGCTTTGGTTGGAAAACTTTGCAGCTGCGCAATAGCTTTTACAATGGCTGCTTGAAACTCACATGTTAATGCACATGCTATGATTAGACGAAATCCAGCACGTTTTTTAAAACTGCTGATGCACAAGTTAAATAAATGAAAGGGATTAGAATAGGAATAAGTAGTATACAGTGCATTCAGTTATTCCCGTATTCTAACATGTTTTTCTCTAACTTTATTATTAGTTCGTAATTGGGCCTGAAGGGTGACTGAAATCCCTATCCCACCTAATTTGTGTGCAAGCGCACCCAAACCCGTCTGGATCCATGATGTGTTATTAGAAACTGAGCCAAGGTTGGTCTAGAACTGAAGTGGGAACCTCACCTCTCGAAGAAGGTAAGGAGTAGAAGTCAAAAATCATACACATTGTATTAGTTCCTAATGTAAAATGTGGATGGGAATAAAGCTTGGGAAAGTAAAATTAAGGGGTGGGATTATTTAACAATGTATTAAAAAAAAAGTATTTTATTAGTATGGTGTGATGGCCTCTCCCCATCTCCTTGTCCAATCAGAAGTAGGGGTTTTCACAAATATTGAAACATTGGGGGTGGTACATACACTTAGAATAGAGTACTAAGGTCAGTTTAGTCAGTTAGATGCCACAGACCCATCACCGATGCAGATGACGGCGGATGTAGGTCAGAGACGCTGTTCGAGCCCTCTGATAGAAGAATTTAGAGTGAAGAGATGGAGAAAGAGAAGAGTCAGAGATATTGCTAAAGAAGAAGAATATGTCCATCCAGAAGGGGGAAGAATCGAAGAGAGGAGTACCAGAGAGGGGTGCGACACTGATGTTGCACTTAGAAGTGGTCACTTATCCTGTCCTGAACCTGTCCTGAAATGTCGGCTCCTGACTACTCCATTCCATGTCCAGCTCCATTGGCCAGGGGGTAATCCTCACACCATTCTAGGTAAATATAAGTCCATGTAGTATGTTCTTGTACTGTTCTCTGATTCCACCCTTTTCAGGTACAATCGTCATGAGATTTACCTAAGTCATTTTTGTCTTACTCTTGAATATTTCCTTAAAGAAATTGGTGTATGACATGTACTAGTATCTGACTCACAAAATAATTGTTTAGATAAAACTTTTAAAACTCTCTGGAGTCTGTGGTCATTTGAAGAATAAAGGTTAAATATCATTTCTACCTATTCTGCTAACAACCTGATCTATTGACCTGAGGAAATTAGTATCAAAGGGGATAGGGTTGGTAAGAATTGGCGTAAAAGTAAATTCATCACAAAGGAAAATATAAAATCTTGATTGCAGCAGTGATTATCAGCTTATGTATGAATGTTTTATGGGCCCAGATAAGTATGGTAGTTTATGAGTAACTCAATTTAGTAATCTCGCTGGATCATTAGTATGTGAAGTATGTAGCTGCTCCTCTCAGTTCTAGGTGCAAGGTGGTGGTCCTTACCACCACTTATGCCGAAGAGTAAAACAGGGCTGCCACGTCATCTACACAATGAGCTCTGAGTGTGGCTTATTCTAAAATATCCACACTATTAAGAATTCATCTACTACTGGTACTTGGACGAGTTTATATGTTTGTCATGCCTGATGTAGGTTGAATTCCTTATGCAAGACAATTTAAACAGTTATTTTTATTTACCTTCTTATTTTTCAATATTAGGACAACCTGTAAATGCATGATGAAGTTATGGCAAAGAAGAGAGGAAGCTATTGGAATCAAGTGTAAGAATTAATCTAAGAGGATCCATGGGCATTGGGATGAGTCTTGCCTGCTCCCTTTTCATTATTTCTCCAGGTGTTAGAAAGGGATAATTCATCAATTACCAAATGAAGCTGTTTTAAAAAGGTACACTTTGATTCTAACATTTACCAAGGCGGACAGTTATTCAATAGATCTGCTTATTCTGCATTTGCATTGTGGGAATGAATTGTGCAGAGATAACAATTCATTTTAGGTCTACTTCTCTCTGAGCCCATGTTCTCCCAAAAATAGCAATAAAATTCGCATTGAGAGTGACTTTGAATCCATCTATATGTTGATCTTCTCTATAGGCATTATATTGGAAGAAGTTCCATTGCTCATAAATAATAGAGATATTGTTAATGAAGAGACCTTTGTCAAACACAACACCCCTTTGTCAAACACAACAGCAATGCACTTTTTGTATGTTTTGGGAAGGGGTTCATATTGTGGACTCAATGACAAATGTAATAGAAAGGGGTATTACATCGGAACTGTCTTGCAAATTAAATAGGAACATTGTTCACATTGCAGACACAGTAAAAAAATGCGATATGGAGGGAGTATGTTTCAAACTGAACTCCAAGATATATAGTGTATGCAAGGTACTTACTTTGTTTAACACTGACAGTCCTTCTTACATAGATTCCAAATTTAGGAGGGGATACAGGGTCTAGTTTTTATTGTATACATTTGTAGGTGTGTGCTGCATATTTAGTTGTGTGTGGATAAAAGCCTATTTTATATTTTTAAAGTAAAAGCACTGGTTAGACATTGAGCTATTATGTGGTATTTTGTGTTTCCTGGAGTTCTGGGTTTCTAGCCCACACCACCTCTCTTAGTAGGCCTGGGAGTGCTCTGGCTCACAACCCTGCTGGTTAAGTGTAGGCATGAGTAGTTGTTGCTCCATTTGTGTCCAATGATGAGGTAGACATACAGACTTTGGCCTTGCCCTCTTGCTCATGTTTGTCTTTCACGGATAGCAGTTGTGTTAACCCTCTTTTGAAGAAGTTTAATTTCTCATAGCAAATAAATACATTGTTAATACAGACCTCACATGTAATGCTATATAGAGGGTTGTGCATACTGCACTATACGTTAAATACAGTAGGACAAGAATCTACATTTTGAATTCTCAGACGAAAAATGTATGAAGTGATTTTGTATTGTGAATTCTGTCAAAATGTCATTAAGAACTGCTTCTATATATGTGACACATGCAAAAGAAAGGTGTTTTGCGCTGTAAACTCTGAAAAATACCATGACACAAAGAAATCTTCTCATACTGATCTATAGTTCAGGAGTATCCAGAAGGGACCCTTGAAAAGATATTAAACTATGCCAAAAGAATAATATTTTTTAATGAAGTGTACTCTTCCAGTACCAGTTCCTATGCCAGACACCTCACACCTTTGCACTATGGTGTAAGGGTGGTGTGTGCATGGTGCAAGCAACGCAATTGGTTACTGTGCACCATTGTCAAATATAAGTAAATATCCTCCCACATTGCCACTTTTAATCCAGGGCTATTGCCATTGCTTGTTGTACGTGTTCTGTGTGACAATGGTGCCAACATCATAACATTGTGTAAAACATAGGCCCTCATTGTGAGTTATTAAATACCAATATTTCATGAAATGTAGTCATGACACATAATATTACTGATACTGGCATATCATTAAAACCTGTGGATTTTTCTCGGGATAATTCCTTAATCCCTAGAGACATTTTCTGAATGGGCTCATTGAGTGGATACCAATGTTGGTTTATTGATTTCTGCATGAATTCAGGAACTTTTTTCTGGTGACTAGTTGATTATAAATTGCTCAAAGGATATGTTCCTGCAGAATAATCTGGCATTTCCATACATACTTTCACATCAGACAGTAGAACAGAAAGATTGAAAATACTATTTTGGATAGAAGTTCCAACTTCTTCCAAAAATATTAAGATTGAAATCGATTCTAATATTTTGGATTACCTTAATGAGGGATATCACAGATCACACACATGCTCTCCAAACGTGCCAGAACTGCTTTTGAGATATAATCAACAATTTCATTTTTATTATCGGTGGAATTAATTTGCATATCTAAATGGATACATGCTCAGTAAAATCCACTTTTTAGATTGAATTCTCAAAACTTCTCAATGAGATATGCCATTAAAACAATGTGTGAAATACCAACCAAAGAGACTACCTGTATCTTTTTTTTAAGTGTGTGGTTTCAATGAGTCCCAAGGGGTGCATTTGTGCTGTATTGCTAGAAAGCGATACAAAAGGGGATGATGGACGGAGCGTTTGAGCAAATCAAACACTCACCCCCAGTCAACTGATCTGGGTTTAATCCATCACCGTTATTTAGCTCACTCAGCCACCCCAGTTCAGACATGGCCATATGCAAATCAGTCTGTCCCTGTGCCTCATGGGAACAGTCCAGCCCGAACTACCAAGCCATGTTTTCCCTGGACCGTAAACAAGCATACTGGGACCGGTTTCGGATTCATAATCCTCATCAGCCAGGCTATCTTGAATCCAGTGGGCAAGTGAGCAAGGGACTCACGTCTGAGCATACCCTGCCAATTTAGGGCGAACAAAGCGATACAAAAGGGGTTGCTAGAAAAGCATCTTATCAGGGCCTTCGATCTTTCCACACTTGCTGCATCACCCTTACAAAATATGACAACAAATTAGTGAACAAACAAATGCTTAGAATAGGTTGGTACAAATTGTTTAACAGGGCCTAAAGTTCAAAGTCATTGACATTTATTAGACATCATATGATAGTGTTAAAGGTATTAATTCTTAAAAGACTTACAATAAGGTGTAGCAATAAATAAAACATGTATTTGTATTATCCCTTTTGCAAGCACTATAACAGGTTTCAGAAGTGATGGGTCAGACTACAATCAATACTTACCTCAGGGGATGGTAATGATTCTTCATCTTCATGAAGAGGGGCAGTAAGTAGAAGGTCACCAATAATCTCTTTGAGATCATTTGCCATCACATCTTTCTGAATATTGCTGCAGTGATTGTCCAAAGAAAGTATGACGGGGTATTGAGATTTCTGTAAAGTCAATGACACTACATTCAAAGAAAACCATGGAGTCATGACATCACTTAACCTAAAATACCTTATATTCACTATACATATTCAGATAATTGATTTCACTATTGTCGTTGAGACATTTGCTTTTTCTGTACAAACAGATTTTGTGTATATATTCCTAGGACCAAGTCACAAAAGTGTGTTTGTTTAGGTACAACTGTACTCCAGCAGTGCACTTAAGCACTTACGAACACTTTGCATACTCACAAATTCTGTTCATAAAATTCTGGCCAGAGATCGCTGCCTTTGCCTGCCTTATCTTTTGCATGTGGAAATCTCTGTGATTAATGCATACAATTTCACATGAGGTGGTCTCTGTTTTAGACTAAGGGCCCAACTCTGATGCGGTTAGGAATGACTCTGACCCATGGTCGGAGCAATCCTAACCGCATCGGACCTGCCCTAATGGATTCCTTTCCGACCAAGCCATTCTGACGGGCTCGGTCAGAAAGGAATCCAATTTGGTTTTCTGGATGGCTTTCGACGGGTTCGGAGAGCCCGTCTGCCACCTGGAAACCCTTCATATTCCCCCTGCTGGCTCTTTCCGGCCGAGGGAGTACGATGGCAGTTTTTCACTGCCTGTCTGTACCAGCCTTTCTGACACAGTACGTCAGTGGGAAACTGCCTTTGGGGGTGCCCGCAGGGCCCCCTTTGGTGTGAAGCCAGCAAATGGTGGCCTAGGGGGCACCTACTGTGACTCCCTGTTGATCCCTGCACCCAGTGACAGGCATCATAGGGTGCCTGCCACAGGTTGGAAGGATGAACTGCACCTCTGCACTTAACAATGCGAGCATACATTCCATTCAGAGTTCATGCTCCCATTGTTAAGTATAGGATTGAGAGCAAACAGGTTTCATCGCATCTTACTTGCATGTCTGGAACCGATGGCAAGAGGTTGTTCGGTACAAATTCCTGACCGATGTTGGAAGGACATGTTTGAGGGTCAAGAGGACGTGATCGGAAAATCTACTCAAAAATAGATGGAATAAATGGAAATTCAAGGAAAGGTGTAAGGGATGCACATACATATACTAAAACACATCCACAAAAGAGTAAAGCACTTGATTCATTAAAATTACATCTGCATCTACTCCATAGCACTAGTGCAAAAGAAACCTAAATCTACTCATGCCAACAAGTGGAGCATGTTCCACACCTCAAAAGGCCAATTAGTGGTACTGTAAGGCACCAGCAGAGGACAAAATAACATTACTACCACTCAGGAAAAACAAGAACAGTAAAGGAAAATATGTTTAATGGAAAATAAAAATATATTCCAATTGAAAGTATTCCTTAAAAAAACAAACATAATTAAATATATTTACGATTATTAAAGGGCACATATTGTAACAAGGGTTCATTCACATTCTACACAACCAAATCATACACAGCCTGCCCACATGGTAAAGTAAAGTAAGGGTAGTCTGGGAATACACAAATTATCCCGTGTGAACCTGGCTTATAAGGACTTTTTATGAAGGGGCTCTCTATAGGGATAAATGATATACATATATTATTAAGATAAATATAATAGCAGAATCAATCACTGTTTGAGATCAACCAACTAAGGGGCACATTAGGATGATGGGGGCCTGCCATCCTGTTGTAACATGGAACCACCCGCCATTAGGATGCGCCCGCCACAGTGGCGGCAGTGCTTCCTGCATCGCTGACATTGTGGCGGGCGGTGCACTCAGCACTGCCCGCCACAATGCCTGGGAGGCATGTTGTGCACTTCCATGCACAACATGGCAGGCACCGTGCAGTGCCTGACAAGTTGTGCATGGAAGTGCAGGGAAGGAAATGACGCAGCGGAAAGGCTTCTGTAATGATACATTCTAATATGGCTGGCGTTGTCTATAAAACACCGCCACCATATAGAACCCTTTTCCGCCCGGTCGACATGTCGAACAGGCGGGAAAGTGGCGGACGGTCTTTCCGTCCACCGCAGACCCTCGAGCCATAATAATATGGCGGTGGGTCTTTTGTACACGGATGGCGGACGGATTGCCCCGCCGGCCAGCAGTGATTACAGCCGGCCTGGCGGGGGCAATCCTAATGGGGCCCTAAGTATTTATTTAGGGCATTGCTTTAAAATTGGGATTAATCATCAGGACCATGGATGAAAATGGTCTATTCATTGAGAAATGTATTAAATAATTGCACCACATTATATATACATGTATGAAATACCAATTCTCTTAATGCACAATCATTGTGTGAAATTCAATGCAATGGGTGTCTTTGTTAGGTCGTTGTCCAAGGTACACCTTAATATCATAATTCTGATCAGAGTAAACGCAGAGAAACTACACCACTTTAGAGTCCTATGTTTGTATACACTTGATGATATAAACTCTTTTTGTTTGTACTTTCCAGATGGCAATCTCTCATCATAAAGTATTGATGTGCTTTTTCTCACAGCATGAGGTAAGAATGTGAAGTGTTCAAAAAACCCATTCACCACTGGACATGCATTGTTTTATATTGTCACATCCATTAATGTTCTAAAACCATATATTTCCATTTCAGTTAATCAAATCTGGACCAGTAAGATGCTGATAATTCTTCTGTGCTCATCGTGTCTGGTAACAGATTTCCTGGTGCTGGTTAGAGACCCTCTATAAGAGTTATTCACTCTGCATGTAAGGCACTTGTGAGACTCCTGTATTTACAGGCATTTATGAACAGAATTGAGCCGGCATGAAAGCCCTTTCAGACGAAAAGCAGGGTTTCCTCTGGATGGATGTGGTAAGACAAGAGAGCAAGTCACAGACCAAAAACATTTTTCACCACATTGGTGAATATCTCTGCTGCCTTTGTTCTCATTTTGAGGAACAATTATTTCAGGAAGAGTGAAAGGATTTATAGCAAGAGGCAAAACTTATTTGGATTGCCAGGGAAGCAGGCATTACTAAATACTGTTTCTCTACAGATATGATATTTGACATGGTGCAGACTGGGAGCAGGCTCTCACTTCACCTACAACCCATTCTAAGGCCGTCCATGAACTTGTAAATACTGTCTGCACTTCATGTCCTGGCTACTGGATCTTTCCTGAGGGTCAGTTGGGTTACTGTAGGCATCTCATTGACAAGCCAATCATGCTGCTTGCCCAGCTATTAACTGAGCATCACTAGCCGAATGTATCAGGTTAACACCATTCAACAGTCACAAGTAGAAAGGCAATGGATGGTAAGGGAATGTTATCCCACTGGCCTTTATCATCATGCAAAGTCTCTGTAACGCAAGGGGATGCTGCACTAATGTGTATGCTGTCTATACAGAGTGCATGCAAAATAGCTGATATAAAAGTCACCTCTTGAACACACATTGGTTTCCTGGTATTTGAGTGATGAGTAGTTACTAAATAAATTTAACTCATGTTGGCACTCCATCAATAGGTAGATAATGACATCACAAACATAGTCACTGATAATGTCACAGAATTACAATATACCGTCATCAGGCAAAAATGTAATGCATGCATCAATAGAAGGTGTGGTACAATCTCAAGGTTACTATACTTTGTTGTATGATGCTAAGTGTGCTCTTTCTCACCATCTCATCAACCCGTTTTGACATCCAACCACACAGCCTCAACAGAGGTGCAATGAACCTCATATATGTATTTGAACACTTGTACTATATGCAAGCCACCCTTCTGATGTCTTGATCGTATACTTGGACTGTTTCAGTATTTTCCATAAAGTAGCGTGCAAGACTATGTTGCCTTTTGAATATTGCACAATATTGGCATGCACTGTGGCTTACATGTTGACCTTATCCCGGAAATAAGGCCCCAGCCACATTTTTAGGCAAAACCAAAAACAAAGATCAGGGTCTGCAGGTCCATGACCAGCTAGTGGTCTCACAAGTCAAATGAGCTGCTAGTTTGGTTGCTATATCATAGTGGATGGCCAGTGTTGAATCAATGTTGAATGGTGGATCATGTCAATCTTTGCAAATAGCTTCCTCAGACAACACTGCAGCCAAAGAATGCTTTCATAATGCCCCAGAACTGAAATGCCAAAAGTCCATTCTTACCACATCTATTTGAATATGCAAATATATTACCTGTATTTTTTAGGGTCTAGATCTCAACCATCAAGAGAACAGGTGCCAATGAGGGATCCTTGACATAATATTGATGCTAATATTATAGATTCACAAAAATATTGGAAAATAAAAATGTTTCACAAAAATATCACTTTCCTATACTTAACTAATGAAAACATTAATATCGATCCCAACAAACAGCTGTGAAAAATATCTTTTTATAATTATATCTATACTACTATTATAAAGAGAGAACTTGCACCTTTGAGCCAGGTAAACTCGAAAACTACACCACCAATCTGAACACCCAAGACATCTTAGAAAACCTCAGGGCAAGCAGAAGGACATAGGCTACATAAAAATAAAAAATAAACGTTGTTTAAAATATTTCGAAATAAAAATAAAGTATTCCCTTGCAAGTAGCGCCGGCCGCGACGTATGCGTGAGGGGAGTAGCGCTGTTCACGAGCAACAGGAAGAGTGAGGACATGAGCGCCGGGAGGAGCGTCTGCGTGAGGGGAGGAGCGGAGTTCACCAGCAACAGGAAGAGGGGAGAACATGAGCGCCGGGAGGAGCTGCGGAGCGGCGAGAAGCGGAGGAGCTGTGGCAGCGCGGGGAGGAGCTGCGGATGAGGTAGCTGACAAGCAGTCAAGCAGTGGAGAGGTAAACACTCCAGCGTAGGGAGGAGCGGCGGATGAGGTAAGTCGGGACCTGGGGGGGGAGGGGTTACAAAGCCGGGGTGGGGAGCGGGAGGCGGGAGGCGGGCGGGAGGCTCAAGGCGCAAGGTGCGAGGCGGGAGGCGGGAGGCTGTAGGTGCTATGCCCAATGTCGGGGCGGGGGTCGGCGGGCGGGAGGCGCAAGGCACAAGGCTCAAGGTAGGAGGCGGGAGGCGGTATGGACAATGTCGGGGCGGGAGGCGGGAGGGATGCGGACTGGGCAATGTCGGGGGGGTGCACAGAGGCTTAAAATGCTGCCCCATTCCCCTTCTGCCCCGGGCAAAGCTGCTAGTATATATATATATATATATATATATTTCAAACGAAGGTTGCCCAATGTGGAGAGGCCACACCCAAGGAGGTTACCGCATAAATGCTGCCGGTGGTGGAATGAAAACCTGTCACACCCCATTCCTTTGGCTTGATCACTGGCTGCACTACCGAAGGACAGGAAACAAGGTAAAGTTGTGCACCTGATTTTTATTGGAGCATAGAAGTCCGCCCTCATGGGCGCTGGCAAGGGATTATGGTCTTTGAAGTACCTTTCGGACCACAGGCGCGAATCACAGTGGATGCTTGAGTCCTTATGTAGCAAAAATGTCTCTCCCAAGTGGGTGGAAAGGGATATGTCCACAGCTCTCATCCCTCCAATATATAACAGCAGCTCAGGCCCCCCTTGGTCCAATCGCAGCTCACAGTAGATGAGCCACGTAGATCTTGGGAGTCACTCCTTGACCCCAAAGGAGATTCTTCTGTCCTCTAATCGTTAGTAGAGCGTCAAAATTTCAGGATTCAGTTTCAGAGATTCGTACAGGTGCAATCTAAAGTCCTGTTGCCAGGGAAGCCCCTGCAACTGGTTTGAACTGGACTATGCACAGGGACACCAAATGTGCCCCCAGTGCCTACTTCAAAGCACTCTCAGAGTGCACCCACCCATACCCAATACCCAAAAGTCTGTCTGGGAGGTGGTTACACCTCCCTGTGACAAGAAACCTATTGTCCAGGCCTCCCCTGATGGAGTTTCGGTCAGCAGCAGGAGACCAGACTCGTGTCTGTGGCTGCAGCATCCATTTTGTGATGCCAGGGCTCTTTTAAACTTTTACGGGGCAGACCAGTGTGTACATGTCTCTCCCTCTAGAAGGGTGGAATTCTACCCCCGCTGCCAGGACTGGTGGGGGGTAAGATTCCAAAGTGTTTGACACCAAAGACGACATGTTTCCATGCAGCCATTCCAAAGTTAGCATTTACCGCGAGGTTATAATAGTATATTGTCTGGCTGCACCACAGAACAGCCTGAGCGAATAGGCTATGAAAGCTGCAGAGGGGTCCAGCTAATGCATGGGCACCTTCTCACACAACACCAAGCACTCTGACTTCAGGATTGATAAGGCCTGCCATAGGAGTGACTGATAGACTTATATGTCTCAGTGATTAAAGGTAGATATAGGTCACCCGTAGCAAACCTGTGGTGCCATTTTTGAAGGCTTCCCAGGGGTGGCATAATACATGCTTCAGCCCGTGGTAGGCATCTGAGGGATCTATGCCCTGAGTACCTGGTGTACCATATACTAGGGACCCATAAGGGTAACTCAGTAACCAATCTGGAGTACACCTAATGTACATGCAACCAATTTAGAGAGGAAGCAGCTAGGCTGGGGTTCTGGTTAGCAGGGCCCCAGCAAGACTAAAGCCAAAAAACAGTGTAACATCAGCAAAAAGTGGGGGTAACTATTGTAAGCTGATCCTACTCTCCTACACTACCCACGGACAGTTCTCCTGCAGACACTGCCAACAATCTTTCACCATCAACAGTGCCCCATTGACCGCCAGATGTGCTCTGGAAGCACTCACCACCAAGGCCCTGACATTCGTCATCCTCAACATACGCTCCCTACATAGACACGCCATGGAGATCTGGGACCAATGCCTCCTCCGATCCCTGACATCACCACTGCATCCCCGACTGATACATGTTCCAGAGGAAGGACCGCCCCCACCGCCCAGTAGGAGGCCTCGCCATCGCACACAAGATATCCTGTAGTGTAGTTCCTATTTTCCCCATAGGCCCTGCGCATTGGAATAACATAAACAGCAGTGTAGACGTAGGACTGAGGCCTTTTAGGTCTCTACTGACTATGTTAGACTTAATTTAGGTTTGCGCCAGCTAGCTCACAGGTCACTGGAAACTTTCTTGACTGAATAGGAAGTGATCAGCTTCCGTAGCTCAGACAAGAAGGGATTCAGCTTCCGACAACCGCATAAACATGACAACTTTGCTCCCCAGAATAAGAGTCAATCTCTAGAGTCGTGTGAAAACAATAGAAAATTATTTCACTCAGTCAGTCGTGCATTCTTAGTTTCACCAGAGTGCAGAGAAGAGAGAGACGGGCGTTTACAATAAAGGGTATGATTTATTGAACAGTCTTCCTTCTCATGCAAGAGAAATGGATTGGCACAATTGCAATACTTAATATAAAGTAAAGTCCGTACAGTAAAAGGAGTATTATGAAATAATACTGTAAAAGCATTGATATGGTTTCTTAGCCATAAGATGGTTAAAATGAGTAAAATATATACAATATATACATTCATATATACATTGGCTAACGACCTCAACTGGTGCTTTTAACTACGCCTACCCCGGTGTACCTAAGCCTAATACGTGGGAGGGAGTAAGTAAGTAGCAGTTTAAGTTAAGTTGGTTTTGCCGAGAGTTTGATTCAAGAACCCTCTCTAATGGTTTAGTCAGCTCCGTACCTTTGGAATAGAATGTAGGAGGTCTGGTATCTCCCTCTCAGGACCCGATATCCCAGTCATCCGCAAGGGTAGGCTGGAAACGCCGAAGCTGGATTTTCTCGGCAGGAGAAAAGACAGCGTCTTTCTCAACGCGTCAAAGAGGAGGGGCAGCGTCCGTGGGCTTCTCGCGTCTGCTGGGCTTTCTGCAAGGGGACAGCTGTTCTGCTCCAGTATTCACCACCACTGTGTGTTTGCTTAAGGCAACAATGGTATATTTATACCTGAAAGGTGCCGAGTTTGACGTACGTTTTGGACATAAGATGTCAATGAAGATGTCACTAAGAACTGGTCGTTCTTAGAGCGCTCGCAGGAGTTCTATTACTAATCAAAACAAAGCAAGCGGGGCTTTCCCAGGTTGCTGGGGGTTCGGTGTGTCCAAAGAACTCGGTGTGCTCTCTAGGAATCTAAGGAAGTAGCTTCTGCTGTGTCATGGACTGCAGCGGCGATGTACTGAAAATATGGCTCTGAATATTAAGCCATTATAGGGATATTTATTGATTATAGCCGTATAGGGGCATAAGGTCACAATATTGATAAAACACATCAATCCCTCTGACTCTCCACCTCCAACAAGAGCGACCCCCACTCCAACACAGAACACCTCCACTTCCAGATACATACCAGCCCCAGGACCACACTATACGGCACCCTTGCCTACACACCCCCGGGACCTCGCACTGAGTCCACAACTTCCATAGCCGACCTCGTCTCACACCATGCCATCAAATTGACGGACTACATCCTACTTGGAGACTTGAACTTCTACCTCGACAACCGCAGCAACCCGACTCTACCATCCTCCTTGACAACCTGTCAACACCCCCATTCGCAGAGCAGGACACACCCTCAACCCCATCTTCACAGGAGGAGCAAACATCCGCTTCAGCCACATCACGCAGCCCTGCTGGACGGACCACTACTGCGTACACTTCACCTTCAACATCACCACTGCACCCAAGCCGTCTCAGTGCCCGCCACGAAGGAACTGGAGCAAGATCACAGAGACAGAGAAACACCTTAATACCAACCTCCTCCTAGACCCCCCCTGCGCCACGACCGACGCCAACTCCACAGCAACAGAACTTCACCGCTGGACCTCCAGCTGCACTGACAAGCTCTCACCCCCCCTGTCACCCCGCTAACCATAGCCCCCCGAAGGCCGCCTGGTTCACCACCGAACTGCGAGAAGCAAGGCGACCCGTGCAGACGCCTCAAGAAAACCTGGCAAAACAGTCAAACTACAGAAGATATGAACAACCACAGGATCACCTTGAAGGAATACCACAGCGCACAGAGACACCAAGCGGACTTCCATCAAGGACAGAATCCAAGCCAACACTACCAACGCCAAACGACTTTTCAAAGTCGTACAGCAATTCACCAAACCGCCCAGTGAAGCCACAGACATCACACCATCTCATGAACTCTGCAACAAGCTCAGGTCCTATTCCATCTGAAAATCAAGGCCCTCTACGACAATTTCAGCAAACAGACGCCTGACACCACCCCCTCCGCACTGAAGACAACAAACCAACTGTTACGACCTGGAACCCCGCCACTGTTGAACACATCACCGTGACCATGATGAACACCCACTCAGGAGCCCCCAAAGACTCCAGCCCACCTCACATCTACCACAGGGCCGCTGCCGCCATTGCTCCCAACTAGGACATACCGACAACACCTCCTTCAAATCTGGCATCTTCCCAGATGACTGGAAGCAGGCTGAGGTCAAACACCTCCTCAAGAAACCCGGGGCCGACATGACGGACCTGAAAAACTACCGGTCCATTTCTCCCAGTCCCTTTGCTACCAAAGTCATTGAGAGACTCATAAACGCCCAGCTGACCGCCTTCATCAAAGAGAACTTCATCCTAGACTCCTCCCCAACTGGATTCTGCAGCAAACACTGCAGCGAGGTGGCCACCCTCGCCGCCATGGAGGACATCCGCATGCTACTAGACCAGTGATGCACTGCAGCCCTCATCCTACTAGACCTGTCCACAGCCCTCTACACCGTCTCTCACGACACTCTCATAGCCAGGTTTCACGAAACTAGGATACGAGAAACCACCCTAAACTGGATCCAATCCTTTCTCCCCAGCAGAACCCAGAGGATCAGACTTCCTCCCTTCTTCTCCAAATCCACATAGATCCACTGCGGAATACCCCAAGAATTATCACTCAGCCCCACGCTCTTCAACATCTACGTGGCCCTCCTCACTGTCATAGTCAGACAGCATGGGCTCAGCATAGTATCTTACACCGACGACACCCAGCTCATCCTCTCCCTCACAAAGAACCCCGTAGACACCAGATGCTGCTTCCAGGAAGGAATGAAGGAAGTCACAGCATGGATGAAAGATAGCTGCCTGAAGCTCAACTCTGAGAAGACGGACCCTCCACCTACACCTGGGACATTACCAGGTGGCCCTCCACCCTCGGCAGCCCATCCACACCTACAGACCACGCACAAAACCTGGGCATCATCGTGGACTCCTCCCTCTCCATGACCGGCCAGATCAACTCTGTCGCCTCCATCAGATTCAACTGCCTTTGCATCCTCCGCAAGACCTTCAAATGGATACCCCCTGAATGCAGAAGGACCATCACCCACGCACTCATCTTCAGGAGGAACCTCAAGACTTGGCTCTTAAACTGAAGAGTAGCTGCAACCCCCTCCCCCCACCCAGCGCCTTGGTTGAGTAGTGCGCTTTATACACCCCTGACTGATTGATTGATTGATTGATAAGTATCAGTATGTAAATATTTCCTATTTCTGCATTATCATATATCATTTTTCAGCTTTTCACCCACCAAGGACTTTTCTCCAAAACGTGTTCTTTTACTCCTTTCTACACAGCTCACTCTACTGCCAGCCAGCATCAATACCTGGATGAGGCTCAGGCATGTAATGCATATGGGAGAATTAAATGAACAATATCATCCTCATCAGCAGGCTATAGTGATAGCACATCCACATTGATATCCACATTGATAGCCACATTTCACAATTTTTTCTGGAGAGATAATGTACAAACTACAATATTGAGGGAATAGTTTACCCAGCCTCATACGATTGTCCTAATGGCAATTAGGACCTACGGCATGTGTTGCAAACATAGCCCAAATGGATGGATTATTGCTAGAAGTTCAGGCTTTCAACCTCAGATAAATATACATACAATAAATGTAAATGGAACTTGGGTCCATATTCATTGTTGGGGAATAGAGTAATCTCTGTTGGCCTGGTGTAGAACTTAACGTTCATTAGGCTCACCGACCCGCCAATGTCAGAGCCAGCTGTTATTTCTAAAGCATTGGCATAAATTGCCATCAAGCAGTTCCTGTTAACACTGTTTATTGTTTGTTGCAGGGCTCTCTCAACACAACAGAGCCTTGTACTAAACTGTTTACTTGTTTATTTCCAAAATGAAAATTCTGAAGTGTAATTATCTTATTGAAAATAAAAAAGAAAATACTTTCCTTGCCAGGAGAGTCACATGGCGCAGGGACAATTTAGCAGTTTTTTATTGCCCCTTACTGCCAGGATTTTCCCGGCAGTTACGGGAAGTAAAAACGGACCTACAATTCCAACCATCTAAATTAGGTTGGTGGAATTTGAAGAACACACAGAGAAGTCTCCATCATGATTAATCCTAAGGTCCCCCATATCTAAATTTGGTGGGTGGACCATTATCTTGGAGGTTTGGGCCCTCATTTATAAATGTCATGGTTATCCTAATAAAACCGTATGCATCTAAGCATCTCAGACATAATTATCTTTGAAGTAGTATCTCTTGCTTTGACATCATATTGTTGGTCTACATGATTCATTATAGACATAGGGTAAAACTGACTTCATGTCTCAGTTTCCCAAAACAAATATTATTAAGAATTACTCTTGTGAAAAGTATGGATAGGAACTTCTGCTGTTCCTTGGTCTTGCATGCTGCCCGAGGAAATACACAAGGTTACCTGTCAGAGCAGCCCCTTGGAAGTCTGCATTGATAAAGGACACCACAGAACTTAGGCAAGACAACTGTGAAAAAATATCAGAGTAGCACACATACCCTCCCTGGGACAAGACAATAGTTTACCCCCCTTCAATCTTAGGTGAGGCAGAGGAAAAATACATAAATCCCTGCTCTCTGGTGTATTAGCTGGTCATTCAAGATGAATCATGGGACAGCCAAATGGAAATATTCCTCTGTACGTCTTTCTGGTTCTCGCCTAATAAAATGTACTTGTCACCTTGACATCCCGCAGACCCCAATAATTAATGCCTGGCATCATACTCCCCACAAAATCAATATTTTGCTTCCAGCCATGCTGTGCTGTCACTCCAAAGAACAGCAATGCTTGGCACCTGGCATTGTCCGTTGCCACCTTCTTTGCCTTCCTTCCTCCTCCCTGGCCATGACTGTACCCATTGAAAATTGGAGGATTGTTGTTGAAATGTTAGAGCACATTGAAGGACCCACATTCAACTTTCCATGCCTCTCTAGTGTCTCTGGAAAAACTGGGTATGTGGCAGGTCACTACCAGAGCTTTCAACCATCGTGCTTCTGGAGAATCAGTAAGGACATGTGAATTCAATTCAACCAGCTGTTTCTAGAAGTATGTCAAATACGTTAACTGTATTTATAAAGTGCACTATCACTCACAAGGATATCCTGGTGCTGAGCATGCATGCCTAGCCCTGCCTATGAACGTTGGGTAATTGGAAAGCCAGGCCCTCAGTCGCTTTTAATTTAAGCATAGAGGAGGCGGCTCAGATGTGGAGTGGGAGTTCATTCCATGCTTTAAGAGTGATGTTATAGAACCCCTGCCCTCCTGAGCTGTTTCTGTGTATAATTGGGATGTGTGCGGGTAGACAAAGAAGGTGTTTCTATAATCCAATATGCTGGAGACTAGGGTGTGAGTGACATTTTTTCTAGTGATGCTTAGGAGCATTTGAAGATTTTCCTCAGCATCATCTGAATGTGAAACCAGAATGCATTGATGATGTTGACCTGTGTTGTCATATTGTTGATTATTATTCCAAGGTTCCTGGCATGCGTTCTGAGTGTGGGTCTGAGATTGTCAGGCCACCCGTTGGAGTTCCATGGTGAGATGTTCTTGCTATAGATCATTACTTCTGCCTTCTCAGTGTTGAGCTTGAGGCAGTTGGTTTTAAATGTACAAGAAGCTAACTCAACTCAAATCGTTAAGTTCACATACATTTCAATTAAAAAGTAATTAAGAAGAAGTGGCTCAAAGAAAGATACATATTTCTTATTATTTAGTTATACATTATTATAAAGTGTACGGAAAATATAAATAAGATACACTTTGGAGCCAATGTATTCTTAATGAAACCAAAGACCTTTACAACACACATCTACTGCTTCTCATTCAAAAAACACCCCCACCTGAAAAAGCAGAGTACATATGGTATATACAACAATGGAATTGTCATAAGAACCATGAAGCTTGATTTTATAATTAGCCGACAATACAATCTGTATTTCTTTTAAATACATCTTTATGTGGCTTTTGTTCAATTATCTACACGCGTTTCAACAAAATGCCTTCATTAGGAAGCAATGACACTTAAAAGTACCTGCACAAATATCCCACAAAAAATGAATAAAGCCATCTACAATTACAACGGAATAAAATACCAATGATTATTTAGGAAATACAGCAGTTTGTAACCAAGAACCATGGCCCAGCACAAAGGGGATAGACATTGAGTAGAAACAAAATTTTGGAAAAAAACTTTCACCAGATTAACTGTTGTAAAATTAGACTGAATTAATAAAGAGAGGCGAAGGAAGCCATAATGTGCCCAGATGATATGGTCAGGGATGCCCACCACCTCTTCCACCACCAATCCCAATGGGTAGGAGACAGACACAGTTTGAACTTTTGTAAGGCAGGGGGGCCTCACGACCCCCCCTGCAGTATGTATTAAAATATGAAACAAAATGTAAAACTTAAAATTAAAACGTTTCATGTATCATGTACAAAATTCAACTTTCATTACACTTGATGAAGACAGGTATCCAGGCTAACCTTAACAAATCTCTAATACAAAGATTTTCCTAACCGAGTCTAACGTCATGACATAATGCATTGTATACGAATTTTGTACATCCTATCGTTAGGGGCCAACGGCAAGGTCTTAACCGGTGTCAGATCCCTATCACCAAATTCCCGCCCTCACGTGTGAGTGGCGCATGCGCAGAGGGCTTTACCCTCGTAGCCAACTGTAACTTCCCTTGTCATGGGGGCCCCCTTTCACTCTACGCCATCTTAAGGTCGTCCGAGTTCCCATGCGGGGTATCCGTAAGAAGGACAGCGTGGACTCCCTCCCTTTCCCCGCACTCTCTTCCGCCAGAGCGGATATCCGGCCCCCAGGAAATTCGTGGGAGGGGCATATAGCCGTCTCCCCCTGGGAGGGGCCTATGGCTGTCTCCCCCTGGGCGACCCATCCGTAATGGGTGCCGCCCCCCCGTGGGAGGGGCCAATGGCCGCCTCCCCCCGGGCACTCCCATACATAATGGGGGGCGCCCTCACTAGGGACCTTGAAATCACTGCTCACCGATCATGACCTTACCGCCCGACCGAAGACTAAATAAATACAACAGTTAGTTACTTACTAGGGGGAAAAAACCTATGCTTAATCTCAAATTACAGCTAGATATATCCAATAAACTATAACATTGCTACAAAGGAAAAAAGGTCCTATAACAGAGAACGCTTTTATTGCATATAGTTCATTACATTTCTACAAAGGAAAAAAGGCCTATAGGGAAGTATTCCGTTGCATGCACATTCTTGGCATCCATTGAAGATGAGAGAAACGATTCCAACAAGACGCTTTATTTATTGCAATCAATCACAAATTCGAATTTTGTTTACTCCCAAACTTCTGCCACGGGGGCTGGTCAAAAACTGCAGCTTGTTCCCTTGAGGGCTCACGAGCGACGAGTGGTGCAGCCTTCAGAGCGCAGGAACAAGAGGACGCCTGCCTGGATTCCCGCGCCTTTTATCTTGCAGCGGGAAGGCGGGGCAGCATCCCCATCCCGCCCAGAATTGCACGGGCTTCCGGGCGAGTGTTAGGACAACCCTTTTAGGGGGCGGGGGCGTGCTCCAACCACGCCACTATGGGCATACCGGCCGGGACACGCGCCCCGCCCGCAAATGTTTCCCGGGGGATCGGGGCACCCAGCCATACGTTCGGGGTGACCGAGTGGTCTCCCCTTTCCATTAAGCAGGATGGTTTATAAAAGTGCCAAAATAACACAAATTAAGGATGGAATGAAACAAACTACCCTGGTTGACACAGAATGAATTTATGTCAAATCCCACCAACGGGCATTTATACACATTTTTTATATGGAAGGCGCTGAGACTAGTCTGGAGAAAAGGGATGTATTTCGCACAAGAAGCTGGAAGATTAAAGCAACAGAGGGTAACAAAACATCAACTATCAGTCGAGAAGATAGGAACAAGTGCTAGTCTAATTAAGTTGGTCGCAGTAACTACGCTTTAAGGTGGATACTAAGATGGATTCCAAATGCCACCCAGTGCGTGAATGGAGCAAATTAGAACTTCTAGGGCGGCTGTTAGTAAAATGGCATGGAATTAGTAAATGGTGCAGTGTGCTGACAAAATAAAGAGTTGTAAAAAGCACGAGGGAGAATCACCAGATATAGCATTAAGATAGTTTCCGCTGCAGTCTGCGGGTCACCGATTTAGTTTACTAAATCAGTAGACACTAACACAGAGGTCCCACATTATAATTGAGAAGTCCTATCAAACATGCCTGATGAAATCAGGGTATCTAAGCAGTACTTCAAACACAGCTGTAAATAAAAATGACGCAGAATTATTAGATGTTGCGGTGTGCCAACAGAGATTGCTAGAAAGCATGCAGTAGACTCGCAAGAGGAAGCTTTAAGATAGAGTCTGCTGCAATCCGTGGGTCACCGATTTAGTTTGATAAATCAGTAGACACAGTCACTGATGAACAGGCAAAGAACACACAAGAACCACATCATAATCAGAAAGTGGTAACAAACTGCCTGCAAATGTGGGGATTGAGAGAGAGTGGTGTGTACTCACTGATCACATGGTCTTGGGGGGCCCTTGACTAAGAGACTCACCTTGCCTGTCAGATTTTCATACTGGGATACCGGAATGGATAGACAGCACAGATTTTGCCACAAAAGGACATGCGAAAGCCGAGCTCTATTTGAAGGAAGTGCAATACTAGAGCCCTATAATGGTCAGTTCAACAGGCTTGTGTCGTCTTGGATTGAACAAGAAATCAATTATTATAAAAAACTTAGTAGGCTCAAAAAGATGGTTATGGAGCAACTGACCCTGACTATAGAGTATAAAAGTGCATCAAAATTTGAAAAAGCAATGAGTGCATTTTGAAGGGGCCAGGCTAGAAGGGGGCAAAAACATAAATTAAAACCAGGCTTTTGTCAAACAAGCGCCTAGAGAGAGAGAACAGAATCAAGCATATTACAGAGAATGGGTAATTGAGCCACTATCTCTTTCAAAATATCTTTCCTGACACATAATGGACTGAAAGGAGTTACATTTCCAAAAGAGTATAGGGGACTTGACAGTGTAATACATAGATCAGTTGGAGTTGAATCCAATTGCCTATTCCCAAGGGAATCCTATAATTAAGGCATTCACACATTTTCAGATTCACTGTATGTTTATTGAAGACAAAAGTTGCATTCTAAATTGCGAAAACAGGTCTTGCACTCGATGCATATGTGGTTCACTACTACGGAAAGGCTCCCATCAGTAGTCTTCCTACTCTTCTTCTGAAGGGGCTATCTGAATATATGATCTTTAAAGTTTTTATTCGGCCAATGTGCAAACATTGGCTATTGAATTTTTATATTTTGTTCACTCTCAACATTCAGAATGTACCAGTTTGCACAAATAATCTGACATACTTTGTCATTTAAAACTGAATGTGTGTGATGCACACTAGATTCGATTCAATGGGATTATGTTAATTCTATAGCAGATAGTCCACGTAATAATATTGAGCCCTATTACATGCATCATGGACTAACCTTCTAGGGTAGCCTCTTGTGACAAATTTGTGGCAACCTCTTTGTGGATGAATCTATGCTCAAATTTTGCCATATAGATATTCGCCTTTGTGAGGGCACAAATCTCCTCCATGCTGACTCATTTGACTTGTTGGCATTGTTGCCCCTTGAATTCGAAGGTTTTTTCCTCTAAAATCATGAGTAGATATTCAAGAATGAAGGTTCTGGGACCCTATATGCAATGAACCACATAATTTTCATGAATTTTACTGTCCAGTACGATATCCAGTGTAATTAGTGTCTCTCTAAGGGAACTGAAGTGTAGAACTTCAACTGTGTTAAAGATATCTCTAGTGTCCAGACAAGCTGTTGGTGACTATTGTAAAGAACATTATGGTTTTCTTCATCTCTCTTTATGGGTTCTGACTGGTGTACGACACTTAATGTGGTCAAAAAGTTTTTTCGACATTTAGCTTTCTACACAAGTGTCCCTACCCATGGTGCTGGTCCATGGTTCCTGGTTACAAAGCATTGTATTTCCTAAACAAATCTATGGTATTTTATTCTGTTGCTATTGGAGTGGACTTTAATCATTTTTTTGTGTCATATATCCGCAGATACATTTGAGTCTCATTAGCACATGGCTTCCTGAAGAAGGTGTTGTCACAAAACAAATGTAGACAATTGAACAAAAGCCACACAAAGTTTTATTTAAGAGAAATCCATTCAAAAGAACGAAATAAGAATTGTATTGTCTACTCATTCTAAAATCAATCTTTATTGTTCCTATGATAATTACAATGTTGTATGTATCATCTGTACTCTGCTTTTTCAGGTGTAAAGATGAGGTAAAATCAGTAGATCTGTGTTGTAAATTTATTTGGTTTTATGAAGAATCCATTGGCTCTAAAGTGTTTCTTATTTATATTTTTATTACACTTTACAACAATATTTTATACCTCAATAATAAAAAATATGTTCATGATACAACCTTTATGTGGTTTTCCTTAACTCCCTAATTTTAAGTAATTTCTTTTTTATTAACATGTATGTGAACTAAACGATTTGAGTTGTTGTTGGTTCTTTACATTACTCTCAGGGCCTCCCCTTTTTTTTACAGTTGGTTTTCATCTAGTTAACAATGTTGCTCATGCAGACAGTGAACTTTTTTCTTGAGTTAGGGATCTTGTCTGAGAAGGAGAGTTTGAGTTATGAGTTCTCTGAGTAGGAGAGGATGTTGGTGTTGAGTGATGAATCTTGAGGCACTCCTCAGAGGAGTTTGTAGGCTTTCGAGGAGTGAGGTGCCAGGCTGACAGTTTGTGTTCCATCCATTAAGAAGGAGCTGATCCAGTGGAGTGTGGGTCCTTTGATGCCAATCATGAGAGGCACCTTATGAGGATGGAGTGTGAGTTTATGCCAAATGTTTCAGAGGTCCAGGTGAATGAGGGCTGCCATTGTTCCTCTGTCAAGGATCATGCGAATACTGTCTGTGATGACGATGAGTGCTGTGCATGAGCTGTGGTTGGGCCTGAATCTGGACTGCTTGGTGTCAGGGAGCTTGTGGTTGCTGAGGTGGTCGGTGAGGCATGAGTTGATTCGTTTCTTTAAGACCTTTGACCGGTATGGCAGGAGAAAGACGGATATGTTGTTGGAAAGTGTTGCTGGGTCAGAGGATTGTTTGTTGTGAATGAGCACATCTGTGGCATGTTTCCAGATGTCTGGGAAGGTGTTGTGGATGGGTGTTACACTGTTTAGTAGGAACCCTTTGGTGAAGGAGAGGTGGGGGCAAGGGTCAGATGGAGTCCATGAGTGGAGGGTGTTCATGGTAGCAGTGCTTTTGACTGTGGGGATTGCAGGCTACAAGGTCTGGGTTTGTTTATCTGTCATGATAGGAAGGTGAGTTGCAATGGTGATGGAGTCTGATTGAGGGTCCAAGTTGCTGTATATGGATGTGATTTTGTTAAGAAAGAGTTCCGAGAGCTTGTTGCAAAGGTCTTGTGAGGAGTGGGTGAGGTTGTTGGAGGCATCGGGAGGAATGGGGAAATCTTTGATGAGAAAGATTTACTTCCTGCTGTTAGTGCTAGCATTTGTGCGATCTGCAAGAAATGTGCACTTGGATGCATATTTATGATCACTTTTGTGATGCTCACAAAATCATATTTATGAGGCTGCACAAAGCCACTTTGTGTGGCTTTGAATGGCCTCATAGATATGGAATAAGGCAAGAGAGTGCAAATCTCTGTTTTACCTTGCTCTGCATTAGGGAGGTTATACATGGGCATTGCAGTGGGTGTTCCTATACAAAATGCATGGATTAAGATGTTTCCCCCAATTTACATAACCATGTAAACTTGGGGATGGACCAAAACCTTATGTGTCCTCAGGAGAGGTGCATCAAGAATAAGTAACGTTATTTCTCCTAGTTTTTCCTCTTTCCATGTATGCTGAATACTGTAGCACACATGGAAAGAGGAGAAAGCCATCCAAGTTTGTTTTAGTGCGGGAAGGGGCCAATTCCTGCACAAAAACAATCCTGCTGCCAACAGAGGGCCCCTTGCATCACGATACCAGTGTGCCTGCGTTGGTTCAAGGCTGCCAAAACTGCACTGGGGGATCAGACAGGATTGCACCCTATTTATAAATATGGTACATTCTTGCCCTTTCACTTTGATGTAGGGCAGTGCAGTAAGGTGAGTTGTTAGACTGCCCTACGCCAAGTCCCCATAAATGAGGCCTATGGTGTTCTGTGTCTGCTGGTGATAGTGTCTTAGGGCTGATTTGAAGATATCTTTATCTGCTGTGTCTTTACTTGTTTCTCATTTGAGATTCAGGTGAATGCAGTGGCGTTTTGTCAGCCTGAGTTCCTCTATGTACCAGCTGTCCTCCAGTTCGGTTCTTGCGACTGGGTTGCGTTTGGGAGAGCAAGGATGCTGGCACATGCAGTGATCCATCTGTTGAGGTTTCTGATGGCTTTCAGCAAGCCGCTAGTGTGTCCAGACCAGTGCTTCAGAGAGGATAGAACCCTCCCCCCCCCACACTTCTTACAAGCTTTGCCAGCAGAAGTGGGCAGTTCCGATGTGGTAGGTGTAATGTAATGTAATGTATTGGCATTTATATAGCGCACTACTTACCCGTAGGGTCCCAAGGCTCTTCGACCACTGCGAAACCCTTCCTGGCTTCCCTGAGAGATGGTCCCTTAATGGGTATCTCCAGGGTGAGACCAGGCATCCCCGGCGGTCTGGTGGGGCCGTTAATGAAGATGAGGCAAGCTAATGCCCAGAGTTGCCGAGTGTGATCGCTGATCAGAGTGGGCACCGAGGCGAGAGAATTATCGAGTCCGCTGACCCTGGTCCAGAAACCTGCCGCGCCGGGAATCGAACCCTGGTCCGGGCCGTCCTCTGCTCTCGGGTCTGCCGCCTCTAACCAGTGAGCCACACTACTTCACTACGTCTGTGATGGGTATGTTGAAACTAACTGCAGCATGGTCAGTCTGTATCATAGATACCCGAGTCTCTGCTGCAGCACCTAGTGGATAATTCTTGGCAGCGTCTTACCTTCCTTCTTACCTTGTATTTTACTTCCAAATGCACTACCCCCCAGTAACTGGTGCAAACATAGGCAGGCAGCAGTTTTCTTTTTTACATACCACACTTGCAGTGCTACAGACCAGTCTCTCAGGCACCTGTTCCTGCATGACCCCTCTCAGCATTCTATTATGGAGAAGTTAGGATTGGCAGGATGTCGTTTACCTCACAGCTTGCAGTGCTGAGGGCCTGCCAAGCTAAAAGATCAGCCAAGAATGAGGAAATAATAAACTCATCATCTGCTCACCTATCTGTTGAGTTAAAAAGCACCAGCAGACTTGCCTCTGAAAACTTGCAGTGAGTGCTATTAGAGAACTGCAGAAAAAGCAATACAGAGTTGAGAGCAATGACTGCTGCTGCAGCACTGCATCCCTAAATGATCAGAGGCCAGTCCTGAGTTACAACTGCAAAAACACAATACTATTAGCACCTGGCAACCAAAGATGCGGTAAACCAAAGATAGCAGCATGGAAAGGCTGTCTCAGGTTCGACAAATCTCTTACTGAAGCTAGAACAGATCAGTCCATCAGTGGGTGGGTGATTCCTTTTCATCACAGAACTACAGCATTTTTAGTTTCCTGTAAAAGCATTTACAGACTGTTAGAGTGACTGTGAGGCTTTTGTATTGTTTGAAGAGGACTGGTAGCTAAATGATTAACCACTTTACTATGACTTCAATACTTGATTTAATTTGTGAGAAATTGTCACGTGAAGTGTCACACATTTTCATTTGGCAGTATAATGTCACTCATAAGTACACTAAAACCATGTAAATGTCACACATAAGCAATCTGAAAACTTCACAGGTACAGTGATTGTGAGGGAGTGAAATACTGGGTGCTGTTGGTGTGGCAGCAGTGAGTGTAGGGTGTGGGAGAGTGCATAAGAACTTTCCATGTTGTGTGGTGCAGTGTGGCAGTAGTGGGGCAAGCACGGGCTAGAATTAAGAGCATGGAGGGGCGCAGCAGGGTATCAGTGGGTAGGGGGTAAGTGTGTTGATAAGTAGGTATGTATAAAATTAGAAATATTATAGTGCAAAATATCTTTATATTAAATCAATTCTCCCAATAATTTCTTCCTGTACAAAGCATACACAAAGTAGTGATTTTGGGACAGATGCTCTAAGCCTTTTTGCATTCGCAACAGCATGATTTGACAGAATTGAGCAATTTGTGACTCCATAAAGGCATTTTGGTATGTAAGAAACCCAAATTGCAATTGGGTAGCATGTTCCTGAATCACAATTTGGATTTCTGATCACATACTGATTTGGTATTTTGAAGGGGCGTGTGTAGGGCATTCCTTTCAAATACCAAATCACAGGGGGATGTATTAATGTTTTATTGACTACTGAAAGATGATGTTAAGGCATTCACAAGCAGTAAGGGGACCCCAAGGAGGTTTATAGCGGACCCTTCAAAATGTTAGTCAAACTTTACATTTTTTTGAAACCATTTTCCTCTAACGAAAATGGGCAGGATTTTTTTTTAAAAGCCAGTAATTTAAAAACAATCCCAGACATGGGAGTCTGCTGAGCTTATCAGTCCGCCATCCCTGTGATGGCAGTGATTCATATTGGGTCACAATTTGAAACCTACCTCATTAATGATCATTGGTAGGTCAAATTTTGATCCACTATTGATCAGGTTTTTGCAAACCAACCTAATAGTATGTAGGTCAGTTTGCAAAAACAGAATGGATTCAATAAAAGCCGTTGTACAATTTGCAATGACTCATTGACTGGGCATCATCATTGGGGGGCATCCCTGAAACCTGCAAGGGGCAGACACAAGCCTCACCTCAGCTCTCCAGTTCCAGACATCGCTGGGGCCCTAACGCTGTCAGTTTCCCCCGCCGCCGTGCTGGTTTCATTGCTCGGCCGCCGAGGGGGGAGACTACAGCTCCCAGCCTGCCACGGGAACACCACAGCCCACTTCCACCAGAGCGCGCGTGGAGGCGCTTAAACACCGGTAGCTCCCACAGAGGAGCGGGGGCATCTCTGAAACCTGCAAGGGGCAGACACAAGCCTCACCTCAGCTCTCCAGTTTCAGACATCGCTGGGGCCCTAACGCTGTCAGTTTCCTCCGCCGCCATGCTGGTTCCATCGGTCGCCCACCGACAGAGGAGACTACAGCTCCCAGCCTGCCACGGGAACACCACCGCCCACTTCTGCCAGAGCGCGCCCGGAGACGCTTAAACACCGGTAGCTTTCTCCGCATCATGGATAAACCAACTGCCATTGATAGAATGCTACGACAAGCACTAGGGAAAGTAGCATCTGAGATCGAGCGAACAGAGAGAAGTCTCTCATTAACCCCCCAACCTGCCTTCCTAACCCTGGAGCAGGATTCTGAAGTCCAAACATCCCTACTGGCTTCCCCTGACCTCGGGATATTTGACATCCCTTGCGCTCAAGATGGAACCTTAGTGGTACAGCAGACAACTTTGAGGGAGGAAACCCCACAAAGGGGTGAGGTCAGGAAAACTAATAGGAAAACTAACAGGAAAAAAGTCCAGGTGTAAGAGAGTCACCCCGAATAAGGCCTCGTTAGATAGCTCCACCATAGAAATAAGGTCTCCTGGGGGGGCCAACTTAAACACAAAAGTGCCCCCAGTGTGGGTAGCCCAAATAATATCCAATCTACAGAATCATTTAGAACAACTTATCGCCAACCAGACCAAATTTATCCTTAGAAGGCTGGATAAAGTAATAACCTTGGTTAAAACAAAAGGGCCATCCGGTGGCAGAAATCCTGCCCCCTCAGGTAATAAGCCAATGGGGGCGGACACTAGTAATAGGTCAGAAATATCACCTATAAAGGGGCCCCGAAATGACTAGTAACACCATCACACATTCCTTGACACCCCTGAATACACAACCAGTAGGCTTGATACAGGCTCCCACCAGCTTGCCCGCCACCAGTAGGGAAGTCCCCCAGGAGGTGCCAAAAGGCACACATCGAGTAATGGTTCAAAGACAAGCCCTTCCCCCGTAAACCAGAGCCTACCAGAGAATACCGCTTGTAAGGGGCACTCCAATACGTCAGTAACGTCAGTAACCCTCAATCTACCTCCTGACGCAGCACCCTATGTAATTATCCTTACAGGAGTTCCAGAGTTGAGACCAGAACAGGTGGAGTCTCATGGCAAACTTAAAAACAAAACCATGTTCTGGCTAAAAAAGTGTAGGCCATCTGTAGGCACAGAACAGGGGGAAATATTCATGGTTCGGGGGGTGAACTAGTGGGAACCAGGCCCAAGGATGACACCGGGGATTGTGTGGTGGTGAACTTTAGAAACACGCAGGTGGTGGACCAGATATTAAGTTGGAGCCCAATTACGGAGGCTAGCAACATCAGGTCTATGCCCCTTAGTTTCTTTTATCCTATGGGGATCTATAGCCAGGGGAGTGCCATGGCTGGCTCGAAGGGCAGGGAGTGGAACTTAGTTGGGTATAGCCACAGATCTCACTATGTATCCATGAGGAATCAGGGTGGGATTGACCTCCAGAATAGATTTGACCCTCTGTCGACCCTAGAAGGAGTGGACTGACTAGGGATAGATATAAACCCTAGACATATACAAGCGAGGGATAAGAACCACGAACAGATTAAGCCACCCCTGATTAAAACACCTCAATGTGATCTACTACAGGGAGGGTAAGACAAGGGGGTAAATAGGGTGGAGAGCTCCCAACCATGTACTGTAGAGGAGATCGAGCTAACGGGCCAGACATCACTGATTTAGGTACCCAATTAACACACATACAGCCTGATTCATCAAAGACCAGTTTTGCGAGTCTTTAATAGCGATTCATAAGGAATCGCTATTACAGACTAGCAAAATGGGATTCATGTAGGAATCGCAAATTAAAATGCGATTCCTACATATTCCTTATTTGCGATTAGCAAATTGCTAATCGCAAATAAGGAATAACTCCCCATTCATTCCTATGGGCCAAAAGACCCATAGGAATGAATGGGGAGTATTCCTTATTTGCGATTAGCAATTAGCTAATCGCAAATAAGATAGCGATTTAAAGGGTGCCAGGGGTGTCCAAAAGACACCCTGTAGCACCCCTTAAATGCAAATTTGAACAGGTGTTGCGCACACACATGTCCAAAGGACATGTGTGTGTGCAACATGCAACTTAGAAAAATGCTTTTTAAAGCATTTTTCTAAGTTTTCGCTATTTACCACGTGGTTTGACCTCGCGGTAAATAGCAGGCCGAAATTGCGAATTCGCAATTTTAAAATGGATGATGAATTGCATTTAAGGATTCTCAAATAGAGATTCCTTAAATGTAATTCCTCGCAAAATGGCAAAATCGCTATTACCGATTTTTACATTTGGGATGATGAATCCCAAATGCAAAAATCGCACTCGCAAAGGGCCAGATTCTCAGAATCAGGACTTGCCGCCAAATAGGAGGAACAGGAATGGAGGCAATACATTACTGGGTTTCATGTTATACGTCTTCAGGAGACCTGGATGATTGATTGTAACCATTTCTCCCATGAAGGGTTTAGGTGTTTCTCAGTCCCCGCCCAAAGGTCAGCCTCAGGAAGAGCTATGGGAGGGCCGATCATATATGTAGACCTTCGTATACAAGGGGCCTGGTCCAACTTCAACTGGGCAGCACAGAACTTGCAGGCGGTGGGTTTCCGCTCAAAAGGGTTAAACATCACCTTGGTCAATTGGTACAGCGCGGTAGGAGCAAATGGTAAGGGAAATACGATAAAATAACTGGACTCCCGCCTAAACGCCCAGTTAACGATGGGGCCAATGACAAAGTCGGCAGTAGCTCCATCTGTAGTCCTGGTAGGGGATTTTTTTTTTCACCTGTGTGCAAATCTAAGACCATTTAACAAGGATTGGTCACGGTGCACTGTGGAGAAAGGGCCACACTTCTTGCATTCTTCGGAAGGGTTGGAGCTAGATAAGGTGCTGAAAGGCCACAATTTGGTCCACAAAATGGACCTGGTAGAAATGGGCAGCGGCGGGGAGCTCAATCCCACCTTCAAGGGGAGAGGATGTTGGTCGTATATTGACTATATTATGGTCTCATCTATCAAGGCCTGGGTTAGTTGGGCGGAAATAGAAATTAGCATATTTAGCTACCACAACCCCCTGGTGATAGAGCTAAAAGGCACAATTATCAAAAATGCATCATGTGGGGTAGGAATGGTGGAGACAATATCAGACCAAGGGAGATGACTGAGATGGCCAAAAATAGATGGGGATAGTTTTTACAAAAGTTTAATAATCAAAGGGGCAGACGCACTAAACGTTTGTCTTAACCCCAATATTGAGGGGGCTGCTGTAGTAGAGGCATTTGAAAAGATGGCGCACCTCATTGATGGACTTTTAAAGACCAATAAGACCAGGATATCATCGACCTCCACACCTAGATGGTTCGACAAAGAATGCTCAAAGGCACACAAGGACCTTAAATCTAGTTTAAAATCACTGCCAAGAAATAATATTTACGTAGCCCAATGTAGGCTTACATATAAGAAGGCATTAAAAGCCCGTAAAACGAGCTTACAAATGCAAGCCTGGGCGGACCTAATGAAGGCGGCGGAAAGAAGAGACCTGACAGAGTTCTAGAAAATTATAAATAAACCTTGTTTCCAGGACTCATATGCCCCACAAATTTTAAATACCATTTTACTGGAGCAGTGGCACTCCCACTTTAAAAATCTATATAACCACACGGGTGAAATGAACAACGATGAAGATCAGAGTATAAAATTGACTGTATTGCCAGAGATTACCCTGGCCGAAGTGGAAAGGGCAACCCTGGGGTTAACCAAAAACAAGGCGCCTGGCCCGGATGGCATTCGCCCGACCTATACCTTAGTAAAGTGGAGCTGTGGGCACCTATACTCACGAGGGTCCTGAAAGCGGCAATGGAGGCAAGTCTGCCGCGCTCTTGGTCCTCGGCCACCATTGTTCCAATATTTAAAAAAGGAAATCGGGATGACCCTGATTGTTACCGCACGATATCCTTGATTGATGTTACAGCGAAGGTCCTGGGTCGAGTGGTTTAAATAGCCTGACTGAATGGGCAGACACCCACCAGGTAATAACGGACACGCAATATGGGTTTAGGGAGGGAAGGTCAACCACGGACCAATGCCTGAACCTCTATCTGTTGGTCGCTAAGTAGACCATAGCCAGCAATGGGGCAGTCTACCTGGGTTTCATGGATCTCTCCGCGGCATTTGATCACGTGAATAGGGAGAAGTTATGGGCCTTGATGATAGGCCTAGAGGTGAACCAGGATTTAGTTAATATCCTTAAGGCCCTGTACTGGAACATAACTGCGTCTGTCCGTTTTAACCAAGAAGGATGCAAGACTTCATCATTCCCATGTACTAGTGGAGTGTGGCAGGGCTGTATTTTAGCTCCTTTTTTGTTTCCACTTTATATTAGTAATTTAGACAGGGAATTATGTAAACTTGGAGTGGATTCCCCTCAAGTAGGTACCCACCCAGTCCCCGTCCTGCTTTACGCGGACGACGCAGTGTTGTTAGCCCGGACACAGCAGGGGTTACAAAGGCTTATTGATGGATTTGTGAGTTTAATGTCCACTCTCGATTTGTCAGCAAATCCCGACAAATCATATGTCATGCTCACGGGGGCCAGACCAGATAAGAAATTTTCGTATAAGATAGGAACCTAAAAAATTAGTCTGGTCCAGTCTTTTTCCTATCTAGGTGTACTATTTGACGGGCTCTTAAAGTTCAGATCTTTAGTGGACAAACACTCTGCAAAACTGGTGGCCTCATCCGGGACTATAATGGGTTATGGGAGAAGGCTGGGAAGATGGTCTCCCGAGCAGGTGCTGAATTTGTACAGATCAATATGCTGCGCTAAGGCAGCTTATGGGGCGGAAGTCTGGGGTTTTTTGAAAATACACCAGGTCCAGGTAGAGGAAAACAAATTCTTCAGAAGGATATTGAAAGTTTCACATATAACATCTGCCTATATTTTACATGAGGAACTGGGAGAACCTTATATTGAAGATCAGATTAAGATCAGGCCACTTTTGGCCTGGGTGAAAATCTGGTCCAACCCGAGGCAGGTCCCAGTAGACAAATTATCTTAGACTGTTTAAAACGAGACAAAGGGAGTTCTATCCCCTGGCTTCAGTATGTAAAGTGCACTCTAGAGCCCATTGGTTGTAAGAAGTTTTTTACTGAGCCTGAAGCACTTACTGCCCAGATTCAAATGATTGTTAAAAAAATGTTTGGGGAATGGACAACTGCAAGTAGGGCGGCCACTGAAGAGTGTAAACCCACAGTCGCGGCTTATGGATTATTGAAAACAGAGAGTGGAAGGGAACCTTATCTTTCACTGATCCATAATGCACAGGATAGATTTTATATGACACAATTTAGATTTAACCTGTTGCACCACCTGTTGTCCGATCCCCCTGGTTTTACCTTAACGGTTGAGCAGAAGTGTACCTGCGGCTGCGACAATAGGTCTCCGCAGGATACCCTTCATTTTGTTTTGTTATGCTCATTTTATTCACTACCAAGGCGAAAGTTCCTGGTGGGATTACTGAAACAACTAAAGTTTAAACATGCCAAGGTACCACTAATACTTTTACAGAAGGCTAATGATGCATATACTCTGACCTGTATTTTGAGCTTTATTAAGATGGCAGTGAGGCTAAGGAATTTAAGAGAGATGAGCGGAATATAATACCTTTATATAGAGACTCTGGACAAAATGAATTGGAATGTTAGGATGAAATGAATTGTTTATTTTTTATGTATTTTTAACTGTACTTTTAACTGATCTTATGTGCTTTTATGGTACCTTTTCAAGGGCCGAATAAAGATATATTTGATTTGTTATTTGACTCCATTCTCTGTACTTCTGGTCCATAGTCTCCACACTGAAAAGATCGGAACAGGGGTACGTCCAACAAAGGTCAGTGGGACATAATATAAATTAAAAAAGGTGAAATAGGTATTGGTAATGTAATTTATTTGGTTCTTTAACTCAATCACATTTTGCTATATTATTTATCTTAAGCTCATAAAAATACTGAAATAATGCAAATAAATAGTACAATTCAACTTGCATCTTGAATCCTTTGACTTCTTATTGGGAAACATTGAGAAAAGCATCAACAAGATCAAGATGAAGCATTTGCCGTAATAATGCTACAATACATACCACAAATGCACATGTTTTTACCATGTGCAGGACATCCTTAAATGAGATCTTGCTTGTCAAAGTGCCACCATGAGTAACAACTGGGTCATTGCCAGGCCCATCCCAGGTATCAATCTCGACACAGCGACAGCCTGCAAGCAGCACACTTTCATTGGAAGAAATAAAGTAAACCTTATTTAGTACATGTATATGAGTTTTCTTTGTTCTTTAAAAAACAGTGACAATTCATGTTTTCGACACAATAATACTGGAGTGAAACGTAGATATTAATGCAAGGAGAGAGAATTTTGATAACCAACATTTAATAAATATTATAATGAAACTATTAAACAATCCTGACTGCAAATTCTCCTAGCCCTATTAAAAATGTAGCATGCAGCAATATCCACAAGTGCAGTATAATGTAGGTATAGACATGAAAATAGGACGTGTGCCTATCTTTTCCTTCACATCTTTTCCATGAGGGCACAACAGACTGTGGCAGTGCCATGCCACAGACTTTGTATACTGCTTACCAGTAGTGGCAATATGTGTGCATTAACATCATGGCAGTCTACATTTTTTATAATGATCATTTAGGAGCTTATATGTGTATACCTTATTTCAACAGCTAAGAAATTCTAACTAAACTCGTCTATGTGTTAGCGGCTGGCCTGTTTCCGGAATGTTAGTTCCTAGTCAAAGATCTATCTCTGGAACCTGTAATCCCCTCCCCCACTGCCCTTTGTTTATTTTGTTTCTATTGTGAAGGTTACTGCTCCTCTAGGTAGTCCTTTGAAAAACATGGCCTTCTACTGAGACCATTTCCATATTGCTTCTCTAGGAAACTATCATCAATCGTTTCGTCAAAAACATTAAAAACAAATCAAATATGGACAAATAAAAAACTACATTGGAAAGTAGAATTAACGCCTATTGTTTGGGTCAAGTCCCCAAAATATGCTCAATTTGATATATTAGTAAATTATGACTGAAATAGTATGACGTTGATGTGGCCAAATATTTAGTTTCCGGGGAAGAATGCAACGTCCACCCACTTGAGCCCTAAATATGAATTCTCCTTTTTCTCTTACATTTCAAAACCATTCTTTAAGCCATTCTAGAGTTTCAAAGTGTGTTATATTATTTGATACATATCCAAGATTAAAGGGGACGTTTGCAGTGGGAGAAAACAACTTTTGAATGTGTAGTCTATCAGGCTATTCATTCTGTGAAAACTAAAATTTAAAGTTAAAATTAGGGATGAGTGAAACGTTTATAGTGGACAAATAGCAAACAGAAGGGGACACAGGTAAGTCAAAGATGATCCTGATAGGTCGTATGGTCAAAATGTTAGTTAGAGGCATTTTACCCTGCCTGAAACATGTGGTCACAGAATAAGCCTTCCTTGCCATCTGTCCCTGAGTCCAATTGTTAGCTCATCAGAGAGAATACTTGGGAAGCCTTCCATATATCATCATTCTATTGCCACGTGACTAACAGTTCTATCTACATGCATTGTTTTCAAGAGGAAAGGTTTTCCAGAAAAACAACATGCAAAGGTACTGTTTTACTACAGCATGTCTTCTAAAGAAATTTTGCTGAAAAACACCCAATCGCATGCAACATTTAAACCCTAATTCCAGAATATTATTATGCCAGATAATGATATTCAAATGTCCGAGATTGACTGCAATCAAGCACCGAGATTAGCTACTTCATCAGTGATAAGGAAAAGCACAGTTTCCAGAAAAAAGATCGGTTTAGTGGGTGAAGTTTACCTGATTGAACACCCTGGATACAGTCTTTATGGCCTGCCCGCAGTAAGGAATATCACCCAGGCATTTGCAGTGCCCTCACACAAGACAACAGAAAATATTGGGGCATATCATCAACGATCAGCAATTAATATTGCAGAGCGCGATTAGCTCGATTTTGTTTAACGCCGGCTATCGCCAGATTTAATCTCCGTGATAGCGCGTTATTTACAACGCTTATCTCCAGGGTGACCAAAAATCCAGCAATAGAGGCGAAATGCAGATTTATCTCTGTGAATCCAGCGATAAACCTGCATTGGTAGGGGAATCCTTGTTGACAGGGAGATGTGGATGTAGCCGTACAAGCCACCTCCCATGTAAAAGATAGTCAAGTCAGGATTTTCACAGACGTAAAATACCGGCGATAACCGTGGTTAGCGCAGTTTTTAATATCGCTATATGTGTCCTGGGCGGGTTTGTAAATACCACGAGGGACAGATAGCAAATTTTTTTATGTTGTTTTGCTAGGGTACACCTACTTTGCATCTCATTAGAGATGCGATGCAAGGCGTAAGGAAAACCGGTGCTAAGACAAGGAAACATGCGCTAGCGTGTTCTTGCTAATACTGCAATGCCATTATTGCGGTTTTTCGGTCAAAAACAGACCCTAAAGCAGCGATAATAGGCTTGACAATACGCCCCATTGTTTTTTTATTTTTCATTAAGGAGGCCAGTGCCTCCAATCACCACCGGTCAGCCCAACTGGTGCTCCGCTCACAGCATTTACCTCCAGATCCCGAGTGCTCTCTCACGCTCTCGCCTCCTCTCATGTTCCATACTCGAGTAGAGGCAAGAGCGTGGATACTGCGTATCTTTACCCCTTTACATTAAACAAACTACACTAAACCATATTGGCATAGCAATATTGTACCATTATCAATGCAATAATAGCACATCCCCAAATCAGAAATACGTACAGAAATGACGAGTAAAAGAAATTCACAACAGAATGCAGAAGACAATACAACTACTAACAATTACACACTTCAACATTTTGAATTCGTTTTCACACACTACTCATACTTAACATTGTTTTTCAAAAGCTTCTTCGTGATGCTAATTATATCAGAAAATTTAGCAATATACTTGATATGATATTCAGCCATTCCCAGGAAAGACTGAATGAGTTCCTTGTCCTTGGGGCTCGGTGCATTTTGTTACGCCTTCATTTAACTGGCATCCAGTTTTATGCCACAACAGTTAATGTGGTGACCTAAATAACCAACCAAGCAATACCAATGTGACATTTGCTGGCTTTGATAGTAAGGCCATTTTCTTTCAGTATTTCAAATGCCTCTCTCAAAGTGTCCCATTTAAAATGCAAGTGTTCCCATAAGCTAGGATGGTATCCTAGAAATAGTTAACATCCCTTACTTTTACCACCAGCCTTTATCTAGCATCTGAATCTGCCATCATCGTTAAATGTGTGCCATTAATTCCTACCACACGAAGTGGACCTTCTTGTTCACCCTGTACATCACACAACTGCACAATATGCACTTCATTTTCACTCAAATCCTCAGCTTTTATTGAATCTTGATTTGGATGCTCAACATTGTGTTTGGAAGCTCCTCTAACCGTGTATGCATAATGACCTCTTTGCCTGCACCTTCTGCATATTTGTACCACTGCTGGGTAAGTCTTGTCACAGACAGACCACATGACCTTTCATGCCACACCTCCAACAAATCCTTGAATTGTCCTGGCCACCTTTTCCATCCTTATGGCCTCTGTTCTCAGGCCCCCTCCAATAACTTTTCTTGACATCCATTTTCTTAACCACCTGTCTAGATGCAGGAGCACAGCAGCAGTAAAGCAGCCACAGGCCCGGCACTCATTGGTTCGTCAATTCTTTATCACTGCTTGATACTCACACAAGACAACAGAGTTAAGTTAAAATGTAGTATTTTGTTTCTGATAAAGAAGGACCAGCGCCTCCAATGACCATCAGTCAGCGCATCCACCACTCTGCTAACCACGTTCCCCTCTGGCAAACTTGCGTTCACCCTCACTATCGCTTCCACTCATTTTCCACACTCAAGTAAAGGCGAGAGCATGGACACTAATGTCTTTTTTCTGACTATTCTTCATTGAGCTAACCCTTACGGCTCCCTGTTAGACCTAAACTCGGTGCGAAGAAAACTCTGTACACCATTGAAGCGCACTATGTAATTACCCCTAGGGGTTCAACACAAAAATTGCTCGCTTAGCCAAAGTTCAACATTTAAATATACAACTCAAAACAGACGTGAAGTTCACATTTAAGTACATTTACAATTCGATATTGCAAAAAAATCAATACATCATTGTAGATTCGTTTCAAATTGAACAATTATGTAAAATTTGAGATGTTCTTAAAAAAATCAGCCCCAATGCATTTAAGGTTACTTGATTCCTTCTTCAGGGGAATAAATATCATCAGTAAAAGCAAATGCTCAATGGCCCCCTGCCGGAACACAAAAGACAATGTATGTTACAAGTCGTACGACTCTCGCTCAATGTTACAAAGTGCAGTATCATTCTTTGCAAACATACTTGTCAACCCACACAAAAGTTAAAATACGAAAGATTCAAATGTACAGTGCTGAATCCCATCATACATTGCCAAGTGAAAAGTGCGACAAAACTAATGAATGACATGCCAAAAACCATGCACAAAATCACCCTGTGACCCTGTATATACTGCCATCCGCGCCTGTTTCCGACGCATCACCAAGATAACCATCGCAGCACCTGCTGCGGTTATAGATTTCACAGCATGCCGCTTTGAGTGAACCGATCCCCAAAGTCCAAGATCATCGCAACGAGTTTGACGCAATGTCTGCTGTATGGCTGCACGAGTTCACGCATTGTCACCGGATCATTACATAGCAGGGCCAAGGCTGTCTCATCATTGGGGGACACAGTAAGAAACTGATGCATCACCTCCCCAAGCAGTAAGAAACAGACGCATCACCTCCTCTCCAGTAAGGAACCGACGCATCACCTCCCCTGCACTGCAGTAAGGTACCAATGAAGCACCTCCCCCGAAGCAAGGAACCAATGCATCACCTCCCCTGAGTGTAAGGAACCGATGCATTACCTTCCCAGCAGCCGGTTCGTTTGCATGACCCATCCCAGGTACTTTCTGAGAAAAGTGTTGCATCTGCAATTTGGTTGAACTGAACTATTTTTACCATCTAAAAGTCATAATTTTATTACTGTATTGTGGATTTTTGTTGTTTGGTCTTGTTTCGGTTTAGATAAAGATTACCTATTTTTCTAAACTGGTGTGGTGTCCATTTGGAGTGTTTTCACTGTAGTACTGTATATGTTCACAAATGCTTTACACACTGCCTCTGAGATAAGCTTGTCTGATCGTGGCAAGCTACCAAGGGGGGTGGGCAGGGGTTATTTTAGGATTGTATCTCCCTTACCCTAACTATAGGGACTCGGATAAAAGTACTTACCTCTGCCAACTAGAGACCCCCATTTCTAACATACCGCTTTCTATATTTTCAATGGTAATTTTTGGGTTGTAGAGCCAAACCATCAAATGGTAAAACCCAGTGAGGTTATTAGGTTTTCCAACATGAATAGAAATAAGAAAGAATGTAAAAACAATTAATGTCTGAGGAAACTGATCCCTACTGTTCACATATTTTGAATATCTGGCTGTAGGAATTCATTGTTTGATAACACTGATCCTTGCTAAGAATTTCCACTAGAAAATGTGCTGCTTGTGCTACAGTAGTTCCTACAGGATAACATTTCCATTCAGTATACTAATTCCATATTACTTGTGTCCATTCCACCAACTGTAATTGACCTGCCTGAACCATCTCATGAAACTCCACTTGCACGTTCCAAAGCAAGCTGGAAACACTAGAAAGATTAACTCTGAACTTTAACACTCATTGCGGATGCCAGCGACAACCATGTTTTAACTGGCCACTTTAGAGTACTCAACATAAGACGTTTTTGTGTTCTCTTCATCTGTAGCAAAACTCTTGGGATCATTGAAAAAGGAGGGAAAGTGTATGATCATATTACCAGCCCCTCCTGCAACTAAGCATCCTTTGCCTCAGTTTATGTATCCTGACTCCAACTGTAAAATCTTTGATGCTGCCTTGTGACATTTGATGCAAAAATATCTGCTATCAATTCCCCCTTTCTGAATCTCAAACACAGAAAGGACTTGAGAAACTACACTGGCTACCTGTGGCCCAGAGAGCGGCTTTTAAAGCAGGGTGCATTATTTTCAAGGCCTTACAAGGCAAGGGCCCACTGTTTATAAGGCAGCTGATAGGGAGATACACCCCCTCGCATAGTTTGCGATCAGGCCATAAAGATTTACTGGAGGTACCCCGGTTTAGGAGAAAGCGACAGGGAGGCAGTTGTTTCCACTTCTTGGCAGCCTCCTTGTGGAATTCTTTGCCTCTGACTCTTAGACAGAGTAGGGACCTCCTTACTTTCCGATGGGCCTACAAAACCCTGCTTTTCACACAGGCATACCTTGAGTAGTGATTGTTATTGGTATTTTCCTTGTTGTGTTATTAATCTCTTTCCCTATTTTAAACAACAAGGGGACCCCAATTAGTATCAGCGAGGGACCTCGGGGAGCTTATCATATAAACACAACAATAGTCCCTGGCAAGAAAATAAATAAGTGCCAATGAATATAGACTCAATCAGTACTATATTGGTGAAAACATACCCAGCCGGGCAGAGGTTTTCAAAGTTTATATTTCAGTCAAGAAAAATGTCAAACATATAAACACCTTCAACAAATCACGTAGGTGGGGCACAAGCCTGTACCCAACCACGAACATACATAGACAACAACATACACAAAGGGCTTGCAAGGCAAAACCAACAGTCTCTGTGAAATTCCAATTTTGAACAGAGAATTACTTGTGGGTACCATTACATAATTATACATTGAGAGTTCCAAACGTATATGGTACACAGTGGGTCCATATACGTTTGGAACTCTACATTGTAAGAGTGTCTCTTACACTGATGGCACCTCGTTGTCTTTTTCAGTGTCGCGATATCTATTCTCGGTCTCGGTCTTTCTTCCTCATCTCCCTCATTATGGAAAAAGCTAATCATATTCGAAGAACTGAGCAAGAACATTGAGTGATTATTTGCTTTAAAGGTTGGCTGGGGGCAAATCAGATTTAATAAGATTTAGGACCAGAGAGCAAATCACAAACAAAATCAAGTAGGTTAGGGTTCTTTTCTGAAGCTTTTAAAGAGGATGATATGTGGAAGATAAAAAATTAGATATGGTTTTACTAGAACATTATGTGTTGGGGTATGGACTAAAATTACAGAGGAGCATATTTTGTAAGGCTTATAGGTCCATTGTCGACAATTGCTAAATTAGCCTGAGCTTCGCTGCCATGAGGCTGCATTTGCGCCCGACACTGCAAGCATCTTTTTCGCAAGACTTTATTTGTGCCCCTTTATACATGAAAACTGTGTGCCTTGCAGGTTCTTTACTGTGCTCTCAGGTTTAGTCTGCACACGATGTTCAAGGTTAAACAACAATGCCCCTTGTTATTCTGTTCTGATCTGTCCCTCACACCTAGACATAACAGGCTACACACAGCTGCACCTCTGGAAATTGTGTACTTTAATATTGCAACCACAACCTGTTTTTGCACACACAGAGAGACACCTTTCCAGAGAGAAGACACCGGTTTGTCCTGTGATGTGAACATTGCATCTAGACTTTGAGGTATGGGTGTCTGCTGACAAAGCCTAGAGGTCTTCTGTTTTATAATAAACTATCTCTTGTCATGGAGAGGGTGGTTAGGTCGTTCCGTCCTTTTCCATTGTTTTTTTATAACATGACATCCACGTATGTATTCTATGGAATTGTAACAATGCTGACAATATTGTGTTTATGAATGCTGCTGCTAGTATTGGCTTGTGTACTGCACCATAGAGCGCGTTTGTTGAAATAAACATTTCAAACTATACGGCGTCTCTGATTACTCTCATTGTGGACAAGTATGAGTGGCTAAGCTAAAGAGTGTCTGGCTTCCGCGATTACCAAGATAGAGTTAAGTGTTCATGGTTGTTTAACCATTGGTAGCTTCGCTGTAGACGGAGAATGAATGAGAGACTATAGCTAGTCGGTAAGGGTTTTTGGGTATGGATGTGGTAGGTTGGTACACCACCTATTAACTGAGGCAGTGCATAGTTCTGTGTATGTGCAGGATCCCCGCAACAATATGTAGGCATTAACATCTGACATTGCAAGATGTTCAAATAGCATAAATTGGGTTAAATTAAGTAGTGAATAAAGAGCCTCAGCGTCAAGCAACAGAGTTGTGTTTTCCTTGCTGGGAAGTGGAGTGGAGCACGAGTAAGGGACTCGTAGTCCCAGGAGGCAGCTGCAGCACCCGCCCTCACTCACCTGCGCCTGCTGATGCACAAAGCCACCTCGCCGCTCCCGCTTCGTGGGAGCTGCAGCGTCAGGCAACAGAGTTGTGTTTTCCTTTCTGGGAAGTGGAGTGGAGCACGAGAAAGGGACTCGTAATCTCAGGAGGCAGCCGCAGCACCCGCCCTCACTCACCTGCGACTGCTGACGCACAAAAACACCTCGCCGCTCCCGCTTCTCAGGAGCCGCAGCGTCAGGCAACAGAGTTGTGTTTTCCTTTCTGGGAAGTGGAGTGGAGCATGAGTGAGGGACTCGTAGTCCCAGGAGGCAGCTGCAGCACCTCTTCACTCACCTGCGCCTGCTGACACACAAAGCCACCTCGCCGCTCCCGCTTTGCGGGAGTTGCAGCGCCAGGCAGCAGAGTTGTGTTTTCCTTGCTTGGAAGTGGAGTGGAGCACGAGTAAGGGACTCGCAGTCCCAGGAGGCAGCCGCAGCATCCGCCCTCACTCACCTGCACCTGCTGATGCACAAAACCACCTCGCCACTCCCACTTCACAGGAGCCGCAGCATCAGGCAACAGAGTTGTGTTTTCCTTGCTGGGAAGTGGAGTGGATCACGAGTAAGGGACTCGTAGTCCCAGGAGGAAGCCGCAGCTCCCGCCCTCACTCACCTGTGCCTTCTGATGCACAAAACTACCTCGCCGCTCCTGCTTCACGGGAGCCGCAGCGTCAGGCAACAGAGTTGTGTTTTCCTTGCTGGAAAGTGGAGTGGAGCCATGTAAGGGACTCATAGTCCCAGGAGGCAGCCACAGCACCCGCCCTCACTCACCTGTGCCTGCTGACGCACAAAACCACCTCGCCGCAGCGTCAGGCAACAGAGTTGTGTTTTCCTTGCTGGGATGTGGAGTGGACAGCCACAGCACCCGCCCTCACTCACCTGCGCCGTCTGACGTGGTGACGCATAAATTCACCCCACAGCCCCCGCCGCGCGGGAGGCGTGTGGGTGCGCACCGGGCGAAGCACAGGCCAAGGGCGGGCCCGTTTAAGCCCGTTGTAGCCCGGAGGAGACCGGACCGGGCCTACCCTCTAATGCCTACTCTCGGAGGTGTAAGTATTTGAAGAACTATTATTGTACCATTGAGGGTAATGGCGAGTCGTTTGAGGAATGAAACCAACATCGGGTGGGCATGTAGCCGGGACTTTGGACCAATTTATCTTGCGGGCATCTTCAGTTTCGGAAAAAGAAATAGCTATCACAGAACGCCGTCTCTCTCTGGATCCGGTTGTCTCTAAGAGAGCTTCGCTGGGTCCTTTAGCTCAAGCCCATTCTCTGGATCCTGTTCCACAAATTTGGGATAAGGCAGGGCAACCAGGAGCGGTAAAAACGTTGATTGGGAACCTGACAAACATGGAAGGGGGGAATGATTGTTTAACGAATAGTGTGGCACCTGAGAAGGCAATAACTGTTGGGGAAGATTCAAGTACCATTTCTGAGTCTAATGCTCATAAAGAAGGAGCCATCCCAAAAAGAAGGCGGACGGGGGCCCCACTACGGGGTAGAAGACCGAAGCAGTGTAAACCCAACATTTCTCGAAGGTCTTCCACTCTAGAGCTAATAGGAAATGACCAACACCCTCCAAGCGATCCCTCTGTAGTTGCTAGAACTAGACCCATAATTCCCCTCAATGAAGAAATGCTCCTGGAAAAACTGAGTATCCTAATAGTCTCTACTATTCAACCCCTAGAAGTAAGACTGTTCCTGATCGAACAAAGGCTTGCAAATATAGAGGAGCTGGCAAAAAAGAATATGGTCAGCATGAAAAATGCAATGACTAAAACGGTATAACCCCAAGTAACAACTGCAGTAGTCACTACTAGCCTTACGCATCCAACAAACTGTCCCTCATACCCTGTGGCAAGTCCAATACAATCATCGAGACTGGAAGGATCTCACAAAAACAGCAACAACAGTGTTAATGAATCACGATATGCAGGAGTTTCAAAATTGAAAACTCCAGCTAAAATCCCCCTAAGCCAACCAAAGGAAGGCAATTCTAATTCAGATTTGCCACGGATAGATCTACCGCCTGAAAGTGCACCCTATGTTATTGTACTAGCAGGGGTCCTCAAACTGGGTACAAACAGAAGTGAAACTTATATGGAACTAAAAAACAAAGTAATCCATTGGTTGAACTTAAATAGGCCTACGCCAAGAAATGTACGAAGCCAGATTCTGTTTGCTAGAAGAGTCAGTTGGGTGAGATGCAGACCTAAAGATGTGGATGGGGATTGCATTGTGATTAATTTTAATGACCGTAGGGCAGTTGACTATGTTTGTAGGGGTTCTTTCAGGAGCTCAGATACGACAATCCTAACATTGGGGTTAAGTTACTTCTACCCTCGCCCAACTCTTTACCCCATTCCTCCCCGCCCTGATAATTTTAGCGATTGGCAAATTCAGCTTGGAAATAGGAATAAAGCAGGAGAATTTGGGAGGATGTGGGATAATGAGTACAAGCTGGGGTTCCCCGTAAGTAATAGGTTTAGTGTACTAGATCAGGTAGACTGACCATCACCGTTTCCATCGAAACCTGTACACCCTATTCAGGAGACAGTGAGGATTAGAAATAGAGGCGGGATTGTTGGATCTAAAAACTTCCCAATGACTAAGGAGGATGGCGAGAAGGGTGCGAGCGACACAGATGCTGATTATGATGGCCAAGTGATTTCGGTGGATAAAACCCTAGTATCCACTACTACTGGAGCAAACCCTGAACTACCACCTCCTACATGTACGCTAAATAATATAAAGGGTAGATCAGAGAGACAGGGCATCCAGGCAACCAAGGGGATTGGGCCGGTGGGGGCAATAGGAGGACTTAAAGTGTTATCCTGGAATATTGCTGGATTGCCAGCAAAGTTAGATTCACCAGAGTGGGACGCCTTTGTTGATCTCCATGGGATTTGTTCATTCCAGGAGACCTGGGCTGTTACTCCTATCCATAGAACGGGGTATCTAACCATCCATGAGCCAGCAACTAAGGGCCCAAAAGGTAGACCATCGGGGGCTGTGTATCTGGGTAGGAATACACCTAGGATTCCCGGCAAAAAGAGTTGTTACTAATTCCCCCGATATAACATGTATCATGTTGACCCATAATAATTTTCAAAAATTAGCTCTTATCAACATCTATTCTCGGTCAACTCGGTATGCTGGTACCTCCCAAACCCTGGATTCTCTGACAACCCTTCTGAATTCTCTCCCGGGTGACGTTTTATTCATGATCGGTAGAGATGTTAATTGCCATTATGAGCCACTTAATGGCTTGCCATCCATCACTACCGAAGAAGACGAAACCTGGTCTGTTCCAGCCCCAAATATGTACCCAGTTAAGGGCTGGTCCCCACTGGTACTACAAATGATTTCCCTTACTCACCTGTTCCCTTTAAGGGCATGTAATGGGAGGTTTCAGGGTGACAACCCAGGTCACACAACTTATAGAGGTCTAGGTCACGCATCAGTTATTGACTATATTTCAGTTTATTGGCCGAGGCTATGGAGCACTCCCGAGCTGACTAACTATCGGGATGAACTAAAGGTGGTTATGGCAACTCTAGGGGCATGTAGAATTCCTTGGCTATCCTATATAAGACACTCCTTTAGCCTGGTGGGTATGGATAGCCTATGGTCCAATCCAGAGGAATCTTGCCAAGCTATCCCTAAGAAAACCTTGGTCATTATATGATAAAGGGGCATAATTTAATGAAATTGTTCCGGTCTCTAAAGACTTCAAGCCTATCGTATGCCTTTTTTGGATATTAAGTCATCATTTAGGTTTGAAGAGGTGATAGATCTTATCCAACCTACATTGGCCAAGAAATTGTACCTCCAATTTAGGTATGGAACTCTACCGCTCAATGCAATCACAAATAAGTGGGCAAGAGGTCCTACTCGCCCTTGCCCTGGATGCCTAAAGGAAGAGGAAACTGCTACTCATGTTATTCTCTTCTGTGTGGCGTATAAGGTAATCAGGAAGAATTGGATTATCCAATTGTGTAACAATATGGGCATTAGGAATTATCTTGTCTTTTATAGGATCTTAAGGTCAGATACTGACCCAGTTATTGTGACTGCTGTAGCCAAGTTTTTGTTTTCAATGTGGAATATTCGTAGGAAGCTGCTCCCTAAAGTTTAGAGCTCCAGTATTATTAAGTTAAGCTCAAGCTGTTGACCTTTGTTACTTCTAGTGGTGTTGGGTTGCGCCATCTTTATGAGATATGTAGACTAAGGGGAATTTTACTGTTTTAAATCTTATATTTAATTTCCATTTTTAAACAGTACCTATTTTTATAATTTTTTTCCCATGACGAGGAATTTTAAAAATGATGAATTCCATGACAATGAGATGAGTGTATATTTCTGCTCATATTGCAATATTTTGAAACTGTAAATTGTGAAACTTACATGTACTTTTATGGTTTAATCGAACCGAAATTAAGTTTTCTTAATGAATGAACGAATAAAGAGCCACATGCCTTTGAATAGAGTCAAAAAGAGCACAATCGCCCATCAAAAGTGGCAGTTGCTGTGAATATTTCCAGGATACATTCTAATGCAAGATACAGAAACGTTTTTTGATTGGTCAGGGACACTAGAATGCATTTTTTAAAAGATGAGTATCAGTGAGAGTTACATTTTGACGAAGAATTCTCCCACTGGAAAATCTGCTTCAAAAAGTAACATGTTGACAAGTCTCCCCTACATGGAGGAGAGAATTTTCTCATCTTCATAATCTGGTAAAAAATAATTAGAATTTTGCACACTGCTAGCTTAAGATTTCCTTTTTTGTTTTTTAATTCCCCCCTCATATTTACAGTACTTTTGATGATTAAGAATTAATTTATTTTGGATGGAATGGCAAGATTATTAAATAAAATAATATTTGTATTGCCCTAGGTAACCTTTTCAAATTAACTGTAATCATACACATTTCTACTCCCTGATAAGTACATTAAGAAAATTGAAATTCTTATTTTTAATAAACATATATAACATAGAATCCTCCAGGGGAAGGGACCTTCCATCCTAAGGAATTTAGTGGTGGCCTATAAAGCTAACAGAGCTTTGCGCTCCAACCAGAAACATCTGCTTCAGGTTCCTAGGGTTAATAAGACCCGTACTGGTGGTAGAAGATTTTAGGTTCACACAGCCACTCTCTGGAACGCGCTTCCGTGGAGGATGCGCTTAGAGACTTGCACTCTTCGTTTTCGGAAGCTTCTGAAAACACATCTATTTCCTATGTGATGTGACTGATCTGGCTCTGTGGTTATTGTTTCTGCATGGACAAGCGCTGGGATGCCTGAGGGTAAATACGCCCTATACAAAATTCCAAATAAATAAATAAACAAATAAATAAAAGCACTGTCCAGGTACAATATAAAATTTCATCAATCTTTAATCATGTTTACTGCACTTACAAAAAACGCTTCAACACACTTTTGTTGTCTAGGCCGGGGCAAAATTTGATTACACTGGAGTAATTGAACTAATTCAGCTAATTCTGCATTTCTCTTTGGTGCAGAACAACCAATAATTATGCGATTACTATTGCATTTAGTGTTGTTTCTTAGTGCAAAATGCATTCTTGCGTCCATTTTGGATGCAAGGGTGAAGTTTTTGTTAAGAAAAAAGCGCTAAATGCTGGTATTAGGTTAGGGGAAAACCCTACCCCAAGAGCACATTTATCGATTGCAAGAGCCTGATCGTGCTTCCTATTCATGTTCTGTTGCATTTAACGTTATTTCCTAGTGTAAAATACATCCTCGCATCCATTTGGGACATGAACGGTCATTTTTGCACCAAGAAATAGCGCTTTTACTCTTCTTGCGTAATTCAAACATAATCTCGTGCAATTCTTAGGTAATTCTACATGTTTACCCTACACAGAATTTGAAACATATGATGGCCACACTTATACAAAATGATATGGATGAATCTGTTCCTATCAAGGAAATCTGTGCTGGATGAACATGTACTGCTAATCAAGCTGTCCATCTTTCATCTTCAAGATAGAGGCTGCTAAAAAATAGCCCTCATATCCTAAGGAATTCAATCCCAATGCCAGTTTGTCCATTATAGGAATTACCATTCCATTCCAACAAACTTTATTTCAGTCTGTAAGAGCTTAAAAAAGGAACAATACAAACAATAATACAAAAAATACATGATAAAAGCCAATGTATGGACACAAAACTCAGTTAAAAAACTCCAGTAAAGTTCATCATGACAGAAGAAGAATAGTAGATTTAAGATGCTACTAGTCAGCGACCACCAATTACCTCTTGTCAAGTTAGTAGCTTCAAGTTTCCATTGCTCAAAGAACTTGATATTTAAAATATAACATGTTGGAAACTGGTTATAAGTAAACTGAAAGATTAAAATGATTAAAATAAGTAAGACATGACAAGAAAAAGATTTTTTAGATGTAGAAAACTGAAGTTAACAATGAACTCCGATGATGCCTAAAACATTCAGAGGTGCAGCGCAGGGAAAAGGAAGACACATGATGCCTAAAAACATTCAGAGGTGCCAGAACAATCCAAAAGCGCAAAAACACACAGTAGGCAATTACCACCCTAGACATAGCAGGTAACCACATTGCGCAAAACTCACATTAGTAATTACTATTAAAAACATAGAAATCACATACCAGCCCCCATCTAATAAAGGGACTAAAAGAGCCCTGTGTCCAGAATGTCAGGGCGCGCTGCCATGCAGCGCCCGTCAGGGGTGCGCCACTGGCGCAAGACCTAAATGTAGCAGGTGCCCACTACTTGCTGGGCACCTGGGAACAATCACAAAACCTAAACGGTGCAGCTGCCCACTAATTGCTGGGCAGCTGGGGAACTTCAAAACTGCGCCAGGGCCCTCACTGACCCCTAGGCGCAAACTGCGCCACTGCTGGAGCCACACAGGCTCTGCAACCAGACACTGCGCACGTTGGAGCCACTCAGGCTCTAAAACAATTGTGGGGTGTTGGAGCCATCTGGCTCTAGAAATACACATGCCCCCAAGTCCTCCGTTGGACTTTTAAAACGAATGTCCAGAGTAGAGCCACGCAGGCTCAAACAAAACATGCCCCATGGTTGGAGTCCCTCTCTGGGGGACTCGAAATACACAAATGCCCCTGGACGCTGTGCCTACTCAGGCACCGACCTGCGCCCCTACGGAGCCTCTCGGTGCTCTGAACAATGCTGGGGCGACCCGCTGCCAACCGGGGCTGCCCTTCTTGCACCACCAACACTGTGCCCCACGTGGCTCTCAAAACCCATTGGGGCGACCCACTGCCAACCGGGGCCGCCGTTGAAGCCCTCACGCCTTCTCAACAACAAGCGCGAGATCGCGCTACCTGGGGGGGCGGACACCGACAATGCGTCCCAGCGCCCCTCGCTTCTCCTCGGCTGCCACACACTCACCGGGTCTGGCGGCTGATCTCCTCTCTCTCCCTGGGGCTCCCTCAGCACATGGGAGCCCTAGCAGCCGGCCATGCTCCTCTGTTCACCCGGTCCCCCATCTCGGGACCGGGTCTTCGCTGGTCACGCTCTCCTTTGTTCCCGGGGCTCCCTCAGCACACGGGTGCCCCGTCAGCACCACCAGCCTTCTTCCCTCGTGCCGCGGCCTCCTCTATCCTCAGGCACATCTCCGGTCTCCCTCCATAGCATGGGAGACCGGCAACGAAAACGAAAGATTTACCCGGGCAGGGGGAAGTGGAAGTTGCCTCAAACAGGCCCCGCTCACGTCACCAAAGGATCTGCCTGGCTTCCTGTCTCGCAGGGCCGCCAATGGCAGCGTGGCCCTGGGCAGGGAGGCGGGCTCAGCACCTCCTCACACGATCTCCCGGCCGGCGGCGGTGAATCAAACACGGGGCAATGCCGGGTGGGCACCGGCCTCAGATAATTCAATAAAAACAGGGTGACACCCGTAAATTGAGTAAATAAACGGGCATAAAAGCGCTCTCAAGCGCTATGGGCGAATACAGCGCTCCCAGCGCTGGATGTACCCAGGAGTCCTGCAATAAAAAGGAAAGCACTCCCAGGGCGCCATCCACAAAGAAAAAGTCCTTCAAGCTCCCCAGGCAAAGCAGAGGGGCCCTAGAGTAAAGCAAAGTCCTTCAGCAGTCCAGGACCAGGAAAGTCCTCCAGGCATCCAGGGGCTGGGCAGCACCCGCCCCTGGTAGATTCAAGTCAGAAACAAGAACATTTTGGAAGGGGACACAGCCCCTTCTTATACAGGGAAAAGTCTTTGAAGTCTTTGTGCAGGCAGTGTGAGAACCAGCTAGAACTGGTTATAGGGAAGTCCTGTCAGTATCAGGGACAGAGGTGACAGTCGCCCAGCGGGGGGGTGGAGCCAGCATTGTGGTCAGGCAGGCACAGCCCTTCACTATCAGGTGCCATCTCCTCCCACTTCCCTGGCAGCAGATGCTGCCTTTCATCCATGGGCTGACTCAGACAACCTCCTGGGCTCTCCAGCCCCTGAAATCCTCAAACCAGACAGTCAATCCACAAGCAGGCCCAGGCACTCCTGACCCAGGCTCACCAGCCAATCACACGCCAGACAAAAATTACACAAATATGCCAACTTCTAAAAGTGGCACTTCTAGACTAGACACAATCATGCCGCATATACCATTTTGCAGCATTCAGTCTCACAAGTTTTCTCATACCAAACTCGCCCCTGCACTCCCCACACATCAGGAACTGCCATGGGCATACATATTCCCCATTCATTCCTATGGGAGGGCAGGTCACTCACCACACATACACAGAGAGCTCAAGCACTTTACACTGTACCACAGTGAAAAAGTGTGCAGAGGCCTAAAATCACCACCACCAGGTTCCAGAAACAGGCTAGGAAAAAGCAAATAAGTCTCGGGTGAACCTGCCCAAAGGGCCGGGTCCAACTCTGACTGTTTACCAGCCAGGACAGAAAGTGTGGGTGTTGGAGCCTGTGGTCCCAACAACTCTCCAGGACAAGTGAAGTGAACCCCACACTATTGTTGAACAGAAGGGAGAGGTTACCTATCTGGTGGACCTAGGAACTCCCAGAAGCCCACATAGGGTGCTTCATGTCAACAGATTGAAACCTTATTTTGACAGGGCAGACATGGGCTTGCTCATGGATACTGCCGAGGGACAGGAGGATGAGAGCGATCCCTGACCTGCACTCACAGAACCCTGATGATGGGTCAGGATTTGTGAATGACTATGTTATGTTATGTTATGTTATTTATTCTTTTGTATAGCGTAACGGTTACTCAAAAAGAGTGTCCCGGCGCTTTAGGTAAGGAGAACAGATTTCAGAATAACACAACACAGTTAAAAGAGGTTAAAAGGCAAACAGAACAAAAAAGAGGAACTACTAGCAAACCTATTGGGAAAACAGCCAGGTTTTGAGACCTCTTCTAAAATCAAGGAGAGTAGTCGCCCCCCGCAATGGGAGCGGTAATGAATTCCACATCTGTGGGGCCAACAGACTGAAAGAGCGGCCCCCAAGGCGAGCCCTCTTCACACGCGGAACAGCCGCCAAAAGTAGAGATTCCGACCTCAGCGAGCGAGCCGGGTGGTAAAAGGTCAGTCTCTTTTGGAGATGTTTTGCTCCCACAGCATGGAGCGCTTTGTAGGCCAAAGTCAGAGCCTTAAAGGCGATCCGTTTGCGGATGGGTAGCCAGTGTAGCGTCACCAACAACCCAGAGACGCTGGTGCGTCTACTTAGGCCAAAGATGGCCCTGGCCGCCGCGTTCTGTGCAACTTGAAGCCTCTGCAGCAGGTACTCTGGCAGGCCCAGGTAAAGAATGTTGGCATAATCCAACCTGGAGCCTATCAGAGCCTGCACAGTCAGCCTCCTGTGCTCCTCGGACAAGAGAGGCAGAAACCTCCGCAACATTTTTAAAAGGCCGAAGCAGGTGCCGGTCACCCCCAGGATCTGGGCTTTCATCGTCAGCCCCTTGTCCATCTTAACCCCCAAGTTTTTAGCCATGGGAGAAGAGCCGGACGGAGGGAACATGTCGATGGGCCACCAAGCCTGCCAGCTAGGCTCCGTATCGCACCCGAAGAAGAGTACCTCAGATTTGTCGGAATTGCACTTGAGGCTGTTCAGTTGGAACCATGAGAACACAGCCCCAAGGCAATTCTGGATACTCTCCCCGTCAAAGTCAGCCCCTCTCTCGCAAGAGAAGAGGAGCTGGGTGTCGTCGGCATACGACACGATCCGGGCACCAAATGACTCCGCCACCGCCGCCAAAGGGGTCATAAAGATGTTAAAAAGGGTCGGGCTCAGTATAGAGCCCTGAGGGACCCCGACTCCCAAAGGCGGCATTACAGCGGTGTCAGATGATGTCCAGATCGTTTGCCGGCGGCCGGCTAAAAAAGATGAAAACCATCTGAGCACCGTCCCCCGCAGACCAATCTCAAAGAGTCTTGCGAGCAGGCCCTCATGGGGGACGGTGTCAAAAGCCGCCGACAAATCCAACAACTCCAGCATGACTTTGCAGCCGGTATCCAACACCCCTTTAATGGTTTCAGAAACCTCAAGGAGCGCGGTCTCGGTGCTACGATTTGAACGGAAGCCCGACTGGGAGTCATGTAAGATCTCATGGGACTCCAGAAAATTGGAGAGCACCGACTGAACGTGCTTCTCCAGGATTTTTGCAAGGGCCGGCCGCAGCGAGATTGGCCTATAATTGGCTGGAGCTTTCGGGTCAAGTCCCGGCTTTTTAAGTAACGGGATGACCATTGCCTGCTTCCACACTGGCGGCACCACTCCCAGACTCAACGAAAGGTTGAGAAGAGGGTGCGCCAGTGGATTAACCACCTCCGCCAATTTACCCAGGAGCTTAGCAGGGCAGGGGTCAAGCGGAGACCCAGATTTTAAATTGCCCATAAGCGCTAGGGAAGCGGAGGCTGGCAGAGATGGAAACTCAGCCAATATGGCCTATTGAGCTTAAAACTAATTTCTGATTGCTGACTAGCCCTTTTACAGAATTTACATATTTAGAATGAAAAAGAGATGTTTTGATCATGATGTCCAGTGGACAAGGCTTAGAAATTGGCAATGATATGGGCGATATTCAATCTAGATTGCGAGCTGATTTTAGAATTGGTGATGGCTTACGCATGCTTCAAATGCTGAGTTGCTGAAAGATACTGGCTGATTCTACTCTATCTATTGGAGTTATTCGACACCATAACCACAACATCCTAATAAAAAACTTTTAGAAATCGAATGTGAATTGAAGCTAAAGGACCCAATTTAGAGCTTGGAGGACAGGTAACTCCTTCGTAAACATAATGAAGTACCCTGTCTACCAAACCCTCAGCCTTCCCTGCTCTCTAACAGACAGGCGGGCATTATGTTTTCCATCATCAGAGCCCTGTTGGCTCTGTTGATGAAAATCATCCTCCAATGCCCCAACAAGACCAGGGGCCATCAGAAGTAGGACACTGCACCACCACACCACACCCCCTACTTAAGGTCCATTACCAGGAAAATCCCGGCAGTAGAATGACTCCCCCACCCGGCCGAAGAAGATAACTCCCATGGTGTGGGGGTGATTAGTTAACTGTTCTCCTGAAACAAAAGTTTTGAAATGTTTTATGGGTGATTGTCCATCAAACTACATTGTATGTAACCGCTGAGTCCGTGGCTCCTTTCAACGTACATCGATAACCTCTGGACCAGTGATCAGCTTTGTGTCTGATGGGCTGAAGTCTGATAAGATGCCAGAGGTAATATTCTCTGGCACTCTGACAGACAGTTTACTTCAAAATCGGGCCCAAAATTCCGAACTGGTTTGAATCCTGACTCCCTAATTATTCATAGCAGATGAAAGTAGGTTCCACCTTTTTTAACCCGTTTCCTTTCTTACAGGGAGGTTCTCAAAATCCATTTCTGAGCACCTTAGCTTTCTAAAACATATGTTGAACCTCTGGAAGACATTTTATTTTTAATGCCACCAGTGATAAACAAGTAACACACAAATGTCCTTTAAGGTACTTTCCCCAGAAAATATCTCCCACCTTGCTAACATTCGAGACAATATCCAGAGTTGAGTGACATCCTATCGCCTTAAATGCAGTTGCAACAAAACTGAGTTTCTACTGATCTCACCTTACCACTTATCTATCACAGCTTGAAACTGGCGGGATCCCACAAACATTTTATAGTGTAAACCAACCAATATTATATGCGTTAACGCTCTTAGTTTTATTTTCAGATCAACATCCAGAAACACAGAGATCACATGGCTAAAAATGCCAACTCTAAGCTCAGAATTATTGGTGGGATGAAACCTTATAGCCAAGAACAGTACCTCAAATAAGTGGTTTGATCGATGGGTCTATCCAGACATTTCTATGGCAACCACATTATCTCTAAATCAATGCCATTGTGATGGCTTTCTATTGAGGGTGATTCCATCCACAAACTAGTGTTTTTAATATATAAACTCCTACATTGTGATCAAAAGCCCTGATATAGTAATAAGAAACATACCCTGAACCAGTAATCCTCTAATTAATTACTCAATTAATTACTGGTTACTGTGAAATTCAACTCTTCACTGCAAACCTACTGAATGATTTTCCTCCTTCGAAAGGAAGTGAAGCACCAAGTCTTTAATCGCTAGTATTTGCCCTAATTCTTGCCTCACAATTTAGTTCCTTACCTCAACTGTCTCTTTCGGGCTGTTCCGTGATACGCCCTACCAAGTGCACAGTTTTCTAATACACATGGACAATACATTTTGTTTTCTAGATGGCTATATTTATTATGCCTTGATAGAGACCTTGGGAAACCAGAGACGTTCCATTGCATGTGTATACTAATATATCCTTTTGTTTGTTCCTTTATAGTTGCTATGCAGGATGTGATGTCTAACGACTATTGCAAATCCCTGCGCCAAGGACCTTGTGTGTGCTATGCGCAAACTCTGAATACCTGAAATACGTTCATTGACACTTCTTCATAAGCATCGAGGACGCTTCTGTTTTTCAAATTAGCATTGTCATGCATTCATAAACATGAATGTATCTCTTCGCCCTAATGCCGGTCGGAATGGGTTGCTGGTGCCCGTCCGGTACCCCGTCACTTTTATGGGTTTGAAGGTGTGCTGTGTTTTTCCTGCCACAATACTCCAAGTAATAGCAGGGGGGGAAACTTCATATTGCATGTGTCTGTGGGGCAAGAATATTTTGTTTAGAGTGCTGACGTACAGAACCCTTTTAGAAACGTGGGAGCATAGATATGCTGCCCACACCTCTCCCACCCAGTGCTCTATACCAGAGTCTCATGCCACACTGCCTGAAAGTTTTACAGTGCTTGACTTGAACTACTGCCATTAACTATGCGACACAAGATTTGTGGTGACTGATGACTCTGCTAGTGTGAAATAGGGTCTGCTACACAGGAGGAGGAGGCTGGGCAGTCTGATCAAGATAAGTGCAGCCAGTGATCATGAGGTAAGTTTTCAAAAAGTTTTCAATGTTGCTGCTTTCAGTTTGTGTGCATGCTGTTTGCATGTAACTAACTGTGTTTTGTGCATGTGAGTCCTGATATGTTTGCATGTACATGTGTATGTGTGAGGGCACGGATATACATGTGGACCAGTTGTATAATGCTGGTACTTTCTTAATGGTGGTGATTCCATGCATATTTTGAACAATTGTGGTTTGGAATGGTTATGTGTGGACATGCAAGACTGGATCTATCCATGTGCGGCAGTAGCACATGAGCACTTGATGAAAATGGTGTTTGTACAATAAAAATGAATTCACTAGAAAGAAAGTCCGGTGCTTTACAACTGTGACTGTTTTCCCTGAAGACCTGTGTTGAAAATAAAATGCATGTTTCAAAAATGAAGAATATGCGTTTGATAGACAGAGATGTGGTGCAGTGGCCAGAGCGGCTGGCTCCAGAGCACAAGGCTCACCATTCGATCGCAGGCGGCAGCTCAGCATCATGTGACTCTGGGCAATAGCTCACTTGATCGCCCCAATGGCTCCCAGCGCCTTCAAACCCTTATGGGTGATTTGTTCGTGCCATACAAATACTTGTAGGAAACTGAGCTGTTTTTACAGGGAATTTTGGGCTTTTTAGATGACCCACTGCATACATTAATATTGTGCCCAACACCAACTGTGTAAGAGATTCAGCTTTGTGCAGTGAGATTGGGTACAGGGCCTTGCCTTCAGCCAAGATGTGCACCAACACCTGTGTGGGCCTGATCCACTCTGTGTATATTGAACCTAACCCCTTGCAGGCTGAAACTCAGCCAATGTATTACTCCACTGAGCATGGACTTCAGCTGTGCAGGGCTGGGGTGGTTGAAGAGACTAGTTTTAGACTTTGCATCCATCCAACTGTCCCATGTACTCAACCTCATCTGCACACAGTCTTCAGCCATGTACGCCTGTACATAGCTGATTGGCTGCTTGGCCTAGTCATCGCTAGGCCCTGCACTTCTATCCAAAACCCTGCACGTGCCTGACTCATCCTGGGCGCGTTGTTTAGAAGTGCACAATGGGTGTTGGACTCAGGCGTGGCCAACATAGGTCTTATTTTGAGAAGTGATGGATCCTGAGACCTCCATGAGGATGCCTGAAGTCCAGGTAAGTTCTCTGTGCGACCTCCCACAAAGGTCATAAGGTCAGGGAAGGCTCACTCTGCCCTCCTGCGATCCTATTTGTTTCAGAAAGGTGCCACATGTTTTACGTTGGTTAACGGTGACCACAACAACTTTCTGTGACAACCAGCTAATGAAAGCATTGGCTCTTTATACATAGTTGAGCTGTCAGTTGTATATTACTAATCAACTCAACTCAAAATATAAAAGGAAATCTAGAGTAGGGTAGATTTTGTATTTTAAAAATAGTTTCTGATTAATCCAACAAGTGGTCTAAATATATTTTTGATGCTTATCAGGCAAGCAAACCTTTATACTAATAGTCGCTGGATAACAGGTGGTGTAGTGTTCAGTCACAGTGAGGGGCTTGTCACTTACTGTTCAAACTGTAAGTCTTATAAGATCAACTATTTAGGCTTATGGTTGCACAGGATGCAGTATGTGGGAATTAAATCAGGAATTAACATCTGGAACTGACCTTCTCTTTAGTTAAACAGCCCATTCTAGTGCACTATTTCAATTGTCTGACACTGTCCCACTTTATTTTTTATTTGAAGGAGTTTTTTTATAGCGCAGACTTGACCCGAATTGGGTATCAGCGCGCTTTACGTAGCACCAGTTGTGTTACATGAGGACACATTCTTTCGTTTTTTTGTTAGGTACGGGGAGATAAAGTGATTTGCCCAGAATCACAGGATGGTCAGTGTTGTTGCCGAGACTCGAATCTGTAGTGCGGTTAGCACTCTAGCAGACGCACGTACGCATCCACGCATCCGCAGGCCAGGCGTGGCCTGCGGGGTCCAATAAAAGAAGGACGCGCGCTCGGGCACGTCACTTCCGAATGAGACGAGTGTGTGGTTTACTGGCTGATGCTCCACGCTTCCACCCCTGCGCACGTGGCCATGCTGGTCGCGTAGGCCTACCCACACACCCTCACCACATTGGCGACGAGAGCGGGATACCAACCCTCGCTCCCTTCATCGGGTGGTACCATCGACACCAACCCGCGGTGCCTACCGCGAGGAGACCAACGTGCCCTCATTCTGGCGGGTCCGCCCCAGTGACCCGAGATTGCCTGACTCACGCCGAGGCAACACCACAGGTTTTGTCGACCCACTAACATTCGAGCACAACCGCCATGGTGGACGAGGCAGCGGCACCAGTCATCAACATCCCGTTCCAGCATGCTGCTGCTGGAGTGCTGCCGCCGTTCAGCGAAGCGAGTGACCCATCCACAGCATCACCCCGGTGGAAGGTGTGGCTAGAGAGACTCGAAAATTACTTCGTGGTCACCAGAGAAATGGACGACGCGGTGAAACGATCGCTGCTCCTTCACTACGCGGGGGACGAGGTGTTCCGACTCTTCAAACACCTACCCAATTCGGCAGGAGTAACCACGTATGCTGCTGCGGTCACCGCACTGAACAACCACTTTGACCCACAACTGAACGTAGACTTCGAAGTCTTTAAACTGGGACAAGCCCGCCAACGAGAAGGTGAATCGATGGATCAATTCCACACTCGGGTCCGGGAACTGGCCAGTTCCACGGACGAAGACCAACCCAAGGCCATCAGGCGCCAACTAATACAAGGGTGTCGGGACAAAACGCTAAGGGGCCACATCCTAAGAAAGCCCGGGATCTCGCTCGAGGACATCCTTGTCTTGGTCAGAGCCCATGAACTGTCAGATGCCAGGGCCACGGCCATGGAACAAGCGCTGCATAAAGTTCCCGCCAAACCGGAAACGACCAAGAGTGAGCGGGCTGACGCAGTACGGGCACGACCACGTGGCCCAGGAAGAAAAGGAGCCCGGCGGGATGCACCACAGGGCCGGTGCGGATACTGTGGACACGAACCCCATGCGGCCAGAGACTGTCCTGCCCAAGGCCAAGTCTGCGGGAACTGCGGAATCCCAAATCATTTCGCAGCGGTTTGCCGCCGGAGGAACAAACCTCCAAACTCACAGAAATCATGGACAACCGCCAAAGCGGTCCGCCAACTATCTATAGCAGAATCACCCCCGGGGAGGACAGACAAATTCCTACCAACGTCGCAGGCTGAATCAGACTCCGAGGACGAGGAGGAGGCGTATGTGGTCTCTTTCGCCAGGGAACTAAAAATCAGACGAAGGCCGCAGCCAACATGTGTGATCCACGTGGGTGAGAGCGAAGTGAAGGCCGTCATTGATACAGGGGCCACCGTCAATGTCATGGGACTACAAGAATTCAATACGCTGCGCCCTCGCCCGGAAGTCTTAAACTCCAAGACCAAGATATTTGCGTATGGCGCCGACACCCCACTTCCCCTAAAAGGGAAAATTATCACACCAATACGGGCTGACGACGTGGAAGTAACCGCAACGATCCACATCATTGATCGAGAGGCCGACACCCTAATAAGTAGCCACACGGCGGAGGACCTAAAGCTCATTGCTTTTGCCAACCACATACGGAACCACCAGGTAGAAGAACTTCTGGAACGCTTCCCCGAGCTGTTCAAAGGCCTTGGGTGCATCAAATGTGCACCGATCAAGTTGCACATCGACAAGACCGTCACCCCCACCGCTCTCCGCCATCGGAGAATCCCATTCCACCTGCGGCCATTGGTGGAGAAAGAACTGGTGAAACTCGAGAAATTGGGGGTCATCGAAAAGGTAACCGGGCCCACCCCGTGGGTGTCGCCCATGGTCATCGTCGAAAAACCCAAGCAGCCGGGCGAGGTCCGGCTATGCATAGATATGAGACTACCGAACGCGGCAATCAAGCGGGAAAGACACCTGACCCCGACGATGGATGACATCATAGCCGACGTGAATGGCTCGAAGTGGTTTTCCAAAATCGACCTTAATGCAGGATACCATCAACTGCCACTCGCTGAAGAGTGCCGTTTCATAACCACATTCAGCACCCACCTGGGCCTCCGGAGGTACAAGCGACTCAACTTCGGAATATCCTCGGCCGCCGAGGTGTTTCAAAACACCATCAGGGAGCTGCTCTCAGGACTGCCAGGAGTCATCAATGTGAGCGACGACACTCAGCCACGGCCTCCGAACATTACAAACACTTGCGGGATGTGTTGAAGAGACTCAGCACACATGGAGCGACACTCCACAAGGAGAAATGCCAATTCTTCCAGCCCTCGATCGAGTTCTTTGGCTACGTGTTCAACCAGGAGGGAGTCCAGATTGACCCGCGAAAGTCAAAGTCCATCAAGGACGCCCCAGCACCCCAGTCGCCCACAGAAGTGAGGAGCTTCCTCGGAATGGCCACATATTGCGGCCGTTTTATCCCAGGACTGGCCACCCGCAGTGAGCCTCTCCGAGCGTTGACGAAGGCAGATGCCGCCTGGACCTGGGGCCCCAAAGAACAAGAAGCCTTCCGGAGCATAAAAGAAGCGCTTCTAGAGAACGCCACCCTCTCATACTTCGACCCGACCAAGCGGACTGAGGTAATCGTGGATGCCAGCCCCGTGGGGCTTGGGGCAGTCCTGACACAAGAACATGAACCAGGAAAATGGACCGCCCTAGCATTCGCAAGCAAAGCCCTAACACCCACCGAGGCCCGATATGCCCAGATTGAGCGCGAAGCGCTAGCTATCAAGTGGGCCTGTGGACACTTCCACCTTTACCTACACGGACAAGCATTCGTCATGGTCACAGATCATCAACCTTTGGTGCCACTCTTCAAAGGCACTGCTCCCCATCCACCGCCACGAATCGAGAGATGGGTGATACAGCTCCAGACCTACGACATGGAGGTCATCTACAGGCCCGGAGCCAAAAATCCAGCCGACTACTTGTCACGGCACCCACTGCCACGAGAACTGGCAGCCACTGATGAGGAGTGTGATGGCTATGTTCAGTGGGTGGCTCTCACATCATGCCCCCAGTGTATGACTCTAGATGAAATCAAGGAGGCAGCCACAGAAGACCTCCCCTACATGCGGTCACTCCAGGCGGTGCAAGAGGGGTCCTGGACGGATTATCTCCGGCCTCCCCCGAGCTGGTCGGCGGCAGACAAGGAAACCCTCACCAAGTATTGGCAGATCCGCCATGAACTCAGTGCCACAGAGGAAGGCACACTACTTAGGGGGACGCGCCTCGTAATACCAAGGCAACTCAGACATCGGGCCACCCAACTGGCACACGGAGGCCACCAAGGGGTCACCAAGATGAAGGCGCGCATGCGCGAGAAGGTGTGGTTCCCCGCACTAGAAAGCACCGTGGACGAATATGTCAAGAACTGCATGCCCTGCCAGTTAACCAGCGATCCGGAGCGACCAGTCCCCGTCATCACGGAGGATGCCTGCACCGCTCCATGGGAAAAGGTCAGTGTGGATTTTGGAAGCTTCCCCGGTGAGGGACACACTCTAGTGGTCATAGACTCTTATTCCAAATACCCCCTTGTAGAGAAAGTGCCATCCACGGCTTTTGTCCATGTGGGGCCAGCACTTGAGAAGATGTTCTCCCTATTCGGCCTGCCCGGTGAACTTAAAAGCGACAACGGCCCTCCCTTCCAGGGGGCGGAGTTTGCCACCTTCATGGCGACGCGAGGCATCACCCACCGGCGCATCACTCCCCAGTGGCCACAAGCCAATGGGGAGGTAGAGCGGTTTATGCGTACACTTAACAAAATGTTCAGGATCGCAGTGGTCGAAGAGTCCGACCCCGAGCAGAGACTGCACGAATTCCTGAGGGAGTACCGTGGAACGCCCCACTGCACCACGCTGAGAAGCCCGTGGTCGCTGATGTTTCAAGGCCAACGTAGGGACCTCCTCCCTGTGCCGCCGGGGCCAAGGCGGGAAGATAAGGAACCGGATGAGATGCAGGAACTCGCACAAAGACGCCGACGCAGGAACAACATGCGGGCGAGCAGCCGCCGCAGGGCTAACCCAAGGCAGCTACATCGAGGGGACAGGGTCATCATCAAGAATCGACGACCCGGGGGAAAGTTTCGGACTTTCTATGAACCAGGACCGTGGACGGTCACCAACACGAAGGGCACCATGGTGACCGCCAACAAGGAGGGAGAAGAAGTATCAAGGAACTCATCATGGTTCAAGATAATCACTCCAGCCGGCAGTGCAAGTGCTGAAACACAGGAGGACACCCCCGAAACGCCCGGAGCGGCAGCACCCGAAGTGGTGAGTGGCTCTGCAGCAGACGGCGGGGGCCTCACACCAGAACCTGAAGTGCCAATACCCTCCACCCCCGTCCGGAGCCAGGCCCACCACAGGGATCGAGGCTCAGGCCGCACGCCTCGTTACAGTCTGAGGCCCAACCCCCGCCCCAACCAGAAACTCAATGACTATGTCTGCTACCTGAGCTCCTGAACTCTGCAGCCGAGGAGCACGCAAGTACCTGTCATCATTGTATGTTTCATTTCATGAACAGTTTATTGAACATTTTGAAATTGGTGAAAGTTGGATAGAGATGTAGTGCGGTTAGCACTCTAGCAGACGTACGTACGCATCCACGCATCCGCAGGCCAGGCGTGGCCTGCGGGGTCCAATAAAAGAAGGACGCGCGCTCGGGCACGTCACTTCCGAATGAGACGAGTGTGTGGTTTACTGGCTGATGCTCCGCGCTTCGACCCCTGCGCACCTGGCCATGCTGGTCGCGTAGGCCTACCCACACACCCTCACCACAGAATCCAGTTCTCTAGATTCGAGGACGACCGCCCTAGCCGTTAGGCCAACTCCTCTCCCCAGTTAGAATATAGTTAATTTTCAGACCGTCACTGGGATATGTTTGACTGGGATATTAGTGGCACTTCACTCACAATTATACTCCCTTTCTGACTTTACCCTTTTTTGGAAAGACAATTAGACAACTCCTTGGGTTTCACTTGTTTGTAATTTGCTGAAAACTAAGCGCATGTAGGTAGATTATGTGACGGATTGTTTGGAAACGGCAGCTATAAGGAAACACAATCGCAAGAATGTACTGGAGATTCTGTCTGATGCTTTTAATAAAGGAGTGCAGTAGGTGTGCCTATGGAGGAGCCGAGGGGACATAAGTGAATACTGAGGCACAATGCAGCCATGATTGGTAAACTGTGGTATGTAGCTCAATAGATTACATGGAAGGGCTTAGTACAATGCGCTTAATCCACAGTTAGGTTAGGTTTTTTTTTAGCTTCATACATTGTGAAAGTTGAGCTAAATGTGCAAATGTTTCACTTTCCTAGTTTTTTTTAATGTAGGCTTATAGAAGACTTGGATGTTACCAAATGAATAATGACTCTTCTCTAGGAAATTATCTCCCCACCTTGCAAAAATATCAGCGTAACTCCAAGGCCCAGATTCACAAAGAATCTTACCAATTTTTCCGCACAAACGTCATGTAATTGTAGTAGGATCCACTACTTCTCCAATTTAGTCACCTATTGCACCTGACACTATCAAGGTAACAATGGTAACCCGGGGAAGAAGAAAAACAAAACAAGGAAAACGGGATGAAACTCCACGTCGTAACTCAAACAACCACAGGCTTCGCCTTGACAAGTCAAGAGAGGCTGTGGGCTGGAAAAGAGTCAATGCATAAATAAAAGAACAGAAACTATATTAGGTTGTCTGTATTTCTTGTTATTTCTTTACATCCTACCTTATGATCTCCCTTCTTCTGTGACTGGATAGTAATGTAACTGTGATTAGGGCTTGTGTCTGGCACTAAAAAAGATAATGAAGTAATGTAATGAAAGGACCCTTTGAGAATGAGAGAACACTATATGCAAGAGTCTATATGTGTGCCTACCTCTTCACCCTGTGTTGGCTCTTGGACAAGCCCCAGTTAGCTATCTGTAAAGAACCTAAATATCTGAAAGTAAATAATCCTTTTGCTCAGGTAACATAACTTTTCTTCATATTCTTTTTAGATGCCATTGGAGGGGCGGATTATCACAGCGCAGAAAACACAGGATCCGGTAAGTTACACAACCACTTAGTCATAAAATAATAAGTCAGCACAAGAGCGCTTTTACTGCATGAACTGATATTCTGCTTTGTCTTTGTTTTCTTTTCTATTTCTTTAATTGCTGGAAACTGGAATGCAACAAACTGGAACAAAGTCGACAAGTATGTATGCCAAGCGAAGAGAACCTGAGAGGAGGAAAGCCGCATCCACGCCAGGTCCAACTCGAAACACACGACGACAGGGTATGCCAGGAATGCCGTGTCCCCGCCGAGTCCAACGCGAGGAATAGGACGACCCAGAAGAAAATCAGGTACGATGACCGAGAGCTTCCGGAAACACTAGAACACGAAGCGCTGCGGGTTGAGGAAGGCCGAGCTTTAACTCGCCTGACCTGTCCACGCGCATGCGCGTTCTATACTGGTGGCCATTTTGGTACTTTGTTTATCCACCGCGCAATCGTGACAGTAAACCCCCCCACATAGCCCCCTACTGGCTTGGGTTTATCAGGATTTCTTCTGTGGAATATATGCAACAACCGAGGGGCATGTACATGACTGGCCGGCTCCCAAGTACTTTCCTCAACCCGGTAACCCTTCCAGTGTTATCAGAGCCTTGAGTTTGCCTCTCACCCTGGGTGAATCTATGATCTTCTCGACTTCATATTCTTGTTTATCATCCACATTTACAGGCCTAAGGACGTTAGGGAGATGCATGCCCGGTTCCACTGGTTTCAAGAGAGAGACATGAAATACCAGATGAATTTTCATTGAGGCGGGAAGGTCCAGCTTCATATCGACAGGGTTCACCACCTTACATATCTTGTAAGGGCCTATGCGTTTGGGTTTAAATTTGCAAGATCCTCTCAAAGTCAAATTTTTAGAGGATAACCAGACCTCGTCACCCTGTTTGTATCCAGGCTTTGTGCATCTGTGAACATCTGCCCCGCGCCCCCTTTTATACGCAGCCATGACCCTTTCCAGGTTCAACCGCATAGTCTTGCGTACCTCTTCTAATTCCTTTCCAAAGTCTGTGGCAGCAGTAGAGCAAGAGGAGGAAAATGGCGATAGCATAGTTCAGGGATGAAATCCGTAAATGCAATAGAAAGGGGAGTGAGCAGTGGAAGAGTGGCAACTGTTATTATAAGAAAACTCAGCTATCCATACCATCTCATCCCAATCTGCAAGAGTGTGTAAAACCTGGCACCTGATGTATTGCTCAAAACATTGGTTTACTCTCTCAGTTTGACCATCTATCTGAGGGTGGTGACTGGAGGACGACCATTTGTCTCTCTGCAATAAGTTTCCTATCCCTCTCCACTATACGATACCAACACAGAGGGGAGGCCATGTAAGAATACCACTTGCTGCACAAATACAGAGGCTATTACTCGAGATGTAGGGATGCTTGTCATTGGGATGAAATAGGCCATCTTGGTCAATAAATCTACTACAACAAGGAGGGTAGTGTTCATTCTTGCAGTTCTCGGTAAGTCTACTATAAAGTCCAAGGAAACTGTGTGCCAAGGACTAGCTGGTGTAGGTAAAGGCTGTAACAACCCTGCAGGGTTCTGGTTAGAGGCCTTCCCCTGGGCACCCACATAACATGTCTGAATATAGCGTTTTGTGTCCATTCCCATAGTAGGTCACCAAAAGTGCCTCTGTAATAAGTCAAGTGTTTTCTTGTATCTTGGATGCCCTGCAAGGGGGTGAGTGTGACACCATTCGAAGCCCTGTAAGCTTAGCTCTTGAGCAGGAAGTACCAACCCTCCATGAACATAGGACAGTTCTTGTTCTACAGTGACTTCCTGTGCACCCGTTATTTCTTCCATGTCTGTGGATTTTTGTGCTTCCTTAACTGAATTCAGGAAGCCTTCTCAGAACACATAACATCAATTATTCGCTCCCTGGCTATTATAGGGGGGTTCACGGTGTGGTTCGATGGGTTCGTAACCTAAGCGGGACTAGGGATATGCTTACCCGTTCTTTTTTTCCCGCTTGGAACTGTATAACAAAATCAAAATCACTACAAAGCTGAGTCCAACGTAGTTGTCGCATGGATAGAGCCCTTGCGGATTTTAAGAATTGTAAAATACGGTGGCCTGTTAGGACTGTTATTGTATGATTGGCCCCCAATAAATACTGCCTCCATTCCTCAAAAACTCTTTTTACCAATAACTCCTTGTCTCCTATAGAGTAGTTTATTTCAGGTGGAGCCAATTTACGTGAATAATAAGCCACTGGATGAAGAAGTCCTGTGCTACGATCCCTCTGAGAAAGTACCACTCCAACTGCCACCTGTGAAGCATCAGCCTCAACCACTAAGGGACGTGAAGGATCTGGATGCCTTAATATGGGTGCTTGTGTAAAGGCTTCTTTTAGTTTGCAAAAGTCTGCCTCTGCCTCGGAAGTCCATTGAAATTTTATTCATTTTTTCAACAGTATAGTTATTGGGGAAGTTAAATCAGAAAAAACACTTATAAAGTGTACGTAAAAATTGGCATAGCAAAGAAAATTCTGTATCTCTTTGACATTTTGAGGTGCTTGCCAACAATGGATGGCATCTACCTTCTGTCGATCCATACAAAGTCCCTGTGGTGAGATTATGAACCCCAGAAAGCCTCCTCGCTGGGTATGGAAGGGACATTTCTCTAGCTTACAATACAAATGATTGTCTCACAATCGTTCTAGTACTCTACTTACATGAATTACATGTGTGTGAAGGTATGTCTATCAAACAGTTTTCTGAGTTGTCTCTTGAAGGCACTATACTCTTGTAACAATGGATAATTTCTTTCTATCAGAGGAATGGTCCAGTTGGCTGCAGACCCCCCTAGATAAGAAATAACAAACGCCACCTTAGCCTGACCTGTAGGAAAACAGGAGGCCTCACACATGAAATGAAGCTGGCACTGACTAATAAAGGCAGCAAACTTAGTATTATCTCCATAAAAACGCTAAGGAGGTGCCAAAGGGATAGATGGATGGTAAGTTACGCAACCACTTATTCATAAAATAATATGTCAGTGCAAGAGCGCTGTTAATGCATAAACTGATATGCTGCCTCGTCTTTGTCTTCTTTTCTATTTCTCTAATTGCCGGAAACTGGAACGCGGGGAAACTGGAACAAAGTCCACAAGTATGCTAAGCGAAGAGAACCCAAGTGAAGGAAAGCCACTTTCCATGCCGGGTCCAAATTGAAACACCCAACAACAGGGTATGCCAGGAGAAAAGAACTCAAGAGTGGGAATGCCGTGTCCCCGCCGAGTCCAACACAAGGAGCGCGATGACCCGTAAGAAAATCAGGTACGATGACCGAGAGCTACCGGAAACAACAGAACGCGTAGCGCTGCGTGTTGAGGAAGGCCGAGCTTTAAGTCCCTGACCTGTCCTCGCGCATGCGCATTCTAGACTGGCAGCCATTTTGGTAGTTTGTTTATCCACCGCACAATCAAGACAGTTGTCATGCAACACAGCATAGCACACAAATAGGCTGCGCTGCACTGCATTGTGTGACAGGGGAGGGTTCAGGAGATCTACAGAAATGGCTCTCTCCACCCCTCTCCCTAGCGCCGGCGCTGATTTCTGCTGCTGTGCGCCAGGCACACGCCATAGTGATAGGGTGCATGCCTGGGTCTTCCAAAGGTTTTGTATAGGAAGGGTACCCTTCCTGTACTAAATACTGTGGCTAGACAAGTTTAAAACATTTTCCTACTTTGTTTGTGTGCTATAACATGTAGCACACAGGGACATTTGGAAAAGCAAGGAGAAATCAAAACATTTATCCTTTTAGCACCTGCTTTTCAGGGGGGTACATTTTTGGGCACTAAAACCTGTCTACTAATGTTAGTAGATAGGGTTTAGCGTCAAAAGCATGGGTGGTCGCATGCAAATGCCCATGTAACGCCCAAAATTGTGCAAAGCAGTGTTTCGCGCTGCTTTGTGTCACTTTTCCGTACAAACCAACACACATTCAATTTGTGTTGGTTTGTTATTCCCCCCAAAAGTTTTGCATCAGTTTAGCGTTTAAAAGTAACGCTAACCCAACTCCAAACCTTTGTGAATCTTGTCCCGAGAAGTTTTTTTTTCACGGTCTCCCTGTTTGTGAGGGCACCTAGAGCTCCCACAGGGATTCTGCATTGTCACATGCATATGAGGGTCCTAGGATTGTGCTTTCTACAAATGAACCCAAGACTAGCAAGAAGGCGTGTCAGTAAGCTGCCATTTCAACATAGGTCTGGTTCCTCGTTTGCCTATTCATGGGATAATGGTGAAACGGTCCAGTGCATCTTTTCTACATCCTGGGTCATTTGGTAAATCTCTTCCAAATTAGAGTCATTTGAAGTAGAATTATTAGGTAAAAGGAATTAAGTAATTGGTTTATTTTCTTATCTTTTGTCTGAATCTGGTTCTCTGACCTTTAACCAAGCATTCTGAAAGGAGCAGGGTCAATATTCACTATTGACAAATATTCAGTTTTCAATAATGTTTACAGATTGGTGTTTTTGCCAAAAATATAATTGGGCTGTTTTCATCCTTTAAATTCAATGTCAAAATATAAAAATACACTGAAAAAGATTTCACGATTGTGTAGGGGTTTTATTCTGTTTAGAAAATTCTGAAAAATTACGAAGAACTAGCATTACAGGCAAGAAACTCTTCCACATAGGTTAAGCATAATTCCTTTAAAATACGAAAATACAGACTCATACCTTGCGTAGGTGTTAAGTTGACTCTTGCCAATGAGCTGGTCACCTGTTAAATAGGTGTTATGTGAGGATGAAATGAAATAATTGTTCAATGGCAAGTTCATATTCTCATTGACCTCGGTTTCTATTTGCTTAAAAATTTGCATTTCTGGAGAAGTCATCAATCTTGCAAAGCCTTCCAAACTCAGATGGCCCTCTTTCGAACCTGAAAAGCGATAACATTTATTCTTGTCAGATTTCAGATATAAAAGTAGATTGCTTCACATAGCTTTTTACATGTTTGGTACTACGAAAAGGTTGTTACTTTTTCATGAAACAAATAAAGGCCAGTAACTTCAGATGTGCACATTTTTTCCAGAAGGCCAGCACTCACTATGTGTAAAACATTTTTGGAAAATTACTCTCTATTCAATTGTATTGATCAAATATGAATTCAAATATTTTTTATTATCTGAGTAGGAAGCATTTTCCGTTTTTGAGCGAATGATTTCATATAAATATTTCATTATTTTTTATAACACACTTTAGAAAACACTTTCTAATTCATGTGCAAATTCAAAAGATTGTAAAGGTTAGTTTGCACTACCACAATTTGTAGCAAGCCATAATCTATGGCACAGTGCCTAAGGTAGTTCGAGGAGGGCCAGATTTTCTGGATATACTTGGTGAATTTGAATAGCACTCACTTAAACCTTTTCCCACAGTACAGCTTCTCCTATGAAGTAGTGTGGCTCACTGGTTAGAGGCGGCAGACCCGAGAGCAGAGGACGGCCCGGGACCAGGGTTCGATTCCTGGCACGGCAGGTTTCTGGACCAGGGTCAGCGGACTCGATAATTCTCTCGCCTCGGTGCCCACTCTGATCAGCGATCACACTCGGCAACTCTGGGCATTAGCTTGCCTCATCTTCACTAACGGCCCCACCAGACCGCCGGGGATGCCTGGTCTCACCCTGGAGATACCCATTAAGGGACCATCTCTCAGGGAAGCCAGGAAGGGTTTCGCAGCGGTCGAAGCGCCTTGGGACCCTCCGGGTAAGTAGTGCGCTATATAAATGCCTATACATACATACATACATACTATGGGAATTGTGTTTAAGGGACTTCTGGGAATTGTGTGGGGCGACTGGGGGGTGGATATCCGGGGGAGCAAACAGTGGTCCTAGGGACCACACTGCCTGCTCTGCCGAATGTGCTTGCCATACAGGCAGTGCTTTGTTAAAGAGTCCCTGTCCCCTTGTTGAACAGGGACTAATTAAAAAAAAAAACTTTCGAGTTTGCCGCTCCCCCTCTGATTACCCCTCCATTTTGCCTGCACCCGTTCTTGTTGCTTCTGCTAACTGTATTCTGTAGTTGTGTTAAACTGCATTTTTCTTTTTGTCCTGCCTTTCTCTATTTATGTAACCTTTTGCCTTTTGTTTCACTCCTCTTTTGCCTTCTGTACCCCGTTCCCGCCGCTACTCCCCTGTGGCCCCACCTCCCCAGCTCGACCATTCGCCACCCCGCTCCTGCCTCCCAGTTGCTCCTACCTCCCATATTTGGCGGCCGTGCCGCAGGCGCGCCGATGGCAAGCCCGTCTGCACCTGTCCGCGCATAGGGCCAGAAAGCCTGGCTCTCACGGACAGCACGACGCCCGACACCACTATGATGCTAGCACCCTCCTCGCACTCAACACCGGATGATAACACACCTGATTCCTGGCCGCCCGAAGCGCACCCAAGGACTCTTCTCCTGCCAGAACTGCAGCTTCACCAGCATCCGGCTCACCAACCCACCGACCTGGAAAGAACACAACCACCTCAGATTCATTCTTCTCAACACCCGTTCTGCCCGCAAACATGCCATTGAACTCTTGGGCCTACTTGACTAAACCTCCCCAGACGTCGCCTTCCTGATGGAGACCTGGCTTAACATCTCCACGGCACCCAACATCACCATAGCCATCCTGGAAGGCTACAAGATCACCCGAAGGGACTGCACCATCGGAGTAGGAGGAGGAACTGCCAACGTCCACAGGAACACTCTTAGAATCTCGACCAACACCGACCACAGCCTCAGTACTGCGGAACACCTGCACTTCCAGATCCACACCGACCCCAACACCACCCTCAGAGGAACCCTCATCTACAGACCTCCCCCAGACTCTGACCACCGTTCAGTGACTCCATCGCTGATTTCATCAGCACACACTCTCTCACCTCCACGAACTACATCCTCCTCAGGGACCTGAACATCCACCTAGAGAACAACAACGACACCAACTCCACCACCCTGATTGCCAACCTCACCAACCTTGGACTCAGACAACTCGTCACAACACCCACCCACTCTGCCAGTTACACGCTTGACCCTATCTTCTCCGCAAGCCCTCACATCTCCTTCAACCACTCCACCGAACTCCAATGGACCGACTATTGTTGCATCCACTTCACCTTCCAGAAACCCACCACGCACCACCACAGCCAACAGATGCCTCGCCGCTGCTAGAGCAAAGGCACCGAAGAACAGCTAACCACCACCCTGGTCCAGTGCCCACCCGCCGACCCCACTGACCCCGACCCTGCCACCTGCAACTTCAGACATTGGATCGATGACTGCCCCAATGCCCTCACACCATTCAAGAAACCCTACAACAGTCACACCAACAAGAAAGCCAGCTGGTTCATCGAAGACCTCCAGACCTCCAAACAAACCTGCCGAAAGCTGGAGAAGAACTGGCTCCATTAAAGAAAAATGGACAGCTACTCAGCCCACAAGAACGCCTCCCTCATACACCACCACCTCATCAGATCCACCAAAAAGGGCCTCCTTTAAAGACCGCCTAGATAACAACACACACAACAGCAAAGTGCTCTTCAGCATTGTGAAGGAACTCTCCAACCCCAGCTCCAACACCATCGACATCCCACCATCGCAAGACCTGTGCAACTAGCTGGCCACCTTCTTCCACCGCAAGATCGCAGACATCCACAACAGCTTTAATGCCACAACCAACCCGACAACCACTGAGACCTCCTCCCTCACGACCACCATCCGCACCAACCGCCTGCTCTCCTGGACCAACATCACCGACGACAACACTCATGAACACCATCCACTCCAGATCTCCATCAGACCCATTCCCACACCACATCTTCAACAAAGCCAGCTCCACCATCGTACCTCATCTCCGGAAAGCCATCAACATCTCCCTTGAGACAGCAACCTTCCCGGAGAGCTGGAAGCAAGCAGAGATCAACACCTTACTGAAGAAACCAAAGGTGGACCCCCAAGGACCTCAAGAACGTCCGACCCATCTCCCTACTCCTGTTCCCGGCGAAGGTCATCGGGAAGACCGTCAACAAACAACTGTCCTGCTACCTCGAGGAGAAGAGCATCCTGGACCCATCCTATTCTGGGTTCTGCAGCAACCACAGCACCGACACTGCCCTCATCGCCGCCACCTATGACATCAGGACCCTGCTAGACAATGGAGAACCCGCAGCCCTCATCCTCCTGGACCTGTCAACCGCCTTCGACACGTTCTGCCAGCGTACACTACGAACACGACTCCAAGATGCCGGGATCCAAGAGAAGGCCCTGGACTGGACCACCTCCTTCATTTCCGGCAGAACACAGAGCATCCTCCTCCCTCTTCTACTGCAAAGCCACAAAGATCATCTGCGGCATACCCCAGGGCTCATCCCGCAGCCCAACGCTGTTTAACGTCAACATGGCACCGCTCGTCCAAGTCGCCTGACTGCACAACCTCAACATTATCTCCTACACCGATGACACCCAGCTTATCCTCTCCCTCACCAAGGACCTCCATACCTCCAAAACCAACCTCCTCGAAGGAATGAAAGCTGTCGCCGAATGGATGAGGAACTGCTGACTGAAGCTGAACTCGGACAAGACGGAGGTCCTCATCCTCGGATCCCGATCCACCCCTTCGGCCTGGGACGACTCCTGGTGGCTGACCGCACTGGGAACAGCTCCAACACCCACTAACCATGCACGCAGCCTAGGGGTTATCCTGGACTCCACCCTCTCCATGACTAAGCAGGTCAACGCTGTCTCGTCATCCTGCTTCAACACCCTCCGCATGCTCCGCAAGATCTACAAGTAGATCCCCACCAAAATGAGAAGAACGGTCACCCAGGCCCTCATCAGCAGCCGGTTGGACTACGGAACGCCCCCTACGCAGGCGCCTCGGCCAAACTCCTGAAATGGCTCCAACGCATCCAGAATGCCTATGCGTGCCTGATCCTCGACATCCCTTGCCACAGCCACATCACACCCCACCTGAGAGACCTGCACTGGCTCCCTGTCTACAAGTGGATAACCTCCAAGCTCCTCACCCAAGTATACAAGGCACTCCACAACACTGGACCAGCGTATCTCAACAGGCGACTCCGCTTCTATAACCCCACCCGCCAGCTCCGCTCCGCCGACCTCACCCTCGCCACAGTTTCCTGCATCTGAAGAGCAACCTCCGACGGCAGATCATTCTCCCACCTCACCGCCAAGACCTGGAACACCCTCCCCATCCACCTTCGGCAGACCCAAGACCTGCTGACCTTCAGAAAACTCCACAAGACCTTGCTTTTCGAGTAGTAGCAGCATTCCCCTCGCGCAGTGCCTTGAGACCCTCACGGGTATGTAGTGCGCTTTACAAATGATATGATTGATTGATTGATTGATTGACAGAGTTGGAAAAAGTATGTCACAGCAAGTAGTGATAGACATAAAATCAAGCCTTTTGTCTGTCACCTCTAACCTGGAGTGAGAAGAGTGAAGGAAGAAAAGAGAATCCCTGAGCACAACCCTACTCTAAGTCACTTACATGTTTGCTTAAATCCTCCTTATTGTATCCTTGCAAATCACCCACAACTTCTTTAAAAGTAGAAACCTTGCAAAATATCAATAACTAATCTTGTGTAGCACATCTAGCCATATCTCAAACCAATGCATAAATTACCCCTCTCCCAGTAAGAATCACACATAAATCCTCTTAATTTTGTCTACTGTAGGGAAAGTGAAATACATACATGGCATGTTTTTTAAGAGTGCATTACTAATCCCAACAACTAAAAGTACTGAACAAAATACTAACGCTGGGTTACGGAGCAGGGTGCTGCCTGGGTTAAAGTGCTCTTAAACCTCAGGGGCAGGAAATCCTATAATAATGCAGGTACAGTACAATACAAAATGTAACCCGACTGCCTCTTAAAAACATTTATTCCATAATACTCAGAGGTTGGGCAGTCAATTTTAGTACATACAAACTGAATAATAATTTCCTTATACTACTTGACACTCACACTGGCATAAAACAAAACTGCTCTGGGTCATGTCCATCACCAATACTGTATCAGTCCACAGAATTAAACCACCTGAACAGTCATGAAAAAACAAAAGAGGTCTGACACATGCCACTGGCCAATGGCGATTTTAATTTAGTCCAGCACTGCGGGTTCCAAATAGCTACATAATATGACTGCTTTTGACATATCAAAATAGACATCATATATGGAATGATAGTAACACAGTCCATCTCATCAGCTCTCTGATCCATGTCTCCCTACAACCTATGTCTGCTCAGGGCCATAAACTTTGTACAAGATATCTCAGAATGGACAATCCATTTCAGTAACCAGCTCATAGAAACCAGGCAGCTAATCTGGTTAGCTAGTCCCTCTGTGCACCTCAAGCTTATCAAGGCTCCCCCTTCTGTCCTCACTAGTTCTGTGCCATGACATGGGTCAGTTTAGCAGCCCAGTTTTCTTGAAAGATTTTTCTACCAAAGCTTCAGATTGCTGTTGTCATGATGTAACTGATGTGTTCCATAATAGAGGGCATTGCATGTATGTCGCCTCTTGATCCATGACCATCGAGTGATGGAATTTATTTGTTTTTTGCTCTATACCACTGGTGGAACATTAGTCAGATGGCACTTGTCCTGATGGCACCCAATAAATAGCTTTCTGTTAGAAATGTCAACATCAATTACCTAGGTTTTTCATTTTATAGTGTTTTTTAAATATGCAAAGAGATTCCAGATAAGCACATAGGGGTATATGTATTAGGCCCTTTTCCCGTTCGCAAGCGGGCCGATTCTCAGAATCGCCCCGTTTGCAAACGGGAAAAGGCCTTTTGGGATTTATCATCCCAAAATGGCATTGCAAATTAGAGAATCGCAAAATTTGTGATTCTCTATTTTGTGAGTGCCTTTGATTCCTTAAATGAAATGTATGAAGCACAGAAAAAGTGCAAATTGGCCTTAAGAAATCGCAAATTACCACCAACAAGTTGGTGGTAATTTGCAATTTATTTGAAAAATGCACGTATTTGCATTTTTCAAACTGCCATGGGCATGTATGTGCGCCACATGTGTACACATACATATTTCAGGGGTGCAACAGGGTGTCCTTTTGACACCCTGGCACCTTTGAAATTGCATTCTCAATTTGCGATTCTCTAATTGCAAATCGCAAATTGAGAATGTCTTCACATTCATTCCTATGGGCCTCCTAGCCCATAGGAATGAATGGGAAGGAATTCCTTAATAGCGAATCGCGATTTGCGATTCGCAATTAAAGAATATTAAGGAATCACAATTATTATTGCGATTCCTACATACATAGCCTTTTGCGATTCCTTAATAGCAATTTGCTAAAAATCGCTATTAAGGTATCGCAAAAGGGCTTGTTCATACATATGCCCCATAGTATCCTAACTTTTCCAAAACCAGAGGAATCCAGGAATCTTTAATGCCTTGTTTTGTAGTGTATGGTATTGCATACAACTCTTGTTTTCACCTGAACACTCTGTCGTCTGTACTTTTTTGTATGTTTATCTGCTATAAATTATCCATTGTCCTTGGACAACATATTTATTTGTATGCAAATAAGTTGTCTGAAACTCTTTTTTATCAATTTATTACTCTTTACCCTCATTGCTTGGAAAGTAAGACTGAAGCTAAACATTAATTAGTCTCACTGGACTATTGTTACACATCTGTAACAATAGTTAAAAATGCACAAGCAGGACAGAAAGCCCAAGCAGACAAAGCTTTTTTAGAGATAAGCCCTGCGGCCAACAATGTTCCAACAACATCCGTAATTGCCGAACCTCCAAAACCAGGAGGGGAAAGAGAAAAAGCAAAGGAGTCAGAAGCGGAACGGGAACTGAGATCCAAGAAAAGGAAAACAAACTTGTAATTAACATCTCAGATATATCTCTGTCTAAAGCCCGGATGAACTTATTAAACAAAGGCATCACATTTGTCCCTGTATACAAATCTAATCCTGAAGAGACTGAAATAGCCATATTTAAATTTCTACGCACATTGAGGCTAAAAAACTTCTTTAATACTCTTCCACCTACAGAAAAAGTGGACAGTACAAGCAAAGAATTCAGAGTTAAGAGCACATTTTGTGCCCCTACATCACATAAAACAAGTGATGCTTATGAACTAGTGATCACTACAGAAATCAAGAATATCAACTACAAGAGCGGCACCGAAAGCAATTTTTCAAAGAAAGAATGGAACACACTTAAATCTTTGAAAGAAATGACTGAAATAACTATTCAGAAAGCAGATAAAGGGGGAGCCCTAGTGGTAATGAATTCGACTTTTTATAAGGAAAGTGTCAACCAGCATCTGCAGGATACAAATATCTACCACAAACTTGAACAAGACCCCACAGAAATTTTTGCAGCCACACTCAAGGAGATACTAGATAAAGCTCTGGAGATGAAATGGATTACCAATAAAACTCATCAATTCCTTAATATAAAATATCCAAGGAGGCCACAGATCTACTTGTTGCCCAAGATGCACAAGCATCCAACACGACCACCATTTAGGCCCATTGTATCAGCCTGCGGTTCTCTCTCTGAACCACTCGGACAATATTTGGAATGGTTTCTACAACCATTAGTCCAGAATTGGTGCACCCACATAAAAGATACTACCGCATTCCTAAACATTTTACAGAATGTTGAGATTCCAAAAAATGAAGAGATATGGCTCAGTTCAATTGAAGTAACTGCATTGTACACCTCGATCCCTCACAACGAAGGATTAGAAGCAATGGAGTGGTGTCTGCTACAGAATGATATTGAGGGACCAGAATTTTTTTTTTGATGGAAATCTTACATTTTGCGCTTTTTCACAGCTACTTGGAATGGGAACAAGAGTACTATGCACAATGCAGTGGGACCAGCATGGGCTTTGCTGGAGCACCGTCGTACGCGAACATTTTTATGTCCAAATTTGAGAGCGATCATATACTTGACAACCCAGATTGTAAAACAGGACTACTGGTCTATAAACGCTATATAGATGATATTTTCATCATGTGGAGAGGCAAAAAGGAAGAACTGGAAGCAAACATTGAGACATTGAATTTGAAACATGAAAGAATTAAGTTTACACATGAGATTGATCAGCATCAACTATCTTTTTTGGATGTAAAAGTTTCCATAAAACAGGGTCAAATATGCACGAATGTACATATGAAAGAAACTGACCGCAACAGCGGATTACACTATTCGAGCTTTCATCATCATGCTCTCAAGAGTCATTTACCAATATCCCAGTTTATCCGCTATAAAAGGATCACATCGGATTCCAATGAGGTTTCAGACACTATCGACAGACAGATCAAAAAATTTGAAAACGAGGATATCCAAATAAATTACTACAAGAGTCAAAAACCAAAGTCATGGCCATGACGAGAGAGTCTTTACTGACAAAAAAGGACAAATCGAACCAAAAACTTACAGTGTGTGTTCTAAAACATTGTATGCAGTCACTGCAAATCACTAATATCATGAGAAAACATTGGCCTATCATTATTCAAGAACCTGATCTTCAACCTTTGTTCGCAGAACGCATAACATTTGCCTACAACAGATCTAAAAATTTAAAAGAATTGCTGAAGAAGAAAGAAATTAATCAAAGCAAGACAATCCACAAAGGAATGCGAAAGTGTGAGAACTGTACACATTGTAACAATGTAATAACAGGGTCTTCCTTCACACATCCTAGAACTGGGCAAATAATTCCATTAAAACATTCAAGCACTTGCAACACTAAAGGTGTGATTTATGGCATTAAATGCCCTTGTGGTAAACTATACGTTGGGCAAACAGAACGAAAAATTAAGATAAGAATAACAGAACATAAGAGCAACATTCGGCTAAAAAATTTGAAATCCACAGTGGCAGCACACTGGGCAGAAACAGGACATAACATCTCTCAGTTACGCTTTACCATACTTGAGGTGATTGAAACACGCCCAGACATGGACACACATAAAATGAGACTAAGAGCAGAATATTTTTGGATAAAAAAGATGGGGAGCCTCCAACCGTATGGGCTCAATGACAGACTGGAATTAGCATGTTTTTTATAAATCAACAGGAAGTCATTTTGCTTGTCCTGTATTGACCTCAGTTGACAGTGTTGATCCGTGGCTACATCTGATTACTAAATGATCAACATGTTAACCATCATGGTAATATGTATTGTGTACCTTGGTTACATCCCATTCCAATATGGCCGACACGTCATTACCGTGATAATAGTTACTTGTCACACAATGTTTATATATACCATTTTCTTTAAGGTATTTCAAGCTATTTTTATAATGGTTTAATGTTTTTTCATTTGCGTGATACGGGAATATTACTACTCTGCTCGCATTATTTTCATATATTTTGAACCATTGCGGTCATGTGACCGCATAACCAGCCAATGAGCATGTAAATAAGAGCTAAGAATCAGTCTTGCTATCTCAGCTAGACCGGCATTGGTGGAAAAGAGAAGCGGTACGCGAGCGAGCATTTCTGTAAGTAACTGACACGGAACGTGAGTCGTTCCGACCTGAAAATGCATGAAAAACCTGAAAATGTTTGATAGACAGTTTCTTTAGACTATTGAAATGTATTTCGTTTGCGAGAATGATCGAGGCAGGCTGGGATCGTTATCATTTACTGCTAGCGCAAGACTATAAATATTTTCTTACCGATTGTACGCAATATGCACTAATCCACAACCGAGAGTCTTAAAATCACTGATGGGTAACCATGTTTGTTTTGCATATATTTGTATGCTACAGAAATCTTTAAAATGTTGAGTTAAAATTGTGTAGCGTGTGGCACCATGCAATTATTTAGTTTAAATACATTTGAGAACACAGCTTTGGGCTCAAAATTGTTTTTTTGTTTTTCCATAGAGACCCCCGAGGAAGGGTCCGTTTGTACCCGAAATGCATTGGGTTGATGTGAAATGCTGTAAATAATGAAATCTGCAAATATTTGAAAATATGAGTTTAATGAGAAAAAACATTAAATAAGATATTGCATTGGAAGATGCCTCAGAAAAAACGTTTTTTCATGGATTTTTATTGAACAATGATGAACTGAAGAATAGGACCACTTCAGGTCCAAGTAAAAGTGTGCACACCTCAAAACAGAGTGTAGTACTTCTGCCCTCACCTATGTTGAACATCTGTACTACAGCCAGAGATCCGGGACCAGGCTAGATATTGGTGCTTTCAACTCTGTGAAACATCTGGTCTGATCCTTTCAAACAAAGCCTGCCCATCATGCCCTTCACACTCTACAGCCATTGTGATATGCTTTAGACAACCCAACGCCATACCACTTGAGCCCACATACCCCATGCTACACTATTTATTTATAAAATTTTATATAGCGTGAACAAGATCCCGAAGGATAACAGAACACTTCACAATATGAATGGGAGGAATTACATAAATACAGTATCAACATCTGAGCAAGTGAGCGCATCCCTCTTAGGGTAAGAATTTGTTCATAAGGAATCATTTAGCTGCCAACTTGAAAGCCTTAGTTGAAGAGATTCTGCTATTTTCCTGTGGAAGAGAGTTTCACATCATTGGTGCGGCACCGGAGAAGGCTTGGTGACAAGTTCTTTTTTTTGTTCAGGATGAGTGCTTTCAGGAGGAAGGTAGTGGCACTTCTTGAGGCTCTAAAACCACAGGATAGTTCAAGTTTTGTGCAAGGTACCTGGAGTATTGAAGTGAAGGGCTTTGTGAGCCAGAACAACAATCTTTAACTGAATTCGAGCTTCGTAGGGTAGTCAATTGAGAGATTTTAGGACTGGAGATGTATATGATCATAACATTTGGTGCCTGTGACCGGTCTAGCCGCCGCGTTCAGAGTTGACCTTAGTGGAGCCAGGGCATATTTTGGAAGGCCACAGAGGGTTCGCTGCCATAGTCAAGCCTCGGCAAGACAAGCGCTTAGACCACCTGCGTGAAATCATTTAGTGGAAGGAAAAGTTTGATATTTCAGAGTGACGTCAGCAAATTCTTTGCTCCCTTACATACATTGCTGATATTATTTTTCATATTCAGGTGCTTGTCCATGGTGACTCCGAGGGATTTGGCTCAGTCTATGATGAGAGGAATGCAATTGAAACCAGTGAGGAGAATCAGCCATAGGTCTATCTTGGAGATGTGGTTTGGAGGGGAGATGAGCAGGAATTCTGTTTTGCAAGTGTTAAGCAGGAGATGGTTCTCCATTAATCAGTTTTGAGTAGACGTTAAAGTAGTGTTGAGGGAGATGATGTTATCCAAGGATGCGATTTTCAAATAGAGTTGTCTTTCGCATACATGTGGAAGAGAATGTTCATGGAGTTTAATCAGTTAGCAAGAGGTTCCAGGAAAAGGTTGAAGAGGATGGGAGATAGGGCGGACCCTTGAGGGACCCACATGTGTACAGGGGAGGGCTGGGAGAGGGAGTGCCTTAAATCTTTGTGATCTGTGATGAACCATTGGAACACCTGTTCAGCAAAACCCATTCTATTTAGCAGGATGGATAGGAGGTTGTCATGATTAACCTTGTCGAAAGCAGAGGAAATGTCAATGACAATCAAAAGGCAGTAGTAGTTTTTGTCAAGCATTTTTAAAATGTCATAAATAACGTGGGTGAGAGCCGATTCGGTGCTGTGTCCCTTCCTGAAACCAGATTGATTTTGGTCTAAAAGTTGATTGTTCTCTATGTGAGTGGTAAAGGTACCCCACAACGCATTGTTCTTGGTGGTCGATTTGTCCTTATCACAGGGGCCAAGGTGGGAGGCAGCACCTGAAGAAGGCATTAGAGTTTTCTTAGAGGCGAGGTCAGAAGAGATGAGTCTTGATTTATCCAAGAAGAAAGCGGCAAGATCGTCACATGAGGGTGGGCAGACATCAAGTTCAGAGTGGTTTGGACAAACAACTGATTGCTATTTGACCAATTCGAACAGTTTCTTGCGACAGTTTGCCACTTGATCCAGTTGGTGTCTGAAGTATTCAGTCTTGGCACTCTTGATTTGTTTTTTTGTAGATGCTCCTGACATCTCCAAGGAGTTTTACTTGGTCCGAGGAAGGATTGGATCATCAGGACCGTTCAACTGACCTGAGGATGCGTCGTTCAGTGTTAAGTTGTCAATATACCATGGTTGGGATATCTTAGTTGAGACATTTTAGTGTTGGAGTGGAGCAATGTCATCCATTATGCTGGAAATTGTTGAATTGTAGGTGTCGGTGAGTAATTATGTTATGTTATGTTATGTTAAGGGGGTGCTTGTAAAGCGCGCTGACACCGTGGGTTTCCTGGCGCTGATTGGATGCTGAGGGAACAGAGGGATTTTAGCTAGATTGAGGGAAAAGCCAGGTTTTTAATGATTTACGGAATTGGATGAGAGTATTGGAAGTCTTGACTGGGGAAGGGAAAGAGTTCCAGAGTTTGGGGCCAAGGTATGCAAATCTCCGACCACCAGATCTACAAAGTTTGATGGGGGGGACAGCCAGGAGGTGTAGGTGTGATGATCTGAGATTGCGAGGGGGACAGTAGGGCCGGATGAGAGATTTCAAGAAAGCAGGACAAGAACCGGAAAGAGATTTGAAAATAAGACAGCCAAGCTTAAAGGCTTCCCTCAGCCTGACAGGGAGCCAGTGCAACTTGATAAGGAGGGGTTTGGCAGACTGCCATTTCGTTATCCCGAGGGCCAGTCTCGCCGCCTGGTTTTGAATGATTTGCAGCCTATGGATGGAAGATTTAGGCAAACCGTAGTAGATGGAATTTGAGAAATCCAAGCGGGAGAGGACGAGGGCCATGATGACTTGCAGCAGGGCATCTGGGGTGAGAAGGTAAGCCACATTCCTGATCCTGCACAAATGCGAACCCCAGTGGGCAGAGCTCCTACCAGGAAGGAGGAGCTCCGTCTTTCCTGGGTTCAGTTTTAGTTGGTTCTGACACATCCACTGAAGGATATGGGACATGACTGCCTGGAAGTTAGAGATAGCAGAGGGAGAGTTTAGAGGAAAGATGAGTTGCAGGTCGTCCGCGTAATTAAAAACGGTGACGTCCCACTGCCTCAGAGAAAGAAGAAGGGGGCGAAGATAGAGATTGAAAAGAAGAGGGGATAGAGAGGAGCCCTGGGGGACCCCTCCCTAGGAGCCCTGAAAGTGCCTAGGCTGAGGGTCTGGGATCTCCCGGTAAGAAAGGATTTGACCCATGCCAGTGCCAGGCCCTGGATGCCGGCCTGCTCGACACGGCGGAGAAGGATGTTGTGATCCACCGTGTCGAAGGCGGCCGACAGATCTAATAATACCAAGGCCTGGGGGGTACCCTTGTCAGCTCCGTCTCTCAAGGCATCCAGGATGGCCAGGATCACAGTCTCCGTAGAGTGGCCGGGACGGAAGCCGGCCTGGTTAGCCTCAAGGAAGTTGGAGCTCTCGATGAACCTTGAGAGACAGGCGGTGACATGGGCTTCCAAAATTTTAGAGAAAAAAGGCAGGAGAGAAATAGGACGATAGTTCGCCGGGACGGCAGGATCTGCTCCCGGCTTCTTCAACAGAGGCACCAGGACGGCCTCCTTGAAGGATCTGGGTACCGTCCTGGAAGAGAGAGAGGAGTTCAGCAAAGGAAGGATACAGTCAGGTAAAGAGTGGCAGATGTCCCTGAGTATGGAAGGCGGACAGCGATCGTCAGGAGAACCAGACTTAATGCGGACGGCTAGAGTGCTTAGGGATGTGGGGTCTAAAAGAGGAAATTGAGTGAAAGAAAGAGTGTTGTGAGGAGGAGTGACAGAGTCAGCGCCAGGAAGGGTGACCGGAATGGTATCCTTAATCATAACAATTTTTTGAATAAAGAAAGTGCCAAGTGCATTACAGGATTCCTGTGTGGGGACCTGGACCGGGAGTGTCCTGGGGTCAGAGGTGAATTCGTCGAGGACTTTGAAGATTTCCTTCGACTTACAAGGAGCTAAAAGAATTTTCTTTGAGGCATAGGCTTTTTTGGCTGCAGAGATGGCTGATTTGTACTTGTTGCGGGCTGCTACATAAGTATCTCTGCTTGACAAGCAGTAGTCTCTTCTCCACTTGCGTTCTAATTGGCAGAGTTCCAGCTGTAAAGCTTTAAGTTGGGAGGTATACCATTTGTGAAAGTTACTGTGCTGGGACCGGGGGAATTTGATTAAGGGGGCAAAGATGTCGCTGGCTGACGTGAGCCAGTCAGAAATGTGGCCATCTAGCTCATTGATGCCAGTATTGTTAGGGATAAGGGGGCGTGTGTGAGACAGATGGGGTATTAATTTAGAGGAGTCAACAGCCTTCCACTTGCGAGCGGTGCCACCCTCCCGCGGGGGATCCTGATCTGACCGGCCACCGAGATGGTAATGTCAATTAAGAGGTGATCAGACCAGACACAAGGTGTGGTAAGTGGGCAGGAGGACTTGACCCCATGAACCCAAAAGTGGTCGAGAATGTGACCGCCACTGTGGGTGGGAGACTTGACTAGTTGACTAAAGTTCAGGCTCAAAAGAGCTTCGAACAATTCAGTGGCGTGAGGACCAGCGTCCTTATGCTGGAACCAGTAATTAAAGTCCCCAACAATGGCTATACGGGGGGAGGAAATGGCGAGATTAGCAATCTGTTCAGTGAAGGATGCGGGAAAAGAAGGCATAGGCTGAGGGGGGCGATAGAGTACCATAAGGGTAACTGCACCTACCTCAGTCCCAAGGCTGAGAACCAGATTATCCACTTCAGGAAGGATCATAGAAGTGGAAGCGATGACCTTGAGGTTCTTACGGATTACCGCTGCGACCCCCCCCCCGGAGCGGCCCCCTGGGCGGTTGGTATTTAGCATATAATAATCTGGGGGTAACGCTGCCAAGATGTCCGGGAGGGAGTTGTCGGTTAGCCAGGTCTCAGAAAGTAAAAGGACGTCTGGGCTCTCAGTCATAAGCAGATGAAAAATGTCAGTTTGGTGTCTGACTAAAGAACGAGTGTTTAGATAGAGTAAACGGATCTGTGACTCAGGAGTGGTAAGTGAGGTGAGAGGAATATCCAAGGCCAAGTAGGGGGGGAGGTTGCCAGAGATTTCCAGTGAAGTGATCCGCGTCCAGGTGTCCTGCGGTAGGGGGCTAGCAGCGGATTGAAGGAGCAAGAGGGCAGAAGAGGTGTAAGAAATGACAGTGGCAGCGTTCCTAGCCCCTGGGCCCGTCCGGCCGCGGACGGGCGCAGACGGGCTGGACTTAGGCGCGACTTCGGCGCGCTGACGGCGTGCCCGCTGCGCCCGTCCGCTGTGCTCCCTGTAAGGGGGCGCCATTTTATAGGGCTGGGGCGGTGCTGGTCCGAGCGCTGCACCGCTCACCCACACACCCTCCTCACCCAAGATGGCGGCCACCAGCGCGTCCCAGCAGGAATTGATCTCCTGCGTGGGCGCCCGTGGTCATGAGGCGGCGAGCAACAAGAGCGCGAAAGGGACTGCTCAGCGCGCAGTCAAGGTAAGCCCTGCATAACAAAAGAGGGTTAAACATGCACAAAGTAAGTAAAATGTTTTAAAATGTTTTAAAAGATGCGCGGCAGGCGCGTGTCACAGCGCGAGTCGGGCGAGTGGCTGGAATCCCACTGGCTCGTTACATCCAATCAATTGCGTGTCCCAATACAATAGTTTTTATAGGGCTGGGGCGGTGCTGGTCCGAGCGCTGCACCGCTCACCCACACACCCTCCTCACCCAAGATGGCGGCCACCAGCGCGTCCCGGCAGGAATTGATCTCCTGCGTGGGCGCCTGTGGTCATGAGGCGGCGAGCAACAAGAGCGCGAAAGGGACTGCTCAGCGCGCAGTCAAGGTAAGCCCTGCATAACAAAAGAGGGTTAAACATACACAAAGTAAGTAAAATGTTTTAAAATGTTTTAAAAGATGCACGGCAGGCGCGTATCACAGCGCGAGTCGGGCGAGTGGCTGGAATCCCACTGGCTCGTTACATCCAATCCTTGCACCTCAACCAAATCAGCTTGGGCGGAGAGGGCAGATTTGCATTGGGTTGCTAGATCGTCAGAGTTTATTGATCTGAGGTCTCTTTTCCGTATCTGTGATTTCAAAGGTTGAGCCTTCGTCATCCATACCTCCCTGTTAATGTAAAAGAGGATGCTATGGTGGTCGGACCAGTCACAAGCGGAAATGGAATCTAGGGTGATGGTCTGCTCTTTAGAGATGATGAGGTATAGAGTTTCTCCTTTAGTGTGAGTTGGTTGGTCGCAGTGCTGAGTCAGATCTTGATCAATTAAGAATGATTTCAAGCAAAATACAACAAAGTCATTGGGGTTAGACCAGTGAAGGTTGAAATCTCCAAAGAAGATTTGGGCCACCGCTCATCGCCACCGAGTCGACATTGCTAGTGATGATTTCCATTAGATGCTTCAATGAAGGCGAGATAGTCACCCGGAGGGTGGTAAAAGGTATGAAGTTTGCAAACCAGTAGGTTCATACTAGAGATGCTGAGACACAGGTATTCACTGGAGGAAGGCGCGGAGGACTCCAAGAGAGAAATTGAGAGTGTGTTCCTGTGGATACAGGCAAGGCCACCGCCCAACTTCAGAACTCTGTCTAGCCTAATTATGTCATGAGTGGGATGTACTCAGGGGCGTGGCTAGCAGCCAACGATGGTGGATGCTTAAAAGCAGGGCTGACTCCGAGCCAACACTTATCCTGATTATTGAGGCTCGGAACTCCCCACTTGCTACCGAGGTGAGGGAAGGGGTGATCCCCCCCTGGTTCCGAAAATTGGGAATCGTGAAAGGCTGGGAACCCGCTAATCCGTCAGGCGACGGTGAGCCGGGGGGGTGCGACATATAAAGGAAGATGGTGGCCGCATCGCGGACTTGAGGATCCCTGAACCGCGAGCAGTGGCTCTAAAACAACCTGAGGCACGACTCGGTTGCTATTGGAGATCACCCCGTTGCTTTAAGTGGCGACAAGCAGAAAGACGGCAGCATCGGAAAGGTCCGGGCAGCGGGTGCACACAGGGCATGGCGGCCGATGAACACAAAGGACAATGACGCAGTCGGAGTAGCGGCAAGAGGCGGGGGGAGACAGGAGTGTTGAACGCAGCAAAGGAGATCGGCGCTACCCTGGAGGAGTGGCAGAAGGCTGTACGCGGCTGCGCGGCTCTCGGTGGCTTATGATTGCAAGCGGGACACAGCGGAAGCATCGGGCGATGCTTAACACCTGAGCCCGGACTGCCTGGCCGTACTGCGCAACGATGCTGAGGCGGCAGTTAGGGCAGACAAAGCGAACTCCTGCAGGCAATACATACGGAGGAGCAGCACCTAGCCGAGATCTCCCCCATTGTGCAGATCATGTACGGGTTGGACAGGGGGCTGTCCGATCGTTCCTCTTGCCCCTCTGTGGATTGACTATCAGCAGCAGACTTGAAGGATCACTGATTACACCCCATAAGACATAGAGGAGTGGGGAGCGCGGAAGAGTCATCGCACCGCGACAGACCCCAAAGCAGGGTGATCAAAAGGCCTGTGAGCACCCGTGACCTCGAGGGGTTGGTACCCGCCACGCTGAGAGAGCCGGTTGGTATAGTTAGGCACCCAGCTGCCTTAAGAACACCACCTCCTGATAGAGCTGCGGAGAAGGCCTAAGAAGCGGCACAGAGGGGAAGGACACCTCAACCACCCTGACCACGGGGTGGATCCTGCTGGCGTCGCCTGCGACAACTGTGGTAGCGGGCACCGCCTGTTGGAGGTATCGATGCCAACGCCTTTTCGGCCTCTGGGGTAAGAGTGACGCCTCGCCTCTTATGGTACTATGTGTTGATGGGCACTCTGCCCTATGATACACGACCTTTAGGACCCCCCGGAAACACTCACATGAAGTCGGGCTAACTGGTCATAGCCGCAGGAGTGAATTGCGACGACTGCTGTGGACCAGTTGCGACGCAGCTGGCCGAAGAGCGGAATTGTGTCTGGGCCGAACTAAATAGAGATGAGTGGGCTCCGATGACTGATTGAAGACGTATCACGGACGAAGGAGCACTGGAAAGGAAACCCGCGGAGGGAGCGACTGGGGTAGACACAGGGACGAGGTTGACCCAAGTCACCACAAGACCACCTAGAGATGGGTAATTTGAAAGGACCCAATAGTGGGACGCATCAACCGGAGGAAGGGTATATGCCTGAACGAAAGGACCAGAGGGAGGACAAGGCAGTGCGAGAGCCCAACCTGCAGCAACATCTAGATAAGATCCTATCAGCTATATCAGACTCACGCACGGCGCTCCAGCAGGATTTAGCGCAAGTGGCCACGGGTCTGGGGTTGCTCCGAGCTGATCACAGGAAACTTTCCGACAGGGTCGCAGATGTGGAAGGCATGCTCCAAACAATTGCACCGGCACAACAGACCCTTAGAACTACCCTGGATGACGTCCTTGATCGAAAGGAGAGCGGAAGAAGCCAAAGGCCGGAATAGACAGAAAAACATACGGTTAGTAGGCCTGCCGGAGAAAATTGAGGGATCAGACATGGTGTTGTATTTGGAAACTTGGCTTAAGACAGTAGTAGTGCCAGAGGGCCTGTTGGCTTTCTACAGGCAGGAGCGAGCACACAGGGTACCGGCTCGACCACCTCAGCAAGACCGTCCACCAAGACCAGTGGTGGCGCGATTGCTGCATATCCGAGACCGGGACTTGATCCTCCAGAAGGCAAGAGTGAGTGGTCCCTTTCAGGTTGACAATTGTAAAGTTAACATTTTTCCTGACTACACGTATGAAACCCAGCGCCGCAGAACTCCCTTCTTGGCAGTTAAAAGGGAACTGTGCAATGAGGGGCTGCAGTATTCACTTCTATTTCCGGCCAGGCTGAGGGTTGTAGTTGATGGCAAGACCTGGTGTTTCGACACCCCGGATGACGCCTGTAACTGGATGGAAACGTACAAGGCTGGATGAGACGGTGGCAAACGAGAACTGCAGATTGTCACTGAGGGCTTGCCACGGCGGAAGTCGAGACGGCTCTGGAATCGTCAGCAGGGATTAAGGAGACCATCCCCATCTCAAACAGCGGCGGAGCGAAAAGGTGCTCTGGCGGCAGTGTCCACACTATCGGCTGCATTGGGGGACCCTTCTGTAGAAGGTACGGGATTGGAGAGAGACAACGCTGGAACTAACTCGGATCACTCAGAGGAGGACGGAGTGCAGCTACCGACGGTAACACCTGAACACCTGCGACCGCAGATGGTATGCTGGATGCAGAATAGACGGAGGCGCGCAGCTACCAAGATTCGCACCTACAATTGAAAGGGCTTCCACAGAGGACTTAACAAGGGAGGTTGGTTGTGCGATGCTTGGTGGGGGGGAGGCGGGTGTGGACGTGGGGGAGTTCCTTCCTCTAATTGCTAGGGCTCATGGATAGGCAAGACTCATTGCAGTATAGGACCACTGGTTGGCTGTGGGCTCCCCCTCATTGCCCTTAAGGCATGCCTGCGGTTACCACTGTTGGGCTTAGAGATATGTTTGAATGTTGTATTTGTTTGGAGGGGAACTAGAGTTCTGAAGCTAGGTCCTGTTCTGGGGGGGGGGGTTCAGGGATGTTTGAACAAGGGAACGGGAGGGACTGGCACTAATGTACCGAAGAGAGGTGGAATGTTGCTAGGAGAGCTGCGAGGGACACTGTGGGACTATGGATGATTTTACCAACATGAGATGCATTACCTGGAATGTGCGGGGTCTCCATACCATGATAAGAAGACACAAAGTCCACGCTTACTTAGAAGGGAAGTACACATTGCATTGCTACAGGAAACACACTTAACGAAGTCGAAGGGGATTGCGCTGCAGCGCAGATGGAGAGGCCGTCTATAATACCACGTACTCGGCTTATGCTAGGGGGACACTGATATGGATCAGGGCTGGTGTCCCTTTCCAGCTACTTAAGCAGATGATAGACCCAGAGGGCAGGTTTGTGGCTATTGAGGGCAGGTTGCGGGGTAGAGAGGATGCTTTTTGTAGCCTATATGCACCCAACACTGATCAATTGAGCTTTATGGCACTGGCACACTACTTAGCAGGTCCGCTGGTGATGGGTTGCGACTTTAACTCTGTAATGGACACCTTACTAGATAGATCGCACCCACCCTTGGCTGATTCCCCGGTATACAGACTAATGAAATTGAGACTGGACTGGCAGACGTGGTGGGGCCTGTTTGATGCCTGGCGTGCGCAGCACCCACTGGACCGAGATTACTCTTATTTTTCGGGCATGCATGAACTTCACGTGTGCCTGGACGCAATCCTGTGCTCTCCAGGAGTGCTATCGACTGTCGCCCACTCCGAATACCTCACCAGAACAATATCGGATCGTAATCCTTTATTGATCACAATGCAGTGGGTGCCGGGAATTACATGTGTTCGCACCTGGAGATTACGCCCTGAGACACTAGAGGACCCACTCTTTCAGGCCGCATTAGAGGAAGGGATTGCTCGGTATTTTATAGAGAACTCCGGGACGGCTACGACAAGGGCGCTAGAGTGGGATGCCTTCAAGGTAGTTGTCTGGGTGCTCTGCATAGGGAAGTATGCGGGAGTGCGGAAGAAGCTGCTGGGGGACTTGAACAGAGCTGATGGAGCGCTTCGGGAGTTAGAGCTTTTATGACCGGGCCGTCCAGAGCTACAAGAGCAAGTTGGAGCAGCTAAGGAAGCAGTAGCAGCAGAAGTGTAAAGCTTAGGTAGCTTTGACTACAAAGCATACACAATGAGGGCCCACGCGGAGGGTGATAAGGCAGGGACACTGCTGGCTTGGCTGGCAGACCCCATGAAAAGGAACTCCCCTATTGTAGCTATGAAAACGGCGAGAGGACAGGAGGTGTACACTCAAAACGAGATATTGCAGTGCTTAGAGCACTGCTACGGAGATCTTTACAAGCGTAGATTAGAGATTGGGGACCCGGCCGTGGATGTATTTCTCAGTGACCTCCAACTGTCAGAGTTAGAACAGGAGCAGGCAGAGGAGCTGGGGAAGGATATAGATATAGGAGAGATACGGAGCGCCATCAAAAACATGGCCCGCAACAAAACTCCGGGGCTGGACGGCCTACCCATAGAGTTTTACGCGAAATATGTTGACCTACTTGCACCCAGACTTCACGAAGTTTACAAGGAGGCGAAAACAGTAGGGCGATTGCCGCATTCGATGCGGGAAGTGTTAGTAATACCGCTGCTGAAACCAGGGAGGGAAGGCAAGGACACAGCCTCTTACAGACCCTTATCGATGTTAACTACTGATTATAAAATCTTGAGTAGCATTCTAGCGACCCCATTGCTACAGCATATGACCACACTAGTGCACGAAGACCAGGCAGGTTTCAAACCGACTCGAAATACAACTGCGAACGTCAGGCAGTTGGTATGCCTACTGGGGGAAGACTGCCCGATGGCGCGGCAGCCGATGATATTGTCGGTGGATATTGAAAAGGCCTTTGACAGCTTGGAATGGGAGTATCTGTACAAAGTGCTAGGACGTTTCGGTCTGGGTGATGGGTACCTGCGATGGACGAAAGTACTATATACATTTGCACCTTCAAGGCGGTTAGGTGCTTGTATTCTAGAATGCTCACTGAGACGATACAGCCATTAGCTACTTTGAAGGGGAAGTGGGAGGAAGACTTGCAGAACGGGACAGTTGGTGAGGAGGCCTGGAAGAGCACAAAGAACGCTAGGCTGCAGCTGGTGCACTTTTATATCCTACACCATGCATACTTAACTCCAGGGAGGGTGCGGAAAGTTTTTAAAGTGGAGGATGCGGCATGCCCCAGATGTAGGAGAGCAGCGGTAGAACTGATGCATATGCTCTGGTCATGCCCCACAGTGAACCACTACTGGAAAATGGTGGGGGACACACTAAATATGGTAACAGAGAGGCAGATTGAGTTTGATATGGCTACCAGTATTCTACATTGGTTCCCTCATACTCCTAAGAACAAGAACACTAGCAAATTCATTGACATGGGACTCATATTAGCAAAGCACGAGATTACACAACACTGGAAAGCGACTGGGAGCCCTAACAGTTGTAGGTGGCAGAACGAACTGACCAAATGGGCCAGTAGCGAAGCACACTAAAATATCTGCAGGCGCGCAGGCTACAGAATGATAAAATGCTAGAAGCAGCAACAGCGTTGGAAATGCTATTACAGGATTTACAGGACTATGAGGCGCAGGTTGAAGATGCAGATTTGGTACCAGCAGAGGTACAACCCTAGGCCATCCCAGGGCATCAATTGTGAGGACTCACGCATTTCCCTGGGCACAGCTAAATAGGAGGCACACTTTGGAAGCGGTCGTCAGTGACGGGTTGGGGGAGAGGGGATGAGAGTCAGGGGTTAGATAGAAGTATGTTGGGAGGAAATAATTGAAATCCTGTTTATATGGCATGTTGATTCTAAGAACTGTGGTATTCTGGAAAGCGTCTTTACGAGATGAGAGCACTGTAAGTCTTGTATTTCTTAATTATGTTTTGTGTACAAAATCCAATAAACTATGTTTTCAAGAAAAATTATTGGGAGGTACTGGGAGGTCTAAAATAGGGCTGGAAGCTGGATTTCACCAAGTTTTAGTAAGTATGATAAAGTCTAACTCATTGTGTTGGATGAGGTCAAAGATATAGGAGGCGTGATCCCTGGCTGATCTACAATTAAGTAGTACACTTTTAAGTCGTAGTGGATAAGGGGCGAAGAAGTCTGGGAGATGTTCATACGGGTGAGGTTGTCGGAGTTGCTGCCTCTAGTATTGCGAGGAGGATCTCTGTTTGGGTTGGAAAGGATGGAGTGTATTTGTCTCGGCTGGACCTTGTTAGGTTTATAATCCCACACATCACTGTATTGCACAATTTATATCACCTCACTTTAGCTAGATGTGCAACACAACACTACACTAATGTGCCTCACACAACTCATCATATAACCTCAAGCCTAAACCACATCATTCTCATTCTGAACAAAAACATATCTAAGACCATAAGGCTATTCTACAATCCTCCGCTTAACACCAAATGCACACTAGGCAATACCACCGCATAAGACAAAGGACTATTATTATGATAACACATAAAATGCCACACCTGTAGAACACTCCCCACTGTACCACGCAGCACTCCATTTCGAACTTCACCATGTAACAACACAAAATAGAACACTACAAAATCCGAAAACACATCACATAATCTGGATCATATGACTTCATTGGACATGGCAACATACCACATCTTAACACGTCCTACCAGATCATAGTACACCATTTGAAGTAATATCAAAAGCGGCCTATATTACAGTGCCTGACTCCACAACATTACAGACATGATAATATAACACAATGTGGAATCATACATTATCACACAATACCATGCAGTATCACACCTTCATGTCCCCCATCACATCACCCGATACTATGTTACATCATCACAATATCAAAATAACACATCACAGTACACCACATTTTGCCACAACATATACCACTGCAGCAGACAACATGCTATATAGCACACCACTTGATACTGTAACAAAAAGGACATAGTGCCCCAAACTACATTCTTCCAGTCTAGATGCACCTCATACTAAAAGCTATCATGCCTTACTACAAGATGCCACTACTTTCAAAACCACTTACAAACCCAATGCAACACATCACCCCAATTACACTATACAACACCACAACACTATTACATTGTAAAGCACCACATCACACTGTTCAATAGAACTGTACATCTTGCACAATACCACAATCTACAACACTCCATCTCACATAACATTGCACCCCGTTGAAACAAATCACAAATTAGTATCTCTAATTATACCATAATATATTCCACAACCCAAATGCACACTATTCCACTCTCAACTATTGTAGATTGCATTACATTTCCAACACAGTATAATGTCATGCAGCGACTTGCTATACCAGAGCACCATTGAACATTGCAGCAAATTACATTTCACCACTAAGCACCACAGCACACTACACAAATGACTACCATCAGCAACACATAACCCATAGCACAAGACATCACACAACACCACACTATACTTCATCAATACACCATGGTCTCTTTATTACTTGTCATGTTAAGAGTTCATTGTGATTAACTGCTTCATATATGCTCTCTGACACGAGCAAAAAGCATATATGGTCAAGAAAAGTAATCAATTTCCTTTCCCACACTCTCCTGCAGTTCCACTTCTTAGCGTCCAAATGTATCTATTACGTCAATGAAAAAATTGAGTACATTCTAAATGAAGGGGCATATTGACACTGTTTGTGACACACCAGCGGCACAGTATGGTGCTCCATATTTACAAGGACACGTAAAGCCACACTGCGTGGCTTGTCATGTCATGTCATTATAAATACAGCCCCTTTTCACGCAACAATAGTGTGAAAGGGGCATTCAGAATCCATGGGTGTTTTGTGGGAACACCCACATCAACACCCATGGATTCGGATGTATTCCCAGATTTGCAATGTTTCGTAAACCTGGGAATGCGTCAAAAATATGGGCAGGCATAAGGAGGCGCAACGAGGAGAAATAATTTTATTTCTCCTCATTGTTTCCTCCTTCTATGCGTGCTGCATTCCGCAGCACACATAGAAAGAGGAAAACACATCTTGTGATTGTTTTTGTGCAGGAAGGAATCCCTTCCTGCACAAAAACAAGCATCCCACAATGCAGGCACCCTTGCACCATGGTGCAAGGGTGCCTGCGTGGGGGTATGGCAGCTAATTGTGTGCCAGCACAGGAGAGAGCTCAGGGATATGTCATAGTGTTGTAAATATGACGTATCCCTTTGATTCAAAAGTACCGTAGCACGGTGCAGCCAAATTACTTGCAGCGATGCTCTGCGTTCTTTCATTGTAAATACGGCCCCAAATATCTACCTTCCTTCTTCTGCTAGCACCCCTGGCCAAATAAATAAAATATTTAGTATACTTTAAATTCCTTGTGCTGTGACCATACCTTTTTTGACTGTCTGATATTTTTTTATGAGGGCATGAGCAGTTTCAATGTGAGCATTATCCTCAAATTGTTCCTTTTGGAGAAATTGAAGCAGTTCTGATGGTGACAAATGTTCACCGTCCTTTGAATGTAGCTTAAATATGTCCTGAAATTCTTTTCTGTTTACGAGAGCTTCGTAGATACTTTGGAATCCTTTTTTGTCGGTCATACGACTTGGTGCTGTAGGTATCCGTTCCACACCCTACAATACAACAAAAATGTAATTAACTTTAAATTGTTTTGCAAGGGAAACTTGTGTTAAGTATACAGTGCGGACCAACAAGTTGTATGTCAAAATAATTCATAAACATGGACTCTGTACTGTCATGTTATTATCTATTATACGTCATTTTCTGAAATCACTTTGGGACTCTTAGCTAGTAGTAAAGTGACATACACATGATGCTTGAATATGAATTTTCCTTGAAAAAAAAAAGACAAGAGGCGTTTGGCAAAACAGTAACAGTTGGTTTAATTAAATGCTTTGGGCTGGAGTACAGTTACTGAAGCGGGTCTGAGGACTATCTGAAAGTAAAATTGGTCTGAGAAAGTTATTATATATTTTTTTGGGTATCATAAAATGTCTCATTTGATCCTTTTTAGGTTAAGAATGCAGCCCTTGTCTTTGGAGTCATAAAAAAGGCCCCTGATTACAAATACAGGTGGGCCTCGATCTTGCGTGGACACAATTAGGGCCACTAATAATGTGCTCAGATGTTCGACATAAGGGGTTTGTGATCACTGTGTGGACTCTGTGTGTACTGGTTGGCTGTGCGTTCCTAACGTCGTGTGGCATCTGACTTTCTGGTGTTTTGAGAATGGGCATACCCCTCTTGCTATGTGTGCTTTATTGTCCAAACAATGAAATAGGAGGTGGCTAGATATTTTCCAGTGATATTCCAATACGTGTACTGACACACCAAAAAAGGAGGAGAGGGTCCAAAGAAGATGATTTAAAGACCAGCGAGGAGAGTATTCCCTACTGAAATACAATTGTAACACAAACAATTCTCGGGTCTATGCTAGCACGCAAATATGCCTCAATAAAATGAAGGATTAGAGTCCGAAGAAATCTCCCGTATAAACAGGGGGAAAATCCCTTTCAGGATCGAAACCCTCAACCACCATAGGTGAAATTGCTTCATCATATGGGTTTCTCCTCCCAGTGGGAGACCTGGTCCCACTGAGGGCTACCACTCCCTCACTGTGAGGTAGGAGCTCTGGGATGTTTTTAGATGGTATAGACCTCTCTAGGATGCTAAAATCCCATATGTGAATGACAGGTGTGGTGAGAGCGCAGCGCAATAGAGCGTGATTGGGTGAATTTGCTGTGATGAGATTAAAACTACCTAGTGAGGGCAAAAAAACTCTTTATTCACTTGCTCGCACTGGTAGGATTAAAAAGCAGTGCAGTGAGTAGTATTGATTTAAAACTACTATATAACATAAATGGTCGACATGTTTCAGCCTTAGCGATCAATAACTATCTTTTTCAGGACTAAGATGAATCAAAAAATGCTGCTGTTATTGCAAAATGTGTGAAAGAAAAAAAACGATACAGAACCAGTAATCCTATATGTTGCTGATGGGTATTACTGGAGCTATCTATAAGGGTTTGACAAAAGTGTGACAAGTCAAACAACAATCCTTCGATTATAATGTGGAACATATTACTCTATAAGGATTAGCCATATCCTCATTAGCAGTTTCTCACACACTTTAAGAGAAAATACACTTACCCAAAGGTTTTGGATAAGTAGTGACACCTCTACCTGCCAAAAGCTCAGGGAAGGGGGCCCGCTCTACAAGAAACAAGATCTAGTGTCACACATTGCAATTACAAATGTGGCACTGATCTATAAGTGAATGTGTGTGAGGAAAGCAAACCGCTCTGGATGAGACAGTGTAGGGAAATAATGGAACTCAGCATACATATCACTTTAAAACGTTGCACATGGCTGTTTTACAATACCAAGAATACCAATGGACCAAGATCCTGGAAATCCCAAAAGACCACTGTCTGCCCGAACCCAGGTTTAGGCGATGCTGTAACTGCATCTATCACTACGATCTTGTATCAAGGATCATGCCAGTATTGGTCATTTATCCCATAAGAGCATTATCTAACCAAAGGGCATTCCATTCTCATCACGATATTGGGCAGGGACCGCGGACAGAACTATTGCCGCTAATGGATGCTTGCAGAGATGGCGGTACAGAGATAAATGCATCAAAGGCAGAGGATTACGTTTAAAAGTGGCAGTATAGTTTAACATGTGGCAGTTCCAAAAACAGCCGTGATTATTTGAACGGACCACCAGTGTACATCCGTGATTAAAAGGTATCCAAAAGATATAAATGGACCGCCAGTGTACTGCGGCGCTGATATCTCTGCAATGGCTAGTTTCGATTCAATGGATTCCTATTGTTAACAGAAAGTCCCCATGCAATTAAAATGACTAATCCACTCATTCTATAGGTACAGACAAGAAGGCAGAGCCCCAAAAACCGTACACCACACTTACCTCTCCGTCAGTACCCCTTTGTGGTACACAAGCTGCAACCAGAGGTACTGACCGGAAGGCAGGACAACCATTTAAATAGTAGTCCTCTAGCGGGTCTCTCCCCCGTGTCTCGATGTCAGGACCCATAGCTGTCTTATAGCAATGCCAGGGTTCTGTAGTCAATGTTGACAAGGCGCATGCGTAGCGAACTTAGTGCGCATGTGTGCAGATGGTACGCTATACCATTACCATTGCAAATTTGATTTACGTATTGCGTGTGTGTCACACAAGCCACAAACACTTGCGCATTTTCAAAAATATTACACGCCTAAATATAATGAATCACAATAGTAGCAGCCAAAAAGGTGTATTAATTGCAAATCATAAAAAATCTCTGTTTCACAGAACCACATATGTTATAGTGCTTTGATTATTTGTAATTGCAAATTGAGGTGTTACAAGGTCCCCTTAGGATACATATACAGCATATTGTGCATACTATAAGCACACTGAAGATAACTGATCATAGGTATTCCAGGTAGGGTATATGCATGGCATCAATTCTGCTAATATGCACATCTTAGAATTCATTGGCAGTACGATGTGCATTTAATTAGCACCCTGCTGACAACTGAACCCCAGTATATTACAGTTGGATATGTGGGGCGTTAGATGGTGTATCCAGATTATCACATAGCATAAATTGTGATATGTAATAGAATGTTACTCAGAGGTGCCTTGGCGTAACATGAAAACCGCTAAGTATGTGGGCACTAAAAATGACCTACACTTGATTGTGTATGTGGGCTTAAGAAATGACCAGCGCTTGGTGGTGTACTGAGTATGGAACAGAAGTATATGCTGTAGGTTTCTATAGAGACAACCATGGAATCTCGCCCTTGAGTCCTGTGGTATCACTTTTGGTTATATATACCCAACGTTGTTCACATCTAAACAAAAACTTAGATATGTCTGTGATATGCGCCGGAATCCATGGTTGCTCCAAGACTGTCCAGTACAATTCATCGGCCCTTGACACAAAAATTGGGACTTGTAATAATTATAGGCCACGATGTGCGCTATAACAGCAAAAAAGTCCAGCCGGACTTGCAAATGTATTCAATAATTCAATAGTCAGTTTGAAGAACAATAAAACAGTGGGACACAGTCCTGTATCCGCAACGCTTACATAAACTTGGAGACAATACAAACACATGGGATATATCAGGCAAGTAACCAAAAATGGAGCAAGAAAGGAAACTCTACAATGTGCTTGCTTCACATATGTGGGGAACAAAACAGATTATGCACATAATAGTGAACTAGTGTTAAGCCCACATATCATGTCGACAGCGTTTCGATCCATTCAAGAATGGTGGATCATCATCAGGACTACCATTGTTTGCCTGAATGAAAGCCTGCAAAAACGTAAACAAGGGGAACATATAACAAAGAATTAGACTTCTGTGTATCACTTGAATTGTTTCTAGAGTTAGAACTCATACCATGCTCTTAAGGTGTTACTACATCATACCTGTGAGAAGTTATGAAGTCTAATTCTTTGTTGAATGTTCCCCTTGTTTACGTTTTTGCAGGCTTTCATTTAGGCAAACAATGGTAGTATGTGAAGCAAGCACATTGTAGAGTTTCCTTTCTTGCTCCATTTTTGGTTACTTGCCTGATATATCCCATGTGTTTGTATTGTCTCCAAGTTTATGTAAGCGTTGCGGATACAGGACTGTGTCCCACTGTTTTATTGTTCTTCAAACTGACTATTGAATTATTGAATAAATTTGCAAGTCCGGCTGGACTTTTTTGCTGTTATAGCGCACATCGTGGCCTATAATTATTACAAGTCCCAATTTTTTTGTCAAGGGCTGTTGTTTTTTGTAAAAGTTGATACCCCAGGTCCTTGCCTACCTAGAGGGTTCCCTTGTTTTTTGTAGCAGTACAATTCATCAGCAGAATGATTCATGTCCAAAAAGTGATAGGTCATTTTGGTTGATCTTTTTTTACACCGAATGGATCTTTGGTGTTCAAATATCCTTGTCTTGATCTTACGAGTGGTCATCCCCACGTAGTATAGGCCACATGGGCAACAGATCAAGTAGATTAGTTTCTCACTGTTACAGTTTGTGTGCTTCGTTAAGATCCAAGTTCAAAATGAATTGGTTCTGTTGGGTACGAACAACAATTACTTTTCTAAGAATATTTCTTCTTCTATGATTTACAAACCAAAACCAAAAAACACACGATTCAGACCTCCTCTGAAAAGAAAACAAATAGCTTCTTACAATCAATGACAAGAAAGCTTGTGTGTGACTCAATATTCTCTTTTATATTCAGACAAGTCACACTTTTGCAAGAAAATGCGTTTGTATACACGTGACTGTCAATATCTACAATACAGTGCAAACACAGTGAAAACAGTGAATAGTGGTCATGTGACGAAGATGATATATACAAGGTTAATACATTCAAAAACAATCTGTACATATATACATAAAACTAAAAATTCTTGTCTCGCAAAGGCCAAACCACTAACATAAACTTCCTGAACCCTTCTAAATTTCTTTTAATTCGATGGAGTTCTGGAGTTATGGGGCCAGTAGGAAAATATCGACATTTCGACCCTGTTGAGCGCCAACTTGTTGGTCGCGGCGGGTCTTTCTCAAGACGAAAAATGCACGACAATTTGCAAATAAGTCAAGATGAGAGTGGTGTCAAGGGGGTGTTTTTGGTAAGAGTTTAATTATAGTCTAGGGCAGTCAAAGGTACTCACCCTCTGTGTCAAGTACACAGATGTCACCTGGATTCGTGGTGAATTAAAATCCTCTAGTCTGTAAAAAGAGGAATGGAATTGTATCAATATTTAGACTGATCTGTCATTTAAATGATATATACTGCACATTATAATCCAAATGTGCCCTCTAAAATGAGTCACATTCAATGGGGAGCTTTCAGTTTACATTAATATTAAAGGAACCAGAATCATTTCATTGCATGGTCCCTCATGTATAGAACGCCAAGTGTGCTATTAGTTTTTAAAAACGCTCTAGTCAGAGGTGGTAATTTATGGCCCCCGAGACTGCTCAAAGTTGTCTTACCGGTCAAATCTGCACGCTACGGTTTAATCCTACCATCGGTGCGGCTGCTCATAAAGTAGCTGTTAACAAGCTGGGTGTCTGTTCGCCAGCGCTATAACTTCGGAGAGAGTTTCCTGCCATCGTACGGTAGCTAATTTGTAAACTGGGTCTTAATACACCAGCGCATTCACTCGGAAAAGAGCTTCCTGCCGAAGCCCAAGCGCAGGGTTTAGTCGTCAAGGTAGCTGCCCGTCACTGCCGGTGCGCGGTAACCATGGCAACCTACCTTGTTGTGAAGGAAACAAAGAAAGGGTTTAGGTAATCGTGAACGCTGTTAACTCGTATCACGAAGTCTCATGGCTGCCGTGCGTCATCTGTTTACAATTAAACTTAAACGACTTGGACAGTTAAGATCCAAAGCCTGTCCGTGCCTATGTCTATTTCTGTTGTTTGTTTGGTTTGTGGACAAGCGGCACACATCCCACATGGAAAATGACCTTTGACAGTTGGAAAGCCCCACAAAGATTCCTGTCCAGAGGTCTTCTTGTGGCTTGGCTGAGTATGTACCAGTTCGTCTTTGATATTGGTGCTCCTCTTAAAGGCAAACAAGGGGTGGGGCAATGTCTCCTTCCCAATGGTCAATATTTTCCAATGACTCAGAATGCTTATTTTGATCCGATTAGAGTAACCACAAAACATGTTCACGCAATGTCAACCTTGAGTTTGCTTCTTTTGGAGGTGAAATTTCAATTAGAGCCTCTCTGTTGTTGGCCACTCTTTTCCTGGATTTAAATATGGTATTGAGCGGATATTTCTTCTCTTTCAGATTGTTGGTCAGAGTGCTTGCATGCTCTTTGTATTTTTCCATAGAGGAGCAATTCCTCCTAATCCTGAGAAATTGCCCAGAGAGGCAGATTCTCACAGAGAGCTTTAGGATGGTAACTCTGGTATGATAACAATGAGTTGCGAGCCATCAGCTTTTTAAAAAGCTCTTTACCAAGGCCATCCCCTTCAGGAAAGTTCTGAATGTCAAGAAATGGTAAACTATTCTTGGAGAATTCAAATGTGAATCTAAGAAAATATTTTCTGGTATTTAGCCAATGATGGAAAGACTCAATGATGTCAGGAGTCCCTTTCCATATTACAAAAACGTCATCAATATAACGTTTCCAAACACTAATGTCTTTCTCAAAGGGATTGTGTTCCTGTAAAACCACGGTCTGCTCAAAATGGTGCATATAAAGGTTAGGCACGCTGGGGGCAAAAAAGCTGACCATGGATGTACCTGACGTTTGCAAGTACAGGTCATCTTCAAATTACATGTACACATGTATACAAAGACTACGTCAAGCGAGACTAAATAATCTTTTTCCAAGTTGAACGTAGTTTCTGTCAATAAAGGTTACAGATCTTTCATGTCCTGTAAAAAGGTGGCCATTTTGAGTGCCAACGGGCGTAGAAAATAGTCAACGAAAGTTGACAAGGGCTCAACAATAGATCCTAAGCCTAAGATAAAATGCCCCCCTGGTGGTGGTCTCTGTTCCTTATATATTTTAGGCAATACATAGAAATATGTTGTAATGGGATAAGATGCTTCATGGTCAGTGATCCAGCCTTCTTCTTTAGGCTCATCTACATCTTCTTGACCTCTACGGAAAGTCGTTTGATATGGTCCATCTTTAGCGGTCTATATAATCTTCTGTCTTCAAGTTGATGCAGACATTCAGCTCTATACGTGGTAGTGTCCATAATCACTATGGCACCTCCCTTGTATGCAGGTTTTATGACGATCGAGTCATCTTGAGATAATTGCTGGAGTGCTACCCGCTCAGAGTTGGGTAAATTCTGGTACTGTCTGGTGTTTTGTTCAAACAAATTGTTCACATAATGCAGAACAGCTTCTCAAATGTTACAATCTGTGCAGGGATAAGATGAGCAGTGGGATTGAAGGTAGAACATTGCCTCAGGCCCGTTTTCTTCATCTCTTCCCTGGATTCGCACATAGGTTTGTCTTCAAAGAAAGGGTGCAGGCATATTTTGCGGAAAAAACAGTCAATTCTTGTCTAATTTCAAAAACATCGCCTTTGTAGGTAGGCATGAACCACAGTACTTTCGCTAGGACCAATGTTTTTTTATCCGTAAGTATATGTTCACTCAGGTTGACGATCAGTTGCTCGTTTGTACAGCGGGTTTGATCATGCTGCTGTTGTGTTTATATCTAGGACCCTAATTCGATATTCTCGATTTATGCCCTTGTGAGGTTATAATCAATATTATCCTGATAAAGGCATAAGAATCAGATCCATATTCAGTAATAGCCCATGCAGTCCAAGCACAGCACGTCTAATCCCATCGACTCTTAGAAAGCACAACGCGTTCTTTAAACAAACCAAGCCTCCAGCAGCCCGGGAAATCCCCCCTGCTTTTGTTTTGATTTGAACAAGAACTCCTGAAGTACATAAAGAACTGTTAGTTCTTAGTGACATCTTATGTCCAACCTTACAACAAACCCGGCACCTTTCAGGTATAAATATACCAACAGATGCCTTAAGCAAACACACGGTGGTTTGGAGCAGAGCGGCCATCTACTTGCCCGAGAGCCCAGCTGATGCGAGAGCCCACGGAAGCCGCCCCTCCCGATTGACGCACTGAGAGAGACGCTGTCTTTTTCTCCAGCCGAGAAAATCCAGCTCCGGTGTTTCCAGCCTACCCTTGCAGGTTGCTGGGATATCGAGTCCTGAGGAAAGAGATACTAGACCTCCCACATTCTATTATCAAGGTACGGAGCTGACTAAACCCTTAAGAGAATTCTTGATGCAGATTCTTGGCAAAATAATCTCAACCAACTTAACTTAAACTGCTACTTACTTATCCCTTCCCACGTATTAGGCTTAGGTCAGGTACACCGGGGTAGGCTTAGTTAGAAGCACCAGTTGAGTACATTAGTCAATGTATTTATGTGTGTATATATTCTATCCATTTTAAAGTATCATATGGCTAAGAAAACCTATCAATGCTTTTACAGTATTATTTCATAATACTACTTTTACTGTATGCACTTTACTTAACTTTAAGTATTGCAATTGTGGTAATTCATTTCTCTTGCATGAGAAAGAAGACTGCTCAATAAATAACACATTTTTATTGAAAACGCCCGTCTCTCTATTTCTCTGCACTCTGGTGAAACTAAGTATGCACTGCTGACTGAGTGAAATAGCTGTCTATTGTTTTCACACGACTCTAGAGATATACTCTTATTCTGAGGGAGCAAAGTTGTCATGTTTATGCAGTTGTCGGAAACTGAATCCCTTCTTGTCTGAGCCAGGGGAGCTTGTCCCTCCCTATTCATTCAAGAAAGTTTCCAGTGACCTCTGAGCTAGCTGGCCCAAACCTAAATTAAGTTTAACATAGTCAGTAGAGACCTAGATGACCTCGGTCCTACGTCTACACTGCTGTTTATGTTATTCCAATGCGCAGAGCCTATTGGGAAAATAGGAACTACACTACATGGCGCCCAACGTTTGGTAAGGCAATAATCTAACGCAAGACAATAGAGTAACTCAGTCGTGCTTTCTCACAGAGAACCCTTTCCCCATAAAAACTCCAATAGACGTCTCGAGTGGGTGAAAGGTTAATATCCGCCGGAACTTAGTAGGATGAGAATCCTATGTATTAGTTTTTGGTATGATCAACGTTGAAGGATACAGTGTTCCAAAATATTTTGCACCTAATCTTTGTTTCCTTGAAACTCGATCTGCAACAGAAAACTTTCAGTCAGTTAAATGGCAGAAAGTGACGAAGAGAGGGAGCGAGCAAGAATAGCAGCTCGACTGTTAGAGGAAGACACAAGTCTCCAAGAAAATGACCAGAGTGTTATAATCATTCCGGTCAACGTAAGAAGAACTATAACTCTTAAACTTATAGAAAACGGACTGACACCACGAGGTGGTACAGTCATATTTGTGGTAGAGGCACATAAATATCGGCAGACAGAGGTATTCTATTCATGGATACATTTTCCAGCAGCACACGCTGCGACAAAAGACTTCCACTAGTACAAAATTGAGGAACCTCCGGATGAATACACTCCTTTCGAGGACGTTGAAATCCCACTAAATTACCAAGAGCACCTGCTCTGGTTTAATGGCGCCCTAAAACATAATAATCACATCACCAGGCTCGGTCCACCAGGTAGACCAGAAGCAACAGGACTGGTCCTATGCAACTATGCAACACACCCAGACTACGAAATATTGCCAATCGAAGAACTCCTAGTTAAACGAAAAGAATTAACAAAGGCATTTAGAGAATTCGTTTAATTGGCAAGGGATGATATAAAGAACCTCCAGAAATTGAAGGAGACATATATAGCAGAACAACCATTTGAACTTGCAAGAATCATAGAAAAATCCTAGGAAGAACTAGGAAGAGATAGCTTGGGTGGGAAACCGGTAAAACCCCAACTAACTGATAATCCTGAAAAAACATTTATTAAAAATAATTTAAAAACTCCAGAAAAAAGCTGAGATGGTAATAGGCAATCACTCCCAGGGAAAAGCATTTCCAGTCCAGAGGAAGGTCTCCTCAGCATAGAGAGAGATCTCCAGGCCGAGAAGACAAGTCTCCCCAAAGGGAGCCCTCTGAAAAAAGATACAACCTTAGAGATAGGAATAAAATAAGAAAACCTGACAGATATCAAAATGTTGATACACATCCCTCTCAATCCTTCTCACTCAATCTTTCATGATCTTCCTCACAGAAATCGGAAAGAAGAGGACGGTCAGAACATAGAGAAGAGCACGTCAAATCCAAAGAGAAGGAACCTGCTCATCAAAGTAAAAAATTACAATTTCCCAGAAAGAAGGTAGCAAGTATTAAGATTAAACATGCCGAGAATTCTGAGGACACAGCTGAAAAACGGAGAGTGGGCCCAGACAATGTTAGACAGCGCAGCAGAAGTGACCATAGCTCGCAAGACCCTGATGAATCTTCTGGAGACAGTGGACACGATGAGTACATTCAGGTGGAAACTGCAGACACACAGGTTAGTGTGCCCCATAAACTCTATGAAATAACATTACGTATAAAGGGAGATAAAACTAGGAAAATAAAAGGTCTCTTTTGGGAAAAACTTTCAAAAGGCTATGAGATTCTGTTAGCTGAGAAAGACTGGCCACCAGAGTTTGTCAGGGAGTGCCCTCATGGCGAAGAAATGATTATGCCTGCCTTCTCGAATCACATCCCGATTCATAAAAAATACACATTGGCAAGAAAATGGGCATTAGCCCAAGCTCCTGCTTTATATAAAAATCATGTAGGATGGGATGAGGACTAACCTAACCACAAGATCAAGGTAAAAAATCAGCCCACTACACAAAGGTAGTATCCAGTTAAGCAAGAAGCTAAAAAACAGGTCAGGGAGATCTTAGATCAACTTGAATATCAAGGGGTGATCAAAACATGCACCTCTCAAATGAACAATCCTTTGTTTCCTGTATCCAAGCCAGATGATTCATATCATCTAGTTTTGGACTACAGACACCTTAACTCCTGTTGTAAAACATTTGCAATACAAACCTCACATAGTGCAGCACTAATGAATAACATTGTGCGCAAAAAATATAAAACGACATTTGACATCTCTAATGGATTCTTTTGTCAAAACATTGCACCTGAAAGCAGGTATTTGACCGCTTTCTCAATAATGGGGTCACAAAAACACTTCTGTCGACTCCTACAGGGATTCAAGAATAGCCCACGATTATTCTCAGCAGGGGTAACAGAGTTACTACAAATATATGATGATGAAGCATTATCATATGTCGATGACATCTATCTCACAGAGGATGACCTGGAGACTCACTTAAAAAGGGGGAACACCGTAATACTTGGGTTCGCTTCAGAGGGTCACAAATTCAACTTTAAAAAGTCACGAATTGCCCATCTAACTGTCCTATTTTTAGGATATGAATTATCAAGTGAAGGCAAAAGCCTGGCAGACAATTTCTTAGAGAAATGTGCTGTACTCCAAGCACCAAAAACGCTGAAGAATTTACAATCAATACTAGGTTTCCTGAATTTCGGAAGAACATACATTCTAAATTATGCCGAGAGGGTTAAACCTCTCTATGAATTAATAAGATCAGATTTCAAACAAACAAATTGGACTCAGAAACACACAAAGATTTTGAGATCATTGCAAACAGACATGTTAACTAAAACAAAATTGCAACCACATGAAAATACACGCAATCTTGTAATCCGAGTCATACCAGGAAGATGCGGATTCATATACCTGACCTCTAATGAGGGAGAAACAGTACCTATAGCTTACAAATCTCATTTGTACACTCAAGCTGAAATGAAATTCAGCTCTGCAGAAAAAAGAAAGAGCCCTAGCCCAAGGCAGGAGCATATCTGTTTTTTCAGCAGAATCAGCCCTTGAGGCATAAACAAGTCCACGCAATCTGATTAAAGTGGCCTTAGATCCAAAATGGATAGAATGGGAAAATTCCTTTGCTACAGAAGACGTGAAATACTATTTTGACCCTAAACTGAAAAAAAACTAGATGATCTAGTATATGAACGAGAATATCCTCTGCCAGCTGAAATTCTGCCTCTAGAACAATATACCTGCGTAATCTATATGGACAGATTCGCACAACACTATGATGTCGAAAATAAATCCTATGATGCAGCATGCGCGATTGTTAAAGGTCGCCGGCGCGATGGTAAATTCAAACCAATGATCACCAAAACTGAATCACTCAGGAAATGTTCAGCTCAGCGAGCTGAAATAGGAACTTTAAAGATGGCGCTTGAAAATGCCGATCGCGAATTCCCCACATTAATAGTGTGCGATTCGTATTTCTGCGTCAAATCCTACAACAGTGACTTGCAGACATGGATCAAAAACGGTTACAAAGATGACACAGGTGGTACAATAAAGCATAAAAGGCTTTGGGAACAGGTGGCTCTTTTACAGAAAGAACTATGAAGGACTCACGTGATACACGCATTGAGTCGTCGACTTGATGGCGTTCACGTTGCAGGGAATTAATTGGCTAACACAGCGGCAGCGGAAGCGATTCAACCGGCTTCTGTAGCCACTGAAAAGCGTTCAGAAAAACACATAGATTGGGAAACCATGCTGGCGGTAAAAGCCTCATTAAAAGACGATTATGCAGCATTACCTCTCAACTATCCACTCAGTAATACATACATAATTGATGCAAACTCCGTTCCGTTTGCTCGAATCCCTGGAGTGGGGGATAGGGTAATTAAAAACACGAACCGGAGAATCTTCTTACTACAAGAAGCATATATGGGGTTGGGTCTGAGGAACCAAGAGATCCTGAAATCTCTGATGGAACTACAATCGGAGTAATGATGGCCGGGAATGACCGTAGATATCTACTATTTTGCAAAAAATTGCAAGGACTGCAACAGAGATCGCAGTTGTGAACCGGACCAGCCTGTAGCCCAGATACCACTATTTGATAGCATCAGGCTATCTATAGCGCAGAAATCCAGTCGGAGAAATGCGTCCCCATAATAATTAAGACTCAATTCACTTAAAAATGTAGACCCCAGCACTTGGCTGACACCAGAACTGTTATAAAAGATTTGCAAGTCTTTATCGGCACATACGCAATTGGCATGCTACATTCTGATCAGGGTCCTGCGTTTAGCTCTCAAGCTTACAAAGAGGCCATAAACAGCATGGGCATCGCATTGCGGTACTCTTCTCCCTTCCATCCTGAGGGAAATGCGGTTGTGGAAAGAAAAAAACGGGACATAAAGCAATCTATAAAGGCGAGTGTATTAGGTTCGGGTGATGGGTGGGTCAAACATTTAACAAGTGTCAAACATAGTCTTAACAATCTGCCAAGAAACTCTCTAAAAGGTCTCACTCCATACGAACTATTGTTCGGAACTAGAATGCTTATTCAGGATTTTGATAGTCACACTTCAGTGGTAGAAGAAAAATCATTTGATATCAAAGATCGTTTGGCTGTTTTACAGGATTTAAATGAAACAAGAAAAAACCTGAGTAACATAAAGTTGAAACTACAGCCGACAGCCACTGAAGAAAAACCACCTGTCCCAGAAAGACCTGTCTGGATTCCAAAGATTGGGGATCTGGTCAGCGAAAAGATCGCAGTAAAGACGGAATTTGGGCCTTCTTACAGAAAAGCAGTACCTGTCTTAGCTATCAACGGAACAAGATCAGTTGTACTACCACCACTTGCTGGTAAAAAGGAGAACCGAGTTGTATCCATCGACCTGGTAAAACCACAATCATGTGGCCAATAATAAGTAGTAGGCCCAGTGGACTGCCAAGAAATAGCAGAATACCTACATTTGCTACAATCCAAGAGGGTCAAACTGAGAGACTAATCACATTTGATAAACCTGCAGTGCATAAAAAAGGACTATGCAACAAAGCCATGGAACTTGTGCCTCTTGAAACTCAAATCTCACCAGCTCGTCAAGAAACACCTGTCTACAATGATGAGGCCTCGGACTATGCAAATGAAACTAACTAAACAAACACAGAAAATAAAAAAAGTGAAAAGACCCTGCAGGAACTGACACTAAAAGTGGACTCAACAAAAAACAGAAAGAAAGAAGGGGACAAAAACAACTTCGGCCATCTTTGAATGGAGTGATGTGCCACAAAATGATGCTAATGCAGCTGTGCATTTAAAAAGTAAACCACAAGACGATGCTTGTGCAGCAGTGCATTCAAAAAGTATGCTTAACTAACCCTAATCAGGAAGCAACGTGTATTAAAGCACAGAAAACTCACCTGGAACAGGTCACAGTGGGCAAACTAGGGTTGATGCAATTGTCACTATGAACAACGCCCCCCCTTGCCTACAATACATTTGACTGACCTTCTACTAAAGCCAATCCTGACCCATCCCTCTATGACTGTCAAGCAACCTATTCTGCCGCTCGAGCTCCATCCCGCCCTGGTAGCTGGAGACCCTCTCTCTCTACCGACTACCAGTGCCTCCTCCAATCAACCATGTCGAGTCCTGACCTATCCATGTCTGGGGACAATTCCTATTCTATTATCTACCCCCCAAACCTCTCTAAAACCGCCACTAAATCATTCAAGCACGCTACCCTAAAAAGACACCCTGAGACGCTCATATCCGACATGCGATACTGCGCGGACAGCGGCACAATTATCAATGACCTCATCTTCCACTCTAGAAGAACCGCCTCCTGGCGAAAAACCCTTGCGCAACTTCTCAACATTCGTTTAACCAAGAACATTCCACATGGCACTAAGCTCACAATAGCACCCTCCCCAACTTTGCGAGCTGACCTCACCATTACCCTCTACAAAAACGGCATTGTGCTAATCCAAGCCTCAACCTACAATCTCCACAAATTCTCTGACCTCTTCCCCCTGCTCAGAAACTACGTGAACAACTCCAACTGGATATCTAATACTGGTACCAATGACCCACCATCACGTCACCCTAACAGACCCATACACCCACCTACTAATCATATAAGGGTCCCCACCTCGGCGCACCCAATCCCCCCTATCATGCCTCCTGTCCCTAACAGATCCAGCCAGCCATTTACCAGTCCCCCAAGGGTCTCCACTTCGGCTCTCCCACTCCACCCTACCATATCTCCTGTCCCTGGCATCTGCACTTCCCCCACACCTGCGATCTCCTCCCATGCAGTGCCCCTCTCTACCGAGAACACTGATACCCTCCCAATGTCCCCTGCTCCACTGAGTGCCAGCCCCTTAACCCCCCCTACCCCTGATCACCCCGACCCAGGCACCTATAATGGAACCACCCCTAGACACCAGACCTCCTCCCCGCCAGCCCCCCACCAAAATACAGAGCTTGACACTCCTTCTCCAAAGAACATGGAGCCTGCTCCAGCCAATGCCCTACCACTGTCACATGCCCCTTCAACTGATTTGGTCAACTCGAACCCCTATCCCTTCATACCCCTTGACTATAACAATCTTGAAACTCTGCACTCCAGAGCGACCAAACTCACCCAGAGCATTCACTGCTCCATCCTGGACCTGATGAACCTCCTTCACAGTGCCGAGACCTCACTAGCTAACCTGAAGTCACCGCATACTTCCCCCTCACCCAACACCGAACCTGCCAAGCACCCTCTCCCGCTACCCCTAAGACACCTTCGCCCACGCAAACAACCTTGCCCACTCTCTGAGGAGGAATCCCAAGCTCTCTCCCTCACTTATAACGCACCCACCGCCTCCCCTAACCATCTTGACCTCACTGGAAATGAAATCCTAGCCATCCTCCAGGACCACAACTCTACCCCAGCCATCCCCTGTCCATCAACCACCCGGCCCGAACACCCCATCAGCACGGTCACCATTAACCCAAACAGGCCAGCTACCCTCCACAACAGAAATGTGGTAAAAAGCAATCTGGCGCCTGTAGCTCTATCTGTCCAGACTCCTGACTCTCCCTCCGACACCCCCTTATCTGGTCTTTTAATAAACTGCCGGTCAGCAGTTAAACACGCCGCTGACATCGCCGACCTCGTTCTGGACAAAAACCTAGACCTAGCCATTTTAACTGAATCCTGGCTAAAGGAATACTCTTCGCCATGCCTGGATATACTAGTCCCGCCAAACTACAACATCGCCAGACTGGATAGACATGCTAATAAGAAAGGAGGAGGCATAGCCTGCATCTATCGATCCTCCTTGCTTATCACTGAACTCGCAAAGGACATCTCAGACTCCTGTGAATACCTCGCACTCTCTGTCTGCAACAATTCAGTACACCTCTGTAACTTGCACATCTTTTACCACCCACCAGGTCCTAACGATGCTTTCACTGATCACCTTCTGGAAATCATGACTACAAAGATTTCCTCCAATGCCACAGAAATCTTCCTGGGTGACTTCAACTTGCATTGGAATGACGCTAAAGATCCCTACGTCAATGCCATAAAAGACCTGTTAAATGACCAAGCCATGACCCAAGCCTGCTCTATGCCAACCCACTCAAAAGGAGCCATCCTTGACTGGATCATTTCTAAGGAGTCCGCTGTCAAGCTTATCTCCATAGACCCCTGTGACTGGTCTGACCATCACTCCATATCCTTCATTTTGCCCGGGACTCGCAAGACAAAGACGTCTCAACCGGTGATTCCCAAGCGATGGACCAGAGACACTAAGAACCTTGACTTTGGGAAATTCGAGGCTCGATGCAGATCTGACCTACCCCCACCCCTGCACATAACCAAGGTTAGCGATCTCAACGAGCACTACGCATCATCCATCTCGAACATTCTAGACGACCTTGCCCCTCTAAAACTTAAAAGAACTCAAATCAAGGACAGAAACCCTTGGTTCACTGGCTCACTCAACATGGAGAGGAGAGCCCTCCGTCAGTTTGAAAGAAGTTGGAGACAACACCCCTCAGCAGTGCATCTAAAACTGCTGCGCCAGGCGAGAAATGCCTACAACAAGCACATCATCAACTGCAAAAAAGAGTACTTCAGATCGGAATTAGGGAACGCCAAGAACAGACCCCAAAAGCTTTTTGAACTGGTCAAATTCCAATCTAACAAACTGGCTAAAACAACTAAAGAATCCCCCAAATCGTTAATATCTGCAGACGAATTCTCTTCCTTCTTCGCTGATAAAATCACGGCATTAGGAATTGAACTTAGTACTACCAACTGCGCCAAACCCCCTCCTGCTCTGCCACACCCTTCCACTCCTACCTCTATGGCCTCCCCTAAAAACAAAGCCCGCTGGACGGACTTCAAATACTATAATGAAGACTCCATCTCAAAAATTCTCTCTAGCTTAAAACCAAACAATCACTTCAATGATCCGCTTCCTTCCAACTGCCTCACCACCGCCTCCCAATCCATCGTCCCCTGTTGGACTGCAATTATCAACGCCTCTCTCCAGCAGGGCTTGATCCCGGACCCTTTGAAAGCTGGCCAAGTTCTCCCCATCTTAAAAAAAAACGTCACTTGACCCTGCCTCTCCTGACAATTTTAGACCTATCTCCAATATCCCGCTACTAGCCAAAGTATTAGAGAAGTGTGTTCAACAGCAACTAAGCCAGCATATTAACAACTTCCACCTACTAGATGACTTCCAATCTGGATTTAGACCAGGGCACAGCACCGAAACTGCTATGCTGCTCATCGTGGACGATGCCCTCCAAGCCCTAGACCAAGTCAAAACCTGCCTTCTAATCCTTCTTGATCTATCCTCTGCCTTCGATACGGTCAACCATGAAAAACTACTTGAATGCCTCAAACTCAGGATGGGCCTGGATGGCGTGGTACTAGAATGGTTCAGATCCTTCCTCCACAATCGTTCCCAGAGATTCCTCATCAACGGCAATCTATCAGCTCCCACCCCGGTCACAGTCGGAGTCCCTCAAGGCTCAACCCTCTCCCCTACCCTTTTCAACCTTTACCTTGAGCCACTCACCGAAGTTCTTCGCTCCGCCAACATCTCCTACCATATGTATGCGGACGACACCCAATTATACATCAACATCTCCTCGCTCAATGAGATCATCTCCCTGAACGAGACCCTGAAATTAACTGTCCACTGGCTAGCCAATAACCAACTCAAACTAAATGCAAAGAAAACTGAATTTCTCCTAATCTCCCCATCTAAAACCAACCCGGAGATACAGATGTGGATTAAGGCCATCACAGCCCTGAATTGCACACCGACCATTGTGGACTCTGCCAAATCCCTGGGCATTATCCTCGACAGTAACCTCAATATGAGAGACCACATTAACTCAATGGCCAAAGCAGCCAGATTCCACCTGAGCTACCTCTGGAAGCTGAAACCTTTCATCGATGCACCAGACTTAAAAACTGCAGTTCAAGCACTTGTCATCTCCAGACTGGAATACGGCTGTTCTACCCTCACAGGATTACCTAAGACCTCCTTAGCACCTCTAAAAGCGTGCCTCAACGCGGCTGCCAGACTACTCACAGGTACCAGGAAGTTTGACAACATCTCTCCACACATGAAAGCGCTGAACTGGCTCCCCCTGGAGGCCAGAATCCAGTTGAAAGTGGCTTGCACTGTACACAAGGCGCTTTACACAAACTCCCCTGCTTATCTGGCACAGAAATTAGTGATATCCGGAGGAAGCAGAAACTCCAGGTCTGCCGGAAACCTACTGCTTCAACCTGCCTCCTTCAAAAAAAAAAGAACTTATAACAGGGCGTTCACCGGAGCAGCACCACGAATCTGGAACTCTCTTCCACCCTCCATCAGAAAAATCCCTCATTTAGCACGCTTCAAAACTGAGACTAAAACCTTCCTCATGGGTAAATTCTTCGCCTAAGGTCTGCCCAGAACCTCCTCATTGAGTGGGACTATTCTAAGACTACCGCCTCACATATCAAAAGCTACCCACGACAAATACATTTGGAACCTTGCTTTTGTTTCTGTCTATGACAATGAGTGCAACCATTCGTGGATCTGTTTGTCCCTGCACCTTAATCTTTTTGCTCAACATTGTATACCGTGTAATGTTTGATCTATTTGTCCCTGCACCTTAATCCTTTGTTTGCTCAACAATGTATACAATGTAAAGCGCTCTGATACCCTCACGGGTCATGTTCGCGCTCTATAAAACACAAAAATAAATAAAAATAAATAAACAAATAAAAATGCAAAAGCAAATGAAAATCCGGAAGCAATTCCAACAATAGACAGAACTGCATCTGATTACTTCATCAATTTCGACGACTTCTCTGAAGATCCAAGCGAGAATGAAGAAACGCCTCCAACAAAAACTCTCAAAGACAAGTTAATTGAACTTTCACACCAACTGAAAGAAACATATCTAATTTCACCATTGATTGGATTGTGTTAGGTGTACTTTTCCTCCTGCTTTGGCTCATCATGGTTCTATGTTTGGGAAAATTCATTAATGGGAAATATAGTACAATGGACACAGCAAGTCAGAACATCAACTTGGTCTTAAAGCCTCACGTATCCTCTCACATTGAGAAAAGAGAACTGTCATCAGTGAACATCACAGCCAATCCAATACCCGGTGGGGTAGCATGGGACAGAACTGATTATGACATTTTTGGCCCGGTCGAGCTCTTGAAGTATCTCCACAAGCTCAAGATTTCATTAAGTGACTTTGTGACACGTAGTACCTTCTCTGATGTCTGGGACTTTGAAAATATTATTAATATGATATCAGATTTAGTAATGTCAGCTAAATTTACAGAACATTATTACTTACAGGGTTCATCCAATTATGAAGAGCTATACTGCTACAACCATTATGGTGATCACTATTTGCATAAAACTGCTGAGCCTAGAAATGTTTTATCTTATAACCAGTGGGAACACTGTCCAACTCCACCAAAAGGCAGTTCGAAAACATTTTATGAGAAATTCCAATACTTCTCAGAGTTTAATAACAGTGATCCAGGAACGTTTTATTTTAAAATGTTAAATAGAACAGGAATGAAAACAATGCTGACAAATACTAAATTGATTTCTTCCAGAAAAGTTTATAACAAAATGCCTTCATTTGTTTTTGAATTTTGGAAAAACACCATTGAAACAAAAACAATCTGGGGTTCCAAAGATTGGCAAGTACAAGGCCTAGAAGCACTATTTAGGGCCTGCATGATCCCAGAACAAATGATATTCTTGAATGGCACAATTCAACAAACTACTTGTCTTGGCCTAGCTAGGATAAAAGACTTAAATACACCGTCTATTTCGAAACCCATACCTGATAGTGACAGCACTACTGATGTGGAGATAGACGTATCTCATATTTTTCACCAAAACAGAACACATACTGATTGGAAAAAGTGGTTGATCTGGCCAACAGACATGAATAACTGTCAAGATAGATTCCTGAACAAAACACAGGGGTTCAAAATGACCAGACCAGACCCTAGATACTCCCAGAGACAACATCCAGGAATAGTTACAACATACAGTGTAGGAAAACTATGCCTTGAGTGGCTACAGAAATCCACACTGGCTGAAATTAAGCAACGCTTGACTTTACTTAAAGACGGTGCTGACTTGCGCAATTTCATAATGGGACCACGCAAACAGCGTCAAAAACGTTTCATAGCAGCCGGTATATACGCTGCGTACAACGAAGCATAGAAAGTAATGCAAATTGAGACAGCAGAAAAAATACGAGAAATTGATCGTATAAATTTGGAAAAATCACTTTCTGTTGTGGACAATGGGTTACCGACTCTGTCTTCCATAATATATTCACTGGACAGCATTGCATCATCTGCTGTTGATACAATAGAGCAGTACTTACTAATGTAACAACATGGTCAGTCTCAATTACGTTCTATTGTACAGCTTGGCTGGACTTTGCAAAACCTACGTTCAGGCTACGTGCCATGGCGTTTGATAAACACAACATCATTATTTTCTATCTTTAACCTTACTGATAAACAAATCAGTTTGGCACAAAAAGGAGCAGACTATACGATTCTGAGCATTGAAAAACTCGAGAAATTACCATTGACAATGTCAGAGAGACCTGTCATTGAATGGATAATACATGGAACGATTACAATTCCGATTACAACTTTCCAGTTTAAATACTGCCAAGAGTATATACCAGCAGGTCAGTATGAAAGGTTGGGTAAAGAATACATCAAATAAACCTGGGATTTACCTTATACACACAGATGTTACAGTGAAGGAAACAAGGAGGTATTTCTTAGGGGTAAAAATTGTAAAAAATCACTAAGTGGTACACTTCTGTGTCAAGGTATTACTTTGCATGGAGCCTGCGAAGGGTCTTCAAACAACCTTTCATGTCACCTGCATGGCACGCCTGCAAAACAGATAGAGCCATTTTTTAGACCACTTTTTAATGGTAGTTACATTTTAATAAGTGACCACAGCTGTTGTGGCATGCTGTCAGGAAAAGCCTATCTGACAACTGTAACTTCCAGGGCCGTTTGCTGTATGCAAGTATTGTATCCACACAGCGATCCAGATATGGGGGCTGCGTTATGGCCTCGGTTGAATATCTCTTCTATTCGAATTGATACTTTAAGCAGAATGAAGTATATTCTTTTACAAACAACTGTGCCTTTAACGTCATCAAAAGAAACATATGATCTGGAAAATGCAAGGACAGCAGCAGAGATGCATACCCTTTTATCAACAAATTGCCCCGTACATTTCGTAGAAGTGTTAAGCCAAATTTTAAACATGTCTGATACCAGTGGCATCGCACATGTATTTAAGACAATTTTTTCAGGACTTTTAGCACCCTTTGAAACTGTTCTGGGCATCTTCTCAAATGTTGTCCATTCTGTCTTCGGCGGCCTACCCTTAATCTTGGGACTCGTGGCAGGAGTTTTATTTGTGCTCCTCCTGCACCGATATGGCAAGCCAATCCACAGACAAGACTCTAGCAACGATGGAAGAAACGATCCTAGCAATACGATACCGAGACCGTATCACTAAGGTCCTCGGATTGGCCTGGCTAAGAGATCTGAATACAACCTGGTTTCTTTCATTCAGACCAATCTGGCAAGATTGTGTTTTACCTGTGCTTCGATGTCTGCTATGCGGAGAAAAATGCGTGTTGGACGTCTGTCTTACACTACGATCAGCAGTACCAATGGATATCGATACTTTGCTAGGTCCTGTAACGACTCATGCATCGTGTTGTCCCCAGCAGCTACCGATTCTGATGACGGCATTCGTTGAGAAGTCACCACTACGAGTAGGTGGCGGTGAGGTACGAGAGGGAAGCAGCACCAAACAGGTACAACCTTCTGTGAGCATTGCTGATCCAAACATCGATGATAGCAATCACGCAGAGAATTGCACTGTTGCAGCATTTTCATACTTGGTCGAACTTTCACCTGATGTGGTAGACCAATTTTTTGCGGGTCTGTCTGAAATAATGTTCTCTCCAATCAACGAGAATAACTCTTAATAAAAACAATGAGCACACAGCGTTCCCTGAACTCTGAATTCGGCCTTCAGTTTTTGATAAACAAAGCTACAGAAAATATTTGGAACTATTCTTCCCCTGAATGCGAAATTATTTTTGCCCATTTTTCAAAATATTTACTTTTTTTGGCACATGGTACTCTGCTTAAAGTAGAACTATTCTTAGAGAACAGAGCTTCTATTTTTAGGATACAAGAGACAATACTTTACCTCAGCCTCTAGCACATATACAGCATTTTGAATAAATATGTGATGAAATGGTCTCGACCTTCTTTTCTGTATTCTGAGCCATTTCATGTGTAATTTTCGCAATTCATTCAGCTGATATATATGCATTTATCTGAATGATGACACTGCTTGAAAAGCGTACAGCACCAACACTCATTTTCGTGTATTTACCTTATACCATTTCAAATGCAAAATATGTCTTTTTAGGGTGGGTTGGAAAACACACATGCATAGTTGAATGTTTAGTATTGCTTAGTTTTTTAGTAATGATGGACATCAATCCGTGGAGTGGGTGTTGTGTTTATATCTAGGACCCTAATTCGATATTCCCGATTTATGCCCTTGTGAGGTTATAATCAATAAAATCCTGATGAAGGCATAAGAATCAGATCTATATTCAGTAATAACCCATGCAGTCCAAAGCACAGCACGGCTACTCCCATCGACTCCTAGAAAGCACAACACGTTCTTTAAACAAACTAAGCCTCCAGCAGCCCGGGAAATCCCCCCTGCTTTTGTTTTGATTTGAACAAGAACTCCTGAAGTCCAGAAAGAACTGTTAGTTCTTAGTGACGTCTTATGTCCAACCTTACGTCAAACCCGGCACCTTTCAGGTATAAATATACCAACAGTTGCCTTAAGCAAACACACAGTGGTTTGGAGCAGAGCGGCCATCTACTTTCTCGAGAGCCCAGCTGATGCGAGAGCCCACGGAAGCCGCCCCTCCCGATTGACGCACTGAGAGAGACGCTGTCTTTTTCTACAGCCGAGAAAATCCAGCTCTGGTGTTTCCAGCCTACCCTTGCAGGTTGCTGGGATATCGAGTCCTGAGGAAAGAGATACCAGACCTCCCACATTCTATTACCAAGGTACGGAGCTGACTAAACCTTTAAGAGAATTCTTGATGCAGATTCTTGGCAAAATAATATTAACCAACTTAACTTAAACTGGTACTTACTTATCCCTTCCCACGTAATAGGCTTAGGTCAGGTACACCGGGGTAGGCTTAGTTAGAAGCACCAGTTGAGTACGTTAGTTAATGTATTCATGTATGTATATATTTTATCCATTTTAAAGTATCATATGGCTAAGAAACCATATCAATGCTTTTACAGTATTATTTCATAATACTACTTTTACTGTACGCACTTTACTTAACTTTAAGTATTGCAATTGTGGCAATTCATTTCTCTTGCATGAGAAAGAAGACTGCTCAATAAATAACACCATTTTATTGAAAACGCCAGTCTCTCTATTTCTCTGCACTCTGGTGAAACTAAGTATGCACTGCTGACTGAGTGAAATAGTTGTCTATTGTTTTCACACGACTCTAGAGATATACTCTTATTCTGAGGGAGCAAAGTTGTCATGTTTATGCGGTTGTCGGAGACTGAATCCCTTCTTGTCTGAGCCAGGTGAGCTTGTCCCTCGCTATTCATTCAAGAAAGTTTCCAGTGGCCTCTGAGCTAGCTGGCGCAAACCTAAATTAAGTTTAACGTAGTCAGTAGAGACCTAGATGACCTCAGTCCTACGTCTACACTGTTGTTTATGTTATTCCAATGCGCAGAGCCTATTGGGAAAATAGGAACTACACTACACTGCGTGTTGTTGTGGATGCCAGAGATGTGTTCCACTGTACTGTTGTTCGTTGATTTTTTAGTCTACCCTTTGTGCGGCCTGGACCATACCCTAAAAAGGCTTGTTAGGAGCCATTGCGTTGTAAGGTTGAAAAGGGAACAGGTGGCCACAATTGCATAGGTTCTTGACCAAATTGGCCACCTCTCCTCTGTCCTTTTATATTGAGTCATATTTGCGTGCTAGCATGGACCTGAGGATTTTTTGTGTTACAATTCCAATGCGTGACCCATGAAATGTTTATTTTTCAATATAAACATTTCATACTACAGGTAGAGAGCATATCAAATTTCTGTCAGATCTCAGGTTTTCAAGTCAAATCACATGTCCCGATATGATTCACATGCAGTGACTCCTGTCCTTTAGCGTACACCAACTACGACAGTTCCAGCCAGCCGCAGCTCGCACAAGTAAATGCTGTGGGGTGAAGAGGTGGGGTGGAGGTAGGGACGGGCGGGGTGGGGGGCAGTGGAGTCTTACATATGACAGCACTTTGAAAACTAACAAAATAAATAAATAACACCACTTTCCTTCCACTTATTGCATCGCGAGCGCAAGGAATTTGCTTTTATTTATTTAGCTAGTTAGTTTTCAAAGTGCTGTTGTATGTCAGGCTCCACTACCCCTCACCCTGCCCCCCCAGCTCACTGCCCCACAGCATTTACCTGTGCGAGCAGCGACAAGTTTCAACAACAACATTCTCCCTTCGAGTTGAATTTTCAACTACACTATCTACTCCATACTTCATTATAATTAAATTATTGTGGATTTGTTGTTCTTCAGTTTTAAACTTTCCTATGTACTTGCATTTCTCCTAATTTGAGGACTGTGTTTTTCCAGCAGCAAACCCCCAATTGCAGGAAACCACACAAAAACAAAAGAAATAAGAAAACAAGCAGGAATGATGTGTACAGTCCGGTGTTGCATCACCGTGACGATGTCTCTTAGGGGCATATTATCAAGGGGGTTATCTCCAAAAGCTAACACCTGCCCTGAGCAGTTCTTAGCCATGTTATCCAATGGGAGGTGGATAACATGGCTAAGAGCATTTGCTCGATAATGCATGAATATCGCTGACTTTTCAGCGATATTCATGCATTGCGGCCGTTTTTTATCGCATTTGCGATAAATCTTGCTAATAGCAAGGTTTATCTGCGATAAAAATCGCCGATGTGCGGCGATAATTTTTGTCTCTAAACAAGTTAGAGACAAAAATTATCGCTAGTTGTTGGTAATATGCCCCATAGTTCTTCCTTGTTCGAATTAAGACCGAGCTCAGTACTGTTCCTCATCTTAAGCAATTCCCACCTGGTTATCTGCAACCAGGGTGTTAAGTTTCGTCTTTAAGATGAAGAAACGTTTGAACCATCTTGCTGATACTTGTGCATCAGAGAACATTCTTAATTTTTCTGTGATGTCCTTGTACTCAGCCCAGCCAAAATAATCAGAAGTAATTTTTTGTGAGCCTAACACAACACAGTCTACTTCTTCTTTAGTAGACATTGGTACAAATGGAACAGTTCTTCTCTGATAATGACCCGGTCAAGGTATGTATAATGACGAGGGAGAAGAGGCCATGCCATCCGGGACTAGCTGAGTGTAGGCAAACTTGCTGAATTGTCAGAAGGTACTCATCAGCGTGGAGGTGCCCCATTCCATATCTGAAATGTGCAGGATAAGCCACCACTTCCATTCATGTCCAGTAGAATTTTTTCAACACCTCTGAAACACAAGGAAATCAGTTTAAGTTTGAATACTATTCACTTTTAGCCATGTATATCCACCCACTAAGGTGTTGCAGATCGCCTAACATGGGGTATCTAAGCTGTTATTAAACCCTCCCCTATGTGACTCATTTGCCCTTTGTATCATCTAGATGGAATCCAGGGGATGTGTCTGTTGTCCTCTGGTCATTAGGATTTTCTTTAGTATAAAAAGTATGGGACAACATGTTTTTGTTACAGTTCGTAGTTCTCATTTAGCACACTGTATATCCTGTCAGGGTGCTGTTGTGGCCACTGCAAAGGTGGCGCTCTTGGAAATTTGATTGCCGACCCATTGGTTAGTTCAGAAAAAAGTGTATTATTGCAGGTGCCAATGTTAATCTCTTTCTTTGGGGTTCCTCTTTCATAGGGGTGTGTTCTGCACACTACATTCACACAATTTTAGTGATGCACCTGAAGGTGGCCCAAGTCGGGGTATCTATTTTTGATGGTTTATGTCAAAGAGTGGGTATTGTTATGGTATGCTTCAGCTTATTAATAGTTGTTCGGCCTACTCCCTCTCCGTACCTGACTGGATGTCAGACTGAGGAAGAATTTCTACAGGGTGATCTTGTGAACATTAGAATAACATTAATTTTAGCTAGGGTTCTATGGGCGTCACTAGCCCTTCTCTCCTAATGTGTGCATGGAGGTGCTATTGACTTTGTCTCTTTTGAAGAGATGTGTAATGAGGACATATGTAGCTATTTGAGTCCTGTTGGTGTTGCAACATGCCATGAGGACACATGTGTACCCCTCTAGTCCCTGGCCTGCGGAGTGCAAAGGGACCTTCATTGCACCAGGTGTCTTGGCTGCGCACTTTTTCTAGAGACTTCTTTTGGGCTATTTTGATCATTGTTTTGTTGGTCTTTTGAGTGACTCCCTAAATCTCACATGATCTGTTGTCATTTTTCATGAAAATGGAGGTGGCCAGAAAGCTGTTTCATGGACCTCATGCACCCCTGCATGTATTGTTTTGTCTTATTTGAGATTAGGCTTACTGCTTTCTCTTTTGTATGAAAGGCCTTGCGTGTTGGCTGATTGTTAGCCCTGATACGTGGCAAAGCACATTCTGGGAGCTATGATGGCCTTTGTGGACCCCTCGTTCCTGGCACCTGCCCTCTCCCTTAGACCATGTCTTAATCTGGGCATTTGACCTGTGGATTCCAGTGGTTGCTAGGGACTTCTGACCGGCAGCATGCTTCTTTCGTTACTTAAAAGGAGTATAACCCGGTAAACAGAATGTGGATATTTGGATAACCTGAGCGGAAGGAAGGAAAAGCATTGCTGCATGAAGAGTTCAGGGCTAAGGCATCAAAATTCGACTAATGATGTTAATAGACTGGGATAGCTGGTTGATCAGACTGTTCCCTTCTCTCGACTGACTCTGTGCCATGTGGCATTTTACAACTTGTTGTATATTGTGTGCGTGCTGTGGAGGTTATTGGCTCTCTACTATCCCAAGCGTATGGGAAACCAGGCTCCCTACACTGGAGGACAGCTTCATTTTAGAATTAAAAGGGTGCCTACATTTGGCTGGAGGCTGCTGGTCGTTTGGGGGTTAAGTGCTGCAGGACTAAACGTCATGAAGGAATTAAGGTCTCGGGCTGGATGGGGTTATTTCGATCTGGTAATAGGAATCTGTCCCAATTGGATTTGACTGCGGGATCTCCATGCCTGATTTTAAGGACTGGTCAGAGAGCTGCCCTGCCACCCTTGTCGATTTCCCTCCCTCTGGGGTGTGGTCAGGCAGCCGGTCCTGGGCAATCAGCAGTAGAATGGGACCCAGCCTCCCGCTGGGACCCCATGAATGGCAGCTTCTAGTGAGAATACCTGATCGACAAAGTGCATGTAGCAGCCCTAAATTTCTGAACTAAAGTAAAAGCTTGAATTCCTAACGTTGTCTCCTTCATCCTTCATTTGCATTTTGGTACAGCAAACTTTGAGGTGTGGGTAAAATGGGTGGTATGCATTGGGGGCTTTAGCTTACCTCACATTTTGGGTCTGCATTTGTGTTAAGGCATTGCCTCCCCAGACAGTTACTCCTCCCTGCGGCGACTGTGGCCCCAGTCTCTGTTGGTCTGGGTTTCCTGTCTGTTGTTGCTTTTGCCACATGTTTGTCCAACTACCTGATCCCTGTTGTGCTGGCTGACTGACCTCTTTGCAACTGAGTGTAGGGTGCATTCTTGTTACCCTGTGCTTGGTTTAGTGGATGGAGATTTTGTGCGTACTAGCGCCGGCTAATCAACCACTGCTCATAGCGTGCTTTAAGCCGGCACCTCTCTGCCATATGTCCCATTCTTTGAAAAGAGTAACATTCCCTAAGGTCTGGACGTTGCCAACCACCCTGGCCTCTGTTGTTATATCTAGTTGAAACCCTTTGGGGTTTTTGCAGTGGAGCCCCATTTAAGACTGGAGCCATCTGAGCACTTGCAGCCAATGTGGCCCCCTCGAGGGCAGTCTTTTTCAATTTGTGTTGGACCACATTAACGATGTATCTCTGGGCTTGCTCTTGTTTTCCTCTATCCTCTTGTTTATTTTTGTCTTAGAGCAATATGTGGGCCTGTATCTCCCACCAGGGTTTGTCATTTAGCCCTCTACACTGCCCAATCTGCTTTGTATCTAGGTGGAAAGCCCCTTTTTGAGAATATTATAAAAGAATGTAACTTGTGAGCCCATAACAGTACATGGCAGACCTGTTTCTTGTCCCTCTCACTCCCTTAACCTATCCAGAAAATTGGTTATGGCTTCCCCAGGTGTCATGGTCTCTGCCTTTAACCCTCCTACTGGGACTTGTGCCGTCCTGTGACCAGGGGAAGCTCTGTGCGCTACACAGCATTAGGTGAGACTGATAGTCTGTCAATATTGGCTCTGGGACAAATTTAATAAAAAACATTAGCAGAGAGATAGGAATAGCTCAAAAAACCACAGGTCCATCTTGGTAAAAAACAAGCTACATCTAATCTCCTGGATCCAAATATTGTTCCTTAATGTCACAATTACACCCTCTAACTTTCAGATAGCTTACATCCATGCATCCCTTTCTCCTTTGCATACAATCTTCACTAAATGCTCAATGATATCGATTTTTCCTCCAAGTAGAAATGTTAACATGTGTTGTAGCTTGAGTGAACGGCATTGTAATGCCAAAAAGAGTTCCTTAAATCATTATTTTAGAAAGCTGGCTGGTGTGTCAAAGCATACCTTGTATGTCATTCCCAGCGGTCCAAGCTAATAACAGCTCTCCCTTCTTTCAGATATCACCAGTGTTAAGAAATTGGTCGGAATGAGAAAATACTTTAAGACATAAAAATAAGATTAAGGTGCCAGCCCTATATCATACCCAGGGCCCATGAGCACCATCTCTATCATACCCAGTGGTTCAAGCAACACACTATATTTACTTTTCCTATCCTTCTGACCAATGAAAAAAGGTGACCTCTGCATAACACCTACAAGGCTGCCTTGGGACTACTCAGTTTGGACACATAAAATAGATAACATGCCCGATTTCTGTCACTGGCAGGTCAAGTTAAGGTTTTGCGCTTCTTCCTAGTTTGCATACACTAAATGCCGGGAATACCCACTGTGAAGGATGCTTCAGGCTGGTCCTCCTCCTCATGGATTCAGCAGAACTTATAATCAGTTGTGGTGTCTGCTCACCTTCCTTGCTATGCAAATGTGAATCTGTCTGGGTGAGGTCCCCTTCCTTCGGCTTCATTCGGGTCTGCGGCACCAATCACTACTATTTGGCTTGCCAAAACGTTGCTCAAATATAAATCAACCTTAATTAAACAAAAATCAATAGGCGTTTGGCAAAACAGGAGGAGTTGATTTAATTAAACACTTCGGCCTTCTGAAGCCGGTCTGAGGACTGACCCAAAGTAAAATTCATCTGAACAAGGTTTAATACATTTCTTTTGATATCATAAAATGTTTTGCTCCATGCTTTTTAGGTAAAGATTGCATGCCTTGTTTTTTGAGTCATAAATACGGCCCAGATAACAAATACAGGTTGGCCTTGATCGAGCACGGACTCAATAGGGGCCAATGGGTAACATGTGCAGATGTCCGGCATGATCACTGCGTGTACTTTGTGTGCTGTGTCCTGATTGGCTGTGTGTTTTTAACTTTGAGTGGCATTTGACTTTTTGGTGATTTGGAAATGCACGTACCCCTTCGGTCATCTGTGTTTTATTGGGGCCAGACTCCCTGGACCATTGTGGTGTTGCCTTGCCTCTCAGTGTGATTGATCTGAGTTTACTGTTTGGTCATTTGTATGCAATGTGATCTGTCAATCAATGCATCAATATCAAGAGAGAGAGAGAGGACTAGAAAGCTAGTCCGTGTCCCCCTGGGTTTAAATGTGTTATCAAAGAAGACTAGCTTTATATGACTATTAAATATGGACTCTGACTAGTTTTGTCAGTGGGCACCTGCCTGGTGTGTTCATGAAGCCCTCACCCACCAACCTAGTTGGTGGCATGCTTCATCATCGGGCCCACCCAGTGACACCTAATGTGTCCAGGGTGTGGTTCGATGCCTGAATACAGCGGAGCTGGTATTTTGCTTAGAGTGCAGTGTGGGGTGTTAGTGAAATGACAGTTAAAACGGCTTGGCGATGGTCCCAGTACCCAAGGGTAAATTAGAGTTTAATAACTGGGCCGCCGTCAGCGGTTAAAATAAGGCAGGGGGATGTTACAGGTGGCGAGTTACTACCTCCTACATCCTAAGGTTGGTCGACATGTTTCAGCCAGTGCCTTAGGATAATCTGGCTTTCCTCAGGACCTATTAAAAATAGGGTGGGTGCAAGTTAAACAAGCATTGGAAATGCAATAGGTCTCGCAGTAGGAAAGTTAGAGCTATAGGTGTTATTTTTTATTTTATTTATTTATGTGTTGTTTTTTCTAAATAGCTAAATTAATAGCTTTCTTCTTTACAAAGCCAATAGTTATAATTTTTGTAAATGTGACACCTCAAGCATTTGTAAAGCAACATGTTTTGTATTAACGTGACTTATATGTATTGATATAAAGAAAATCAATGGCTTTAAAATGTTTTTAATAATTAATACGTAAATAAAATGGATTTTATTTTATATTGCTAATAGCTTAAAGTTTATTAAATATATTTAGTGAAGATGCTGTGGGAGCGCTGAGTGATGCTGTTGTTGAGCTGAGTGATGCTGTGGTTGCGCTGAGTGATGCTGTGGTGGTGCTGAGTGGTGCTGTGGTGGTGCTGTTTGATGTTGTGGTGGTGCTGAGTGATGCTGTGGTGGTGCTGAGTGATGCTCTGGTGGTGTTGAGTGATGCTGTGGTGGTGCTGAGTGATGCTGTGGTGGTGCTGAGTGATGCTGGCCGTTGATTGATGCAGTGGCATTGAGTGATGCTGTAGTGTGGAGTAATGCTGTGGCGTTGAGTGATGCTGTGGCTTTTGTTGTTTCTGTGTCATTGAGTGATGCTGTGGCATTTTTTTGTTTTTGGCGTTGATGGATGCTGTGCACTGAGTGGTGCTGTGACGTTGAGTGGTGCTGAGTAATTTTTTGGCGGTGAGTAATGCTGTGGCATTGAGTGGTTCTGTTGCATTGAGTGTCGCTGTGGTGTTGAGTGGTGCTGTGGTGTTGAGTGATGCTGTGGCATTGAGTGAGGTGTGTGAGGGTGATGGGGTGTGAGGGTGATGGGATGATGGTGAGTGATGGTGTGTGAGGGTAATTGGGTGAGGGCAAGTGAGTGTGTGTGATGGTTATTGAGTGAGTGATTGATCGTGTGTGAGGGTGAGTGGTGTGTGATGGTGATGGGGTGTGAGGGTGATGGGGTGTGAGGGTGATGGGGTGATGGTGAGTGATGGTGTGTGAGGGTAATTGTGTGAGGGTGAGTGAGGGTGTAAGGGTGAGTGAGTGGGGGTGACTGTAAGTATGTTGTAAGTGTGTGTGTTGTTGTGTTGTTGTGAGCTTGTGTGTGTGTGAGTTTTTTATGTGTGTGCGTTTCCCTTTTCCCTTTTTTCTTTTTTGCACGTAAAAATGGCGGACGCTACCCTGTGCCATAACGCTACCTATGTTTTTTAGGTAGTACAATGTCCAGAAATGCTCTAAATGTATCCAACAGAAACCACGTACAACTGGTCAAATTACGTTTCTAGCAGAAAATGTGGGCTATTTCTAAGCATGGGTGAATTTTGCGAATCTGGCGTTCGCGAATTTGCGTATTTGCGAACTCGCAATCCGCAAAATTCGCGAATTCTTGCGAATTTGCGGATTTTTTTTGTGTTCGCAAGGGTTTCTGCCAGTTCGCAAGGGTTTTGTACCAGTTCGCAATTGCGAACTTACTTGTCGGCTCGCAACGGTCGCGACTATGTTGTTTCTACATCTGGTTCATCATCACAGGTTCCCAGCACCCTCTGTTTCACCACTGCCACCCTCTGTTTCACCCATGCGACCCTCTGGTACATCAATGCCACCCTCTGGTTCATCATCACTGTAGATTATGGGGGGGGAAAGCAAGCACACCTGCCCTGCTTTAACTGACATGAATTAATTTGGGGTTGATTTATTAATGTGTCACTGTTTTAAAATTCCAGTCTGGCACCTGCTTCCTTATCTGTAATTTGCTTTCTGTTGCAATGCAATTTTTTTTTCAAGGACCTTTGTGACCTACTTGTAGCTATTCTATGAGCCTGCTGTGAGGGTCAGAGCAGGGTCATACAATTGTTGCAACTAGCAACTGAACTCTGGAGGGGCCCCAGTCAGGAAGCGCTACAGGGAATGGTTACTATTACTAATGATGAGTTTGAACTTTTGCACCTGCTGAGTGCTTTCAGTTTTGCAAAATTCGTTTTTCTGCAGAACAGCAACTGTAATGCCCCAAACAAACATAGGCAACTGAACTCTGGAGGGGGCCCTCAGGAAGTACTACAGGGAATGGTTACTAATCATGAGTGAACTTTTGCACCTGCTGAGTGCTTTCAGTTTTGCAAAACTCGTTTTTCTGCAGAACTGCAACTGTAATGCCCCAAACAAACTTACTTGTGAAAGTTGATTTCTAATCCAAAAGTGATCCAAAGAAAGTCAAAAGGCCTCAAATCCAAAAAAGTGCAGGCAAATGCCAACCTGAGGAGTTATTCTGATAAAAATCATCATTTTCAGAAGGTCTATGCTGCTTGCTAGTGGATTTCTTGTGCAGAATTGCAAAGTTTGTAATTTCGCGAGTGCGAGATTGTTGCTGCCCGCCGCACCTACATGTTCGCAATTGCGAACTCTCGCGATGCATTGCCAAACTCCAGCGGGATCCCGCAGCAAGATCCAAAATGGCGCAGCACTCGCAAAATATCGAGAAAAACAACTCGCAAACGCTGAATGACGGTGAGTGAACGCCGCACGCCACAAAATTGTATCACCAAGAAAAAAAATCTGCTGCGTGCGAATTTGCGGATTTTCGGTAAATTCGCGAGCGTTCGCAGATTGCGAATTTACCAAAAATCCGCAAAATCCGCGAGCGGAACGGATTTTCCGCCCATGCTTAGTTATTTCACTTCCCTCCTCTATGATTTCAGTGCTGAAAAAAATGCTAATCGCTATGCACAAGTCACTCTTTGAAATCAGTATACACAGAGCGCAGTACACTGTCCAGCTTTCCGTTCTGGAAAGGCACAGGGGAGCCTGGAGAGCAAGTCATGTTGCGCAACATAGTACACGCTTCCGGAGAACTCCAGTCAACATTCAGAATAATGTCTTAGACAGATAGGACGACAAACCAACATTTCAACTTCCCCCCTGCCGTTCTCCGATAATAATAATGGCGACCTAGTTAGCGGCAAGCAGAGAAAGCTAAGAAGAAGCACGGTCAACTCCAGGCTGGCTTCAAACTCAGCAATACTTACAAAAATGACCGGGATATGAGAGTTAGAAAGAAAACAAACCACAGAAAAAAACATGGACAACTCGAGAAGAGCGAGTAATTTACAAATTGAACGGCATGAGGCGGGGAGGGAGGGGCTAAAGGCAACACTGAGCAAAAGAAGGGGGTTCCCCGTAGGGTTTCTTAGTGATATAGGCAGGCCAAGGGGGGAAGAACAACTGTATAGAAAATGAAAGAAGGCACCCTGCCGCGGATTTATAGAGGTCCTAGCTAGAGGATCCAAACATTATAAGGGGGGTGGTTAGCCCAGAGGCTGAAGCTGCACAGGACAAAACCAGGGGAATGAATGAATGGATGAATGAAAGCTGAATGTTCAAACAATAGATAAAGTAAACTCTTGTGTGAATGAGTGTGGTTGTATGGTTGAAGTGTGGTCAGTACTGGGCAGATCTTAATTCAGAAAAAATTCTTTGTCTTGTGTCTCTTAAAATACTACTGTGAAATCAAATGCACTATCTAATTTATACATGCTTGTCTTTTGAAAATTACAAACAATATATTTAAAAAGGAAAAAATAAAAAATATGTATTTTTCTAATATATTTTGTTGAGTCTGTTTGGATTGACCCTGGTTTTGTCCTGTGCAGCTTCAGCCTCTGGGCTAACCACCCCCCTTATAATGTTTGGATCCTCTAGCTAGGACCTCTATAAATCCGCGGCAGGGTGCCTTCTTTCATTTTCTATACAGCTAAAGGCAACACTACCAGGTGATGGGAAAAGTGAAATGTGGGGCATGCTTGGAGTAGAGAGAAACATCGGAAACAGGAGGGGAGTGAAAAATGTACAACTTGAACGGCATGGGGAGGGGCTAAAGGCAACCCAACACCGACACCGAACACCGGGTGAAAGAAAACAGGCTGCGTTGTATGAAAAGAGGGCAGGCTTGGAGCAGGCAATTAACATTTGAAGCCGAGGCAAAGGAAACGAGTTATGGCGACAGATGAAAATACCAACCACAGTCAGCATGACCTTGCATAAACCAGCGTCCTACCCGCTTCAGCAGCACTGCAACTATTCCCTGCAACAATCACTGCTGTACTACAGTGATGAAACGCATCTGTTAACATCCTGTGAGCGGTGCCCACCCTCGGAAAACAGCTCTTGTCCGTTGATGCTGAGTAGAGACATTCGGTTAAGACAGTTGCGCGCTCGGTGGGCAGATGGGTAAAAATGACCCTAATGAAATGAAAAGCAGGGCAGTGGGAGCGCGCTGGTTTTACTTTCACAGTGAGCGTATGCGGATAGCGCAGTTGGAACAAAAGGAGCAGCGAACACGTCTGCCACACCGGGCATTGCTGTGGGGAGGGGGTAGGAGAAATGTGACACGGCCGAAAGCCTTTGATGCAGCAGGGGGCGGAGCGGTGGATACCTTTCAAGTGAAGCTGCTGGCGGAAGATGGCTGTCTTTGATGTGCACGCGCTTTGTATGTCAATGCGCATGCGCATTCAGCGAGCTTTTCACGGGCACTGCAAGGAATCGCCATGGAATCGCAAGTTGGTTAAAGTCTGTTTAAGCCCCCATAGTCTTGCAAGCTCAATGCGCATGCGCATTGACAGGCGAGACCTAAAAAGGGTGAGGAGTGTAATGCAGACTATGTGTTACACTCGCTAAGCTGTTTCTCTAGGTGTGAGAGGGGGATTCCCTTCTCATGCATACCTGTACGGACTACATATATGACATAGACAAAACATGTAGGGAAAGAGAGTGTCAATTGACATCTCGCCAGACAGTCATATTCAATTGCCGACGCTAAAGTGCATGGTGAGTAGGCTATAGTCGGCTAAGGTTTAACGGTAATGGTGGTACCGTTATGGTGACAAATCGCATCTAATTAGGCGTGTTGTGGCTGAGACACGGGTATCACACAAATAGGGTACAAGGTGTGATAAGGTGTAAGTAGCTGTTCTTACGCTGGGAATTAGCAGCCAATGCTTCCAGGAGTGAAGCGGCAAGGGGATGACCCTGTTGGGAAATCGGTTGGCCACTGGGGTTAGGAGACCTGTAGGGAAGAAAAGGAAAAGCGCTTACCCAAATGGTTGCTTGGAGATCGTCATACTCACAGCTTTTCTGATCAGAACCTGCCGTGTACCTGTTGCGCCGTCTTCGCACTCCGGTGAACTGAGCTTTGGATCTCTGCGCGTATTTATATGCCCGCTAATGAGTTGATGATCAGCACCTGCGGCAGGGAGTAATGGTAAAAAGACTTCCCCGGGGGTGCTGGTAGCCAGGGGCATGTGCGTTTTGGTGAGATGCTATGCGGGACAAGTGGCGCATGCGCGGACGAGAGTGATGTCCGCGCATGCGCTGATGGCTGGAAAGGCTGCACCTGTGCGGCACTGTGCAGTGATGCTTGGGGCATGCGCGGTAGCGTGTGTCCCGAGAGTATCTGGGGCCCTGAATCTCATGGGAGGGGAGGTAACAACATTCGTTAAATAGATTGGAGTATGGCAATGCTCACGATGAGTGAGTTGACATAATAAAATGAATGATAGGGTGAATGATTGAAAATACACTTCTAGGAGCTGGTAGTTGCCAGTGCGCAACAGATTATGGTTAGTTCTGTCTCATGTGGTGTGATGGTGTCAGCATGTCACTGAGTTACACAGAATCGCATCGTTCAGACCATTAGTTTGGGTAGAAAGGCGGTAGATCCAGCATTGCTCTTTGCTTAGAAGTCTTTTCTCATTGTCTACTGCCAGTTCAGGCATTTGCTCGATAATGATCCATGTGAGATCATTTGGAGTGTGGCAGTGAGTAATGAAATGGTTGGTGTGTTTACTGATGTTTTTCTTGCACCTAATCGTGCTTCTGTGCTCTGTGACCCTGGTGCGAATTTTTCTGGTGGTCATGCCTATGTAGCTAAGGCCACAGGTACAGGTAAGGAAGTATATCACATTCCGCGAATTGCAGTTGGTCTGGCTGCTTTGGGTCCACACTTTATTGGATTCAAGTTCCAAGGTTTTGGAGTGTGTAGTCAAGTGACACATACTACAATCATTACAGGGATAGTGTCCAGTGACCTTTGGGAGTCCCCAGGAGTTCAGCACAGTGTTTGGTTGTTGTCTGCTCTGTCTTTTGGGGCGGGTGTTCACCAGTTGGTCCTTTAGATTGTTGCATCTTTTGTAAGCAAACCTTGGATTGTCCCACTGTCTTTGGGCGGAGTTAAGGATCTTCCAGTTTTTTCTGATTAGTTTGGCTACCTCATTTGAGGCTGTATTATATGTGGTGACACAAGTAATCGGCTGATCCTGTTGTTCTTTAGGTATGGTTTCGAGGAGGGCCTCTCTGTTTTGGTACCTAGCTCTTTTCTTGGTTTTAGAGATGATGGCTTGTGGATAGCCACAGGCCTCTAGTTTCTTGGCCTGTTCGGAGGAGTGTCTTTTGTAATCTGCAATGTCACTGCAATTTCTGCGTATGTGTAGAAACTGCTCAAAGGGAAGGTTTTCACTTAAGGGGCGAGGATGGGAGCTTGTGAAGTGGAGTAGGGAGTTTCTTGCCGTAGGCTTGTAGTATGTGGTGGTAACCAGTCCTCCATTTTTAACTGTAATGTCTAGGTCTAGGAAGGCAAGTTGGTTGGCACTTGAGGTGCCAGTGAACTATGGGTCTTTGCTATTGAGCCATGTGAGGAATTCCTCCAGGGCTACTTGCGTTCCCTGCCATATTACAAGAATATCGTCAATATATCGACGCCATTAGCGAACCACATCCTCAAATACTTAAAGTTCACTGGCACCTCAAGTGCCAACCAACTTGCCTTCCTAGACCTAGACATTACAGTTAAAAATGGAGGACTGGTTACCACCACAAACTACAAGCCCACGGCAAGAAACTCCCTAAAAAGACTATCCTCCGAACAGGCCAAGAAACTAGAGGCACGTGGCTATCCACAAGCCATCATCTCTAAAACCAAGAAAAGAGCCAGGTACCAAAACAGAGAGGCCCTCCCCGAAACCATACCTAAAGAACACCAGGATTAGCCCATTACTTGTGTCACCACATATAATACAGCCTCAAATGAGGTAGCCAAAATAATCAGAAAAAACTGGAAGATCCTTAACTCCAGCCAAAGACAGTGGGACACTCCAAGGTTTGTTTAAAAAAGATGCAACCATCTAAAGGACCAACTGGTGAACACCCGCCCCAAAACACAGAGCAGACAACAACCAAACACTGTGCTGAACGCCTGGGGACTCCCAAAGGTCACCGGACACTATCCCTGTAATGATTGTAGTCTGTGTCACCTGACTACACACTCCAAAACCGTGGAACTTGAATCCAATAAAGTGTGGACCCAAGGCAGCCAAACCAACTGCAATTTGCGGAATGTGATATACCTGCGAACCTGTACCTGTGGCCTTAGCTACATAGGCATGACCACCCGCAAAATTCGCACCAGGGTCACAGAGCACAGAAACACCATTAGGTGCAAGAAAAACATCAGTAAACTCACCAACCATTTCATTACTCACTGCCACACTCCAAATGATCTCAGATGGACCATTATCGAGCAACTGCCTGAACTGGCAGTAGACAATGAGAAAATACTTCTAAGCAAAGAGCAACGCTGGATCTACTGCCTTTCTATCCAAACTAATGGCCTGAACGATGCGATTCCGTGGAACTCACGGGAATATTACCAACAACAGGTGATAAATATCGCTAATGATATTTAGCGTGAAAAATGTTATCGCCATGCATCACCTGGAAATATTGCCGCTGTAGCGAGGAATTACCAATACCCCGCTAAGCGGCGATATTTCCCCAGAATTGCGATAAAATCACGCGATAGAAGTAGCGTGACGACGCTAACCCGTCGCACGCTAATGTGAAAAAATGCACGTTGGGCCTATCAGCGATGATTATCGCTAAACCAATAGGCCCGAAGCTATCATATAACGTGTTAGAGGGACGAAAAATGCCCGCTAAAACGAAAATCGTAGCTAACCATGGACAACACTGCTAATGATGGTGAGCAGCCAGGGACTAGTGCAGAGGGCAGAAACTACACCCAGGAAGGCCAGGCAGACACCCAGGGAAAGGCCAAGAGGAAGAGGAACCCAAAGTTCACTCCGGAGGAGAACCAGTTACTAGTTGAAGAGGTGACGCAACACCAGCAGTAACTCTTTCTGAGTTCCACCGTCACCATGGCGAGGAAAAGGGAACTATGGCAGGACATCATGACTAAGGTCAATGCCATGGGGGAGCGAAAGAGGACAGTGGACAAGTGCAAGAAGCGGTGGCACGATACGAAGAGCAAAACAAAAAAGAAACTGGGAGCCAACCTAAGGGCAGCAAGTGCGACGGGAGGCAGTGGACCAGCTCCACAGGAGGAGCTGGATGAGCAGGTGGCCAATGTCATCAGTGAGGAGACTGTGGTCAGAGTCGCAGGCCAGGATACTGCTGTACTGGAAGTCACACAACAACACCAGGGTGAGTGTCAAACAGGGACAGGCGGAAGTGGGTGGATGGCCACAGTGGCACTCATGTACCATGCAAGTAATGACATTGCATACACACATGTACTGTACAACAAGTCCTGGAGAGCCCTGGGCATGTTGGCATAGGGACACAACACCAGGAGGATGAGGGCAGAAGTGTAGCTGTTGTACACTTGGCTCATGATGTCGTCAGTGGCGGACATGAGTTCTGGCAGGGTGCTGTAGACTTGTATGAATCTGGCCTGGGATGGGTACAGGATGTTGCTGTCTATCAGGTGGTGGGCCAGTTGCATGTTGAGCAATTCCCAGTGATCCGCCCTGGGAACACGAGCAGGAAGATATGCTGGAAGCACTTGAGGTCCTTGTGGCCTGGCTTCGGCTACTTGAGGAGGGTGTACATTTTGTCGTGTCCCAAGTTCCATGGAAATATGGCTGTACTGTAGTCGGGTTAGATGGCAGCATCTGCCATGTTATATACATGGTGTGGGCATAGGTGTGACGGGGAGCGTGAGTGGATGGAGTACATAACCTTGTGTATCTTGTTGCTGTTGACATTGGACCAGGAGGTCAGGTGGCATGCGCTGCTGGTGTTCACAGGGGAGGTGGGCCCTGGCATAGTTTGGGGGGGTGTCATGTTGAAGCTGTCATGGATATCAGCAAGCTTGCCGTGGAAGAAGATGGCTAGTGAGTTGCACAGTCAATTTGAGGGAGTCATGTTGTTGGTGCTGGAGTTGGAGAGTTCCCTTACAATGCAGAAGAGCTCCTTGCTCCCGTGCGCATTGTCATCCAGCTGGGCTTTGAAGGAGTATCCCTTGGCCAATCACAAGATGTGGTGATGTATGTGTATGGCATCCTTGTGGTCTACGTGGTTGTCTGAAATGCATATGGTGAGCAATATCCACTCCAGTTTCCGGCATCCAACTCTGGAGGCGCACCAGCACATTGGTGAACGCGGTGGCTGGCTTGCTGGTGTGGGTTTTACAGGGTTCCTTGAGTGGCAAAAGTGTGTTGTCAAAGTTGTACATACACTGCCTGAGGTGGTGGCCTGCAGCGTTGGAGTTGGTGGAGTTGTTGTGTGACCTGTGGGCAAGGGTGGTGATTAGCTGGTCTACAGTCACTCTCCTCCAGCAGTGGTGAGGTACCTGTGTGTGCGGTGGTCTGTGGACTGTACATTTAAGGGGAAATGGATGCAGCAGGGTACAGTCCTGTGGGAACAGGTGGTGTGTCCTAAAGCAACGTTGGTGCCTGTGTAGAAGGTGGTGTCCAGCGTGTGACCAGCCACGTGGGTGGATGGGTGGGTGGGTGGGGTGACTAGTTGGCTGAGGCTGAGGTTGGCCAGTGTGGCTGACAGGGTGCTGGAGATGGTGTTGTTCTTGTTCCTGAGCTGGAATGTCAGCTCCACGAGGAGGATGTAGTCTGTGGAGGTGAGTGCATGGTTGCAGGCGAGGTTGGCGAGGGACATGCTGCATTGACAATGTTGTCCGGGGGGCTGTAGATGAGTGTACCTCTGAGGGTGGTGTTGGTGTGGATCTGGAAGTGGAGGTGTCTGGCAGTGTTGAGGAATGTATCTGCGTGGGTGCAGAACTTGAGGGTGGCAGTGGTGAACCAGAGGGTGGCAGTGGTGAACCAGAGGGTGGCAGTGATGAAACAGAGGGTAGCAGTGGTGAACCAGAGGGTGGCAGTGGTGAACCAGAGGGTGGCAGTGGTGAACCAGAGGGTGGTAGTGGTGACCAGAGGGTGGCAGTGGTGAACTAGAGGGTGGCAGTGGTGAACCAGAGGGTGGCAGTGGTGAACCACAGGGTAGCAGTGATGAACCAGAGGGTGGCTGTGGTGAACCAGAGGGTGGCAGTGGTGAACCAGATGGTGGCAGGTGTGAACCAGAGGGTGCAGTGAGGAACCAGAGGGTGGAGCAGCTAAACTGCCTGGGAGACATGTGGTTGTGAGCCCTGTGCTGCAGAACTGCCCCAGAGCACTCCCAGTGTGAAAATATTTTGTGCTCAATTGCCTGGGAGCCCTCTGGGTGTGAGCACACATTGTGCCAAGTGACCCCCTGCCCCCAGTACATATATACCCATAACGTACAGCACCATCATGCTCTTGCACCATGAAGTCTTGTGCCTGCATGCTCCATATCTGTGTAGGTGGTAACACTGTCAGTGCATTCAAAATGTAAAGTCATAACTACCTACACAGCACCAATGAACACGTGTCCCCCTTGGCACAGGTATGTGCATGTACCAGGCGTGCAGCACCTGCATGCCACTGCACCCTACTGCCCAGCGCAAGCATAGTCCTGTATGGGGCAGTTAAGTATGAGATGGGACATTGTCCAGCAGCTGCATGCGCATGAACACACTGAGCAGGATCTGAATGGCTATGTACCAACACGCGCTGCAGAGCAATCTTGGATATCTGAAGGATTCTGTGGTCCAGAGCCAAACGTATATTAGCATCCATTACCTTCCCAAGCACCATCCCCGTGAGGCTCCTGTGACAAGGAGCCTGCATTCTCCTCACCTACTGCGCTGCTTGGTCTCTGACCCTTTCTCAACAAGATGCATGTGAACTCCCATAGAAGCTCTGCCTGTTTGGCCCCCTCTACCCCACACTAGCGGTATGAAACATCTTCCCGGCCCTCCCCACGATAAAGGCCAGTTCACTCAAGGGACCTCATTGCATTATGGTGTGCTGGCAAAGTGACAGGCACATGTGGTCACATATTTGTGCAAATGGCAACAAAATCCGCAAGTAAGCCTGCAAATTTGCAAACTTGTGGACTGTCTTGCCATTGAGTGCAAAATAGCAGAACGCTAATTAGCTGATTTCGCCCATACACTATAAATCAAATGTAACATGTCAACCATGCAAGTCAACAGATACCACAGCAAAGGCTTACTTAACACTATACATGCATCCCAGTAACAGGTTGCATCCATAGTCCCACATACAGGGTTCACTCCACTGATGGCCTGAGAAGCATACAATGTGTCAAGACCCACACTCTGCAACCTACCTGACACCATTGCAAGTAGTAATAAATTCAAAAGTATTTATTTAATAAAATCTAACCTATCTAAAACTACACTAATCACTAAAACTAACACTATATCAAATATCCTCTACACACATATAAAACTAAACTACACATGTAATACTAACTATACACTACTTACACAAACTAAAAAAGGACATCAACCCCCCACCCAAAGAGAAAAGAAACTTAGCTCAGCACTATCTTAACCTCTTATAAAAAATATCTCACTATACTAAACTAACTATACCTAATCTAAAACTAATCTACTTCAAAATACTATAAAACAACTATCAATAATATAATAACAAATAACAATGAGGGTAGGCAGAAGAGGGGTGTGGGTCATAAAAAGTCAATGTTCAGGGAATACCGAGTTTGACTGCTATTTCGTCCATCCTCCGGTTTAGGGTCACCAACTCATTTTTAACATCAAGGAGCAAGTTATTGTTCCGGTGCTGCTCATTCAGGATCTTCAGCAGTGTTTCACCGATTGGAGACATTGTGGTGGGTGTCCCGAGATCCTGCGGTGTTGTGGTCTGGGATGGTCCCTGGCTCGGTGCAGCTTGAACCGGCCCCTGGCTGCTGTTACTCGGAATGGCTGCTGCACTGCTACTAGTTGGTACGGCACTTGGAGTGCACAGCACATCCACTGCCCCAATCACTGTTGAGACCTGTGTCTTAGACTTTTTAACTCTGCCAGCCTTGCCAGAAGCCCTGGTGGTGGTATTTGTGTCATTCTGGCCAACAGCCTCTGGCATCGAGTGCCATTTCCCCGCCTTCCTATCAGCCAAGTATTTCCTGGTCATGTTCCGGTAGCCCTTCTTTACCCAGCGGATATGAAGCCACCGTTCCTTTGCCACATTGAAAGCATGGCTCTCCTCTGCATTCATGTCTGAAAAACAATGGAAATGTCAATTCACACCCAAGGACACTGGGTCATTTGCCAATCATCATATTTTAGCCACAAATCACATATCACATGGGAGGCAACACACATGTTACATCCTGTAACGTCTCTAAGTGACCTGACCACATAATTGACAAGCCCTTCATCCAAAAATACAGGCCATAGTTAGTGACATGACAGTACATGGCAGGTGTGATGTACTGACAAATTAGACGCTAAATGAGACTGTGATAATATGTCACCATTGTGCACCCTGAGTGTGTGCACGTAGTCCAATTCACATTAGTATAGTGGCATTACCTTTAGAGTTCTGCGAAGTGTTTGTGAGTGTTCAGAAGTGAATGGCGCACAACAGGTAGTGGTTCAGTCGAAAGAAATGGTAGGTATGGTTGGTGCAACTCGGTCAGAGAAAACCCTAAACTCTGAGAACCAAAGGTGGAGAGATTCCTCCCTTGGAGCCAATTGTAAGCAAGGTCTGATGCACACAACAAATATGTGTGATATGATTGATCACAGACAAATAACAAGGATGGAGTCACACAAACGTGTTCTTTTTGTGTCGTTTTATTGGAATGTGTATAGTTGGAACAGGAAGCCTCGGCTGGTTTCCTGTTCCAACTATACGCATTCCAATAATAATTCCAGGTAATTGTCATCTGCTACGGGTTAATGTGTAAATTATGGTATATCTTCAAATGCCATCCTATTTATATTTACATTTACTTATATTTCACTACTATATGGTAAAAAGTTTGTAAAACAGCAGCGCCTGCAGATTCTGGCAGCCACACTGACTCCCGACCTTCCGCCTAGAACCCCTTCCACACCTACATAGAAAATACACCACTGGCTCATCATGAGGCAGGAAAGGCAGGTTAACAATCAGAGTTGCATGCATTACATCCTGTCTAACCCTGGTCCTAAATACCTCATAAAAGAGAAGAACTGGTATGGCAAAAATAGACCACTTAGATCCTGGTATAAACCATTCATGATCCAGCCTTGTGTTTGTCCCTCTCAACATGGCTACGCTAGGTAACTTATCTTTCCTTTTGGCGTTGTAATGAACTGCCCCCTCACCCATTATCCAACTATCAACACAAACTCTTCTGTGAAAGTAGGTAATCTTGCCGGGTCACAATATGATGGGCGACATTGCCTGGAACCTCTTTGGCACAGTTTAATCAGAATTACACCTTAAAAGGTCCTTGAAACCTTGCGTTGATGATATGTGATTTATTAATACCTTAGACATGACATGACCTTAACCTGGCTTGCTATGGGAATGTCCTAGGCCATATTACCTAAACCTCAATCTCCGCTTCAGTGGCAGTGTACTGCAGATGAAGCGTGGATACATCTTCTGGCAGGTCTTGACAATATGTAGCCCTGTGTGAAAATCCATTAGTGTAATGCCTGCAGGACCCCTTGATCATTGACTAGTTAGCTATAATCTGTGCTGGATGTCATGGACAGGAAATCTGAGCTGTTGCATTGTCCCTTCATGGACAAAGTCACAACTTAGATAGATATGCGTCTAACCACACTCTAATACATATTGTCTGAATAATAACATTAATATCCTCAGCACCTTGTGGACGAGTGACATGCAGAACACACCAGTATTGCAAAACTACCGTGTGTAGCATGAGTCAATGACATCCATGACATAGCAACATGTCAATTTCAATTACAAAAACTCACCAGTGGCTTTTGGGTCCTTGAAACGATCAACGTCCCCCTGCGCGATGGGTCGCCGACCATCTGTGAGTGAACAAAAATAAATATGTGTCATTGCATGGCATCCAGAATCGTTACAAAAACATGAGGAACAACATTTCAGTCACAGTAAATACAATATCACTTTGTAGGGAATTGACACATTGTACAAATTACTCTGTGCACTTTGATAGTAGTCATACATCCACATAACAGTTGTGTCATGCAATTTCTAAGAACCATGTCCACACAGGCATCATGTGTAAGTTGTACTGGGTATGATGGTAACTATGCATTTATCAAGATGCTAATACGCAGTCCTTTGGGATGTAAAACACTCTGGAGCTGTCAAACTCCCGCATTGCATAATCACCTGCCAAGGATAGACCTACACATGACCCATGTACAGGGGCCGTGTAGATACGGTCCTGCTGCTCATGGATATGAGCATCTGTCACACTGTGTACTGTCCTGCACATAGGTCACACACACACTGACTCAGCTCAGATATGTACAGTTACACATACAGGACACACACACACCATCCTGCACACAGTCGCTGCTCACATCTCTTTGACTGACTACACCTGTGATGGGCTCATACATGCTAACATCCTCTGTGCCTTGCCACCCTTACTGGCATGTGGTCATTCACCATCACATAGTAATGTTAATGCAAGTGACAGACAGGAGACCTCAGTCCCATATCTGGTCTTCACACTGAAAATATGTGGTCACACCTTAATGATAACGTGACTACTCACTCCAACTGTCACTTCATGGAGATATACAAATAGGGCCATTTGCTTTGACTACACACACACCTACTCCACTGTAGCGCACAAAGGTACAGTATTACAAGTAATGATGCATTCCACAAAATCAGCAGGGAGGCAAGAGTAAATGTGGCCCATGGCCCAACTCACATGATGAGCTGCATTTCCCATGCTGCGCACCATGCTGCTAAAATGGCACAGATGCAGAGCTTTACAATGTGACGCATCTCCCAGAAGTGTTAAATAGTACATACCCTGCACCATGGCGCATCATTAGCGCTGGCGCTATGTCACATAAGTTATGCAACTGCGCTGCTAAAGAACCCCAAGGGGCTTGTAAATCTGCAAAAATTTGCCTGGAAGTGGGAGTTCTAATTAATCTTAACTGATGTGAATCATGTGCAAATCACACAGGCTAATGACATTGTCAGCAACACTTTGTCACAGTATCACAGTAACGAGTCAGCATGTACATGTCTTACACGCATGTCACACACGTAACTCACTTACATAACATTTGAACATTGAAGTGAAATAATGGCTTTTGTACTTACCACCCTGTATGCCTGTCATCACCCCGGTGTAATCTAGAAGGTCGGCCTCCCGCGCAGTCATGTCCTGCCAGCCATGCTTTCACTGGTGCACGGTGCGTGAAATTTTAAAGTAGTGTTCCATTTGGAGCTTCACCCGCTCCCAGCGCACATTCCGTATCCCCCACAGCATACCCCTGCAGGATCCGCCCCCCCGCCTCCAACATTAATGGAAGATAAAATGTTATCAACCATAAAAAAAAACCTAATGCCTCCTCACTCATCCTCCCTGAACTGCCAACAGCAGGCATCTCCCTGACCCCCGTAACCCACTTAAAACTAATAAATAATAACCCACTTAACTTACTATCTATATAAAAATAACAACTAACCCCAAAACAAACTCTACAAAACAGAGGACCATAGACACACAAACTGTTTAAAATAAACAAAATACAACAAACAGACACATCAGACAGGACACAGCATGCAGCACCACTCTCAAAATCCAACTCCCAACACAGCAACCACCATACACCTCCTCCTCTCAGCACATGCACCAGCAATGTGATGAAAAGAGAAAGTGAAAGTAGAAACAACACCCATGTGACAGGAAGCAGTAATACAGCACTTCCTGTGTTTGCTGCAAAAAATTCCGACTTAGCGACAAAATTGATAGCGTTAGCGCCGAAAATCGGGTCAGAAATACGTCGCAATGTGAGACGTACAATTGTGATGGGAATGCGGCCCGTTTTTCTGATTAGCGACAAAAAAATACTCGCAAAAGGTTGCAAAGCGAAATAAATATTAATTTTTATTTCCAAAGTAATCAATTCATGGATTTGCATCAATGAAAAGTAATAAATACATAAAAAATTAGGAAAAAATAAGGACAATATTAAACCAAAAAAACACTTTTAAAAATCACATCAATAGGTGGAAACAATAATAACAAGAATATTTATTATCAAAAAAAAGTGTACACAAGAGATAGGGGGTCAGGGAACGTGATCATGCACAGATTTCATACGGGACCAATATTACAACTGAATGCTACAATGCTGTATAATCATGGCAATGTTGCAAAGTATGCCAGGACGTTCAATGAATCACTTCCAAATGCATTTTAAAAGACGTTACTGGTCAATATCTTTGTTTTGCCTCTACATGTCTTGCATTGCGTGTTATGTCAAATACCAGCATGCAGACGTTGAAAGGCAACACACAATAGGGGAGATCATGACACCACAAACCATACATCATGGTGCTGATTTACAAGTTCCTTGCACATCTTAAATTCAGCATCAGCGTAACATTTTGTGCGGCAGCTGTGGAGCAAACCATGTGCAGGAGATGTGGTGCACAGGATGTCCAATGCTGTGGCCTACCCTCAGGCTCTTGTCTCATAAAGATATGTACCGTCACTAAGGGCTGCCACCGGGGGTGGCAGACATGCACAGGAGGTAGTGTCCTGGTGCTGCTACGCATCATTCCATTGGCTGATGTAATTTTGATAGATACCAGCCACTCACTCATGGACCATTGCTGCGTCCTATCCCTGCACTTGCTTTCAGGATGTGTGAGGCTTCATGCAGGGTGGTTGTGGGGTCACGTGGTGCTTTCATTGATACCCGGGTGCTATTGTACATGTCTTATGCCTCTGGTGGTGGTGGCTCACAATGGGCTAGTGTTTGAATGCTGCCTATGCATTCTGTATATCCCATGGTTGCTTCGTTTTGCCTGGCCTCTTACTGCCTTTGGTCCTCCTGAGGATGTTGATGTTCTGGTCACACTGTGTGATGGTGGTGTGTAATGCCATCTGTGTGCTTTCCCCCCAATTGCACTGGATTTGTGGATCCTGCTGCAGGTAGGACTGGCTCGAGCCTCTTTCGTGGGGATGCATCCAGTTTGGTCGGGGTGGGTTTGGCTCCTGCCATTGTGTTTGGCAGTGTGTACTTGCTGCTGATTGCCGGAGTTCCCTTGTTTCACATCTGTGTCAGGGTGTCTTGCCTGCTTGTGGGGTGGCTGTGGTGTGTCTGGTCCTCCTAGCATTGGCCTGTCCTCCTATTGTGGGTGAGTTCGTATCTGGGTTTGGTAGCCCTTCGCCTCTCGGGTCCCATGCCAGTCATTTGGTATTTTTACCTGGATTGCTGTCTGACATGGGGTGTATCTGCATTGGAAGCCGGGGTGTGTATAGGATTACATGGTGTTTGGCTTCACCTAGGGTCGGGCACTGTCCTCCCTGCAAGCTCTGTGTGTGGCAGTATGGACTTTTGGCGGTTTGTGGGTAGAGCATGTGAGACCCTTGTTTTCCAGATGGACCTTGAGTTAATTCCTCCTGGGGCAGGTCTTTACTTCCTTTGCTAATTGTCAGAGTATATGGTCCTACTATTGGTCTGTTGTGACCTCATTCTGATGTATATGTGCAGGTGCTCTGTTTGGCGTTTGTGAAGCCTCTGGAGGTTTGTCTCCTTCATGCTGTGCCTTTTTGTAGGGTGGTTATCCCTTTTGGTTCCCATTGGCTTGGCTGGTCATTATCTGTGGTCTTCTGTGGCTACTCTCCATCAGTGGCTGTGTTGGCTGTGGGGCCTGTGTTTTGGCTTATGGTGTGTTGGCACATCGGTTGTTTTGAGATTGCTTGCGTTGGGTATGGCAGATCATTGTGCCTGCTCCTGGAGGGGATCCCTGGCCATGTTGTGCATGGATGTCGCTGTGTGTTCTCAGCACACTTTTATGTCATGTGGTCATTGGGTGATGTGTGGGACTGTGTCTCCTGGCTTTGGGTACGTAGTGTTGTTTTATGCTTGGGTTGTGTAACTTGCTGCTTGTGCTGCTTCAGTCTATTTAGCTACTGTGGGAATCCAAATCTTGTTTAGCTTTCTGCACAATTGTAAGGAGTGGTACATGGAGGTCTATGACTCGGAGTGATGTTCATTAGAATTGAGTAAACAGACAATACTACTCCCCAACCTGCATATGTCAACACCCTGCAGGTACTGCCACTTGCGCCAGTGCCTGGCTGACTTGCACTTGCAAACACACTCCAGCAATGCCACGCATTTACGGCATAGATGGCACACACATAATGTCAATTTCCGGCCCAGGTTGCACAACATTGTATATGCATCACATCAATGCTGGCTGCGGCGCTGTGCACAATTACTGTGGCATCCCTGCAGACAACAGCCAACAGTTATCGGAATTCTGCACCTTATTGTCGGACACTGTGGGTCAGAGGAGACATGTAGTATGCCATAACGTAATGCAGGCAGCCATGGCATGGGCATTGTGGCTAGCTGGACACATAGCAACTCCCCTAGTTCAATACTGATTTCAGAATGGTCGGTAGACCTGCAGTAAGGCATTATTACACCAGGACATGTATCAGCCTTTCATTACTCAGTCCACACTAAGGTTGTGGCTGGTGCGTCGAGATAGGTATCTGTAATCCAAATGCCATACAGCATGAACCGAAAGCAGAACTAAGATGAGCCACCCACTAAGGGGGAGGTGAGGTTAGTGACAGAATTGTGTGGAATGATGAGCATATGAGATGAAGTCTCACAAGAGCTGCCAGATTGCAAGTGTAAATATGCATCACAGGCCAAATAATCAAGCATTGTGTTAGCATGCAGTCCCCACTCATAAGGCTATTTCCTTGTGCTAAAGCAGAGCCATTTTGGTATGTCACATTTAAAATAGGGCACTGTGAGTCCACCGTGTACCACTAATACTTCTCATGTGAAATCTCCTCAGATCATTTGCTATTAGTCAACCACAAGTCCTTTCCTCTAAACAAGTATGATCAGACAATGTCCTGCTGTATCAAGGTGTAATGAACAAATGCATGATTGTTGGTGACAAACAGTGATGTAATTAATCTCCTGTGTCACATTGCAAAGGGCGAGACTGCACCTCTTGAAGAGCAACCTGGCCTGGCACCCCGTGATGACATGGACGTCTATGCTACCATCGACATCGACGACCTGCAAATCCTGCTCAATTACATTGCTTCCCCAGCTTCCGGTGCAGGGCAACCCAGTAGCCTTTGGCAGAGGCCACCCCCTGCTCACACCACCGAGCAGCAGGCATCCACCACCCAAGCCATTTCCCTGGGGACAGATCCAAAAACATGTGCATTCCAACAGCGGATCATAGAGCTCCAGGAACGGTTGGGGGATAGGGTGGAGGTGGGCTTCCAGCTCATGGCAGCCAAAATTGCAGGCCTACGTGGGTGTCTTACTGACACCCACGGCCCCTTCCATGCTCTCCAGCAGTCCATGGCTGACATTGCTGGAGTCATGATCCAGAGGCAACATGCTTTGTCTGCTCAGGGTGGTTCCAGCAATGTCAGCAGGATCTGGACAACATCAGAAAGATCCTTGAGAGCATGGAGCGGATGCAGGCCCAACATTTGTCTGCCAGGGCTGAACACATGCGCCAGGTTACTGGGATTTACAATGCCCTGCACCTTCTTGTTGCCTCCTTGCTGCCTCAGGGTTTGGGGTAGATGGATGCTGCAGCGGCCTCCACATCCTCAGCTCCAACACCAGGGGTGTCAGTGCCTCATATGGCTGCTGCCACAACACCCACTGACACCTGTGAGGCACATGACACAGATGATGATGGAGATGAGGATGACAGCGCATTTCTGCTGAGGAGGAAGCGGTAGTATCCCTCTGTGCCAAAACCCCAGTTTCTTTTGTTTTGCTGCACTCTGAATCGTGCCACCCATAAACTTCTTGCACTCACTTTCACTGTCCCCTGGAACATCCTTGGATCCCCCCCATGGACTGCCATATGACCCCATTCCTTGCCACTTCAACCAGCCTGTGGAGTGAACTATGCCTCTTCCCTTGGACCTGATAACATCAATAGTCTCTGCCTGGCCATCCAACGGGCACCCTCTGCACTAGCCCTATATGCTCAGCACGTGTATATAGTGTAAATAAAATTATATTTTTCTGTTGCATATGTGTTTTGGTCAAACGTTGCAAAGGTACTAACTTGCTATTTAGGGTCCGGACACTGATACCTTATGAATGTAAAACAATGTCAATACGAGCAGTGTCCCTGTGGAGACAGATCCAGAGATGGTGGCAAATAATGTAGATATGTGTAAACATGTGTTGCCACCTTTGCACCAATGCAATGCTATAACCTTGTCACAATTTAAATCGGCCATCAGGTAAGGTCATCTATTGGGACATGCCAGTGTGCATTTATTTGCTAAATGTGATCTGAGAAAGCGCCCTGGTCCATGTTTGGAAGCAGCAAGGCAAGTAAAACTGTCCTCATGTCTAGTATGCCATGCATTGCTACATACCACTGGTTGACCTCCATATTATCATCTACAATTTGAAAGGGTACACACAGTCTGAATCAATGTTTGTTACACGCCTGCATACACTGAGTATTCCCTGCCCTCACACTGTTATGTGTGTAGTGTGTGAATCATGAGTCTGTGGCTCTGAGGTGCAATGAGCATGCCATTAATCAACATTAAATTGGGCAAAGGTCTGCAGCAGGTGTGTAGTTGGGCCACCACTCCCCAACATGGGCAGCAGCTCTGCATTCTACATGTGTAGGTACAAGTAGGATAGTAGCTCCAGGCAGCGGCAAACGCGTCTGTACTATTTGTACACTTAGCCACCACACATGCCACGGCATGTTGCCATTGCTCAAAGTGGTCCATAAGTGATGATAGCCTCGTCTTACATGTGCTACTCACCCATGGTGGACACGTGACATAGGGCCATCACTTTCTGTAAACTTCAAGGTGTGTGCACCAGCATGTGTAATGTCAGATGTGGATGTTACGATGTCACTTAGTGGTTGAAATGCAATGACTGATGTGTCTAACTGTTATCTTTGAATGCGCCAGGGGTCAGTGTGTATCCACATATACTTGTCTGTCCAGCTGTCGGAGGTGTCTTCACCCAGGCATGTTTATTATTTAGGATGTTGCTGTTATGCATGTCTTGGTGTTGGTTGTGGTCCATTGGTTCTGCAAAGTAGCCAGTCAGCATAGTGATGTTTGGCCTTGTTGATCTGTAGGTGGTAGTTGTTTCCGGGTTGATGTCCTGGGACAGACAGATAAATGTTGTACCCACATTAGACGCAACATCAACGTGTTACTCAAATTTGTCCCATAACTTATAAAGAGGTCTAATTTAGCGTCCCTTTTCCCTGTTCATATGGCGCCACTGTTCACGGGCCATATCAACATTTCTGGCCATTACATGCCCTATTCGCAGCTCTAAACCAACTCCACACATGCATCTTTGAGGCATATGTTCAGGAACCTCATTGACAGTATGTCCATATGTGCAGATATGTACTTTACATTATACAGCAGCAATGAGCTTGGTAATATGCAGGATATGAATCGTATACGGGCCCTGGTTATGTATCCGGCACATCTTGTGCGTGCTTCCATAGGAAATGAAATTGGCAGACAATCAGGAACATTGTTCACATCACTAGGGTCAGTTTACCGCTGCTACGACAGACATGTTTTGGACAAGTGCCTGGATTATTGGCACCATTGTGTATTGGGATGTTGCAATGACTATTGGCATCATATACACCATTTCACACACTCCAAATTTGTGAGATTCACACAACATACACAATCCATTATACATGGATTGGGGCAATGTCGTCAGAATAGGAATGTCATCCTCATCACAAACAGCACCCTAGTGTGCTAGTATTTGAAACATGTGACACAACCGTTTAACATAGTGTAGGCTACGTAGCTCCTTGACAAGTTGGGAGTCATACATTTGACACAGTGCAGGGCATTTCTATACTCGGTACACATTCCCAACCTCCATGGATAATTGTTTTCTCTAACCACTCTTTGGGACACGTAACTGTACAATGGGTACAGTGCCCGTGGCAGACAGTAACACATGGACATGGTATGTGGTTTGGTAAATTTTATTGTACTGACACCACGTGGCTGACTCAGTCAAAATAAGTGTTGATGATGTGGTTCCTCCGTGCAAGTCCTGCAGCATTTGGTGTGGGTTGTACAGCACCAACCTCTTCTTCTTCCTCATCTTCCTCAGGTGGTTCTGGCACTTGGATCCATGGTGCTTTGGTACGGACACATATGTTGTGCAACACACAACATGCCAGGATAATTTTGTTCACCATTTCTGGTCTGTACAGCAGGCTGCCACCTGAGATATCCAAGCACCAGAACCTGGACTTTAAGACACCAAATGTCCACTCAACAATGGACCGTGCGCGTATGTGCGTTGCATTGTACTGCCTCTGGCCTGGGGTGGTGGGGTTTCGTACTGGTAAATGTAAATGTATTTGAGCTTATATAGCGCACAGCTACCCGCAGTGGGTGTCCCGGCGCTTGCTTAGGGAACCCGTCCTGGTATTCCCCTGTGAGATAACCCCGGCAGGGTATCTACAAGCTGAAAGCCAGGCATCCCGCCGCGAGGGGCCGTTGTGGAGATTAAGCAAGCTATTGCCCAGAGTCGCAGAGTGTGAACCCGTGAGTCGAGAAGGCACCGGAGCGAGAATTATCAAGTCCGTGGAATTTTTAGCTCAAGACCCGCCGAGGCGGGGAATTGAACCCTGGTCCAGGGCCGATCTCAGCTTCCGGGTCTGCCGCCTCTAACCCCTGAGCCACACTTCTCCACACTCCACTGGTGTCATCATCCATGGTCCCAGTGCATATCCTTGGTCCCCTGTGACCTATAACGGAAAGCGGAATTAGTCATTGGTTGTGCTGGATGTGTTGTAGATGAGCATGGATTTGTGTGTTGGGATGTATGTCAAGTTGTTCATCAAGTTGGCCATGTGTTGCCGCAGAATGCTGTAGTGCATGTTAGCATGTGATAATGTATCTCTGCTGTGACTCCATCCAACATCATTTTTGTGTGCAGATGAGTTGCATGTGTGGCTCCTCTCCCATCTGCCACTGACAGTGATCCACCTACTGCACTGTCATTTACCTTAGCTATGTAGGTGGCATGATAACACACAACATACTTGACCTTCTGTGCGGCACCATTCAGCAAGCCTGCTGCAGAACACAATGCATGCTTTTCACGGTCATGGTCTGAACCAAATCACCAGTTAGCTACCCGTTACATGCATGGACCATTGGGGCCTTTTAGTTTCACCAACGACATCAACTTCAGCATGTGCAACACCATCCACTACCTGTACTGTGTGCTCCTTCCTGTCTTGGACTCAAAATCAAATGCCATGAGTGCTCAGCATACATAATCAATGTTGCCATTTCACATATCAAAATTTTTAACATGAATTTTATTGAAACTTTTTATTATTCTTAAATACATACAAAACAAAAAAAAGGGGCCATCACGAATAAAGGCAATCCACATTCGGAGTTATGATAAGACTGGACAATTATGCAATAAGTAATAAAGCATATAAACCCCCATCAGTGCTGATGCTATCATGCCCAGCCCATCAATGAACCACAAACGTGCCTGAATACAGGTTAATGATTCTTAAACAGCGCTCCATTGGTGGGCCCGCACATTGACCATCAACTCCCATCCCCCCACCCCTGCCGCTGGTGCCGTTGTGTGAAATATAAGTGTTGCTAAATCAATACTGTGTGTCATGTACCAATTGGTCATCGTACGCTCTATAGTAGGATTCTCTATGACCTCCTATGTTGCGGGAGCCTCTCATTGGGCTAGTCCCCTTCAATCCGAATGGAGCCATTCATGCTTGTCCCACCCCCACTGAGGACACTGAATTTGTATCCTCCTCCCTGTCTAGTATCCAGAGTACCGCCACCAGGGCCTCCCATGCACGTGAAGCTTCAAGCACTTTATCATTATGAGACCTATGCGCCTGCTGCATTCTGATGGAGCTCTCCCTCCCCGCCCATTGGTGTTTCGCTGCCTTCCACCTTACAAAGCTGGGCCCAGCCGCTGCCTTCCTAGGTGACGTTATTTCCCTCTTGGCAAGAATAATGCCTAACTCCTCAAACTTACAAGTTTTATTAATTTTTCTAGTGTGTGGCACCTCACAGAGCACCACGCTCACTTCCTCCCAGTACGTGCCCAGCCCGGGGCAATCCCAGTGCATGTGGTTGAGGTCAGCTCCCTCAGCTCAACATCGGGGGCATATTGCAGTTTAGATTTGGAAACAATGATTTATTTTATCAGGTGTGAGGTATGCCCTAGGTAACACGAAGAAATGGATCAACAGGAACCTAGCATTCCTAGTACCCTTCCACACCCTTCTAACGATCTGTGACCAGCCCGTCTCCGGGATGTCCCTCCCCAGGTCCTCCGCCATTGCTCCCTCAATCTTTGTAGCGGGGTAGGACCATCCCCCAACATCCGTTTCTAGAGACAGGTAATTGCCTTGTATGTGCCTGCTGCCATCATCACATTTTGACACACTCTGCTCAGCGGGGGTTCAGAAAGACCAGCAACCCAATGTTTTTGCAGAGCGGCACTCAAGGCTGCGTGCATCAGAAAGTGGCCTTGCAAATGGCAAAAGGATTCTTTCAGCGCACTGTAGGGAAGCTGTGCTCCGTCTGCGTACAAGTGACAGACCGTCTGCAGGCCCAGTTCCTTCCACTCCGCCAGACCAGACCAATCACCCCCATGTGGCAGCGCTGTGCACATGGCCAGTGGTATCTCTGGTGCATAAGGCCTCAGCACCCCAATCCGGCAATGGAATTGTTTCCAACAGTATCGAAGTGTATTCTCCCCATGGTTAAATCAGCAATCCTCAGTCTCTGCTGCAGTATCACAAACGACAACACATTTGGCGCAGTCTCCCTCTCCGGGCCTCTGAACTCCAGCGCTATCGGCTGAGTGAGGATCTGTAACTGCGCAGCTAGATAGTACGACTCGAAGTCTGGAGTAGCCAGCCTTCCTCCTCTCGCGGCCTCATCAGCGTCTCTAATGCTACTCTACACCCACCCTCACCCAAAATAAATCCTCTCACCGCTGAACGGAGTTGACGCAAGAATGCCACCGGTATTTGTATTGGTAATGTCCAAATTGAATACAAAAGGCGCATAAGCGCTACCATCTTCAAGAGCACGACCCGCCCCATCACCGACAATGGCTGAGACCCACAGAATCGCAAGACCGGCGGGGCACATGCACTTGATACTGGGGAAAAACAAGTCTTGGCCCAGAAGACCCGGAGGCCAGAAATGTCCCCAATATGACCGAGGAGGTTACGCGCCCCGCTGAGAGCGTCCCCCGCGTCATTCAAGAACATAATGAGGTCATCCGCGTTAAGAGAGATATGGTGTTCGTGGCCTCTGAGCTGCAGGCCCCGGTATGCTCCACCCATCCTCACAAGCGCCGGCAGGGGCTCTATCGCAAGCGCGAACGACAGTGGCGATAGTGAGCAGCCCTGCCTAGTGCCCCACCACACGGGGTAGGAGGAGGAAACAGCCCTCCCAACCCGAACTCTAACGGTCACTGATGAGTTAGGGATTTTAGTCCACTGTACATAACTCGCCCCAGGCCCAAACTCCATCATAACAGAGAACAGATAGGGCCACTATAGGCTATCAAATGCCTTAGCAATATCCACTGAGAGCACCACCAACTGGCCCTGCCCTCCACGCCCCGCATCCAAGACCCCCAGCATCCAATGAACACTACTGGCAGTATTGGGTGTCGGGATGTAACCAGCCTGGTCCGTATGCACCACACTCATCATTGGAAGGAGCCTAGTAGCGAGCACACAGCTCAGTATTTAATTAACTGTGGTAAGCATGGAGAGAGGCCTATACGCTGGCGGGTCAGTCTGCGGCTTCCAAGGTTTAAGAAGCAGTACAATGATGGCCTCCCTAGTAGACTCTAGTAACATCCCCGTCACTTTAGCCTTCCGGTACAGCAGCAGTAATTTCTGAGCCAGTATGGCTATCTAGGCCAGGTAGAATTCAATAGGTAGGCCGTAGCTCACCAATGCTGAGATACATGTACAAACGTTGCAGCCCTGCTCTGCAGTTCGTTGGCTGTGTACCCAATGCTCTGATGGTATGTATGACTTGCATGTTTAATTAGAACTGCCCGGGCTGTGCGTTGACAGGTGCCAAAGTGATGGCCCGAGCTGTGCATAATGCCAACTCTAAGGTGTTGGCAGCATTGTGGATCAGTGGGTGATGACCGTGGTCAGCCTAATGTCAGAGATGCGATATGGCAACGGGCCGTGGTTTAGGTGGCGATGGGGAAGGCTGTGTGAGCCTAGAGCTCCGCGCCTAATCCCCCGTAGTTATCCTATGATTGATGCCTCCTGACCCCCCCAACCAGACCCACAGGAACGGGGGGCGTCCTGGCGCAGAGGGGCACCAAGACTTGCCCAGAGAGGAGCGAGTGGGGGCCGCACTAACCACGTGACGGAGCAGGGGTACCAGCCACCACCAACATTCATATGGCGCTGTCCCCAAGTTTCGGTTACGGCTAGGCCCAGCTGTGATGCCGCTAAATGGGAGCGCGGACCTGCGGCTTTGTTCCCGGCTGCCTGGGGAGCGCTGGCACCCTCTCATGACAGGGGGGGGGGGGGCAGTATGATGCTGCCAACAGCAGGAACGGCGCCTCGATTGCAAAAATATGAGCGCCCGCACCCAGGGGCTCGTGTGCAGCTCCTCCGGCCTCTGGAAATAGAGGTGGGCCCTGAAGTGGATTGCAGCTCGGCGACTGCTGCCTGTGGAGCCTTGATCGCAAGTCTGGTGCACAGCCCCAGCAAGGAGGGCACTGAGAGAGGACGGGGGCTCCGAGAGACATCCTCCCTCACTGACAGTGACTGGAACCGCAGCACTGCAGAGATACGGGCAGGGCCTGAGGTGGCTGGTGCAGCTGCCAGCAAAATGGGGATGCGCTGGTGAAGGGTGAGGCAGGCGGGTGCACTAAAGAGCGGAGCAAGCCCACTGCGGCCTACACTGCTCGGCCCTCCATGTGATATGTCCCGCGGACGGTGCTGAGACTCCCCCGGTGAATCCAGCGGGGTGCATCTGAAGCTTTGTACTGACGGCCCCTGCCCTGAAACTGCAGATCACGACCGTGGAGGCAGAGCAGGTGGGGTTTGGACTTCATGTTGGGCGAAGCCAGCTGGCCAGTAGACTGGCGCCTGGGCGGGAGCCCCCCCTGCCCCAACGTAACTGAGTTAAAGCTGCGCAGGTTGGAGGGTGACGGACCCTCGAGAAGCTGGAGACCCTACCCCCACCTCTAGCAATATTGGAGCTGTGTGAACGCACTGTGGACTGAGGGGGGGATAGGCTGGAGATGGCACAGGACTGCCCTGTGGATTGTTGCGCAGAATGAGCGCAAATTGCTAAAGGGCACAAAGGAGGCAGAGCCTGCGACAGCCCCGGATAGAGGTGTGGGAACTTTCTGGAGGAAGTGAGATCTCCCAGTGGTGGTGGGCTGCTGCAATCTGCACTGCAGAGAGGAAGGGTGCACACCCGGAACAGCCCACTGAGCGAGGGACTACCGGTTGTAGAGGTGCGGAGTGGGCCCCACTGCTGTGGACGCAAGCGGAGGGGCCAGTGCAGAGTGACCTTGCTCCTGAGGAGGCAGGGATGGCTGAATGAGATGCATGGGAGGTGCACCTTAACATTACTGCACAGTGGGTGTGAGTACATGGGGGCGCAGGATTGGAGTATAACGCCAGCTGCAACCTTGGGCAAGCCCCGAGGACGGAAGGAGGGGGACCCACCACCGTCGTACGCTGAATCCCTACCGGTGGAAGACAGGATTGAACAGGAATTGCTGCAGAATGCTGGTATTCAGCAGCAATTGGACAAGATCTTGGTGGCCATCACGGACACTCGCACTACACTTCAGCAGGACATTGCACAAGTTGAGACTGGATTAGGCCTACTGTGTGCAGACCACCCAAAACTTGCTGACCCAGTAAAACAGACTGAAGCTACACTTCAGGAGATTGGCCCAGCGCAGACGGCACAATCTGCATCAATGGAAGGGCTCTTGGACCGTCTCACAGTATTGGAGCGGCGAGCTGAGGAAGCAGAAGGCAGAAACATACGCAATAACATCCGCATGGTGGGCCTGCCTGAGAAAATTGAGGAGTCGACATGGTGGAGTATTTGGTGACTTGGCTCCGGTCTGTCGTGGCCCATGAGGAACTTTCGCATTTTCACATCCTGGAACGGGCGCATCGGGTCCCGGCTAGACCGCCGGCACAGGGCGGTACTCCAAGACCATTGGTTGCGCGGTTGCAGCACTTTCAAGATCCCTACCTGCTCCTCCGGAAAGCACTCTGTGATGCCCCCTTCCAAGTGGACAACAGCAACGTCACACTCTTACCAGACTACTCATTTGACACGCAGCGCCATCGTATGTCCTTCCAAGCTGTGAAGCTGTGAAGAAAAAACTGCGTGCGGAAGGAATACTATATTCTCTATTTATCCCAGCCAATTTACTCATTGTATTGGACGGTAAGACCCACTTTCATGATACACCCGAGGAGGCCTGGGAATGGTTGGTGTCCTATAAAGCAGGGATGGATCGACAGGAGGCAGAGGCGTGTGAGCTGGTTGGCGACTCGCAGCCTTGCCATTCGCAACATCTACGGCGCAGCAGGAGCGGCCTGCGGAAACCATTGGCTTTGCAGACCGCCATGGAATGCTAAAGACTGCGTTGGAAGAGTATTGGCATGGGAGTGGAAAGGAACACTCGGAGGGTGGATCCTCGGTATCGGACAACCAGGGACTGCCATAGTTCACCCCTGGGATAGCTGACGGATTTTTGGATGAGTAGCTATCGGAGTGTCTGTGGAGATGGGACTTTGGTTTTCAGTAATAATGTTGACGTGTTGGTATTAGTTGTTTGAAGATGGCAGAGATTATTCACATGGGGGTGTGAGTGCCTGTTTTGTGAGGTGATGGGGATGAAGTGAGTTCGGGGAACGGTGATGGGCTCCGGGAGGTCATGGGAGGCAGGATGATTCGGGGGATTTTGGGGCGGCATTGGATGTTGTGTTTCTTTGATTAGTATCAGATTGTGACCTATGCACTATCCAACCCCCATCGAATGTCAATGGTTGGTTTGCCTTGATGTTGCATGAGGTGTACAGTTGGGGCAGTTTGGATAGAATTCACTATGTTGGTGCCTGTTCTGGGGGGGGGTTCAGGTGGGGGTGTGGGTTGGTTGGGGGTTGGGGTTTGTTTGGTTGGGGGACATTGCCTGCAGATACGCCTATTGGTCAAATTGGTATTATTAAGTATTGTCTTTTTGTACATTGATGACTGTGCTTGGCGGCGGGGGGAGGTGGGCCGCCTTAAGCGGGTTCTCGTATTGCGGTCCAGGCCCTGATACTCTCCCGCCTGGATTATGGAAATGCCCTATACATAGGAGCCCCAGCAGCAGTGACCTATAGGCTCCAAGTTACGCAAAACTGTGCCGCTCGACTTCTGTATAACATCCCCCGCTGGCAGTCAGCCAAAAAAGCTCCTAAAGAACTTCACTGGCTCCCAGTAGCGGCCAGAGTGCAGTTTTAGGCCATGTTCATTGTGCACAAATCTTTTCATCGCACCGGCCCGGCAATTCTTCACCCCATAGCTATGCCTTATGCACCATCCAGAGCCCTGCGCTCTAGTTCATTACAGCTTGCAACTACTACTAAAATCAACAAAGCTCGCTGGGGCGGTCGCTTTTTTTCCCATACTGCGGCCAAGCTTTGGAACTCTCTCCCCCTTTCTTTTCGAGAGAACAATAACCGTATGTCCTTCAGAAAGGCCTTAAAAACGCACTTGTTTGCAAAAGCGTGTTGATCCACCGTGAACTCGCCACAAGCAATCAGTTAAAAGCGTTGCGAGGCCTCCGGGTAGTTACGCGCTATATAAATGCAATTTTTCATTTCATTTCATTAGGTGTCTGGCTCCTGACGTGAAATGTAAAACCTGGTATGTTCTGGGATTGCACTCCATGCAGTGCAGACATAGGATACACTCATATTTAGTCTGTAGGGGAATACAGGTGGCCCTCCTACAGGAGACGCATCTTACTAAATCTGAAGGCCAGGCCCTGCAGCGTAGGTGGCATGGGCAGCTTGATTATACCACTTATTTGGCCTTTGCGCAGGGGGCACTGAATTGTGTTCGAGCTGGGGTCCCATTTCAAATGATAGATCAATTGTCAGATCGGGGTGGCCGTTATGTGGCGGTGAGAGCCCATCTATATGGCTGTGAGCTGACCCTTTTCAGTGTGAATCCCCCTAATGTTGAACAAGCATCCTTTCTGGAGACATTGTCCTCTGTCCTCGCCGATTATTTCACGGGACCAATCTTTATGGGGGCCACGTCAACTCCTTAGCTGATGTAAATATGGATAGATCCCATCCTCCATTGCCCACGGCCCTGGCTAATAAACTTGGCGAATAAACTTGCGGGAATCCCCACTCACTGTCAGGTCAATTGGGGACTCATTGACGTGTGGTGGACGCAGCATCCGACGGACATGGATTATTCCTATCTTTCAGCCTTGCATGATCTTGATGTTCGACTAGATGTAGTTTCATGTAGTACTGGTCTGGCTTCCCTGGCGGCCAGCTGCGAGTACCTGACGCCTAACATATTGGACCATAATTAGCTGTTGGAAAACCTTTGTTGGATGGAGGAAAGCCCTAGAATACCTCAATGGAGGCTGCGGCCGGAAATGTTGGAGGATCTGGTCTTCCGTGCGGAGATTAGCGAAGGGATAGATCAGTATTTGCTAGAAAATACGGCCACCCCTTCGACGGTGGCCCTAGAGTGGGATGCTTTAAGGTGGTGGTCCACGGGATCTGTCCCGCCAAGTGGGTGGGGGGTTAGGAAACTGCTCCTGCAGGAAATGGGGAAGGCTGACTTGGGCCTGCGCACAGCTCAAAGGGCCCATCAGGACATCCCTGGGAAACGTGAGGACGTGCTAGTTCGGGAGGAGGTGATAGCGGAAGGGGTGGAGCGGCTCCAGTGCTTTGACCACAAGGCCATCTGGTACGTGCACATGCGGAACGGGACATGGTTGGCACTTCATTGGCTTTTAAACTTTGAATGGTAGACACTGCAACAATGACAGGACACACTTGATTATGGTTGCACAACTGGGTAGGTACCTGTCCTTCCGCAAGCTGAATATTCTAAACATTAGCTTCCATGATTCTGTTTGCCACACCATACACAAGGGACACAAGGCCAAGTGAGATGCACATTGACAAGAAGTTGCTTGTCATTATTCCGCCCCTGACATCCTCAATGCTGTACCTGGAGGCTATGGGATCTCAAGTTAGTATCATGTGCGACAAGATGGGATGGTCAGGCAATGTCTTTGAAACTTAATTGCACATGCCAAATGTCATAGGCTGCCATGCAAAAATGTTGAGGATGTGTATCCACACTCAACATCATTGCTGTAAATTAAACAGCATGCTTCCCGACTTTCAACAGCACTGGGCCAGGATCTCACATGACTTTATTTGCTGTAGCTATTCATTTATCTACATTGAGGGACACATCGCAACATGTTCATCATCCAAGATTATCTGTACATACAATTTGTAGAATTGGTGAAAACAGGGATACCATTATTGTGTGATGGGCTCATGGTGCAGCACCTGAAACAAATTTGACATTGCTCACACACACCAAGCAGTCCACTTCCAGGTTGCATTCTTCACTGACATGACGACAATGGAATCGTTTTTGATTGTGGCCATTTCCATGGTCCTGCCAACATACTAACCCATTTCGCATGCCATGTCTACTTGTCACACCATGCAATACCAATCAAACAGTGACCCACAGGCTGTGGGATGAATTATGACAAGCACATTTGGTTGCAGTTTACATGATTGTGAATGCATGTTGGTTGAGGACATTGACATTGCCTACAGACGAGTATACATCTACTTCACATTGGCACACAATGAGTTTGCACCATGGTTCACTGACAATGCCAGGGCAGCTATGATGTCTACACACAAAAAGAACATGTACTCACAGTAGGTACTGGCAATGGTGCAAACAGCTGACATGCAAACGGCCTAATGACTATTGTATCATAGCTACACTGGCGTACACGCAATGACATTCCAGGACTTAGAAACTGTTCAACACATCACACACAAGTTGTATGACACGTAAATCCATATGTCAGGATACCCATGTGCGAACATATTTAACTGACTGGGAGTCTCACAATGTGATGTGAGATAGAGTAAGTACACTCATATGTCAGAGGGGTCCTGTAATGGATTATAAAATTTGTGGACTGATGCGGTGGAAGAGGTTACTGTCAACTTGCATCAGGTGCATCACCAGGGCATGGTGTGCATGACCACAGTGGACATGGCAGTTTAAGGAGTAACCCTAGGCACATAGGGTGCAAGTCAGAGGGCACACTTCTGAGCCGCTCCAGGTCCAGAGGTATATTGAAAGTGGGTGACCCAATAAACCCTTGCAAGCTTGGGCTGAGATATAGTATAGGCAAAATTGCTTGCAAGGGGATTTCTTGACAGGGAATTTTTTTGAAACTTATTATGAAACAGGAGGTTGATCAATCTTGACTGACAGAAACTTGGGACCAACTTAACACAATTAAAAACCTGTTTCTCATCTAATTCAACACTTAATTAATCAACAAAGTGGTAACAACCCACTATAGAAAAATGCTACACGGTAAGTAGTTTTTATGAAAAATGTTTTTATGTATCAAATTTTCATTTCATGGGGTACAATTTCTTTAAAAAACAGTGAAAAATAATCAACAATGAACAAGTGGACAAGACATAGATTAGTTGTACTTTAAAATCCACTTGCGTTGTAGTCCACTCTTTTAAGTTATATCACAACAAAACGTATTCACTGTAACCAAAGATGACGTTGTAATGAATTAATCTTACAAAAAAAAGAGAGATGTGGACTGATATGTCGATGTTTCGGCCTTATTATTGAAAAATCCTCAAGGCCATCCTCAGGACTTTCAATCTTTTGTATAGTATGAGCCCCTGAGTCTCCAACTGATCCACTTCAATTGTGTGTTTAGTACGGGACCATTGATTCAACCGTTCCTTGTCTGTTGAAGCTCGTATTAGACAATGGTATTGTGGCATCTTTTATCCACTTCCACAGTAAATTCGTTCGGAGTGGCTCAGTCTCACGAGAAAAAATTAGACGACTAATTTTTTCTCGTGCGACTGAGCCTTGAGGATTTGTCAATAATAAGGCCGAAACATCGACATATCAGTCCACCTCTCTCTTTTTTTGTCAGATTAATTCAATACAACGTCATCTTTGGTTACAGTGAATAAGTTCCAGGTCCAGAGGGGCACTTGACAGGACTGTCCCCTCTCCCCCCTTCTTCTTGCCATTGTCCTTGAACCGATAGCATGTAAAATTACTCAGACCCACAGTGCAGCTGCCCTTAACTGTAACCACCAACGGGTCAGCATATCAATGTACGCTACTGATCTGGTCCTCTTTGTTAGGGAAACCCAGCAGTACTTGTCCCCTGTCCTTTGTGAATATGTCAAGTTTGGCTTCTTCTCCAGTCTCACGATTGCCTGGGACAAATCATTTATTATACCACTAACTACGACGACATTCCAGTCATCCTTGGGGTACCTGCTAGAATGGACAACTGAGCTGGGAAAATATCTGGGTGTTTGGGTGCATTTTGACCCTGAGATTGTGGTCATGTAAATATTTGGATGCACATATGATGTATTACAGAGACAGGTGGACAGGTGGAGGCGGCTGCCTCTCTCCCTGGCAGATCGTATTTCTGTGATTAAGATTGTGGTACTCCCCTGCTTTCTCTATTTGGTGACAAATATGCCCATTAAATGAATTCAACAATATGTTCAATTTCTCCTAACTTTGCTGCTGAGGCTGATCTGGGGCACAGGACAGCCAAAAGATTATCTGGCAAACACTGACATTGCCATATGAGAAGGGTGGTTTAACGTTCGCTACATTTGTATGTCTACTACCTTAGTGGCCAGACACAGTATGCATACTACTGGGTACAACCACATGTCTTTACGCCTCATGTAGCCGTAGTAGAGAGGGATGCATGTCCTACCCCACTAGTGTGTGTACTTACACATGTGAACAGACATACCCGAAAAACAGATATGAACACAATATACACCACTGTAGCAGCGTGTCAATCAACTGGTAAGCGGAATGACAAAGTAACATCATATGCACCTGCACTCCCCCTGCCATGTCACGCAGCAATTTCAGTTACACAGGAGAAGTGTCCTTTGCGGTCTCTCCGGGAGGTTTGCATTGTGCAGATGGGGGACTTATATCCTTGAAGGTCACTACATGACAGACAATGACTTAGGCTATATACACACGCCCTCTCCCCTTTTTCACTATTCCTGCTCTTGACTACAGTGGCCTATACGTGATCAATACCCAGACTTCCCCGCAGAACCACCAACACTACAGGCCCTGCAGTTGTTCCTAGTCTTACCCACAATTAAGTAATTAATCACCTACGTTTACAAGGCGGTGCAGGAGGAGACGGGCAGGGGGCCAGACAAAGGCTTACACAACTGGAATACCGTATTGTATCCTCCTATATTTGGGGAGGAGTGTGTGAAATCAGTCAAATAAATTTGTAGAGCGCGCTACTACCCCGTTAGGGTCTCAAGGCGCTAGGAGGAGGGGGAGCCGCTACTGCTCGAACAGCCAGGTCTTGAGTTATTTCCTTAAAGAGGGATGGTCCTGTGTCAGCCGTAGGTGGGTGGGGAGGGAGTTCCATGTCTTGTCCGCCAAGTAGGAGAAGGATCTTCCTCCGGCGGTGGCTCTGTGATTTAGTGGGACGGTGGCAAAGGCGAGGCTGGCAGATCGGAGCTGGCAGGTGGGTGTGTAGAATGTGAGACGGCTGTTGAGGTATTTGGGGCCCATGTGGTGGAGAGCCTTTTTTGTGTGCATGAGGAGTCTGAACGTGAGCCTCTTGCTGACGGGTAGACAGTGCAGATCTCTCAGATGGCCAGAGATGTGGATGTAAAAGGGGATGTCCAGGATGAGTCGGGCCGAAGCGTTCTGTATGCGCTGGAGTTTTTTCTGGAGTTTGGCTGTGGTTCCAGCGTAGAGGGTGTTCCCATAGTCCAGTCGGCTGGTGAGGAGGGCCTGGGTGACCGTCTTCCTGGTTTTGGTGGGGATCCACTGGAATATCTTTTGGAGCATGCGCAGGGTGTTGAAACAGGATGACAAGACGGCGTTGACTTGCTTGGTCATCGTGAGGGAGGAGTCCAGGGTGAAGCCCAGGTTGCGTGCATGGTCCGTGGGGTTGGGGGCGGTGCCCAGTGCAGGGGGCCACCAGGAGTCGTCCCAGGCAGAGGGGGATTGTTCCAGGATGAGGACTTCCGTCTTGTCTGAGTTCAGTTTCAGACGGCTGAGCTTCATCCATTCCGCAACGTCTTTCTTTCCTTCCTGGAGGCTGGCTCTGGCAGTGGCGTGGTCGTTGGTGAGGGAGAGGATCAGCTGGGTGTCATTGGCGTAGGAGATGATGTTTAGGTTGTGTTGGCGTGCAATGGCTGCGAGGGCGCTCATGTAGACATTGAAGAAGGTGCGGTTGAGTGAGGATCCTTGAGTAACAACGCAGATGACTTCGGTGGCCATAGATCGGGAGGGGGGAGGCGGACTCTCGGGGTTCATTCGGCGAGGAACAAGGTGATCCACTCCAAGGCCGTCCCTTGGATTCCGGTGTTGCTGAGGCGCTGTATCAGTGTGCAGTGGCATACGGCGTCGAAGGCTGCTGAGAGGTCTAGGAGGATGAGGGCAGCTGTTTCCCCGTTGTCGAGCAGGGACCTGATGTCGTCGGTAGGTGCAATGAGGGTGGTGTCTGTGCTGTGGTTTGCTCGGTAACCGGACTGCGAGGGGTCGAGGGAGCCGTTTGTCTCGGGGAAGGCGGAGAGTTGTTTGTTGACAGTCTTCTCGATGACTTTGGCAGGAAAAGTAAGGAGCAAAATGTGGTGGAAGTTCTTGAGGTCCGTGGGCTCCGCGATGTGTTTCTTCAGGTGGGCACTGAGCTCGGCATGTTTCCAGCTCTCCAGGAAGGTGGTGGATGCAAAGGAGCTGTTAATGATGACCAGGAGTTGGGGTGCGATGATGGAGTCAGCTTTGTTAAAGATGTGCTGGGGACAGGGGTTGGTTGGAGAGCCGGAGTGGATGGTGTTCATCATGCGGGTGGTGTTTTCGGTGCTGACCAAGGTCCAGGTGCGGAGGGAGGTGGTGGGTGGTGCAGGTTCGGTGTTTGGCTGCGTGGTCTGTGCGCTGTAGCTGTTGTGTATGTCGGCAATCTCGCGGTGGAAGTACGAGGCGAGTAAGTCACAGAGGTCTTGCGAGGGTGTGATGTCGTTGTTGCATGCGCTGTGGTTCGGAGAGCTCTTTAACAATGCTGAAGAGTTCCTTGCTGTTGTGGGTGTTGTTGTCTAGTCGTTCTCTGAATGTTGTCCTTTTGTTGGTTCGGGTCAGCTGGTGCTGTTTGCGGACGGCGTTCTTGAGGGCTTTCTCGAGGGTGCGGCAGTTTATCTTAGAGATTTTGAGGCCGTGGGTGGAACACGAGGCTTTCTTGCTGCCGGGTCTGCTGGGAGGATACTTCAGCAGTGCAAGGTCATTGGCGCAGTTGGTGAGCCACTGTGTGAAGTTGCGGCCATGTTCGTTGGGGTCCGTCGTGTCGGCGGTGATCTTGCTCCAGCTTCCATGGGGTACCTGTTGCAGGTGGTGGTGGGTCGTGGTTCTCCTGAAGTTGAAGTGGACGCAGCTGTGATCTGTCCAGTGTAGTCCGGTGGAATGGCTGAAAGAGATGTGCTTGCTGGAGGAGACGACAGGGTCAAGCATGTGGGCGGCGTAGTGGGTGGGGGGGTGTTCACTAGTTGCTTGAGTCCAAGGTTGGCGAGGTTGTCCAGCAGGGTGGTGGTGTTGTTTTCATTGTTGTTCTCTAGGTGGAAGTTGAGGTCCCCAAGGAGGATGTAGTCTGAGGGGGTGCGGCCGTGCGGGCTGACGAAGTCTGCGATGGGTTCACTGAATTGTGTGCGTGGTCCCAGGGGTCTGTAGATGTGAGTGCCTCTGAGGGTGGTCTTGGGGTCAGTGTGTATCTGGAAGTGAAGGTGATCAGCAGCGGTGAGGGGGTCTTCTAAATTGGTGGTGATGAGGATGTTTTTTCTGTAGACGATGGCAATGGCTCCTCCGGTTTTGTTAATGCGGTCCGTCCGGGTGATATTGTACCCATCCGGAATGTCAATGGCAATGTCGGGGGCTGAGAAGGCGTTCATCCAGGTTTCTGTGAGGAAGGCGACATCTGGTGATGTTGTGTCAAGGAGGTTCCAGAGTTCGATGGTGTGCCTGTGGACGGAGCGGGTGTTGAGCAGGAAGCACTTGAGGTGGTTGTTGGTGGTGCCTGGCCTGGCGGGTGCGGTGCTGGTCCGGAGGAAGGTGAACTTGCAGGCTTTGCAGATAAAGGGTCCGTGGGTTGGTTTTGGGGTGGCTTGGTGGCAGGTGGGGTTCCAGCCGGCATTGAGTGCGTGGAGGGTGGCAGCATCGTAGTTCAGACACGTGGGCTGGTGTCGTTGAGGGCTTGGGGATCTGGTGCTGTGCTTGGTCCAGGCATGGACGGGTGCAGACGGGCTTACCTATGTGGCGCCTTCCGCAACCCTGCGGTGCATCCGCTGCGCAGAGGTGCTTGCGACGGCAAAGGAGCAAAAGTGTATGAAAAGTGAAACCAGTCAACATTCACACAGGTTACAAATAAGAAGGGATGAGGGCAGGCACACAGGGACACAGAAGGCAAGGGGCACAGGCAGTCAAGGGGGACAGGCGGCGTTAACGCAGGTGAATCAGCGTTGATCTGAGGAAGGGGCAAAGCTGGAAGAGCGGACAGGGCAGGCGGAGCTGCACCAGTGGGTAACCGACCTACCCAAGGGTCAAGGGTCGGAGTCTCTGCCGTGCAGCGGCCGCCAAATAAGGGGAGGAGGAAGGGAGAGGGGTCAGCTGGAAGGGGGGAGGCAAGGACAGCCAATGGGATCCAGGGTGTGGGCCGCACAGGAGGGAGCGGGGGGAAAACAAGGCCGGAGGCACTAGCAATGGCAAAGTGTGGCAGCTGACGAGCTACCTCACCCCCAATGGCAACTTTCAGATCATTCATTTACAATTCGTGCACCAGACATGCCACACACCCATTGAGCTCCATAGAATGTGTCTCAGGGGAAATGATCTTTGCAAGCGCTGTGAACGATCCTGGCCAGTCTTTATAAATTTGTCCTGGGGCTGTAATCTTGTTCATCAATACTGGGAGGAAGTATTGAGATACTTGCACACCATGAGGGGTTTGCAGTTGCCGTTTATGCCTCTGGTTTGTGTACTTCATCATACTCTGCACATTGAGCAGACGGTGAGCAGGTTGGTCAGAATTGCTCTCAGACTGGATAGACACCACATCTTATTTACATGGGATAGTAGGGCGAAGCCAGGTATGGAGTGCTGACTGGAAGAGTTGGATTACTGTAGGGACCCTGTAAACTTATGCAGTAGAACTGCCGATGACGTCTATACCCAAGTAGATCTGGGCTTCACTGGTGAGTTTCCTTTCTCCTCCATCAGCTGTTAGTGACAACAAACATTCTTCCACAAGTGTGTACTTTCCATTGTTAATTTGAAACCGTGGTTGATACGACACCTATGTTAGATTGCAAAAATATAATATGAGGTATGAACGTTTAGTTTTTGTGCATGCCTGTGCTGTATTATCCACTGACGTCTCGATTTTTTAAGAATGTACTGCCGTAGATTGCAGTATTACTGTGTTATGTTGTGAACAAGGAAAATAACTATGTAATGAGGTAACAGTCCTGTATCAGCTCCATATTTGAGGGTCAGTCTCCATATACCTAGAGGTGGACCAGGTGGTCTGCATCTGCCTCGCATGTGTAGGCGTCCTCCATACAGCCTTTGTAATTTAGCACACATTGTAGTGTGCTACTGGGTCACTGACGGTAAGTGACATGGAGCAGTACTACACTTGCACACTAAATGGCAACATGTCAGTCTCTCCTGTGGTATTCATCATGCCTGTCCGGCACAGGACATGCACAGTGGGAGTTGTGTTGCAAGTTTGTTTGTGAGTGATGTTTGTCCATCACACACGCATGTTTCACACATCTTGCAACTTTGGGGAGGGGGACAGGGGTGTACAACCTGCAGTGATTTTGGTCTATGTATCTGGCTCCAGTGTCCACAGTTCTTGGTGTAAATGTGTCTGGTGTGGGGTGATGTTGTTTGACATCTTGTATGTGATATAGTGACATAGAGATTGGAACATTTGTGTTTTGCATGTATGTGCTGCTGATGCAAGTGGTATGTTGGATTGCTACTTACCAACTAGGACTGCATTCCCATATGCCCCATCCTGGAAGCGCTGGTTGATGACTGACTGCTGGAAAATATACGAATCATGCACACTCCCTGGGAACTTTGAAATAACATTTGTGAACATTCCACGGTGGTCCACTATTGCATGCACATTCATTGAGTGAGTGTGGTTTTGGTTTCTATATATGTGTGCACTGTCCGCAGGTGGCACTAATCGGATATGTGTGGAGTCTATTGCACCCAGTACTTGTGGAAATCCAGCTATGGCGTGGAAACCCTGCTTGACCAGGAGCTGTTCACGCACAGTGTTGGGGAAGTGTAGTTCCTGGGGTATCAGGCTGATTATGCCATCCAACACAATTGGGAGGAATCTTGAAAAGGCTGCCTGTGAGACTCCACCCACTATGGATTTTGTGGGTTGAAATGTCCCTGAGGCCAGGAAAATCAGCCTAGCCAGTAGCTTGGTTTCCGGTGGGATATTGGTTATCCGCTGGGTTGGTGGTGTGAGCCTGTGGCCTATGTGGTTGAGTATATAGTCAATAGATGTCAGTTGGAGCCTGCAGTGGGCTATGATATCCTGTGGTTGGAGGGCTCCAAGGACAAGTCGAGTGCGCATTGGCCGTCGTCATCTTTGGCGCTGCCTTGGTGGTGGTCCAGGAGGCGGTGGTGGTGGTGGCCTTTGTGGGACTCCAACCTGTATGATTACTGCCTCCATGGCGTCTGCAGGTCCTCAGCTTTGTGGTGGGGCTGGGCTGGGTCTCCTTTTATATTGTATTTTTATCTCCCGTTTTGCATTTTTAGAACTGGTTGTAGCAGTTCTTATTTATCTCCAGCTAAGGGGCCTTAGCGGGAATTTTTTAGTCCCTAAGCATGTACAGGCGATAGTTGGTAATAGTGAGATAGCGTTTTAGCAATATTTTGGTGAAATTTAGCGAGGGTACGCCTACCTCGCATATCATTAGCGATATTTATCGCTTCCGTGCATTGCGATAATATTTTTGGTTGCTAACGCATGGGAACTGTCGCTAACAGTAGTTAGCGACAGCTAGGTAATAGGGCGATAAAATTATCGCCGTTTTAGCAGGAAAAATTCCAGCTAAAGCGGTGATAAGGCCCTTGGTAATATGCCCCTCAGTGACATGCTGACACATTCACACCACATGAGAAAGAACTAGCCATAATCTGTTGCGCACTGGCAACTACCCTCCTAGAACTGTACTTTTAATCATTCACCCTATCATTCATTTTATTATGTCAACTCATTCATCGTGAGCATTGCCATACTCCAATCTATTTAACGAATGTTGTTAACTGCCCTCCCATGAGATTCAGGGCCCCAGATACTCTCGGGGCACACGCTACCGCGCATGCCCCAATCATCACTGCACAGTGCCGCGCAGGTGTAGCCTTTCCAGCCATCAGCGCATGCGCAGACATCACTCTCGTCCACGCATGCGCCACTTGTCCCGCATAGCGTCTCACCAAAACGCACGCGCCCCTGCTACCAGCATGCCCAGGGAAGTCTTTTTACTATTACTCCCTGCCGCAGGTGCTGATCATCAACTCATTAGCGGGCATATAAATACGCAGAGAGATCCAAAGCTCAGTTCACCGGAGTGCGAAGACGGCGCAACAGGTACACAGCAGGCTCTGATCAGAAAAGCTGTGAGTATGATGATCTCCAAGCAACCATTTGGGTAAGCGCTTTTTCTTTTCTTCCCTACAGGTCTCCTAACCCCAGGGTCTTCCCCTTGCCTCTTCACTCCTAGAAGCATTGGCTGCTAATTCCCTGCGTAAGAACTGCTACTTACGCCTTATCACACCTTGTACCCTATTTGTGTGATACCCGTATCTAAGCCACACCACGCCTAATTAGATGCGATTTGTCACCATAACGGTACCACCATTACCGTTACACCTTAGCCGACTATAGCCTACTCATCATGCACTTTAGCTTCGGCAATTGAATATGACTGTCTGGCCAAATGCCAATTGACTCTCTCTTTCCCTACATGTTTTGTCTATGTCATATATGTCGTTTGTACAGGTATGCATGAGAAGGGAATCCCCCTCTCACACCTAGAGAAACAGCTTAGCAAGTGTAACACATAGTCTGCATTACACTCCTTACCCTTTTTTAACTTGCACCCACACTATTTTTAATAGGTCCTGAGGAAAGCCAGATTATCCTAAGGCACTGGCTGAAACATGTCGACCACCATAAGGATGTTGGAGGTAGTAACTCGCCACAGATTGCAGTATTACTGTGTTATGTTGTGAACAAGGAAAATAACTATGTAATGAGGTAACAGTCCTGTATCAGCTCCATATTTGAGGGTCAGTCTCCATATACCTAGAGGTGTACCAGGTGGTCTGCATCTGCCTCGCATGTGTAGGCGTCCTCCATACAGCCTTTGTAATTTAGCACACATTGTAGTGTGCTACTGGGTCACTGACGGTAAGTGACATGGAGCAGTACTACACTTGCACACTAAATGGCAACATGTCAGTCTCTCCTGTGGTATTCATCATGCCTGTCCGGCACAGGACATGCACAGTGGGAGTTGTGTTGCAAGTTTGTTTGTGAGTGATGTTTGTCCATCACACACCCATGTTTCACACATCTTGCAACTTTGGGGAGGGGGACAGGGGTGTAAAACCTGCAGTGATTTTGGTCTATGTATCTGGCTCCAGTGTCCACAGTTCTTGGTGTAAATGTGTCGGGTGTGGGGTGATGTTGTTTGACATCTTGTATGTGATATAGTGACATAGAGATTGGAACATTTGTGTTTTGCATGTATGTGCTGCTGATTCAAGTGGTATGTTGGATTGCTACTTACCAACTAGGACTGCATTCCCATATGTCCCATCCTGGAAGCGCTGGTTGATGACTGACTGCTGGAAAATATACGAATCATGCACACTCCCTGGGAACTTTGCAAAACAATAGGTATTGACATTGGGCTATATCAATGTAGGCCAGTGGCTATGTGGTGCGATGGCCTGCCATAGTCATAATAAGGCCCCTGATCTTTATCATGTTTAAGTATGTTTATATTAAAATGACCGTGACCTGTCCAGCGCGGCGAGTTGTGGAGCAGGCCGGCGGAACGGAAGGCCCTGGAGGCGTGTGGCGATTGAAGGCCGGAGGGAGCAACCTGGGACAGCCGTGGGGTGCTGCGGGGGCCCAGCAGCGGCGACGGAGTGCCCGGTGGACGCCGCGTCCTTTGGTTCCAGGGAGGAGGCGGGGCTTACTGCCCGCGAGCCGGAGGAGCTGCAGCGCGGTCGGCGGACTACTCGAGGCCGTGGCTTGTGGCCTAGGGCGGAAGGCGGACTAAGCTGCTCCGGGGGCCCGCGCTGCCACACTGCGACCCGGACTGTGGATTGGCCCCAGGACGGCCCCCAGGGGGGTGCAGACGACCCCTGGAGGAGTGAGCAGCGGCACGATCGAGGCGGTGAGTGCCGCGGCCTCCTGCTTGGACCCCCGCACACCTGATCGGGCCCGGCCCGGCTGCTGTTGGTGAGGGCAGGGGGAGGCGGCAGCGCGAGCACTTGGCCCCCAGGAGTTGAGCGTCGCTGCAGCGGGGAGCGGATACGGGCCGCTACTGCAAAGGAGGCACTGACACAGGCGTTACAGGGTCCATGAGGACGGACCCCTGCCCCACATGAGAGCGGCTGGCGCCGCAGAAGAGATTTTTGGACGAGCTTGGTCCCCCCCCGCTTCCCGGTGGCTGAGACTCTGCTGGCTCGTGGGGGCGAGCTGGGCCGGTCTGGAGTGTGGAGCTGTGAAGCCATCGGAGTGAGGCCTGGCTGGTCGTGGTGGACACCTGAATTGAGGGCCCCAGGGGAAGGACGGTCCCCTAGACTTTTGAGCTTCTCGCAGCTTGCGGCTGAAGGTACGACTGCACCTCTGGTATTGGTGTGGGGGCTGGAGCCGGGGAGGCTGCATCCACTGAACCCGGTCTACCTGACCCCCTGTGGAGAACAGGGATGGCACCTGGAGGTCTGAGCCCGCACCGAGGGAGTGAGGCGGTTGCATTGACGAGCCTCTGTACTGTAGTGGGGGGGTACCATCCTTAGTGTCTCCCAAAAAGTCAAAGGGGGCCGCAATGTCTACCGTTTCGCGCAAGGGGAAGCCCGGTAAGGACGGCCAACCCAAGAGCACCCAGCAGTCGGCATCCCCTGGCCTGAGCTCCTCTCCTAAGAGGTCTGATGATGAGGCTCCTGTCACCAAAGCTTTCATGACTGATCTCTTTAAGTCTATTAAGGAGGATATCTCAGACCTCCGAGCGCAGCTGACATCTGATCTCCGGGAGGTGCGGAGGGACGTGGACGGAATTGGGGAGAGAGTGGCCACGTTGGAGGAACACGATCTCAGCATGGAAAACGACGTCCACCAATTGCAGCAGGACGTGCTGAGGCTCACAGAGCAGAACTTGGACCTACAATCCCATGCAGAAGACTTAGAGAACCGTTCTCATAGGAACAACAGTCGCATATGAGCGGTGCCGTGGGACGGCGAAGCGGGTGACCTGCGTGGCTATGTGCAGGAGCTTTTCCTTCAGATCCTAGGCGAGGAGGATGTGCATGAGATCCGGATGAATAGAGTCCACAGAGTCGGTCTACCGCAGAGGGGCGGAGGGCCGCCCCCTGATATATTAGTCTGTGTCCATGATTTTCAGCTAAAGGAGAGGATCCTCAGAAAAGTGCGAGACGTTCCAACTCTGCAGTTCCGTGAGCACCGCCCGCAGCTCTATCAGGACTTGGCGGCAACGACCCTTCAGAAACGGCGGGAGTTTAGACCAGTGACAGCCTTTTTGAGGAATCACAACATTCCTTACTCATGGGGCCATCCCTTACGCATAGTCTTCCGGTGGCAGAATAAGCTGGCGCAGATCCGCTCCCTACAGGTGGCGAAGGAACTTCTGGGCATCGAGGATGAGTCTCCGGCCTCAGGGGCGGGCAGCCCTTCGATGAGGAGGCGGCATAGATCCTCCTCTTGGCATAGAGTGGGGTCGGCGTCGGATCGCGGTCGGCCTGACCGAGCAACCAGCCTGCAGGAGAGAGGAGATGCGGTGGCCTCCGTCGCTTCAGCGACATTGATGTCTTCGCAGCAGAGCTCCGGGGCGGCCTGAATTGTGGGCTGATGGCCAGAGGGCACCGGAGGGGCCCGTGTACTTAGGTTCCGTGGGTATGGTGGTACTTTGTGAGAAGACACCCCGGACCGAGGCCTCAGGAGTCCCACCTGAAGTCTCCCGTCCCCTTCCCAGTGACTATTCCGTGCACTGCACCGATCTGGGACTATTCGTTGGGACTGGTAAGTATATTTGTTTGATTTTGGGTTTGGGTTTGGTCTGGGGGGAGGGGAAATGGGTGAGTTGTTGAGGGCTTTGCGGGAGGGGGTTGGTTGGACTGGGTGGTGGTGGCGTCCGGAATGAGTGTGTGGTATGTTTTTCTCTCACTGCTTCTGAGTTAATTGTGATCTTGGTTGTCGGGCCTTTGGGAGGGACTGTTAGCTGGGTGAAAGCTGTTGCTGGGCTTGAGTCCCCGGACCCCGAGAGGAGTGCAGTGTTCTGTGGAGGCTCAGTGGTGAGGGGGGCGTGGGGGCCGGCGGGGCTGCTTCTTGGGTGGTGGAGGAGTGGGAAGGCAGTTGCGTTGAGTAGACAGGGGTGGGTTCTAATTCTCCCTTATGCCGCTTAGTATTGGGACATGGAATGTAAAGGGACTTAATTCCCCTCAGAAGCGCCAAAAAGTTTGGAAATATCTTACTGATCACCACCTGGACATTGTGGGGCTCCAGGAGACCCACCTGGCGCGTAAAGATCAGCTCCGGCTGCGACATAGGCATTTCCCGCTCATCTATAGATCCTCTGCATCTACTAAACATAGAGGCGCCAGGATACTCCGGCAGTAATTGTGCGCGCTATAAAACAGCTTAACATAACATAACATAACAGCACTCCTTTTCCGAGCGTCCCTACATTTCCAACCTTTGGGGATCAGCTGTGACAAGGAGGGGAGGTAGCTAATGGTTAAGGGGGTACTTCGTGGCGTGACCTGTACATTTGTGGTGGTGTATGTCCCCAACTCGGGGCAGAATGCTTTCCTCCGAGACCTGTTGGACAGGGCGGGGGACTTTGTAGAGGGTCTTGTGGTACTTATGGGGGATTTTAACATGGTTTGGGACAAAGACCTGTACAGCTCACGAACTCAGAGGGCGGGTGCAGGTGTGTTTTCCACTGAAAATCAGGGTCTGATTGGTGAACTTGGATTAATTGACTGCTGGAGATTCCTACACCCACAATCGCGCGATTACATGTTTTTCTCCCATGTTCATCATTCCTACTCCCGGCTTGACCATATTTTTGTGAGCCAGGCCCTTAGGGGGGATATCCGGGACTCTAGCGTTTTCCCTCTGTCTGTATCGGACCATAGCATGGCTACACTGGCCATCCGGGGGGGACGGGGTGAAGAAATGGTATTTTCCACCGGCGCTTATCAGGGATGACACCTCCTGCAAGGAACTGCACAAGGTGATAGGGGTGTTTCGGACTCTCAATCCGGCGTCGGACACCTCCCTCTTTAATACCTGGTATGCATGTAAGGCCTCCTTACAGGGCATGTGCCTTAACCTCAACGCCAACATCAATAGATTGAGGAGGAAGGAGTGAGAAGATCTGGAAACGGAACTGGCTGCCTTAGAGCAAGCCCACAAAACTAACCCGTCTAGGCTCACTCTTAGACCACTGACTGCAGTGCGGGGTAAGTTGAAGGCCCACTATACCAATCGTGCGGAATTTACCCTGCTTTGGCTTCGGCGAGTCTCCTACTCACAGGGGAATAAAATAGGCAGGCATCTGGCTTGTCAGCTCCGAGATAAAAGGGAAAGGGAGTATGTAGGTGGCATCTTGGACTCCTCTGGGTCGTTACACCATAGAGATGTAGATAAGGCAAACCTCTTCGGCCGGTTCTATGAGACACTTTATAAGGGTGACTCCCTAAATCAAGCGGCTCAGGATCGCTTTCTAGCTGACCTCCCCATCCCACGGGTGTCGAAAGAGTGGAACGAACTCCTCGCAACCCCCATCTCTAGAGCAGAGGTGTGGGAGGCTATCAGGGACCTGAAGCTCCACAAAGCGCCCGGTCCGGATGGCTACACGGCTTTGTTCTACAAATCCTTTGCTTCGGAGCTCTGTGAGTTTTTGGTACCCTTCTTCAATGAAATGGCAGTCACAGGACGAACCACGGGCTCCATGGCTGAGGCTAGGATACCGTGATTCCTGAGGCGGGGAAGGACCTGTCTCACTGCTCGTCCTACCGCCCAATAGCTCTACTCAACATGGAAGCCTTTGGATTCTCGCACCAATTCATCACCATGATCCGCGCGAACTACAGCGCTCCTTGCTCCAGAGTGGTGATTAATGGACATCGCTTCGCTCACACCCGGGGTACGAGACAGGGCTACCCTCTTTCGCCTCTGTTCTTTGCCTTAAGCATCGAACCTCTGGCCATTGCGGTGCGTGAGCAGGAGCAGATAAAGGGACTCCCCTTTTCAGGAGAGCAGCATAAAATCTCCCTTTTTGCGGACGATGTGCTACTTTCGATGGGGGATCCGGCGCAATCTCTGCCACACATTCAAACTCTGCTGTCCAGCTTTGAAGAAGTGGCCGGGTTCAAAGTTAATTTTGATAAATCTTACATTTTGAACTTAACGCTCCCGCCAGCCGAGTTAGAGCGACTGCGCCCACTTACGCCGTTGGGGTGGGCACCGGTCTCCCTGCTCTACTTGGGTGTCCGCCTGACACCCTCTATTGGTTCCCTGTTTGCAGCGAACTTTCCGCCTGTGCTGTCGGCTGTGCGAGGGGAACTAGACCGATGGAAGCCGAAATACATTTCTTGGCTGGGTAGGATCCATGCCATCAAGATGGTCCTCCTTCCTAGGTTTCTGTACCTTTTCCAGGCCCTCCCAATCCCTATGGAGGTGGATTTCTTGCGGCAACTGAAGACTCTTTTGCTGAAATTCATCTGGCAAGGTGGCCGGGCGCGCCTCTCCTATGCGACTGTGCGGCGCCCACGGGAGGAGGGAGGAGTTGGCCTCCCGGATATGCACCTGTACTATAAAGCCGCACAGCTGCGGGTCTTGGTGGAATGGTTGCAGCAAGAGTCTGAAAAACACTGGTTGCACATGGATAGGAGTGTGGCCGGGTTGTCGATCTGGGACCTGGCTTGGAAACCCAAGCTAGACAGACCTAGGAATGCTTACGTCAGCACACCCACAGGCACTGTCCTGAAGGTATGGGACACAGTGTCGGGAGACGACCGCTGGACGTCGTTCCCCTCCCCCTTCACTCCTTTGCACTTTAATCCGGCTTTTCCGCCGGCGCTGCAGGAGGGACCATTTCGGCTTTGGAGAGAGGGCGGTTGTAGGGCCCTTACGCATCTATTCCACGGCACGGAACCCCTCACGTTCTCTAATTGCATGCAGGACTATGGCCTGCCACCCACGGAACACTTCCGAAATGTCCCGCTGATCCACTGGGCGACCTCGCCTGGACTAAGAGAGGCAGCTACAAGACCGTCCTCGCCTTTCGAGGCCTTTCTTCTACGAACCGCCACGATGAAGGGAACGATCTCCTTTTTATATAAACTCTTGCTTAGCTTGGTGGTCTCTCGCCGTCCCCGCTACATGGACCACTGGGAAGGCCTTCTGGGTAGGGACATAGCGGAAGGAGAATGGAAAGGTCTCTGGCGGGATATTAAGAATCACAATCATTCAGCGGACCTATGGGATGCCCATTTCAAAACTATGTTTGATTGGTACCTCTACCCCTCGAAACTTCATCGCATATTCCCGGCGACCTCAGATCGCTGCTGGAGGGGATGTGGCTTGTTGGGAGTCTTCCGCCACATCTGGTGGGACTGTCCAGTCATACGGCCCTTTTGGAACGAAATTCTATCTCATATCAAAGACATGTTGGGATACCTGATTCCAAACTCCCTGTCCTTTGTCATCTTAGGCCTCCGAGATCCGTTATTGGAACATCAGACGAAAGCGGACAAACAAATTTTATGGCTCTGTCTGGGGGCGGCTAAGCTTACACTGGCTGTGGCCTGGAAGAAGCCAGCGGCCCCGGCTATGTCATTATGGCACGCGAAGCTATGGAGGTTGATGAGCATGGAGAGAATGGCGGACATCTTCCTGGGTACCTTTAAGAACTTTACGTTTCGGTGGGGTCCATTGGTCCGGTTCTTATCGAATGGATTGCCATCTGCTGTCTGTCCGTCAGCCCTACGAGCCCTTCACCTTTTCCAGGTTTAATTACCTGAGAGGTGTGAGTGTGTAACGGAGAGAGAGAGTGTAAGTTGGCGCCACCACCTGGGGGGGGGGGGATAACGGGGGGTGGGAAGGGGGCACAGTTGGGGGGGATTCTGTATTTGTTGCGGCACTAGATGGCTGAGGGAGGATTTTGCCTGCCCGGGAACCTCCGAGACACTTGGTGTTGCTGGATTGCCCTTTCCCATGGAGGAGGCAGCAGAGACATTGGGGAACGACTGACAGTAAATCCCTCGGCCGTCACTGACTTTCCTGCCCTCTGATTTGTCCAGTTGGCCGTAGCTCAGTGCTTCTAATATGTATGTCGGAAGTTCTTACCAGGCCTATGTATGTGATGCTGCAATATTGCCGCTTGTTTTTTTCTCTGTCTTTCTCCTCTATCTGTTTCCTTCTTTTCAAATACAATAAAAACTTTAAAAAAAAAAAAAAAAATGTTTGTTATTGATATTGGTGTATAATGATATTTTGTTTTGGGTTTTTGTCATTTACGTTATAAGCCACCCACATCAGCCCATTGCAGAAAAGATAACCATAAGAAAAGAGATCTTAAACAGAAAATGTCTCTTCAGTGGAGGGCATGTTATAAAATGTGGTGGAGAGGAAACAAGGGGGGCACTAAGAGGCACCTGCTGCCTCTGTGACAGGAGATGCATGCAGAGAGGCAAACAGTGTGCCCCCCTGTGTGGATTCACTCCCAGTTCCTGCATGGCATGGACTTAACAGTCCATGCCATGCAGGAAGCTGCAATGGCAATCCCATTGCAATGCCTGTTGTAGCTCTCTGATGAGTCTTCAAACAGGTGCTGCCATGGGCCAGCTGCCACATGAACAGCGGACCAGGATTCCATATTTACATGTGCACAATAAATTAACTACTGTAAAAATTCAACAAAAAAACTCTAGAAAAAAACTTTTTAATCACACATAAACAATATAAGAATTAAAGAAATACATATTACAAAAATATATATCACATATTACAAATATTAATAAATAAAACATTTAATATTAAACACACAACAACATCATAAAATAAATGTAAACAATATAAACAAAAATATAAAATTATACAAATAGTGCATTAATTATTTCCACTCCAATTTCTACAACAGTAGGGAAATCGTTGGGTGCAGGTCTGGCAACATGTACTGCTCCCACTACAGTCTGTGCAACAGTTGAAAAATTGTTGGACTCAGGAGGGGTACGACTAAGGGGTCGATTCCGATATTGGTCAGAATGGTTCCGAATCAGATTCAGAATTGCCTTAAACAATCCGGAGCCCTTGTTTCTGACTGAATCGTTGAGAGTTCTGAACAACCAAGTACAATGCTTGGAAACCCTTAGCGCTGACCGAATCCGTGCGGAAAGGTATTTGGAGAAATAGACCCTTCCAGAGCAGATTCATACAGCTCTATGGACTAGGTATTCGGATAAGTCAGGGCTGAGCTGAATACACCTGGGCTGCATTTAGAGTAGTGCAAGGAGATTTCTCTGCATCTAAATTGGTCTGGTCTAAGTAATTATTATATGATTATAATTAAATTCCTTTCCAGTCTATAACCCTACAAACCCCATAAACTGCACCTACAACTTAACACAATTAATTAAAAAAAACGAATTATACTATTAACATAATTAATATTCATTAAATATTAAATATTATTTATAATTACATTACTTCCTACTCTATACCCCTATAAAAACCCCAACCTGCACCTAAAACATAACACAAATAAACAAAATGAAAGGAGAAGAAAGGGTGCATGAGAGTTCTCCTGAGAACAGGGCAAAGGTACCTCACTAGCCTGGGAGTTAGGAAACTGGTTCTCTTCTAATTTTCCAGTGCAATGTGTTGAATATAGTAAACAGTCTTCTTCTTCTTTGGCGTACCCTCCATTCAGCCGACCTCACCCTTGCAGAAACCCTGCGCAGCCACAGAACCAGAGCAGGTGGAAGAACTTTCTCTTACATCGCTGCCAAGGCCTGGAACGAGCTCCATCAAAGGCTACATCAGAGGCTCCCCCAAACACCTTCAGGAAGAGCCTCAAGACCTGGCTTTTCAGATAACCCAGAGCTGCACCCCCCCCCCCCCCCCCCCAGCGCTTTGAGACCCTCATGGGTGTGTAGCGTGCTTTAAAATTCCCTGATTGATTGATTGATGGACACACACAACAATGGGGTGAAACATTTTACATATTGAGGAACATGGGAAATATAAGAGAATAGTGGGTAGAGTAGTAAGAAATTGACTAAGCAGTAGGGAATGGGGATTGACAAAAGAGCAGGGGGTATTATGTTAAAAAAATCAAAGACAGTCTTACTGAAATATGGTATTACAGTCTGTGTGACATGCAAGTGTGTTTGATGTTGTAAGCAGAATGTACGATTCCTCTGCCATTTCACCATAGCATCAGGGTATGGGACAACTGGAGCAAGTCAGGTGGCGGGAGACTGGAAGTCTGATTACTACATCTTGGAGGATCGGAAACCCTAAGAATGCATTAAAGCCACCACCTCAAAGCAAAGGCACATTGCAGATGGAAACTACTTTTTTGGGGTAGTTCATTTCCACAATACGATGTGGACTGATACAACAGATTTTGGACATTTCTGTGAGTGAGTGACCAGGGCTGTAAAAAAAAACCTTTTAAAAGTGTGTGTGTGATTGTGTGTGTGTGTGTGTGATGCATAATACATCATTGTCTGTTCATGCTAATCAACACAAATCATAGATTGATATGCCTACACTTAACTTTAAATTGGTCAATATTCCACAGGCAGAAAAACAGCTACTTAGAAGTTTGCATTTGAGACAAAGAACCCCTTAAAAAGTTTTCCCTTTTTTATTTGGGAGAGACACAGTTTTCGAGAAAAACCTTCCCTTATATCCCGTTAAATATTCAGGTTTGTTGGTATCTTTTGCACATAATTCACATATTTAGCAACCAACCTTAGGTGCACAAATTAAGTTGGAAAACTATTGAGACGTTTGTGAACACTCACAAAGGCACAACTTGAGGGTTTGTTACCGTTTTTTAATGCCCACTTCCTGCTACTGAATTCAGAAAACATATGCTGGGTTACGTGTGATTTTACTGCTGAATGAATGACCCTACACATTAATGCCCCATTACTTGTGTTTTTAGACGTAATTGTACAATACTAGGGTGACTATACCACATAGTCCAATGCACTTTTACTGTATCATAACATTACCCCAGTACCTAACCTTGCAACTCCTAATTAGGACTTGAGTTCCTTGCTATTTTTTTACCAGAACAATTTATTAAAGGATTTTCAAAAGATACTTTTGATCCAGTGCAAAACCAATACCTGATCAGGGATCAATACTTGATAGTATCACAGAAAAAAGGCCCATACACATTTACTCAGAATCCCTGATGCGCTGGGGTCAATTTTTATAGATGTTCTATTTTTCCTTCAAAATCCATATGTGATATTACAAATGACATATCTAACTTATACATCAACTTTCCTTCTAATGGGTTGATTAGTTGATGGTAATGACAATACTATTTAACTAACTTTTCAGTCAACTAAATATTCACAGACTCTTGGTAAAGTTAATAAAGCTTTATCTCAAATAAAATGCTCAATGCATATGGTCACCAATGCAAACAATGAAATTCACAAAGGAAGCGATAACATTAGCAATTTCAAATAGAAACAAAATCAATATTCAATTATGACATGCCCATGAAGGAGTCGATAGATTAAGAGACATACATTTTAGCAACCTTAAATTTGAAACAATAATCCATTTAAAGGAGGGGATAGATGAAGAGACAAAAGTTTTATCTAAATAATATGTGACAAATATACCTTTGATGGAGTGGATAGGTGAAGAGACAAACGTTTCAGAGACAAAAATACATTTACAAGTAAATATGCAAGAACGAGTCAGGATAATACAAACCCAAAGGATCTGTGGAAAACCACCAGATTTTAGGACCCATGTGCGGGACAGGGACAGGAACAGCTAGCCTCTCTGCAAACCGACGAACAGCAACGTATCCACCCTTCTTCTCTTTCTCCCTGCAAGTCTAGACCACACCCCTAAAGGAACCCCAGTTATACCCTAAAACCTACATGTCCACCCCACATCAGTTGAAACATTTCATGTAACTTGAAAGTTGATTGGTGAACTTAGGAGGTAAAAAAAACAAACAAACAAGGAATGGAGGGTCTAAGAGAACATTTAAAGACCAAGCATGGATGTACTCCCCAGCAATAACTCAGAAAACAACCTAAATATCCACAGGTCTAATGAGTCAAAACAGACCCTTAAGCTACTATAGAACTAAATACCTGTAATCGTATTATCAGAGGAAAATCCTTAGAGCAGGAAATTCCTTAAAAAGGGGCGGATTTCCATCACTCACCGAACTGACATGCTTCATCATCTTGGATCTCCTTCAATAGTGTACGCAAACAACAAGGAGCTACAGAGAGAAAAGAACCAACCAGGTCGCCCTCCACTCAATAGTCAATAGCAATACAAAAAGACCTGGTCTACAAGGTCAAACAAATAAGCGGAAGTAGGGATTCACTGCATTTATTTCCCATATACGCCTCTCTTTTACATTACGAGGTAGTAACCTACCGCTTTATTGACTTTAATTTTTAAATAAATATTGTTTTTACAGATGGCAGTCACCACACTCTATGACCCCTGACCAACTTACAGGAATATTAATGTGTAAGGTGCATAAAAATTGAACATCACAATCAGAAAAATAGTGAAATGTCAAGATGACACCTCACGTGCGCACCATCAATCGAGCTCGATGGAGCGAGGGTGAAAACACATTTTTTTGTATACCCCTCATGAAGTCACCTTCCCATAACCATAATATGTATTAATTGTGTGGTTTTAAATTAACCGACGTCGAATGGAAAGCACCCACACAAATACACCTGGAATACTAATTTGCTTGTGTTGCAAACCGTAATACATTAATTATGTGAAACTGTCTTACTCTATAGTGCGGCAATGCTATAATCTAATGAAAGGCTATGCATGTATGTTTCTTAAAGTATATTTGTGGCAGAAATGATGGAGAATGGTAAGAAAACAACGCATATATGTGGCTTTTGAGCTAGGTAACCACTAACAGGGTGAACTTAAAAAGGGGGGAGGTAAACAGAAGGGCTTTACTTTGAAATCTAACATTTAATTGTGTTTGTTTCTATGATAGTTCCCGTTATGGCCCATGTGGCCTAGTAAAACATGGAGGGTTTGCGAGACTCCAAGAGAATGTCTTTCTACACATGGGCAACTGTGTTTGAGAGATGTGAAAGCAGTCTGTGCCTGTGCGACTGGTGTCAAGGTCAGCGTGGCCTGAAGAGCAGAATGGCGCCAAGTTAAGATGTCCGTGTTGTGAGCCTGGGAAAGTTCAGCAAAGTGACAAGTTAAAGGACAAGGGTGAAAGAATACAATAACAAACAATCAGGACTTAAAACTATGACTAGGTGGAAATATGGACAATGAGGAGATGAGGTTATCCTCATACACCCCTTGAATGGATCAATGAGAATTGAGTGCGGACCCTAAAAGTTTCACATTTTTGCTAAATAGTTACGGAAAAAGGGTATAAAAGAGGTCATCTGAAAGAGAGAAAAAAGCTCGTTTTTGAATTACTTTTTCGCACCACGACATGATAACTTTTAATAGCTGATCTATTGACCAAACAGTGGGGTGTCTTACATGTTTTCTCGAGAATTAAAACCATCATAAGATCTAATAAAATGCATATGTTTATAATGTATAGAATTTAGATTAAATAGATGAAGTAGGACACTCCGCTATTCCAGCAGCTCATCCTCCGTTTTTCACTGATCTTGGGAGCAGGGTGATTTGTGTGAATGCGTGACTTGCAGTGTAATGGGCCCCACCAAGGAGTAAAGTCTGATAGCTCCTAGGATATATAGTGTTGGTTGGGAGGTTTGTTTTAGAGCAGCGCTGGATCAGTACTCACCTGCAGTGCCCACTTTTTTCATAATTGGTAGCTATCTTGCCTTGTGTAGTGTCCAAAACAAACAAAAATGGTGCTGAGAAAGAAGTGAAGTGGATAAATCACATCCCACAAATGCAACCATGTGAGACTAAAATTGAGTTGCACTGTACTCAATACCAACTTTATTGTTCACTGTGCACTTATTCAAATTAAAATCGTTTGCCTTTCATGCATACCGCTTCATACCAAGCCGACATGTTTTATTGCCACAACAGTTTCAGGCAATTTCTTCAGGGCAGTGAGGTTGCCTGGCACCAGTACTGGCCACTTGAATATCTTTTTTCTTTTTACAGGGACATAAGTGAGTCACAGTTCTTCATACCAGCTCTATTCTTTATGTCACGCAAGAGACAAACTCCATCTGTGAGTCCTCTCAGTGGATTAACACTCAGCCATAATGCCAATCGCACATGTCCTCACGGAGCATATTATCTCAACCGCACAGTGAATAATAAAGTTGGTATTGAGTAAAGTGCAACTTATTTCAATTTTAGTCTTACATGGTCGTATTTGTGGGATGTCATTTATCCACTTCACTGCTTTCTCAGCACCATTTTGTTTGTTTTGGACACTACACTTATTATTTTTCAAGGCAAGATGGCTACCAATGATGAACAAAGTGGGCACGTGAGGTGTCATCTTGCCCTTTCACTATTTTTCTGATTGTGATGGTCAATTTGTATGCCCCTTACACATTAATACTTCTGTAAGTTAGTCAGGGGTAATAGAGTGTGGTTACTGCCATCTGTCAAAATGTTTTTTATTCCAAAATGAAAGGCAATAATTCAGAGGTTATTACCTCGTAATGGAAAAGAGAGGCGTATTGCTGTGAATCCCCTACCTCCGCTTATATGTTTGGCCTCAAGAGATGTGCCTTTTAGACCAGGTCTTTTTGTATTGATATTGCACAATAGTGTAACCAAGGTCTGCAACTCTCTCACTGAGAGAGGAGAGCTCACAGATGTTTTCAAAACAGTGTGATGTAACTGGAGAACTCTGTAGGATCCAGCAGATTTGAGGAAATGTTTAAGTGTAAGAGTGATGGACGCAGTGCATGAAAGTGAATTTAAAAATATCATGTAAAAGATTGTGCTTACCTGTATCTTACGAGGAATGGGGATAAGCTCTGTGTCTGTTTATCATTGGTAGATTTTCTCTTCTTATCTATAGAGCGGGGCCTCAATTACTGAGCTGGCGCCAGGTGAGGTCCATTCCTCGTAAGATACGTGTAAGCACAATCTTATACATGATATTGAATTGTATATCAGTTAGTTATACACAAACTGATGGTTACCTTTGCACCAGGTTTTATATTGGTAAATAACATGAGCACTAGACTTATTTTCATGTTTTCTCAAAAGCATTTCTTTTTAAAGGTGCCACTAGCATCCTGTAATTACGGAGGATTTGAACACCTGAATATCAGGTTACATGATTATAGTTGTTCCAACACTGTTTTGTTCATATTTTGCATTATTATTCTCACTACATAGTAGCAATACTTTTTTTGTGGTCTTCCAACCTCGCACTGGCCGAAACCCCACACATCCACAGAGCCAGAGCAGGCGGAAGATCCTTCTCTCACATTGCAGCCAATACCTGGAACGAGCTACCGGAAGACTGCAGATGTGCCCCCTCCTTGAACACCTTCAGGAAGACCCTCAAGACTTCGCTCTTTGGCTGAGAGATCTGCAGACCACCCCCTCAGTGCCTTGAGACCCCCAAGGGTGAGTGGCACGGTTACAATTCCCTGATTGATTGATTGATAGTAAATTTGCCCTCATCACCGTCCAAAACTTTCCATGAGGTAAGCACAAGTAGGCGTAGGAATAGTAATAGAAACAGAAAAGAAAGGGCGGTAGTGTTCCCAAAAGGGAAATGTCCGCACACACTCTACATAAACAATTGTTCTTTTCTTATATTAGGTACACATTGTATGAAAACAGCGTAATCATTAGGGTGCTTAATGACCTCAAGGCACCTACCACCTGAAGATGCCGTTAGTACACACTGGGAAGTGCGTCACATAAAACAAACAAAATAGAGAGGATAGCACTCCTATAAAGCAATAATTATAACAGTTAGGGCAAAAAATAAATGGCCCCTAGAATGTGAGACTCTAGTATTTATAGAGTAAACACAGTAGCATTCAATAAGATAACATTCAATGGCAGTGATTCAGATATAGAGTTCTGAGATATAGTCCACTTGTTTTTTATTATCTTCAATCTTTATTCTTATAATTCCAAAGCACAGGTTATTCCAGCAGGATTAAACATCACCAACACGTGTTTCGTCCTACACAAGGACTTTTTCAAGGCTTGTAAAGAGTGAGCTAAGATGTTCGATGGGTGTCCAAGAAAGAGTGGCAAGCCAAAATTGTAGAAAACAATAGAATGTCTAGCTGCACAGTTAAACAAAAAGTTGTATGAAAGTCAGGTTCTCATAAACGAACACACGAACTTGGACCGGAGTATAAGCAACAGTAGAAAACGACAACCATGATAAGTTGAAACGCCTAAGTTTAGGACTGTTACATGACCTCAATCAGAACGTATCTGGAGCGCTCCAGATACGTTCTCATTGAGGTCATGTAACAGTCCTAAACTTAGGCGTCTCAACTTATCATGGTTGTCGTTTTCTACTGTTGCTTATACTCCGGTCCAAGTTTGTGTGTTCGTTTATGAGAACCTGACTTTCATACAACTTTTTGTTTAACTGTGCAGCTAGACATTCTATTGTTTTCTACAATTTTGGCTTACCACTCTTTCTTGGACACCCATCGGACATCTTAGCTCACTCTTTACAAGCCTTGAAAAAGTCCTTGTGTAGGACGAAACACGTGTTGGTGATGTTTAATCCTGCTGGAATAACCTGTGCTTTGGAATTATAAGAATAAAGATTGAAGATAATAAAAAACAAGTGGACTATATCTCAGAACTCTATATCTGAATCACTGCCATTGAATGTTATCTTATTGAATGCTACTGTGTTTACTCTATAAATACTAGAGTCTCACATACTAGGGGCCATTTATTTTTTGCCCTAACTGTTATAATTATTGCTTTATAGGAGTGCTATCCTCTCTATTTTGTAGGAATAGTAAATTTGCCCTACCACCATCCAAAACATTCCATGAGGCAACAACAGGTCGGAGTAGTTATAGTAAATTACCCTCACCAACATCCAGCACTTTCCCTGAGGCCAACCCAGGTCGGAGTAGGAATAGTAAATTGTCTCCCCACCACCAACCAGCTCTTTCCCTGAGGCAAACACCTGTCAGAGTTGGAATAGTAAATTTGACCCCACCATCCAACACTTTCCCTGACGCCAGCACAAGTCAAGTAGGAATAGTAAATTTCCCCACCACCATCCAACACTTTCCATGAGGCAAACACAGGTCGCAGTAGGAATAGTAAATTTGCCCCCACCACCACCCAGCACTTTCCCTGAGGCCAGCACAGGTCGGAGTAGGAATTGTAAATTTTCCACCCACCACCATATAGCTCTTTCCCTGAGGCAAACACCTGTCAGAGATGAAATATTAAATTTACCCCACCACCATTCAACACTTTACCTGAGGCAAGCACAGGTTGGAGTAGGAATAGTAAATGTCCCCTCCACCACATCCAGCTTTTTCCCTGAGGCAACCACATGTCGGAGTTGGAATAGTAAATTTGCCCCCCACCACCATTAAGCTCTTTCCCTGAGGCAAACACCTGTCATAGTTGGAATAGTAAATTTCCCTCCCATCACCATCCAGCTCTTTCCCTGAGGCAAGCACACATGTTATCTTTTTAACAATTTACTCCCAGCTTTTTCTTTTACATAAATCTTTACATTTAAAATGAATATGTATGTTCTTCTTAAAAGCCTAATTTTATTTATTTCTCGATAAAAAATAATATGTTGTTGTTACTTACCGATTAAAGGATTCATTTGTTGTATTTCTGAATTGTGTGTTAATAGAGTGTTCCCTAATTACTTAAATTGCACACTTACTTCTGTCTGTAGATGGTACTGTTTGGCTTATCAAATGCCCTATTGTTTTCTCCCTCAAAAAATGCTTGTGATCACCATCAGAGTCAGTTTACCATGGTGCTCAAAATGGTGGTCGACTGCTTCTATACCTTTTTTTTAGGGTAAACGATAATTTAAAAGAAAATATGTTTTAAAAACAGTTTTTCCTTTCGATTTAGAACCTGACAGAAAGAATAATTAATTTGTTATGTCTAAAAATGTTTGTTAAAACATTTATTCATGGAATGTTAGCCATTTTGTCAAGTTGCAGGATAAGGGGCTTTCATAAAAATAGTTAAGGAACTTTTGTTTTTCATTGTTCAAAATGGTGAGTGTAAAATCTCTGTTTATCTCTGTTTGTACTATGTATATATTAATTATTCTGTTTTTTTTTAACCTTTGTTTATAATTTTATATTAGTAATCAGGTATTAAATTGGATCGGTACATTAGTATTACTTTTAATACCTGAGTATTTTTTAATATCCGAGTATTAATACACTCCATCACCCAAAACCTATTTCCCTTGCAACCCATTCCAGGGGATGGTTATTCTTTTTTTTTTTTTTTAAAGGAAAATATTTGGGGGGAAAAATAAAAATAATATACGTAGTAATAGTATGCGTAGTATTAGTATGCATTGTAATGGACTGTGTTGTAATGGTAGTTTTAGTGTATTCCTATGAACACGCGATGTAATAGTATGCGTTGGAAAAACATGCGATGTAATGGTAGTTGCAATATAAAAACTGTGTTGTAAAAGCTTGCGTTGTAATGGTTTAAGTTGTACCATCATGTATTCGAAGTCACTCCTAGGATTCTGGGCTTAAGACAAGCAGGTTCAGTTTTCGTTTTCAGACAGCAGGCAGTCCTTCTACTGAATATTCCACAGGTCCAGAAACGTTCCGATCCCAGGTTCTGAGTCTGCAGCTTTTATACCCAGTGACAGTCTTTGTGTAGGGGGAAATCCCCTGTTTACTCCAAAATCATGCCAATGCTTCCTTCTTCCTAGGGTTGTGGCTGTCTCAGATAACAATCGGCAAGCATATTCAGACATGGGAAGCATTTGCTAGTTACAGGGCAAGCAATTTCAGAAATCATGAATATGGTGAGCACAGCACTTAGGCTATCCTTTGAAGCGCACAATGAGCTGAGTTCAATTCCCCAGGTTATACTGCTCAGGAGAAGCAGGCCCTCCCCACATGAAATACCCCTTTGTCCACTGTCTTTAAGGAATAAATATAACAACACATGAGAGCCATTAATAGTCAGGTGGCTCTGGCAGAAAGATACATTTGGTTCAGACAGACACATGCTGTTAGATTGGTTTTTAAGGATTACGTTTTGTGCATTATTGATAACAATTAATATGAATTATCACATTTAATTCTGCATAAATTGGCTAGATTCATATGATTTCAGTTGAATTTATAGGATGGATGTAATCTCTATCACTGACTCCGGTTTCTGCCTCACCGTGTGGAACTTCTGTCCTCAGGCTGTGCAGAGCACAGTTAAACTGATATGTATTGATCTAATTCGGCTGTTGAGATTACTTTGGTTTTGATTAACTTTTTCCTGTACTCTATTATTTGAACCATTATCAAGGATTCTTTGGCTGCCTTCCTTTTTACATACTATTCCATTCGTTCTCTGGAAGTCTCATTGATGAAATGTTTCATATGAGGTAGGACATTTCCGATGATATTAACATGGAGGGCGCTTGTTAGAAATTGGGTCCCTAGTTGGCAGTGGTATTCACACTCTTCAAGTAGGGACCAAAATCCTAGTCAGGGTAAGCTACATACGCACTGAAAGATAACCTGTGATAGCTTGGCACAGAGCAGGCAGGCAGGCTTATCTAAAATGCAATGTGTGAAGTATTTTTGGAACACACCCACACAATAACACAATGAAAACATAACAAAAGTACTCCACACAGGTTTAGAAAAATAGAGAATATTTTTAGGTGAAAATCAAGACCAAAAAGACCAAAAATCCAATAAATAGACAAGAGTGCAAATGTTTAAAGAATGAACCAAAAGTAGTGCTTTGAAGTCAATAGAGCTAAAGTGTTACTTGAGGTCACGCTAGACCAGGGTAAATCCTAAATTCAGAATGACCGCAATGGAAGACAGGCTGGCTACAGGACTCAGACAGATCCCGCTGACAAAGTGCAGTGGATGGAGCAAGCATCAGCATCCAAGGCTCGATATGAGGAGTCAACAAGGCACTGCATCAATCCCGTGAATGGAGGCAACGTATTGGTGCTGACTCACTCAGTCAAAGAAGGCTACAGTGCCGAACCCCTTTAAAATGCAGGTTTTGCTTCAATGTCAAGCCGCGCTGTTCATTGAGCAGTGTAATCCTTTGAGGCGATGTTGTCAATCAGCTCCTGTTTTGGCATGGAAGCCCAATGCGCCATTTTTGAGTGTCTCAAAGTTATCACTGCATTGATTTTCAAGGACGCTAGACCTACCCATGAGTTTCCTAAGAAACCATGGGAAAATTCTAAACAACGAAAACTTAGACAACGCAAAGGCACTCTGCTGCCAAAATCCTGAGAGGAAATACAATTTTCGTGGTGATACAAAAATAAAAACCCCTGACAGGTATCTAATTCCGGATACCCATTCTCCTCATTCCTTTCAGGGCTTGTCTGACCAATAGTGCTACAGAGGAGGGTGAGCTGATCAGAGACAAGGAGAATGCCTTCAACCTAAACGGGAAACACAACATTCGTCTGATGTGATGATAAAGAAGAAGGATAGACCTCTTCCATACAAATGACCTTTTCAGAAAAAGACGGGTTCAGCTTCCACAGATAAATATGCTACAGGCAGTGTGAACCGTACTTCGGAATAGGATTTGTGTGGTGACTCTCTTCGCCAGTGCTGCAGAAGGCACCATAGTACGCAAGAATCTCCACCAATTTCTGGTAGGGGAAATCAACTGAAACATTTATTACTGTTAAAAGTAGAGACACCCTCGTAGCCCTCCTGGACAGACTTTATCTTTTGGATATTCCAATTGAAGCTGCCGTTAAACGCACCATTAAAGCAATCTTCAGGGACAATTTAACTCAGTCTTATGACATTCACTTGGCAGAGGTTGAGTGGCCATCACCTTTTGTTCTTGCCTCCAGGGAGAACCCAGATACAATCACAGTATCCTATTAAACGGGATGATAAAGCACCCATCAAGGAAATTCTATCCCAATTGGAGTACGAGGGAGTAATTGAACCCTCTGTATCTCAAATGAATGATCATCTTTTTCCAGTTTTAAAGCCAGAACATTCCTATTATATTGTCTTAAATTATAGACATTTGAATAGTCATATGTGTACTTTTGCAGTTCAAAATACTCTTTGGGGCCGATTCCGATCTTGTTCGTAAAACATTGGGACCGTATTGTGTCTGGAATGCTTTCCGTATGACTTGTGTAATGGGAGTCCGACCGAGCAGGTACAATGCATTTGAGTGCATCCGGATACGATTTGGTCGGACCTCCACTGACTGCAATGTGAACCTGTGTACCGAACGTGTACACAGGATCGCATTAACAAAAGGGGTGGTTGGGATAATTTTGCACCCTGTGGCGGGCACCACTTGAAGCCTACCACACTGTGCATTGTTGTAAAGGGTGGAACCTTGGGTACCTCCACAGGCACGATGTGCAGGGCCCTGGGAGAAGGGGGCCTGCTATGGCCCCCCAAAGATCGATTCCAGCAGCCTTTTTGATCTGTGCAAACTGACTCATCAAGGCTCTCTGAATCGTTCATCATACTTGCTTACTAGGAAAACCTAATCCATAGAGCAGTATGATTCGTCTCTGGAGGGCTCTATCTCTCCTAATGCATTCCGGAACTTATTCTGTCACTGCTAAGGCTTACAAGGCATCATACTTGGTCATTAGGAACTGTGAATGATTCGGTCGGAAACAAGGGCTCCGGATTGGTTAAGGCACTTCTGCATCCATTTCGGAGCTCTTCTGAATGAGATCGGAATTAACCTCATCATACGGCACTTATTAATAATGTCATCCTCAAAATATATAAAGCCACCTTGGACCTCTCCAAAAGGTTTTTCAGTCACAAATTGGCTCCAAAGAGTCGTGGTTGGTCTACATTTAGCACCCTCGGTTCTCAGAGGCACTATCCCCAACTTCCTATGGCCTATAAGAACAGCCCAGGAGTCTTTGCAACACCCATTATGGTGAATATTTATGTTATCGTCCCTGATATTGATGACATCTACCTAACTGATGATGAATTTAACTCCCATTTGGCAAGAGTATCACATTATTTTGCGATTTGCTGAACTCGGTTACAAGTTCAACTTTAGTCTTTCATAGTTTATCTCAGTGTCCTTTTCATAGGATATGAACTAGCCAATGAAGAAAAAATGTGTTGCCCATCAATTTCTAGAAAAAATGTGCTCAATTTCATTCACTGAGTATGCTTAAAAAATTGCCATCGCTTGGATCTTTATATTTTGACAGAGCTTACATACCTGACTATGCCCAGCGGATTAAACTTCTTTATACCTTAATATACCCTTATTTGTCTGCATCCTGCTGGAAGATGGAAAGCACTGACACACTCTTGACTTTACAGTCTAAATTACTTAAAACACGCCGTTTACATAGCTGTGTCAATACTTCAAACTTGGTCATCCAGGTATTGTCAGGTGCAAATGGATTTACTTACGTCACCTTTAATGAAGGTGACATAGTACCCATTGCATATAAATCACATTTATATTCTTCCTCAGAATTATATTTTACTGCTACTTAAAAAATTCTCACTGCTATCCAAATTACCATCTTGAAGGAATGGCCTCTTGCTAAAGGTAAACACATTATTGTAGTTTTTCCAGTGCCTGCCCTAGAGGCAGTCACGAAAACTTGCATTCCTAATGCAAAAGCTCTTCACCCTCATTGGATACAAAGCTCTATGTCCATAACAGCCATGGATGTTGACTTTGACTTTGACCCCTCTTTGCAAACAAGAGCTTTTGCAAAATTGAACATGTTTATTCTTTGCCTTCTTCAATTTTGCCTAGACCAATTTAAATCCCTCATTTACAAGGATGGGTCTGCACAACTGACTACAGGTTCAAAGCAGCAATATTCTGCCGCATGTGCCATAGTTCTAGGCACTATTTTTGATGGTGTCTTTCACCCTCAGACTACTCGCACACAGTCTCTTGGAGATTGCACTGCACATTTGGGTGAATAGAAGGCTTTACTTCCTACACTTGAAAATATGCATCATAGATTCCCCAAGGTCATAGTGCGTGATCCTTATTACTGTGTACAATCATTCGACAATAATTTACACTTTTGGAAGCTAAATGACTTCAGATATTCTAAAAGTAGCACAATCAAGCACAGGATGCATTGGGTTAAAATGGCAGATCTTAAGGATAGGTTGTCACAAACTCATGTTATACATACATTAATCCATCAACGTGAGGGACCACACACCATAGAGAATTCTCTGGTTGATAAAGCAGCAGCTCTGCGGTAGCCACAGCTAAAATTGCAGAAGCAATCTGCTCTAACACCTGTATTATCAATGATATCTTGGCTACCATAAGTGCTTTAAAAAACGGCACCCATTTACAGAAGGGCTTTCCTTCCAAATATTCCTATCATTTAAATAACCAAAATGTTCCCTTTGTAACTATTCCAGTTGTTGGTGATCATATGATAGCAAACACAGACTGCTGACATTATTTATTTGCTGCTGCACATGAAGGCATCGCTCACTGCACGTGCCGGTGTGTCCACCACTAATTCGATCTTACAGCAACGCTATTGGTGGCGGGGCATACTTCAACAAGCTAGAAAACATGTTTTAACTTTTGACATTCGTCAAAGTTCCACTGTCTCTTCCACCAGAGACACACCTGTTTATTTCCAACCAGCCTTCTGGCAGTATTTATTTGTAATACTGCCGTCCTTCTACTACTGTTACCACTTATTCGGTCGGAAAATTATGTCAACAATTGTCAGAACATTCAGCAATGTCTATGGTAAAACAACATATTTCTCTTCTGTCCGAGGATATTAATTTATCAGATTTTCTTTTAGCTTCTAAATTCACGTGTTAAAAAAGATTTGTATATGCTACTTATAATGATATTTGAAACTGATCCCAAATGGAAGCTGCTGCATGTTTGAAAAAAATCGACCAAGATCAATTGGACAAAATTTTATCTGTTGTTGATAATGATATGAATACACTGTCATCTTGCATTTACAATTCAAATAACATTGTGTCATCTGTTATTGTTACTGAACAGAGTGACATCGCAACTCTCTATCAATGGCAAAGTTAGCTTAGATCTGTTATGCAGTTTAGCTGGATGCTTCAACCTCTCAAAAATGTGCACATTCCATGGCGTTACTTGAATTGCTCCACTTTTGTTTTTACCTTTTAATTAAACACATAAAACAATGTTTGATTGGCATGAAAGACGCAGCCTATACAATGCTACATTTAGAACAACTCCCATTCAGTGTAGCTGAAACGCCTTTGGCTGTGTGGTTAATACACAGATTTATTTCACTACCTATTTCGACATTTCAATTTTCCTCTCACATGGAACATTTTCCTATAGGTAGATATGAACCCTTAGGTAGTAGTTACATACATGATGTATGGTCACTCCCCTTTGCCTATTATTGTGAGTGTAGTGACAAGGACATTTTTATCACTGGTGAAGAATGCAACTCTGCTGTCGGACACTCACTTGTTTGTAAACACACAGCGATTAGCGGAGCATGTAACACTTTGGACCAAATTTAGCCTGTATTTAAAAAATAAATCCCAGTCCCCGCAATTCTCCCTTTCATTACAGTACTATGTTATGAGAGTTTTCTCATGCTTAGTGACCGAGACAGTTGCGGAACGCGGGCTGGAGTCCTGTATTTTTTTTCCCTTTCCCAGTTAGTCACTTGGTGCAACAATGTCTTGTTTCCCCCTCCACATTGGTTTGTAGATTGCTCACTATGGCCTTGCATTCCAACTTTGGAGACAGATTTTAACAAACTAAGCAGACTCAAAGCATTGTTGTTTCAGCATGAAGTAGCTCTTAATTCGGCAAGAGACACCTTCAAATTGTAGGTGGCTAGAACTGCTAGTGAAATACAGTCATTGCTAAACACTCACCTCCCCCTGCATTTCATAGAATTAGTTCATCAAATCTTTAATGCTTCCAGTACGGCCAGCCTTACATACATTTTTAAACTTGTGAGCTCACGCCTCGTTGGCTCTTTTCAGACCATTTTTGGAGAAATCCCAGCATTTATCTACTCCATTTTCTCTAGTATATTCAGAGGATTCCTTTGCTGTTATTCCTAATTTACAGCATTCTCATCCTTTTCCTGCTTCTCTGCAATGGTTGTTCCTTTTACCGGCATCCTGGAGCTGGCATCATTCCAGCATTACCAGGAGCGTATGAATTAAATCTGTGGAATGAGTCTACATCAAGAACCAAATCTTAGTTGGTCTTTGACATTTCCGCCTGCCTGGTTTACCTGCATGCAACCCATGTTCCACTACAAATGCAAAAAGAAAGGAATCAGATATCCTATTGAAATCAGCTATTATAGGTTTCTTAAAAACAATAACCCTATAACTCCAGCCATTTATGGATTACCCAAAATCCCCCCTTAAGACTAATTGTAAACTTCTTGGGTTCATTACTAGAACCCCTAAGTAAATATGCTGATTGTTTTTAAAGACCCTTTGTATCTAAACAGAAATCACACATAAGGGATTCAGCGCACCTTATATCAATCGTGGAAGGTAGGCGTTTCAACAAGAGTACAGAAATTCTAGTGACCCTCGATATTAGTGCCCCATACATGAATATTGTCCAAGAGGATACAATAGCAGTGATTAATTGAGTAATATAGCAAGAACAGCTCCATGGTGCAAATAAGGGGTTCATTGTATTATGTGTCTCCAAGGTTTAAAAAAAGATGATTTGTTTTGACAGTGCAAGTGGACCAACATATGGGTCACATGTGCCCCCAGTCCGACCTACTTGTAAGTTAGTGAAGTTGAATCTAGACATATTTTAAATGATTCAGCACCGTTTTCGGAGAACATTATCAATTGGTATCAATCTATAGATGGTATCCTGCTCTTATGTGATGGTCCAAATGAAACACTGGAATTTCTTTTAGATTGGCTCAATCTTGGAGATCCCAACTTGAGATGTACTGCACAATGGAGCAATAAAAGAGTGAACTTTTTAGATATCTCTATCTAGCTGTGGAAATTAGAATTTGACAGTTATAACAGTCCAACAGACCAAAATATATTGTTACACTTTTCAAGCTACCACCCAAAGTCCCAGCTGGATAATATTCCATTTGGACGGTTCCTGAGACTCAGAAGGAACTGTTCCATGTTACAGGATTTATTCAATTTCTCTGCTATGGTAAAAAAGAAATTGAGAGACAGAGGTTACCCAACAAGACTTATTAACCACTCTTACAAACAAGCTAGGTTCTACAATCGTGACAGCATATTTAACACGATAGATAGTAAACAATAGACTGCTAAGATATTTTTTGTCAGTCAGTATTGTGGAGTAAGCAACCAAATAAAAATATCATTAACAGTCACTGGAACATTCTAAATGAGAGTGAAGAGATAGAGTTAGAAAGACCACTTTTTGGTTCAGGTGAAATAAAATGCTTTAGTACATACATATAGAGAACCAACTGGTGTCTCACAAAGAACATTAGAAATGGGAAAAACCACAGGAAATTTCAAATGTGGACACTGTACCATATGTAACCATTGTATAGTAAGTGAAACTATAGAATACAATGGTATGAAAGTAACATCAAGTAGTTTAAAAAATTGCGGGTGTAGTGACATCACATACTTCCTCATATGCCCATGTCAGCTAGGCTATGAGTGCAAAAAAGTTAAACTCAATGCCCCCTTAGTTGAGCACTATACACAAGCCAAACATGGATCTATGGTAGTTTACATTGGACACAAATCTAGGGAAGAAACAAGGTGGAGGCCTTGAATAAAAAAGGAAAATGACGAACAGTGCTATATATCTAGATTAAATACAGCCAGAAAAGGATTGAACTCCAGAGAGGAGTGGATGACATTGGCACATCTATAGCTATGAGAATTTAGGACAAATGAGGTTGTGGACGTAATGATTGAAATTAGAATGCACCTTTTGACCTAAACTGGTACAGAGAGAAGTGATCAAGAGCATGTACCAGGAAACTGAAATAGATGCATGTAATCATTCACACTTATTTATATCTAATGATTTGTTTACTCCAGCAACCTGGGTGCCCTTTTTCTAAATATATGTAGAATGCACCACATTAACCCTAATTGAAGTGTAGTTCCTATTTCCCTAATAGGCTCTTCACATTGTAATAATATACCCTATAGATTTGGTATATGACCCTATTGAGTATAATAAACTTAATTGCTTAATGTCAGCTAACTCAGAGGCCACTAGAAACTCTGTGTAAACAAGAAAGGGGTAGTTTCTGGCAACCGCATAAACATGACAATTTTGTTTCCCTGTAGAATCGGAACACTCTCAGAATCGTGAAAAGAACAGATAACAGTTCTACTCAGCTAATCGTGCATGCTTAGATTCTTGAGAGTTACACAGAAAGAATAGATGGGCGTTTCAATAAAAGGAAATATTGAACAGTCTTGTTTCTCATGTAAGAGATATGAGCTGTTACAATCGTACCACAGTTTGCCAAATATATTATGTACAGCGTAAGCAGTAGAGACAAAAAATAATGCACTAGCATTATCTTTTAGCTATGACACATATATATTTATATACATAAATAACATAAGCTAAAAATGTGAGTACTCATAAGATGCTTCTCTAACTAGTTCTACCCCAGTGTATCTAACCTAAGTGTAGGAATATTTGCCGATTTGATAGTCCCTTCGAATGAACACTGGATATATGCCGGGCTTCCCGAACATCAGCTGTCTTGGACTTTGGACTGCTGATGAGTACATTAGCGACCCGCTTCAAGACCTGCCTGTTGGGCTTGCGACTTCTACACAATGCGAAGATTGAGCCTTTGGCCTACGAGGAACCGTGTGCATCAGCTCATGGCTCACAAGATACAGGCACTATTAACATGTATGCAGTTTGCCTGGTAACTGCCTGTGCATCAGCTGAGACCGGAGAAAATGTTTGTTTTTTGGACCTCATGATTTGGGCTGTGGACCAATCGTTAAGTGTGGAGTCTGATTTCTTTATGGCGTCTTTGGCCTACGAAATTTCAAGTAACATTATGGATCCTTCTGACTCACCTTGATTTGATCATTTTTTCAAAATTAACATTTAGCTGATAGTCATTCATATTTCCGTAGTGCAGCTTTGAGTGTGCGTACTTTTAAGTTACAGTTTTCATATCTAATATCTTTTTATGTGCTAGTATCTTGATGAAAGGGAGGTTATTGTGTGTTTACTGCATGGCCCATTGTAGTTTTCTCTATTTTAGCCTAACTGAGCACATTGTAGATCTAATTTGCCTTTGCATTTGTTACTATATAAACACATTTTGCTTTGGTGCCACATTTTTCTTTTACACAGAACCTGCATGTTTTTGCATTCTGTTCTTTTCCTGGGATTTAGTCTACAGACCATAGACAAGGTCAAACAACAATTACTGTGTTATTCTTTCTGACCAGGCACTAGCACCTAGACATACCACATGAATGCAGCTGTTGTCTTTGTGCACATGTCTTTTTATATAGAAGAGCACATGAGAAAAAAACGGACAAATAGAACACGAGTTCTGAGAAAAGAGCACTGCGCCTCCTGAGTTGTAGAAAATCTATCTGTGAATGCTAAGGTATGGGGTCTGTCAGTAATCCTCAGAGATCTTTACTATATAATAATTTAGCTTTATTAGATAGGGAGGGGGATGTAGGTTACTCTGTCCTATGACATGACATGACTATGCATTAAGCAGCACACACAGAACTTATAAAGCGTCATTTAAAGATTGTTTATGTGCGGGAAGGGCAACCTTCATGTACTTAAGACCTTCCTGTACATAAACAATCTTTCACTGAATGCAGACGCCCTTGCACTATGGTGAAAGGATGCCTGCATTGGCGCTAGGCTGCTAAACTTAGCGCCAGCACAGGGGAAAATGCAGGACTGCATAATATTCTTGTAAATATGGCGCAGCCCTGCGTTTCAGAAGTGGCTGGCGTGTCCTTTAGCCAAAGAGGCTAACTACCCGCTCCACCACTTCTTTGTAAATATGCCCCTATGTGTTTGTACTTGCCGACAGATGGTGGGAGGATAGTTAGGAAAATGAGAAACTACTGTCGGTCTGCAGATAGGGGCCTTGAGTTCGGACATTGGTTGCGACAGAAAACGTAGAAATTGTCCAACAAAGGCGAGAGGATGATGCCCTGAAAATGTAGGAAGGGGCCCCCCAAGCATTTCTTTTAAAGTTAAGCAAGAAAAAGTTATATATAACTTAATAAGCAAAGGTTATTATAATATATAAATGCATATCCTCATGTTTAAGCTTCCCTGCGGTGTAAACATATGTGAAAGAACACGCGCCTTAAACAGTTCTCATAGAGGATCATTTGATTCCATTGTTAAGAATTCCTGGAAATTGAGGTGGAAGAGGAGGAGTGTTCAAAATAAAAATATATATACAATGAAGAAGTAAGAAGAATCTTTTGAGCTTGAATATGCATTGGATTTGTTTTTGGTGGAGTAAGACATTTAGGGAAAGGTTAGATGTGTTGGTCGTATGTATGACCTATACCTCCTATCTAAGTGAATATTCTGAGTGATGGCCATAATTTGTTAAATAAATACATGATAAATCATTTGAACAAGATTATAACTATTACAGAGTTGTACTTGAATATGTTTTGGTAATTTAGTAGGTTACTGTGGAGCCCTGGTTAGGAGACATAAATGCCACAGGACAGTGATCTTAGTAAAATGTTGCCATTGTTTGATGCAGTATATGATGTGTTTTTTGTATATGCATATTGTTTTACAGAAAGACAAGACTTGTTGATTATGTAGATTTGTTCTGTCATATTTTAAGGAGAATTCAATGCATAAATCATATGTCTATAGCGAAAATATATGTATCCGAACATTTGGAAAATATAGCATCTATATATTCGGATACAGGTTCCAATGATTAATTTATATTTATTAGAGAGAGTATAAATTATTTCCTGAAGAAGGTGGTTGGAATTGGTCAATTAAGAGCAAAACTCATCAACGCTTATATAAAGCTAAATTTGGAAATAGTACTGGCACAGTAGATGAGCGATACCAATCATGTGGCTGTATTAATTGTTTGTACCAAGAAGCTGATGATTTTGTGACATAGTGTACTGTGTTTTGTGTGGTGTCTCTTCCTATTTTTCATCATGTATACATTTTTTATATTATTCTGTGTCTATTGCTTCATTCTATTTTGAGATAGTGGAACTGTGTACAATAAAACATATGCCTTTATTAAATATTCTTTTGTAAGATTAATGATCTTGTGGTAATATATATTCCTGTTGGTGGGTCTGTATGTATGGAAATGTGAGCAGGTATTGACTGGTGAAGTTTGCAGTAACTGTGATATATATGCGTGTATGTGGTCAGGAAAAGGCCTGAAGCCAAAGGGAGTATTTGCAGATTTGATAGTCTCTTCGAATGGACACGGGATATATGCTGGACTTTCCAGACATCCGCTGGCTTGGACATTGAACTGCTGATGAGTACATTAGCAACCCGCTTTTAGAACTGCCTGTTGGGCTTGTGACTTCTACACAATGTGAAGATTGAGCCTTTTGCTAACATATTACCTTGGAGTGAATGCAGCATGTCTGTGTGTTCCTGTGTCCAATGCTTTGTTGTAAAATCAGGTTTGATTAATTTGTAGAGAGGTTTAACCCTTTCTGCGTAATTTAGAATGTAAGCTCTTCCAAAATTTAGGAAACCCAAGATGGATTGTAAATTTTTCAGCGTTTTTGGAGGTTGGAGCAGCGTACACTTTTCTAAAAAGTTAGCTGGCAGGCTCTTGCCTTCACTTGAAAGCTCATATCCTAGGAAAAGGACATTGAGATGGGCAATTCTGGATTTTTTAAAAGTTGAATTGATAGCCTCAGCGGCGAAGTGCCTATTTGGTCATCGTCTGTCAGATAGATGTCATCGACATATGACAATGCCTCATCATCATCAATTTGTAGTAACTCTGTCATCCTTGCTGAGAATAACCCCGGGCTGTTTTTTAACTCTTGTGGGAGTCGACAAAATTGATGCTAGGTCCTCAATATTGAGAAAGCTGCTTTCCGGTGTTTTGACAAAAGAAACCATTTGAAATGTCCAATGTGGTTTTATATTTTTTACTCACAATGTTATTCTTTAAAGCTGTACTATGTGCATTTTGCACTGCAAATGTTTTGGAACAAGTGATCAAGTGTCTGCAATCCAAAACTAGATGAATTTATTGTCTGGTTTGGATACAGGAAGCAAAGGATTGTTTATTTAGGAGGTGCATGTTTCAATCACCCCTTGGTATTCCACCCATGACCTGATTTTTAGCTTCTTGTTTTATTGGGTACTGCCTTTGTGCAGTAGGTTGATTTTTTAGCTGTATTTTGTGGTGAGGTGAGTCCTCATCCCATCCCACATGCTTTTTGTATAATGATGGGGCCTGGGCAACTGCTCATTTCCTGGCATAAGTATATTTTAGGCGAATTGGAATATGGTTGGAGAAGGCTGTCATAATGATGTCCTCACCATGTGGGCCCCCCTGACAAATTTTGGTGGGCAGTCCTGTTCTGCTAGAAGTATATCATAACCCATTGAACGTTTTTCCCAAAAGAGTGCTTTCACTTTTCTTTGTATGTCTTCCTCCATCCTTGGTGTTACTTCATATAACCTTTGTGGAGTACTAACCCTGGTGTCTACAGTCTCTACTGTGATGTACTCATTCAAGTCCACTAGCTCCAAAAGTTCCTTCAGGTTCTGTCAAGCTATTGTTACTTCTGCTGCACTGTCCAGCATTGTCTGAGCCCATTCTCCGTTCTTGAGCTGAGTTCTCAGTATTCTCTGCTTGTCTGACCTTTAGACCTGCTACCTTCTTTTTGATGAATTGAGGTTTTGATTTATTTTTCTGAACGTGTTGATCGTCTTTGGACTTCACACGTTCTTCTTTGTGATCTGACCGTCCTCTTCTTTCTGATGTCTGTGACCATATCTGAAAGGTACAAGAGGAACGTGTATCAGTGTCCTGATACCTGTCAGGTTTTCTTTAATTATACCTATTCCTGAGGTTATACCTCCTTTCAGAGGACTCCTTTTGAGGAGACCTACCTCAGGATTTGAATTTGATTTTTGTTTATTAATTTTCCACTTCTTTTTAGCAGATGTAGAATTTTTGTCTCAGGACCTTCACACAGTTTTGGCTTCAAAGTTATTTCACCCAAACTGTCTCTGCCTAATTCTGCATAACATTTTTCTATCATTCACTTAAGCGTTGGCGGATCACCACTGATGCTGCCTCCACTTTAATATTAGATAATATTATTGTTGAGACTAGGTCGAAGTTTTTCATTAATTTCATACCTAAATTCAGAGCAGGCTCTGCCCCATATTCGTTTTGAATTTGTTTCAGGACATCTGGTATTACTGCAATTGATGAAACACCATGTGTTTTAGTATAGATGGCAGCAAAGACTGTGCCCCAGGTGGTGCAGTCTTCCAGTTGTGGTGTGATCCCCATTGGTAAACAGATAGTGAGAATTCTGTGTTTCTCATAAGGGCTAGTATTTTTGAAATAGTGCTTCGATTTGAGTAATTTTTTGAGCTATCCAGAATGGAATTTGTTCACGTTTTGTGTGCATTTTACCCATTACTGCGTGTAAAGTCTGTGGAGTAATTTTCAGTGTATTCCCCTGTTGAGGGGTTTGATTTGGAATGGTCATTGGTGACTGGACTGTAAAAGTCTGCATGACATATTGGACTAACTGTCTGTAAATTGTTATTAACTCTTGTAGTTGAGTAAGTAATTCCTCGTCTGACATCTCTTCGCTGCCAGGATGAGGTGTGTAGCCGGCTTGAATTTGCCATGTTGCTGCTGGTCTACCTAGTGGACTGAGCCTGGTAATGTTTTGGTGATGCTTTAGGGCACCGTTAAACCAGAGATTATGCTCCTGGTATGTGAGTTGAATTTCAATATCCTCCAAAGGAATATATTCCTCAGGTGGTTCATCTTTTTTAAAGAAGTGAAATACTTTTGTTACGGGATTTGATTCTGGGAATACAATCCATGAATAGAATACCTCTGTATGAAAGGATTTGTGTGCCTCTATCACGAAAACTGCTCTACCACCTCTTGGTGTTCTGCCGTGTTTTCTAAGTTTCAGAGTGATGGCTCTCCTTAAGTTTGGAGGGGTGTTTATAACACCCTCATTGGATTAATTTAAACTTGTAAAATTAAAAGCTGTTATGACTGGGTCAGCCGTAGCTACACCGTTCTCGGTGTTAGTATCCCCGTTATGGGACATAGTTTTTGAAAAATGTAGAAAAAGTTTCAAGGAAACAAAGATAAGGTGCACAATATTTTGGAACACTGTATCCTTCAACGTTGAACAAACCAAACAGCTAATATATAGGATTTTTTGTTCTATTCAGCTTTAGCGGATACTTAACCCTACTCACTCCAGACGTCTTATGGAGTATGTGAGTAGGGGTCTCTGAGAAAAGCACGACTGAGTTATTCAGTATATAGTGTTAAATTAGTGCCTTACCAAACATTGGGCACCATGTATTGTAGTTCCTATTTCCCTAATAGGTTCTGCGCATTGGAATAATCTACCCTATAGATTTGGCATTGGACTGAGGTCAGTATGCCCCTATCGAGTAAATTAAACTTAATTGCTTTGTGCCAGCTAACTCAGAGGCCACTATAAACTCCTTTTAAACAAGAAGGGAGTAGTTTCTGGGAACCGCATAAACATGACAACTTTGTTTCCCTGTAGAATTGGAACACTCTCAGAATCGTGGAATCAAGAGACAACAGTTTTACTCAGCTAATCGTGCATGCTTAGATTCTTCGGAGATACACAGGAAGAATAGAAGGGCCTTTCAATAATAGAATTTATTGAACAGTCTTGTTTCTCGTGTAAAAGATATGAGCTGTTACAACCGTAAGACAGTATGTGAGATATATTATGAACAGCGTATGCAGTAGAAAGAAATAATACTGTGCCAGCATTATCTTTTAGCTACTATGACACATATATTCATATACATTAATAACATAAGCTAAAACTGTGAGTACTCATAAGATGCTTCTCTAACTAGTTCTGCCCCAGTGTACCTAACCTAAGTGTAGTACAAGGTAATAAGTAGGGGATGTTTTCTATAGTATGGTAGGATATAATATGGTAAAGTATAGTATGCCAAGTCTTGTATGCCAAGAGTCCCTCTAGGTTCTAGTCAGCTCCATACCTTGAGAATGAGAGATGTGGGAATCTCTTACCAGGTCTTGAACTCTAACACCCCGCGAAGGGAGTTAGAACACTGGAAGCTGGATTCTCTGCAAGCAAGGATGATAGCGTCTCTTGTCAGTGCGTCAAGCCAGGACACGGGCTCCTCTAAAGTCGAGGTCTCCTCCTACTTGCTTGGGTAAGGGAAGGTATATTTATACCTGGTATGTGAACATAAAGTCGAGCAGAGGAAGAAGTCAGGAATGAACCCTTAAGGAATAGCGGTTTGTGCATAATAAATGAGTTCTTAGAGAAATCAATAATCCTGTGCTAGGGGAACTCCCAATGGCTTAAGGGTCTGGTTTCTAAGAACTTGTTGTGATGTAGGGGTGGACGGATGTAGGTGACCATGCCTGTATTTGGATAGCATGGCTAATGCCCAAATAAGGACTGAGATCTTATGCTTATGTAAGGGTAATGCAAATTGTGCCTATATAAGGACCCGTTTCAGGAAAACCTATATATGGACAACTAAAGCGGAATGCAACAGAATAAGTGGATCTTTATGTAAATGCAGATATTAGGGTGACAACATTTTCTTATGTTCAATTTTGCCACTCTGAAGGCTCATCTCATCTTACGTAATAAAACCTAGTTGAGTACAAAAAACGATGTTACTGCAATATGGACCAGACAATACATTACGGATAATCTGTAGCTATACGAAAATGGGTATTAATCATATTGGAATTCACTCCAATATGTTGGAACTATATTCAGCCCAAGTGAGCACCATACATCAAGACGAAGTATACGTCACCAGACGAAGGTCTGTACTATAGCACGCCCTAAAGTAAGGAGATCAGTGTATAAACGAGATGACAAGGCGGGCTATGGTAATTATATTGAAGAAATCAAGAAGACTATAACTAAGGGTCAGCACTTTTAAAGAAGTTGAGATCAATTAGATGGTCCTGCCATGGCTAGAATTTCAGTGACGTTGTGACTGCCATAGGTGCCTCACCTTCTTTACAAGGCTGCGTTAAGCCACTTAACGTGGCTTAACACTGCCTTGTAAATAAGGCCCACTTTCACGCTATGCCTAGCGTGAAAATGGATGGCAATGGGTGTTGCTGTGGGTGTTCCCCGCAACACCCATTGATTCTGACACTGCCTTCTATTTACAAGGGAGGTGTAAGTAGGAGGCAGCGCTAGAAATAAGACCAGGGAAAACCTGGTCTTACCCTGGCGCAACGAGGATAAATGTTTTATTTCTCCTCTTTTTGCTATTTTCATACGTGCTGTGTTGTACACATGAAAACAGGAAAAGGCCAATGATTGTTTATGAACATAAGGGTCCCCCCTCCTCCACATAAAAAATCTTTTTTTTTATGCCGTTTTGAAACTTGTGTGTTTGCTGCATTAGCAGCACACATAGACATTACAAAGCAGTATTTAAAGATTGGTTATGTGCGGGAAGGGCGACCTTCCTCTACATAAGACCTTCCTGTACATAAACAATTGTTCACTGAATGCAGACACCATTGCACTATGGTGCAAGGGTGCCTGCATTGGCGCTAGGTTGCTAAACCTAGCGCCATCACAGGGGAAAATGCAGGACTGCAAAATAATATTGTAAATATGGTGCAGCCCTACGCTTCAGAAGTGGCTGGCGTGTCTTTTAGCTAAGGAGGCTAACGACCCGCTCCTCAAATTCTTTGTAAATATGCCCCTATGTGTTTGTAAATGCCCACAGATAGTGGGAGGACAGTTAGAAAAATGAGAAACTATGGCCGGTCGGCAGATAGGGGCTTTAATTTCAGAGATTGGTTGCGACATACAACGTAGAAATTATCCAACAAAGGAGAGAGTTTGATTCCCTGAAAATTTAGGAAGGGGCCCTCAAGCATTACTTTTAAAGTTAAGCCCGAAAAAGTTATAGAATAACTTAATAGGTGAAGGTTTTTATAATAGATCAATACACATCCTCATGTTTAAACTTCCCCGCAGTTTAAACATATGGGAGAGAACACTCGCCTTAAAAATTTCTCAGAAGACCATTTGATTCCATGGTTGAGACGTCCTATAATTTGAGGTGGAAGAAGAGGATTGTTCAAAATAAAAATATATATACAATGAAGAAGTAAGAAGATACTCTAGGAGAGAGTCTTTTGAGCTGAATATGCATTGGATTTGATTTTGGTGGAGTAAGACTTTTAGGGAAAGGTTAGATGTGTTGGTGGTATGTATGACCTATACCTCCTAACTGAGTGAATGGTCTGAGTGTGGGCCATAATTTGTAAAATAAATACATGATAATCTATTTGAACAAGATGACAACTAATACAGAGTTGTACTTGAATATGTTTTTGTCAGGAATCCTCTTACCGCGCCTACCTTGTGTTAAGACTACAACCCCCATGTGCCCTTGCGACAATGGGGTATTTCCTGTTTGCTCGCCCTTCGGAGCATGCGCGTTATTCTGTGTTTGTTTCCTGTCGACTGGTTGTCTGCTCAGCGAGTGGACGCTCCTCGTCGATGTCCTTGTGCTGTTCGGAGATCCTTCGTCCTCTCCTCTTAGGTACTGCTTCAGCTGTCTGGTGCATTGAAGGGGCGGCTGCCGCTGCTGCTTGAAGCAGAGCACTGTGTGTTATTCCGACCACGCGCTACTGTTTCTGCGAGCTGGAGACCGGCTGGTTTCCACCTTTGTTTGTTGTCCCCCAAGCGCGGCTGCGTTTGAAAACACTAAGCGGAACGTAGTGAGTCGGCTCACCACATGTTACCGATTTAGCTGCTACGAACACTTGGATTCTGTCACAGAGCATTGTAGTGGCTGCTACATGTTACTGGACGATAAGCTACTGATTTGTTGATGACAAACGGAGCGCTGTGTGTATTCCGCCACACGTTACCGTTAATGGATGTACATTTGTGCCTCAAGTGTGTTAGGTCAGAGTAGACCTCTCTACTTTTCGTTTTGGAATAATTCCACTGGTTACTGTCTGGATTACAATGTGGTACTAACATTACTCACGATATATGAAACCTGTAATATATTGTGATAGCAAGGAAGACAAATGACCAGACATTTTCCTAGCAAATAACTTCTCCAGGTCGTGTTATAGGAGAATTATCCAAGCCCATTTTTTTTAATTACAAGTCTAGATCCTTTCTTCTTGTATGCCGTGCATTTGGGTTTATGCTTTATTTCGTGTCCTCCTCTGCTGAGGTTTGACACTTGGTTCATCATTGGAGGTGTGTTTCCATTCTTCCTTTGACATCTTCCTTATAGCAAGAATTGATGAGAGTAGATCTTTATGACTGATGCTTTGATTAATGTTATTTGTATGTTTATGTCTTTCAGAGCCTAACATCCCAGCAGTCCCTTCCCCTTCCCTGTTTTTTCCCTCGCCTAATGGTTCGAATTCCCTGTATATACTAATCAGGGAGTTGGCAACATTAGGAGGTGGACCCCTTTGAGCTACAACCGGATCCTGTGGAGCGTATTCCTGACAGTTTTGGTATTTTAGTAGCTTACTGTAGGACCCTGGTTAGGAGATATAAGTGCCTCAGGATAGTTATCTAACTAAAATGTTGCCATTATTTGATGCAATATATGATGTGTTTTTTTATATGCATTTTTCTTTACAGAAAGACAAGACTTGTTGATTATGTAGATTTGTTCTGTCATATTTTAGGGAGAATTGAATGCATATAATTTACATGTCTATAGAGAAAATATATGAACATTTGGAAAATATAGCATATATATATTTGGTTACAGGTTCCAATGATTCATTTATATTTATTAGAGAATATACATTTTTTTTCCTGAAGAAGGTCGTTGGAATTGGTCAAATACGATCGAAACATGTTAACGCTTATATAAAGTTAAATTTAAAAATTATATTGGCACAGTAGACGATCGATACCAGTCATGTGGCTGTATTGATTGTTTGTACCAAGAAGCTGACGATTTTGTGACATAGTGTACTGTGTTTTGTGTGTTGTCTCTTCCTCTTTTGTATGATGTAGAGTTTTAACCATGATGTATACATTTTTTATATTATTCTGTGCCAATTGCTTCATTCTATTTTTCGATAGTGGAACTGTATACAATACAAATAAGCCTTTATTAATTATTCTTTTGTAAGATTAATGATCTTGTGGCCGTATATATTCCTGTTGGTGGGTCCGTTTGTATGGAAATGTGAGCAGATATTGACTGATGAACTTTGCAGTATCTGGTATATATGAGTGTATGTGGTGAGGAAAAGGCTTAAGCCAAAGGGAATATTTGCAGATTTGATAGTCCCTTCGAATGGACACTGGATATATGCCTGGTTTCCCAGACATCCGCTGTCTTGGACTTTGGGTTGCTGATGTGTACATTAGCAACCCGCTTTTAGAACTGCCTTTTGGTCTTCCGACTTCTACACAATGAGAAGATTGAGCCTTTGGCCTACGAGGAATTGTGCGCATCAGCGCATGGCTCACAAGATACAGGCACTGTTAACATGCATGCAGTTTGCCTGGTAACTGTCTGCGCATCCGCTGAGACCGGAGAACATTTTTTGGAGCTCTTGACTTGGGCTGTGGACCAATCGTTAAGTGTGGTGTCTGATTTCTTTATGGCATCTTTGGCCTACAAAATGGCAAGTAACATTATGGATTCTTCTGAATCACATTGATTTGATATTTTTTTCAAAATTAACATTTAGCTGCTAGTCATCATATTTCTGAAGTGCCGCTTTAACTGTGCTTACTTTTAAGTTACAGTTATCATATCTGATATCTTTTTAAGTGCTAGTATCCTGATGAAAGGGAGGGTGTTGTGTGTTTCCTGCATGGCCCATTGTAGTTTTCTCTATGTTAGCCTAACTGAGCACATTGTAGATCTCATTTGCCTTTGCACTTGTTACTATATAAACACATTATGCTTTGGTGCCACATTGTTCTTTTACACTGAACCTGCATGTTTTTGCATTCTGTTCTTTTCCTGGGATTTAGTCTAAAGACCATAGACAAGGTCAAACAACAATGACTCTTGTTATTCTTTCTGACCAGGCCCTAGCATCTAAACATACCACATGAATTCAGCTGTTGTCTTTGTGCACACGTCTTTTCATATAGATGAGCACATGAGAATAAAACGGACAAATAGAACACGAGTTCTGAGAAAAGAGCACTGCGTCTGGTGAGATGTAGAACATCTATCTGTGCATGCTAAGGTACGGGGTCTGTCAGTAATCCCAGAGATCTTTAATATATAATAATCTAGCTTCATTAGATAGAGAGGGTGGATTTAGGTTACTCTGTCCTATGAAATTACAGGACGTTTAATAATAGATGGATTATTAACTATGCTAACTGTATTTTAAGTACACATTTGCTTCCTAATTGTGCCACGTAAACTGCATTTCAGAGCACAATAGTTTAAATACATATTCTAAAACTGCCTTCCTGTGTCTCCTGGTTATCTTATTGTGAATGAGCACAAGTTAGAGAGCAAATGGTTGTGCCCTATTACCAAGATCCCTGAGAGAGTGAGAGTTTTGTATTCCGGGTTGCCAATTCACTTGTTTATCTGGTATGGTTAGGAGGCTAGTGAGGAACTGTAGCTAATTGGACTCTGACCCATAGGTAATGCAGTGGTGTGGTAACTCAGTTCCTATATACTGATGTTCTCTGGTTCTAAGCATAGTTCTATTCTAAGAGCAGAATTCCTGCAATGGCAGAGTCCTGCAGCAGAGCTGCAGGAAGGCTTTGACCAGCCATGGAATTTAACAACAGGGGGCAAGGCAGCAAGCCGTCAGAGTCACTCTGGGTTCAAGTGAGATGGGTCTAGTCCTTGTCCTCCACGGGGCAGAGATCTGCAGGGCAGCTCCGCAAAGCAGAGAAGCCGTTCTTTCAGAAGAGTCAGACAAGCCGAGTGGCAATCCTAATAGCACATCAGTCTTTACTCCTGGCAAAGTTCTTCACAGGCCCAGTAGTGTACTGCCTTGATAGGGTCAGAGCCCCAGTACTTATACCCAAATGTACTTTTGAAGTGGGGGTGGCTTCAAAGCAGGCTCTTGAAGTGCACAGGTCTCATTTCATCTCAGCCCTGTCTGTTCGGCTATCTGTGGGGAGTAAGCAGCCCTTTGTGTGGAACATGCCTATTCAGGTGCAAGCTTCAGCTCCCAGCATGTAGATGATCTCAGATGATTTCTCTGTCACAACCACACTTACAGTGTTTGAGGCTGTCTAGAGGAATGCATAAACTGTAGCTATCATCCCGGGACGCACCCTGAAGACAAGCTGTAAGGCACACAGAGCAGTAAGAGCAGAGAAATGTCCACTTGCTAAAAGTGGCATTTCTAAAACTGTAATGCTAAATACAACTTTACCACTAAGTGGAGTTATAATTCCATTCCATAGATATGAAACATGATTTAGCTACTCCTTTCTAATCAGGAATTACAGTTTAAAAGGGTTTTTAAGGAATTCCCAATGCTTGCCAATGAGAGGAGTATTGAAAAACAAATGTAGCTGTTTATTACTGCGAGGACATGTACAAAACTCCCCGTGCTTAGGGCTACCCAGGGCGTATCCTAGGAGTGACTTTTGCATAAGAAAAGGGGAGTTTAAGGATGTGGCAAGTGACTTTAAATTCCAAGTGTTAGTGGCAATAAACTGTACACACAGACATTGCAATAGCAGGCCTGAGATGGGTTTGAAAAGCTATTTGTATGGGTGGCACAATCAGTGTTGCAGGCCCACTAGTAGCATTTAGATTACAGGCCTGGGTATATCATATACCACTTTACAAGGGACGTATGTGTAAACAATATATGCCAATCAGGTATATACCAATGTCACCATGGTTACGGGGGAACGCATGCACTTTAGACTCGTCAGCAGAGGTGAAGTGCTCACAGTCCTAAGGCCTGCAAAAGGATGCAACAAAAAGTAGAGGTAAGCAGACAAAAGCTTTGAGGGATGACCAAGCTAAGGATGACAGGTCTAACACGTGTGCCCCAGCTGAAAGTGAGGAGATCTACCAAACCTCTAGGGAGTTCTCAATACTAAGTCAGAAAAACCTGGATAGACCATCAGCATTGGTGGGGTCTACCCCTGGTCTGTGTTCCATCCTGAAGTCCATACCCTGTAGGGTAAGGGACCACCTCAACAATTTCGGATACTCACCCCTTATTTACATGAGACACTTGAGGGGTGCTCTGGTCAGTCTTAATCTGGAAGTGAGTGCCAAATAGGTATGGCCTCACCTTCAATGCAAAAACCACAGCAAAAGCTTCTCTTTCTATAACACTACACCTCTGATCCCTGGGGAGAAACCTTCGGGAGATGAAGGCTACAGGTTGGTCCAGGCCATTCTCACTGAGCTGTGTTAAAACTGCCACTAAGCCATGTTCTGAGTCATCTGTTGGAATGATAAACTCTTTGGAGAAGTCAGGGGCCCTGAGCACTGGGGCTGGGTACAAGAGCTGCTTCAGAGATTCTAATGCAGTTTGGCATGCCTCTGTCCAAATCACATTTCTGAGCTGCTTCTTAGATGCCACCATATCCCCTGGCAGTCCTTATAGAGTACCCAGTGAGATCTAAAAGTCCTCTGACCTCATTCTGGGTTTTTATGGGCTCCCAGGCCATGATAGTATCTATTTTTGCTTAGAGGGGCTTTACCTTCCCCTTCCCCAGAAACTCAGTTCAGGTGTGAATCTGGTGGGGCAATGTTTAGTACCAGAATCACAACACTGGACCAGGGGCTACTGGAAGGTTTGATCACCCCCAACTCCAGCATTTTCGGGACTTCACTTTTAATGCTGGCCATTACATTATCCGACAACCTTTAATATTTGTTCTTAACAGGGAGGTTGTCCTCTGTGTCCATATCATGGAAATATAAGTTGGTAGTCACAGAAATAAGGGAGAAAGGAGAAGAGTACTGCCCCAGCACTTGGTGGAAGTCCCTCTGCTGTTTAGGAGTTAGAGTGGGGTAAAGGATTAGTCTTTCAATAGACCCAGTATTCTCTTAGGAGTCAAGAGGTCAGGGAGAGGTTTACTCTCTTCCTCCTCTTTTCCGTCTGTCAACAACAACATGGAGATCTCAGACCCAGAGTGGGGTTTGAGGTGATTGATATGAAGCATCTGGTGAGATTGCCTTGGAGTCTTAAGGTTCACCAGGTAGGTGGCCTTACCCTTCTTCTCAATTGCTTCATAGGACCCATTCTAACAGTCCTGGAGATCCCGGAGTTCCACAGATTCCACAACCCACATAATCTGCCCTGCTGCAACTCCACAGTGGTAGAATGTTAGTCATCACAGCCTGGCTAGCTTCCAAGGTGTCAGAAGCTTGCTTCCACAGCTTAGCCATTTTACTTCTGAAGGCCAGCATGTAGCTCACTACATCCTGGGGAGTCTTCCTAGGAGCCGCTCTCACCCCTCCTTCACCAAACTCAGAGGTCCCTAACAGGATGCCTGTATAGAAGCTCAAAGGGGTTTCAGCCCACTCCCTTGTGTGGTACCTCCTTGTAGGCAAACAACGGGCATGGTAAAAGGATGTTCCACTTATTCCTGAGGGCCTCAGGTAGGCCTCTAATCATGCTTTTTAGGGTCTTGTTGATTCTCTCCACAACCCCATTTATTTGTGGATGGTAAAGAATGAAGAACGTATAGGTTACCCTACGCTCCTTCCACAATGACTGCATATGCAGACATGGCATTTGGGCCCCAATCAGACACAACTTTCTTGGGGAAACCCACTTTGATAAAAATCCCTATTGGGGTCTTTGCTACTACAGGTGTAGTCACAGTCCTCAGAGGAATGGCCTCTGAGTACCCAGTGGCATCATTCACAATACCCAGGATATACCTGCTGCCTGTTGCAGTCTGGGCATCCATAGGCCCAACAATATTGATGCCCACCTGCTCAAAGGGTATGCCATTGACAGGCAAGAGAATAAGTGGGGTGTCAGCCTCTGCCCTATCTTTCCACTGGCCTGGCAGGTTAAACAAGGTCTGCAGAATGCATCTAAACACATCCTGATCGTAAGCCAATAAAAGTGAAGGACACTTCAGACAAGGGCTGGTCTGGGCCTACCTGTCCTGCCAGGGGAGTCCCATACGCCAGCTCTAGTAGGAAGGCCCTGTAGCATTGAGGGACCACCTGGGACCTTGTTGTCCCATGCACAGGAACCTTAGGCTCATTGTACAGAATGTTGTTTTCCCAGTGAATGTGATAAATCCCAGAGACATCACCTGTTGTTTGAGCTTCAGCCTGTTTCCTCATGCCCTCTAGTGTTTGATACTCCCTTAGTGCCCTACATAACTCTTTCTTGTTGGGGTTCTTTCTACATGCCATCCAGCACAGGGTCACCAACGTAAGCAGTACCCTCAGTTGCTGTGGGGCGGCCACCAAAGGTACCCCATCCACCTCACTGGGAAGACACTCAGGGGCTGAATTTTCATGCCCCCTGCCTTCACCTTGTTTAGCTGCTGGATGGGCCATTATTCCAGGTATCAGCCCTTTTTGACTCCTGTGCGGGTTAACCAAGGATCCAATCAGGTAACCCCAACCTCTGCATATGAGCCTCGAGCTCCACTTTCTTCCAGATGGTGTGCTCAATATCATTACCTAACAAACAGTCCACAAGCATGGCAAGGCTCACAGTAGCCTTCAGAAGACGTGAAACCCCCCTCCTCCACTCAAATGGAACAAGGGCCATTGGATAGTGACCCTCTCTGTTGTCAGCCACCACAACCTGATGTAATAGACTTGAAATAACCTCCTCGGGGGACACTAGCTGACTCCTAACCATTGTCATAATAGTACCTGTACCCTCAGAGCCTCAACACCTTGCCAATTGATGTGACCCATTGCCTATACTTAGTAGTATTTGAGGGCACATGAATCTTAGACATCATCTCACTGTCACCCAGGGAGACTAGGGTAACCCCACAAACTACTCCTTCAACTCTGCACTAGCCATCCCCGGATTCTTTCCTCAAGTGGGAGGTGATGCTCTTTTTGTACACTTGGGAGCCCCCTTGTAGTGTCCATATTTGTTTTACTTGATGGGCGTAGGCTGATGACCTTTGTCAGGGTAGTTTTTATTCTGGTGGCCAGATTGGGAATGGGAACCTGACCTTTTCCCTTATGAGCTGCTTTAATGACCTTTAGAAAGCTCTGTCTTTTTATCCTCCTCACCTTCTTCTGGTGGGAACCCTGACCACCCTTTTGGGAGCCACTCTCCTGATGCCTTCTTGGACACTCTGGTGCTGACCCATCTGTCCATCTCCTCAGAGGTTTTCCTGGGATCAGTTAACTTGCTTTCAACTATGTATTGGTGCAGCTCTTAAAAACAAATATCAAACATGTGGTCCTACAGAATAAAGTTGTACAGCCCTGAATAATCATCAAACTTGCTGCCCCTCAACCAGCCCTTCAGTGCTTTGCTGACATAATCAAGGAAATCCATCCATGTTTGTGATGAGAATTTGTGGCTGCCCCTGAACCCAAGCCTATACCTCTTAAGGGTCAGTCCAAACTTACTGACTAGGATGGCCTTCATAGCAGTGTCCTGGTCCTGTTCCTCTAGTGTACTTTCTCACTGTGCAAATATACCTTCAAAAACTATCACCCCAGAACTCTTCTGGGACCATGCGCACTTTTAGAGCCACTTCTTAGGCTGCAAACTATTTGTCTATGCCATCTCCCACCACATAACTGGGTACCAAATCCTTGGGTATCCTGACTCTGGACTCACCAGTGGACACTGTGGTTATAATGCCACCATTGCTGTTGCTGGACCCCTCTCTCAAAGCTCTGTTGTCCAGTTCTCTCATGCTGACATCATGAGTAGTTTTCCTCTCTTTAATGGCCAGCTTGTTAGCAAGGTCCTGATCCTCTCCAATCTGAATTTGGCAAACTCTTGCCCCAGCTTTCGCTCCTCCCTCCTGTCTTCCAGCTCCTCTGTGGGCAGGTTCCTTGAAGACACACTGCTGCCTGGTCTGCTTGGACTTGCAGTCCTGGGAGGATGTTATCCCCCACATCTGCTGGCTGCAGGACAAGAGGTCCTGACAGGTCCTGCTCCAATTCCCCCTCCTTAGCTTCTGACCACTCTTCCTCATTATCTTTGTTGGTCTGCTGGGCTGGTGCCTATGATCTTAAGGCTTTGTAAAGCTCTGCCTTCTAGGCACTTCTCTTTTGTGCACATCCTTCTCTCCTGGTAGAACCCCTTGAGCTGGGCCACTGTGTAGGTTTCCAGATTGGCTATCTCAAATGCCATATTGCCCGATAGGGCCACAGACATTTCAGAAACATTTGTATGGGCCAAAACAAATTGGAAAAGTCAAAGATGTCATTGCAAATGTATCATATAATGCATACAAAATCCCTCTATTCGACTGTTAGTTCTCCAGATGGTACTCCATATGTTGCCAATCATATATCTGTATGATTTTTGTGCACGTAATAGTGGATTGCTTATTTGTTCAAAAAAAAGATTTAAAAAAAAAAAAATCAGGGAGATTTGAAAAGGTTTGAATTGGTCTTGCACAAACATAAGTCCTATTCTGCCCTATTCTGCCCGCTGATCACCAATGTTAGAAATTGAATACCTAGTTGGCAGGGGTACGCACGCTGCCCAAGTAGGCACCACAATCCTAGTCAGGTTAAGCTAAATACACACTAAAAGATAACCTGTGCTTACCATCTGGTAGCTTGGCAGAGAGCTTATCTAAAGAGGCAATGGGTAAAGTATTTGTGGTGAAACACACCCACATAGTAACACAATGAAGTAACACCATAAAAATGCTCTTTAGACAAATAGAGGATATTTTATGAGAAATCAGGACCAATCGACAACAATCCAATAAGTAGAACTGGAGTTATGAATTTTTAAAGAATAAATCAAAAATAGTGATTATAAGTCAGTAGTGATGAGGGGTTACTTTAGGTTGAGCTAGACCGGGGTAAATCTGACCATGATGGAGGGCAGGCAGGCGACAGGACTCAGGCAGGTCCCACTGAAAAAGTACCTTGGATGTAACAAGCGTCAACATTGAAGGCTCGATGCGAGGAGTCAAGGAGGTGCTGTGTCATCGATCCTGTGGATGGTGCGAAGCGTGGATGCCGATTTGCACAGTCGGTGAAGGCTTCAGCATTGAACCCATTTACGATGCGGGTCTTGCATCGATGTTGAGTGGTGCTGTTTGTGGGTGTTGAGTCCTTTGAAGTGATGACGCTAATCCACTCCTGTGTCTACGTCAAAGAGCAATGTGTCAGTTCTGATCAGTGCAAAGTCGCCACTGCTTCGATTTTGAAGCAAAAACAGCAGCAGAACCCACTTCTGAGGCCCAAGACTGGATTGCCCCATCAGGCAAGGGACAACTCACAGATGGCAGAGTCCAGCAGCAGGATTGTGGTAAGTCTATGATGGCCCTGAGACAGGTGGCAAGCAAGCAAATCCTCGGAGTCACTCTGGGTTCAAGTGATACGGGTCAGGTCCTTGTCCTCAATAGGACAGAGGTCACCAGGCAGCAGGGAAGTTCAGCAACGCATAGATGCAGTTCCTTCAGAACAGTCAGCCAATCAGAGTGGCAATCCTTGTAGCTCAGCAGTCTTTAATATTGGCAGAGTTCTTCTCAAGTCCAGTAGTGTATTGTCCTGGTAGGGTCAGAGCCCCAGTACGTATACCCAAATTTGCCTTTGAAGTGGGGTTGACTACAAAGCAGGCCCTTGAAGTGTGTGGGACACATGACAATGCCTGTTCAGGTGTTAGTGTCAGTTCCCCCTCCTTTTTTCCTGCCTAGAAAGAGCAGTCAGAATGTAGATAAATGCAGATAAGTTCTCTGTCCAACCCACCCTTCATGTGTTTGTGGCTGTCTAGAGGGAATGCACAAAGTGTTGCTGTCACCCACCTCAGACATATATTGGAGACAGGCTGCAAGGCACACAAAGCAGGAAGAGCAGTGAAATGTCTGCTTTTTAAAAGTGAAACAAAACGGTACGTATCATGACCCAACCTTCCTCTGCACTGCTGAATGAAGAGATTATCCCTTTTAGTGAATCAAACTCTGTTACATCTTGAAATATGCTTGTAATCAAATGGAGAGTGAGGAACTAGAGTCGCTACTTAGTTTCCCCTAGGGATATGTCATAATCAACAAGAGATAGATACTTGTAAAAATGTTATGTGTCTGTTAGGTCAAAACGATTGTTTTGGGGAAGGGGGAAAAACTGTTTGCTTTTTATGAAGACCCTCACCCCACCAACTTAGTTGGTGGCATGCTTCATCATCGGGGTCCACCCAAGGCACCGAGTGTGCCTCGGCTGTGCTACGATGCCTGATTACAGTGGAGCTACCAACACATGCCGCTCACACTGTCGGTTGATCCGTGCACCAGGCACCTTTACCTCTGTTTGTGTGCCTTCATGATGTGACTTTTGAAATATGTGTCTTTGTGTTTGTCTTACCTTTTATTCACAGGTAAAAATTGAGAGGAAAACCTCCTCTTACACATTTAGCACCTTAGTGAGTGCTACACATAAGGTGCTTATTACACCTAGCCCCTTATTCACCCCATCACACATAGGTCCTGAAAAATCCAGTTTCTCACCAAGGCCTGGCTGAAACTAGTTGACCACACAGGACGGGGGAGACCATAAGCCTCTACGGCCATGTCCCAAAGCCTTGTACTTAATTCAGCCTATGGCCCAGCAATAAAACTTTTACCTGGGACCTTTAGGACAGCTTTTTTAACCCCACTCAAGTCACCTCACTGCACACTCACTTTACAAAACCAGCTCCACTGTAATCAGGCGTCGTAGCACACCCGAGGCACACTCGGTGCCTTGGGTGGGGCCCGATGATGAAGCATGCCACCAATTAGGTTGGTGGGTGATGGCCTTCATAAAAGTCAAATTGTTTTTTTCCCCTTCCCCAAAACAATCGTTTTGACCTAACTGACCCATAACATTTTTACATCTTGAAATATATCTTTGGATTTTCATCTCCTAACCCATCTTCAAATCTGTGTTCATCCAACACTTAATCCATATGTTTATAAAAAACATTGCAGAGACGGCATAGTTCAACGTGAATGTTTCATTTGGCATTTTCAAATGTCTCCTGGTGTCATCCTGACTTTTACAAGCGGCACATGTTCACAAAACATCTGTGTAGAGCAGGTTCTTAACAATCCACCCAATGAAGTAACCTCTGACGAAGAGCCTGTTAGGGTTCGAAATGCATTGGGTAGATTGTTAAGAACCTGCTCTACACAGATGTTTTGTGAACACGTGCCACTTGTAAAAGTCAGGATGACGTCAGGAGGCATTAGAAAATGTTGAATAAAACATTCAAGTAGCACTATGCTGTCTCTGTAGTGGTTTTATAAATATATGCATTAAGATGTGGATGAACACGGATTTGAAGATTGGTTTACGAGATGAAAATTCAAAGATATATTTCAAGATGTTACAGAGTTTGATTCACTAAAAGGGATAATCCTTTCATTCAGCAGTGCGGAAGAGGGGTGTGTCATGGTACGTACCGTTTTTTTCCACTTTTTAAAATCACTGTGTGTTGGGACAGTTCACAGTACCGACCGCACACAAACAATCGTTTTTGCCATTATGATTACTTAAAAGAAAAAGAAGGGGAAGATTGCATTCTTTCATCTTCTCACTTGCATTGCTTCCTAAAAGTGGCATTTCTAAAACAGTAATGTTAAATACAACTTTACCACCAAAGAGGATTTATCACTACCATGCCAAAGAAATGAAACATGATTTAGCTGCTTCTTTCTAATCAGGAATTACAGTTTGAAAGATTTTTTAATGAATTCCCAATGCTAGCCTATTAGACGAGTGTGCCTCACATTAGTGAAAAAATAATGTAGCTGTTTGTCATTACCCAGACATGTAAAACATAAAAATACTTGTCCTCATTTTTAGTTACACGTCACCCTGCCCTATTGGGCCCACCATAGTGGTGCCTTATATGTTATAAAAGGGTAGTTTAAGGCTTGTTAAGTGATTTTAAATGCCAAGTGGATGTGGCATTAAACTGCGCACACAGTCCTTGCAATGACAGGCATGAGACACATTTGAAAGGCAACTTGTGAGGGTGGCACAACCAGTGCTAAAGGCCCACTAGTAGAATTTAGATTACAAGCCCTGGGTGTATGGTATACCAATTTACAAGGGACCCATATGAAAACTACATATGCCAATCATTCTACTCGACTTGCTGACTGCAAGACGCGTGCCAGACACTGCTCCATTCTATGAGACGGTGAATACTGAAATAAGTACACCACACTGCCTAAACATGTGGGACATCTCTCCACCACGAGATTTCAACACCACGTCCTAGAACTCTTTGAAACTCCATTCTTTGCCCAGCTACTGAGGATCTACTTCAAACCACAATTTATTGCCCTGAAGAAGGCCATGTTTGGGCGAAATGCGTTGGCTGGTTCTATCAATCGTATATCAAGCACATCTTAACATAAAAGACCAGAAACACCTCTCTGCGTTTTATATTGCCTCTCATCCTACCAGTCCATATATTCATTTCCATGATCAACAAGCATGAGATCATTTGAGGTGGGCAATATCATCTTTACTTTGTGACTAGTCCAGGTGGTGCAGTCATTTATGACCCAGCAGCTTTCCTTCTTTTCTTTCCAGATATGCCAATCATTGTCACCATATTTAGGGGAGAAACAAATGCACTTTAGCACTGGTCAACAGTGGTAGAGTCCCAAGGCAAGCAAAATAATACAGCAAAAAGTAGCGGTAAGACGGCACAATGTTTGGAGGAAGATCTCCCTAAGGTTTAACAGTGCTAAATAAGTTTGTTTTATGGGATGGTTACTTTTGTGCTCAGATTATATCATGCTTTTCCCTAGTGTTCAGATTTGCTGAGGAAACAATGTTTTTAGCTCAGACCATGATCATTTTACAGTCTTACAAATATTTGTGCGAGAATTGTGTGTAAGATCCCCTGGATTTTGGGGGTGAGCCAGAAGTATTTCCTGTTCTCTTATTTTAATGTTGTATACTCTGTATATTGCTACATTGCAGCATCTTTAAGGTATTATTTATTTATTTCTTACTTTTTAATTTTGCAATAAAACCCTTTAACGGTCTACTGGTCTAGAATCCATTTACTCAGTGGGCCCTATCACTTACTTGCACTGTTAAGGGGTGTATTAGCATGCAATCCAACCTGTTGGAGAACTGGAAGACCTAAAATATTTGGGTGCTAAAATGTCGGTGTGGTCAGAATTTGAGGCACGGTTTTGCTTCCATAATACCTACGTTCTTAAAAGTATACAAAAGGGTGATGGATTGAATGCTTGAAGTGATCTGAGTCACTGGTAATTACACAGGGTACATCCAATACCATCATTATTTTGCACACCTTACCACCTCAGTTGGAACAAGCCATATTCAAATCAGCCTTGACCGTGCTTACATGGGAACAGTCCAGCCCGGACTTCCAGTCCAGTTCCTTCCTGAACTGTAACACAAGCAACCTGGGATCCGCTTTTCCCCAGTTCGGGCTTGTCAGTCATGTATAGCTTAGTTCCAGTGACACAGTGTGCATAGGACCCACATCTTGGAGAGGGTTCAGGTAGAACCAGTTTGGGCTAAACTCTTCCCATTGGAGCAGGATCAAGACTGATTTGCATATAGTTGGGTCAAATGAATGGCAAAAAACAATGCAAACCGAGTCAGTTTTTCACTCTCAGGGCATGTAAAGCATGAAATATATATGCTGTACCCTTTAAATATCATGTATCCTGCCCTATGGGAGTTTAGGTCCTATAATAGGGGTAGCTTATCAGTATTAAAAAGAATGTTTAGATCTGGGTAGAGTTTTATTTTGACAGGGTGAAATGACAGCTTAAACCTGCTCACCCAGGCTAATGTCTTAAGCTTGTAGACATGTTCAACAGTATTTTTTATAGAGGTTGGCACAATGAGTGCAGCAGCCCACTAGTAGAATTTAGTTTACAGTCCCTGGGTGCATGTGGTGCCATTTACTAGGGACTTACAAGTAAATTATAGGAGTCAATTAGAGTGTGCCAATATATAACATGTTAGAGCAGCAAGCACAAGCACTTTACCACTGATTAGCACGAGTAAATTGCACAGAGTCCTTGGACCAGCAAAATGGGTAAGGCAAAAGAAGGCAAAAAGCATAAGGAGTACCACAAAAAAACTGCCTTGCCCAAAAATTATCACATGGCATTGCTCAATGTTCTAGATTACTGCATTTCTGGCATAACAAATTAAACTTACATTTGTTATGTGATACAAACTACACATTATGAAAGTTGTGCTGGTAGTGGCAGGTGTCTGCACAAGTACTTATTACTGGCATGGGGACTTAACATTTCCCTTTAGCCGGTAGCAGTTTGCATACTGAGCCACATATACTTAAGATGTTGATGCTACCTTAGTTGATTATCATGGGTGACTTTCTCAGGGATCGTGGATGGTGTTGTTCTCAAAAACGTATGAAGAAACACGCCCCATTGTATATGTGATGATTTTGATCAACAAATTGAGAACAGAAAACCCCAATAGTTTAACAGATGATTAAAATTCACTACAGAACGCAGCAATGCAGTTAGTCTCAAAATCTGTCAAAACGCATACTAAATCACATATGGTTATTAGCATAAAACCTAAAAATTACTGAAATCAATTACCAATGTTTCCATTCAAACATATAGATGTAGCATGAGACATGGGGCTCTCTCAAATCGAATCTGCAAATAATTCAAATTGCAGAACATCAATATAAGTCTGCTCTCTAACAATAGGAGAATCAGACCAAAGGTCTGATTCCTCTCTAGATTTAGGCCTTTCATAATGAATTCAGCATTATGTGAGCAAACTGTCACATGGGGCAACGAATCACAATGCTAAATAAATACATCCTCATCTAGCACCATCCTAACACCTTCCCCTAAATAAATATTTCATTAGTAAACTTCTGACCTAATACCATTAGATTTGAGAGTAAAAATCTAGTTACACACACATCATCAACAGTGTCATGCAATAAATGGACCTACAGATTTGCATGCACAAGGACATTGAGCAGTTACAACTTTGTAAGGCAGCTTCCTCTGAGACGCAACAAGAACATCATATTGTCATAAACCATTAAAGCTCATTTTGCTGTGTGTGGAGTCAGTGAGAGATAAATTTACGGTGCTGTTGGAGCAAGGCAGAAACTTCCACTTTAGTCAGGGCAAGGGTGTTACACGCCAAAGAAAACCCCTGCTCACCCCATTGGTAGCTTGACATGAGCAGTAAGGTCAGGCTTATCCCGGAGGCCATGTGTAAAGCATTTGCAGGCACACAGCAACAACATCCCAGGCACACTACAAAAGAAACTCCACGCAAGGTTATATCAAAAATAGCCTTTGTATTCTCAAAACACATTAGAATAGTAAACACGTAATATACATGGTGCCACCTGGCACTGGGTCATATCTACAAGGGATTATATACACATGACAGGGCCACATGGACCTCGGTCAGAACCATCACAAAGCGAACTTAGTAAAAGTAAAACATGTCAGAAACATACAACTTCTAACCACTGGTAATCACTGTACTTAGCATCAGCCTGTAACATAAAATACTTTATGCACAGTGTCATATCAGGTGCGAATTACATTCTACGACAACCTCACCACCATAAATACCTTATGCAATCCTCTCCTAAGTCTAAACACATTAGACCCTAACCTCCTAAGCATGACTAACATTAGGGGCATAAATCACACAGTGAAACAATCTCACTAGCATAAACCACGATATGCAAAACAACCTCATAATCATAAAAACACATTTAAATGTAAATGTAGGTATACTTATATAGCGCGACCTGTCACCACAAAGGGCATCCTGGCGCTTGCCTAGGGAACCCGTCCTGGTATTCCCCTGTGAGAGGCCCCGGCAGGGTATCCACAAGGTGAAAGCCAGGCATCCCGCCGTGAGGGGCCGTTGTGGAGATTAAGCAAGCTATTGCCCAGAGTCGCAGAGCGTGAACCCGTGAGTCGAGAAGGCACCGGAGCGAGAATTATCGAGACCGTGGAATTTTTAGCCCAAGACCCGCCGAGGCGGGGAATTGAACCCTGGTCCAGGGCCGATCTCAGCTTCCGGGTCTGCCGCCTCTAACCCCTGAGCCACACTTCTCCACATTTAGAGGTATCACACAGGGTGTGTAAATCATACTACATACATTACATTTCCTAGCACCACAATCAAATTAGGGTCTGGCGCCCTACAAACCTCACAGTCCCCCTGGCCAACTGGCCATCTCAAAAAGGGGGCTCAAATGCTCTGTGTCCTAAATGTCAGGGCACAGTGCCTATGCAGCAATAGTCAAAGGTGCGCCACTGAGCCAACCTAAACATAGCAGCTTCCCACTACTTGCTGGGCAGCTGGGAAAGTATGGAGCAAAGGAGTGCATCTCACTCCTAACTCAGCAACATGGCCCTAAAGAATTGCGGCCTAAATGTAGCAGCTGCCACTAAGTGCTGTGCAGCTGTAAAATCAAGAACAGTTGATGGAAAGAATGCCGAACAATGTCATACATTCACCCCAGTACAGAGATCTGGGCCTAAATCAATAGTTTTTTTGCACTCCACACCACCCCAGTTCAGACATGGCCGTATGCAAATCTGCCTTGACCCTGTGCCTCATGGGAACAGTCTAGCCCGAACTGCCAAGCCATGTCTTTCCTGGACCGGAATCAAGCATCCTAGGACAGGTTTCTGGCTATCAGCCGTCTTCAGCCAGAATAGCTTGACTCCAGTGGTGTGGAGAGCATGTGACTCACGTCTGAGCATACCCATCCCACTCGGGGCGACAAATGTAAAAAACAACAGTTCATGGACAGAATGCAGAACAATGTCATACATTCACCCCAGTCGAGAGATCTGGGCCTAAATTCATCGGTTATTTGAACTCCACACCACCCCAGTTCAGACATGGCCATATGCAAATAAGCCTTGACCCTGTGCCTCATGGGAACAGTCCAGCCTGAACTGCCAAGCTATGTCTTTCCTGGACCAGAATCAAGCATCCTAGGACCGGTTTCTGGCTCTCAGCCGTCTTCAGCCAAGATAGCTTGACTCCAGTGGTGTGGCGAGCATGGGACTCACGTCTGAGCATACCCATCCCACCTGTGAAGAGTGGCCACACAACAAGAGAACAGCATGGACCCCTCTGTGCCCTCTTAAAATAATGATGCCATCATTGGAGCCACCTGGGCTCTAAAAAGTATTATGACACGTCGTTGGAGCCATCTAGGCTCTAAAACAATTATGCCACGTTGGTGAGTTGGCCTGCTCTCTCTATGGACCGCCCAGACCACACCAGGCTTTGTGCATGCCCACAACACAAAGGAGACCCTCCTCAGCCCCACTCACCAGGTTGCTGGAGGCAGGCTCCTCTGGTTGTGGGGAAACTCTGCTCTACTCTGGCGGCGGTCTCCGGCCGCCGGTTCTGCTACTTGAGGCAGCACACAGGGCTTCCCTCACTCATGGGAGCCCCGCGCTGCCCTCTTGTTCCAATGTAGCGGAGGCAGGCACATGCGAGGCTCTGTCTTCCCCTCAGGAGCCCCGCCTGAATTCTACCCGCATTTCTATGCTATGTCCAGCGCTCCCCCGGAAATCAAAAATCAATAGGCTGGGTGGGCACCCGCAATCCCAGTAATTTTGGCTGCTCCTCACTCTCTCCTGGGACAATAATTCAAATGTGGCCCTCCAAAGGCACAAGGAGCAGGGACAAATTCCTGGCCTCTAGCCAAAGAATCACAAGGGTCCCAAAAAGTCCTTTCAGGCACAAAGGAGAAATGCAGGGCCCAGTGAGGCAAGCCCTCATGGCAGCCCCCCTGGTCCCCAGCAACAGCACACCCCAGCAGGAACAGCAACCAAGAACTGAACCATTTTATTGGGACACAGCCCCTATATTTATATTAGTAAAACCCTTTGTGTCACAGCACAGGGCTGGGGGATGTCTTTCAGAACTGGTATAGGGGAGCTTTGGAGCACTTTGTTTTGATCAGCTCCTCTCACCTTTGTCAGGTTGGGGCTTAGTGATTATACGCACCACAGAGGGCGGAGCTGGTATTGTGGAGGGAAGGCACAGTCCTATTCAGGTCCCAGGTGCAACTCGTCCCTTCCATCTACATGCACATCTCCCTATTCACCATTGGGTAGACCCATCCTGGCTCCTGGAGCCACCCACATCATCCAGCACCTGTCAATCACAAGCCAGACATGCAATTCACATCAAGCAGGCAGACACAAAGTACACAGAAATGCCAACTTCTAAAAGTGGCATTTCTCCACCAGTCACCATAAATCTGGACACACCATTGCACAGCATTTATCCTCATGAGTATATACATACTAACCTCGCCACTGCACTCCTCTCATACCAGGGACACACATATGCCCCATGCATTCCTATAAAAGGGCAGACCCATCTCACCACACATAGACAGAGAGTGCACACACTTTACACTGGACCCCAGTGCTAAAGTTCTCAGAGGCCTAAAATCACCAACACCAGGATACAGAAAAAAGCTAGGAGAATGCAAAATGTTTCGGGGTAAACTTGCCAAAAGGGCCAAGTCTAACACAACCCCCTTCCAGCCAAAAAGCAGGACAGACCAATTAATCCCTTGATGGGCTTCCCTGCTTTGGGCAATAGAACACGGATGTAGGCCCGCAACGGCAGGGACACCCTCCACTCTGAACCCACTTGGTTCCCTCTGGAAAAGAACTCTCTGGCTCAACTAGGCTACCCCACTGGTACTCCCTAGTTGTCCACAGCCAGGACCAGGCCCTAGGCCATCCGGATGTCACAGGTCCTTGCCAATCCACAGATTGGGGGACAGTAACCCCTGGCAAGCAATAGCTATTCTCCACTCTCCCTCTCAGTGGAGTTCCTAACTACCACTGATCCTTCAACCTAGGGTCCGCACCCTCAGGCTGACCAGAGGTCACGGGCAAGAGTTTCCTCACCCTACCTCTACTTCTGGGGTTCCACACCCTCCCAGGGAAGGAACCACCAGAACACAATGCTCCCACCAGTTCAGGACCTCTCTTCATCAACATGTCTACCACCTGGGAACTACATTTGCCGGATGGACTTGGGTCAGGGGCGAGGACTCCATCCCTCTGCCCCCACTTCCAGAGTTCTGCACCTTCCCACTGTAGAGCAAAGTCCCTTCACTTAAGATGGGCCCCACCTGCTCTCAGGGTAGTACTACCACACTCAGCCAGGGACCCTAAAGATCCCAGCTAGGCCTGCACCACCCCTTCTGGGAAACACAGGGTCCCTTTCTTATAAGATGGGCCCCACCTGCGTTCACAGGGGTACCCCTAGAAGGCAAACCGACCAGGACACTGATTACAGATGCCCTTCTCTCCAGGTCAGGCTGAACCTGAACCTGGCCTCCCCAACCTCGGGGAACAACCTCCAGAGGCCCCACAAATGGATGAAGCACATTAGGCAGGTCAGATACCTGGCAAACCAGGACTTCACGGGGAGCACGTATGCCCCCGAGGGTGACACATAAATAATGTGTCATGTGACAGTCTGCCTGGCTCTAATCTCGTGACCTCCTGTCCACCTGATGCCAAGATCCCCCAGGACAGAAGTGGCATCACCATGGTCATTCATTGGTGGCTCAGCCCTTCTGGCTGGCCCCTAACCTAATGGTTCTTCCACTGGGGACTCTTTCCCCTCTCACCCCTCAACCAGGACTTCTGCACCCTCCACTTAGGAATGGTACTGGCCAACACCAGGACTGCTGTAGTTCTGGTTACAGACACTCCACGTCTTCTAGACACAGGAAGATCCTCTTCAAATGACCTTCAAGTACAGCCTAGGCGCCTGACTTGGCACTCTCTTAGGGAGCCCTCCAGGCCCTGAGATGGGGTTTCGGGCCACCATGGGACACACCGTCCCACACTCACTCCGTCTCCACTGAGACAGGGCTTGAACCCCCTACAACCCTCCCATTCCACTGGGACCTAGCTGGGATACACTGAACCGCTTCCCCCACACAGGACCGGCAGATACCCAAGCCACTACTTTTGGAATCACTCTCCAATGCCCCTGCAGGACCTCTAGCACACAGCCAGAGGACCACCTCCTGTGCAAGCTCCTTATCACCAAAAGAACTTGCACCCACTCGGCCAGTGCAACACACCACTCGACCACACACGCCCCCCAGACTGGTGAGACAGTTCCTCACTGCCCCTGAACCTCAAGCTGCACCCCTCTTACTGAGAACCAAGTACCATACATACTCTGGGAACAGGACTGGAACTTTATGCACTGAACACACTTCTGCTGCCACCACTGGATCAGTCCCTTACTGGTGAATCCAGACACTCAAACTACACTCACGGGATAACCACCCTTCCGAGCTAGTTGTTTCTCCTCCACACTCCCTCTCAACCCTCCTTTCTACCCACACCTCTGGGGACATAAACAGGGATTGGGCACTAGACCAAGCAAGGGACTCCATATCTATGGGAACCTCCCCACCTATTGGCGTCCCGCCCTGTCATTTTCTCTCTTCTGCCACTAAACATAAAAGCGCAGAAACACCATTTAAAAATTACACTCTTGAGGAGAAAACGAAATCGGAAACAATAATTCCCAACATGTGACTATCTAAAATGCAGAGTTTAGTAGTGCAGCCAGTTGTCACTGTGGAACTGCAGAATCGCAAGTCCTATACTCACCGCTGACAACCAATGTTAGAAATGGGATTTCTAGTTGACTAAGGCTTGCGCCAAAGCCAGGCATAAACTACCACTCTAGTCAAGGCAAGGGAGTTACATGCCAAAGATAACCCCTGCTCACCCCCTTGGCAGTTTGGCATGAGCAGTCAGGTCAGGCTTATCCCGGAGGCCATATGTAAAGCATTTGCGCACGCACGCAGCAACATCTCAGGTACACTACAAAAGCAACTCCACACAAGGTTATTTCAAAAATAGGCTTTGTATTCTCAAAACACATTAGAATAGTAAACACATAATATACATGGTGCCACCTGGCACTGGGTCATATCTACAAGGGATTATATACACATGACAGGGCCACATGGACCACTGTCAGATCCATCACAAAGCAAACTTAGTAAATGTAAAACATGTCATAAACGTACAACCAGTAACCACTGGTAATCACTGTACTTAGCATCAGCCTGTAACATAAACTACATCATGCACAGTATCATATCAGGCGCAAATTACATTCTGCGCCAACCTCACCGGCATAATTACCTTATGCAATCCTCTCATAAGTCTAAACACATTAGACCCTAACCTCCGAAGTATATCTCACATTAGAGGCATACATCACACAGTGAAACAATCTCACTAGCATAAACCATGATATGCAAAACAACCTCATAATCATAAAAACACATTTAGAGATATCAAACAGGGTGCGTAAATCATACTACATACATTGTATTTCCTAGCACCACAATCAGATTAGGGCATGGCGCCCTACAAACCTCACAGTCCGCCTGGCCAACTGGCAATCTCAAAAAGGGGCTCAAATGCCCTGTGTCGAAAATGTCAGGACACGCTGCCTATGCAGCGACAGTCAAGGGTGCGCCACTGCGCAAACCTAAACGTAACAGATACCCACTACTTGCTGGGCAGCTGGGAAAGTATGGGGCAATGGAGTACATATCACTACTAACTCAGCAACATGCCCCCAAAGAATTGCGGCCTAAACGTAGCAGCTGCCACTAAGTACTGCCCAGCTGTCAAATCAAGATGTGGGCACTGGCACTCACTGAGCCCTTCAAACCCATGTGCCCAAGAACTTTGCAGCTTCCCTCTCGCAAGCGGGCAGCTGTGAAGAGTGGCCACACAACAGGACAACAGCATGGACCCCTCTGGGCCCTCTTAAAATAATTACGCCATCGTTGGAGCCACTTAGGCTCTAAAAACAATTATGCCACGTCATTGGGGTGGCCCACTCATTCTCTGAATCACCCAGACCACACCAGACTGCCCAGGCGCAGAATGGATTTAACTGACCAGGAAGTCTAGGACCAGTGTGACTAGGATCAGAAAGTCTATAAGGGTCATAATCATGGGGATACCAAATCAGGGTGGCAATGTCTTCGTGAACCAGGGTGACATACAACATGGGAACTAGGAAAACTATTGCCATAGGGTCGGGAAGGACCAGACCCAGAAGGGCCATTGCTAAGTGGACAATGATAGAGTGGACCATGGGCAGATGAACAAGAACAAGATAGAACAGCCAAACCAAGAAACCAGGATGATTAGTAGGACTAGGATGGGGTAGGAGGGCCTGGGGTATAGGAGGCCCAGAGAATGCAAGGCCAGTGGGACCAGCACCAGAAAACCTGATACACAAGGGATAGACAAAGGCGTATTATAACTAAGGCAAGAACTACATGGACCAGGGGGACCAGGATTAGAAGGAATAGGAACAGGCAAACAAGGAGACTGGATGAAACAGGACCAAGAGGAATAATGGATGAGAATTAATGTTAGGAGGATTAAAGGGTACATGACCAGTAGCCTTTGAAACAGAGACCCATGATCAAAATAAATTGAGCCAGGAGTGCATGGGATTGGTGATCAGACAGACCAGGAAGTTCTTTGACTAGCATGAACTGGAGGTTAAAGAACATCAGAACTAAGAAAGGGTAGGGTGATCTGTGACAGGATAAGTTATTTCCAGAACTGTTAGAAACTAGGTTGTTAATTGACTGCATTGTGATCACCGGTCAAGCAGCAATCACAATCCTAAACAGGGAAAGGCAGAAGTAAACCTCAAATGAACCTGTGCTCATCCCTTGGTAGCTCGGCACAGAGCAGTCAGGATTAACTTAGAGGCAATGTGTACAGTATTTGTGTAACACTTCAAGTTGATGTAGCCTAGTTTTCACCTAGATTTAGGCATTGCTCTGTTTTGCGGTTTAGACAAACTGCATTTATGTTTGTTTGTGCAAGTGAAAACACATGACACACGAAAAGTGAACGAGGCCTGGTCACATTTTTCTGTCTGAAGTGCTTTCATGTAAAACCATGCTCAAATAATTAATTATAGTTGCTTAGTTGTGATTATTCTATATTTTACCTCACTATAGAATGGAATGTACATTTAATTCAGAACACGAGACAGATTAGACACTTTTTGCAAAGCCAAGGAGGAAGGAAGGGCGATGCCCAGCTCCTGACACAGACAGACAGACAGACAGAGATGCAGGCAGAGCAAGGACAGAAAGGACCAGCTGATAGAATTGTACAGTTTTAGATGTTATGCTTTGACTAAATGGCTTTAAGGATGTATTTGTCTTATGCATTTATTTCTCTTTTTTGTTTACATTTTTTTATTAGGGTTTTGCATTACAGTATTCCATGTCACAGGTTGGATGAGCGGTCGTATGGGTGGTCAATAGTCCTAGGGGTATTGCCTATCTGAACTAGTACGTTTAAATTGTGGTCGGAGCAGTTCCTTACTATTAGAAATTCAATTCAACCCATAGGAACAGACAATTCACCACACACAATTTTTGATTGTATTCAAAATAAATATTTTTTTACTCTACATGAGTAAAACATTTATTAGATGCAACTTAAACTCAAAACATTAATGGTTTTACATGTATCAGCTTCAATATATAGTGCATGTAGTATCTACAGTGCTCACAGTGTGATATGAAAAAGGAAGGCATTTGGGTAATGGGGGTGAGTTGGTGAGTGAGGGACAGGGTAAAGGTATAGTGACATAGGCGCTGTAACTGTTATATACAATAAAGCCTTTCCAGCCTAATATAGGTATACAGTTCCCATATATACACAACTCTTATGCATATATTAACGGGCTTGTTTTGTTTCTATGAGTTTGTTGGTATGAGGTAGAAGGTCTACATTTCGACTGCTGTTATAAGGAGGGTAATTTGTTCCTCATTGTGGGGTCTTCACCAGGACAGGGTTGTGTGGCGAGCACTTATGGTAGGAAAGACGGTCAATAGCCGATCCTAGTTGGGTATTCAATGGCACCTTGAAACTTGTTTTAGAAAACTTGCATACGGGGTAGTGAATCTCCCGATGCCGGATGGATTGAATCATAGGCAGGGTCTCTCTTTAGTGTAGTGCAGACTGAAAATGAATCAGGAGGTACGGAGGGGATGCAGCGCGGGGGTTGTGTTGCCTCAAGTGCATTTATTTCTCTTTATGGGAGATTTCTGCTTATTGTTAATTATTGATAAGCCTTGCAAATCTCACTCTAATATTATATTGTGTTAAAACTCTATAAGAGTTTTCTGATTTACATAAAAACAGGTTTTCCGTTCCTTTATGGAATGCCTTGTATGCAATCTATATTATGTTCTGTATTAATTCTATGTTTCCTATTTTTTTCAATTCTGTAATCTGATTAAAATTTGATTAATGAATAAAGAATCAGAGAACCTTAACTTTTTCAAGAAAATATAAAACCTTTAAAACTACTCACAACTCTCATTATTGGCTTAAATATTATTTGTATTTGATTTTAATGTTTATGTAAAGTCTCCTGATGGATGATAACACAGTGGCAAAGGTCCATCTTAACCCTGGCAAAGCACTACACTACGTTCGCGAAGTTTGCGCAACTTCGCACTACGCGAATGGCACGTAGCACAGTGCAAACATGCGTAGCGTAGTGCAGCGGTAATTTTTTGCTTGCTCGCGGTCCTCTACGTCAAGTTGCCGTCCACGAGGAAACAAAATGACATCTTTGCAAGACTTTTTCCTTGCTTACGACTGCTCGCGATAAAAGTACCAGTTCACGTTGAGAAAACTGCAGCTCGAGTAAAAATCTACTCGAGCAGCAGAAAAGTACAGCTCGCACTGTGTAAGGTGCCGTTTTCAATAATTGCACAGTGTCGGATGCTTGTCCGCACTGTGCAATTATTGAAAACAACATATTGCACAGTGCGAACATGCTACTACGCATAGCACTACGCAGTTCACGTAGTGCTATGCGTAGCTCGAGTAGTGCGAAGTGCACTTTGTGTAGCTACACGTAGAGCTACTTTGCGAACTACGCCCACCCCTACTCCATCTCCTTTAAGTGGTAAACTAGAGGTAATGAGGTTTTGCATTGAGAAATTACTGTGAAATTACCGCTGGATCAAAACAATACGAGTGAAAACACCACACACAAAAATCCCACAACTGGTTAAAAAAAATCCTACTATACTCTAAAATTAAATATCTCTGGTTCTACTAATTGAATTTTGTAGAGTTGGTCTTTTTATTTATTAAATTCAGATCTATTTACTGAATAAAATAAGACCAAAATAAGAACATTTGATTAGTAGAGCCAGAGATATTGAATTTGAAAGTTTATTGTAGGAAATAGTGCCAAAAAGCACAAAGCACTATTTGGGACATCTGGTAACGCTGACTTGGAAAAAGACACAAGTTCTGGCTGACCACGATGGCACACGGGCTATCTACAGGAACTCAGTTAGGGTCACTGAACAGAGTATCTTAACCCCTTCCACGTGGGGCTAATTCACCCCCGGCACGGAGGGAATGGGGAGGCATGAGGCGCCTCGGTGCTCGTGACGAGCCCAGCTCGACATGCTGCACAGTGGAGCTGTGCTTATAAAGAGCTGGGCTCATCATGACTCCGCCCACTGCAATAGAACCCCCGCAGAGTTGGGGAATTAGCCACGCGTGGGAGTGCTGCAGCCGTTCTGACGAGCTCAGCTCGTCATGAGCACAGCTCCACTCTGCCTCATGACGAGCTCAGCTCGTCATAAGCATAGAAGGGGTTAATTCTTGGTTGCTGAGTGTTGCATGGGCTTGTGATGTGAAGTTCATTGTCAGGGATGTGATGCACAGTCAAGGCGATGTGTCAGTTGTGGGGAGCAGTAAAAATGTGATGCAGAGTTTTGGTGGTGTTGTCAAGGTTGCCATCGCTGAGTGATGTGAGAACCCGCATCGGGAAAAGTGAAGTGTAGTGCTTCCGAAGTATATGCTTTGGTGCTTGGGTTTCAAAATGCGGGTTCTGGCTGCGATGCAAGTCTTTTGTAACAGGTCCAATCCATGTAGCAGTGACAATGCATTGGTCCTGATCAGAGTTAGGCCACTCAGCTAAGGAGATGCATCACTTCTTTTCGGGGATGCATCGCTCAGCAGAGAAGACATATGGGTTCCACTGGAAAGCACCTAAGGCCCAATTCCATGGGTCCAAGACCCAGTGGAACCACTTGGTATGGTAGACTCACAGATGGCCAATTCTGGGTGTAGGAGGTTGGAAGCCTGTTAATTCTTTGGGGCTTCAGATCCGGAGGCCAACCAACTAGCTGTTGGAGTCACTTTGGGTTCTGTTTTCAAGATATGCAGGTTCAGCTCTTTTCACTGAGGCAAGAGGGCAGCAGGCAGCAGATCCGCAAAGCAAGAGTCCAGTAGAGTGCAGTCCAGAAGAGTGGCAGTCCTTCAGCAGCCCAGCAGTCCTTCTTCTTGGCAGATTATCCACCCATCTAGAAGTGTACTGAAGTGGTGGTGTCTAAGGCCCTTCTTTTGTACATAGTTGTGCCTTGGAAGCCTTTGTAATGGGGAGATGCTTCTAGAGGAATGTCCTTGAAGTGCACAGATGCCCTGCCTTTTTCTGCCTGGATCCAGACTAAATACAGGGGTATGCAGCCCTATGTGTCAGGACTGAACACATGCTATTGAGGTGTTAGTGAGCCTGGGCCCAGCATCTCTCCCTCCCAAATTGTCAGTGATGGCCCACTCAGTCACAGTCGTACCTGAGCTCCCATTTTCTGTGGCTGTTTAGGACGCATTCAAAAATCCCAACTGCCAACTAAACCCAGTCATGTGAACAGAGATAGGCTGCAAGCACTAAATGGCTAAGTCAAAAAAATTTCAACTTTCTAAAAGTGGAATTTTCAGAATTGTAATTTAAAATGCAACGTCACTACACGTCAGGATTTTAAATTAGAATTTCAGAGACACCAAACTTCAATGAGTCATTTCTTCTCATTTGGAAAGTACACTTATAGAGTATTTTAAGGAAATCCCAATGTTATCCTATAAGAGATGTAGGTCTTGCTGTAATGAAAAACGACTTTAAGAGTTTTTCACTACCAGGACATGTAAAACTTTAAAGTGCAAGTCCTGCTTTTCAAATACATTGCCCCCTGACCCTTGGCCTGTCCAGGGCCACCCCTAGGCATGCCTAATATCTATTAACAAGGAAGGTTTGGGCCTGGCAATAGGTGTATTTTGCCAGGTCAAAATGACAGTTTAACTGCACACATAGGCACTGAGACATGTTTAAAGGGCTAGTTAACTGGGTATCACAATCAGTGCTGCAGATTCACTAGTAGCATTTAATTTACAGGTTCTGGGCAGATGTAGTGGCTCTTTACTTGGGGCTCATCAGTAAATTAAATATGCTAATTGTGTATGAGCCAATGGTATCATGTTTAGAGGAGAGAGCACATACACTTTATCACTGGTTACTCTTGGTAAATTGCTCAGGCTCCGAAAGCCAGCAAAACCAAGGTCAGAAAACTGTAGAGTGGTGATCAGGAGTACTAGGCAATGGGGTCCAGGACCAAGAGAACCTAAAAGAAACTTGGCTAGATTCCCCAAGACCATAGGAAACAAGAGCGGTCATGATGACAGAAAGGCAATGTTATGAGAAGAAGCCAATGACACAAGAAGGACAACCAGGACCAAGGAAACTAATACTAGGATGGCAGGCGGGACAAGTCCTTGAGAACTAGACAGTAAATAAACCAAACTATAAGGAACAGGACACAGAGGATCAAGAACAAAGGCTACAACATCTTGAGAAGGACAGTGACTGTTTAGCGTGTAGCTTTGCTTACTTTGCTTGGAGGCATCCTAGCGCTGTAGCCAGCACGAGTGTGTGTCACTCCTTATGATTGTTTGAACATGGTTCCACAATCGGGCTCTGTTCTTTGCGTGGCAGAATTCTGTCAACGTTAATCAGTTGCCGGAGATCCTGGTACGCTGCGGGAGTGCTTGTCATGGGTGCTTCCTTTGTTGGAAATAAATCCTCTTTTACTCACCTCGGAGTCTCCTCGTCTCTTTCATACTTCATTTGGTGATGACCGGGGAACCCACACTACCAGCACCCACCAATCATTTCTTCAAAACGCCTCACCCTGCATCTTTCAGTCGATAGATGATGCAGTGCTCCATTGCCATTTTCTGCATTACTGCGGATGGACGACACACAGCACAGTGCCTTCACCTGCTGTTTCCTGTCTTTTCTGGCGTAGCGGCAGTTTCATTGTTCTCCGCTGTTCCAGAGATGTTTTGCTGCTGCCCCTCCTCCTTGGAAAATTTCACTGCATCATCACTCAGTCTACATGCTCTCTTTGGACAGTCTACATGCTCAAATTGGCTGCTCTGCTTCATCATCACGTTTCGACCCAGGCGGCCATATTGGATTGGTTTGCCACTGCATCCTTACACTGGTATGATCCAGCCTGTCTACGATTACAGTGACAGGCACTCCTTAGTAAATCTCTGCCTTCATCTATCGCTACCTAAGCAATTTGCTCAACCACTTCCTTTCTTGGAACATCCAGGTAAACCCAGTATTCCCTGGCAACAATGGGTAAAGGCTTTTGAAAATTGTGTAGTACCAATTGATGCAGTCAAGTTTTCACCTGCTTGCAAATTTGCAATTTGTATGGTTGTTTAGGCCTTTCTGCGCAACATGTTTTTGAGAACTTGCCACCTTTACCAACACCCTCAGGAAAAACTGGTGATGCTGAACATTGGGATTCTTACAAATAGGGGTCGCTCATTTAGCAAGACATTATGATCAAGAACCAAACATTATGCTAGAGAGACATCATTTTTTCAGGAGGAAACAACGTCCAGATGAATCTGTAGATGAATACATCGCTGAACTACGTGTTTTAGCTTCCACCTGTGAATTTGAAGTGAATCTTGAAATTTACATCCACGGCCAATTCGTTTTATTCTTGTTTTTCAAGACAAATTGAATAACACCTCCTTAGTTGCAGGAAACTAACATTTCTGGATACTATTGCCATTTTAAAAAGCATTGAGAGATCTAATATCACCTCCAAAGCTCTTAGAATGATCAATCATCCAATTTTGGCAAGTCTTCTACCCATGAAATTGCAGACTGCGTCAATGCCTTGACCATTAATAAACTTGCTTAAACAACTGATAAGGAAGAGTAACACAAGTTTTTATAGGTGTATTTCAAAGTCGCATCTTAGCAATTATCCCATGTGTCCAGCTATAGGAAAAAGATGTGTATTATGCTAAAAAGTAGGCCACTTTCAAGGTGTTTGTAGATCTGGTAAAAAAAAACACTAGAGTCAACAGTGTAGATTTCTATGAGACTCTGGATCTTATCTTATCTTATCTTATCCAGAATTTGTACAGTGTACGTACACCCGAGGGTTTCATGGCGCTAACCAACAGTGCTAGAAACTAAACCCAGGGGGAAGAGAGGAAATTTATGCCAGCGTCTGCACAAAGAGCCATGTTTTAAGTTGCTGCCTAAACTGGAGAAGAGTGGTAGAGGAACGAATCTCCAAGGTGAGGGTGTTCCATAGCTTAGTAGCAAGCGTGGCAAACCTACGTCCTCCCTTACGTTGGAATTTGAAGCGGGGAATGATCAGGAGGGTTTGAGAGGCAGACCGAAGATTGCGTAAAGGAATGTATTTAGGCAGAAGATCCTGAATAACCTTGGGGCTACGAACATTAAGGGCTTTAAACGTTATGCAGGCAGCTTTGAAGAGAGTGCGTTGTACAACAGGAAGCCAATGCAATTGCTTGAGCAGCGGTCTAGCAGATTGCCAACGAGGGAGGGGATAGATAAGTCTGGCGGCTTGGTTCTGAGCCAGCTGCAGACGCTTGCTGAGGGCAACCGGGAGGCCAAGGTAAATGGCGTTGGAGTAATCTAAGTGCGACAGCACCTGGCCATTACAACCTGGGTCAAGGCGGATTGGGTAAACAATTGGCTGATCTTCTTTATTCTGCGAAGCTGGAAAAAGCATGAGGACACTACAGCATTAACTTGAGGTCTTAATGAGAGCTCATCATCAATCAGAACCCCCTCGTTTTTCACAGATTTGGATGGATTGGGAGGGGGGCCAAGTTTAGAAGGCCAGTAATGTGGTCCCCAGAAAAGCTTACTTTTACCAAAAAGAGCCAATTCTGTCTTTCCAGGATTCAGCTTGAGTTGGTTACTGTCCATTCATTGACCTATAAAAAGCAGGGTGGATTGAAATTGAAGGGCAGATTCAGGGGAGTCGTCGATGGTGAAGGTGAGTTGCAGATCATCTGCATAGTTGACGGTGGTTACTTTAAAGGATTTTAATAGGTTCAACAGAGGGAACATGTAAATGTTAAACAGAATCGGTGATAAGGAAGAGCCCTGCGGAACTCCGCAGGTAGTGTATAATTTAGATGAGGAAAAGGGGGGAAGATCTACAGATTGGGAACGGGAACTGAGAAAAGACCTAACCCAGTCGTGGGCGAGGCCACGTATGCCGGCTAGATTGACACGGTCGAGAAGGTTGTCATGGTCGACCGTGTCAAACGCGGCTGACAAATCAAGCAGAACCAGGGCCTGGGGAATGCCTAGGTCTGCATTTTGGCGTAGAGAATCCAGGACTGCTGTAATAAACGCTTCGGTGGAGTGGGCTGGGCGAAATCCCGCTTGGGCAGGGTCTAAAAAATCAGACTGTTCAATGAAATTAGTGGCTACTGGCCGCGGGCGTGTATCAGCGCTGCTGGTGAAATACTTTTAAACTGCACTCCAGCTGACTACGAGCTGGCTGTGAATTTTTAAACCTGATTTTCTCTTTCGTTGCTTAGCGCCCGCATTTGATATTTCTGTTATTACCTACCTGCTGCTAACTGCTCACCTCTCTCCTCGCTCTCGACCCCGGTCCGCCCCGGCAGTGTGCCGTTTGCGCGGAGGGTCCCTGCACGAGCGCCACTTCCGGCTTTGCACCACTTCCGCCCTGCCTCTCCACCGTGCAGGTGAGCGGTCTAGTGGTTGCAGAGCTCGTCACTATAACTTGCCCAGCACTCAGCTCCTCAGGTGGACAATCGTGGCTACTGGCCGCGGGCGTGTATCAGCGCTGCTGGTGAAATACTTTTAAACTGCACTCCAGCTGACTATGAGCTGGCTGTGAATTTTTAAACCTGATTTTCTCTTTTGTTGCTTAGCGCCCACATTTGCTATTTCTGTTATTACCTACCTGCTGCTAACTGCTCACCTCTCTCCTCGCTCTCGACCCCGGTCTGCCCCGGCAGTGTGCAGTTTGCGCAGAGGGTCCCTGCACGAGCGCCACTTCCGGCTTTGCACCCCTTCCGCCCTGCCTCTCCACCGTGCAGGTGAGCGGTCTAGTGGTTAACGTCGACTGGCATAAATGGCAACCTGGAGGAAGCGCAGCGGGAGCGCCGACTTTGCGCCGAAGTCGCGCATAAGTCAAGCCCGTCTGCGCCCGTCCACGGCCGATCGAGGCCCGGGGCCACGCATGCTACTCGACGCATTACATATACCTCACAGGAACTTCGCTCTTTTAATTCCTGTGCCCCTCCTTCTCCTCACACGATTGCTATCGCTCGTAATCATGGCATTTTCTCTCCTCTCTCATCCAGTATTCCCTTGCCTCCTCTTTCCACTACCCTTCCCTCCAACTCTGCCACCCCCATATCTTCCAAGCCTAGTTCCCCTGGTATGCGCTCCATTTCTGTCGTGTATCTGAACACCCGTTCTCTCCCGAGACACCAGCTTGAGGTCTTCCAACTTCTCGAGGTTGGCAATATTGACATCCTGCTCCTCGTTGAAACTTGGCTACACTCGGACTCCTATCCTGACATCTTGGCCGCAATACCCTCGGGCTACTACATCCTTCATTCCAATAGGACCTCTGGTAGACCGGGTGGGGGAGTTGCTGCCATCATTCGCTCTAACCTACAACTCACTTCTTTAACAACCACCCCCATATTGAATTCCGATATTCTTATGTTGAAATTCTCCTCTCCCAAACACTCCTTCATTTGTGTTTTAGTGTACCGTCCCCCTGTTAACATGCCCTCCTTCCCATCTTTGTTCAGTGATTTCATTTCGCAACTAACCATTAATTCTGCTAGGATCTTGATCATTGGTGATTTTAATTATTGGCCATCTGACCCCTCTGAATCCTCCCTTTCACTTGATTTTTCTGGTTTTCTAACTGGCCTAAATCTCTCGCAACATATCTCTGTTGCTACTCACATCAAGAGCCATACCCTGGATCAGGTTTGGACCACCAATTTGGATATTACCTCTACTTTGGTGTATCCCTGCACCTGGTCCGACCACTTTTTCATTTCTTTTGCCCTACAAATCAATGTACCCACCCGCCCCCCACTAGCCTCCAACTTCTCGGCACGTAATTGGAAGCACGCCGACACTTCTCTCTTTTACTTGACCCTTGCTTCCCCCCTCCCCCCTAGCCACCCTGATTTGAACTCTCAAGCAGCTGCAGTGGATCAATGGCTGTCTCAAGCCAGTGACATAGTCGCTCCAGCCAAATCCATTAAATCTAAGCGACCCCACGACGCTCAGCGCTGGTTCACTGACCAACTTAAGGCCAGCAAACTCCTTCTTCGTCAGGCTGAGCGCCGATGGAGGCGTAACTATGATCCCTTATCGAAGTCGGCCTACACTGATTTACTAAAATCTTACAAAAAATCCATTATTCTGGCCAAATCTGCTTATTTTTCCCAAAAAGTAATCAACTCTGCATCCAAGACTAAAGACATTTTTTCAATTGTAGCTGAACTTTCTTTACCCAACCGTGTAACACCTCAGCCTCAGCCATCACAAGCTCTGTGCGATTCTCTTAACTCTTTTTTTCTTGATAAAATCGCCACGATCAAAAACAATATCCCCCCCACCACTATGTCTCAGATCAGCGCCCTTCCTCCTTCGAATCCTCACTCCCTGAATGTTTTTCCCCCCGATCTCTTTAGACACTTTCCGTTCATTACTCTCGGCTGTGGGCTCAGGCTCCCCCAAGGACTGTTGCCCTTCCCAAATCCTTAGAGACGCCTTTTTGGCATGTCCCGGCCCTCCTCTGGACCTCCTAAACCGTTCACTCTCCATAGGCTCTGTCCCTAATGCTTTCAAAAGCGCTGTGGTGGTACCTATTCTGAAAAAACCCGGTTCCGATCCTGCGGTACTGGGCAACTACCGACCTATTTCTCTTCTCCCATATCTGGGGAAGGTTTTGGAAACCTACGTCACCCGCTGCCTGAGCACCTTCATCGAGGAAACTCATTTCCTCGATGATCAACAGGTCGGATTCAGACCCTCCCATTCCACGGAGGCAGTGGTGATAGCGGTTATGGACACACTGAGACAGGGGGCTGATAAGAACATGGCCCAGGCCCTAGTGCTACTTGATCTCTCGGCCGCTTTCGACACGGTCGACCATGACATCCTGGTCGACCGTGTCAGAAATGCCGGGATCTCGGGCCTGGCCCTGTCTTGGATCGTGTCCTTTCTCCAACTCCGGACCCAATCTGGACACTTATCTTCCTTTTCTACCCCCTGCACTTCACTTTCCTGCGGTGTCCCCCAGGGTTCTGCTTTATCTCCCCTTCTGTTTAATCTTTATATGCAGCCTCCTCCGCCACTCTTCTGTTACCACTTTTAATTACGCAGATGATCTGCAACTTATCTTTCCTATCGACTCCTCTCCTCTCTCCTGCTCTAATTTCCAAACCACCATGCTCTCCATCTATGAGTGGATGAACTTCAGCCAGCTGAAGCTCAATCCTAGCAAGACAGAGCTGGTCCTGATTGGTGGGCCCCTACATCCTTGGACTCCCAACTTCTGGGCCCCTGCCCTCGGCCCCCCCCCCTGCCCAGTTGACTCCGTGAAGAGCCTAGGTGTTATCATCTCCAGTGACCTCTCGATGCGGCCGCACATTAATGCTGTTACCTCGGCCTGCTTTTTCCATCTCCGCAGGATCGGGAAGATCCGAAGGTACCTATCTCCAGAGGCTCTTATTCTTGTCATCTTGGCCTTGGTTACCTCAGGTTTAGATTATGCCAACTGTCTATACGTGGGGATTCCAGCATACCATCTTCAACAGCTTCAACTGGTGCAAAACCAGGCAGCCAGATTAATTTTCCAGCAACCCAAACACCAACATGTCACCCCGCTGTTAAAAACCCTGCACTGGCTCCTGGTTGCGCAACGATGCATCTTTAAACTTGGCTGCACTATTTTCAAATCTCTTTTTGTTTCTGCTCCTGCTTTTATTTCTCTTTGCCTACACCCTTATGTTCCCCCCCGACACCTTAGATCCTCTGCCAACAATCTGCTGGTCATTCCCAGGTTCAGACGCAAGAAGCATGGAGGTGCTGGCTTCTCCTTCCTTGCCCCATCCACTTGGAACTCCCTTCCCCTCCCAATCCGGCTCACTTCTGACTACCCCACCTTCCGCAAATCTCTGAAAACTCATTTGTTCCGTCTTGCTCACGGTTAGCTGCCTACACTCTCTGTGTCCTATTCCATGGTCCTTGAGCGCCAAGAAACCAATTGGTGTATGTGCGCGGTATTAAGATTTTTTAACATAACATAACATAACATGAGTGGTGACATGAGCTTCCAAGACTTTCGCCAGATAAGGTAACAAAGAGATAGGCCTATAGTTCGATAGTATGGCAGGGTCCCAGCCTGGCTTCTTCTGTAGTGGTACTACCACAGCCTCTTTAAAGGAGCTTGGCACTTGGCCTGATACTGGGGAGCTGTTAAGAAGACTTAATATGGGCAGGGGAATGGCAGTGATCACCTTTTTTAAGATCTGGGGTGGACAACAGTCATGAGGGGAGCCTGACTTGACCCTAGCTATCAGGGCAAGCAAGAACGGGACATCCAGCAGAGCGAAGGAATCAGGGGAAGAAGTATTGGAAATCAAGGTGGCATCATGGGGAGTTGGAAGGGTAACTGGGATGCTTGATTTTATCTTGAAAATATTTATTGAGGGTATTACAAAATTCTTGTGTGGCTTTAGGTTTGGGCTGGGTTCTTGCTGGATTAGTGAGTTTGTCAACAATGGAAAAAATGTCCTTCGATCTATTGAGAGAGTTTTCAATAATGTTGGAAAAAAATTCCACTTTGGCTAATAGAACGGCCTTCATATAAGTAGAGCGAGCAGCCAAATATTGGGTTTTCACGGAGGGATCATAATTCCTTCTCCACTCGCGTTCCTTCTGACGGACATTAAGTTTCTTAGCCCGGAGGTCATGGGAAAACCATTTATGAGCGTCAGAATGACGCAAAGTTTTCAACATTTTTGGGGGGGCATGTATGTTGCTAGCTTTAACCAGCCATTCAGAAGTGTTAGCTGCAGATTGATCGGGATCGTCATTATTGGCGGGGACTGAATTCTGCAGACTATCAAGAAAAGTAGAAATGTCCAAAGAGCCCCATTTCCTAATCATACCTTTATTAATTTCAACATTAATAAAAGGTTTAGGGATGGAGCTATAGAATTGAATCAAAAAGTGATCAGACCATATACAGGGCGAGACCGTGGGGAGTGAAATGCTGAGATTAGAGCTCCAAATCTGATCTATCAATCAATCAATCAATCAAGCAAAGACATTTATAGAGCGCACTACCTACCCGTAGGGTCTCGAGGCGCTGAGGGGGGTGGGGGGTGCCGTTAATGCTCGAACAGCCAGGTCTTGAGCTTCTTCCTGAAGGAGAGGTGGTCTTGGGTCAGGCGCAGGTCGGCAGGGAGGGAGTTCCAGGTCTTGGCGGCCAGGTAGGAGAAGGACCTTCCTCCTGTGGTGGCTCTGCGGATGCGTGGGACGGCGGCGAGGGCGCGGCTGGCAGATCGGAGGTGGCGTTTGGGAGCGTAGAAGTTGATTCGGTTGTTGAGGTAGCTCGGGCCTTGATCGTGTAGGGCTGTGTGTGTGTGGGTGAGGAGCCGGAAGGTGATTCTTTTGTTGACGGGGAGCCAGTGCAGGTCTCTCAGGTGTCCGGAGATGTGGCTGTTCCGTGGGATGTCGAGGATGAGTCTGGCTGAGGCGTTCTGGATCCGCTGGAGTCTCTTCTGGAGCTCTTCTGGAGCTTGGCGGTGGTTCCGGCGTAGAGTGCGTTGCCGTAGTCCAGTCGGCTGGTGACGAGGGCCTGGGTGACGGTCTTCCTGGTCTCCGTGGGGATCCACCAGAAGATCTTCCGAAGCATGCGCAGGATGTTGAAGCACGACGAGGAGACGGCGTTGACTTGCCTGGTCATGGAGAGGGAGGAGTCCAGGATGAAGCCCAGGTTGCGTGCGTGGTTCGTTGGCTTGGGTGCGGTGCCCAGGGCGGGGGGCCACCAGGAGTCGTCCCAGGCGGAGGGCGAGGAGCCCAGGATGAGGACCTCCGTCTTGTCTGAGTTTAGTTTCAGGCGGCTCGTCGTCATCCACTCGGCTACCTCTTTCATCCCTTCGTGCAGGTTGGCTCTGGCGGCGGGTCGTTGGTCAGGGAGAGGATCAGCTGGGTGTCGTCGGCGTAGGAGATTATGTTGAGGTTGTGTTGGTGTGCGATGGCCGCGAGGGGGCTCATGTAGACGTTGAAGAGTGTCGGGCTCAGCGAGGATCCTTGAGGGACGCCGCAGATGACTTCGGTGGCCTCTGACTTGTACGGTGGTAGGCGGACCCTCTGTGTTCTTCCGTCGAGGAAGGAGGCGATCCATTCCAGTGCCTTCTCCTGGATTCCGACGTTGCCGAGGCGCTGTACTAGGGTGCGGTGGCAGACCGTGTCGAAAGCCGCGGAGAGGTCTAGGAGGATGAGGGCCGCTGTTTCTCCGTTGTCCATCAGGGCTCGGATGTCGTCGGTGGCGGCGATGAGGGCGGTCTCGGTGCTGTGGTTGGCACGGAATCCAGACTGCGATGGGTCGAGGGATCCATTCGTCTCGAGGAAGGTGGCCAGCTGTTTGTTGACGGTCTTCTCGATGACTTTGGCTGGAAACGGGAGTAGAAAGATGGGGCGGTAATTCTTGAGTTCGGTGGGGTCTGCCGTAGGTTTCTTGAGTAGAGCGCTGAGTTCGGCGTGCTTCCAGCTCTTGGGGAAGGTGGCGGTGTCGAATGAGGTGTTGATAATGTCCCGCAGGTGGGGTGCGATGACAGCGTCAGCCTTGTTGAAGACGTGGTGGGGGCAGGGGTCGGTCGGCGATCCGGAGTGGACGGAGTTCATCACGCGGATGGTGTCTTCGGTGCTGGTCGGGGTCCAGGCTCGGAGGATGGTGGTGGGCGGCGTTGCTGTGGTCGTGGCGTGGGTCGGATGGGTGCTGAAGCTGTTGTGTATGTCCGCGATCTTGTTGTGGAAGTAGGAGGCGAGGGAGTTGCAGAGGTCTTGCGATGGGGTGATGTCGTTGTTTCCGGCGTTGGGGTTGGAGAGCTCTTTCACGATGTTGAAGAGTTCCTTGCAGTTGTGTGCGTTGTTGTCCAGTCGGTTCTTGAAAGCCGTTTTCTTGGCGGTGCGGATCAGTTGGTGGTGTTTCCGGGTGGCGAGCTTGAGGGTGGTCCTGTTGTCCGGTGTGGGTTCCTTTCTCCAGACTTTCTCGAGGGCTCGGCAGTTCTTCTTGGAGCTCTTGAGTTCGTCGGTGAACCATGGGGCTTTCTTACTGCCGGGTCTGCTGGGCAGGGTCCTCAGAGGGGCGAGTTCATCTGCGCAGTTGCTGATCCACTTCGTGAGGTTGTCGGCGGCCTGGCTGGGGTTCGCTGAGCTGGCCGGAGGGTGCTGGCTCAGGGAAGCGGCGAGCTGGTCGGCTGTGATCTTGTTCCAGCCTCTTCGAGCAACCTGTTGCTGGTGGTGGTGGATCGTCGTTCTTCTGAAGGTGAAGTGGATGCATCTGTGGTCCGTCCAGTGGAGTTCTGTGGCGTGGCTGAAGTCGATGTCTTTGCTGGATGAGAAGATGGCGTCGATTGTGTGTCCGGCGATGTGGGTGGGGGTGCTCACCAGTTGCTTGAGTCCAAGGTTGGCGAGGTTGTCGAGCAGGGTGGTGGTGTTGCGGTCGTTGTTATTCTCCAGGTGGAAGTTGAAGTCCCCCAGGAGGATGTAGTCAGCGGAGGGGAGGGCATGCGGGCTGATGAGGTCGGCGATGTCCTCGCTGAATTGAGTGCGTGGTCCCGGAGGTCGGCAGATCAGGGTGCCTCTGAGGGTGGTCTTCGGGTCGGTGTGGATCTGGAAATGCAGGTGTTCGGCGGAGGGTGGGGCGTTGTCGGTGCTGGTCGTGATGCGGATAGTGTTCCTGTGGATGATGGCGATGCCTCCTCCCACCTGGTTGGCGTTGCGGTCCCTCCGGGTGATCTTGTAGCCCTCTGGGATGGCGACGGCGGGCGCTGAGGAGGCGTTCATCCAGGTCTCCGTGATGAAGGCAACGTCAGGGGCTGTGGCGTCTAGGAGGTTCCAGAGTTCGATGGCGTGTCTGTGGACGGAGCGGGTGTTGAGCAGGATGCACTTGAGGTGGTTGCTGCTGGTGTTCGGCTTGGCAGGTGCTGGTGTCGGGCAGGTCCGGATGCAGGTGAACTTGCAGGTGTTGCAGCTGAAGGGTCCGTGGGAGCGTCGTGGGGTGCCTCGGTAGCATCCCGGAACTCGGCCGGTGTTGAGTGCGATGAGGGTGGCGGCAGTGTACGTCAGGCGGGTCGGTCGGGGTCCTCGTGGGCCAGGGGTCCTGGCACTGGGCGCGGTCCAGGCGCGGACGGGCGTAGACGGGCTTACCTTTGGCGCGCCTTCGGCGCACAATCGGGGCGCCCGCTGCGCGTGACCGCTGCGCGTTCGCACGGTCGCCATATATGGCGAAGTGCGCGGGTGGGCGGGGCAGCTGGGAGGCGGGAGCGGGGAGGGAACAGAAAGAAAAAAGGGGCGGGGTCTGCGGTGGTGGCGGGAAGCGGGGAGGGAAGACGGAGGGCGGTTTCAGGCGGCAAGACGGGCGAAACAGCGGGAAAATAAATGGCAACAGACTCAATACAATGCTTAATACAGACAGTAAACGGGCAATCAACAAGGACAGATACAGTACTTTTAGAGCGATATTACAACAAAATACACACAAGGGGCACAGGGAGAGAGGCGGCGAGCGCGGACCACGCAGCGAGATGGAGGGGGTGTGGTCACGTGATCCAGTGTATGTCCTTTAATATGCGTGGCAACATCAATATGGTGGCTAAAATTAAGTCCTGTGAGTAGATCCCTAAATTTGCTTGCTGCCGAGTCTCCAGACCCATTATACAACCAGTAATTGAAGTCACCAACCATCAAAATCATAGTGTAGTCAGTGACCAACATAGCCAACTGATCGCCCAGAGAGAGTGGGAAAGAGGGCATACTTTGGGGGGGTCTGTACATTAATATACAGAGAAAGGTTCCTGACCCAGAGTCAAACCTAATGACCAAATTGTTGACTGCTGGGAGGTCAAGAGACATCAATTTGGTAAATGCTAAATGTTTTTTTATGATGGAAGCAACTCCGCCACCCATTTTACCTGGGGCTCGATCTACCTGTAAGATATAATAATTCTCAGGAAGGGCTGCTAGAATATCAGGTGAGGAGTCCGCGTTAAGCCACGTCTCTGAGAGGAAGAGAATGTCAGGTTTTTGGTCGGCTAAGAAGAGAAAAATGTCCAATTGATGCTTTATTAACGATCTCGTGTGGAGATAATTGATGTGTATTTGTTGTTGAATGTCGGCTTTAATAAGGCTAGATGGAGGAGGCCTATAGGGCATAGGAAGGGGGGATTGATAAAAAAGCTAATTGAGTAAGATGACTGACCATAGAAGGGCCAAGAATTCTAGCGGTGTTACGAAGATCTAGCAGGTCTTTCAAGGGGTAGATCGGGGGGAAGAGAGGGAGGTGGCCCCTGGTCCCGGCCCGTCGCGGACGGGCGCAGACGGGCTTGCCTTTGGCGTGCTGCTGGCGCGCCGCTGGCGCGCCCGCTGCGCCCACCCACTGCGCCGTCGAAAGGTAATGTACATTTTATCGGCAGAGAAGAGGGTGGGAGGCAGTCAGCAACTAGAGCGCTCGCCCTGCCTTCCCCCTTAGATGGCGTCCGCCCCTCTCTCGCACCAGCACCTTAATCGGCTGTGCGAGGAGTGGGTACAAGGAAGAGGTAGGGAAGGTTTTATTGTGCAAATAGCAATGTTTGGCTCAAAATTCAAGGTGTCAGCAAGTAACACACAGTTTTAATTCATTAAATTCGATCGTAACACAAAGGTAACAAATTTGTTAAAATGAACCGCAATTCAAACACAAGGTTCTGCCTGGCCTAGCAAACCCCGGCTTTCCGCCTCAAGGGTAAACACACTGTTAATATGTGCGGCCGCGGTTTTTGGCGCTTGAAATACTTCGGGAGGGCGGGAGGCAGCCAGCAACTAGAGCGCTTGCTCTGCCTTCCCCCCAAGATGGCGTCCGCCCCTCTCTCGCACCAGCACATTAATCGGCTGTGCGAGGAGTGGGTACAAGGAAGAGGTAGGGAAGGTTTTATTGTGCAAATAGCAATGCTTGGCTCAAAATTCAAGGTGCCAGCAAGGAAAACACAGTTTTAAAACATTAAATTCGATCGTAACACAAAGGTAAAACATTTGTTAAAATGAACCGCAATTCAAAAACAAGGTTCTGCCTGGCCTAGGAACCCCCGGATTTCCGCCTCAAGGGTAATCTGTGCGGCCGCGGTTTTTGGTGCTTGAAATACTCCAGGAGGGAGGGAGGCAGCCAGCAACTAGAGAGCTCGCCCTGCCTTCCCCCGAAGATGGCGTCCGCCCCTCTCTCGCACCAGCACCTTAATCGGCTGTGCGAGGAGTGGGTACAAGGAAGAGGTAGGGAAGGTTTTATTGTGCAAATAGCAATACTTGGCTCAAAATTCAAGGTGCCAGCAAGGAACACACAGTTTTAAAACATTAAATTCGATCGTAACACAAAGGTAAAAAATGTGTTAAAATTAACCACAATTCAAACACAAGGTTCTGCCTGGCCTAGCAACCCCCGGCTTTCCGCCTCAAGGGTAAACACACAGTTAATCTGGATGACTGCACTGAGCAATTTCATAATTTGTTGTTAACAGTTGAATGCAATTCCATATCAAATAGTCATTCTATCAGAGGTCCTCTAGGCATTGCGTTATTCGGAAAAGTAGAAATCCCAATTATGACCAATTCTGGCTCACCTATAACAATTTTATCAGATGTCATGTTTTTGACAAGTGGCAAGGTTCTATTACTTTAACTCAAATGGACGTCAACCCCAAGCCATTTGGCAAGTTTGATATTCTTCAACGTACCATGGTTTGGTCGAAAGGCGAACAGGTTAGTTGAAGACGCCATTCGAGCAGCCCTTTCATCTAGTCAAGACGTTCAAGATTGTGTTGAGGCTAAATTATGGTCTTATAATATTTATCCTCACTGCACCACAGGAGTTCCTCCTCTTACCCTTTTGAGGGGTAGAAATTTCCACACCAATTTGTGTCCCAATTGGTTTCAAAACAAACATGATAAGGGTGGCCTCCGTAACAGAGGTATTGAGTCTTGTGTGTTGCATAAGCAGAATCTTTTGAAGTCTTTGCATGATTCAGGTAAAGATTTTAATAATGTGGAGTTGAAAGTCAATGATTGTGTCCTTATCGAAAACCCTAAAAACATTCCTAAGGGTTTGTCTAAATTAACTGCCCCTGTTCAGATCACTGGTGTAAGCAAAGGTTCATCACTCCTTGGTAGTAAGGGGTGGTGGAATAAAAGATCGCTTACACATCTGTCTGATTAACAGGTTAAGTCTTTAATGAAGTTGTCTAAACAAGAGGTTGAACATTGTGACTGGACTAGTTAGTTGCGTGATCCTACTTTTGGTGTTTCTCCACCTGTGCGAGAAAGTGATACTGGGAGATTTTTTCCCTGTCAATGTTCGCCCTCACATGTCAATAAGCTCATAAGTCTTGTCCCTAAGGCTCTGTAGGTTTTCTTGTGTGATCTGATGATTTGGGTTATGTTTTGTCATTGTAACCAAGAATTTTCACTTCTTCTTTTGCATTATTTTTGTCACATGTTTTTCTTCTGCCCCCTTGTTAGGGGTGGGCGGAATTTGTATAGTCGCGCTACGCAAACCTCTGCAAACTGGTAAAAGATCAGTTCAAGCATGGAAAGTTCCGCGAACACGCGGAATTGCTTGTTCCGCCCGTTCACTATGCTTTTTTCCTGTTTGCGAATGCTGTTTGCATGCTCGGGGGAAATATATTGCAAACGTGTATTTTGAAAGCCCGAACAAGCAAAAAATGTGCGTTCTCCATGGAACGCGAAATTCTGCAAATTCCGCAAGCAGAACGGAATTTACCGCCCAGGCCTACTCCTTGTTCTACTTTCCTTCAAATCGAGAAAATTGTAGTGTGTAGCTTTGCTTACTTTGCTTAGAGGCATCCTCGTGCTATAGCCAGCACGAGGGTGTCTCGCTCCTTATGATTGTTTGAACATGGTTCCACAATCAGGCTCTGTTATTTGCTTGCCAGGATTCTGTCAACGTTAATCCATTGGCGGAGATCGTGTTACGCGGCGGGAGCGCTCTGTCGCGGGAGCTTCATTTGTTGGAAATAAATCCTCTTTTACTTAACTCGGAGTCTCCTCGTCTCTTCCATATTTCAGAAACCAAGACTAGGGTGAGAAGGATCAGAACAACAAAGTCAAATGGCGAGGCCAAAAGGATCAGGAAAGAAAAGGAGTAGCTAGGAGAAGGGGGTGAGAAACAATCAGGATGGCCAGAAGGACCAAAATACTAGAGGATTAGGTATACAAAGACTAAAGCAAGGTGGACCAGAAACAAAATGATCTAGTCTAGCAAGCACACAAAACCAGTAAAAGACCAAGGTTAGGAAGACAACTACTAGGCAAACCAGACTGAGTATGAAGAAGACTTTGACCTGAAGAATCAAGAGGACATGCCAGGCAACCAGAGCAAGCTGAACAAGAGCTAAGAGGACCAGGGCAACAAAAACCAGTGGGACCACAACCAAGGGCAAAAAGGAAGCTCAAGTCACAGAAACCCAGGAGTATTGGGACCTGGCATACCAAGACAAGCAGGGCCAGAACAAGGAAAGTGTAATGAACTGTTCTGATAAATTAATATGGGGTGATTAATATCGCTGAGAGGAATAAAATCACGTCCTGAAAACACCCATTTATTCCTGTTAAACACAAGGTTAATGAATTATGGTACAGGGAAGTGTAATGAACTGTTCGGATGAATTAATATGTACAGAATGCATCCATTGATTTTATGCATATCTATTTTATGTAGGGAGGAAAGTACCAAATTGTGCAGAAACAAAAAAATGTGTTGTCTTGAAAAAGATGGTGTGATAAGTGGAAAGCCATCGAAACGCGTCAACACTATTAAGAGTACAATCTAAAGGATCGACACAAAAGTGTTAAATACAGATTATATCATTGTATTAACCACAGTGCCTTTGAATCCGATTTGATGTACATTGGGATTTGACAATTATTGTGTCTTACACTTATGTCTGTCTCGATTATGCGGGTCATAATTGATATGTGTTAGTAATAATTTTATGTGAATTATATGTTTTCAATGGACAAAGTAAGGATCCGCTAAACTGTGTTATTTTTACATTCTTAGGAAGTTTTTATTTGGTGTATAATGAAATTTGTTCGAAATATGTATTAATATTATAGTATCATTGCAATATGTGACTTAAATAATTTAGTACACTGTCAATCATTGTATTCAAATTATTGTTTGATTGTTGGGTCAAGGAAATCTTGTTTTTCTTCGTTATATGTACCTCAATTCCCTTGATTGCTTTAAGGGGTCCCTCTCATAATTCTTATTGTGAAATACATGCTGCGATCTTCTTTGGCCCTTGATTTACCTCAGCCAGTTAGTATCCCGCATCTACAAGACCTTCTTCTTTGTCTTTTGAGTTGGCATTTGGGATGCGTAGGGGAAACTCAGCATCAGCCATGTTTTCCGATGCTCACTTCCAATGGGGAATCGAAACGTAGTGTTTCTGGCTCGTAGTCTATGGATTGATACAACAATGCGATCTAGTGGTTATCTTACGCCACTGCCCCTGTACAAGGAAAGAAAGGATCACTCGATTGCGACTTGAGGAACTGCCAGTTACCTCTTTTCACCATGTGCAAATGGGCAATTGCTGTACACATGAAGTTTGCTGCTTAAATACTGAAGGACTGGTTGACGACATCTTCACTGAATTTCTTAACAAAGACGTCATGTTGGGCTGAAGATCTCGGGTGAGAGACCGCTCACCGGAGCTCGAGACTTTCTTTTCATTATATTACTAGACATTATAATGCATGTCTCGTTTTAGTGTCTGTGCCCTTAAGGTCATAATTTTAGTATGGGTCCATATCAGTTGTAGGGAAGCCCTTCCAGTTTATACTACACTGTGTACCCATCTTTGGGGAGGTCATGGGGTTGGTGTACCTTGTCTTGTGGAAGTTTGGTGGGTGGTTGCTGTTTTCCTTTCAGTATATGGTGCCCTTTGTACCAATTTGTACACCGTTTTTGGATGTGGCGTACCTTGTCGTAGTGAGGTTGTGGGTGCAGTCAGTAACTTAATTCAGTTTTTTTGGGTGACGCTTACCATGCTGTGTACCCTGTCATGGGGAAGTTGTATGGGCGGTCAGTGTTCTTTATGCTTAGAGTGTATCCATGCATGGGGAGGTTGTGGGAGCGGTGACTGCTCAAGTCTGTTTTTTTGTTAGTGTAGAGTGTACCTACTTGGGGGATGTTGCGGGCCAGTCAATGCGCCAATTTTGGTTTCTGGGGTAATGTCTTCCCTACAGTGTAGCTTTCCTTAGGGAAGTTGTGGAGTCAGTTAATGCTTCATTACAGTGTTGTGTTTTATCTAGGACCCAGATCAATATTGTAACTTCATGCCCCTATACGGCTGTAATCAATACATATCCCTAACCGCTAGCGCGCACCTCTGTGCATTATTGTGTATTAATTTTCCCAGTGCTTTGACTGTGTGTACTTGGCTGTGCATTACCTTATATTGTATTTACCATTAGCATAGCGCTTTGTGTACTTGGCTGTGCATTACCTGATATTGTATTGGCTGTGCATTACCTTATATTGTATTACTATTAGCATAGCGCTTTGTCTCCGCGCTTGAACCCGCTCCCACTGCGACAATATCTGTAACTATATTTGGCCCTCATAGCGCCCCATTGCTCCTTGTTTGTTGTTGTTGCAGCCATTTTGCTTGTTGACCCGAGCCCTCCCTCCACCTCGCTCCCGCCTCCCAGCTGCCCCTCCCACCCACGAGAGCTACAGGCCGTCCTTACCCACATGGAGAGCTGTGACCATCTTGCCTTCAACACGAGTGGTCGCTCCCCTCGCACCCTCCTCACCCATTACTTGTGGTATCGTAGCGCTGATCTCTGCTTCTGCAATTCCAACCGCAAGCGCGCACCTCTGTGCATCATTGTGTATTAATTTTCACAGTGCTTTGACTGTGTGTACTTGGCTGTGCATTACCTTATATTGTATTTACCATTAGCATAGCGCTTTGTGTACTTGGCTGTACATTACCTGATATTGTATTGGCTGTGCATTACCTTATATTGTATTACTATTAGCATAGCGCTTTGTCTCCGCGCTTGAACCCGCTCCCACTGCGACAATATCTGTGACTATATTTGGCCCTCATAGCGCCCCATTGCTCCTTGTTTGTTGTTGTTGCGGCCATTTTGCTTGTTGACCCGAGCCCTCCCTCCACCTCGCTCCCGCCTCCCAGCTGCCCCTCCCACGCTCCGCCCCCTCCACTATCCAATTAAGACAGATGTCCCAACGTGCAGCGTCCACGCGCTGCGGCCGCGCTGAAGGTGCGCCAAAGGTAAGCCCGTCTATGCCCGTCCGCGCCTGGACCGCGCCCAGCGCCAGACCCCCTGGCCCCCGTCCCTCCCCCCCACCCGCATTACATACGCCGCCTCCACACTCTTAGCCCTAAACCCCGGCCGCCTCCCCAATTGCGCCCAAGCCACTCCTGGACACATCCATGGACCCTTCACATGCAACTCCTGCAAGTATGACAGCACCAAGACCAACTCCACATCCACGAACACCAAACAGAGATCTGAACCCAACCACCTAAAATGCATCCTGCTCAACACCCGCTCGGTCCACAGACACGCCATCGACCTTTGGAATCTACTAGACACCATCTCTCCGGACGTCGCCTTCCTAACAGAAACATGGATGAACGCCTCCTCAGCCCCAGACATCACCATTGCCATCCCGGAAGGCTACAAGATCATCCGAAAAGACCGCACCGACCAAACAGGAGGAGGCATCACTATCGTCCATAAGAATTCCATCCGCATCTCAACCAGCTCAGACACCAACCTCGCTAGCGCCGAACACCTTCACTTCCAGATCCACACTGACCCCAAGACCACGCTCAGAGACACCCTCCTCTACAGGCCACCAGGACCCCGTGCTCAATTCAGTGAAGACATCACTGACTTTATCACCCCACACGCCCTCCCCTCTGAGAACTACATTCTATTGGGAGACCTCAATTTCCACCTGGAAAAGAGCAACGACAACAACGCCACCACCCTTCTGGACAATCTCGCCAACCTCGGACTCAAACAACTCGTTAATACCCCCACTCACTACGCAGGTCACACACTCGACCCTATCTTCACCTCCAGCAAACATATCTCCTTCAGTCACACCACAGCTCTCCATTGGACGGACCACAGCTGCGTTCACTTTGTTTACAAAAAGACCACCACCCACAACCATCCTCAACCTACTCTGCGAAGAAACTGGAACAAAATCACCATCGACCAGATCTCCTCATCGCTTCGTCAAATCCCCCCTGCCCGCTCTTCGAACCCCAACCAAGCAGCCATTAACCTCACTCAATGGCTAACCAACAGCACCGACAACCTAGCACCTTTGAAAAAACATCAAATCAAACTAGGCAGCAAAAACGCCCCCTGGTTCAACTTGGATCTTAAGAAATCCAAGAAACTCTGTCGCTTCCTTGAGAAGGCCTGGAAAAAAGACCCAAACACCAGCACTTGAGAAGCCTTCAAAAACGCCACCCGCATACACCACCAACTGATCCGAACTGCCAAGAAAGCCGCATTCAAAGACCGACTAGACAACAACGCCCACAACAGCAAGGAATTATTCAACATTGTTAAAGAGTTTACCAACCCCACTGCCAACTCCAACGACATCACTCCCTCTCAAACACTTTGCGACTCCCTAGCTTTGTTCTTCCATGACAAAATCGCAGACATCCACAACAGCTTCGACAACCAACCCGGAGACCAACCCACCCAACCTTCTGCCGTACTTTCACCCCCCTTGAACATCCTTAATGACTGGAACCCAATCTCCACTGAGGACACCATCCACCTGATGAACTCCATCCACTCAGGATCCCCCACAGACCCATGCCCTCACCACATCTTCAACAAAGCAGATTCCATCATAGCACCGCACCTCCGAGACGTCATCAACTGCTCCCTCAGCTTCGCCACCTTCCCGGAAAGCTGGAAACACGCCGAGCTCAGCGCCCTTCTGAAAAAACCTACAGCTGACCCCACCGAACTCAAAAACTACCGCCCCATCTCGCTCCTTCCATTCCCGGACAAAGTCATCGAGAAAGCCGTCAACAGCCAGCTCGCCGCCTTCCTCGAAACCAACAAATCCCTTGACTCTTCACAGTCCGGCTTCCGAGCCAAACACAGCACCGAGACCGCCCTCATCGCAGCAACAGACGACATTCGAACTCTACTGGACAATGGAGACACAGTCGCCCTCATCCTCCTCGACCTCTCCGCAGCCTTCGACACGGTCTGTCATAGCACCCTGTTACAATGCCTCAGAAACATCGGAATCCAAGGAAAAGCACTGGAATGGATCACCTCGTTCCTTACCGGAAGAACTCAGAGAGTCCGCCTTCCACCATTCAAGTCAGAGGCCTCTGAAGTCATTTGCGGCGTGCCACAAGGATCCTCACTCAGCCCCACCTTCTTCAACATATACATGAGCCCCCTCGCAGCCATCGCACGCCAACACAACCTCAACATCATCTCCTACGCTGATGGCATTCAACTGATCCTCTCACTCACCAAAGACCCCAACACCGCCAAAACCAACCTACATGAAGGAATGAAAGAAGTGGTCGAGTGGATGAAACACAGCCGTCTGAAACTGAATTCAGACAAAACAGAAGTCCTTATCTTAGGTACCTCCCCCTCTGCCTGGGACGACTCTTGGTGGCCAGAGGCCCTGGGAAAAGCACCCATCCCGACGGACCACGCACCGAACCTGGGCGTCATCCTGGACTCCTCACTCTCGATGACCAGACAAGTCTACGCCGTTTCATCATCTTGCTTCAACATTCTTCGCATGCTCAAAAAAACATTTCGCTGGAGCCCCACCGAAACTAGAAAAACGGTCACCCACGCACTGGTTACAAGCCGCCTGGACTACGGAATCACCCTATACGACGGTACCACCGCAAAACTTCAGAAAAAACTCCAACGCATCCAGAACGCATCAGCCAGACTCATACTAGACATTCCGCGTACAAATCACATTTCTGATCACCTGAAAAACCTCCACTGGCTCCCCGTCAATAAGAGGATAACATTCCGCCTCCTAACCCACGCACACAAAGCACTTTACGAACTTGGACCCGAATGCCTCAGCACACGACTTTCCTTCTACACCCCCTCCCGCCAGCTACGCTCTTCCAACCAAGCCCTTGCCGCTGTACCTCGCATCAACAAAACCACCATGGAAGGAAGATCCTTCTCCTACCTGGCGGCTAAAACCTGGAACTCACTTCCCATTCACCTTCGCCTCACTCAGAACCACCTAGCATTCAGAAAGCAACTTAAAACCTGGATATTCGACAAGTAATTCCCCACCCTTCTTCAAGCGCCTTGAGACCCTCTGGGTATGTAGCGCGCTATATAAATTTTTTTGACTTGACTTGACGTGACTTGACTTGTCTCTGCAGCTCATGACAGTCCATGACACAGCAGAAGCCACTTCCTTAGATTCCTAGATAACACACTGAGTTCTTTCGACATCTCAAACCCTCCAGCAACCTGGGAAAGCCCCGCTTGCTTTGTTTTGATTAGTAATAGAACTCCTGCGAGCACTGTAAGAACGACCAGTTCTTAGTGACATCTTTATTGACGTCTTATGTCCAAAAACTTACGTCAAACTCAGCATCTTTCAGGTATAAATAGACCAACGTTGCCTTAAGCAAGCACACAGTGGTGGTGACTACTGGAGCAGAACAGCTGTCCCTTTGCAGAGCCAAGCAGATGCGAGAAGCCCCCGGACGCTGCCCCTCCTCCTCCTTGACGTGCTGATAAAGACGCTGTCTTTTCTCCTGCCGAGAAAATCCAGCTCCGGCGTTTCCAGCCTACCCTTGCGGGTAACTGGGATATTGGGTCCTGAGAGGAGATACCAGACCTCCTGCATTCTATTCCAGAGGTACGGTGCTGACTAAACCCTTAGAGAGAATTCTTGAAACAAATTCTTGGCAAAACCAACTTAACTTAAACTGCTACTTACTTATTCCCTCCCATGTATTAGGCTTAGGTCAGGTACACCGGGGTAGGCGTAGTTAAAAGCACCATTTGAGGTCGTTAGCCAATGTATATATGAATGTATATATTTTATTCATTTTAACTATCTTATGGCTAAGAAACCATATCAATGCTTTTACAGTATTATTTCATAATACTCCTTTTACTGTACGCACTTTTCATATTAACACGTCTTGCAATTGTGGCAATTCATTTCTCTTGCATGAGAAGGAAGACTGCTCAATAAATCATATCTTTTATTGAAAACGCCCATCTCTCCATTCTCTGCACTCTGGTGAAAGTAAAATCTGCACAACTGACTGAGTGAAATAGCTGTCTATTGTTTCACACGACTCTAGAGATTGACTCTTATTCTGAGCAGCAAAGTTGTCATGTTTATGCGGTTTTCGGAAGCTGAATCCCTTCTTGTCTGAGCCAGGGAAGCTGATCACTTCCTATTCAGTCAAGAAAGATTCCAGTGACCTCTGAGCTAGCTGGCGTAAACCTAAATGAAGTCTAACATAGTCAGTAGAGACCTAGAAGACCGCAGTCCTACGTCTACACTGCTGTTTATGTTATTCCAATGCGCATGGCCTATAGGGAAAATAGGAACTACACTACATGGCGCCCAACGTTTGGTAAGGCGATAAAACTAAAGCAAGACGTTAGAGTAACTCAGTCGTGCTTTTTCACACAGACCCTTTCTCCCGTAAATACTCCAATAGACATCTGGAGTGGGTGAAAGGTTAAAATCCGCCGGAACTTAGTAGGAAGAGATTCCTATGTAAAGTTTCTGGTTTAGTCAACGTTGAAGGATACAGTGTTCCAAAATATTGTGCACCTAATCCTTGAAAACCTGATCTGCAACAAAAACCTTTCTGACAGTAAAATGAGTGATGAAGAAAGGGATGCTGCTATACTAGCAAATCAACTAATGAGGAAGACACAAGTCTCCTACAGACTGACCAGAATGCCATCCTCATTCCGGTCAACATAAGAAAAACTATAACTTTACAACTTAAAGAAAACGGACTGACATCACGAGGTGGTACAGTCATTTTCGTGATAGAGGCACACGAATATCGGCAGACAGAGGTATTCTATTCTTGGATAAACTTTCCAGCGGCAAACGCTACAACACACGAGTTTCACTATTACAAAATAGAGGAACCACCGGAAGAGTACGCTCCTTTTTAGGAGACCCTTTCTCCCGTAAATACTCCAATAGACGTCTGGAGTGGGTGAAAGGTTAAAATCTGCCGGAACTTAGTAGGAAGAGATTCCTATGTAAAGTTTCTGGTGTAGTCAACGTTGAAGGATACAGTGTTCCAAAATATTGTGCACCTAATCCTTGAAAACCTGATCTGCAACAAAAAAACTTTCTGACAGTAAAATGAGTGATGAAGAAAGGGATGCTGCTATACTAGCAAATCAAATAATGGAGGAAGACACGAGTCTCCTACAGACTGACCAGAATGCCATCCTCATTCCGGTCAACATAAGAAAAACTATAACTTTAAAACTTATAGAAAACGGACTGACATCACGAGGTGGTACAGGCATTATCGTGATAGAGGCACACGAATATCGGCAGACAGAGGTATTCTATTCTTGGATAAACTTTCCAGCGGCAAACGCTACAACACACGAGTTTCACTATTACAAAATAGAGGAACCACCGGAAGACTACGCACCTTTTGAGGAGATTGAAATCCCATTAAAATACCAAGAGCACCTGCTCTGGTTTAAAGGCGCCCTAAAACATAGTGATCACATTACCAGGCTCGGTCCACTAGGTAGACCAGGAGCAACATGGCCGGTTCTAGCCAGCTACACACCACATCCAGACATTGAAAAAATATCAAGAGAAGAACTTTTAGCACAGCTAAAATTACTAATTAAAATACACAGACAGTTAGTCCAATATGTATTGCGGACTGCAACAGTCCAAACAGCTGTTAATGTTCCACAGCTGACCCCTCATCAGGGGAACACAAATAAAATTACACCACAAAACATACAATCGTGTCTTGGAAAAACTCCCGCAAAACGGGAAAAAATTCCTTTCTGGTTAGCACAGAAAATTACTCAAATAGAGGCAGTATTCCCAAATACTACCCCTATTGAGAAACACAGAATTCTGACTATCTGCCTTCCTATGGGGGTCGCACCACATGTGGAGGACTGTGACACTTGGGGTACAGTCTTTGCTTCCATTTACACAAAAACACATGGTGTTCCGTCCATGGCGTCAATACCAGATGTGCTAAAACAAATTCAGAATGAATACGGTCCAGAACCTGCTTTAACTCTTGGTATGAAATTACTGAAAGACTTCAAGCAGGTCTCGGCTATATTACTAGCCAACATAAAGGGAGAAGCAGCATCTGTGGCGATCCGCCAGAAATTGAAAGAAACAGATATAACAGATCAACCAATTGAGCTTGCCGGAATTATAGAAAAATGCTATGAAGAATTAGGTAGAGATAGTTTGGGTGGGAAACCAGTAAAACCCCAACTACTCGAAAATCCTGAAAAATTATTTATTAAAAATAATCTAAACACTCCTAAAAAGAGCTGGGATGGAAATAAACAATCCACTCCCAAAGAAAAAGTTTTCCAGTCCAGAGGAAGGTCTCCTCGACGGAGGGAAAGAACTCCAACTCGAGAACACCAGTCTCCCCAGAGGGAGCACTCTGAGAAAAGATATGACCTTAGAAAAAGGGATAACTTGAAAAAGCCTGATAGATATCAAAGTATTGATACACGTCCCTCTCGATCTTTTTCGCAGAAATCGGAAAGAAGAGGATGGTCAGACCCAAGGGAAGAGCACACCAAGTCCAAAGACAAGGAACCTGCTCAAAGTAAAAAATTACAATTTCCAAGGAAGAAGGTAGCCAGTATTAGAGTAATCGAACATGCCGAGAATACTGAGGACACAGCTGAAAAACGGAGAGTGGGCACAGACAATGCTAGACAGTGCAGCAGAAATCAACATAGCTCGCAAGATCCTGATGAGTCATCTGGAGACAGTGGACACGAATGAATACATTCAGGTAGAAACTGCAGACAGCAGAGCTAGCGAACCTCATAAGATATACGAAATAACACTGCGTATAGAGGGAGATAAGACTAGAAGAATAAGGGGTCTATTTTGGGATAACCTCTCAAAAGGCTATGATATCCTGTTAGCCGAGAAAGATTGGCCCCCAGAGATTGTCAGGGAGTGCCCTCATGGCGAAGAAATGATTATGCCTGCCTTCTCAAATCACATTCCAATTCACACTAAATATATATATGAAAGGAAATGGGCAGTAGCACAGGCACCAGCATTATATAAAAATCATGTAGGATGGGATGAGGACTCTCCTCCTCACAAAATCTAGCTAAAAAGTCAACCGACTGCACAAAGGCAGTACCCAATTAGGCAAGATGCTAAAAAACAGGTCAGGGAGATTTTAGATCAACTTGAATACCAAGGGGTATTTGAAACATGCACCTCTTAAATGAACAATCCTTTGCTTCCTGTCTCCAAACCGGACGAATCATATTGTCTAGTCTTGGACTACAGACACCTTAACTCATGCTGCAAAACATTTTCAGTACAAAATTTGCATAGTGCTACACTAATGAATAACATAGTTCACAAAAAGTACAAAACGACATTAGACATATCTAATGGGTTCTTTTGCCAAAACATTGCACCAGAAAGCAGATACTTGACCGCTTTCTCAATAATGGGGTCACAGAAAAATTTCTGTAGGCTCCCACAGGGATTCAAGAACAGCCCAGGGCTATTCTCAGCCAGAGTCACAGAGTTACTACAAATCTATGATGATGAGGCATTATCATATGTCGATGACATCTATCTCACAGACGACGACTTGGATACTCACTTGAAAAGAGTGAACACCATAATACTTGGGTCGCAGCAGAGGGTTACAAATTCAACTTTAAAAATTCGAGAATTGCCCATCTAACAGTCTTATTTTTAGGATACAAATTATCAAGTGAAGGAAAAAGCCTAGCGGACAACTTCTTAGAGAAGTGCGCTGTACTCCAAGCACCAAAAACGCTGAAGAACTTACAATCGATTCTAGGCTTTCTGAATTTTGGAAGAACTTACATTCTAAACTACGCAGAGAGGATTAAACCTCTCTACGAATAAATTTAACCTGATTTTAAACCAATCAACTGGACTCCAAAACATACAGAAATGTTGAGATCACTGCAAACAGACATGTTAGCAAAAACAAAATTAGAAACACCTGACAATACATGCAACCTTGTAATCCGAGTCATCCCAGGAAGATGCGGATTCACGTACCTGACCTCTAATGAGGGAGAAACGGTACCAATAGCTTACAAATCACATTTGTACACACAAGCAGAAAAAACATTCAGTCTCACAGAAAATACTGTGAAGGCCGTGCAAACTGCTATAGCGAAAGAACGAGAACTAGCACAAGGCAAAAGGATCACTGTTCTCACAGCAGAATCCGCCTTCGAGGCACTATTCAGCCCAGTAAACCTGCCTACAGTGTCACTGGATCCGAAATGGATACAGTGGGAAAATTCTCTTGCTGCAAAAGACGTGAAATACTATTACGCCCGCACATGAAAAAAATGCATGATTTAAAATATGAAAAAGAATATCCTCTGCCAATCGAAATTCTTCCTCTAGAACAGTACTCCTGTGTAATCTATACAGACAGATTTGTACAGCATTACAATGTAGAAAATAAATCCTACGATGCAGCCTGCACGATTGTTAAAGGTCGCTGGCTCTGTGGTAAATTCAGACCGAAAATAACAAAACCCGAATCACTAAGAAAATGTTCGGCTCAGCGAGCAGAAATCAGATCTTTAAAGATGGCGCTTGAAAATGCCGAACGTGAATTCCCGACACTAATCGTGTGCGATTCGCATTTTTGCGTCAACTCCTACAATAATGATTTGCAGAGCTGGGTTCAAAATGATTACAAGGATGACACAGGTGCCACAATCAAGCATAAGATGCTTTGGAAACAAGTAGTTCTTTTACAGAATGAACTACAAAAGACTCACGTGATACACACTCTGAGTCAACGACGTGATGGCGTTCACGTTGCAGGGAATTAATATGCTAATACAGCCAAGGCGGAAGCAAGTAAACCGGCTGCCGTAGCCACAAAAAAGCATTCAGAAAAATACATAGACGGGGAAACCATGCTGGCGGTAAAAACGTCTTCAAAAGGCAACTGTGCAGCACCTGTGAACTATCCACTCAATTATGAATACGTAATTGATGTAAACTCCATTCCTTTTGCTCGAATCCCTGAAGTGGGGGATAGGGTAATTCCAAACACGAATCAGCGAAAGTTATCAATAGCAGACGCACACATGGGTGAGGGTCCAAGGCACAAACAGATGAAGGAATCTCTGACCGAATTACAAGCAGTACACTGGTGGCCGGGGATGAGCCTGCACCATTATAAATTTGTAAAGAACTGCCCAGACTGAGACAGAGATGGCAGTAGCGAGTCAAGCGAAGTAATGCCATGGCCAGGTATGATGGTAGCATAAGAGCTATCTACACATCCAATCCAGCGTCCTATTAATTGTTTAAGAGTACACTCACTTTAAAAATGTGGCCCCAGGGCTCGGCTGACGCCAAAACTGTTATAAAAGATCTGCAAGTCTTTATCGGCACATACGCAATTGCCATGCTTCATTCTGACCAGGGTCCTGCTTTTAGCTCTTGAGCTTATAAGGAGGCCATGACCAGCATGGGCATTGGATTGCGATTCTCTTGTCCATTTCATCCTGAGGGAAATAGCGTAGTGGAAAGAAAAAACTGAGACATAAAGCAATCTATAACAGCAAAGGTATTAGGTTCGGGTGATGGGTGGGTCAAACATTTAATAAGTGTCCAACGTAGTCTTAACAACCTGCCAAGAAATTCTCTAAAAGGTTTCAGACCATACGAACTATTGTTCGGAACTAGAATGCATGTTTAGGACTTAGATAGTCTTGCTTCAGTGGTAGAAGATAAGAATAAAGACTTTGATATCAAAGATCGTTTGGCTGTTTTACAGGACTTAAATGAAACAAGAAAAGCCCTGAGCAACATAAAGTTAAAACAACAGCCAACCACCACTGAAGACACACCACCTGTCCCAGCAAGACCTGTCTGGATTCCAAAGATTGGGGATCTGGTCAGAGAGAAAATAGCAGTGAAGAAGGAATTTGGGCCTTCTTACAGAAAAGCAGTACCTGTTTTAGCAATCAACGGAACAAGATCAGTAGTACTACCGCCCCTTGCTGGTAAAAAGGAGAACAGAGTTGTATCAATCAACCTGGTAAAACCACAATCATGTGGCCTATAATCAACAGCAGGCCCAGTGGACTCCCAAGAAGTAACAGAATACCCAAATTTGCAAGTATCCAAGAGGTTCAAACTGAAAGACTAATCACATTTGATAAACCTGCAGTTAATAAGAAAGGACTATGCAGAAATGCAATGGAACTTGTCCCTCTTGAAACACAGATTGAAACAGTTCGTCATGAAACACCAGTCTACAATGATGTAGCGTCAGAATGTGCTAATGAAAGGCAAATTGAGAAAACAATTCCAACAATCAACAGAACTGCATCTGGCTACTTCATCAACTTCGACCACTTTTCTGAAGATCGAAGCGACCCTGAAGTGACGCCAGAAACAAAGACTTTTAAGGAAAAAGGAACAGAACTCTTTCATCAACTCAAAGAAACCTATCTTATTTCTCCATGGTTAGAATTTTGGATTGGGCTAGGTGTATTTTTCCTCCTGCTTTGGCTCATCATGGTACTTTGTTTGGGAAAATTAATTGAGGGAAAATACAGTTCAATGGACACAGCAAGTCAGAACATCAACTTAGTTCTGAAACCACACAGATCATCTCACGTGGAGAAAAGAGAACTATCATCAGTAAATGTCACAGCAATTCCAATACCCAGCGGTGTAGTTTGGGACAAGACAGACTATGAAATATATGGCCCGGTCGAGATCTTGAAATATCCTTACCAGTTCAAGGTTTCATTAAGTGACTTTGTAAAACCAAGTACATTCTCTGATGATTGGGACTTTAAAAATATAAATGATATGATGTCAGATTTGGTGATGTCAGCAAAATTTACAGAACATGATTATTTACAAGGTTCATCTAATTATGAACAGATGTACTGTTTTTCACATTACGCAGACCACTACTTACATAAATCTGCTCAACCAAGAAATGTTTTTAAATATAACCAATGGGAACATTGTGCTACTCCACCTAAAAGCAGTTCAAAAACATTCTATGATAAATTCCAATACTTCTCAGGGTTTAACACAAGTAATGCAGAAACATTTTGTTATAAACTGTTGGATAAAACAGGGACGAAAACCATGCTGACAAATACTAAATTGATATATTCAGAAGCATTTTATGAAAAAATTATTACATTTGGTTTTGATTTCTGGAAAAATAACATTGACACATAAACCATCTGGGGTACAAAAGATTGGCAGGTACAAGGCATAGAAGCATTATTTCGAGCCTGCATGATCCCAGAACAAATAATGTTCCTGAATGACACAATTCAACAAACAACCTTTCTTGGCCTAGCTAAGATTAAAGACCTTAATAAACTGTCTATTCCAAACCCAATACCTGATAATGCAACCAAAGATATTGAAATAGACGTATCCCAAATTTTAAATGAAAACAGAACACATCCTGATTGGAAAAAGTGGTTAATCTGGCCTACAGACACAAATAACTGTCAAGACATATTCCTGAACAAAACACAGGGGTTAAAAATGTCCAGACCAGACCCTAGATACTCCCAGAGACAACATCCAGGGATAGTAACAACATACAGTGTAGGGAAACTCTGCCTTGAATGGCTACAAACATCCACACTGGCACAAATTAAGCAACACTTGTCTTTACTTAAAGATGGTGCTGACTTGCGCAATTTCATTATGGGACCACGCAAACAGCGTAAAAAATGTTTCATAGCGGCCAGCATATATGCCGCATACAACGAGGCTTGGAAAGGAACTCAAATTGAAACAGCCGAGAAAATACGAGAAATTGATCGTATTCATTTGGAAAAATCACTTTCTGTTGTGGACAATAGGTTAATGACTCTGTCCTCCAGAATATATTCACTGGACAGTATTGTATCATCTGCTATTGATATAATAGACCAGGACTTGCTAATGTTACAACATGGCCAGTCCCAATTACGTTCTATTGTACAGCTAGGATGGACGTTGCAAAATCTCAGTTCGGGCTATGTGCCATGGCGTTTATTCAACACAACACCATTGTTTTCCATCTTTAACCTTACTGATAAACAAATCAGTTTGGCACAGACAGGAGCAGACTATACAATCCTGAGCATCGAAAAACTTGAGAGATTACCATTGACAATGTCAGAAAGACCTGTCATTGAATGGATAATACACGGGATTATCAAAATTCCGATAACAACTTTTCAATTTAAAAATTGCCTTGAGTATATACCGGCAGGCCAGTATGAAAAGTTGGGTAAAGGATACATTAAGTCGTCATGGAAATTACCTTAAACACACACATGTTATAGTGAGAACAACAAAAATGTATTTCTTAGTGGTAATGAGTGTAAACATTCACTAAGCGGTATACATTTGGGCCAAGGTATTAACTTACATGGGGCCTGTGAGGGTACTTCAAACAACCTTTCATGCCACCAGCATGGCACACCTGTGCACAAATAGAGCCATTCTTTAGGCAACTTTCTAACTGGAGTTACGTTCTAATAACGGATCACAGCTGTTGTGGCTTAGTGCCAGGGAAAGCATATCTCTTAAGCGTGAGTTCAATGGTCACTTGCTGTATGCAAGCATTGGATCCAAACGGCCCTGGAGACTCAGTGACTCCGATTTGGCCTAATTCGAAAGTCTCTTCTATATGAATTGATACTTTAAGCAGAATGAAGTCTGTGCTTTTGCAGACAACAGTGCCCATCATGTCATCAAAAGAGACGTATGATCTCCAAGTTGCAAGGACGGCGGCAGAGATACATGCACTTTTATCAACAAATTGCCAGGTGCATTTCAAAGAAATGCTCAGCCAAATACTAAATATGTCGAATGCCAGTGGTATCTTGAATGTATTTAAGACAGTTTTTTCGGGACTGTTAACACCATTTGAAGCGGTCCTGGGTATCTTTCCAAATTTTGTATATTCGATTTTTGGCGGCGTACCACTAATTTTGGGACTCGTAGCAGGCATTTTATTTTTGACTCTCCTGCTCCAATATGGCAAACCAAAACGCAGACATGACTCCGGCACGGATGGAAGAAACAATCCTAGCAATTCGCTACCGGGACCGCATAACTAGAGTCCTTGGGATAGCTTGGCTACGAGATCTGAATATGACCTGTTTTTTTTCATTCAGACCTATATGGCAGACCTGCATCTTACCTGTGCTTCGATGTATGCTATGCGGAGAGGAATGCGTGTTAGACACCTGTCTTGCACTACCATCAGCAATACCAATGGACGTCGATACTTTGCTAAGTCCAGTAACGGCTCACGCATCGTATTGTCCCCAGCAGTTACCAATCCTGATGACGGCATTCATTGAGACTCCTACACTACGACTAGGTGGTGTCAGTGAAGCATGAAATGAAAGCAGCATCACCCAGGTACCACCTTCTGTGAGCATTGCTGATCCTGACATCGATGATAGCAATCATTCTCACAACTGCCTAGTTACAGCATTATCGAACTTGGTCGAACTGTCACCTGAATATATAGACCAATTCTTTGCGAGCCTGTCTGAAATGATGTTCTCTCCTGAACAGAAACAATAACTTTTTGGGAAAACAATCCGGCAAACAGCGTTCCCATGATCTCTGATTTCGGCCTTCAGCTTTGAACAACAAAAGCTACTGAAAAGAATTTTGAACTACTTTTCCCCGCTCACCATGAAATTAATTTTTCCAAAATATTTACCTTTTTTCCTGGCACACGTCCTTTGCTTAAAGTAGAACTATTCATAAAGAACAGAGCTTTTATTTTTAGTAGATCTAGAGACAAAATGTTACCTTAGCCTCTAGCACATTTTTCAGCAATTGCATTTATATGTGATGAAATAGTCTCGCCCTTCTTTTCTGTATTTAGAGACATTTCATGTGTAATTTTTTGCAAAGTCGTTCAACTGAATACATATGCAATATTTTTTTGAATGATTACTATGCTTGATAATGTACAGTACCAATTCAATTCCATGTATTTCAAGTACACCATTTCAAATACAAAATGTATTTTGGGGTGGGTATGAATACACGTGCTTCTTATTGCTTTAGTTTTAGTAATTTGATGGACATAAATTCGTGGAATGGGTGCTTTGTTCTATCTAGGACCCCGATCAATATTGTAACCTCATGCCCCTATACGGCTATAATCAATACATATCCCTATAATGGCATAAACGATCAGAGCCATATTTCAGAAACTCGTCTCTGCAGCTCATGACAGTCCATGACACAGCAGAAGCCACTTCCTTAGATTCCTAGATAACACACCGAGTTCTTTCGACATCTCAAACCCCCCAGCAACCTGGGAAAGCCCTGCTTGCTTTGTTTTGATTAGTAATAGAACTCCTGCGAGCACTGTAAGAACGACCAGTTCTTAGTGACATCTTTATTGACGTCTTATGTCCAAAAACTTACGTCAAACTCGGCACCTTTCAGGTATAAATATACCAACGTTGCCTTAAGCAAGCACACGGTGGTGGTGAATACTGGAGCAGAACAGCTGTCCCCTTGCAGAGCCCATCAGATGCGAGAAGCCCACGGACGCTGCCCTTCCTCCTCCTTGACGCGCTGAGAAAGACGCTGTCTTTTCTCCTGCCAATAAAATCCAGCTCTGGCGTTTCCAGCCTACCCTTGCGGGTAACTGGGATATCGGGTCCTGAGAGGAGATACCAGACCTCCTGCATTCTATTCCAGAGGTACGGTGCTGACTAAACCCTTAGAGAGAATTCTTGAAACAAATTCTTGGCAAAACCAACTTAACTTAAACTGCTACTTACTTACTCCCTCCCATGTATTAGGCTTAGGTCAGGTACACCGGGGTAGGCGTAGTTAGAAGCACCAGTTGAGGTTGTTAGCCAATGTATATATGAAGGTATATATTTTATTCATTTTAACTATCTTATGGCTCAGAAACCATATCAATGCTTTTACAGTATTATTTCGTAATACTCCTTTTACTGTACGCACTTTTCATAATAACAAGTCTTGCAATTGTGGCAATTCATTTCTCTTGCATGAGAAGGAAGACTGCTCAATAAATAATATCTTTTATTGAAATCGCCCGTCTCTCCATTCTCTACACTCTGGTGAAAGTAAAATACCACTACATTCTGCTGTTCTGCTCTCCTATTACATTTCGGTCACGGTAATGCTTACCGGCCGTCTTGTCTCCTGGGTAAGGAGATCCCATATGATGACAACAAGGGCGGTACAGTGTGGCTTCTGATGGGAACAATATTTTTCTCCTTGTACTCTTGAGTCTCGACTTGACCATTTACTAACTATCACTTCTCACTGACACTGTTCTGGTGCATTGAGTGTAGTGGCTCTTACTGTCAAACTTTCTTTTTTCTTTGACCCCCAGGTATTATTTGTTGTGATATATTGAGATAAGGGGCTTATATCTGGTTGGTCGGTAAACTTGCCCTTAGACCCACCCCACTTGTTGTTGAACGTGTTACTAGTACAGCTAAGGCTGTGGGTCTTTTTAATTTTGGTTGATCACTCTGGTCACCAATGCAATAAAGTATACTTTGAGAATCTCGTTTTGAGGCTTGACTGTCTCACCCGTCTGCTCGGAACGATGGCTACCAACTGGGGGTTAGCATTTGAAAGTGCCGAAGTGCAAAACATCTTAGACGGAAATCCCAGTCTTTTGGATAATGTGCCCGTTCCACCACAGGCAGCAAACAATGACGACAGCTGGAATAAAGTCTTGATCCTAAAGAAGTCCCACTCCCGAATCTCCGTCCATGGCATTATCATGGCCCAGTATCTTAGAGGCAACTGTGCCCCTACAGGCCTCATCGTCAATAATGCACCACGCCTTTTTCTTGACGATAAACAATTCCTTAAGGACTGGGCACTGATAGCCTGGAGATGTACGAGGGACTGGCTAGTCCTGATCATAAAAACCGCGAAGAGGATTGCGGATACCATCTTGATTGAGATTCAGGTCCTTGAAGGCCAGATAAAAACCTCTTTAAAAAGTGGACAGTTTAAAAAGGGACAGGACGACACGGATAAGACCAACAAAGATTTTAAAGAATCCATCTTATCCATAAAATTAGACAAGTTTAAAAAGGATCTGGCAAAGTTCTCAATGGAGACAATATATCCCTATAGTAGCGACACCTATACAGCACCCACATTTAACCGCAGTGGCAAAAGAGGAGGTTCAACTTATGGCACTTCCAGCTCAGATGGGACATCCAGCGATTCAGATGCATCACAGACCGGATCATCGAATCAAGCGCCGCGAGGTCGTGGCAATAAGAGAAATTGGAGAAACCAGCCACAAAACTTTGGCAATCACCAACCATGGTGGCCCATCAACCCATGGATGATGGGTCCAAACTGCCCTCCACAAATGGGCCCGCCCTTCTACCCACCACAGATGCAACAAGGCCCAGGATCGTTTCCTTTTTTAGGTTTTGGCCAGAGACGAGGCCGAGGCAGGAGGAGACAAGGAGCAGTGCAACAACAGGTGCATTGGAACACGGACACGAACATCCCGCAACAATCGAGGATGGATCTACGCAGCGGGAAGAAAGTCCCCCAAGACGCTGCGGGAACAAGCAACCAGCCGGCATCGTGATCAACCTAAGTTCACACACTTTGTCTACTAATGAGGAACTCCTCCTAAACAAAGGTTTGGGATTAGTGGCCACTCAGAAAGGTGATCCTTTTTTGGCACAAATTGAACTATCCAAGCTATTTAGGAAAATAAGGTTACATTATTTTTTTGCAAAACCGACTGCTTTGGAAACCATAACCATTGATAACAACACAGGTTTGAAGAAACCTTCTTCGTTCAATCCACCTAGTGCCACATTACCGCCCAAAGTGCTGACCTTTGAAACGGCTGTTGAAAAGGATGTCACAGATCTATACAAAAGAGATGTTAAACCATTTATGAATCTCTCCAGAGATGAACAGCAAGCCCTGCGTTCACTCACTTCCAACGAAAACATCACCATCAAGCCGGCCGACAAAGGCGGAGCAACCGTGATTTTGGACACCACAACGTACAGAAATGAATGTCTGCGGCAACTCAGTGATCGCAACTCCTACTTACCGCTGAGATCGGATCCCACTGAAGGTCTTCAAACCAGAATTAATGCCTTAGTAGAAGAAGCCACGAGTGAGGGATGGATAACCTCTCAGGAAGGACAATACTTGGTCACAAAACACCCTACAATCCCATACTTTTACTGCTTGCCCAAAGTCCACAAGCCAACAAGGCCACCACCCGGTAGGCCTATCATTTCTGGCATCGGGTCAGTATTAGAACCCCTTTCAACTTTTGTGGACCACTTCCTTAACCCAATGGTCAAAGCAATGCCCACTTTTCTCCAAGACACCAAAGATGTCCTAAGACTCCTTCCCACGATACAATACAACACCGAAACTGACATCCTAGTATCGTTCGATGTTGAATCTCTATACACATCAATCCCACAAACTGAGACCCTAGAAGTAGTGGGGGCACTTTTGGGGCAGAGTAACCACCAATCGATCACACCAATACCCTTCATAATGCAATTAGCGGAAATGGCCATGAAGGAGAACTATTTCCGCTTTGAAGACACACTGTACCTGCAAACGTCCGGGACCAGTATGGGCAGTGTCTTCGCGCCGAGCCTGGCGAACCTGTACGTTCACCATTTTGAACAACAGAGCGTACTAACCATCACTAACCCATACCTATCATCAATACATATGTGGAAACGCTATATTGATGACATTTTGGTGGTGTGGCGTGGCACTGAAGAAGAACTAACATCATTTCATGGTTGGTTGAACAGTAAGAACCAATACTTAAAGTTCACCATTGAGCATAGTAGAACATCATTGGCTTTCCTCGATTTGCAGCTGCACGCGACTCCAACAGGCATCGAGTCCGAGCTATATCGCAAACCCATGGCCAGGAACGCATTGCTGCGATATGACAGTTGCCATCCACGGGCCCTGAGGGACAATTTACCTTTTGGCCAGTTCCTCAGGGTACAAAGAAACTGCTCTAAGAAGGAATCTTTCGAAGCACACTCCAAAAACTTGGAGGAACAACTGAAGGAGAAACAATACCCTAAGAAAATCATTCGTAGATCTAAAAAGAGGGCCTCAAACAACCATAGGGATGCCCTACTTGCAATCAACCCTCCAAAAGAAAAAACAGATCGGATTGCCTTTGTTAACACCTTCAACAGCCGATCCAACCAGTTACAGAAAATTATAAAGAAACACTGGTCCATCCTTAAGACCGGAGGTGATGACATCCCACAGCCCATGTTCGCATATAAAAGAGGACCGAACCTGAAGGACCAACTGGTTCATACACGCCCACGCAGTAAAGAAGGGAGACAAGTGGGTACCCTTTGGGATCTACCAGCTGTGGTCGGACACCACCCATGTGGAAATTGCACCGTCTGTCCCCAGACTAACAAATCCACTGAAGTTGACATTGGCACCAATCGTCCATGGACACAAAACAAGTTTACGAATTGCAATAGTAGTAACTTGATATATATGATCAAATGTCCTTGTGAACTACGGTATGTCGGTATGACAACCAGAAAGGTCCGCACACGTATCCAGGAACATAAGAGCACAGTGCGGTGCCGTAAGCAAGCCACCAGACTGACTGCACATTTCTTGGAGAAGGGCCACGGTCCTGAAGATTTCTACTGGACAGTCCTTGAACAGCCGCACATTCCTGACTCATGTGCAGATACAAGCCGGTTCTTGTTCAAGATAGAACAGAAATGGGTATACCGCCTTAACAGCGACAAGGAAGGCCTCAATGAGCCCATACCCTGGATGTCCCTCTGAGGTGTCGTAAACATTATGTCCCTTCCCTGGACGCATTTGCACTGCCTATAAATATGATATGAAATTAATATTTACTGGTTAGTCACCACATACTAGCAAACATCCACTATACAATTGGGGCCTTCGGTATGCTGTTTAATGACTGGTGTAGGAGAAACACATCACACAACCAAGCCCCCTATCCACTGGATAGCGTATCATAATTCTCCGAATTATGTTCCTTCCAAGGGCGCAATGACACTGCGTATCAATATTAATAATAATAAAAAACAAAGAATAAATTTTCATCTGCACGTCTCTAATGGAGTAGACCACTGTGTTTTTCGACCAAGGACGTGTGCAAAAGATACACCACAGCACAGCCCGGAAAGAAAACCCCCCTTGTTTTAGGTGTACTGGGTATAGAACTACAATTCCCAGAAGTCTTGCCGTCACGTGAACGCTGACGTCACGGCTGGCTTGCCAAGCACACAAAACACTACCTCATTCGGCAGCCGGCGCCCCCCCGAGCAGTACTGAAGACTGCCTGGAGACGCCGACGGTTAGGTGAGTGCACGCATTACGCGTGTCTTTGTGTTGTCTCACTCTGTACGCACACGCCGCTAGAGGCCACCGCGCTATCTTGTAAACGAAGCGTGTTTCGTGCGCGTTTCCAAATTTTGCACTAACAGCTGCTAGAGGTTCTCTTGCCACCATTTATACGAAGCACCATTAGTTGTACGCAGCATATTTCGTGTGCCCATTGTGCCTACACGCCGTTAGAGGCCACGCAGCTATCTCAATATAACTGACACGGATCGGCCTTCATGTATTAAACGTCCCTATTAAGTTGTCATCGTTTCTGAGCCATGACGGATTACGGCGTTTAAGCCCAGCCTGATTATAAGAGGCTCAGATAACCACTTTTCTCGAAGTATACTTTCATTAACTTTCATTAATTTTATTAATTTGGTTAGTGTCATATCACTAGCAGCTCTGTAAAAATTATGTGACTTCTCACAGAGCGGTGCTCCTTTTACCTGCGCTGCAGCCAGGTGGGGTGAAGCTCCTCAACCTACACGCAAGGGTGAGTGCATATCCATATTATGAGGTATGATTGAACATATTGCAATGCCACTATGAATACAAACATTTAACGATGTGAATAACTTTATGTGTTCTACATGTTTGTTTGTTCGTTTGTTTTACATGTTGGATCCACTACCATTGCACTGACAGTATACGGTTGAGCACGCCTGGATGTCCAGGTGATATCTTCATAATGTATTTATTTTTCCAAAAGCAGTAGTGTATTATGTATAGGTCCTGAGGAATGCATTAAGAAAATCTTATGATATGCTGAAACATGTCGACCACTAATAAGTGCGGTTATTTTTTAAAACCTGCACCCACACCTGCCTTTTAACCTTAGGGTTTGGGGGATATCAATAAAATTTCTTTTTTCCACCCATTCACCTAATTTTAGTACCCTTCACTTTTTCACTCCAAACACCATACACTGCTTTATTCATTAGCCACCACTACATTCTGCTGTTCTGCTCTCCTATTACATTTCGGTCACGGTAATGCTTACCGGCCGTCTTGTCTCCTGGGTAAGGAGATCCCATATGATGACAACAAGGGCGGTACAGTGTGGCTTCTGATGGGAACAATATTTTTCTCCTTGTACTCTTGAGTCTCGACTTGACCATTTACTAACTATCACTTCTCACTGACACTGTTCTGGTGCATTGAGTGTAGTGGCTCTTACTGTCAAACTTTCTTTTTTCTTTGACCCCCAGGTATTATTTGTTGTGATAGAAAGTAAAATCTGCACAACTGACTGAGTGAAATAGCTGTCTATTGTTTCACACGACTCTAGAGATTGACTCTTATTCTGAGGAGCAAAGTTGTCATGTTTAAGCTGAATCCTTTCTTGTCTGAGCCAGGGAAGCTGATCACTTCCTATTCAGTCAAGAAAGTTTCCAGTGACCTCTGAACTAGCTGGCGTAAACCTAAATTAAGTCTAACATAGTCAGTAGAGACCTAGAAGACCGCAGTCCTACGTCTACACTGCTGTTTATGTTATTCCAATACGCAGGGCCTATAGGTAAAATAGGAACTACACTACAACAGTGTAATCTTCAATTGGGAAGTTGTGGAGTCAAGTCAGTTAATGTTTCATTTGAGTTGATACATTCTCTACGGTGTACCCTTTAGTGGGGAGGTTAATGTTTTTCCTTTAGGTTGTAGGGGCAGTTAATGCCCCAGGTATTCTCTCTAGCATGAGAGGGGTCCGTTTAACAGGGAGTTTTTGGGCACATCCCAAAGCCATGCCCTTGCGATTATGTTCTTCCCAAAGGGAGGGGAATGGGGCATGCCTGGTTATTTTTCCAAGTAGTTATTCTTAGAAGTAGTTATTATTCTATTTTTCTTGATGGTGCAGGGGTCTCCAAACCGGTCCTGGAGGGCCGGATCCATGCCAGATTTTTTGGATATCCCCTTTGAGATACATGTAGTTATTTTAAAAATCTGGCATGGATCCGGCCCTCCAGGACCGGTTTGGAGACCCCATTTACACCTATTGTCATATGCACTTTGAAGTGTTTCTTTTCATGCATATGTTATTTATGATGTATCGTTTATAATGACATTTCTTCTATTGCACTCCTTTGCTGTTTTATTCCTTGAGGAAAGAGGATATGTCATTAACTAGTTCTTGTCTCTTCCCTACTGCTCAGCTGGAATGTGTGATGACCTCATAGAATGTGTGGGTGCCTCTGTGTGTGTGTGGAGTGTCAGTTTGTGAACGGAGACTGAGAAGCAGGGAGGCTGCTCCTAATGGGGCTACACTTTATCTACTCTTTATCGTCTATTCATCTATCCTGGAACTAAGCTACAATAAAGATATCCTAATTATACACCTGGCGTGTGTATTTTCTGTTTACAACACTTTTTAAATACATTGACCCTGACCTCTGGGTTGTTGTTGTAGGTTCTTTAACTAGGTTTGTGGTATTTGCATACTATTGTCCTCCTGACCTTATTTGTGTATATATTTGCTTTAACCCCTTTGCTGCGGCCGCGATTTTACTGCTGTGCGGTAAACAAAAGAAAAGGGCGGCCCCGTGAGGAACCCCAGCCGTCATCAGCACACGCTCACCATGGGGCGTGACGGCTGGGGTTCGTCACCAGCATGGGTGGGGTTAATTGATTATGCATCGTTTATGTGTGTATTACATTCTAAGTTCTCTAAGTTGACATGATAGAAAATATGGGGTGTTATGTGGCTGATTTTCTAATTAATCTCCTAGTATTAGGCCTGTTTTGAATCACGTTTTTGGGTGAGAGTTGAATATGAACAATAAGGTTTTTAAAAACGCAGTATATGGGGTTTGTATTAATATATTGTATTTCACATATTTCACTAATTGTCGTCTAGCATTAAACAATAGATCGCTTGAGCACAAAACGTTACATGCACAAAATTAGTTCTTAATAGATTTCGGTACTATCTACAAATCACGTAATATTTGTAATTGTCAATTTATAGGTACCCCTGAAGAAGGGGTGTACTGCATTGGGTTTTAAATAAATGAATGCTGCTCTGAACTATTCAGTGTATTTGGATCTTATTTTCCGAAGAAGTCAAGATGGGCGCACGAAAATATGAGAAGTTTCTAAACTGCAGTACGATATACATGTGAATTGGATAAATGAGAAGAAGAAATCGTGGCAAACACTATGAATACTATTGGATAAACTCCGAAGAAGGCTAAATGGTTGAAAATAGGTTAGATCTGGTATCCATTCAAACGCAGTGCGTCTGGGAGTGGAGCGTTCATAAAGCGCTTCCCACTTGTTTGTAAGAGGTTTATCTTGCCGCGTCGAAATGGCAGTGCAAACTACATGCACAGGCTCTGCAATGGCAGGCCTAAGTTGTAGTCACAGGGCTTCATAATTAGGTGGCACAATAAATGCTGCAGGCCAGGGCACATATAGTACCACTTTACTAGGAACTTATAAGTAAATTAAATATGCACAATTCAGGATGAGACAACATTCCCATGTTTAGGGAAGAGAGCACAATTACGTTAGCACTAGTTAGCAGTGGCAAAGAGCAGAAGGTTTTAAAGCCATCAAACTCAAGGTCAGAAAAATGGAGGAGGAGGGCAAAAAAGGTTGTGGGAAAGACCAGCCTAAAGCTGCCCAATATATAACACGCCCGATCTCAATGTAATGTCAGCAGGTAGTCTTTGGAACACTTTTAATACCAGCTGGAGATGTAGATAGACTTTCGGCCCTGGGCAGCTGTCTCTGAGGGTTGCCGCTGCAGAAGGGGTAGCTCAAAGAGCCACACAGTGGAAGGGATTGTTATGTTAGCAACAAAACCAAAAGATGCCCAAATTATGAGTGATATCAACTGCAATTGTAAGCACCATACCAATTATAGACGTATCTTTAATATGAGTCTGGTGGAACACACAACATGTAAACTCATTGGAGAAGTTGCATAATAGCGTTCTGTGGGATGGGCAATCTGTGTATGGGGTACACTGGAAGTGGTCCTACTTCCACAAGGATAAAGGCAAGGCTTGTGTGATAGGACTGAGATTAGAAGTGTTACATAATTTGCCAGATGGTGATTCTTCTTTTAACGTTTTAGGAGTGCATGGTCACTGGTCTGTAATATAAATGTCTAAAACCACTAAAGAAGTTAGTCTAAGGGAGATGAGGTACCAAACTGACTGGGATCTGATCTGCAACTCTCATCATCAATTAGTTGACTTTTTCTCACATAAGGTGTTCAAATGTGTATTCCTTAAAAAGGTGAGAAACAAAGACTCTAAACTAATAAAAAGTAAAGCTCAAAGCACCGCTACATATACTCAAGCCACCCCATGATGGTACTAAAATATCTCATGAGTGTCTTCTCGGAGGCTACAGCTTTTTTTAATATATTGAGGTAAAATTGTGCTGTAAATTGCACCATTTGACCAACTTTTTACATGCTAAAATTCACGTTTGTATGTTTTTATGCAAACTAAGCATTGAAACCATTTAATCGGGGGCTCGGGTAAAGGCACGGAAGTGCTCCGTAGACAGTCCCTTGGAACACAGGCCAACCGAAAACTGAAGAGGGTCAATCAATTAATCCATAAATAATGCCAAGGCTTTTAATTAGACTGCACGAACCATTTTTGTAGTCTTAGCATTTTATTCTGTAGAGGAGGCAAACCTGTCGCGTTATTAGCATTTTCAGTCTGGGTTGGCTTCTGTTTGCATACACTATCTGCTGCTTTAACACTCCCATTTGTATTTCAACCTCTATCTTGAAGCACTGAAACTTTCTATAAACCAAATACACATATTTTTACAGTTGTGGTAATTGTAACATATATGACATCAAAGCTACACTGTGTGCGCCCCTTTCAACATCACGCTTAATAAAAATGCATCTGCTTTACCTTAAAAATGGCCTCAAAGTGGCCGTAAGAAATTGGAATGTTTAGTTTCTGAAGTATGTTCCATGCTGTTTGTAAGTCCACCGTCCCGCCCTTGATGCTGGGCCGGATGAAATCAATTAAACACCTAAAAATGTATGTTAAGGAACCATCCTAAGAAATAACGTTTTAGAAATGTGCCAGTTACATACCTCAAATATACTCTTCTAAAATAACGCAGCATACATTAAAATTGTACCAATAGAAAGATGGCATCCATACTGTCTTTCCGTTAAGAAAAAGCATACATTGTTTTAATGAAAGGATATTCGGTATCCATGTCGCCTCTGTTTCTCAGTCCCAAAGTTTCCCCTCAGTTCTGCCAATCCCCTGGTGGTTCCATTTCACGCCCTCTTATCAAACTTAAGAACAGCTTCACATAGTATCAAAGCAAAGTGTGATTTTACCCTAGCAAGTCGGAGAAGATGGGAACTCAGATTTGGTGACATCACAATCATCAACTCAAAAGCGCTTGGCAACAAGCGAGGTTTTGTGACGTCAGGACACTTCCATGTCATTATAGAATCGCACACCAATATGGTATAATTCCCGATTATTCTGACTGTGCTGGATGTAGTACATGCAGGTTTGTCATGCTTGTGCATACATGGCTGTAATCTGTAGGCCTCTGCAGTGAGTGATTCCTCTACACTCACCTTCGAGTTTTCTAACCACGGTTTTTGTTTTATTGCAACAACGTTGTGTGTAAATGTCAGTTTCTCCAGAGAAAGGGATGTCTACATACTTACTCTCAAACATTTTGTTTTTAAAAAATAAGAGCTGTTTCGAAACAATTCCCAGAGCTTTTTCCTCAGTTTCATGAGGAGCAAACCTAAGGCATCTAAGAGTCAAGCAGCAGCAACCTGGCAAAGGAGGTACAGCTACTGCAAAAATGAATTCCTCGACAATGAAGAACGTTTCCTTGTCGGGTGAATGACTTAAATAGGCTTCCGCTTGAGTTAATGCACCATGCTGCAAGGGTGTCTATGTTAGCGCTAGGCTGCCAATAAGTAGGCCAGTGCAGGGGGAAAGCACACGAATCCATTATATTTAAATACCTACATTCCTGCCCTTTTACATTGGCCTTGGACAGCGCAGCAAGAAGACTTGTGGCACTGACTGCCAAATCCTCATATGTTAGGCTTTTAGTTTATGCACTTGTTGCATAAATCCTGTTATAAAGATTCTACAAATAGTCATATTTGATAAGAAATAATGATGTATGTATTCATCAAGGTAAATCCAATAAGGCCCACAGCGAAGAAAGACAATGTAAATGTAGTGTCTTTGATGACTCTCCAACAGCTTCTCTCCCTTACATTCCATTGCTGTGATAATTATACATCTCCGCAAGATTCTACATTCTACAAGCTTAAGAATTTATTTACATTTAAATGATAAATATGCTGGAATTTACAACACCTCCCTGTTTATTCGAATAAGAACAAAAAACACAAAAAATAATAATATATAACAAACTGTAATACAGCACTAAATCTGTGAACTTTCCTGCATTTTTTGCTCTTTTCCTCTTCTTGAAATATTTTTACTAACTTTCGATATGATGTTCCACCACACTATCAGATTCACTGTTTTGCTGATTCCCAAACATGGTATTCCTCCGGTCACAACCATACTCATGTTCATTATTTTATCCATCCCCTATTTGTTGTGGGAGTGTATTGTGATACCAACCAAAATAATTATTTTCTCCAGTACTTTCTTTATTTTTCCAGAAGACGTCTTGACCTGGTTTGAGTAATAGATTCCACTTTTGTCCACCACCCTTTGTCCTTTAACAACAAAGCATTATTTGCTACTTTATATACATGTACAGGTTATGGTTACTCTGATTTACCTTTTTGTACTTTTACGGACATCTTTACTATTATTAATTTTACATGCAGTACCGCAGAAGATAATTATAAAAGCCACATTGAAATACACTTGCCCGTTTGCGAAGTACCTTTTTCAAAATTGCGGTATGGGCATGCATTACATTTTAAAAATCCCTTTCTCGATGTGAGCCAAGAGCCCCCCACTAGTATTGTAGGTCTTGCTGCTAATGTAGGTCTTGCTGCTCAGCCCGAGTTGAATGTTGGTGCGTGGTTAGAATGGAGTGTTAGAATGCCTGAGTGTGAGGATCAGTTGAGGACGGGCTGAGCAGCAAGTGGGCTGCTCCTGGTGGGGTTCCCCTGATGGAGCAAGGATTCGCAAGTTAAGCGACTTGCTTGTACTCATGAACCTCAAATAACATTAATAAAATAACCAACATGTTCGTATTACTAATTTTGCAAATTTTTCATTATATGGGGCGACCGAGTGAAGCTTGCTTATGTGTTTATTAACCTTAATACGCTTGCAAAACTAAAATGGCCGCTGCGGCCCGGGAATTTAGACTGCGCATGCATCGGTCATAACCATGTGACGTGACGTATTCAATGTCTTGGTGGGAAAACAGTTGGACATGCGCAATAAAGCTAAGATGGCTGCTCTGTGTTCTCACATGCTAGAAGCTTGCATTGCCGCCTTTTGCTAAGCTGTTCGTTCTGCATATTCATAATGCTATAGTTTATTATAAAGTAATGGGAGTAGTATAGAAATTCATGGTATACAGTGAAATCATTTATTCTATGTTCTAAAACTATTTCTTTTCCATTTCATGTACTCTACGAAACTTTGGCCCTTTGTATTATGCTGTACCCCATTTTGAATGAAACTGCGTCTGCGCGAGATCTGCAAGTCTCCAGAGCAGATGACCTTTGAAACACCACCAAGGAGCTGATTGACTGAGAAGATGCTCCTGGGAACCTCACCTCACAAACTCTAAACGAATACAATGTATTTGTAAATAGAACATTCATTGTTATACGAAAAGAATATGTCATGAGAACCTGGAATTTAAGGGGCGGGTACAGAAATTGAATATTAAGCCTGAGAAAGTATAAAATTTAGGTGGTCTGATGACCTAACCTCCTCCTTTGTCCAATCGACATTGGGGATCCTTACACTTGCAACATTGGGGGGTGGTACACTGACCCGAAAAACAGTATAACTAGCCTAGGTTTAGCTAGAGAATTTATCCGACTTGTCCGAATAGCTGACCTGTCACTGACCCAGTGCACTCTATAGGTGACTGAAAACAGAGAGGTGCGGAGCACTCTGTTGGGAGGTTCGAGAAACCCATTTCGGGGTTTAGGCAATTGAAAGTGCTGGCAAAGCACTTTGCTGGGAGGTTCGAGAACCCAATCGGGGTTATTGGCAGATTCCTTGCAGAGAGGGAGTAGCGCAGGCATTGCAACCGAAGCTGCAGGTGTTGGTCGGACCTTTTGGTGAACCCCGTCCTGATCCAAATTCTGGGGTTATCCTGTCCTGATTGCCCAAGAGCTGTACCTGCTCGCCTACTGGCACCTAAGTCCTTGAGGGTTCTTCCCGTCTTTTCCAACTGACCCGTGACCAGGGTTGGTCTTCGCTCTATCCTAGGTAAATACAAAGTCTGTGCGGGTGATTGCCTTTCTAGGGTTGCATTTCTAACATTATCGAATATTCCAAAGCTTAATTGCATATGTTCTTTTTTTTCCTTGTCCCTTGGTAAAGAGATATTCATGTATTACTGACCTTAGTATGTTCCACTTTTCAACCCACCTTTAGTCAATGCTAAATCGCTTCTACCTAGTATATGTTCCTTTTCTTTATCCTCCCTTTAGGAAATAAGTTGAATCTATAGATTGTTCCAAATCTTACCTTCCCTATAGTTTTATGATAAACTCTAAATCTCGGATTGCTATAAGTTTTCTTGAACTGTCATTTGAATTTCAAAAGTATTTGGGTTTAGTATGTTCCCTTTCTTTACCCTCCTTTAATCAATGTTGCAAAAGATTGTTATCTAAATATAGCATGTTCCTTGTTCTTACCTTCCCTTTATTCTAAGTTCTTAAATGCTTAGCATAATCTATCTCTTGCATAGCTATACGTTGCTCATGATTTTGATCACAGATAGTTTGATCTGCTTTAACCTTATGCTCATGACATATGATGATGAAGTGATTAGATAAAACTTTGAACCTACCCAGAGTCTGTGGTCATTTCATATTTGTCAAATGTTTATAAATGTTATTGACTCTCTGATTTAAAACTCAACTCCCTGATCCTATGTGTTTAGGTTCCTAGTATCTATTTTGCTAGATTATAGATATAGGAATTAGTAGTATAGAATCTCAAGTTATACTGATAGTAGAGCATGAGTTACCAAAGTAAATGATTAAGGTGTGTGGATTTAAAGTTATGGGCCCAGGTGAGTATTAGTAAAAAATGTCCTAGCTGGGTGACCTGCGGGCTCTATCACCCCTTGATACTTATCTTCTGAATATTAAAGCTTTTTACATATGATACACCTCGACTACTTTCCATCATTACATTATATTACAGCTGGCGACGAGGGTTTTATATAGGAATGTAATGAGTTTGAGAATTGGTATGTAAAAGGAAGTGTACTACAATCTTTATTTTAAGTCATGTGTTATATGTAATATACACTGTGTTCTATTCTATCTTTAAGTCATACTTTAATTGAGTGTTTTGCTTACGGAGAATGCATTTAAAGAGAGCTTTATATGTATTTGATTTGGCCAATCTAGATATTATCAATGCACTAAGCTTAGACTGTCATTTTGGGGTAGTTGTGTATTAGATCTGGTCTCTATGCACTTGTTTTTATGCTTCAGTGTGGGTGGTGAGCACACCTTTTAACACTGATTTATCCCTATACAGTTTTGTGCCTAATGTAAGTAGAGATTGTTTGCCTAGAAGTGTGATTATTGATGTATACACTGGTTCATAACGTGTAATTTTCTTCTTTTAGCTAATTAATCTGTTACAAGTTTCCTAATGGGAATTTTCCTTAGTTTAGGTTAATGTATAAATATCCTTCTAAATTCTGTCAGTAACAGAAATGTCACATAAATTATGAATGTAGGTTATTTAATTTAACTGCATCATTATAATTTTGTTTTATTAAGGTACACACTGTAATAGTCTTCGGCTATATGGTCGTCCACCGGTTCGTGGATTTTCCACCTATTTTTTAGGCATTATTGTGCATTGCTCACAATGATTCCTTTTCATGTTTAGTTAAGATGTTGCCATTTACTCTTGTGTACGGTGATATCCACTTTTGCGGGGATAGGTTACTTTGTGATATTCACTTGTACGTGCAGATATCACCTGCTATGTCTCTACTTCATATTTTTTTATTTTACTAGATTTATTTATCCACTGTGTGTAGATTCTACGGCTTGGATTATTGTGTGACAGTGTGTGGTTTTCACTTCTTCTTTTGGTTCTGGTACATAATTCCACACCTTTTTCTGTCACGTTTATAGTTAAACAGGGTGCAGTTTTCACCCTTCTTAATATATATATTTTTTTTCACAGTCTTTCCTTATATTCTTATAATTTTCCTGATCTTTACTACCTTTTTTTCTACCATTTGCTATTTCTATCCGTCTTTTGCTCCATTAAAGGAGATGAGGTATGCTTTGTTTTTTTTGTTCTAAAATAATACAATGTATTTTCTGTTATGAATTTTTGCATGTATTCTATGTTGATTCATATTGTTACTGTACTTAAAGAATTCTTTTGTTTCTGTTTAAAAGGGGCAAGGTGGTGTAGTAGACTAGTATTGTAGGTCTTGCTGGTAATGTAGGTCTTGCTGCTCAGCCAGAGTGGAATGTTGGTGCCTGGTTAGAATGGTGTGTTGAAATGCCTGAGTGTGAGGATCAGTTGAGGACGGGCTGAGCAGCAAGTGGGCTGCTCCTGGTGGGGTTCCCCTTGATACTTATCTTCTGAATAATAAAGCATTCTACATATGATACACCTCGACTACTTTCCATCATTTCATCATATTACACCCCTTTAGAAATTTCTGGACTGCTTTTTACAAGGGCATTGCTCATGGAGGTGGCTCTTCTAAATGTAATTTTAGGCAATTTGGGAAGTTGTGGGCCTATGACTGGATCACTGAGAACTAGAGGCCAATTTTTTCTAATAATAGTTCGCAGGTGTCGCTCTTGTTTGTTATAGGTCAATATCAGCCTTGCCTCACCCTCACTCTCTCATTTATTATCAGATCTGTTTGCCATGTAGTTACATTTGCCAAATACCAGACATGCTCTACTTAGGTCTTGTGATTTGTTTATGACTAAATCTATGATCAGCGTAATGTATCCCCTGGCCAAAAATCTTTGTTTGCTCTCACTTTGGGCCTCTATCAGCTCTGAATTGCTTCTGCAGATTTGTCCATACGTTATACTCCAAATTAGATGACTGGTGTGAAAGCTATAGGCATGAAGTAACACATTTCCTGCTGTCTCTTTCCTATGCAAACTAGTTTCAATCTTGTTGTTGTTTATCAATACAGGCACAACTCGAAAATCAAAGGCATCAGACTTCATTGTCGATATGAATTTGAGATGAATTTCATTGCTATTGATTTCAGTCACAAATTTGAGTGCACTTTCTCTTGAACCCCTCCATATAACAAATAAATCATCAATGTATTGCAGCCAGCAGACCACATGCTTATCCACTAACTCACCGTAATTCGCCCCGAGGACCCTCTCTTCCCACTATCTGAAGACATGCATAACTGGGAGAGAACCTGGCTCCCATGGCAACCCAACAGATCTTCTTGAAGTTTTCTTTATTTAACATAAATAGGTTGTTCTCCCATACCAGAATTGCGTCATACTTAATAACATTTTGCTATGTTCATGCAACCAAATATGAACCATTGATACAGCATCATGAGTTTTTAGTCCCTGTTGCCTTGTTGTTGCTTGTGTTGATAACCCAGGCCTGATCTCCTGATCATCATTGTGCAGCTCTAGTCATTCCTGGATGAGATGTAAATCAGAAATTTGTAGGCTATTTAAACTGTCGGTAGAAATATTTACAGAAGGTGTCCTGTTGTTTGTACATTTAGCTCTCAAAAGATGATGGGGTCTATTCACAAGAACATGTGAGAACTACCGCAAGAGTAGCTTAACGCAACTTCCAACATCGCAGCTCATTGCGGGAAAATAACCCTGTGTCAACGTGGAATTAACAACAAGGTGGTAGCATGTGACACCAGACAATGCGGCAGAAATCAGCGTGAAGATCTACACTATGCCGCAAAAATGCGAAAAGTGAACACAAAAAAACTTGCGATGAGGCCAATCGCAGCACAACAATCAGAGAATACTAGCCACAGGCCTGCTAATCCCACGCGTCAGGAAGGAAAATGCACTACAAAAGAAAGAGAGAAAAAAAACATAAAGTTCAATCTGCTTTGCACCATGGATGCACCTGGACCGAGTGCAGAGGACAAGCCGAACCCCACAAATCCCACGGAGGACCAGCAAGGAACCCGTGCTCAGGGAAGGGCAAAGACAAGAGGAAGAAGAAGACGGGGTTCAGTCCGCAGGAAGACCGGACCATCGTTACGGACGTCACAGGATACTACCAACAATTGTTCAGCATCTCCACAGCGGCACTGGAAACCAAAACGGAAGTATGGCAGGCCATTGTCAACAACGTCAATGCAGTTGGAGTGGCAAGGAGGACACCGGAGAGGGTCAAGAGGCGCTGGCATGAAGTGCACAGCCAAACCAAGGAGAAGCTCGCCGCCAACAGGAAGGCAGCAAGGGAGACTGGAGGTTAATGATGAGCTGGAGGAAATGGTGGCGACAGTCAGCAGTGTGGAGACGGTGGCAGAAATTGGGTGCCTGTACACAGCACGATACAACCTGACCCAACAGCAACAGGGTGAGTAACGACCAGGGACAGGAGGGTCGGGGGGAGAGGGGCACAATGGCACACATACACAAATACGTGTAGCACATTGCATTCTCACAATGATCATGGAACATGTCACTGATAGCCTTGGCACGCTGCAGCACACATAGAAACGCCAAGTAGGCCCACATCCACAATGTACACAAAGGGGCCCCCTCCAGGTCATCAACATCACAACGCAGCACACACATTGTATACACACATTAGAACAGCAATGACAGCAATGAGGTGCAAAGTACAACATCAGCACCATACTACACGACTCAAAACAGGTCCCTTACGTGCATGGTAATGGCCCACTCATATCTGGCATTACCTGACACTGCGTGATGACAAAGCATGGGTACGGCCACACATACATCATGTAGTCGAACAAATACACTGACTGCCATCAAATAGCCAGCTACACCAAAACAGCCACAATGTATATTGGCATGCAGTCAGAACGTATACATCAGCAAATCTCCAATATGCATGTAAGACTATGTAACACTGCATCTCCCCTTTCACATTGCAGAGGGAGAAACAACACTTCCTGCAGAGCAGACCAGACACATTTTTAGTGACGATGATGAGGACACCCTGGTGATCTGCACCAACACCCTCCAACGGATCGTAGATAGCCTCCACACCCCATCCCCAGAAGCAGGGCAGGCCGGCTGCTCTGAAGTGAGCCCACCACCTGCACAAACCACCCTGCAGAAAACAAACACCACCATGGCTGTCTCCCATCACCCTCCTGACCAATTCATGGAGTTCCAACAACGTATGTGGCGTTGCCATGTGCAGTTCGCTGACCAGCTGGGGGTGGGTTTCGAATTTGTGGATGCCATAGGTGGGTGTCTGAGTCCCATCAGGGACCATGTACAGCCCCTCTCAGACACCCCCTGTTTGCACCTTCCTTCAGCACAGGCTGACCTCGCTGGGGCAATGGACATGATACAAGAGCTGTGTGATCAGACAGGCACCAGCAATCAGAGTTGGCACAGATGCAGAGGTCAATGGAGACCATGGAGCAGATGCAGGCTGGAAGTCTGTCTGCCACGGTTGGACACCAGCAAGTAGTAACTGGAAACCTCAATGCCCTGTCATTCTTCATATTTCCATTGCTGCCACTAAGCCATTCCCAGATGACTGCAGCGGGAACTTCGACACACAGCTCCGAGCCCAGATTTGTTCATGGCACACAATGATGCTGCCCCATCACCTTCGCAGTCTGTTGGGTCAGTGGCACACAGTGATGCATTCATCACCCTGCCACATACACCGGACACAGAACCCATATCAGGTGAGTAAGAAGGGGAGGGGAATTACTGTGTGAGGAGGTGGCAGTAGCATCCATGTGCTCTGTCCCTGCCCAGAGATGAAAAATGCTGCATGCCCTGGGAAAAACTTCCTACTGACCCCCGGAACACTCTGCGACATTCATCCAGACCCTGACACGGATGGCCATTTCAACACTGCAGACCAATTTCACAGCAATCCTGCTGCGGAATGCACTCTCCCACTTCCTAATCACTGCTCAATACACAAAGGACTGTGTTTGGCCCACCACTGGGCTTCCATGTGATGTGGGCTTGGATGACCATGTACAGCACCAGCTCCAAGAGTCACCTGAATGTGAATAAAACATTCTGAATCACACAGATGTGTTATTACTATGTTTACTCACGTATGGAAGTAGGGCTGGATGTGGGGGCAATGATTGCACATGAAGGTGACGACACCCAGCTCTTGTTTCCTTTCCAGACTCTTACCCCAGAAACTAAGAACTTTTTTGCTGAGGACATGAGAGCGGTATCTAACTGGATGGCTTCCAACTGCCTCCAGTGTAATGTGGGCAAGACAGAAGTCATGCTCTTCGGGAAAGCCAATCTCCCATGGTCACCTGATTGGTGGCCTCTGGAATTAGGACCTATCCCCTGCCCAAAACAATCAGTTAAGAATCTGGGAGTGCGATTGGACCAGAACCTGGGTCTAAAAGAACATGTGAACCTGGTAACTGGAAACTGTTTTCGAACAATTGGGCTCCTAAGAAGGGTTTTCCCCTTCCTATCAGACGTCTACAGAAAGACACTGGTTCAGGCACTCATAATAAGTCGGTTGGACTACTGTAATGGACTTCTTATCTCTGTGAAGGAACAAGTACTCAACCGACTCCAGGTGGCCCAAAACACTGCCGCCAGACTGGTTCTCAATGTCCCCTCGAGAACACCGTCTAGGCCCCTTTTGGAAGAGCTTCACTGGCTGCCGGTACGCCAGCAAATTAGTTTTCAGATCTGTTGTATTATACACAAAAGTATCTTTGGATCAGCCCTCACTATTTAACCCAGATATTTCAGACCTACACACCGGAACGCCTTCTGCGCTCCAGCAGTCAATTCCTTTTAAAAATACCCATCATTAAGAAGGCTAGGCAGGGCGGCCGAGCACTCTCTTATGTAGGACCTTCTCTTTGGAACAAGCTCCCTATTGACATGCGACGTAACTCCAATCTTCTCTCTTTCAGGAAAGTACTTAAAACACACCTCTTCTAGGAGACTTAGCCTCCTATCTGCATGTCCTATAGGCACAGTTTGACATCTACAGCGAGCAAAAGCGCGGAGATACCCCTTCGGGGTTCAAATCCAGCGCTATAGAAGAAAATAAATAAAATAAAAGGTACACCATGGTAACTTATGTCTATGCGCATGTGTATCCCTGAGACAGATGGCAAATTGGATGACTTTGAAGGTGAGTACTTGCTGTGTCCCCATTGTACAACAACAATAATCTCAAGAGCCCCACACTATAGCCCCACGTCCATGTATTGAATGGGGCTGTGGGTAGGAGTGACCAAATCTGTAGCAGCCCAGGAGTGCTGCCCTTTATCACATGTGACAACAGAACTGCACGTCCCAAACCCACACTCTGTTATGATGTATGAAAGTGCTCCACATGGTCAGGGGTTGCACACCATAGTCACATTGTTGTAGTCACGTAAGTGCACCTGTCGGCCAGTACCTATCCCATTACAATGTCTGGCTCACAGCGGTTGAACTTGCAAACCATTGCACATGCGTCAGTCAGTTCCTCCCTGTGTAGGGATGATGCTCATTGTGGCACACGAGTGGACAATCAAATCAACACACCACGCAGTTAGACACCAGTGGAGTGACATGGACTTTATTGGGATGTGCGTGTCAGTACGGATGAGGAAACGGCCACAACAGGCAGAGACATGCTTACGACACTTGCACGCAGCATGGGTACATGTCGAGGTTCAGACATTGTTTTTTATAAATGGACGGAAATTATCACGGATGGCAACGCTCCCAGCCCACCTTGCTATGCTGGATGAGTCATGTGTTGTTTAGTGACTGCCCATTGCCCCATGTGAAGGGGCACGACTCACTGCCCATGGGATCTGCATGGTGCTCTGCCACCGGGATGCGCCTTTTGTCTGCTCTGCTGACAGTGCTCAAGTAAAAGGGTCTGACGTGTTCACATGTCGTGCCACAATGCTGTGTGAGTGCAGTCCCCCAGCAGTGTGTCCGAATTAGCAGCATTGCCAAACAAAGCTGTGTTGCTACGACCATGGACCTACCTCATTTTGCACAGGTGTGTGTACACACACGCTGTTACACGCACATGCATCTAGGGATCGGACGATGGCAGACGTGTCCTCTGCTGTGCTGGGACATGTGAGCTATCCCCACATCGCAACATGTAGTTGGGAAATGTGTTGTGATTAACAGTCGGATGTGGCTGCAGGGGCGTAGTTACTCATCCATGAATATCCACGCAGCTTCATATGCAATGTGTTCCAATAGTAAGTCGCTGTCATGTTCAAGGAACACCAGGGTGAACCAATCCAATAACAGGTCCAGGCAGGTGTGCTCAGCACACACCGTTTCATCAATCCGCAATACAGCCCAATAGGGTAGTGCCTCTATGTGGTCACTGCACACGAGGAATTGTGCAATCTCCCATACACAACTACCAATACATACGCAGGATGTTAAGGCATCCCAAGCCCAGCTGTCTCGGTTACAGTAGTTTTCGTGTTCAACAGTGGGCACACACTCAAGTCATAGTCCAATTCATCTATGGTTGTGTTGGATAGGCAGACTTCCATGGGAATGTCGAATGTGCATGTTCGGCAGTGGAACCAAGGCTAGATGCAGGTGATGTAGGCATGGGGAAGCTGAGCCGGCAACTTATCAGTAGCACTGTGAGTGGCACTGCGTCCAGTAAATGCTGCATGCATGCACGGTAGTGTCTCATGTGACGGGGTTGTAAATGTGCCCAGTATGGCTTGCCATTGACTTGGTGCGTCTCATGGAACCTGTACTCTTCTGGGCTGTGGCAGTTGTGTGGAGGATATGCCACAGCTCTGAGCAATGGTTCGAATGTGTTTGGAACGATGGGCAGCATGTGTTGCTGTTTCCATGTGAGTCAAGGCCTTCCCATGCGGGGGTACCTCAGGCAGGGGCTTTGGTGTGTGGGGTGTGGATAAGTCGGATAGTTCTTTTGCACAATGCGTGGTGTGGGAGTCGGCCGCATCTGCCATGGCATCTCTCTCAGGGTGTTCCAGGCACATTCTGGACCAAAGGTCAGAGGTGCAGGTGTCCTCCCACCTTCTGCATTGGGACAATCATTCATTCATTCATTCATCCCGGAGGTTTGTATGACAACTACTTTTGGAATGGGATGTGGCTTTGTGGCTGTGATTGGGACACGGCCTTGGGCTCATGGTGTTCGGACAGCCATACACACACACATTGGCATTTGGTGCCAGGTGCCCTCCAAGGCATTGATCTGCTTCTGCAGTCTCACTCCGTCTCTCCCCCTCGCTCTCGCCTTCTCTTTCCTTCATTGGGTGCATGGCGCACCTTCTTTTGTTGTATTTCGTCTTCCAGACTGTGTCCTACGGATTGTTCAGTGTGGACCCGCTAGGACTCATCCAAATGTTTTTTTTATATTTTTGCTTGTACGGTGTTTTCTGTTGGTGATTGCATTGCTGTTTGACTTGTTCTCCATTTTCTTGCCGGGCATGTATGTTGATTTCCCTGCTTGTGCAACCTCAGGCAACATACTTGTTTTGTGATTTGTGGTGTTATTGTGCAGTTTCTTGGTCTGGGTTTGAGGATGTGCCGGGGGGGATGTTGCGGGCATGGGTGTAGTGTCGGTGGGTGGTGTGGCCCTCTTGGGTGGCTGTGCTGCAGGTTCAGTTGGTCCATGGTATCTGCTTGTCTTCAGGTGTGGCTGTGGGCTGTGCTCCCTTTTGTGGTGCAGACTGTCGTCCGACTTTGCACCAGGTCAGAGCAGGTGTAAAATTCCTGCTGCTAACGGGGCCAATTGCGTGTTTTGTGTTTGCCTATCTGTCTGGTTGTTGTGAATGTTGAGGTGTGATGTTGTCGCGGCATTTGTCACGGGAACGCCTACTGCATCTCATTAGCGATAGTTGCGGGGGTCCTCTGTGGTGATGGGTTTTTAGGCAGCTATCGCAAGAAAGTGGTGCTGTGGGCTGTTAGCACCAGCTTGTGAATGGTGGGGTAAATTTATCATGACTTTGGCTGCAATAAAGTGCAGTTAATTCCGCGATGGCTCCTTGTGAATATGCCCCGATATTTCTTGCGTTTTAGCTTACCAATAAATTTGTAAAGGTCAATTCTTTTTGGCTATAAGTAAAATTGCTCTCTGGACAGAATGACAGTCAAAGTGATAAAAGCTGTGTTTCTGCTTTCTCCAAAGGTACCTGTGACAGATTTACTATTGTTTTTTCATCCTGGGATGCTGCATTCACTTGCCTCTCCACATAGCTGTTGTCTTTTTCCTTCCTCTCGTGCTTTCTGTGTAATTTTATTCTTTCTCGGAACCTTTTATTTCTCCTTTGTTTGTTTTAAACTTTTGCATACTCTGTCGCAAAGTTTGGCACCTGTCCTGTCTTACAAAATCTAGTTCTTCTGCTAATGTAAGCTTGGTCACTGCTTTTCCATTTGGTGGCCTGTCTGACTCCAAATCCGATTCGCTTTCCAAAGCAGAGCTAAGGTCAGATGGTAATATTTTGCCCGGAAGTGCTGTACTGATTCCTTCATCTTGATTTGCACTGTTTCTACCACATCGTTTCTGGCCCTGGGAGTCCTTGTTGGACCCCCTGAGCAGGCCTAGGGGGTCAGGGTGTTTCTATCCTGCCCCCTGTTCTTGTTTTTCATATTGTTTTCAATGTTTTCTTGTGACTCGGTTCTACTGAGTCACAAGATGGCTGCCAACACTTCCTGGTTTGGAGTGTTGGCAGCCAATGAGAATGAAGCTCGTGCTCTGGAGGGTTCGTGAACCCACCGCTGCCCCAGATATCAAAACTTTTCTTTTTCACATTTCGCAGGAACTACTTAACGGATTTACATCATTTAACAAAAAGGACTCTTTCTGAACGACGGGCGACCTTTTTTTTCCTATGGAATATAACATGGGGCAAATGTATTTTGGGACCTCCCGCTTTTCTTGGCCCCCGCTTGACAGATCCCCCCGAAACTTTCAAGACAGGAGCTCAGAGGAGCGGGTCAATTGTTTCGAACATTTCGTGAAGATTCGTCAACGGGCACCAAAGTTATTGGGAAAAGAAAAAATGCTTTTTCTATGAAAATTTGGTCCTAACTATAACTACCTACTGGTGACCGCCATTAGGTGATATATATTTTAAGTACCAAGGTTGCCCCAAAGGGGATGTCACAACTGAAAGGGTACTGCACACAGCCTCCGGCAGCACCCACTGGGGGAATATTTTTAACCTCTTCGCCGCTAATGACAAGGGTAACTCGTCATGGAGTTTCCATTGATTTCAATGGAAATTACATTGAAGAGCCAGAAGAATCATAGCAGCCAAGTGGTTAAGGAGTATGCGGTACCCACTGTGGTTTTGTATGGAAATCAAGTCTTGTGAACACAGAGACGGACTATCAGTACCACAATGCCTTGTTTGCTCACGCTTATTGGGGCAGGACATGTGGAATTTAATAAATGGAGTTTCCAATTCAAACTGTTGCCTCTGCATTTTTCTGAAAACCAGTGTTCACGAGCGTCAGAGTGCTCGAAACGCGTTTGCCATATGTTCACTTCAATTCAATTCAAATTAGCTTTATTCGAGAATAAACTCATAAAAGCTTTACAGACAACATTAAAAAGCTGTTAAAAAACATTTAAATTGATTAAAAAAGAGTTTTAAAAAAGTAATAAAAAATATATCACATATATTGTCACATAAAATTTACAGATAAAATATGTACACTCTGATTAATGACCTCCTCTTAGTTCATTTATCTAAAAACTTTTGTCTAATGGACCATGACCAGCCGAGAAATTTAGAAGTGGCTATTAGTATAAATAATGAAGAACTAGTACAGATAATTCTTAGTGCCACAGCACTGCTGGTCGTACATAAGTTCTTACACACGGGAGTAAGCCAGATGCGCCTGGGCTCTACATAGGATTTGCATGCAAATAAAAAGTGACAGATTGTTTTGTCATGTGCTCCACAGGATGGGCAAGAACTGTTTGAAGGGCCTCCCCACCTGCCTGTTAGAGATTTAAGAGGGAGAGAACCTGCTCTGATCTGGAAAAGCAACTTCCTATCCCTTGGGCCAGTGATAGTGTCCCAGTATCGTTCGAGGCTAGGGAGGAACTTTGCTTGCAGAAATTTTCCAGCCATAGTCTCTTGGTTGATTTCATTCCAAGTCCGTTCTGCCACCTTCTCCCAATAGATCTCTTTAAGATTAGTCTTTGTAGGAAAAGAGGCCGCCTCTGGATTTTCCCATAACATGTAGAGGCCTAGTGTGCCCTGCATTTTAACCATCCTATTTTGTGGAACTCATCTGCTTTGATTTTGTCCTTAAATCCCTCCGCATAGTGTAAGAGTTCAGGTGTAGTCCAAAGTCTACGCCAATACATGATAGGTCTTAATCTTGCTAAATCAATTAATGCCTTTCTGCCTAGATCATACCTTAGTGGCAGCAGGGGGGTGCTCTTGGGAAGACTTGTAATAAGTCGAAATAACTTATTTTCCGAAGTTTGTAATTTCCCAAGGTTCTCATTGCCCCACAACTCTGCACCATAAAGTGATGATCCTAAAGCTTTGGCCTCATATACCTGGAGCACAGGTTTTACTGGTTTTGTTAAGGATTTTCTCTGCTCAGAGCCAAGTGCACCAACTATTTGCCTTTGCTTTATGGTTACAGTGTCTATATGTTTGGTCCATCTTAAATCATTTGATATGTGGATTCTCAAATATGTAAAAGCATTGACAATCTCTAATGGGCGGTCATTCATAACAATATGAGGTTTACGGCCATGAGGAGGGTTAAAAACCATTGACTTAGTTTTAGACACATTAATTTCTAGTCCAAGGTCCTTACAAAATTGACCAAAGATTATTAAAGCACGTTGTAGACCACTTGGGAACTTGGATAGAATCAGAGTGTCGTCGGCGAACATTAAAATCGGTATCTTGGTACCTGCCAATGACGGGGCATCAACATTCTCTGCCAACATGCGGGAAACTCCATTAATATACAGTGTGAACTGGGTGGGGGCCATTGAACATCCTTTTTGTACCCCACGCTCCACTGGAAAGTCAGAGGTTACCATACCATGCCCTCCCCACTGATTCTTTGCGTGATTTGCCTCATGGAGCCTCATTAACATCATTAAAAGTTCTTCAGGGACACCCTGGTTCTTTAGCACTTGCCACTGTTTGGGCCTTGGAACGAGGTCAAAGGCAGCCCGTAAATCTACAAAGGCTGCGTACAGGCTACCCTTCCTCAGTAGCACGGTTTTCCATTGTAGAAGGGTAAAGAGGAAGACCTGATCCATCGTGCTTACAGATTTTCGAAAGCCTGCTTGAAATGGCGACAGGGCGTTGTTTTCCTCGGCTCAGTCCAAAAGTCTATTAACAACCACCCTGCCTATCACCTTTTGGATGGTGTCAATTAGGCTTATGGGCCTATAGTTTCCTGGTTGTGATTTGTCTCCTTTCTTATAGATGGGAATTATAATTGCACATTGCCATGACGCCGGTATATTAGCGCCCTGATCAACCGCATTCAATAGGAGAAGGATGTATTTGCGCCAGCGCTCCTTGTCATTGATGAAAAGATCCGCCGGCACCCCATCTAGACCCAGGGCTCTGCCATTAGAAACTGTGCTCAAGGCCATCATAACTTCGCTACTGCAGAATAAATTGTCTTTGTAAAAAGAAGGTCTGTGTTCAGTCATCAAGGTATTAGACTGGGTGTCTGCATACTGTGGCTTAAAGTAGTTGATCCTGTCCTCCTGGGATACATTATTATCTGGGGGCTCGGGTGAACCCCCCTTGCCCCATTTGACAATGTTCCAGAATAGCCTAGAGTCTTTTTTGTCGCTTGCCTCCTTTAGTTCTTGCCAATGCTGCTCATCCTACAGTTTCTTTGCATTGGCTACACTTTTTCTGTACGCAGTTCTGGCAAGGTGAATAGACATCATATCCCTCTCCCTGATCGCGGCTCCTAAGGCTACTCTAGTCTGCCTACACTCAGCATTATACCACTTCGCTGGTTTGGCATTTCTTATGTCACCTTTCTTTGTTGGTTTCTGGAAATAATCCTTGATAGCTATGAAGAGGTTCTCATGAATTTTGGTTGCTTTATCACTCCCTGAGTATTTGGGGTTTGATTGTTCAAGAAGTGTTACCGCTTCATCAACCTGAGAATTAATGCTGTTTATAGTTTGCTGATTAGCCTTAACATGCAACCATTTCAGCTTGTGCATGTCATTGGATGGGACAATCAAAGGGGAATTAACTACCTCACGTGCCTTACCCATACTATATGGAACCCACCATTTATGTTTAACACATAACGGATTATGATCGCCTACTATTCTAGTTTTGACCTCCATATCGATCACTTGTCCCCAGAGCTTTAAACTACATAGAACGTAGTCTATTCGGCTACTGTGTCTCCCGTTGTCAAAAGTGTAAGCCCCTGACCTGTCACTTCGAGTCCTTCCATTTAGTGCCCTCAAGCTATTTTCATAGCATATTGCATTTAAGGAAATAATATCCTCGGACCATCGGGTGACAGGTTTCAGAAGTAATTTGGGGACACCCCATTGCCTCTCCTCCCCATCTCCAGCCCAGTCATCTTGAATAGCCAGGGGTTCAAAAGTTCTGTTTAAATCACCCGCTACCACAATACTATTGTCAAGCGAGTGGGTTTCTAGGAGGTAAACCAAAGCTGCACAAACTTCTGACCTTCCTCCCCTGTTACCCCTGGCATATACATTGTAGATGTCAAGGCAACCCTTAGGACCCGAATCGATTCTAATAAGTTGAATGTCTCTACTTCTAGTGTCAATTACTTTAACAGTAAGCGCTAAACATTGGCGTACCCAAATAGTGAGGCCACCCATTGGACGCCCCTTGCTTGACACCTTTTATTGCTGGGATGTAATAGTTCAGGAAGCCTTTATTAAAGCATTGCTCACAGAGCCAGGTCTCCTGGAAGATACACACCATCATATAAGTTTACAAAACTTCTCCATTCCTGTGAGTCATGCTGGAGCCTAACCCCGCTATATTCCAGGAGACTAGCGTGCCATTTTCTCCACGTATATCTTCTGAAATTCCATTAAGGCAAGATACAACCGGGATTGCAGGCAAACCCAGCTCTCCTACATTAACAGGTATTCCCGGTGAACTAGTCTCAAAAGTATCCCCAAAGGTTACACCCAGCTCTATGTTAGGTTTTGGGGGGGTAATCTGCACTCAGGTCTGTGGTGTTCCCTGTTTCTGAGGTCCCTATTATTTCTATTTGATCCACGAGCTCCTCAGTGATCCCAATCCCGTCAGGTGGGTAAATTTGATGTCAATCATTGCTATCCAGTCCTGAGCAGCTTCTCTTGTGAACTCCACCCATAACTCGAGAGGAGAGCTCTTGGAGCTGGGGGCAAGATTTTCTTAGCTGGATCCCAGATTGTGCAGGGGCACTAGTCCTGAATTCTAGGGAAAAGAGGTTTTCAGCAAAGGAGGCATGCTTCATTGTAAGTTCTATGGAGTCATATTTATGATTAGGGGCGCTAATCCGTTTTGCCTGCAGGATATCTTCCCTTACCACTGACCAGCAGCCTCTCATGTGACGCTACCAATGAATGGCTTTGTTTGTGAGAGAGTCAGGAAACTCCCTATTGTCTTTAGCCAGTTTGGAGACACTGGTCATGTAGATTTTATTTGGGGGATGACCTTTGTTAGTATCACCAGTCCCTCTTTTCACCTGGGTGCTAGCAGCTGATGTTTTATTCTTTTCACAGACTCTAGGCATTATGGTTGGTCCTTCTTTCGTATTTCTCAACTTCTTTTGGGTATTTTGGGCATTCGCTTTGGCTCTAGGAGCATTAGATATAAGTGCTTCTTGTGGTCTTGTCTGTATGGCAGGACTACTCTTACTCGGGTCAATCGGATATGGTACGATTAAGTCACTACCATTAGCCTTAACTGTGGCTTGATTGCTTTTACATTTCAGGGGGAAGCTATCTTGCAAACTCTTTATTGCGTTAGCTTGGGTTTTTCTTCCTCCTTCACCCTCACCCCTTACTAATATGCTTAAGTTCTTCACTAGTGATTTTAGTGACTCTATTTCATCTCGGAGAAGGATGACAAGATTTGTTAAGTTGGATACTTCTTCACTCACAGCTACTCCCTTTCTGCTGCTGTGGTTAAAGACAGCATCCAAAATAGCTATCTGGCCTTCAGCTGGGGTAGTATCTGTTTCTAGCGACATTGATTGATAGGCAGGGGGCACATTATGAATGTCAGCCAGGACTATGAACCTATTATGACAGGGTATCAGTGGGACAAGAGCCGCTGGTAAAATATCACTGGTCGCGCCTTCCAGTTGATCCTTGGCTGCATGTTCCTGGTCGTTATTTTGCATGATCACACAGTCCCTATTTTCAATGTCATTATCGGCCAATGTTTTAGGTTTTCTTTTGGCCCGGAACATTGCTGGTATTATTGGTAGAATATTGTTGGATTCTTGTGTGTCCCCCTTCTCGCTTAAAACCTCCCCGCTACACTGACGCTGATCGGAGTCGATGATCTCCCTACACTCATCGACAAGAACATTGATTCGCTCCAGAACATCCTCAGAAGCATGACTGGCCGCTTTTCTAAATTTCTTTCCCTTCCTTTTTTTAGGGGGTTTGCCGTCTCCTCCCCCGGCCTTTCGTTTCTCCATGGCCCAGGTATACGTGCACCTATAGTCAATATAGTCCTGCACACAAATCTTATATTTAGGTCTATCTTACCGTGGGCGTAGAGGTGATGACGTTAGAGATGTGGCCCTGCCCTGCCTCGGTCTGCCCCGGACGGCCACAGACGGCCCGCCCTCTGCCCGGGCTCTGCCCGCACGTGTCCTGCGGGTGCGGGAGGCGTTCCGCTCTTTGTTGGCGCCTCCGGGCACTGCCTATGACGTCTACAGAAAAATGTAGCCAATGCAAAGAAACTGTAGGATGAGCAGCATTGGCAAGAGCTAAAGGAGGCAAGCGACAAAAAAGACTATCGTAAACCGACTGCCGGAAATAGAGTATTACACGCTTTGATCAGTCACCCCCGTAAACTTATCAACAATATTCCTTACGGGGAATTTTTACGACTCAAGCGTAATTGCACACAAACCAAGGATTTTGAACGAGCAGCCACTGATAGCATTGAGAGATTCCAAAAGAGAGGTTATAATTGGAACCTGCTTCAAGATGCTCTGAGCAAAGTTAGAAAGATACCTCGCAGTACCCTTTTTGAAAAAAAGATTAGTCCCACTGCAGATGTCAAATTCCGCATGATTACACCCTTTTCAGCGGAGTCATTTAAACTAAGATCCATCATGTCTAAACATTGGCATATCCTAAAATCTGACCAAATCGTAGGGCCCGATATACCTGATGTGCCGTTAATAACTTTCAGGAAGGCAAGATCACTACGTGATGAGATGGTTCACAGTTATTTACAACCGCAGGAGAAACATCTAGGGACTTTAAAGGACGTGAAAGGCTTTTTCCCCTGTGGAAAATGTAAAGCCTGTTCAGCTAGCAAGAGAACTCTAGTTTATGAGATAACAGGCTGCAAATGAGGTAAGAAGATCAATAAATGCATGTCCTGTCACACAGACCATGCAGTTTACTGCATGGTATGCCCTTGCCCTTTAAGGTACATGGGAAGTGCCATTAATCCTGTCAAACTTGGAGCATATGCGGGCCATCACGAACAAAGACTTCACGTATCCGGTGGCCCGTCAGTTTGCAATAAAACACAACAGTGACAGGAACCTCCTGAGATATTTTTGTCTAGATCAAGTTGTTGAAAGTCCTAGAGGAGGCAACATATTACAAACACTCAGGAGATTAGAATCTAGATTCATTATAGATTTAGAGTCAAGGGCACCTAAGGGTCTAAACATGGGGGAAGAACTAGCATCTCATTTGGGCTGAAAAGAAAATGTCCGTATGGTTACTGTGAATTTGTATATTATGACATTTTGCCATACATGCTAACACAGATAATTGTGATGAAAAATGGGTTTGAAATTGAAGATGCACTGAGTTGAAATTATTAATAGCATAGTGGTATTGTCGTAGGTTCGTCATTTCCATAGCAATGTCCTGAGATTTCAGCAGCCATGTTTCTGGCTGCAATTGCCGATACACGGCAAGATTTTGCTTAACATAGCATTTTTTAAATAATGTGATTTTCGCATGATTGAGGCATTGTGTTACACAAAGCCACTTACTTTCAGGATTATGATGTTTGGACGAATAGGTCCATTAATACACTGTGCATAATCTTTGAATGAAAGAATACATGTGTGCCGATACACGGCGGAATTGACTCCTATGAAACTTGTTTCATGAAAAACGTTGATTTATATTTGGGCCGATACACTGCGTTAATATATGGTATGACTTCCCAAAAAGGATACTTAGCTATATCTTTTAGTTAAAAGTATAACACACTTTAAGATGGCGCTTACTATACGCATGACTGGTGTAGTCCTTTGTTTGTGACAATGATGTTTACAAACTTAGATAATGGTGCCGCACAACGTGTTCTGACGTGAACACTGACGAAGGGATTCTATTCCCGAAACACGTTTGTTCTGAAATAAACTTTCTGCTGAATTACTGCTGCTGTACCCAAGAGTGCTTGCTGTTTTTCCTTCAACCCGGCTGGGTATTGTTAAAGGAATTCGGAGCTTGTATATATATATATATATATATATATATATATATATATATATATATATATATAACCTACTGGCGTGTCGCCAGTAGGTATATATAGTTAGGATTATTTGTCTATGGAACTTTTGAAAATTCTATGTCTAATAATTTTGGCGTTTGTGGTCGGAATCGGCTGAAATTTTCAGGAAAATGGCACATTTTGTTTCTGAGCAGCCCCTGAAAATTCGGGGGGGGTTTCATCAAGGGGGGGCCGAGAAAAAAGGGGGGTCCCAAAACACGTTTTTCCCATTCATTTTTCCATAGGGCCTTTGGCCTCACTTTTAGCTCGAACGGCTGAATGGATTTGCACGAAACTTGGCAAAATTGTAGGGACTGTTAGCCCGATGTGCCTTTGCTAGGTCTCAATATATGTGCTCCAGTGGTTTTTGAGAAATTAACGTTCAAAACAAGATATATATCTGTAACAGCGCTCCGGGCTGCGCTCCGGTCCGCTTACTTTTCGCGAAACGGAACTTTGCGCGCAGAAAGCTGATTGGCTCTCCGGTGTCTGTCAACATTCTAAACAGTCCGGAGCGGCCGCCATCTTATCTCTCGGTAGGATCGAGAGAGAAGAAGAGGTGAAAAACGAAGGGGGAATTTAATGAAAGGGGGCAAGGTATACCCCTCTTGACCCCCTAGGAATGATGTTGGGGTTATTAAAGGGTCCCGTGGGGAAAATAAAAAAAAAAATATTTTTCACGGTAGAAGCGCTTCCCGGGCCGCGAACTGGGCCGCAAACTGGTAGCGAAACGGGAATTCGCCATTTTGTGTTTCGTTTTAATTAAATTACTAGGTATAAGGGGGTGCGGGAGACGTATCCTGACCCCTTATGTTTTCTGAGGGTGGCTGAGGAGGCTCATATATGTTGATACATGTCTTCCAGCGGCTGTGCGTGAGCTTTTTTTTTTTTTTGCTGCGTGACGTCTGTTAACGTTCGATTTGATGGAAATCAGGAAGTGTTGACCACCATTTTGTCACTGCGAGTAAATATTTTGTTATAAATGAATCCTTATTGATAAACATTGTCTGCGCCATCTTGCCTTTTTGTCCAATGCCACAATTTTGTCGTGCACGGCAGCCATTTTAGATGCCTTGACCAGACCCACTCTCTGCACGCCGTCGATTCTCAGCACGGCTCCCCACCCTCGCAAGCATCTCCCCCACGCACTGGTCACCCCCGCTCTCTCTCTCATGCATGGGCCATATACTTCCCCCCATCTGCGCTGCTCTTCCCTGAGAATCACACCCTGTGCCCGCCCGACACCTCCCTTTCACCCTATTCACTACCGCACCCTCTGACACTCCTCTTCCTCTGTGTCCGATTGTCCAGGCCGGACCCAGGCTATCACCTAGCCCTGCGGATGTAGTTTATGGCCCCAGCTGTAGAGAATCCAGACATACCAATCCTCCCGATTCAGGCGTGAGACTACTGATTTCAGTGCTAGTCTTCCGCCTCCCGATTCCTGCAAGCAAAAACCCGGGGGCATATTACCAACAACTAGCGATAATTTTTGTCTCTAACTTGTTTAGAGACAAAAATTATCGCCGCACATCGGCGAATTTCATCGCAGATAAACCTTGCTATTAGCAAGGTTTATCGCAAATGCGATAAAAAACGGCCGCAATGCATGAATATCGCTGAAAAGTCGGCGATATTCATGCATTATCCAGCAAATGCTCTTAGCCATGTTATCCACCTTCCATTGGATAACATGGCTAAAAACTGCTCAGGGCAGGTGTTCGCTTTTGGAGATATTCGCGCTTAGCGCGAATATCTCCAAAGTTGGTAATAGGAGATAGCGATGTTAGGGACTGTTTCCAGTCGCTAACATCTTGGCACGCCCACTTTGCATGTCATTAGTGATAAATATCACTGACATGCAAAGCGGGGCCCAAGATGGTCGCTATCTCCTTTTAGCTGTCACTAACTGGTGTTAGCGACAGCTTGGTAATAGGGAGATAATTTTATCTCCTTTTTTTTGGCTTTTAAAGCCAAAAAAGCAGAAATAAACCCCCTTGATAATATGCCCCACGATTCCTCGGGGGTTTCAGCTGACAGGGCTTGGTATTGTGTTACGTGCTAATTCTTCCAGGAAACGTCAGAGGGTCGATGCAGGGGTTCTAGAAGGGGTGATAAACCATTTAAGCCTCATGAACAAGCGCATGGTCTTTTAAAGATTTGTGAAGTACTCGGGGCGGCGGTGTGTGTGTGCCCTCTTTCAGGAGCGGGCGGGGGGGGCACTGCCAGCAACATGCCAGGCCAGGCAGTGTTCAACACGTGCATCACCCTTTCTCTGCCTGCTATTGCGCTCCATGCTTCGGAAAGGTAAGAAAAAGAACGTGCATTTGAGTTTGAAATGTCCGATCCTGTAGCAGTACACTTTCAAAGCCCACACATGACAATAACCCGATTCAAGGCCCCATTCACCCGATTTTTAAAAAAAATATAGTACTCCAAGAAAGTAGGATTATAAAACTTTATTAACTTTTAAATATAACGAACGCAACAAAAACTGTAAATATATTTAAACATTTTTTGACAAAAAAAACCAACAATGGTCAGAAGCTGTCTTTTGTGCGAATAGTCCCAAGGCAGCACAACGTGCTGAGTTGTGGAAGGCACCCAGGTGAATAACCATCCCTTCTTTAAACCCCATGGTGACCAACTATAGTTTCAATGAGTGCTATGTCCCAGGTTTTACATAAAGTAGTGTTTACCTAGAGTGGTGCTGTGTAGGACACTCTGAATGGAAATTAACCAGAACTATAACGATAACAACAACAACAACAATAATATAACTTTTATGCCCAAATTACGCAAACATTTAGCTAATCTGCTAAAGGGGGGAGTCGCCATTTCTTTTGATAATTTATTCACCCATCCGTAGCCTCTCTAATCTCCATTACAATGTGTTTCTTGCTGAAATTAACCAAAACTATAACCATAACAACAACAACAACAATAATATAACTTTAATGTCCAAATTACGCAAAGATTTAGCTAATCTGCTAAAGGGGGGAGTCGCCATTTCTTTTGATAATTTATTCATCCATCCGTAGCCTCTCTAATCTCCATTACAATATGTTTCTTGCTGTCGCTAGCTGATGAAAAAACTAAAGTGATAACTTCCTCATCCTTATTTTGTCTTTCTTTGTTCCTTAAGATGTTATCTGTGTCAACCTCTTCCGAGAATGCTGATGCGTTAGGGATTTCCTTGTGTTTCTTAATAGCATTGGTGTCTGCACACTTCTTTGTCAATTCTGTGAACATGATAACTGCTTCATAAACAGACGATATCTTTGTTAAGTCATTAGTGTTAAGTGTGTCTGAAACTATAGTGCCCTTCTGTTTTTCTTTCTTCAGGCTCTACAGAGTTTTGTGTGTTGTTCTTTTGAGCGACAATTATTCCAGAGGTTTCAGGTTCACTTGTTTTGTCCTGCAGTGAGTTAACAGCTTTAGAGACTTCATGTTTATTTGCTATGTCCTGCTGTGCGTCAACTGCTTCAGAGACGTCAGCCTCATTTGTTATGTTTGACTAGATCCTGGACCTGCCCGGCCGCGCCCAAAATGGCGCCGGTGTAAATGGGACTCGTAACTGCTTGTTGTGTACTGGTTGCCCAACCTTGATATCACGAGATACGTATGCAGTTTTGAAGCACATGGCGGAGGCTCGTCTGCTGTAGTGGGGCGCCCCTTTATCGTTTCAGTTGCCATTCCGCCCGCTTTTGCTACACTGTGCCTTTTCCGCCATTCAGCTGTTTACCGCCCGCTCTTACGGCTACAGCGTCTCGCTCACCATGTAGTTGAGTTGCTCCCACTCTTGCGGTGCAGCGATAGGCGGGTGCCACAGGACTCTTAAAATGGCGGCCGGCTCTTCGGATTTGGGCCTGGTCCAGTAAAATGGCCCTGGGACACCTTGGAACTCTGACGCTTGTCTGCCAGCGCTTGGGTCCCATTCTCGAAAGCGTCCCCTCAGCCTTGAAGATTCTACAAAAGTCTTGGGGGCCCTCGACTCCCGCAGGCTTCCGGTGGGGAGCGGCTGCCATGATTGCTTGCGGAATGGCCACGACGGAGCTACGAGATGGTGGTGCTCTCATGGTGACGCCAGCTTCAGTCTGAAACATCCAGAAACAAGGTGGGGCTTTCATCGTTTGGGAAAAAAATTTTTTAATCCAATGAAAAGTGTTATTTTTAGGTCACATGACCTAGTCTTACATCATTAGGAAAACAAAAGTAAAATGAACCAATGAAAAGTTTTATTAACAAGTCACATGACCTGTTATGCTTACGTTACGCGCTGCGCGGCACGCTCTGGATCGTTTCCGGGAAGCTGCGCCTTGCGCACCGGAGCACTTCCGGGTGCGCTAACGCGGCGCGCCATATGACGCATTACGCGACAACGCAGGTCCAGAATATAGTCAAAATGTCTCCACCAACCAGCGGTCGGAATACAACCGCTTTCAGCAGTCCAAAAAGTTCTGTTAAATCGCAAGAGCGGGAGCAACTCAACTACATGGTGAGCGAGACGCTGTAGTCGCAAGAGCGGGCGGTAAACAGCTGAATGGCGGAAGAGGCACAGAGTAGCAAAAGCGGGCGGAATGGCAACTAAAACGGTAAAGGGGCGCCCCACTACAGCGTGTCTTCAGGTCAAACGGATTGTGGGACAAGGTCCAGAATGGAAGAGTCATCAAAAGGCAAAAAATTCCGCCGGACCCCGGGAGCCGGCCGCCTATGTCGGGGGCGATCTCAGGCCACACCAGGGCAACACGACTTGGGGAGGGGGCAGGAGCCAAGCGCCCCCTCCCAGTCCGCGCCATCTCACCGCCCCTCGGGGGCCTCCGTCAAGCGGTTTAGGGAGGCACCGTATCACATTGTTTTCCAATGCAGTCAGGTCCACAAACGGACCCCACTTACTTTGAATAGTGAAGCTGCAGCAGGTGCAAATAAGGTTTAGACAGTGTTACAAGCGCTGCTTAGAACTCTGAAGTATGGCACTCAACATCCAGGACTTATGCCATTTGTGTAAGGCAGTGACATCGAAGCAACTCAGGGACCAAAAGCATGAACGAACACTCACGTATGAAAATCTTATTTGGGGAAGGGGCAGGATCCAAATGCCCCCTCCCAGTTCGCGCCACCACACCGTATGTAGAAAATCTGAAGCCATCGTTCTACAAACTCTCAACGCTTGCTATCAGTGCATGAGTTTCATGCTCGATCGATTGAGCTAGCCGGATCGGGCAACAAAAAGTATAAAATAGTTATGTAAATAGTTATTTAATAAAATGTTTTACCCTGTTACTTTGCTGGTGTGTTGTATATATTTATAATATTTGCATAGGGTTTGTTATTTTGGGCGGGGTGGGTGGCGGAGTCGAGCTGTCTTGCAGCCATCATGGTGTGGAGCTCAGTTCATCTCACTATTTTCGTGTTTCTCATGAAGGGTTGTTCCTAATGTTTGTATTTTAGCGAGGTCAAAAAGAGATCCAATTAGTGGTCTACTGATTTTGCTCGATTACTTTTATTTTTTTACACGATTTTTCACTATCTGCAAAGACTAAACAGAGTAATGCGACTTTGTGCTTGTTTGTAAATAGAGAATGATCCAAAGAGAACCAATTCTAAAACAGTAAATGCTTGGATAACAATCAATCAAATGGAGAGACAAGCAGGTACGACGGATTACAACAGGGGTAAAGGTCTGCGTTAACTACCCTTCACTATCTGCAAAGAGAGAGTGCTACTAAGAGAAAAGAGGGGAGGGGGGGGCAGCGTTCAAAGCACATCAGCGTGCATAAACACGAAAACGTTTTTACCTATCACGTACTTGACATTTGACAGCTTTTGATATTTGCTATTAAAAAACCATTGAAATTCACAGAAAAAAACATAGGTTATAGTCCATATATAGTTAGGAATTTGCATTTACAAAACCTTGAAAATTCACTGAAAAAACCATTGGTTATAGAACATATATAGTTAGGAATTTGCATTTACAAAACCTTATTTTACTCGCATAAAACCATTGAAATTCCATATATAGTTAGATGCGCTAACTATATATCGCGCACCCGCAATCCACTGCTGATGATGTCACATATTACATCATTCATGACATGGTTAGTGACATCACTGATGACATCACTGATGACATCTCAAATGACATCACTGATAAAATCACTGATAACATCTCATTTGACATTACTGATCACATCACTGATGATATCATTCATGTGATAATACCATGAACCTCTTCAGACTCTAATATAACCTTAGATACAATCAGTGTAAACAGACAGTCACAGACTGTCACTCATCCATGGAGTTACTCACACACCTAGTCAGTCATGCAAACAATCAATCACACTTCCATTTCCTCAACTATACAGTTATACACACCTTACTTATTCAAACATATACTAACACATATTTACTCTGTTATACAATCCCTGATACAAGTTCACAATGATCCATACAGCCACTCACACATTCACTGGCTCTTCTGCACAGTTATTTATATATGTCAACTCTCACATGTACTGTGTTTTACATATGTACTTACTTTGACATGTAGCACTGAGATATCCATTCACTCACTAATACACTAATGCACACAGTCATCCGCCCATACAGCTGTTTCCACATGCAGTTTTGAACCCATACATATAGTGAATCAACTACTCACACATCTATGTACAGAGTCACACACCTCCCAGCTACCCATACACACACACTCAGTGTCCCATACAAATACTTGGACAACCAATCAATAACCCATACAGTTATTCATATAGCTACTGATCAACACATGCAGCAGTTTGTAGAACAACAGATATAATGATGCACAAATTAAGATAGTTTAGTCACTAACCCATGCACTCATTAAGACACATTTAATCATTCTCTCATACAGTCAGTCATGCACCTACTAAATCCTTCTTCCAGACACTTATACATCCACTCATTCTTCAATATGTAAGACACATTTTAACTTTACAGAAACATACAGTCACTGGATGTTGTCATCAGTGATGTCATTTGAGATGTCATCAGTGATGTCATCAGTGATGTCACTAACCATGTCATGAATGATGTAATATGTGACATCATCAGCAGTGGATTGCGGGTGCGCGATATATAGTTAGCGCATCTAACTATATATGGAATTTCAATGGTTTTATGCGAGTAAAATAAGGTTTTGTAAATGCAAAATCCTAACTATATATGTTCTATGTTTTTTTCTGTGAATATATATATATATATATATATATATATATATATATATATATATATATATATATATATATATATATATATATATATATATATATATATATATATATAGCAGGCACGGAGTCTGTGCCTGCTTTATATAGTTCCAATCCTGTCTCTTAAAATATAAAGCAGGCGCGGACTCCGTGGGGAAAGGATCAAGGGTTTATTTTTATCCAAAACGACCAGACGCATTTCGGCGGACAAGTCCACCTTATTCACTACATCTGGGTTCACCAAAGAAGTGTGCATTTTTATAATCTTACAGAGTAATTACAAGGGGGCCAGGTGGGTTGCCAGAGCGACATAGGTGTTGGTAATAGACATGGAAAAGTTTGTGTAGTTTTAAAATTGCAAGTCATTGTTTAAACATTTAAAGACATGTAAAAATGAAATACAATAAATTATTTCAAATGCTTGCTAGTATTGTTCACGATCACAAATGGTGTTTAGTGTTTAAAGGTTGTTAATACATTGTGTATTCGCCTCCCCACCTGGCAAAATTGATAGTCAGTTAAGATCTGTCGCCTGTGCGTGCTGTAGTTGGCATAGACAAAGTGTTGTGTGGCTTCGGCTATAACTTGTTATGCGCATGCGCACTCTGTAATCTCCCCGTGTGCTGGTGAGTTACGTGTTTGTGTCATGCACGCACCTTCTTTGTCTCAGAAGTGTCCTGGAGTCACGAAGCTTTACACCCTGCCTTCCACCCGTCACCTCCCGGGTGCCATGAATGAACGTTAACACCCGAAAAGTCACCAAGGAGAACACAGGGGAACAAAACAAGGGTAGGAAGGGGAGAAAAGGAATGGCACTCCACAGTCTTCTTCCACTCAGAGGATGTTCTTATCTTCTGTTATGGCACTGCAGTAAGACATAAGAAAAGTAAGTGAAAACTATTCCTTCCCTCAATAACCTCAATGTAGTGAGTGTCACGTACTCTATGTTACCTTGTGGAATACTGGGAAAAATGATAAAGAAAGCAAAGAAGATGTCTGGAACTCTGTAGCTTGACTGGATAAGCTTTGTACATGTATCTATAATCTAAATCTAAAATAACACCATATGTAAAGCGTGCTCTATGCCCTACATAGAATATCTCTTCTAGAAGAAGCACTCACCAATAAAACCATGTAAGCGCTCTGTGAATATCTCCAAAACCGATTACCATGAACGTTGATTCTATCAACCTGAAGAACCACTCCAACCACAGTAAAACCTCCTGCACAAACTAGGAAAGTCGGAAACCCAACTCTAAAGCTAACCGCATATATCATCTGCGGTACAACAAAGAAATGGAAAACAAACGAAAGCAGAACAAAGATTCTGGAAGCAAGCCGCTCCTCAGAACTTACTTGCACAATGACGAAACTGCAACCGCCTTGAGAGACGAACTCCAACTGCCACGAACAACTAGCTCCTCGGACGCCGATGTGAACCCGGAACGAGTAGGGAAAACAAACTGGCTAAACGCGAAGCACTTCCTTCAGGTCCGGGGCGGGTTTAAGGCCTGAAACGCTATACCTCAGCGCATGCGTGGTAACTGCGCATGCTCCCTGACTCATGTCACTGGATTTGCCAACCAGTGCCAACCACGTCATTTAACAGGCTTTTAACAGGCTACTGCCATTAAATCTAAATTTTGGCAAGTGCACCGCTCCCATGTACACGGCAGGCATGACAGTTTGTTTGTGCGTGTTTGGTTATCTGTGGTACAATCCACGTATGCCCGTTCTGCCCGTATCATATTGACTGTTGCAATGACCTGTTACGGGCCTGGGGCACACAAGCGGCAATATGATATGGTCCTCACTTTACTGAAGTTACAAAATTGTGTTGAAGCCGCTGCCGGAGCATCGGAAGCGGCGCTCCATTATTTGGGTCTCCGAGTTTAATCTCCGTGACTCACAATCCTCGTGTTTATGTAATTTATGCTCTGTTTGTTTGTTATCTGATATATATATATACATATATTTATATCCAGTTTACACTCTCTACGCAATATCCATTACGCCAAAGAAGACGGGGGAGACGGACTCTTCAAATCAACAGCAGCCGCTGGTAACTTTATTTGTTTTAGTTTTTAAAGTGCATTGCTGTGCCCTCTACCAAACGCGTTTCGGTGATCCCGGTCGCCTTGCTCTCTGGTATATATTTATATATATATATAGAGAGAGGTATAGACATACACACATATTTTTGTGCTTACATAAGTATATATGTATATATAGTATTACATGTTTTTATAATTAATTAATTTACAATAGATCTATATTATATATCAACATATTTAAGATTTACTATTTTGAAATATATATATTAAAAAACAAAATTTGTGCATATAAATATAAGGAATTTTTGTAATCATATTTTTGATATGATATTCAATATTGCTGTGTGCAATATTGTGCCAGTGATCCTATCCAAATAGTGCTAGGATTGCCTGAGGTCCAATCAAGGCCCCAATGATTATACTTACCTCTTGGAATCTCCTAAACCCAAATCCATAAAGATGGTGAATATAGGCCCTAAATACGATGACATCATAGCAGAAACGGACAGACCGACAAGGAGTTAGCGCTCCTGCTTCCACAGTTATGATGCAGCCACATTAGCGGCAGTCCGAAAGATAATATTTTCTATTGAGATTTGTGATAACGGTTGCAGCATCAGCCTGAACAGAAAATATGCGCTTTTAAACCATCCCTGCATTGTGTGGCAGGCACCATGCGGTGCCTGCCACATGGTGCAGGGACGTTTAGGGGACACCGTAGATGCCCCCCAGATCACATAGCGGAGGGCCAGGGGGAAGGGGGGCCCAAAGTGACTTTCCAACAGCCTTTCCATGTCAGAACATGAACAACATGAAAAGGCTGTGAGAAACGGACATCATAATCCTGACTGCGGTGTCTGAGTAGGCACTGCCACCATTTGGGGATTATTTGTCATACCACGGGTTCAAGGATGTAGGGAGGAAATCCCCTGTGGGTTTCCCTCCAATTGGCAGAATCGTAATATGCTGGTATGATTGAAACCATGATGCCGGACGGAAAGCCTCTGATGAGCTGTCCGATGGATTACTGTCCGACATCATAATCAGGCCCATAGAAAACATATGAAACCATACCCCCGGGACATTAATTTGCCAGTTAAAACTTTGATCAGGGATTTCTGAAAGCATCGTAGGGAGAGTACTAGGAGTATTGTAAGCTAGCCATCATAAAGGAATTTCATTCTTTGAAATTAGCCTTCCTGAGGGATTTATATCCCATATCAGAAATAATGTGCCATTCACCTAAAATTGTTCTACAGTTTGTATTCCTTTAACTTTTGTCTAAAAACTCTGGCACCAATGATGAATCCAAATTCTGATGTCAAGCCATTTACCAATTCCTGAATCACCGCAATTTGTTATGAAAAACAGCTTCATCATTGTATAGGACCCATTGTTTATGTACAGGGCTATTTGCCGAACTGTTGGGGCTAAATAATCTTGATTCTCTTATATCTTCCTGCGAATATTTGATTTGTACAGTTCATAAATATATTTTTCCCAATCTAATGATGAAACCGGAGAAGCTTGCAGGTGTTTCCTTGTTCCTATTTCTTTTACAATTATCCAAAATGTCCTGTCGTTTTTCTGTTTTAATGCTGTTCGGATGTCAACCCAGGTTTTGTCCTTTTGATCTTGATGTTTTTTTCTCTTTTTTACATTTATGAACTTTTTTGAACTTTATAATTGCTTTTGGTCTGATCCCCGAAAAGTGCTGGAATTGCACTCTGATCAATCTGTTAAATGTAGTTGTTTCGTAATCTGGACTCTTTCTTTCTGGATACCTAGAGCTCTTTTCCTGGCCTTTTGATATTTCCTGAAGTATTGCCACAACAGTAGAAAAGGTGTCATCAGTGATGTCACTGACCATGTCATGAATGATGTAGTATGTGACATCATTAGCAGTGGATTGCGGGCGCAAGAGATGTAGTTAGTACAACTAAATATATCGGAGGAATTTCAATGGTTTTGTATAAGTGTAATGTCCAGCTAACTATAACCTATAGTTTTTTCAGTTTTTTAAATGCTAATTCCTAACTGTATAAAGCCTGAAACCTATGGTATATATATATATATATATATATATATATATATATATATATATATATATATATATATATATATATATATATATATATATATATATATACATACATACATATATACATACATATATATATATACATATATATATATATATTTTATTTTTTTTCACTGAAAAAACCATAGGTTATAGACCATTTATAGTTAGGAATTTGCATTTACAAAATCTTGAAAATTCACTGAAAAAACCATAGGTTAGAGACCATATATAGTTATTGATATAAAACCAATGAAATTCCATATATAGTTAGTTGCACTAACTATATATTTCGCGCATCCGCAATCCAATGCTGATGATGTCACATATTACATCATTCATGACATGGTCAGTGACATCACTGATGACATCACTGATGACATCTCAAATTACATCACTGATGACATCACTGATGACATCATCCAGTGACTGTGTGTTTTTTTAAATTGTAAATATGTTTTACATATTGAAGAATGAGAGGATGTATAAGAGTATGGATGAAGGATTTGATTGTATCAGTGAGTAAGTATGTGTTAGTATATGTATAAAAATGTAAGGTGTTCTGTGTTTAACTGTATAGATGAAGAAATCAAAGTGTGATTGATTCTTTACAGGACTGACTAAGTGTGTGAGTAACTCCATGGATGAGTGGCAGTGTGTGAGTGTCTGCATAGGTGTATGAGTGCATATGATAGTGTTGTAATGATGAGTGACTGTATGTACGAGTGATTGTATGGGTGAATGAGTGAGTGCGTATGTAGTAAATGTTATTCGTGTGTCAATGGTTTCAAAAATGATACTCTGTATTTTACACTAGGTGTAACAGAGGTTATTATAGAGTGTAAGGAGGTGCATTGTATTATCCAATGAAGTATATCATCAGTGGTGTGATCATTGATGTTAAATGAGATGTCATCAGTGATGTCATCAGTGATGTCATTTGAGATGTCATCAGTGATGTCATCAGTGATGTCACTGACCATGTCATGAATGATGTAATATGTGACATCATCAGCATTGGATTGCGGATGCGCGAAATATATAGTTAGTGCAACTAACTATATATGGAATTTCATTGGTTTTATATCAATAAAATGTCCAGCTAACTATATATGGTCTCTAACCTATGGTTTTTTCTGTGAATTTTCAAGGTTTTGTAAATGCAAATTTCTAACTATATTTGGTCTATAACCTATGGATTTTTCGGTGAATTTCATTAGTTTTTTAAAAGCTAATATCTATAGCTGTAAAATATATTCTTTATTACGTAACGTATCACGTAGCCACGTGACACGCCTCATGACGCGTCGCATAACCGTGAAGTATCGGCTCTGCAGCGCAAACAAAACCCGTAACGTAAGCGCGCCGGAGCACGCTTACAGATATATATATTTTTTTTAACCTTAATTAGACAAAATCCACACGTGCACATATCTTGAGGCCTTGCAAAGGCACATCAAACAAACAATCCCTACAATTTTGCCAAGTTTGGTGGAAATCTCTTCCCTTAAATTTTATTTTACTGTTTCTCTTGGTTTTCCCCTTGTTACGCTTACCGGAACGCTACCCGGTACGGGAACCGTACGCTCCAAAAACACAAGATGACGGACTCCTGTTATCCTGCCGGTTAGCTGCCCGGTTCGTGTATATATATATATATATATATATATATATATATATATATATATATATATATATATATATATATATATATATATATATATATATATATATATATATATATATATATATATATATATATATATATATATATATATATATATATATATATATATATATATATATATATATATATATATATATATATATATACATCTCCCTTCCTGTGCTACTGGTGTATTGTTATATACACTCAAGGGTCTCAATAAATGCCCACCAAGAAAACTAGGCAACTAGGCCTGCTTGTGTCTTTTATGTTGCTTGATGTAATACTAAGCCTGTGATATATTACGGTAAAACATCCAGAAAGTAGAAATAACTTCACAGGGCATCTACAACAGAGAAAATCTCCTGAGCCTGCGCAGTCTAATCATGAAGGCTGACACTTGCTGTCACACACTAGGGTGTAAAGACACTTTATCCTTTTCAAACACCTAAGGCACCCAGTAGTGAAGAATTAACAGGATGCTGGGGGTCCTTTGGGCATTTTCATCTTTTCACTAGTGGACCCTGTTGGATAAAATATATAAAGGGCTCCCTGGAATATAGTTGAGCCAGTCCTCCTTTATAGGGACCAGGATGAGATCCAATGATAATGCATGACAGCAATATGGTGCTTGCAAGTCTGAGAAAGCCCATCTGGGTCTCCTATTGGAAGCTTCAGGTCATCTGAGCGTTGAACCAGCAATCAGAGTTAATTGCTGTTAATAAGCCAATGTGAGAAGTCGAAAAGACATGACAGGCACCAGTTTTTCATCCCATTTCCCATTCCTACCCTTCGCTACATCAAGCCCTATTATTTAGAGTGCCCACGAACTTGGCAAACCCAGCCATCACCACTCCCTTATCATTGCAAGACTTTCAGTTATTTCATAGCAAAACTCTGTCTGCGCTCCTCCATGTGGAGTGATTTTGTCACTGGGCTGATATTAAACCAGCAGCCACAGGCCACTATTATTATTATTGTGTCTTTTCTAAAGCGCTCAGCTACCCCAACGGGTTGTCCCGGCGCTGATTGAGTGGAGATCTCAGGGAAGAACCAGAGATGGGTGATTACCGACAGAAAAGGAAAGTTTTCAGAGCGCGACGGAATTCTGTTTCAGTCCTACTCATGCGTAAATTGAGAGGCAACTTGTTCCACCAGAGCGAGATTTTTAAAATCTTGGCCTGACCAGTAGACCTTTAGAATTGGAGTGAAGTGAGTGATAATTGCAGTAAGGGCGGAGAATTGATCTGAGATGAGCAGATCCGTTACCCTGGGTAGAGCGGTAGGCTAGTGTCATAGTTTTAAACTCAATGCGTTTGCTCATGGGTAGCCAATGCAGTTCGCGGAGGTATGGAGATATATGCTGTCTACGTGAAAGGCCACCTATCAAGCCAGCTGCAGCATTTTGAACCGTTTGGATTTTGTGACAGAGGCCAGTGGGTAGTCATAAATAGAGTCCATTCGCGTAGTCCAAGTGGGAGATGATCAGCGCGTGGACTATTGTCTTTCGATTGTCACGTGGTAAGTAATTAATGAGTTTTTTTAGGATTTTAATCTTGGCAAAACAAGCGGCTGAGTCTCATTGGACTTGACAGTTCAGTGACAGCTGTTGGTCCCAGCATACTCCAAGATTCCTAACTGAATCTTTTGGGGTGGGAGCTTGACTCAGATCTACCGGCCACCAGATGTTAGAGTCGAGAGGGGAGGGCTGATTGAAGAAAAGCACTTCTGTTTTAGTTGCGTTCAATCTCAGGGAGTTAAGGTCCATCCAGTGAGCAATGTCTCTGATAAAAGATTTGAGGGGGTCAAAGGTGAAAGTAGATGGATTGTCAAAAGTAAAATGTAGTTGAATGTCATGTGTGTAAGAAGTGGTTTTAATGCCGGTGTTGGAAATCATGTCAGCAAGCGGGGAAAAATAAACATTAAAAAGTAGAACGCTCAGGGAGGAGCCCTGGGGACACCCCATTTCAATGGCTTGGGAGTGGAAGTGAAAGGGGAAGTGTGGACCAGTTGTGTGCAATTAGACAAAAAAGAGCTAATCCATTTAAGGACATTGCCCTGGATTCCCACAGCTTTCAGTCGATCCAGTAAAATTGGATGGGAGACGGTGTCGAATGCTGCTGACAAGTCCAGCAGCACCAACACCGCCAGGGATCCTCGGTCCAGAGCCCATCGGACAGAGTCCGCCATCTCTATAAGGGCCGACTCAGTGCTATATCCTTTGCGGAAGCCATGTTGGGAGTCATGAAAAAGGCTGTGGGTTTCGATGAAACTCACGATTTGCTGAAGTGCAAGCCGTTCTAATATCTTGGCTGGGGCCAGAAGGAGGGATATCAGTCTATAGTTAGCTGGATTTCCTGGGTTGGAGTCGGCCTTTTTTAGAATGGGAACAAGTAAAGCCTGTTTCCATACTTCCGGATAGCAACCCATACTTAGGGATGCATTCCATACTGGGTTGAGGTAAAGGTTAAGGAGAGGAGCCAAGGCTTTATACTGTTTTACTGGCCAGGGATCCCCTGAGGATCCTGACCTGCATCTGAGTAGTTCCTGTAAGGAGGCCTCTTCAGATATCGCTGCAAAATCAGCGAGGATGGGACCAGGCAGAGTAATATCAGTTAAATTCGCCGTTGGATTAGTATTCACGTTGGTAGGGAATGAAGCCTGGATCTGGGTGATCTTATCCTCAAAGTATTCGGACAGCTGAGAACAGAGTTCTTGGCTGTTGTCGAATCAAGGCCTGAGGATCGGTGAAGGATCTGACAATAGAGAAGATTTCTCGCAGAGCATTGCTAGCATTGTTGATCTTCTCTGCTAGAAAACCTCTTTTATGCTTGATGATCTGTTTTTGATTCTCTTTAAGGGCATTGCGGTACTCTATTTTGCTTTCTGCAGTATATCCAGATCTCCAACGTCTTTCCAGTATTTTACAGAGGGCTTTTTGTTGACTAGGAACCCTCTTTGTGATGGACTATTAATGCAGTAATGCCTTAGGTCAATCTCCATTGGGTATGTGCCCCATATTTATTTTTGTCATTTACCTGTGTTACATAGCACTGCTCATGGTCACTTCAGAGTGCGATACTGTTGTAAATAAAAGTCCTAAACTCTAGGGTATCAGGAATCAAATTGAATCTGGGAAAGAAACCCAATCTGATATCCCATATTTGCTAACCCCAACTTCATTGTTGGTGGGACCGTTCACGATGCGTTGCCAGTGCTGTAGTAGTTATGATTATGCAAAATACATACCTCATCAGGATAATTGCAGTTATATAGTGGCATATGTATGAACATCCTGTTTCGCGGATCCCAAAAAGCGATATTTTGCGATTTGCATTTCGAGATTTGCAAATCAGGATGTATTTTAAAAAAATCGCTAATATTTAGCGATTTCCTAAAAATTGCTAATTATTCTCAGAAACATGTTTTGCGATTACTTAATTGTGAAATTCGCAACTTAAGAAATCACAAAATTGGGAATCTGCAATACAGGTGCAGCCTGATGACATCACAATCAGGAAGTGGGAGTGATTTGCTGCGCCTGATTGCCTGAGCCACAGTCAGAGGCTGTTTGGAGAGTGTGAGGAGTCAGCACAGCAGAGAAACTACCCCAATGGAGTCCCAGAAGCAACATGAGGGGAAGGAGGGTGAAAAGAGGAAGAGAAAACACAAATTCTCTGACAAGGAGCAGAAGGTGCTCATAGAAGAGCTGGTGTGTAGCCATGAGCTCCTCTTTGGGAAAAAGGCACTTCAAGTCCCTGAGTTTAGGAAAAGAAAAATTTGGTTGGACATTCAAGAAAAAGTCAATGCTGTGGGTGTGACTCATCACACTGTGGAAGAACTGCGAAAGAGGTGGTCTGACATTCGGCAAAGGTTGAAGGAGAGGGTGGCAGCCAGACTGAAGGAGGCAAACAAGACCGGGGGAGGATCATCCACAGCAGAACAGCCAACACGCCATGAGGAGCTGGTAGAGTCAACCCTTCTGCCTGAAAGCGTCAGTGGTGTGACTGAGATTGACAGCTCTGACCCTGCAGCCAGCAGCCAAGGTAAGATGTATGCCAAACATATCTGTACAGATCTCCATCCCATGCACACTTTCGAGATTGCGCAAAATAGAACATCACATGTCACGCCGGTCCACTTCTTAAAGCATACCCAGCAATGCATCATGGGAGATGTAGTCAGATGTATGATAGTTTGTCCATGACACATAGGAAATCAAATGCAGCATGTGGTTCACTCATGAGGGAATAAGACAGTGTCAGAAGTTAGCCAAGATAAATTGTAGACACTTTATTGAGTGCAAAATGCAGACAATGACACAAACTCATGTATTCCTGTTTACATCCACAGCACAATCCAGGGCACTTGATGACAGTGCAGAGGTAGATGACTTTGCAAATCCGGAGGACCAGGTTGATGATAGGGACACAAGTGTAGTGACACAACAATCATGCGCAGGAAGCGCACACGTGCCCCCACTACCTCCATTTGAGGATGACATAGAGGCCACAGGAGAGGAGAGTGAGCAGAGAGATGCAAGGCAGGGTGTATCACACGTGCATGGGCAGGAAAACCCAGAAATGAGTGTGCCAGGAATAGAAAGACGCAGGTCAAGGCCCAGGACCAGCACTGCCACCGATGAGGAGCACACAGTCTTTGCAGGTCTTGAAAACAGCATGCTGCAGGTTCAACACCTGCAAAAGAAATCATTGCGCTCCATTAACAGGCAGCTCAACACACTCAACAAAAATCAGTGCTACATGGGAAAGGGCATCATGGCCATGGCAGGTGCCATAAGTGACCTCTGTGACACTCTGAAGCATAACCAAGACCCCAGGGACAGGGCTGCCCAACGCGCAAATGCACGGCTGCAGAACTACACAAAGGCGGTGAACTGCCTGTGCACCACCACCAGCAACTTGACTCATCGCAGCATTACCATGCAGGTGGAAATGTCACACTGCTGCCAGGACATTGCAAGAGGCCTGGAAAAGGTCACCAGTGCAGTTGAGCAAATGCAGACGGCTAACTCCGGTGGCACAGCACTCATGGTCTCTGAGAAGAGTGAGGAGACATCAAGTAGGAGTAGCAACACTCCAACATTGCCAGAAGCAAGAAGGCGCAGTGGCAGACAGGGTGCAGTACCTAGGCACCCGACGGAGGGCATTCAGCCTGGAGACGGACCAGCACCAATCCGTCACCGGAGGAGGTGAGCTGCACAGTGAAACAGTTGCATCAATGGGTGATGCAACCCATTAATACATATTAAACACTTTTTGGTGAACTACCTGCACTGTGTGCAAACATGTGCTGGGTACAGCAACAGTGAATGTGTGCGAACCATGAATAAACACAACACTGATTTCAAACAATATTTTGCCTCATGTCATCATTATTCACCTAAACGTAGTTTTGTGTGATCTCAGTCCGTCTCTGACGTGCGGCAGCTGCCCCAACTCCTGATGCCGGTCTGCCAGGGGGAGCAGGGTAATCGTCATCGGATGTGTTTGTATCACTCACATCAATTGTGGTGCCTTTCCTCATGGCCATGGTATGGAGCAATGCACAGCTTGCCACGATTTTAGAGCATGTCTTAGGGCTGTATTGCAGTGCTCCTCTGCTTTTATGCTGGCACCGGAACCATCTCTTTAGGATTCCAAATGTACGCTCTATGACAACGCGTAGATCTGTGTGCCCTGTTGTATCTCCTCTCCTTTGCATTGGCTGGATCCAGGTACGGGGTGAGGATGAAGTCACGCACTGCATAGGCACTGTCACCTGCAGGGTTAGACACAATAGGTAAGTCAATGCCCCCTCCCCCCTCAGGAGATGTAGTGGATGGATGTGTGCAATGCATTTACCTAGCAGGTACCAATCTCCAAACTCTCCAGCACTCAGACATCTGTGTATCCCACTATGTCTAAAGATGAAAGAGTTGTGTGTACTGCCAGGGTGCTTCAGTACAATGTTATTGATGATATATTTAGCATTGCACACAATCTGTATATTCAGGGAATGGAGGCATTTACGGTTTCTGTAGACATATTCAGTTGCTGCTGGGGTGTGATGGCTACATGGGTCCCATCAATACAGCCAATGACATGGGGGAAACGTGCAATCTGGTAGAAGTCAAGTTTTGTTTGTTGTAATGCCTGTTGAGTGCTGGGGAAGTATATGTGATGTGATAGCCTCTGTACCATTGCATCTAGAAATTCATGGAAAAAGCACAACAGGGCAATCTGTGAGACCCCGCCAACCTCTGCTATGACCCCTTGAAAACTCCCTGAGGCCTGGAGGTGCAGGGAGCACAGGACCTGCACATGGGTGGGAATTGTTTGGGTCCTGCGTGTTGGGTGTTCCAAATGGGCTTCAGCTCCTCACTCAGGTCCAAGATGGTCTGTGGGTGCAGCCTGTACTTGTTATGGATCTCTTCTTCAGTCTGCTGGAACAGAGTGATGCGCAGCCGGAAGATACGTTCCTGTCTCATTCTCCTATATGCAAGAGACCGAATACGCAGCCTCCCGTTATCCCATATAGTGCTGCCATTGTGGAAGGGTCTGTTGCATTGTGGGCTGGTTTAAGTACCTTGCACCTGGTTTACCACCTGCATGCACTTGGTGTTAATTGCGATTTCCAATTTTGCGAATATGTGGATTTTGCAAATTGCGATTTTTTTCATACATTTCCTTGTGATTTCTGAAATTGCGAATTCCTTTTTGCGATTTTCGTAAACTGAGAAAATCGCTATTTAGGAATTTGCGAAGAAATTTGCATAATTCTTGTTTCGCAGTATTAGAAATCGCTATTTTTGCGATTTCTTAGTTTGCACTGCGAATGTGTCTCGTACATCTCGAAAAGGGAATTTGTATTTGCAAATGCTGTTTTTAGCGATTCGCGGCATTTGCGACAAAAAATTGGTTTTTGTACATATGCCCCATGGTGCCAACAATTAGAAATGATGCAGGTACAAGCATTTTGGGATGCAGTATTACTGCAGTTTTGTGAGTTTCAGACCCAGGAGTTTTGTATCGCAGTAGAAATATCAGCGTTTGCGGCATTTTTCTCTTTCGCAACCATTTCCTTTGCATATTTCTCCATATTTTTCTTGCGTGAGGAGACAAACTCACACGTGCGGTATTTGCCACAGACGTCGTGATCATCATTTTGCCGCAAACACGTTGAAGAGTCTTGATGACCATAGTTCCTGCAATACTAGTCCAAATATGAGGTCGTTTACTATGGCGCATTCGGGAGTGGGAAGGCAAATTAATTCATGAGCTCTTCTTTTAAATAATTAATTTCAAAATGTTTCTCATATATCACTATCCCATTGATTTTTTTTCTTCTCGTTAGTATGATGACTATTCAGTGCTCAAAAAGATAAGAAATGACAAGCATTCAGTGGAGAAGCACTGGGAATAAAAAGTGTGTCTGCAAGAGGATTTCAGAAAATTGCATGTTTCAGCAGATTATCTGTGCCATCAGCATGTTCTACTAAATTGCGGCAGTACCAGAAAGGGAAAGGCTCATAGCCAACCACGAGCTTTCCGGAGACGTTCTATTGAGGTGGATGGATCGTAAAGAAAAAAGCCTTGGCAAAGCCAATATGTCTTGCTTTTCGGCTGCCAATGTCTCTCTTTTGGCATCGTTTATGCTGTTTTTCAATGTTATTCACAGACAACAAAAAGTCGGAAAAACGATTTTCGATGCTATGCAGTATTGTCCAAAAAATGCAACATTGTGCAAGCACGAATGAACCTTTAACGAGACTCATGTGATCATCATAAATCTACACAGACCCAGCATGCTAAACACATGGGCACGCATGCAAAATATCATCTCTTGGTATTTACCACACAAGACGGCAGACATCAATCTTAGAGGGGTAATTGAAAAAAAAAACGCACGTTTGGAAAATAGCAGGCCGTCCAAAAAAAGTGTAAAAAAATTAAAAATGATAGAACGTAAAGACTGATACAGGAGGAGCAGGGCAACAGTGGAGGAGTATGAAGAGTGAATCAGGAGAACAAAGGAGGAGTTGGAGGCGGGGTGGGTGGGAGATGAAAAAAAAAAAGAAGCGGCAAGAAGGTGACGAGTTGGGTAAGCAGAGGACCAGATTTTTTTTTTGGGGGGGGGGGGGCAATATGGAGTACAGGGAGGCGAATCTTTTGAGGGAGAAAACACACATAGGAGTGAGCAAGAAAACGTGCTCTCTGTTGGAATTCTATGAATAAAAAAAAATGCTGCTTTCTGAATGTGAGCAGAGGAAATATTCAACCATCGATGCCAAAAAAGATGACAAAGAAGCCATGTTGCAGGAAACAAACGCAAGAAGAGAAAGCAAATTCATTTAATAAATGCAAATAAGATTGACAATGGTGAGCAATGTGTTGGTCCAAAGGCTACTGTAAGAATTGGTATTGTCCATACGTCTTCAAAATAGACAGCTAACAGCTGTCTGCAGGCAAGACCTAAAAATGAAAGTAAGTGTCGGCATTTGTCTTTTCTTATGCCGTACATGGATATAGTCCTCATGCCTTCTCTAATTCCCCCATTTCAAAATACAAGTACTCACATCCGTGTCCAAGATTGCAGTTCAAATTGGCCTGCCTCGCATTTACAATTCTATGGCAGGACCGGAGGCTTCTGATTATGCTTTCTCATTTCTTTACTGCAACAACAGCAGCCAATGAAAATGAAAGTACACATGTAAAAAATAACATTTCTCATGAGGCTTTGAACCACGTCTCTCTTACAACAACCAATCACAAAGGTATCATGTCTATAAATCCTGGAGACACTACTCCGGCCTCCTCTTTCTTTGCTGCTCCGCAGCCCAGATAAGTGCTCTTTCCTTTCATGTTTGCTCTATCACTTGTGATTTATGCCCTTTGCATTGTTTGGTGCCATTGATTATTGTTTCTTCTTATTCGTGTATATTGCATGATTTGATTGATCGCTTCACGCTCTCTTGGCACTGTTTATTCATACATTGTCCGATTTGCTCTTAGATTGGGGCCGGAGCTTCGCTCCGTTCCCCGCTTCCCCTTGGTGGCACGTGTTACGCACCTAGGCCTGTCCAACCCTTCCCCCGACTTCCAGTCGTTGCTGCCCGCAGCGCACGCTTCGGCTAGCCGCTCTAGTGAGGGGTTAGCCCCCCCCTCGGGGACGAGCGTACGTAGGAGCCGCTGAGGCCTCACGTACGTCTCGGGGAGCCCGCGCACGCCGTGTTGGCATGCGCAGTTCTCGAAGGTGCCAGATCGACGCTCTGCCCCCGGCTGAAGTGGGGATCGACGCAGCTTGGGCCGGGAGCCGTGGGCGATTTCCGTGCTTTTGGCAGCTTCCATTGGTTCAGGCGGCATACCCATTTTCCTCCGTTAGTCCTAGAGTGGGACTAGACCTTGCTCTTGTCTTTTCCTGGTATTTCCGGCACCTGCGCCTGGCACCCCCCATCCTCGACGCCCCTGCTTGGGCTGGTCTTTGCTTTCCGCTGGGGATTAGAGTTGGAATTTCGGATTCCTGATTGCGATGGCAGACGCTGAGTACTGAGAAGAGGAGGATGCTGCGTATGGTTATCAAGGACAACAAGAATTCTATGAAGGGGACTCCATGGAGGAGATCATAGACAAAAAACTCGATGCCAAATTGGATAAAGCCCTTTCCTTGGCCCTCTCCCCTTTGGCCAAGAAGTTGGACCTGCTGGTCCCGGGTAAGCCGATGCCCGCTCCGGGCAAAGATCCCCTTCAACCCCCCCCCCCCGAAGAAGGCGGCTCTTGACCTTTCCTGGCCTCATGCCCAGTCTTACGACAAACTTTATAAGTCCCAGGAGTCCCGATCCCAGGACAAGCCTGTTACCCCTCCCCCCAATTCCCCCCTGGTCATCACCACTATGGATACTGGCACCAATACCGATTCCTCGGATGCCGCTCCGCGCAAACGCACTAAAAAGCGTAAGCACACTTCACCGGTCATTCCCACCCCCGTTTCATTTGATCCGACGGACATTGTCCACCCCAGATCATCCAACTGGGTTCCCCCTCCTGCTGTGGCGGCCTATCTGGAGACTCATCTCCGCAAGGGATTCGACAAGGAGGTTCGTTCCCGCCTGAAATCTGAATGCCCACGCCCTGATTTACCCCACAAAGTGGCTCTCACACCGGACATAGACCCCTCCATGACCACTTTTCTTAAAAAGTATAAAAAAGACCCGAAGAAAGGGATTGATCGCGCGCTCAGAGCGTGCCAAGATAAGGTCCTCGACCTTTCGGGCCCGTTGGCCAAGATCCTGGAATTGGCCCTGCAGGCGCAAGAGACTGGTGCCGCCATACATCCTGAGGTTCTGGCGGGTTGGGCTCAGAGGGCCATTTGTATGCTGGGCAACGCGAATTCCGCCCTTGCCTCAGAACGACGGAAGTCCGTCCTTCTCTGAATCGACCCCCAACTGGTGGAATTGGATTCCTCGGAACCGGGTCCTTTGGCGGAAGGACAGTTGTTTGGGGACAATTTCGTTAAGGATATTGCAAAATTTGTGAACACTTTTGCTTCCTTGGACAAGTCTCAGGCCTCGCTGAAAAGTGTTCTGCAGGTCTCTGGTAGGGCCGGCAGAGGACGCTCGACCGGCCGCTACTCAAATCCCAGTCCTCAAAGAGGCTACGCCCCTAGACGGGGAAGAGGGTACACACAAGAACCGGATCAAGCCGGATTTTACCCGTCCCGATCACGCGGCTTCAGTGGCCGCTATAACAAAGGAATCAATCGAGGCTACAAGAACTTCGATAACCAATCTTCCGGTAAGTCTCTCTCTTCCTTTACTTCCGTTAGGGGGAAGATTGCGCCATTTTGTCAAGAATTGGGCAGCTCTCACTTCAGATGTGTGGGTCCTTCAGACCGTCCAGGGTTACGAGATAGAGATGGTGTCTTGCCCCATTCAGCCCTTCCCCCCCCCGTCCTCTCCTTTTTTCCCATCTCGAACAGAGTTTTATAGACTCAGAACTGGACGAGCTTTTGGCAAAACAGGCCATTGCTGTAGGACCCTTCCTTCCGGGAGGCTTCTGCAGCAACGTCTTTCTTGTTCAAAAGAAAGGAGGCGGTCAGCGCCTCGTGTTAAATTTGAGGGATTTCAACCCCTTTGTCACGTATCGCCATTTCAAGATGGAGGGCATCCATCGTTTGTGAGACCTTCTCTTGGAGAACGACTGGATGGTCAGACTGGACCTGAAAGTTGCCTACTTGACGGTCCCAGTCTGCCCATCACATCAAAAGTTTTTGCAGTTCCCCTGGAAAGGGCGTTGGTTTCGTTACAAGGTACTTCCTTTCGGACTGTCCTCGGCCCCTTGGGTGTTCACCAAACTACTCAAGCCGGTGGTCTCCCGCCTCCGGGAGATGGGAGTTCGGTTGATTGTCTATCTAGACGATATGCTGATCCTGGCACAGGACCGGTCCCTCCTTCTCACGCATTTGGAGTGGACAACGTCCTTATTGCAGAATCTGGGATTCGTGATCAACACCAAGAAATCGGTGCTGATACCGGATCGGCAGATGGAATTCCTGGGCTTCCTGATAGACTCGGTCTCGGCCAGCTTCTCCTTCCCCTTTCGAAGATCAGGTCGATCAAGAGAGAGATCACAGCTACCCTGGCCAAAGAGAAGATTTCTTTGAGGGTTTTGGCACGGATTGTGGGCCTTCTGGCCTCGTCGATTCAGGCCATTTTTCCCAGACCTTTGCATTACAGAGCCCTGCAGAGGCTTAAGATCTTCTACCTGCAAAGAAACTTTCACTACGATCATTTGATCCCTCTCTCCTCCGAGTCCAAGGAGGAGCTTCAGTGGTGGTTGGACCACATGTCGGCCTGGAACGGCCGAGCTATTTTCGGCACGGCCCCGGATGTGGTGGTGGAATCCGACGCCAGCCAGTGGGGCTGGGGCGCTCGCTGCGGCGAGTTTGCCACAGGAGGACGTTGGTCTGCAGACGAACTATCACTTCACATCAATTGTCTAGAGCTTCTGGCAGGGTCCTTTGCCATCAGATCTATCTCGCCGCTGAAGAGCAATTGTTGTATCCTCCTTCGGATGGACAATGTCTCCGCGGTGCGATACATCAATCGATTGGGCGGGACGAAGTCCCGGATGCTGATGCACATTGCGAAGGAATTCTGGCACTTCTGCCTGGATCGCAAGATCTCTGTGGTGGCGGAATACCTTCCCGGGAAACTCAATCAGGTAGCGGATTGGCATTCCCGAGTTCTCCGGGACTCCAGCGATTGGAGACTCCATCCATTGCTGTTTTCCCGGATCATGTCACTACGAAGCCCATGTCGGATAGACCTGTTTGCCTCGCGCCTCAATGCCTACCTTCCCCTTGTTTTACAGTTGGAGACCGGACCCGATGGCACTGGGGACGGACGCGTTCCTTCACCATTGGGGGCATCAGAGGAATTATGCGTTTCCTCCGTTTGCACTGATCCCGAGAGTGGCGGCATTGCTGCGCCGACAGGAGACAACGGTGGTGCTAGTAACGCCTTATTGGTCGACTCAGTCGTGGTTTCCCACACTGTTGGAATTGTCAATAGACCTCCCCTTCCGGCTCCCAGTCTTCCCAACGCCTCTGCAGGACCCAGTGGGAATGTGCCACCCCCTGGTCCTGCAGAACCAGCTGTCATTGTTGGTATGGACGCTCTCCGGAGACATAGGCGCCTTGCAGGCCTTTCACGAGAGGCTTCCAGCTTTATGCAGCAAGCGTGGGCTCCTTCCACCCGAAAACGATACTCTGCTTCGTGGAAGAAGTGGGTGGGTTGGTGCCTTTCAAAACAGGTGGATCCGGTGGGATCAAATATAACAGAGGTACTGAACTTTTTGTCAGAGTGTGCGACTTCTGGCCTGGCTTACAGGTCGGTTAACAACTTCAGGTCTGCTATTTCTGCTGGTCACGACCACATAGATGGTAAACCTGTGGGGATGCATCCCTTGGTATGTAAGTTTCTTAAAGGTGTGAGTGTGGCCAACCCTCCTCGGCCCAGGTATTCCACCATGTGGGATGTTAATAAGGTTCTGAATTTGTTGGAATCCTGGCCCGATAATGGTGATTTGTCGCTGAAACAGCTTTCTGCCAAGCTTACTATGCTGTTGTGCCTTATTTCATGTCGGAGGGTTTCGGATGTCAAAGCTTTGGATTTGGCTGGGAGGATGTTTTCACCCTAAGGTGTATCCTTTGTCATTACTAGACGTACTAAGACCATGTCCCGTTCAGTTGATTATCCTGCCTTTCTTCGTAACGGCAGGCTGTGTGTTCTTCAATGTCTTAAATGTTATGAGGAGCGTACTAGTGTACACAGGGCAGATCCTCTGGGGCAGTTATTGATATCTATTCAAAAACCGTTCAAGCCAGTCGCTGCTGCTACTTTAGCCAGATGGGTCAGGTGGATCATGTCGGAAGCCGGCATTGATATTTCTGCTTATGGGGCACACTCTGTGAGGGGTGCGATGGCTTCTAAGGCTTACTTATTGGGTTCCCGCTTGGAGGACATTCTGAAGGCAGCTGACTGGTCCTCAGATTCAATGTTTAAAGTGTTTTATTACAAACCGATTCCTCATGTTTCTGATGCTGTGATTGACGAGCTTTAATGTGAGCTTTGAACCAGCATAATCAGAAGCCTCCGGTCCTGCCATAGAATACAACATTTTCTAGCTATCGCAACAAGAATTTTAGATTCTATTAAGGACACGGAGGCGAGGATTATCCCACCCGTTGGGACTGTTATACAACTGTTGTTGTTTCGTGGTTTTACCTAACAGTTTTGCCCACCCTTACAACGATCTAGGTTGTGGTGGAAACTTTTCTCAAACTTCCTTTTTCTGTTCTAGGGAACGACTCCAACAAGAGTTGAAGACCGCCTGTGCTTTTGGCTACCGCTCCTTCCGGATGGAGGTTTTCCTTTGCTGTTCAAGATTTCTCCGTTGAGACTTCTGGTGGATCTGTTTTCCGTTGCAGTATTAAACTTTTCAGTGTGATGAGACTGTTACTGACTGTTTGCGCAAAGAAAGAGGAGGCCGGAGTAGTGTCTCCAGGATTTATAGACATGATACCTTTGTGATTGGTTGTTGTAAGAGAGGCGTGGTTCAAAGCCTCATGAGAAATGTTATTTTTTACATGTGTACTTTCATTTTCATTGGCTGCTGTTGTTGCAGTAAAGAAATGAGAAAGCATAATCCTCGCCTCCGTGTCCTTAATAGAATCTAAAATTCTTGTTGCGATAGTTAGAAAATGTTGTATTCTCTCATTTCTTTTAGTTATAACTACTTTAAAACTATGCTTAGGCAAAATGTATATTACATAGGTGTAATTTGCATATTTTCAGGAATTTCATTATTATTATTATTTAAAATCTTATATAGCGCGCAGCTACCCTTGGGCATCCCGGCGCTTCCAGACAACATCAGATGGTAAAGGGGACAGCATCGAGGCGTTATGCCGGAAACAGAAAGGTTTTAAGACCTTTGCGGAAACGCAGTGTGCAGGGCTCAGCTCGAAGTTTTAGGGGGAGCGAGTTCCAGAGCTTTGCCGTGTTAAATGAGAATCTTCACCCACCAGTGCGGGTCTTTTTGACTCTAGGCACCATCAAGAGATGTTTCGTGTCTGATCGCAGCGTTCTGCCAGCTTTGTAGGGAGTCACTAGATTTTTTAAAATAAGGGGACCTTTACCTGCGAGAATTTTATGAGCGGTACAAAGTGCCTTAAAGGTCACTCTCTCCCGCACGGGGAGCCAATGCAAAGCCTTCAATGCCGGTTTCGCAGATTGCGTCCTCGGAATGTCCATGAGCAGCCTTGCCGCTGCATTTTGGACCTGTTGAAGAGTCTTAAAGGTTGATTCAGGGGCGCCCAAAAAGATGGCGTTACTATAATCGAGTCTAGATGTTATAAGACCCTGAATCAGCAGCTTCCTCGATGTTACCGGTAGTAGAGGGAAGATTTTCCGAGCCGACCTGAGCAGGGCATAACATACTCCTGCTGTTTTCTTGGCTTGGGTGCGGAAAGACAAGTCTGGTTCTAGCCAGACTCCAAGGCTTTTGATCGCATCTTTGGGGGCCGGGAGATCGCCCATACATCCCGGCCAACTGAGCGGAGGGAGAAGGGTAGTTTTACTCCCCAGCAGCAGTATTTCCGTCTTTGAGCCGTTTAACTTAAGGGAGGAATCTCCCATCCAAGTGTGAACATCTGCCAGGCAGGAGTTCAAGATGTCAGGGTTGTCGGCCAGATGTGATAAGGAAACCACTAGCTGTGTATCGTCAGCGTAGCTGACGATTTTGATGTCATATGGGGATACTACGTCCTCCAGGGGGGCCATATATACATTAAATAATGTGGGGCTCAATGACGAGCCCTGTGGCACTCCACACTGGAGGGGAATGGATTTGGATCTCTCCGGGCCATCCCACACCTGGTAGGAACGATTCGAGAGAAAAGATCTCAGCCACTGCAGGGCCGCCCCGGAGACCCCTACCTCAGCCAGCCGTCGGATCAACACCTGATGGTTCACGGTGTCAAACGCCGCGCTGAGGTCCAGGAGGATCACCGCCACTGACCCTCCTGAGTCCAGGATGCATCTTGCCTCCTCGACAACTGCCAAGAGGGCCGTGTCTGTGCCCTGACCTGGGCGGAATCCAGTTTGTGATGGTCGAAGGAGTCCATTCGACTCCAAAAAGGCTGACAGCTGCCTGTTGACCAACCGTTCAGCAACTTTGCCGAGGCCTGGCAGGAGCGAGATAGGTCTAAAATTCGCCAGATCATTAGGGTCCAAATTGGTCTTTTTTAAAAGAGCCTTAACAACAGCCATTTTCCAAGTGGGTGGCACCACACCCTGAACAAAAGAGGCGTTCATAAGGTCTGTTACGGGAGCTGCAATGGACGCTATTACCTGCTTGAGAAACTTCATGGGGACCGGGTCCATGGGAGAACCACTTTTACTCGACGATAGAGTTTTGGCAACGTCGCTCACTGATACTGGGCCAAAGGTGTCAATGTGGAAAACGTTCTCTCTGGCCCGAAGTCCCACGACCTGCTTGCCAATGTCCTGAGATAGGTTCGGCTGGGGCAGAGAGATTAAGATCTTCTCAATTTTTGTGTGGAAGAACTCAGCCAGTCATGTAACACTCATTACCTGAAATTGCGGATATTATTTCAGTTCACCACTTTGGGTAGTGTCACACCATTTACAGTCAAAATGTAAAGCAAATACAACATTTGCAGTAAAATGTACCACAAACACACAGAGATAACAGAATGGAAGACTAAGACTTTGGTTCAGCTCAGCAAGATTTGTTTTCACAACCACGGGTGACACGAGTGAACTTAGTTCAATGCAACAAAACTTGAAAGCAAAAAAATAGGTTATTGTAGCCATGCTAAACCAATACATAGTTTAAAGAGGAGCCAATGCTTTTGGGCTACTAACTGTCCCTAGACAGGGATCCAGGGACACTGTGGCTATTGGATACCAACTTATTTTGTTCTCCGTAATACAACACACACAAGCTGCATTAGGAAAAAGACGCTTTAACACATTTTAACAGTCTCAATCTGTTGCTTAGCGCATCTAAGAAAAAACACACAAAATATCATAATAACAAATGAATGTTGGGACCAACGAGAATACAATTAACATTTTTATCTTAGTTAAAATGATAAAAACCTAACACCCCAAAACCTACTTCTATGCACTACAGTAGAAGAGCATGGAGCAGTAAAGCTTGCGTCTGAAGTTTCTTATGGAGAATCAAGCACACTGCATACTTGTTTACAGAAAAGTGCTGTAGTTGTCAAAAGTCAGGGAGGCTATTTTCCCTGCGAAAGGTAAACACACGTCACATCAGCTCCTATCCTCCTGGACCTAGCTTGATATCAGCTTTCAGTTGAAAAGTGCGATGTTACAGCATCCCTGACAGTAAAGAGCTTTCTGGCAATATCCTGCACAATAATGTGGCGTGAAGGACTTCACCTCCCAAGTTGTCAAGTGGTAGCCCTTTTATACTGTCTCATCTGAGATAGAAATTTCTGACATACCCTTCAGAATGTCTGATATAATGTATTTGCACCAAGATGCTAGTCTTAGACACATTCCATTAAACATATATGGTAAAACACATCAATTCAGACTATACTGTTTATGTTCTTATTCTGGGATGACCTTGAAATAGAGATAATAAAGCACTTGTCCCAGACAAATGTGGAATCGGGTTTCTAATCCATGTCAGTTGTCTTATCTATGACATTGTCTGAGTGATTTGACAATTTCAAGGGTTCTTAGGAAGAGGACAGAAAACACCTTTATTAAAGCTAGACAAGCCAATGATTCTGCAAGAATAGTGAAATTAAAGTCTCTGCCTCCTCAAGATGGAGGTGGACCTCATGATTATTATGTCAGCTCTTGTCCCTTTTTTCTCAACTATTTTCCCTGCCTTTCATGACTCTTTTAATACCCACCTCCCACTATACTCCAGTTTTTTCAACCCTCTTACTCCCTCGACCAACTTATTCCTTTTTTACACACCCTTTACTAGCCTTCCGGATTTACTGCTTTCCTATTAACCTCTTGCTTTCATTCCCACTTCATTGTTTAAACACGTTAACCCCCTTCCAGCTTTTGTCCCGTTTTATTCACAAACCCCTTAATCCAACTTTACTTCCTTTTTTTAATCCCTTTACTCTTCTTCAGCTTTGCTCACATTTTTAACTGAACCTCCTTCTGTACTCCTTTTTAAAAAACTTCCCCCCATGGCGGCAGTTTTGCATCCTCAGGTGTTAGCGCCTGAAGTATACAGCCAAGCACCATCATCTGGGACAAACAAAAGGAAGAATACGCTCACAAAGTCTGCAGTGCAAAGCTGCTTGTTACAATCAAAGTGTCCAACATCTGGTCCCAACAAGTTTCAGCCTACCCGTAAACAAGCCATCAGCTGAAACGTGTGGAACCAGAAATATTTATTTTAAAATACAGCTGACATTGTGCTCCATTTCAAAAGTGATAGAGGACCATGGAGCTAAAATCTCAGTTGACTGTAACATTTCTGTCAACAGAATAGTGTCCGTCTGAGGAAGGCAATTACACATCCCACCATATTTAGGGTGGATTGTGTAATGTCCTTTTCTTTCTGTCTGTCTCTGGTAGGAAAAACCTCACAGGGTTTGAAGGTCATTATTAGGGGTTGGTGTCCCTTGCAAAATTCCAGGTAGAGCAATCACACCTAATTCCTCAAGAATTATGTAAGATTGAGTTTGACTTACTTGAGAAGAGTAATTCTGCATTAAGCACTATTGTGACCATTTCACTGTCTTCTGGCAGTTTGCTCCACGCACTGCGCAGTTCCACCTGTTCTGCGCCAATGCTCCCAGCCAACTCCTTCCACTGTGTCAGGGTTCGAAGCCCGCTTAGGCTCTGGACATTGTTGATTTTTGGTGATTGTTACTGTACTATATAATTGTGCTGTATTATTGTGTGGGTGTTAGCTCATCCACGTTTTTGTACCCCCACTGTCCCCCTTTGACCTCTGCTCTCCCTTGCCACCCCCTCCCATCCCCGGTTCCCGCCGCTGCATCCCCTGCAGCCCCCCCCCTCATCCCCATTGGCCAACCCACTCCCGCCTCCCAACTGCACCTCCCTCCCACCTCTCCATTTATGACGGCCGCGCAGCGATCAGTGAGTGCAACCATTTCCCTGCCTCCTGGCAGGTCGCTCCACGCACCGCGCAGCTCCACCTGTTCTGCGCCATTGCTCCCAGCCAGCTCCTGCCACTGTGTCAGGGTTCGAAGCCAGCTTAGGCTCTGCTCATCGATGGTTTTTGGTGATTGTTACTGTACTGTATAATTGTCCTGTGTTATTGTGTGGGTGTTAGCTCATCCACGTTTTTGTTCCCCCTCTGTTCCCCTTTGACCTCTGCTCTCCCTCTCATCCCTGGTTCCCGCCATTGAGTCCCCTGCGGCCCGCCCCCTCATCCCCCATTGGCCACCCCGCTCCCGCCTCCCAGCTGCACCTCCCTCCCACCTCTCCATTTGTGGCGGCCACACGCAGAGGGCACTCCGCTGGTGTGCCGCTGGTGTGCCGAAGGCGCGTCTAAGGCAAGCCCGTCTGCACCCGTCCACGCCTGGACTGCGCCCAGCGCCAGAACCCCTGACCCCCGCGAACGCCATGATGCCCGACTCCGCTACAATGCCAACATCCTCCACGCACTCAACCCCAGACGAAAACACACCTGCTTTCGGGCCACCCCGAAGTGCACCCAAGGACCCTTGTCCTGCCGGAACTGCAGCTTCATCAGCATCCGGCCCACCAAACCTCGAACAAAAGAACACAACTACCTCAGATGCATCCTCCTCAACACCCACTCTGCCCGCAAACATACCGTCGAACTCTGGGACCTTCTCGACTCTACCTTCCCAGACGTCGCCTTCCTGACGGAGACCTGGCTGAACCCCCACCTCAGTCCCAGACATCGCCGTAGCCATCCCGGACGACTACCTACAAGATCACCCTCAGGGACCGTATCAATGGCATTGGAGGAGGAATTACCGTAGTCCACAGAAACACCCTCAGAGTCTCAACAAACTCCGACGACACCCTCGGCACCGCCGAACACATGCATTTTCAGATCCACACCGACCCCAACATCTCCCTCAGAGGAACCCTCGTCTACAGAACCCCCGGACCTCGACCACAGTTCAGTGACTCCATTGCCGACTTCATCATCATACACGCCATGGCCTCCACAGACTTCATCCTCCTTTGGGACCTGAACTTCCACCTCGAGAACAACAACGACACCAACTCCACCACCCTCATTGACAACCTCGCCAACCTTGGACTTAGACAGCTCGTGACAACACCAACCCACGTTGCCGGCCACACGCTGGACCCCATCTTCACCGCAAGCCCTCACGTCCCCTTCGATCACACCACCGAACCCCACTGGACTGACCACCACTGCATCCACTTCACCTTCAGGAAGCCCACCAGTCACCACCGCACCCAACAAATGCCTCGACGCTGCTGGGGCAAAGTCACAGAAGACCAGCTAATCAACAACCTCACCCAGAGCTCACCTTCCGACCCCCCGACCCCAAAACCGTTGCCCGCAACCTTAGACAGTGGATCGACGTTGTCAAAGCCCAGCTCACCTGAGTTTCTGTTCAGTTCTGATGGAGGTTGAAGACAGTCCGACCCAACCCTGAAAGTGCTTGTTCCAGCACACTAGTTTTAAAACAACGCACTAAGAACCAGAAGCTCAAGGGAAGGGGGGAAGTTGATAAAATAAAAAAAGAGAGACAACACCGTTCTTGCGTTTCCACTGTAGAAGAGCTACTAAAATCTGCAGCCCTCTCTGACTTCCTGACTAAACCTTAATCTTATTAGAAATTCTCTTCTAAAAGTACCTCTTGGATCCTGGTCTCAAGCTTCCAGGTTTGGAATGTGTTACTGTTCTGGGATGTGCTTTCTATTACTGTAAAACTTTTGTTGCTGAAAAGGGATACTGATCAGTCTACCCTTGACCTCTTTCTCTCTTGCAGGTCGATTGCAGTGGACAGAAGAGGGGCTGAGGCAAGAAGTAGCTGGAAACCAGAATAAGGAAGAGCCAGAAGCCACGCCCGTTGAAGTCAATGAAGGTCTGGAGAGAGCAGGAGTGCCATCGCCGAAGGAACTGTTCCCAGGTAAGTGGGAGGTAGACTAGCACAAGCACTGGGTGAGGCTAAGGGGCTGCCTTTTATAGACAGGGCTGGGTGTGGTTCGAAGAGCTGGGTGTGGTTCGAAGAACTGGGTGTGGTTCTCACAAGCAGGTGTGCAGAGCTTCAGTTGTTATGCTAATGAGTTGAAGTAACACATGGCCTAGGGTGGAGTGTTCTAAATACGCCTTGGGAAAAGCAAGGTCCAATGTTTTCTAAATAAGCCTTGGTAAACGCAAGGTCCAATGTGCAAACAAGACAGCAATGTCCAAACCTGTGAATACATTGAGCAACATACACAGAAGTCTTAGGGAGGGTCTGAGATAACAAGAAAGGCTTTCAGTAGTATGCTTAAAGAGAGCTATTACAGAGACCACTAGTGCAATGAGAGGGGACATGCTCTCTGCTGTGCACAAACCCTAACAGTCGCCCCCCTCAAAGGCCCTCCTACTGGACGGGGTTTCCCTGCATTTTTTTGGATAAAACTGTCTCATCAACCGTGGGGCATGTACATAGGACGCTGGTTCCCATGAATTCTCAGTTTTGTCATATCCTTTCCATTCTACTAAATAAAACAGATGTCCATGAATTCTTTTTGCGTCTTTTATGGTTTTCACTTCATATTCTACATTTCCCTTAATTGGTATGGGTGGATGTGGTGGTTTGGGTCAGGTATTTGGGTTGTACGGCTTGAGCAAGGACACATGGAATGTAGCATGTAATGGGTATTCTTTTGGTAAGTCCAATTTTACTGTTACCGGGTTTACTATGGCAGTTATACTAAAGGGTCCGATGAAATGTGGTTGCAGCTTTCGGGATCCCTCTATATTTAGGTTCTTTGTGGAGAGCCATACATTCTCACCGATTTTATACATTGGGGCCTCAGATCTGTGTTTGACTGCTTGTCTTTTCATGCTTTCTTTGTACTTTAATAAATGTTTCCTGGCCTCGTCTTGTATGTCACCTCATCTCGTTAGTCTATCTGTTACTGTAGGCAACAGGGAATCTTCTAATAAAATGAGTATAGCTCTCGGATGATACCCCTGCATGAAATAGAATGGTGAGCAAAGTAGAGCTGCATGCTCAGTATTATTCTAAACAAACTCCACTACAGGGAGAGCTTCCAACCATTCACTAGAATAATCAGCCAATAAACAACGTAGCGTTTGAAGAAACGTTTGGTTCAGTCGCTCAGTTTGTCCATCTGTTTCTGGATGGAAAGCAGTGGATAATGCTACATCTATTTTCAGTTTTTCGCGTAATTTTTTCCAAAATCTAGAGTTGAACTGGCTACCTCGGTCTGACACCACTGTACTTGGCAAACCATGTAAACGCACAATTTCTCTTATAAAAATATCGTCAAATTCTGCTGCAGTTGGCAATTTCCGTAATGGTACAAAATGTGCCATTTTAGACAAAAAATCCACTATCACTAATACTGTTGTGAAGGATTGTACTGGTGGTAAACCTACAATAAAGTCTACACACACAGTGTGCCAAGGTTGTTTGGGTGATGGCATTGGTATTAACAAACCGTCAGGGGCCTTATGAGAAAATTTATGTCTTGCACAAACTGGACAGTTAGTGACAAATTGCTTAATGTCCTTACTCATATTGTCCCACCAAAAGTGTTTTCGCACATTTTCCAGGGTTTTTACCCAGCCAGGATGACATGCCAACGGTGAGGTGTGATGCCAAATTATCACCTGTGTTTGTAATTCTGTGGTAGGCACTAACAGCATGTTGTCGTGATACAATAAACCTCGTTGTATTGAGTTATGGGAATCCTTTAACAAATCTTGAGGTGCCATTTGCATGTGTGCATTATATAAATCTGTGAGGAAATCCTTCTGTTGTACTGGTGCCAAGTTTTTGGGGAGGAATAATGGGTTCTCCTATTTTGTCTTGTTTCATGTCTGAGGAATGTCTGTATCTAGATAACACGTCAGATTGAATTTGTTGTGCACCTGGTCTATAGGTTATAACAAAGTCAAATGTAGTAAAAAAATTTAACCAGCGCATCTGACGTGGAGTTAATGCTTTTAGTGATCCAAAGAACTGTAGGTTCTTATGGTCAGAAAAGATGGTAACAGGGTACTTGGCTCCCATTAAATGGTGCCTCCATTCAGAAAAGGCTGCTTTGATAGCTAATAGTTCTCTTTCAGCCACTGTGTAATTTTGTTCAGCCGGTAATAACTTTTTGGAATAGAAGGCTATATGATGTAATTGGCCATCTATTGCATCTCGTTGAGAGAGAACTCCTCCTAAAGCTACTTGTGAAGCATACGCTTCGACAAAAAATGGCAAGTCAGGATCAGGATGTTTCAGAATTGGGGCTGAAGTGAACTTTTGTTTTAGGAGTTGAAAGGCGTGAGCCGCCTCATCAGCCCAAAGAAATCGTTGCCCTTTACGCAACAAGGTGGTTATTGGGGCCGCAATGTCAGCAAAACAAGAAATAAAGCTCCTATAAAAATTGGCGAAACCCAGAAATTTCTGAACATCCTTCACAGATGATGGTTCTGGCCAATCAGTAATAGCACTAATTTTCTTTTCATCCATAATTATTCCTTGAGGTGACAGGCAGTATCCTAAAAAGTCCACTTTGCTGATATTAAAAGTATATTTTTCTAATTTAGCAAAGATATGATTTTCTTTTAACTTTGAAAATACTGCACGGACATGTTGGGTATGTTCTTCTGGGTTCTTAGAGTAAATGAGGATGTCGTCTATGCATACTATGACCCAAACGTCCAGGAATTTGTGTAGGACCTCATTTATAAAGAATTGAAAGGCCGCAGGGGCATTACACAACCCAAAGGGCATTACTGTGTACTCAAATAGACCAAACTTTGTCTTGAATGCTGTCTTCCACTCATCCCCCTCTTTTATTCGGACCAGGTGGTAAGCTCCCCGCAGATCTAGTTTAGTGTATACAGTAGAATGTCTTAACTGATCCAACAACACAGGTATTAGGGGAAGAGGATATTTATTTTTTATTGTAGCCTTATTTAGTCCTCTATAGTCGATACACGCGCGCAGAGATTTATCCAGCTTCGGGATAAAAAAAAGTGGAGATGACACCGGAGATGTGGAATGTCGGATGAACCCAGACTGTAGTAGGTCGTCTAGGTAGGTTCTTAAATATTTGGTCTCTTCGTCAGTCAAAGCATATACTTTGTTATTAGGTAAAGAGGCCCCTGGGATGAGATCTATAAGGCAGTCATATGACCGATGTGGGGGTAACACACTAGCCTTCACTGGATCAAAAACGTCTTTAAAGTCAGAATATTCAGGAGGGAGACTTGGTTTGTCTTGTGTAACACTAGCATAGTGTATTACCGAGCTCTGTTCTGTACCCGCTCCTTGATAGCAATTGGTTCTACAGAATGAGGAATCCAAAGTAACTGTTCTGTACACCCAATCAATTTTTGGGTTATGAGTTGTTAACCAAGGTACCCCAAGAATCAAGCCAAAATTAGGGGTATCTATCAAAGCTAATAATCTCTGTGTGCCCGTTTTGACAGACCATGCATGGCAAGGGGACTTGTTTGTTTTGTGATTAATCCAGAGATCAATCCAGTGACCCATCCACTGCACATACTGCTTCTGGACAAGGCTTTAGGCAAATAGGAAGACCTAATGTGTTACCTAACTTATTATCCACAAAATTTCCTGTTGCTCCTGAGTCCAGTAGGACAGGGAGAGAATGTTTAACTTGGGTAGTAACAATTAAAACAATCTGAATTATGAAATGTCTAGGTATGTGTGGTACCATAAAGGCTGCAGAATTAGAGGTTTGATTAAGATGTTTTCTCGAACAAGTAACCTCCCCCCTTGTCAAGCTTAATCATGTCCCGACTCAGTTGAGGAGATAGAGGAAACAGTACCCTTTCATGAAGTTTTAGGTTTTACTGGACATTCTCTAGCAAAATGTCCTGCCTTGCCACAATATAAACATAATTGAAGTTTTCTCCTTCTTTCTTTTTCCTCTGACATGAGTGGACCTCTGAGTGTCCATATTTGCATAGGCTCAGGTTCAGGGAGTTTATCATCTGTGTCTTTCTTCTCATGTCTAATAAAAGTTAACCGCAATTCCAGTTTGGATTTATCTCCCTTTCTTTCTCCTAGTCTGTGTTCCAATTTCACGACTAAATCTACAAAGTCAGAATAGACTCTTGGCAAATCAACGATATGAGCCAGCGCGTCTTTTAACTCGTTTCTCAAACCTTTATAAAAAAGGGAGACACGCTTTTCTTCTGGCCAACGTGTCTCGGTGAGTAAACGATTAAAACTTGTGAGATAGGTCAATAAATCCTTGTTACCTTGTTTAAGATTTAAAAGCTCATTATCGCTTACCTGCATAAAAGTGTGTTTTGCAAAATGGTTGGTCATAGTACGTTTAAATTGATTCCAATTATGGAGGATGGGATCATCTCCATCCACGAAAGGAATTGACCAATTGGCTGCTGTACCGCCCAAGACAAGACGAATGCCACTTTTGTAGCATCAGTAGGGCACTGTTGTGGTTTACAAACGAAGTGTAATTGACATTGATTGATAAAAACATGGAATTTGTTACTATCTCCATGAAAACGTTCAGGTGCTGCTAAAGGCACAGCAGTAGGAACATTAACAGTAACCGCAACTGGGGGGGGAGAAGTTGCATGTTTTGCTCGCGCCCCTCTCTCTGCGGAGGTTTTTAACAAAGGCGTAAAAGCTGTGTTCCACTGAGATTCCCTAGGTTTATACCAGCTTAAATCCTGTTTTTAAAAGGTGTTTTTCAACTTTAATTTCTCTATTTCCTCTTGCATATGTTGCAAGATGCCAGACACTGATTCATTATGGGCCAAGTCCTTGTTTAGGGCCTGCGCCATATCCGTGGTGTCAATGCCCTCTGTTTCTTCCCCGGCATTCATCGTTCAACAGAACTGAATATTTTAAAGGCTTGTGCTCCTGTCAAAGCCCAGCTCACCTGAGTTTCTGTTCAGTTCTGATGGAGGTTGAAGATAGTCCGACTCCACCCTGAAACTGCTTTTTCCAGCACATTAGTTTTAAAACAGTGCACTAAGAACCAGAAGCTCAAGGGAAAGGGGGAAGTGGATAAAATAAAAAAAGAGAGACAACACCGTTCTCGCGTTTCCACTGTAGAAGAGCTGCTAAAATCTGCGGCCCTCTCTGACATCTGTAGAAACTAGTGCCTAATTAAACATAAACACAGAACAGATAAGTGCAACCTATCCCTAAATGTGTTCCTGACTAAACCTTAATCTTATTAGAAACTATCCTCTAAAAGTACCTCTTGGATCCTGGTCTCAAGCTTCCAGGTTTGGAATGTGTTACTGTTCTGGGATGTGCTTTCTATTACTGTAAAACTTTTGTTGCTGAAAAGGGATACTGACCAGTCTAACCTTGACCTCTTTCTCTTTTGCAGGTCAATTGCAGTGGACAGAAGAGGGGCTGAGGCAAGAAGTAGCCGGAAACCAGAAGAAGGAAGAGCCAGAAGCCGCACCCGTTGAAGTCAATGACGGTCTGGAGAGAGCAGGCGTGCCCGCGCCAAAGGATCTGTTCTCAGATAAGTGAGAGGTAGATGAGCACAAGCACTGGGTGAGGCTCAGGGGCTGCCTTTTATAGACAGGGCTGGGTGTGGTTCGAAGAGCTAGGTGTGGTTCGAAGAACTGGGTGTGGTTCTCACAAGCAGGTGTGCAGAGCTTCAGTAATTATGCTAATGAGTTGCAGTAACACATGGCCTAGGGAAGAGTGTTCTAAATAAGCCTTGGCAAAAGCAAGGTCCAATGTTTCTAAATAAGACTTGGTAAAAGCAAGGTCCAATGTGCAAACAAGACAGCAATGTCCAAACATGTGAATACATTGAGAAACATACACAGAAGTCCTAGGGAGGGGCTGAGATAACAAAAAAGACAACCACCGCCCCCATGACCACCACCTGCACCAACCGCCTGCTCTCCTGGACTAGCGTCAATGATGAGGAAACCAGCGAGACGATGAACACCATCCACTCTGGATCACCACTGGACCCATGCCCTCACTACATCTTCAACAAAGACAGCATAGCCATCGCACCCCATCCTCGGAAAGTAATCAACACCTCCTTCGAGACAGCAACCTTCCCAGAAAGCTGGAAGTATGCCGAGATCAACGCCTTACTCAAGAAACTCAAGGCAGACCCCAAGGACCTCAAAAACTTCCGACCCATCTCCCTGCTCCCGTTCTCAGCGAAGGTCACTGAGAAAATCGTCAACAAACAACTGACCCGCTTCCTCGAGGAGAACCGCATCCTGGACCCGTCTCAGTCCGGGTTCCGCAGCAACCACAGCACCGAGACCGCCCTCATCGCCACCACGGATGACATCAGCACCCTGCTTGACAACGGAGAAACAGCAGCCCTCATCCTAATAGACCTGTCAGCCGCCTTTGACACGGTCTGCCACCCCACTATGTACACACCTACACAACCCCAGAATCCAAGAGAAGGCCCTGGACTGGACAACATCCTTCCTCTCCGGCAGAACTCAGAGCGTTCGCCTCCCCCCCTTCCGCTCCACGGCCACCAAAATCATCTGCGGCGTACCCCAGGGCTCTTCCCTCAGCCCGACGCTGTTTAACATCTACATGACACCCCTCGCCCACATCGCCCGACAGCACGACCTCAACATCATCTCCTATGCTGACGACACCCAGCTGATCATATCCCTCACCAAAACTCTCACACCACCAAGACCAACCTCCACGAAGGAATGAAGGCCGTTGCCGAATGGATGAGGAACAGCCGACTGAAGCTGAACTCGGACAAGATAGAGGTCCTCATCCTCAGCTACACCCTTTCAGCCTGGGATGACTCCTGGTGGCCTGCAACCCTAGGAACATCCGCAACACCCACCAACCTTGCATGCAACCTAGGGGTCATTCTTTGACTCTACCCTTTCCATGACTAAGCAAGTCAACGCCGTCTCCTAATCCTGCTTCAACACCCACTGAATGTTCTGCAGAATCTTCAAGTGGATCCCCACAGAGACAAGAAGAACAGTCACTCAGGCCCTTGTCACCAGCAGGCTGGACTACGGAAACGCCCTCTGCGCAGGAAAGTCGGCCAAGCTCCTGAGGCGATTGCAACGCATCCAGAACGCATCAGCACGTCTGATCCTTGACATCCCCCGCCACAGCCACATCACACCCCACCTGAGAGACTTGCACTGGCTCCCCATCAACAAGAGGATAACCTTCAAGCTCCTCATCCACGCACACAAAGCTCTCCACAAGAGCGGCCCAGCATACCTCAACACTCGACTCAACTTCTACACCACCACCTGCGAGCTCCGCTACGCCAGCCTCGCCCTCGCCACAGTCCCCCGCATCTGAGGAACAGCCTCCGGCGGCAGATCCTTCTCCAACCTCGCCGCCAAGACCTGGAACACCCTCCCCACCAACCTATGACAGACCCAGGACCTACTGGCCTTCAGGAGACTCCTCAAGACCAGGCTCCTTGAGACCCTCACAGGTGTGTAGTGCACTTTATAAGTGTCATGATTGATTGATTGATTGATTGATTGATTCCTTAGTGAAAAATGAAAATCTTCCCTTGCATCTACAATGGACACAAGGATGCATTTTGTGTAACCCTGGGCGTAGTTTGCATAGTAGCGCTATGCTTAGCTACGCAAAGTGCACTTTGCACTTTGCACTCTACGCGTACTGTGGTAGGAAAAATGCTGTTGGCACTGATTGCACAGCGCTGGATGCTTGTCTGCACTGTGCATTCATTGCAAACCGTATCTTGCACAGTGCAAGCGGTCTTTTTCTGCCACTCGAGTAGATTTGTACTCGAGCTGCAGCTTTCTCAATGCGACTGGTAGTTTCTCAACTCGAGCGGTCGCGAGCATACATGACCACTCACGAGAAAAATGACCTCCCCGCGATGAGAATCACGGCCGGAGGTGTATTTTCCACGCTCACGATCGGCAACTTGATGTTGTTGATCGCGAACGAGGAAAAAGTCTTGCGGGATGTTGATCTTAATTGCTCGCAGTCGACAACTTGACGTTGAGGACCATGAGCAAGCAAAAAATGCCAGCTACGCATTTTTGCACTGTGCTACGTGCAATTCCCGTAGCGCATAATAGCACAAACTATGCATGTTCCGCGAGCGTAGCATAGTCCTCCGCCAGGGTTAATTTTGTGCTACTAAATAGTGTTAAACACATCAAAAAACAAATATCACGTACAGACAAAATGTGCTCTTATGGTAGAGATCTGGGTCTAAATCCATTGTTTTTTGCTCCCCATGCCATTCCAGTTTGTACCCAGACATTTGCAAATCAGTCTTGACCCTGTGCCTAATGAGAATAGTCCATTCCAAACAGCCAGGCTAGGGCCTCCTGGACTGGAAACAAGCATTCTAGGACTGTTTTTGGAGTTTCACCTCACTCCACTAGCCACTTTCCTCTTAATTCCCTTACTGCCCACCAGGAGGTAGTTAATTTACCTGCATTCTCCCCTCTGTCTCAGGAGCATACAGATTGCTTCTAGGGGGAATTACCTCTGGATACCATTTGGAATCCTGCCCCTTGAAGTTCATGACATTAGGTAGGGAGATCATTGTCCCTCACCCTACCTCCATACTTAATATAGTGATTTCATCAGGACAGTAACCCATCGCTTGGAAACTGCGGTGGTCAAACCCTTATTAAAAAAGGGCACGCTATATCCTTCTGAATTAAAGAATTATAGGCCTATCTCTTTGTTACCTGTCCCCTCAAAAATCTTGGAGAAACACCTCAATCTCCATATAAGCTTCTATTTGGATGAACACCATTTGCTTGAGGACTCTCCACATGGTTTTAGAATTGCCACAGCACTGAGACTGCATTAACCTCTGCAAATAATAACATTCAAACTCAGGTTGATGCTTGTCACACCTCCTTACTAATCCTCTTAGACCTTCCTGCGGACTTTGACACCATCTCCCCTCTGAGATTGGTGGGCCGTCTTAAGGAAATTTGTGTCACAGGCTCCGCTCTGAATGTTCTTACCTCCTTTCCTACTGACTGGTCACAAATAGTAAAACTGGATAAATTCTACTCGGATGCTAATCCCAAGTCTGTGGAGTCCCTCAGGGCTTCTCGTTGAGCCTGACTGTGTTTAACATCTATGTTGCCCCTGTTAGATCGGGGGATCTCCAGTTGGCAATGGTATTCACCTTTGTTCAAATAGGGACCCTTACTTATAAGTCAGGATAAAGGAATGACACTCCTTAATAACCCCTGCTCACCCCCTTGGTAGCTTGGCACAAGCAGACAGGCTGATCTCAGAGGCAGTGTGTTAAGTATTTGTGAATATACACAGTAATACAGCGAAAACACCACTTATCGACACAACACGGGTTAAAAAAAAAATAGTATTCTTTAAATAGACTTAAACACAAGACTACAAACGATAAAAATCCACAATATTACACTTAAGGTTACTTAAAAGATGATTAAAGTCTCTTAGTTCAAGTTGCTGGTAAATTCGACAAAGTTCTCAACAAAGTACCTGGATGCATAATGCAAAGTGAACAAAAGGCTTGCAAAAGGGGAGATGCGTCGGTTCCGTGACCGGTCACAAATAGTAAAACTGGATAAATTCTACTCGGATGCTAATCCCAAGTCTGTGGAGTCCCTCAGGGCTTCTCGTTGAGCCTGACTGTGTTTAACATCTATGTTGCCCCTGTTAGATCGGGGGATCTCCAGTTGGCAATGGTATTCACCTTTGTCCAAATAGGGACCCTTACTTATAAGTCAGGATAAAGGAATGACACTCCTTAATAACCCCTGCTCACCCCCTTGGTAGCTTGGCACAAGCAGACAGGCTGATCTCAGAGGCAGTGTGTTAAGTATTTGTGAATATACACAGTAATACAGCGAAAACACCACTTATCGACACAACACGGGTTTAAAAAAAAATAGTATTCTTTAAATAGACTTAAACACAAGACTACAAACGATAAAAATCCACAATATTACACTTAAGGTTACTTAAAAGATGATTAAAGTCTCTTAGTTCAAGTTGCTGGTAAATTCGACAAAGTTCTCAACAAAGTACCTGGATGCATAACGCAAAGTGAACAAAAGGCTTGCAAAAGGGGAGATGCGTCGGTTCCGTGACCCGGAGGAACGGTTGCGTCCTTCCTCAATGCTTGCAGAGAGTAGGGGACTCGTTGTGAGCCTTATCGGTGCAGAGGTGATGCGTAGATTCTCGGCCTGCGGGCCCGCTGCGGTGCGCAAGATGGTGCCTTGATGCAATACGATGATCCGGTTGCGATACGTGAAGATGGCGCTCTTGATGCGACGATCCGATAATGATGCGATGACGCCCTGGCAGCCTTGTGATGACTCTGTACTTTGGACCCACGACAGGCCCTGCGACACGCTTCCATGGCGATGCCATGGCGACTCTCTAGATGGTATCACGCTTCTCGGGTGATGCGACAGCAGGCAGCTTCGATGAGCACACGCTTCCAGGGAGATGGGACGAAGGCTCACTTCTCTGGTGTTGCGATGATTTTAGCTGCGGTGGCGACACGCTTCTTCTCGATGCATCACGCTTCCAGCTCCCAGCAGCACGCAAGTGACCGGAGTCAGAATTCCCAGCAAGGAAATTCAGGAGGAAGCTGGAGGTGGAGTCTTTTGGCCCTGAGTCTTCAGCAGGAGGCAAGCACAGTTCAAGCCCTTGGAGAATATTCTGTAGATGAAAGTCCTTAGAAAGTTCCTTCTCCTTTCCCTTGGCAATGAAGCAACCACTGCAGGACAACCCAGCAAACAGCACACTGGCAGAGGGGTAGTACAACTCCTATAGCTTCCTTGGTTCTTCTCCTTGGCAGAAAGGTCTTTTGTTCCAGAAGTGATCTAATTTCTTGGGATCAAGGTCCCAATATTTATACCATAAAATATTGTGTTTTCTGAAGGCAGAGAGGCCTCTGCCTAGTCCAAACCAGTTCCTGAGCACTTTGTTTACATGACTCTCATCTTCCTTTTACTGTGCAGGGCAGAGACATCAGCCGCCCCACATGAGGTGGAGCCAGCACAGGGGAGGGAAGATACATGTTATGTTTCGTATGTGCCCCCCTTCCCCTGTCACCTGATGCTTGCGTATGCCTGGCGCTGCTCATGCGGGACGCGATGTACTCGTTTCCGGCCCCTGCAGGTTAGCAGTGCAGCTTTCCTGCTGGAGCCGCTCTAACATCACCTGAACTTCCGGGGGAACCCGATAACAACTGCGCGTTCCCCCGGTCAGGCGCTTCGTATTGACGCCGTCCTGTTCTACGCTGCCTGCCATTACCTAAGGACGCTGCCGTGCTGGTGCGCATCTGAAAAGGTAACTCCTCACTGCGCTGGAGCGCCTTACTGCTTATCAGACATTGCCGTGCTGGATCACTTTTCTGGTTGAATCCCTTGCTGCGCAGGAGCGCTTTTTTGTTTATTAAACCCTCGCCGCGCTGGAGCGCATCCCCCTTGTGTGAACCTAGCCGTGCTGTAGCGCTTTCCATCGCCCGCCTGCCACGCTGGAGCGCTAGTAGTTCAGTGCATTGACTATTGGTTTTGCCTTGCTTATGATTTTTTTTGCTTCTGTTCACATAGCTGCGCTCCAGCGCTCGGGGTCCTGTTCATGACGTTGTCTTGCCCACGCCAGAGAGTTGTTGGTTTTGGCACTACCGCACTGGAGTGCCTGTGTCCTTACCTGTAACCTTGTCTGACCTCAATTAGCGCTGGTACCTTTCCATGACCTGGAACCTTGGGACGCTTCTTGGTACTGTTTTCTTTTCTTGCTTCCTTACCGCGCAGGAGCGCTTATGTTACTTTGAATCCTCCGTGTGATAGCGCAGAGCGCTGGTTGATTTTTAGTTGAATAGCGCTGGAGCGCTTATTACTGTTCCTTGCTTTTCTATCCTGTTTTCTTGGAGATGGCAGACCTGCGACGTCCCCACATGAGGTAACCATTGACTCCTGCATGAGTGCATGTTAGAGTGAGTGATAACAGGTTGTGTGCGTTGATGCTAATAGGTGTCCCTTGTCTCCCTATCCAGATTGTGACCACAGTTCATCAGAACAGAGGGACGTCCTCTGCTACTTCCCAACATCATCCTGCCATCCCTCAACTACCTTCCCCACTCCCATCTTCATCCTAGTTTGTGGTTAAATCTAGGGTAGGGTAAGGTGGGTGTGGGGCCGATAGCTCATGTCGTCTCTGCGAGATCTCTCCACAAGAAACAGGTAAGCATGTGGGGTATCAGACAATAAAGCTCTGGAGCACTCTGTTGATATGATTCCTACTCTCCTTTCAAGGTGTAGGGCTGAGACATCAGACAAGCCACAAGAGGTGGAGCCAGCATTGTAGAGAGACGGTCCAGCCCTATTCAGGTCCCAGGTGCAACTCCTCCCTCCCATCTAGATGCAGACCTCTCTATTCATCAACGGGCTGCCCCAGCCTGTCTCCTGGAATCCTCCAGCCCTGTCACTCACAAACCCAGACAAGGACTACACTACCCAGCAGAGGCAGGCTTAAATGGTTAGGCAAGCAAATACCTACTGTCTAAAAGTGGTATTTGCAAATACAGAATATTAAAACAACCTTTACTAAAAGATGTATTTCATTATTCTGAGTTCAGGCATACTAAATTCGAATTTCTACTGTGTTCCCTGAGTCAGTTAGGATTATAAGTAGACCTGGGCCTAGTTTGCGTAGCAGCACTGCACGTGGCTTCATGTAGTATACTTTGAACTTCACGTAGTACACGTAGTCTGCGTAGCGTAGCTGATGACACTGTGTACTTGTCTGCACTGTGAAAAACTTGCAAAAGGCATCCTGCACAGTGCCAGTTATGAGAAAATAAGTATCTCTATCTTATATGCTAAAGTGCGTATAGTAGTTTCACAAAAGTGAAACTGAAAAATTAGCAGGCAATGAGAGAGATGATGATTTTGGGATCCTCCATAACATAGGGGGAGTATCAAACAGATGCCTTGAAAACAAAAAAGCACATCTTATTGAACGATTTGGTGGGGGTCCCATCCTCTTAGGACCACCCCAAGCACAGGTATTGGCAAAAAACCATTCCCAACCAAAGACCCTGCAAAGCATTATGGGATGAGATTAGCAGTGGGCAGTGAATATTATATAGTATCCAATATCAAAATAATTCTACAAAGAGCTGTAGTTCAACTGGTGGTTACTAGATGTCCCTCAGGAGTCAAATGCAAATGCTTGATGAAAGGGTTTCAATGGTTTTGCATTTGACTCGTGAGGGACATCTAGTAACAACTAGTGGAACTGCAGCTTGATGTAAGAATAATTTCAATGCTTTGCATTTGACTTGTGAGGGACATCTAGTAACAACTAGGTGAACTGCAGCTCTTTGTAGAATTATTTTGATATTTGATACTATAATATTCACTGCCCACTGCTAATCTCGTCCCATTATGCTTTACAGGGCCTTTGGTTGGGATTTTCTTTTTGCCAATAACGGTGCTTGGGGTGGTCCTAAGAGGATGGGACCACCACTGAAGTTCAACAAAATGTGCTTTTTGTTTATGCTCTTTGTGTTCAAGGCATCTGCTTGTTCCTCCCTAGGTTAGAGGGGACCCCATAATTGAGAATACAGTAAATTAGGAACAGGTTGAGTTATGGACTGAGACTGACATTGGACAAAAGTGAATGTACCTGAACAAAGATTGTGGTACAAAAATGTATATTCTTATTTGATCATATTTGGTTTTTAAAAAAGGGCAATATATTTGGCTACTTTAGATACATATATGTGACAAACTTTCTACATATATAACATACTGTAGATTTCAATTCATGGATGTTTGTTGTGCATTACAGTGGTTATCTAAAACATGGCTATAGGTTGCAGACCCCATAATCATCTGCATAAGACAATGCATCCGAGGATGTTATTGATTTAGTTGCTACTCTACGGTGATTAAGCGCAGTTTTGGTACTGTACTATGCATAAAGTGCAGATTAGTACAAACTTTGCATGCTCCGTTAGCGTAGTGTAGTATTATGCACAGGGTTAATTATAAGAATGTAATAATCTAACTAACCATTCTGGCCTATGAGAACAGGTAGCCTTCAATAGTGAAAAACAAAAAGGGCTGTAATTCACTATTAGAACATGCTATACACATCAGAGCATGTGCTGCCTTATACTTACAATGCACCATACCTTGGGCCTACCATAGGGGTGTCTAATATGAACCAAAGGGAATGTTTAGGGTCTGGCAAGTGAGTGCACTTGGCCAAGTCGACATGGCAGAGCTAGACTGCACACAGACCTTGCAATGGCAGGCCTGAGACCCACTTTATTTATTTTATTTATTTATTTAACTTGTAACGCGCAACAGCTACCCACAGTGGGTTTCCCGGTGCTAGGGATAGACTCAAGAAGAAAGGAACATATCAGGTAATACCAGCAAACTCAGGACAGTGGGACTAACTAAAGACAAAGATCACTCAAAAAGCAAAGTCTTGAGTCCCTTCCGGAAACGTAGCAGATTATTCTCTAATTTTAAGACAACTGGTAGGGTGTTCCAGAGCTTGGGGCCTAAATGAGCGATAGATTGCCCACCCATTCTAGCAAGTTTGAATCTCGGGATACTAAAGTCTCCATTGCCAGAAGATCTAAGGGTGCGGTGTGTCCTATGTGGTTGAACTAAGTTCTGTAGGTATTTTGGGGCTGCGCCCTGTCTGATCTTAAACCGGTAACTTAAGGCTTTAAATTTAATCCTGCTTGAAATTTTAAACCTGTGTAAGTCCCGCAGAGCAAGCGATGCTGAAGATCTCCTGGGAACGTTCCGAAGCAATCGGGCAGCCGCATTTTGGACTACCTGCAGAATTTTAATGGTTGCAACATCAGCTCCCAAATAGAGAACATTCCCGTAGCCCAGGCGGGAAAAAACCAGCGCCTGGACAACTGTTCTCTGAGTGGAGAGGGGCAGCATCCATAAGATTTTCTGTAGCCATCTTAAGGTGACAAAACAGATCGCGGCAACCTTTTTAGCCTGCTGCCCCATAGATAACTTGTCGTCAACAAGAAAACCAAGATTACGCACCACTGTAGCTGGTTGAGGAAGTGGTCCCATATCGCTAGGCCCATAGATTTTTATTTTTGCCCAGTATCACCACTTCTGTCTTCTCCCCATTTAATTTCAGACAGTTCCTCTGCATTCACTCGGCTGAGGTTCCGTGACGACTTGAACCCGTGTTTTCAAGTTTGTCGGAAATATATAAAATTAGTATCGGCGAACCGCAAATGATCCATCTAGTATATCCTAGTGTTTTCGCTACGCTACGAGCAAGAGCACTCCTCCCACTGACACATTTCTGATATACACACGGCATCCATCTTAGATTATGGCCGCCATTTTGTGGTTCCTTGCCCTCACATATGCAATAGCCTCTGATCATTTCATTCACTTTGATTAAGGACACGTAGCCTTAGCCGGAGATTCACCTCTTACATGACACGTGCACCTTAAACCAGATCACGCTGAAGCTGCATGACTCGACAAAGGCTGCCTCCTCTACCCGAGGCCAGCCCACCTGAACTGGTTTTCCTGTCCATTGTACCTGATCATGATTAGGCGGCCGAAGCCGGTAGCCTTGCCCATTTACAACCTACAAACATCTCTTATCCCGCTTTTCTATCTTCTGCACCTGGCTCTGCTCCTTTCCTTCTGGGCCTTTATTAGGGGGAGGTAACGAACTTTATGATGAGGCGGTCCGGCTCTTGAATGCAATATTGACAAGGGATTGTGATGGACTGGTGGGAACCCCTCTTCGTGATGTTTGGTATCAGATATTATCAACAGTTCCTGTGTAACGCCAAATATTTATTGTTTAGAGACACAAAAGGTTTGGAATGTACCGACATGTGAAATATTTGCCTAAAGCACAATTTTTGGTATATAAGGAGCAACCCTCAATGTACAAATCGAACAGTCTCCTGAATTCTGCCCGTGTGTAGATTCTGTGACTTCTGTGTCCCTGCAGTAATAAACCTTTGGTCTTTGACGCCACCATCGAGAAGCCCGTGTTTCTGTTCATTTGTGCACCAAGGCAGGTGGAACTCCGGGGTCTTTGGGTGTTGTACCCTGACACCTCTGGACGGAACCAAAAAGTCCAGAACTCCAATTGGCGCCCAACGTGGGGCGACGTCATTCGGTACCGGTCCAAAAGCCTGAAGAGTTCGAGAAACTTCGTGTGAAGATTCCTGAGGGAGGCGCCCCACTTCATCGATCCCGGCATATCGCAAAAGTGGCCCTGAAGTTCTCTTCCACGAGGGTTCCCGTTCAAGACGGCTACAGTGGGCCGTTGCCTTGACCGTCGCCCTGTCTTGGACCCGAAGTGGTGCAGTCCTTAGTACAGCGAAACGTGACGGGTTTCTCCTTGGTGACGTCTTCAGTGACTCAGTTAAGTATTTAGTGATAGCTAGCTGGTTACTTTTGTGAGGATTGTTAAAAATCCTTGATCGGTTCTTGGTTTGGTTTGGTTTTGTAAGATTATCTTTGGTTGTTCTAATTACGATAATCTATTTGGTTCAGTTTTGGGTATCGATACATCAGTTCGTTTTTGGTAGGCCTAAGTTCTTGGTTCAAGTGCACAAAATTGTTCCGTGTTTGTTTGTTTTGTGTTCCGGACTGAAAATGGTAAGTCGGAAAATGTTGTCTTGTTTTAGTTGCAACAGTGACTCACAATTAGAGGATTCCTGTCTGGTTCCTCCGATTGGGACTCCCCTATATGACCTATATTGTAAGCATGGTGTGGGTCCTATAACTTATAATGAGATATGGGTTCGTTATTGTAAGAAGGATGGTGTCCTTAGTTGGCCACTGCATGGTAGTTTTGAACAAGAGATTCTCGACAATTTAGAAGCGAAATTGTTTAGGAAGAAAGCCCGGCCGGCAATGTTTGACTCTTTTCGTTACTGGCGAAAAGAATCCAAACAGAGAGAAATGAAAAGGTTGAAAAAAGAGCAAAAAGAACTAGAAGAGTTAACTCTAGAGCAAGCGACTAAACAGTTGCAGGCTGACGAGTGTGAGAAAGCCATAGATGTAGCCATTAGAGAGCGTAACTTAGCGATTGACAAGTGCTATCCTGCCTTGCCATCGAAAATGGCTAAGATATTGGAGGATACTGAAAACGATCCTCTGCTATCTTATCTGTTACGGTCGCCTCCACCGTACGCACAAGGTGCTACGGCTCCACTGATCCCGAATGTTCAATTGCCGGTTGCTGGACAACCTGGTGTCCTTGTTCTTCAGAATCAAGTTCCTATACCTCCTGTGGTGAATGTAAATGTTCCTACAGCTCCTCCTCTTCCTGCACTGCCCGCTCCTATACCTACCACTGTACCTATTGGTCCTCAAACTATTTTCCTCGATACTCCTACTGTTTCGTCATCTATTCCTACCTCTACTGCATTCTCTATGTCTGCGAGTGTACTAACTCCACTTTCTGTTCGTCGAAGAATCACTGATTCTGTTACTAATATGCTTTCGCCTATATATAAAACCTTGATTAAGACTCCTACTCCTGACTCTGTTCAGAGACGGAGTCAGCTTCCAAGTACTGAGGAACGGGGAGTTTTAGACTCCACGGCTCTCAGATGGATTACAAAAGTTAGAAGATATAGTACGAGAGATGTGTTAGAGACATTTATGCAATGGGGAGAGCCAACGCAGCGATACGTCTTCGACGAGATGTGCTCGTTGTTGCGTGAGGAAATAGAAGAAGACGATGTTGAATCAGACTTGGAAGATTTAATTAAAGTGCAGAAAGAGTTTGCTGCTGGAATGATAGTGGGCGATAATATAAAGGAAGCGATGGAACTCATTTTGAGTTTTAGGATTGATCCATCTCTTCGTTCACCGAGAGATTTAGAGAAAGGTAGAATGAAGCCAAGTCGCCAATATCCTATGAGGGAAGTTCCTCCAATTTGGCGCGAAGCAGTACAACGTGATGATAATGCGGGTATTGCAGCTGCTCCAGCACAGTTCCAAAGAGTATGGATACATATTCCGTGGAAGCGAGCAGAAGTGTTAGCAGTGAAACAGGCCTTGCCAGATCCACGTAAGAATCCAGCCGGATATTACAAGGAATTAACACAGACAGTTGAGGCTTGTATAATGAACTTAGCCGACATTGATATGTTATTTGGCAATGTAGTTCCACAACCAGTGTGGGCTAAAATACGTAGAGAGGATCATCAGGCTGCTTTAGGTGGTGATTGGGCAGCTATCACTGCAGCAGATGCTCAACAAACAGGTGGTGCGAAACCCGAACCCCTAATTGCTAATCTTCCTGGCAGAATAATAGATTTAATGAAGACTCTGATGCCAGCATTGCGTGTTAATTGGGATAAATTATCCGCATGCAAGCAGAAGAAAGACGAAAGTGTCTCCGACTTCTTCACGAGGTTCGAAGAGACTTTTGTAGACCATAGTGGTCAGGATATGAGCACTGAAGGAGGACAGAGATTGTTTGTCGATAAATTTGTGCATAATTTGTTACCTGAATTATGCAATAAATTGAAAGACTCAGAAAGTGCGTGGGCTGTATCTACGACAGCGCAAATACTTGCGACTGCACAGTACTACGAAAATAGGGATAAAGAGGAAAAGGAGAAATCAGAGAAGAAAACGAAAGATTTAAAAACTAAAGTTCTTTTACAGCAGGCGTATCCGCCTCGCACGAATCAGACTAATATGCAACAGAATTCGTATCAAAAGACAGATTATAATCCGACCAGGCCTCAATACCAGTGGAATCAGTGTGCGTACTGTAAGAAAGAGGGTCACTATAAAAATGATTGTCAGATCTTAGCGCAAAATAATGCGGCAGCAGCTCAGAGAGGTCGTGGTGGTTATGCGCAGAATTCTAGAGGACGGGGACGAGGTGCTATGCCTCCACAAACGAATGATCGTCCCTCTAATCACTTTGATCAACGAAATGTACAGTCAGCTCAACAGAATAGATCTCAGCAATATCTTGTTGAGGATTATTGTGAAGTTGAAGAGGGATTTCAACAAAATGGGTACTAGGACAGCCATGGACAGAGAGAGGGAGTAGTATCAGTTCCAGTGGATCAGAGTGGGCCTTATGTCGCAGTAGCAACATCAGGTGTAGTCGAACCGTTTCTGTTGGATACTGGTGCCGCGAAAAGTTCTATAATGCATGCGAAACTCCCTGGCGCACCTTTGTCTGGCTCAACAAATGTTTCCGTAGGTTTTTCAGGCGCCCCTGTGTACAACCCGATATCTGGTCCTTTGTCTATTTCTGTTGGACCGTGTCAATTGAAAGCACCCTTGATTTTGACGACAGGTTGTAATGAAAATCTGCTTGGTTTAGATTTGTTAAAACGACTATATGCGACATTGTACTGTTCTCCGGAAGGAGTACAGCTTACTTTGGGTAAAAGACTCACCTCTCCGATGTACTTGTCAATGGACGCACTCCCGCCGGAGCTACGTTCACTCCCAGATTCTCTTTGGGCGACTGGTCCCAATGATGTAGGTCTACTAGAGATTCCACCGTATGTAGTAACTTTGAAAGCGAATGTGAAATTTCCAAGAATTCCTCAATATAAAATATCGAATGAAGGTGAGCGTGCACTCTTATTGATTGTGCAAGATTTAATTAAAAAAGGTGTGGTTGAAGAAACGCGAGGAAATGTTTGTAATAGTCCTGTATTACCGATTTTGAAACGAACTGATCCTACAAAGCCTCCAGTCTATAGGTTTGTCATAGACCTTAGAGAAGTTAATAAGATTGTAATTCCGCAGTTTCCTGTAGTGCCAGACATTACTGCCTTGTTAACATTGATTCCTGCCACAGCCACGTGGTTTTCAGTTATAGACCTCAAGAATGCATTTTTCAGCATTCCGATAGCTGAAGAAAGTAGGGATATTTTCGGCTTCTGTCTAGGAGGTCGAAGCTTCAGATTTAAACGCGCTCCACAAGGCTACTGTGAAAGTCCATCCATTTACAGTCAAGCATTAAAAGGTCAGCTAGATTCTTTTGTCCTTCCTCCAGGTTCTGCCCTAGTACAGTACGTAGACGATCTTTTGGTGGCTGCCGATGACAAAGAAACTTGCAAAGCAGCTACGATTTCACTATTGCATCATTTGTCTAATTTGAATCATAAGGTGTCACCTTCCAAAATGCAATATTGCTGCCAAGAAGTAACCTACTTAGGTCACCTCTTATCAAAGGAGGGAAGGAAGTTGACCCCAGAAAGAATAAAAGCAATTACGCAGATGAGTGTTCCACGCACACAGAGGGAAGTACGTGCCTTTTTAGGTATTACCTCTTACTGTAGGCAATGGATCCCAAATTTTTCACTTTTAGCAAAGCCATTGGTAGCTTTGACTGGGAAAAATGTTCCGAGTCCGGTACCATGGTCTGATGAATGTCAAGAGAGTTTTGCTGAATTACGAAAAGCTTTGTGTTCAGCTCCTGTATTGGGCACACCTGATTACAGTAAGCCATTCACGCTCTACGTTCACGAAAGAGAAGGTTGCGCGTTGAGTGTCCTGACACAGAAGTTTGGTGATAAACAACGCCCTTGTGCGTATTTCTCATCAACATTAGATCCGGTAGCTAGAGCATTGCCTAGTTGTTTGAGGGCTACAGCGGCAGCTGCAGCTTCCATTCGACAATCTGCTGGTTTGGTGATGAACAATATGCTAGTGGTCATGGTTCCTCATGCAGTGGACACACTCATGAACCGAACGAAGACACAACACCTTACTAGTGCGAGATTATCTGGTTACGAGCTGACGTTATTAGCGAGTCATATTCAGATCAAAAGATGCAATGTATTGAACCCAGCAACATTGTTGCCGACTGATCAAGAGTCGAGTGATTCTGAGCCACATGACTGTTATTTCAAAACGGAGGAAGAGACAAAAGGTCGTATCGACTTGAGAGATACTCCCCTATCCGACCCAGATGGTACGCTGTATGTGGACGGGTCATGTTTTAAATTGGAGAATGGTGATGTGACTGCTGCCTACGCGGTAACGACTTTGAAGACGATTGTGGAGACTGCAAGAGTGAGTCAGAATTCTGCCCAAGCTGCAGAGTTAATAGCTCTTACGAGAGCGTGTGTTTTAGCTGAGGGAAAGAGAGTGAATGTGTTTACAGATAGTCAGTACGCATTTTGCGTGGCCCATAGTTTTGGCCGGTTGTGGAGAGAAAGGGGTTTCATTACGTCCCATGGGACTAAGATTCAACATGGTCAGCTAGTTAACGACTTGTTAGAATCTCTAACCTTACCGACTGAAGTTGCAATTGTGAAGTGCAGTGCTCATAAAGCAATCACGGATGATGTTGGTCGGGGAAATGCCTTTGCTGATGAAACCGCTAAACAGACAGCTAGAGACATGATGAGTAGAATGTATGTTGCTACGTCTGCAAGATGGATTGCTGAGTCTGGAATGTGTGAAGACACAATGGAAAGTGTGAAAGAGATTCAGAAAGAAGCGACTGAGGAAGAGAAACGCGTATGGAGAGAAAGTACGGGCAAATTGGACTCGAATGGATGTTGGATCGATTTGACAGAACAGCAGCGTTGGATGTTGCCTGATGCGTATGTGCTTGCAGTAGTGACGATGGCGCATGGAGTGGCGCACATAAGTTCTAAAGGGATATGCAAGATGTTAGCTCCGGTTTGGAAAAATGAGGGAATCAGTAAGTGTGCAGAGAGAGTGGTGAAAAATTGTATGGTGTGCTTGATGCATAATCCTGGCAAGGGAACTCCAACTCCAGCTGGTCATTTTGCTCCTCCTTCCTGTCCCTTTGAAGTAATACAGTTAGACTTCATTCACATGGAACGCTGCAACAATTTAAAATACGTCCTGGTGGTAGTTTGTGCTTTTTCCAGGTGGATAGAAGCATACCCACTAAAGGACAACACTGCTTTATCAACTGCCAAAATTCTTCTCAAAGAATTTTTCCCTAGGTACGGAATGCCACGGATTGTATGGTCAGATAACGGAAGTGAGTTTATAGGGAAAGTTATGCAGAGTGTGTGTGCTGGTCTAGGATTGAAACAAAAATTTCATAGTGCGAACCATCCCCAGTCAGCTGGTCTAGTGGAGGGTTACAATGGCACCCTCAAGCTTAAAATAGCCAAAATACAAGCATCCACAGGTTTGGCTTGGCCAGACGCACTTCCTTTGGCCTTGTTATCAACGAGAGCAACAGTGCATTCTAGAATAGGGCTTTCTCCATATGAGATTGTATTTGGCCGCCCGGCAAATGTCTGGGGTGTGCCAAGGCCTAAACAATTCTGCTCCATTGAATATCCTATGTTGATAGACTACCTTTACGACTTGACTGCTAAATTAAGTCTTATTCATCAACAGGTTTTTGATGCTTTGCCAAAGCCTCCGGAGAGTCCAGGGCATCAACTGAAACCGGGTGACTTCATAGTGGTCCGGAACTTCGCGAGGACAAAGAATCTTCAGCCTCGCTACATCGGCCCCTTCCAAATCCTGCTGGCAACGAGGACAGCTGTACGTGTTGCTGGCCGGAAAAACTGGATCCACGCTTCTCACGTAAAGCGTGTTCCACTGCCGCTGCCCTATGACGACTGGGTGAAGAAGGGAATTGGTGCCTCCGAATCTGAAATAACTCCAAAATTTGTCCCTTTCAGCGATGCCGATTTGATTTCTGACACTTTGAAACTTGACTCTCCTCCTGAAAAGACTGTTTTGAACATTGAACATTTGTCTTCAGCATCAAAAGAAACTTTGCCATCTGCGAACGTAAACTCTGCAACAGCTGCTAGTGATACACTATTTTCCGATCAAACAGTACCAGCAAAGAAAAGATACAACCTCAGGAGCCATAAAACGAACTAATAAAGCAGGCAACTGCATATTGTGATTTTGATATTTATATACATTGGACTTTTTTTGCTTTTCAGCCAGGAAGTTTGCTATTGTTTATTGTTTTTAATAAATTGCCTTGCCGTCTGGGTAGCCGTAGGGTCGTGGCTGTGTGCCTAGTTTGAATTTGCAGGGGTCTGACACAAGGTCGATCTTTCTGTTAGTACTGGGAACTCCCAGGGCTAACAGAGGCATTTTCATCTACGTACACATCATCAGTGGTCGCGAGCGGATTGTAGAAGATGGAACTTCCTGCGCTGCAACGAGAAAATGTGATTTACGTTCGCAGAAACAGACTAAATAGAATTCTTCATAGCAAATGTTTCTTGATGCAATGTGCCATTACATTTTTGATTGTTTTAGCAACATTGGTGGGTGGAATTGTCTTTAGCATAAATTTGATTTTTGTGCCAGTCTCTACAGTGCCTCCCCTTGATCCAGCTATTTCCACTGTTTCTTCTATACACTCTTTTCACTCGTTTCCGGAACATGAGCAAGCTCGACGCTCAGAATTCATTAATAATACTTTTGTACAGCTCTTGCACCAACACCAACTGGTAGTTAACACGACAGACTGTTGGGTGTGTGGCTTGATACCTCACACTATGGATAAAGGTATTCCCTATTTGGTTTTACCTTACAGCTATAATGGATCATTTCAGGCCTTCCAAACCATCTTTGCTTATGCCCTTGAAACCTATCCTCCACGTCCACCACGTTCCACTAAATATAACTCTGCCAACAAAGCTTTAGTCCAGGGAATTATTGACATGATCAAGGACGTCAATAATACTCCATCTTACCCTAGAGACGAATTGCGAGTATATTTAAGTTGGAATACTTCAGAGTATCGCCTTAGTTTAGGAGAAAGCAAGCGTAAAAGCTCAACTCCAATCTGGGTCGTACCTCACCGAGGTCAGGTCTGTTTGCAAGGTAATGGGAGAAATCCGAAAGCTCAGCTAGGGAGGAGTGAGTGCGTAGAAACTTATGTGTTTCCGGCTAACTCTTCCCCTGCCTTCCTTACTGCCAGGGGTACCTACTTCATCTGTCGAGATAGAGCTTATACATGGTTGCCTGCTGACTTTTCAGGTTCATGTTATATTGCTCGATTGTTGCCTCCGACATACACTGCTTCACCGGATTACCACAGAACAAGAGTAGCTAGAGGTGTTTTCAGCAGGGAAGATACCGCTGGTCAGGAAGCTGGAGACTTCTTCAAAGGCTTCCTTCCGTTCTGGGGGCCTATGGCCAATAGTAGAAACATACGCCAGCTAACACGGGTAGTTGAATCTACTATTACCGAAACTGCTGGTGCCCTTAGCAATCTGACAGCTGAGCTTCAGGCGGATAGACTCATGACATTGCAGAACCGTATGGTTCTAGATGTTATACTTGCAGATCGAGGTGGGGTATGCAGAATGATCCAATCGAGCTGCTGTGTCTTTATTCCTAATAATGCTCCAACAGTTTATGAGGCGATCTCTAAGTTGCACAAGATTTCGGACTCCATACATGTAGATGAGGGAAACTGGTCCTTTATGGAGTGGGTTTGGACTCTGATCTCAGCGTGGGGATGGAAGGTTCTGGTGGTCATTGGTGTCATCTTAATATTCCTATTCTCATGTTGTCTGATTATCCAGTGTGGTCCTGCTCTGTGTAGTCTTTGTGCTACAACCTGTTTTAGGAAACCACCTGCATTTGGAGAAAAGACACGAGAAAGGATGATGATACAACAACATGTCACTGACCTGATGAACATAGAACTAGATTCAGACATAGATTGAGTAATTGCCTATGTAAGGGCAAAAGGAGGGTCTGAGGTTCCGTGACGACTTGAACCCGTGTTTTCAAGTTTGTCGGAAATATATAAAATTAGTATCGGCGAACCGCAAATGATCCATCTAGTATATCCTAGTGTTTTCGCTACGCTACGAGCAAGAGCACTCCTCCCACTGACACATTTCTGATATACACACGGCATCCATCTTAGATTATGGCCGCCATTTTGTGGTTCCTTGCCCTCACATATGCAATAGCCTCTGATCATTTCATTCACTTTGATTAAGGACACGTAGCCTTAGCCGGAGATTCACCTCTTACATGACACGTGCACCTTAAACCAGATCACGCTGAAGCTGCATGACTCGACAAAGGCTGCCTCCTCTACCCGAGGCCAGCCCACCTGAACTGGTTTTCCTGTCCATTGTACCTGATCATGATTAGGCGGCCGAAGCCGGTAGCCTTGCCCATTTACAACCTACAAACATCTCTTATCCCGCTTTTCTATCTTCTGCACCTGGCTCTGCTCCTTTCCTTCTGGGCCTTTATTAGGGGGAGGTAACGAACTTTATGATGAGGCGGTCCGGCTCTTGAATGCAATATTGACAAGGGATTGTGATGGACTGGTGGGAACCCCTCTTCGTGATGTTTGGTATCAGATATTATCAACAGTTCCTGTGTAACGCCAAATATTTATTGTTTAGAGACACAAAAGGTTTGGAATGTACCGACATGTGAAATATTTGCCTAAAGCACAATTTTTGGTATATAAGGAGCAACCCTCAATGTACAAATCGAACAGTCTCCTGAATTCTGCCCGTGTGTAGATTCTGTGACTTCTGTGTCCCTGCAGTAATAAACCTTTGGTCTTTGACGCCACCATCGAGAAGCCCGTGTTTCTGTTCATTTGTGCACCAAGGCAGGTGGAACTCCGGGGTCTTTGGGTGTTGTACCCTGACACCTCTGGACGGAACCAAAAAGTCCAGAACTCCACGGCCACACGTACCAGACTGAGCCTTAAAGCAGAAGGGCTGTTATCATCACTGCCAGACAGAGAGAAGACAATTTGGGTGTCGTCAGCATAGGAGTATAGCGTCAGCCCCGCTTCCTCCACAACGGTGGCCAGGGGTCTTACATAGATTTTAAACAGTAAGGGGCTGAGTATAGACCCCTGGGGAAAACCATAAGCCGAAGGACAAACTGCAGATGTCGCTTTGGCCGAGAAAACCTGGAAGGTACGCCCTCTAAAGAAGGAGGCCATCCAGGCTAAAGCCGGACCTGCCACTCCCAGGGAACGGAGAGATTTCAGGAGGATGGAATGGGACACGGTATTGAACGCGGCACTCAAATCCAACAGGATGAATGCTGATGTTTCACCTTGATCAATACCGTGTCGTAAACTCTCCATAACTCCGAGAAGCGCAGTCTCTGTGGAATAGTGGGCTCGGAAGCCAGACTGGGAAGAGTGTATAAAACCAGAACTCTCCACAAGATGATTCAATTGAGTATTGATGTGCCTTTCCAGGATCTTTGAACAGATGGGCAACAGGGAAATGGGCCTGAAGTTAGCAGGATTGGAGGCATCCGCACCAGCCTTTTTTAGGAGGGGCACCACCATCGCATGTTTCCATGCCTGGGGTACATGAGATTCCCTTAAAGAAGCATTAAGCAAATGTATAAATACCAGATACAGGTTTGGGTCTAACATCTTCATGATCTTAGCAGGTAGAGAGTCTCAAGGAGACCCTGATTTCACACTGTTCAGGCATGCAAGGAAAGAGGCATCATCGAACAGTGGCCATTCCGTGAGCTTCACTGAAATAACAGGACTTTCGGGCAACAGTAAAGGTCCAGTCAGGGATTTCTCTGTCGAAGGGGGAGAGCTCAAGGAATCGTAGATGCGCTCAACCTTAGAAATAAAAAACTCCGCCAGCGACTGACATTGAGCCTCATCCAAGGGAGGGTTAGTTGGAGTGGTATCAGCTCCTGCTAATTTCTTAACAACAAAAAAACAGAACTCAGGGACAGTTTTGCGCTTGCGTTACCGTGTTCACAGTGTAAGCAGCTCTCGCACTTTTGCACTGCTTATGGTAATCTCTAAGGGCTTCCTTATAGGCCACTTTCTGCGAGACTGAATAATTACGCCTCCATCTCCTTTCAAGTGCCTTACAGTTGGCCCGAAGAAGCTTCAGCTCCTCTGAGAACCATGGCACAGGCTGACGATGTGACAGGGAACACTTCGATGTCAGAGGAAGCATGATGTCCACTGCATTACTCAGCCATTTGGATACCACATCGTTGAGCTCTGATACAGGCCGATCAGCATCAGGAAGAGACCCTAAAAGATGCCGATTAATCTTAATGGTATCGAATTTACCCCAACGACATATCTGCACATCTTTGCTTTTACTGCTCCTGACCTTGGTCTTGTTTAGTGGCAGAGAGAAAAATACAGCATAATGGTCAGACCACCCCAAAGGGCGAGCTTTCTGTGAGCAATCATATTGAAGATTTGAGAAGATTGGATCCAACAGATGACCCGCAGAGTGAGTAGGTCCGGAGTTACACAATAGGAGATTAAGGACTTCGAGATCAGATAAGAGATGTTGACTTAAGGTACAGGACGAGTCTTCTAAATGAAGATTTAAATCTACAAGAATAGTGAAGTTAGCCACCGACAGCATCAAAGGAGCTAGAGCTTCCACCAGGGAAGACACCCAGGAATTGGCATTACCTGGAGGGCGATATATCAAAATACCCGACAAAGTCAATTGGGCATTAATCGTAAGCTTAAAAAGGGCAGCTTCACTTCCATGGAGAGGGAAAGTTTCAAGTTGGCATGTGTACAAAGATTTTAAAATTATAGATATACACCCCCCCTTTGCCTGTATCTATGTCCTTTCTCATTATTACATAGCCATTCGGGATGGCAGCTGCAATGTCTGGCCCAGAGCTCTCGTGGAGCCAGGTCTCAGTTAAAAAGACAGCATCCGGATTTTCATCGACAAGAAAGTCGTGAATATTAAACTTGTGCTTCGGGAGGGACCTACAGTTGATATTCCAAAATTTCCGCGGAGGGTGAGCCTCAGCCTACCGCGTGCTTGAGTACGAAACATTCCTTTGCACCTTGACATTTTTCCCATATGAAATGCGCAGCCCGAGCATATGAAATTATGCGCTGGTAGGACACACGAAATACAGTCGGCGTGTGGAGCTTGCCTCAGTTGTTTGAGTTCCTCACCGGTATATTTATGAACAATGGTTGGAGTAGCATCCGAATTGGAGAATAGTCCAGAGGATCCAGCCCCTGGGCCCGTCCAAGCGCGGACGGCCGCAGATGGGCTGGACTCAAGCGTGACTCCGGCGTGCGACCGGCGCTCCTACTGCGCGCTACTGCTGCGTGCTAGCGTGGCCATCTTAAATACAGCTCTCGAGTGTCCTGCTGGACACTAGAGCGTAAACAAAGATGGCGCCTCCAGGCGTCCCAATTTCCCCCAATATGACCGCTAAGTCGGTAATGCAAGGGAGGGGACCCGCTTAAAGAGCGGTGAACTAACAATTATGGTGCAAGTGTGCAAAGTGGACACCTAAAAACAGGGGAAAAGACAAGTAAAATAAAGCAAATGACAAAACGGGGAGTTTTAAAAAACGCCACACAAATGCGTCGGTAATTATGCTAAAAGCGCAGTCTGACCCGTGCTGATCGTAGAGTCCCTGATGTTACCTTAGCAAGGGCTAACACTGGTGTTGCCCAGCTTAAATACAGCTCACGAGTGTCCTGCTGGACACTAGAGCGTAAACAAAGATGGCGCCTCCAGGCGTCCCGATTTCCCCCAATATGGCGGATAAGTCGGTAATGCAAGGGAGGGGACCCGCTTAAAGAGCGGTGAACTAACAATTATGGTGCAAGTGTGCAAAGTGGACACCTGAAAACAGGGGAAAAGACAAGCAAAATAAAGCAAATGACAAAACAGGGAGCTTTAAAAAACACCACACAAATGCGTTGAAAATTATGCTAAAGGCGCAGTCTGACCCGCGCTGATCGTAGAGTCCCTGGTGTTACCTTAGCAAGGGCTAACACTGGTCTTGCCCAGCTTAAATACAGCTCTCGAGTGTCCTGCTGGACACTAGAGTGAAAACAAAGATGGCGCCTCCAGGCGTCCCAATTTCCCCCAATATGGCCGCTAAGTCGGTAATGCAAGGGAGGGGACCCGCTTAAAGAGCGGGTGAACTAACAATTATAGTGCAAGTGTGCAAAGTGGACACCTAAAAACAGGGGAAAAACAAGTAAAATAAAGCAAATGAAACGGGGAGTTTTAAAAAACGCCACACAAATGCGTCGATAATTATGCTAAAAGCGCAGTCTGACCCGCGCTGATCGTAGAGTCCCTGGTGTTACCTGGTCTCAGGTGTTACTTCACAAGCTGCTTCTGTGGGTGGCATAACCAGTGCTGCAACCCTACGAGCAGCATTTGATTTACAAGACCTGTGCATACAGGGTGCACTGTACTAGGGTCTGGCAGATAAATCAAATAACCAAATTATGGAGTAACCAATTAGTACTTGAATTTAACATAGGGAGCACTTGCACTGTAGCACTGATTAGCAGTGGCACAGTGCCCAAAGCATAAATCCAGCAAAAACATATCACAGCAGAAGTGGCAATCCGTCAAAATGGAAGGGAGACTCATGCCAATGATGCCAGGTCTAACAGCCCCTCTGGCCAAGGTTATCAGATCCTTTGGGCTGGAGGCATTGTCCTATGCTGATGACACACAAATTACTGTATCTATCACCCATAGCATAGAGGCATCTGCAACAAATTTTAAAAATTACATGCAGACAGTGGCCTCCTGGATGGTAGACAACTAACTTAGAGTCAATGGTAATAAAACAGAGGTCTTGATCTTTGGTAGCCAACAATCCATATGGTCTCACGCTTGGTGGCCTGAAATGCATGGTTCATGCCCCTGTCCAGGCCCTGCAGCAGAAAATCTTGGTGTCATAGTTGACAGCTTCCTTTCTTTCCTCTGATCAACAGAACAGTTTCCACTTGTTTTGGCATCATAAGGGTCCTAAGGAACATTCTCCATGTATCTTCTTTTCTTCTCAAACGCAATCAGATGTCGCCCTGGTCCTGTTCAGACTGGATTATTGTAATTACCTATATCTGGACATCAATAGGTGATCCATTCACAAATTGCAGCTTGTACAGAATGCAGCAGCCAGGCTGGTGATGGATATTCCTAAATTCCACCCAGTCTCAGCATCTATTTGCAAGCTTCCTCTAAGCCGTAGAATACTATTTAAGGCCCTTTGCCTCACTCATAAAGCCTTTTATAACTCAGGCTACGAAGGCATTAAAAGGCTTTTGCAATGATATGTTACTACCAAGCAGATAAGATCTGCCAGTAAAAACTGTCTGGTAGTTCCTAGGTTCATGAGAGCCAGGTGGGAGGAAGAGCTTTATCTGTTGCTGCCTCTAAGCTTTGGAACACTCTCCTGCTGTCAATCTCTGGACAAGAGTCCCACTCTCTTTTCCACAAGGACTTGACGACCTCACTCTTAATCCCCTAATTGCTGGGAGCCTTCTATGTACCTGTGACCTTTGGCTCTATCCGCAGCGCCTTGATGCATTTGGGCAAAGTGTGTGCTTTAGAAGACTAATAATAATTCATTCATTCCTACCCGTGGTTTGTACTTTGTTCTTTTTGTTTCTATTTCTCAGTAAAACATTTAAATTCATAACTCTGGTTCCACTAATTGTACTCGATTTGTTCTGGTGTCATTTTATTTTTTTAATTTACTGCATTTGTTAATTGGTAAGCGATTTTTGTGTGTTTTGTTTTCACTGTGTTACTGTTTCTGTGCTGCATAAATAGTTGACAAATTGCCTCTAAGTTAAGCCTGATTGCTTTTGTACCAAGCTATCAGAAGGTTAAGAGCAGGTTTATTTAGTGACTTTTGTGGTTCACAATGACAAAGATTGTGCTTGTTTCTTGAGCAGATCTTCCACCCCTCTGAAAGAAAAACCCAGCTTTTTACAACCTGGGAACGTCTCACTAGCAGAAATGTCATGCTTAAGGCTGAAGAAGTTGTTTCTGCCTCTTCAACATCTCCCATTCACCTCATCTTCTCAGCAATGAACATGTTCTTAGGCCTAGCATTAGCTCTGCACTATACTCTGTTTCTTTTGATGAGTTTCTGCTTACAGACCGGCTCCTTCCCAGAGCAAGAGCAAAAACCAACAATGGTTCCACTGGGAGGTGCTGCACACGGAGATGAATATGGGGGTCATAACATTACATCTGCAGCTGTGCCCCCCCCATCAAGGATCTGAATCAGGAGGCTTCCAAGGCAACTGAATCACAGGTCAGGCGGCCCATATTGAAGTTATTACCGTCTGCAGCGCAGCAGGTCTGTTACAGGCCTACAACCAAGTAGAAGCTGACATGGCAGATTTGACGATGGTAGAAGCGCTCATAAACGCAGTACAGAGCAACAAGGGGGTATTGATAACGAGCCCTCCACAGACCTAACAATTGGTACAGCTCTGGAAAGTGAGCAGGTTGTTTGCATTTATGATGGCTCTTTAGGGAAGGCTGCAGATGTCAGTGTGTCAACATCCTCCCAGGGCGGGGTCTACATGTTTATTGAGCCCGTTGTCATAAACACTTCTGATTCTACTATTGTGATAATGCACAGCTTGGGGTGATGGATAAAAATGCAGGCAGTAATGGTGGACTACACTGTCAGTAATATGTCTAGTGGTAGAACAAGTTGAAGAAGGTTACGACAGCTCAGAAATCGCTACTTCACGTACCAATGTGACTATGAATAAAAGTACTGACTTAGAAGCCCAGAACAATTTTACAGCTTGAGTGTCTGAAAACAAGGATGAGGATCATGTTATAAGGTTGGACGGGGAAGGAGAATAGTGAACCATCCATTGATATTGAGTACATGGATAACAATAGCTCAAGTAAGAAACAGGCCAGAACTAAAGGCTTAATAGGGCTAAAAAAGGGATATGGCCAACGTACTGACACCCAATTGGACTGTAAAGTTTCAACCCACTCAAAAACTGGTCCTGTACGTAAGTGGGTTATTTCTAAGGGGGAGGTCAAAGCTCTGATATCGAGGCTGTCAAATATTGGTTCCACTCCACAATCTTAATCAACACCACCCAGGGAAGAGGATCATATACTAAATAGGAGCAGTTCTAACTCTGGTTCAAATATCTCTCCTGGGCTAGGCAAGGTGACAGAGCCCCCAGAAGAGTCCTCTTTTGTTGTAATGGAATCTGGTGCTCTACATATGAAACTTGTGTTAGTACGTCAAGTACTAAAGAACCCACACTGTCAAAAATCCTTCAATTCTTGCAAATACACCATACAGAGGCTCTGAATCATTATGTTAGGGCTGATAGTGCAGTGATGCACCAGGCCATTTTAGAAGTCTCCAACATGGTGGCCATACTCTTGGCTGAGATAACAGAACTCCAACAAAGAGTCGCTGGTGTGGAAGAAGTAGGATCAGTGACTGTTAAAACAGTTCGGGAGCAGGGGGCTCACATCTTGACTATTAAAAGCAAAGTGGAGAATTTGGAGAACAGGCAGTGGCCAATAAGCTAAGGATCTTTGTTATGCCTGAGGGGAGAGAAGTCAATGACCCTAGATCTTTTTGTGTCCTACTTATTTCAGAAGGCACTCCCGGAATTGTCAGAATGGGACATGGACTCGCAGATCCAGCAGGCGGGCTCATAGATTTTCATTAACAATCAGGCAAACTGGCCAGGCACATTTGCTGCACCCTCACCCTATTCTTAACTTTGTTGTTATTTTTTTGTTGAGAAAGGCCATCTATTTCAAAACCCACCCAGCTGTGCCTGTACATGTAGATTCAATGTCCATCTCTGCCTGATCCAATTTATGTAAGGCCATAATGGACTGACGCTGGAAGATGCGCCAGCTAATTGAGCCATTCAAGGCACTCAGGGCAGAGGTGTTCCTGTAAGAACCCTCATTGCCTTAAAATCATTAAAGATGGACATCAGCAAATATTTAATTCAGAATTGGAAGCATGTTAAGTCCTGAGTCAATGCCGTTAGGGCCATGGTTTGGTAGATAAGAACCTAGCCAATATTGAAATGAAAGATTATAGTGGGAGCTATGTGGAGCAATAATAATAATAATAATAATAATAATAATAATAATAATAATAATAATATATTCTGCTTTTTTTTTGTTCTCGGTCCTTGTGGCAGATATGGTTGGTGGAGGTTCCAAGGAAAGGGGGGTGCTCCCAGGTGACTGCCACTTCAGCTGGCAGTTAAGGGGGTGAATGATTCCTTTTCCAGGTATGGTTGGCTGGGTGGGGTTGGGAGATGGTGGCTGGGGAATCCCTTGGAGAAGCAGAGGGTACTACTAATGCACAATCAGGAGGGGCGAATTTTTTAATTTCACAGATACGAACCCCTGACGAAGAGCCACAAAGGCTTGAAATGCATTGGGTTAATTATTCGTATTTTCGAAACAAGAGATGTTAACATGCTGTATTAAAGGCGATTGGGCATTACACATGCACTTGAAAACTAGAATCAGATTATTTTTATCCCACAAAACGTGATGCATCCTGGGACTGGTAGTACTGTGTACATCAGCGTTCTTTTCTAATTTACATGACCGACGCAGCAAGGATGAAGCGTCTACCAGGATTGCTCCGCAAGAGAATGAATTAGAGAAACTAACAAAAGACGGTGTGCGACGCAACTAGCTCTTTTCATAGTTTGAACTGTCATCCTACCTGACTCAGCACCCGATAACAATATGGACTATCGGAGAACGACTATCCGACGTAAATAACGATCAAAACACATAACCAATCATAAAATTGAAGTATTGCAACAACGGACCACAAGAAAGAATATTGTATTTTGTTGTATTTGTCTCTTTGTTTACATTCTACTTTCATTATATGAACTTGTATCGGAGAAAAACTATTGTACGGGCGGCATAGTGATTACACACTTGAGGGAGGGCGGGGTACATGACTATGTTACTGAGGATGGGTTAATTACGGCAGTTGCGAGTGAAGGAAAAAAGGCGTAGTTCGCTCAAAGGCTATAAGATGGGCGTATTTAAGGAGTTGAAAAACCACAGGCTTGAGCGGGAGAACGACTGTATAACATTTTGGAAGTGGAGTTGGGAGAAACATGTTCGAGGTTGAAAAGTTAAGAAAGGTACGTCCATTTTTTTGGGACCCGATGAGAATAACCATAGTCACCATGTGGGTTGACAGTATAGACTGTTATTTGGAGTACAACTATTAGGAACAGCACAACTCACTCAACTGATTCAGGAGCTAAGTTTGATGGTGTTTAAATATACTTGTAGAGGGAATATGCCGTTTAGGAGAAGATCAGTGTGGTTTATAATATGGGGCATTGTAATTATGGCTCAACAATGCATTTTAAAATGTGGGGACAAATACATGGCATTAATTGCAATACATTTGATTTTAATTTCACAGATACGAACCCCTGACGAAGAGTCACAAAGGCTTGAAATGCATTGAGTTAATTATTCGTATTTTCTTAACAAGGGATTTTAACATGCTGTATTAAAGGTGATTGGGTATTATGCATACACTTGAAAATTAGAATCAACTTGTTTTGAACAAATCAACCAACATATCAATAAACATTGAAAACATGAACTGAAATACGTGGATTAATGGATTAAATTTGGTTAACGTTGAGGATTATCTTTATCCCACAAAACGTGATTCATCCAGGGACTGGTAGTACTTTGTACATCAGCGTTCTTTTCTAATTTACATGACCGACGCAGCAAGGATGAAGCGTCTACAAGGATTGCTCCGCAAGAGAATGAATTAGAGAAACTAACAAAAGATGGTGTGTGACGCAACTAACTCTTTTCATAGTTTGAACTGTTATTCTACCTGACTCAGCACCCGATAACAATATGGACCATCGGAGAACGACTATCCGATGTAAATAACGATCAAAACACATAACCAATCATAAAATTGAAGTATTGCAACAACGGACCACAAGAAAGAATATCATATTTTGTTGTATTCGTCACTTTGTTTACATTCTACTTTCATTATATGAACTTGTATCGGAGAAAAACTATTGTACGGGCGAAATAGTGATTACACACTTGAGGGAGGGCGGGGTATATGACTATGTTACTGAGGGTGGGTTAATTACGGCAGTTGCGAGTGAAGGGAAAAAGGCGAAAAACTGCCTTATGACCAGGGAGGGTCCAAGCTGCCAGATTTTAAAGTATATTTCTGGGCTTCGTTTATGGATCGGCTCCAGAGCATACTGCCTGGGCGTAAGCCTGGGACGAATGCAGTCAGGTATGAATTAGCTATAGGCTTAGATAATAAGTACGTAGGAGCAGATTTACAAGCCCCTTGCATCGTTTTTGCGCTGCAGTTGCGACACTTTTTGTGATGCCGCAGCAGCGTAAAAATGCAGCCCATTTACAACGTGACTCATCTAGGAAGATGCGTCACATTGTAAAGCCTTGGGTCACATTATACCTGTGTCAGGTATAATGTACACAGGGTGGGCGTTTCAGCGCAAAAAAGCCTTGCAGAAGTGATGCAGTGCGATCTACAAGATTTCACGGCACCACTTCTAGGACGCCTCTGCGTCAAATTCTTACGCTTGCTTAAAGCAGGCGTAAGGATTGACGCACCACAATGAGGATAGTCCTCCCCCTGCATTGCTTGAGTTGCATCGTGCTTGCGACACGACTCCAGCAATGCGTGACTTTTGTGTCAACAGATGCGTCAGAATTACTGACGCATCTGTCAATCCTTGCGCCAATGGTGCGCCGTATTGTAAATAAGGCGTTACCATAGTCGCGCAAGGGTTTCTCAAGTGGCGCAGGGAAAGTGACGCATCTTCTCAGATGCGTCACTTTCTTGTAAATCTGCCCCGCAATGCATAAGCTAACAGCCCTACTTATTTTAAGAGGGTAATATTTAAGGTGATAAGGGATGTAGTCTGAGTATGATAGGAAGTTTGTAGTAAGTTTTCCTTACCAGCTGTTCATTCTCTCACTCCACTCTGGGGTAACCCATTATTCCCCAGTATATTTCACGATAGTGTGGGGCAAACGTGGAAGGATTTGGGTCTATAACCTTTAGGTCAGTTATATGGCACTCAGGGCTACGATCTGTTACTGTACTTCAGGAAGCATATTGACTCCCGCAACGATCTTTCTATACACATTTGCAGGTGAGGGACTACTTTCTTCAAAACTGGGAATATGAAAAGGAGCATGCAATATCTGAAATTTGTGCCCTACTTAATCAATCATCAAAGTGCAACATAAGTACAATGTACCAAGAGTTTATGTCCAGTGTTGAAGATGCTAATGCACACATAGCGCAAAGGTGGAGTCAAAAGCTAGCGGTAATAGTAACTAGTGCTGAATTACAAGAGGTGATGGAAACACTGGATGGGGCACTGATATCCGTTAATCACAAATTACAAAAATATAGGACAGTGTATATGTTTTATCATACACCTGAATGAATTTCTAAGTGGGCTTCCTCTAGGAACTCTTCTGGGGTTTGTTGTCCCAAATGCCAGTTATTTGCAGCAGATGTAGTCCAAATGTGTGCCCAGGGTTAAAATAATTTTGGGGCAGTATATTTCAATTAATATCTAAACAGCGGGGGCTAGAATTTTGCTTCAGCAACAAAGAAATACTAATCGGTTCAAAGTCCGGAGGGACCCCCAGTCGTATGGCTCTAATCTCAAACATCATAGTAAGTGCACCCCTGTGCATTGCTAGGGCATGGGTTGATTCAATGCAGCCTAGAGTATCTGAATTCTGGGCCATATTCCGGCAGACCTATGAATGTGAAATAGCTGTTGCCAAGGCCTGAGGACTCAAAGCAGTCAAAAAGTTGGAGAAAATCTGGTTAAAATTGCACTGGATGTAGCAGTTTATATTGGGCGTCCTAGCTGTTGATACATGCATCTTACTAACTTTAGTGTTTCGTTGGCTTTTCCAGGTCTCACGTACATTTCTTTTTTATTGTCCCTCACCGGTTTGTGTTGAATCAATGAACTACTAATGATGTGATGATGTTTATATCATATCTGATAAAAATTACGTAAGAATGCTGTTAGAATGTTCTGATTGCTCTGACAAAAAAAAATAATAATATTAAAACAAGCATTTGAAATGCATCGGTCTCGCATTTGGGACCTTATATGTCAGTCGACTTATCTATTCCGAATACCAAATGGCATCTTTGCAAAAAAAACAACATAAAAACCTCTGAAAACAAGATTTTGTTTTATTTCCTTTTTTAGGAGAAACCACAACTAGATGCCGAAGTGCCAGCCACCTCTGCCAAGCGAGCACTGCCAGGCTGATGTGAGGGAGAGAACAAAAGCAGACAGGGGTTGGCAGGGACATCGCAGATCAAATCTTTTCACTGCTTTTGAATGCAGACGAGGGGCTTAACTGCAAATAGTGCAGCAGTGGCAGTGGCACCGGGACAAAGTGATGGGGCGAATTTGGGGGAAGCTGAATGAAAACTAAAACAAGTCGATGGGAGAACACCAGTCATTCTGGTGTTAAAGGCTGATCGGAGCGCCCCAGACATCAGCTACCTCCCTGTAATATCCCCAGCGGTCTAGTGGTTGCACGCACACACGCATTCATACATCCACAGGCCAGGCGTGGCCTGCGGGGTTAAATAAAAGGATGACGCCCGCTCGAGGACGTCACTTCCGACTGAGGCACAGTGTCGGCGTGGTTCATTACTACTGCGCGTCCTGCCCCCGCGCTGCCTCATATGCCTAAGTGAGGCCTGGGCTAGCCCCTGACGTAGCCCACAACATTGGCGACGAGCGGAGGGGCCCAACCCTCGCCCGTGCACCGGAGGTCAGAGCGGAACGTCCTACTCCCTTCCGTGGCCCTACCGCGTGCCTGCCTGTGGCGGTAACCCCGCCAAAAACCTCACCTGCGGCAGCATCTCAGCCTGGCCCCGTCTGGCCACCCCTGACACCCCACACTTGGGATCGCTGGAGGCCCCTGTGGCTGCGCCCGGGCCTCGGCGCATCAGGGAGCGGATCCGGACCGGCGGTGCGACGTGGTGCCATATCCCACGCTTCTCGCGTGAGTCGCGGGTACGCGGAGCACCCTACCATTGCTCACGCATCTCGCGTGAGACGCCGAGAACGCCTCCTGATATTCCCTACTGTGCCCTGGAGAATTTTTGAGCAACTGCCTGGCCTGGAGAGGGATATTGACATTTCTACACCCCCCCGACGCCCGTAGAACGCTCGGCGGAGCTGAGGTAGGCCGTCCAGCTGCCACGTGGCGTCGCGGAGTGGGCGAAAAAGGGGGAACGCTCAGCAAGGGCACGATCCATCCCAGTAAAGTCAAGGAAAAAAAAAAACAAAGGGGAAGAAGGGGTAACTGTCCCGATGAGCCACCACCATGGTGGATGAAGAAGCACCAGCAGCCGCCATTAACATTCCATTCCAACACGCTGCGTCTGGGGTCTTACCACCTTTCAGCGAAATGGAGGACCCGTCCACAGCATCACCATGGTGGAAGGTATGGCTCGAGAGACTGGAAAATTACTTTGTAGTCACGAGAGAGATGAACAAAGCAGTGAAGAGGTCTATTTTACTACATTATGCAGGGGATGAGATATTCAGGCTGTTTAAACACCTACCCACTACGGGGGCGGCGGACAACTATGACGCTGCGGTAGCGGCCCTCAACAGTCATTTTGACCCACAGCAGAACCTAGATTTTGAAGTTTTCAAACTGGGACAGGCACGTCAGAGGGAAGGTGAGACCATGGACCGGTTTTATGCCCGTGTAAGGGAGCTAGCCAGTTACTGTACTGATGAGGATCAACCCAAAGCTATAAGGAGACACATCATCCTAGGGTGTTAGACAAGGCACTGAGAGGATCGATACTCCACAAGCCAGGAATCTCACTAGAAGACATCTTAATATTGGCCAGGTCCCATGACCTCTCGAATGTCAGGGCCACCGCTATGGAACAAGCACTCCACAAATCCCAAGGCAAACCAGAGGCCGTCAAGAGTGAACGAGCAGACGCGGTGAGGACCCAGCCACGTGGACCACCCCAAAATGAATACCGGAAAGACCAACCCCGAGCACGGTGTGGGTATTGCGGACACGAGCCCCACGCAGCCAAAGACTGCCCAGCGCAAGGGAAAACCTGCTTGAACTGTGGGATTCCAAACCACTTCGCGACGGTATGCTGAAGGAGGAACACGTCAAAGACTTTCAAGTAACCACGCACGCCTACCAAAGCCGTTCGGCAGTTGTCGCTAGCTGAACCACCACCACCGAAGACAGAGAGATATCTACCCACAATGGACGAAGACTCGGAGTCTGAAGATGAAGAGGCATACATTGTCTTGTTTGCGCGGGAACTTAAACAGCGGCGGCGGCCGCAGCCGACGTGCATTGTACAGATGGCTGTAAATGAAGTTAAGGCAATAATTGATACTGGAGCCACTGTGAATGTAATGGGTTTACAGCAGTTCAAGAAACTACGCCCTCGCCCCCAGGTGATGCCGTCCAAAATGAGGATATTCGCATATGGAGCGGATACGCCGTTACCCCTAAAAGGGAAAATCACAATACCCATCAAGGCCGATGAGTCGGAGGTGGTGGCGACAATCCACATAATCAACAGAGAAGCTGACACCCTGCTAAGCAGCCACACGGTCGAAGACCTAAAATTAATAGCATTCGCTAATCGCATCAGAGCACACGAGGTGGATGAACTACTGGGATGATTCCCCGAATTATTCCGGGGTCTGGGCTGCATAAAATGTGAACCAATCAAACTGCACATCGACAGGTCGGTCACCCCCACCGCCCTGCGACACCGCCGGATCCCGTTCCACTTACGCCCACTGGTGGAGAAAGAACTTGAGAAACTGGAAAATTTGGGTGTCATAGAAAAGGTCACGGGGCCCACCCCGTGGGTTTCCCCAATGGTTATTGTGGAAAAACCCAAACAACCGGGTGAGATCCGGTTGTGCATTGACATGCGACTACCAAACACCGCGATCCGGAGGGAGAGACACCTGACCCCTACTATGGACAATATTATTGCCGATGTAAATGGGTCAAAGTGGTTTTTGAAGATTGATTTGAACGCAGGATACCACCAGCTACCATTGGCGGAGGAGAGCTGATTCATAACCACTTTTAGTACCCATCTTGGTCTACGAAGATACAACCGGCTGAACTTTGGCATCTCCTCAGCAGCCGAGGTGTTCCAGAACACCATTAGAGAACTCCTGTACGGGCTGCCTGGGGTCATCAATGTCAGTGATGATATCCTGATCCATTCTGCCACTGCTTCGGAACATCCCATACACCTCCGAGATGTCCTGAGGAGACTGAGTGCCCATGGAGCAACACTTCACAAAGAAAAGTGTCAGTTTTTCCAGCCCTCCATAGAATTCTTCGGGTACGTCTTCAATCAAGAAGGTATCCAGGTAGATCCGAGGAAGTCCAAGGCCATCAAGGACGCCCTAGCGCCAAAATCCCCGACAGAAGTAAGGAGCTTCCTTGCCTAGCCACCTGGAGTGAACCTCTACGGGCGCTGACCAAGATGGATGCTGCCTGGCAGTGGGGTCCAAATGAAGCCGAAGCATTCCAAGGGATCAAGGACGCCCTCCAGGAGAAAGCCACCTTGTCATACTTCGATCCCACGAAACGTACGGAGGTGCTAGTGGACGCCAGCCCGGTGGGCCTTGGGGCGGTGCTGACCCAGGAACATGAACTCGGCCAATGGACAGCACTAGCATTCACCAGCAAAGCCCTTACCCCAACCGAGACCAGATATACCCAGATTGAAAGAGAGGCCTTAGTCATCAAATGGGCCTGTGGCCATTTCCATCTATACCTGCGAGGACATCCCTTCATTATGGTCACCGACCACCAACCCCTGGTATCTCTTTTCAAGGGGACTGCTCCACACCCGCTACCCCGCATAGAACGATGGGTGATCCAACTTCAACCATATGAGATGGAAGTCATATATCGGCCGGGGGCCAAAAACCTCGCAGACTTCCTGTCGCGCCACCCATCCCTACCAGAACCAGAGTCGGAGGATGAAGAGTGTGAAGAGTATGCCCAGTGGGTGGCACTCATGTCATGCCCCCAAAGAATGACGCTAGAAGAGGTGAAAGAACCAGCCGCTACCGACAACATCTACCAGAGGTCACTGCAGGCGGTTCAAGAAGGTTCGTGGGCCGAGTATCTCCGCCCCTCCAACTCCTGGTCAGCTGGAGACAGAGAGTCTCTCACGAAGATGTGGTGAATCAGACACAAGCTAAGTGCCACCGAAGAGGGGGTGTTGCTGAGAGGATCCCGTCTGGTCATTCCCCAGGGCCTGAGAGACTGAGCGGTGCAACTTGCCCATGGGGGGCACCAAGGCACCAAGAAGATGAAAGCGCGCATGTGGGAAAAAATATGGTTCCTGGAGTTAGAAAGCATGGTGGAGGAACACGTGCGGAAATGTATGGCCTGCCAGCTGATGAGTGACCCTGAAAGACCCCTGCCTGTGATCACTGAAGAAGCCCGCACAGCTCCCTGGACCAAGGCGAGCATAGACTTTGGGAGCTTCCCGGGAGAGGGACACATGCTAGTATTCATCGACTCCTACTCGAAATACCCACTGGTGGATAAAGTAGCCTCAACTGCTTTCACCCACTTGGGACCGGCACTAGAAAAAATGTTCTCCATGTTTGGATACCCGTCAGAGATTCGAAGTGACAATGGGCCACCGTTCCAGGGTGGTGAGTTTGCCACGTTTCTCCGACAAAGGGGAATATAACACCGCCGCATCACACCTCAGTGGCCCCAAGCCAATGGGGACGTTGAAAGATTCATGCGGACCTTAAACAAAGTATTCCGGATTGCAGTGGTAGAACAGGCTGTCCCGGAGCAGAGGCTACATGAATTCCTGTGGGAGTATAGGGGCACCCCTCACTGCACCACCTAAAGCAGTCAATGGACCCTCATGTTTCAAGGGCCACGAAGAGACCTCCTCCCCAGTGCCCCGAGGTGGACACCACCCCCGCTGTCACCAGTGAAGCCCAGGAAAGAAGGCGCCAAGGGAACCAATGAGCTAGTCGCCGCAGAAAAGCCACCCCCAGGAGAAAGAGCCCGGGGACCCGGGTGATCTTACGGAACCGACGTCCAGGGAAAAAGTTCCTAACCCGGTACAAGCCAGGTACCTGGATGGTCACGTCCGCAAGGGGCACCATGATCACGGCACGGAAGGGAGAAGAGGAAGTGTCGAGGAACGCCTCCTGGTTGAAGGCCATACCGTCAGGAAGCAGACAGGGTTCAGAGCTAGACGAAGGGGAATTCAATTCGAATACGACGACAGCTCCCGAAGAAGAGGAAGACGCACTGAGGGGAAGACAGGCAGAGGGACCCGAGCCTGTCACGGTGCCGTTGACCCCGCCCGCCATGGCCAGAAATATTTGCCAAGATGCCGGAAGTGATAGGGCCAACTCACAGCGATACTACTTGCAGCCCAACCCACCACCAAGCCAAAGACTGAGAGACTATGTCTGCCTGCTAAGGCCCTGAAGCTGACACCAAGGGACACGCAAGTACCCAGGCATTTTGTTTTCAAATGTTTTTAGTCCGGGACTGGTTTATTTTGCATTGCAAAATAAAAAAATATATAGTTGGATAGGGATGTAATATCCCCAGCGGTCTAGTGGTTGCACGCACACACGCATTCATACATCCGCAGGCCAGGCGTGGCCTGCGGGGTTGAATAAAAGGATGACGCCCGCTCGAGGAAGTCACTTACGACTGAGGCACAGTGTCGGCGTGGTTCATTACTGCTGCGCGTCCTGCCCCCGCGCTGCCTCATATGCCTAAGTGAGGCCTGGGCTAGTCCCTGACGTAGCCCACAACACTCCCCACAGGAGCGACAGTAAACTTAGGATCCGACAACAGGAGTCTTTTCTGACTGACCTCTCTAGTTCACCATAAAAACAATGCCTGCTGCCGCAGGAGAAAGTGAAAAGGAACAGGAGTGAAACCCATAGACCAAGCTGGGACTGGGTATAAAGTATATATAGGAAAACAATGTCCCACTAGGTATCAGTAGCAAAGACAGTTGGAAAATTGCATACAATACGTATTACAGAGAAGGAATACAAGGAGTCTCAGTACATTTGTGAAAAGGTTATTAATCACCAATTTTCATGGAAATGGGAAGCACAGTTAGATAGCAGCACTGTACATGAAAGACATTCATGGAGCACCCAAATGGCACTTGGTGACAAGGTGATAACAAAGTGAAGGTGACGACGCAAGTGAACGTGGTGAACAGCGTGGTCGGCGCAAAGTGATAAAAAGCAATCAAACATAGGCTTTACATTGAGTCTACAGAATTAAAATGTTCAAATTCGGCACAGTTATGAGCCTATTGATAGTGCGCCGTGAAATCGTGCTGTGTTTGTCGACGGCGTTTCGATCCTCTATGATTCGGGATCCTCTTCAGGACAGGGTTGACGTTGAATTGGAGTGCTGAAGTCAGGGAGCGCTGACAGGGCGGGGGAGTCAGTCGTCCAATGGTGGTAAGCCCAGGCGATCAGAGGTGAAGCAGTGATCTTGGCTGGGGGGTCCAGGTCTCGGCTAGTCGAGCCGGTAAGGCACCTGAGGTAATCTGGCGCTCGAGCCAAATAAATCTGTGGCGATGGTTTAGCCGAGACCTGGACCCCCCAGCCAAGATCACTGCTTCACCTCTGATCGCCTGGGCTTACCACCATTGGACGACTGACTCCCCCGCCCTGTCAGCGCTCCCTGACTTCAGCACTCCAATTCAACGTCAACCCTGTCCTGAAGAGGATCCCGAATCATAGAGGATCGAAACGCCGTCAACAAACACAGCGCGATTTCACGGCGCACTATCAATAGGCTCATAACTGTGCCGAATTTGAACATTTTAATTCTGTAGACTCAATGTAAAGCCTATGTTTGATTGCTTTTTATCACTTTGCGCCGACCACGCTGTTCACCACGTTCACTTGCGTCGTCACCTTCACTTTGTTATCACCTTGTCACCAAGTGCCATTTGGGTTGCTCCATGAATGTCTTTCATGTACAGTGCTGCTATCTAACTGTGCTTCCCATTTCCATGAAAATTGGTGATTAATAACCTTTTCACAAATGTACTGAGACTCCTTGTATTCCTTCTCTGTAATACGTATTGTATGCAATTTTCCAACTGTCTTTGCTACTGATACCTAGTGGGACATTGTTTTCCTATATATGCTGCTGCAGGAGGGCAGTGAAGAAGAAACGGTGCTTGTTTCTAGCGGGTTCCTTCCAAGATGTGGTAACAGAATGAGTAGAGTTCAGTAATGTTGTTTTCTTACATAGCGCTGAACAACTCGAGTGTGGCTTCAAAGCACTGAAGGAGATGCGCCATGCAGAGGCAGGGTCATGGTTGCCCTCCAATTGGCTATCTTTTTACTAGAGGCAGATATTTTTTATATGTGACGATCACCACAGGCATTCAAAGTTATAATGAGCATCATCTCAGAGCGATGTAGGGTCCGGTCTTGATCATGCAAGTGTATAGTGTAGCCTGGTAGGATATTTTGAAGACCCAGAGTGGGAAATTGATAAACATGGACAATAGATGTGAGTCCTTTAAGTGTGAAACATAAGGAGTGGGAAAAAGGGGTTCCGCTCAAAGCTGTCCAGGTACTGGGATAGCAGAAAGGCAACTAGAGCCACATTTTTGGTGGGTGAGGGGGGGGGCCTAAGAATACATTTCGGGGGTGGACTAATTCTATCAGAAATAGGCAGAGTGGAGATACAGGGGCTCTACGAAGGGGTGACGAAACACCAAAGCCTCCTTACCAATCAAATGGTCTTTTAAAGACTTGTGAAGTACTCGGGTGCAGCTGTGTGTGTACCTGGGAAGCTGTCTCAGCCCGGGCTGCCTCATACGTTGGGGGTGGGGTGGGCTGAGGCCCCTTGAGCCTGATGGGTATTGCTTGCCTGCCGGATAGTGGTTTTCAATCCTGTTTTTTCAGCCTTGCAATACTAGTAAGGATAACATAATTTGTGACTCCATGTTTACAATCTAAAAAGCAAAACTGGTCATCTCGGCAGGCTAAATGTTGATGACAGATGAAAGAGAATGTGTGGACCCCCCCCCCTCTCTTGACATGGGGCCCGCCAACACCTCCGTAATACTCAACTCAACAGTGCCCTTTTGGCTGAACTCAGATGAAAGAGGGGTCTCCTGGAAAACAAGCACTGGCCATGCAATAGGACTCGCATTTACTCGAGACCTATTGCATTTAAAACGGGAGTGCGGGCGGGCGCAAGAAGGCACGAGCATGACCGGGAATGCACGGGAGGGGTCTGGGGGCCCCAAGAAGTCACAGACTGCGGGAGGGGGTAGGGAGGGATGCATATGGAAAGAAAGTAGTCTGTGCAGTAAAGGGGCCAGTAGCCAAGGAAGGATACAAAGGACTGACATGGCTGTCATGGGGAGGGACTAACAAGCTTAAAACTAATAGTAAGGCAGCATTTGTAACCTAAGCCAATGAAGAAGATGGGACAGAGAGTGGGCGGAGCTTCCATAAAGCTTCCACACTATAGTGTATATTGCATGCCTAGCAAAGCAATGGCAGCGCATTCGCGCTGCAATGCTAGACGAGACCTAAAAATACCTCCTTTTTACAGAGAAATCAAGTTACCTACCTAGCTGTAAGTTTTTTTTCACCAGATGGAGTAATGAAGAAGTTTAAAAATATGGATTTTGCTGAAAGCTGGGAGACCTATGTATCCGCAACCTCAAGATCTTTTAACTCTTCACCTTTCTCGTCTTGATTTTTCTTTTCCTGTTTTTCATATTCAGACTTCACCTCAAAAGTAGGGAAAGTTTTAGCTCTCCAAGAAAATAAACTACTTCAAAATTAGTACTGTTGCCTTTGCTGAAGGACAAAGCAATTGCAAAGAGCCCAATGAATTGGTTCAGATACCGAAAAACTATTTGACCAGAGATAAACACATGCTAGGTAACACGTCTAACTTTTACAGTAGTCCATATAGATTGGCAAACCTTCTTTGATCTATGGAAAATAGCCATGGTTTTTGATATCAGTGTTTGGAAGGGCATACAAAGTACAGAATTTAAAATGTAAGTATATATTTGTGACTTTTTGTGTTTACATCATACCTACTTGCAGACTACTTAGAATAATATGTTCTTTAGTGTACCACATTTTGAGAAATTAAACAGTTTACATTATTTTTTTTCGGTATAGCATTGATCGGATTGAATTTCCCACCTCTGTCATCGCATGAGAACCATTGTGCCAAAACCAGTACCACAAGTCTTTCTAATCCTGAAAACGGCTAAAAATAGAAAGAGGAACTGCACTTCCATGTCTCTTTTCTAATGCTTACACTAGGCCTACTTTAATTCCCCTAAACGCCAGAATACCTATCAAACTTGACGTTTTAGAAAAATGGACAGGATCGCAGAATTTGTTTCCAGAACTGCAATATTCAAGCAGACGCCCTGCATTACGACACTGATGGATCTCCAACTCAGAGTCACCCCTAATTTTTGCCTTCCTCTGCCTTCCTTTTTGTTGGCTTTTACGACTATGCACTTTTTCCTCTGCTAACCAGTGGCAACGGGCTTGTCCCCTCTCCCTTCTAAGCATGATATAATTCACTGAAATCAGATTGGTACATTTTTACTTGTAACTCTCTAGTTTACATTGCTACATGTACTCAGGGCCTGCAAATTAAATGCTACTAGTGAGCTGCAGCCACCCACTAAAGTATATTTTTTTAAAACGTCCCTCAGACCTGCCAGTGTGGTCTTTAGAGTAGTTTTAAACTGCTATTTTTGAACACCAATTGTTATGTTATGTTATGTTACTGTTTGTTTTGTAGAGCGCTCAGCTGCTCCAAAGAGCGTCCCGGCGCTAAAGATCATCACACCAAATACCAGCAGCAAACAAACAGCCATAACAGAAAACATAACCAGAATTAACCATAACAGCATTACAAAGCAAACAGATAGGTTTTAAGTCCTTTCCTAAAAACCGAGAGATTGGTGCACGCCCGCAACGTCAAGGGCAGTGTGTTCCAGAGGCGGGGTGCAAGGTAACTAAAGGAGCGACCTCCACAGCGAGCACGCTTCACTGTTGGAACGATAGCCTTGGCCTGGGCAGCAGATCTCAGAGGTCTAGATGGAAGATAGAAATTGACCCTTCTCTGCAGATATTCAGCGCCGAAATTGTGAAGCGCCCTAAAAGCTGTAGTTAGGGTCTTGAAGAAGATACGCTTACGAATCGGCAACCAATGCAGAGAGACAAGGAGATTGCTGGCCCTAGATCTTCTAGTTAGACCGAAGATTGCCCTAGCTGCAGAATTTTGAACTATCTGCAGACGAGTCAGCAGATACTCAGGAAGACCTAAGTAAAGGAAGTTGGCGTAGTCTAGGCGCGAGCCAATTAATGCTTGCACCGTAATTTTCTTATGCTCCAAAGATAAATAGGGCAGAAACTTACGCAACATCCTTAGGATGGCAAAGCACTTCCCAGTCAAGCCAGCAACCTGGGCTTTAAAGGAAAGAGTGTTATCGACCATCATACCCAGGTTCTTAGCTGTGACCGAATCGCTGGCAGGGGGAGACATGGCCGAAGGCCACCATAGCTTCCAACGTGGGTCTGCAGGACAGCCAAAGAACAATATCTCGGATTTGTCAGAGTTGCATTTGAGGCCATTTTTCCCAAACCAGTCAAACACAAACTCCAAACACTTCCGAATGGCTGCTCCATCGAAGTCACAGCCCCTGTCACAAGTGAACAGGAGCTGTGTGTCATCCGCATAGGATATGATCTGGGCCCCTAGCTCCTCCACCCGTGCCGCAAGAGGTGTAAGGAAGATATTAAAGAGGGAAGGACTCAGTATGGAGCCCTGCGGGACCCCTACCTCAAGCTGCAGCATCCGGGCGGAGAAAGGGGGAGCCCAGATCGTTTGTCTCCGATCGGCCAAAAAAGACTGAAACCATGCGAACACCGTACCTCGCAGCCCAATCTCCCAGAGTCTAATTAGGAGGAGGTCGTGGGGGACGGTGTCGAAGGCCGCCGACAAATCAAGCATGATAAGCAGGGCCTTTCCACCCCTATCGAGGGTCTTCTTCACAATCTCAGTAACCTCAAGAAGAGCGGTCTCGGTGCTCAGGTTAGATCTAAATCCAGACTGTGACTGATGTAAAAGGGAGTTACCCTCTACAAAGTTGGTAAGGGTGGTATGAACACACTTTTCAGTGATCTTGGCCAGGGCAGGAAGCAGCGAGATTGGCCTATAATTAGAATGCAGTTTGGCATCTGCATTCGGTTTTTTAATGAGGGGAAGAACTAAGGCCTGTTTCCAGGAGGAGGGGACTTTGCCCGACTTCAAAGATGCATTAATGAGAGGGTTGATGATCGGATTAAGGGCAGGTGCCAGGGTCGCAAGACACTTGGCGGGACAAGGGTCCAGAGGAGAGCCAGATTTCAGGCTAGACAAAAGGTCAAGCGAGGCCTGAGGCTCTAAAGAGGGAAAACAGTGCAGGGTAGGGCCCACGGAATCCATATGCATAGCTGGTGGGCATAACCAGGGGTTGGAAAGGCCGTCGACCTCTGAACCTGTACTCAAGATGATCTGGGTTCCTTGCAAAGCTGACTGGATAGTACGTATTTTATTAGTAAAAAATACTGCAAGCTCCATGATCCAAGGTTCCGAGAAAGCAGATGCAGAAGTGCAGCAGGAGGGAGAGGTGAATTCTTTAACAATCTTAAAGATCTCTTTGCAGGAGCTATCTGCTTCCTCGATCCTTCTGGCCAAAAAGGATTTTTTCTCTGCAACGATCTCCCTGTGATATTCTTTCACTGCTGCTCTGTAAGACTGCTTAGCCGATGTATCATAGTGCCTCCTCCAAATTCTCTCCAGCCTCTTGCAGTGCCTTCTCTTGGCCGCCAAGGCAGCAGAGAACCACGGGGCTGATGCTCGTGCCAGTTCAGATCTAACCTGGCGAGATGGTGCCAAGGCTTCCAAACGTGCAGTGAGCCAATTCTGAAAACACACCACATCATCCTCCAGACTGCCCGTAAGAACACAAGGATGGGTATCTAAAGCCTGGGTGATCATGGCCGGGGTGACTTTGTGGAAGGCTCTAGAACTACGAGCAGCGAGCCGCTGCGAAATGCGGGCGGCCACAGGCTGATGTACTAGCGTGAAATCCGCTAGGAAATGGTCCGACCAAAGAACTGGGGCAAGGGAGGAAAGGACCACCGGAACGGTCGAAAAAATTTGATCTAAAATATGCCCCTTCTCATGTGTAGGAGACTGTAGGTACATATGAAGTCCCACCGACCGACGATGTCATATCCAGAAATTTTTGCACTTCAGGATCCTCGCCCTTATCCATGTGGATGTTAAAGTCCCCGAGTATTAGGCAATGTTTTGCTCTAAGACTCAGTGTGGAAATGATCGATAGCAAATCCTCAGTAAAGGAGCCAAGAGGGCCAGGTGGTCTATAAAGCAAAAGCCCCAGGCAGGATTGATGGGGGGATAGGGCCAGGGAGAAGGCAAGGATTTCACAGTCAGGTAAATCATCCGTTGACAAGATGGTACAAGGAATGTGCCTTTTAATGATAAGTGCCACTCCGCCTCCCCTTCCCTTGCATCTGTCTCGACGGAAAATAGCATATGAGGGAGGAATGGCAATAGCCAGATCAGGTTCCGAGCCCTCACCGAGCCATGTTTCTGTGAGAAAGAGACAATCTATGTCATCTTGTGTTAAGAGATTATATATGTCGAGAGCGTGCTGAGGAAGAGACCTAGTATTTAACAAGGCGCATTTAGTACCTAAAAGAGGGAGCTTGCCAGAACAGGGAATTGTGGGGACCGGCATCCACCCACACGTGGGGCACTTAGTAATATCCCCAGCAGAATAGGGGATAGCTCGCTGACATGGAGCAGTGTGTACATTGTAAGACAGAAGATCATCTCTAGTGTACATCAAGGCAAGAGCTAAAAGGAACCCACCAGATACGTTCCCGAGCGCCTCCGGGACGCTGACGGGCGCAGACGGGCTGACTCAGGCGAGACTCCGGCGCAGCGACGGCGCCCCCGCAAACGCGACCGCTAGCGCGGTAGAACACTGTTTCCTAATATGTGGTACACTAGAGCGCTCCCACCACTCTAGCCCCCACTCAAGATGGCCGCCGAGTGCAGAGAAGCCTGAGCCCGGTTTGAAGCTCTAACGGCAGCTAGCGCCGTGATAGATGGGCGAAAATGCGTGCAAGTGTATCAGAGGTATGCTGAGTGCATTTACAACATGAAAATCACACAGTTTTAAAATTATCTAAAAATCACAAAAAACGATCCGTTTTGCTCACGGAGCGCTGAATACAATGCACATGCTCTGTGCTTCACCAAAATCGATTCAGACTGGTATAAGGGATAGATCTTGCGAGCGCTGCTTCAGGGCTCCTTATATGTGGTACACTAGAGCGCTCCCACCGCTCTAGCCCCCACTCAAGATGGCCGCCGAGTGCAGAGAAGCCTGAGCCCGGTTTGAAGCTCTAACGGCAGCTAGCGCCGTGATAGATGGGCAAAAATGCGTGCAAGTGAATCAGAGGTATGCTGAGTGCATTTACAACATGAAAATCACACAGTTTTAAAATTATCTAAAAATCACAAAAAACGATCCGTTTTGCTCACGGAGCGCTGAATACAATGCACATGCTCTGTGCTTCACCAAAATCGATTCAGACTGGTATAAGGGATAGATTAATCAGCCTTGCTAGTCATGACTTCCTTCTTAATACCTATAAATCATGTTAAGGTAAGCCCTAAAGGTTAATACGGCAAGGTGCATGGTATTTAAAAAGTAGGACATGCTTGTTTAAAATTTGCATTGCTCGTTATGTTATGTTATGCAGATTTGTAGAGCATACTATAACCCGGGAGGGCATCCTGCGCTGAGCAGGTGTGAGTCTCGGCACACATAGGGCCTACTAGGACTATCGAAAGGGCAGGTTCTCAGTTTCTTGTGGAATTCAAGAAGTTTGGAGGAGACTCATGTGCAGAGGCAGATTGTTCCATGCTTTAGGAGTAAAATTGGATAAGGCTCGACAACTTGATCTGGTTTTCTGAATGCGTGGGTGTGGTTACTCTTTAATATAGGATACTCAGGAGGAAAGTGATGTTACTGTGTATTTAATAGTTCAAAAGACAAGGGGATGAGGCACAGTCCTGGGGGGGATATCTCTCAACACAAACTGGAAATCATCAGTCTTAGCGGTGTCAGTTCCCTCACTGTACACCAGGGTGGTTCCTTATCACTAGGGTTCCTGGCCAGTCGTCTCCTTCTTCTTCTTGTCCCATCAGAAAAAGGAGGTTGACATTCATTCCTCAAAGTAAGCAAATACAAAGAGAGGTCAGGTGTCTGTGTCTTACTCTAGCACTCATCCAAGCCCTTCACCATCCCCCAGGGTGTTGTTGTGCTTTTATCAGTGCAGCATGCTCAGTACACCAGTTAGTGGGAAAACAACCTATTTCTGCCCAAACCTCCACCTGCCAAAACTTAAGGAAATTTAGGAAGGGTACTTGCCTTGAGCCACAGCCCTCCGGGGTCTTAGTAGAGGGAGTCACACCGCTCTTCTCCCCTCGGGAATGACTTGACTGGCTGGGACTGCCTTTTGGCTTCTGTTCTCTTGGTTCCTCGGTTTCCTCTTCTTTTGCTCTTCCTGCCGACTACCCGGGGTCTCCTTCTACCCCTTGCAGCATCAGCTTCCCTTCTTTTGACCCGATGGTCACTTCTGACTCCTCGTTACTTCTCCTTGCAATCATCCGGGCTTCCTCGTCCCCACATCCGGTATTTTGTTTCCTTCCTCTGCCTTCTTGATGCAACTGCATCACGTCTCCTGTAGCAGCTAGAGCACTACGTTCACTTTCCTGACTCCGCAGTAAGCATGGGCGAATTTTGCGAATCTCGCGTTCGCGAATTTTGCGGATTTGCGAACTCGCAATCCGCAAAATCCGCAAATTCTCGCGAATTTGCAGATTTTTTTTTGTGTTCGCGCGGGTTTCTGCCAGTTCGCGAGGGTTTTGTACAATTTCGCAAACGCGAACCTACCTGTCGGGTCGCAAGTTTTGCGAACTTGTTGTTTCTACGTGTCCAGCCTGTTTGGGACACTCTTCTTCATCACTGCCACTCTCTGTCACCACTGCCACTCTCTGACTACTCATGCCACCCTCTGGCCCACCCATGCCACCCTCTGTTTCATCACAGCACCCTCTGGTTGTCCAGTCAGTGTACATTATTGTGGCAAGGCAAAGCACACCTTCCCTGCCTCAAGTGACCTGAATTAATTTGGGGCTGATTAATGTGTCACAGAATATTTTTTTAGCTGGCACCTGCTTCCTTAGTGCTTCCTGATTAGTGATCTTTTGCACTTGCTAAGTGCTTTCATTGTTGCAAAATTAGTTACACCTGCCCTGCCCCAACTGACAATAATAAATTAGGGGCTGATTAATGGATTTGAACTTTCAGCCTGGCTCCTGCTTGTCTCCCTTCGCTGTAATTCAGGACCTTTGTGGCATATGTGTAACTATTCTGAGGTTCAGAGCAGGGTCACATAATAGTTGCAACTGGCAACTGAACTCTGGAGGGGCCCCTCAGGAAGCACTACAGGAAATGGCTACTAATGATGAGCCTGAACTTTTGAACCTGGTAAGTAGTTTCAGTTTTGCTAAGATCGTATTTCTGCAATTTAGCGCTTATTCGCGGGGTGCGAAGTTGTACTGGGAAGCCGCGAACTCACGCGAACAGTGCGAGCAAGCCATAAAATCCGCTGCTCGCGGATTTGCAGATTTTGCGGGAGATTCGCGAATGTCGCGGATTGCGAATTTACCGAAAATCCGCAAAATCCGCGAGCGAAACGGATTTTCTGCCCATGCTTACTCCGCAGCCCCGATGCCATGTTGGGAATTCCTCCCGGGAATGGCGCAGGAGTACTCTGCGTTTCCTCCAAGTATGGACCATCGGGCCATACCTATACCGGACATCGTAACAAAAAGTCCACTTTTCCTTGGGACCTGCCTTGTGCGTGGAGGCCTGAAAAGAGAAAGGCTGTAAGGATAGGAACCAACGAATTACCTTTGGATTCGTGTCCTTATGGGTGAGGAGCCAGGTAAGAGGGGTATGGTCTGTTTTCAGAAAGAAAGTTTGTCCTAACAAATAGTACTGCAATGCTTCCAAGACCCTTTTAATGGACAAACATTCCTTTTCCATGGTCGCCCTATTGTACTTCCAGTGGGAACAGTTTTTAACTAAGGTAAAGGACAGGTCAAAGATCCCCCTGTGGGTCAGGCTTAGGCAACATGGCCCCTAAGACTCAATCATATGTGTCCGTTTGTAACAAATAAGGCTTATGGACACAATAGGGCAGGGACCCAACACAACAGTGTCTTCAGCATCTAGAAGCCTTCCTCTTGAACAGCAGTCCACTCTATTTTGTGGCTGCGTTTTCGGTTTGTCTGCAAGTCTGTGAGGGGACAGACTATGTCAGAGAATTGGGGGATAAATCACCTATAGCTGCCTACTAGACCCAGAAATGCTTGTACCTCCTTTTTAGTTGTCGGCTTCGGAATCTCCTGAATAGCCCCTAGCTTGTTATGCTGCAGCGGTAGTGTCCCCACCTGTATGGAATAGCCTAAGTACTCTATATTATCAGTGCCTAGGGTTATTTTTTTTGGGTTCAGGTTAAGTCCAGCCTGGTAAAGAGAGGATAAGAGATGCTGCAAGTGTTGTTTGTGCGTTTCCCAATCAGGACTATACATAACAATATCGTCAAGATATGCTACTGTAAATTGTTGATGAGCTCGTAACAGTATGTTCATTAATCTATGAAAGGTTGCAGGGGCACCATGTAGGCTAAACGGTATAACTTTAATGATATAGAAGCCTGAGGGTCTGGAGAATGTAGTTTTCTCTCTAGCGGCAGGGTTGAGGGGACTCTGCCAGTACCCTTTTGTAAGGTCGATAGTGGGCATTACCAGCGTTCCTCCTGGTCTTTCTATGAGTTTGTCAACTCTGGGCATGGGATAGTTATCAAACTTGGAATGTGCATCCAATTGGTGAAAGGCAATACAGAACCTGAGGCTCCCATCTGGTTTGGGAACCGGTGAACACAGGTTGTTTTAGGGAAGTCTCAATGATATCAGCTTGTAACATTGCCTCTACTTCCTGATCTACGGCCTGCCTTTTTGTGGCCGTAATGCAATAGAGTCTCAGCTTTATCACCTTCCCTGCCTCTGTCTTAAAGTCATGGGTAACTAAAGAGGTTCTTCCTGGTTTGATAGAACTCAGGCTGGGGAAACAACTAGTAGCTTATACAACTAATGTTTCTGGTCAGGGGTGAGTTTCTCCCCAGTATTGGATCATTCCCCAGATGCTTCTCTAAAGGATTGGATTGGTATCTCCATGTGCTTTTTAAGAGTGATGTGATTGACAGACACAGGTGTGTCCCCTTTCTGCAGGCTGGGGTCTTCCCATTTCTTCAATAGGTTGATATGATACACCTGGCCCCTAGGTTTGTGGAATGGTTACTCTGTAGGTAACAGGTGTTACCTTTTCCAACACTTGGTAAGGTCCTTGATGGGTCGCTAAGAGCTTCTTATCTGAGAAGGGTAGACAAATCAATACATTGTCTCCATCTGTCAATTCCCTGAAGCTCGTTCCCACGTCATGATAGGCTTTCTGTTTTTGTTGTGCACTTTCCATGTTCTGATGGACATCCTCCCACAGGCTAGACAGGTTTTATTTTAGTGAAATAGTGTTTCCTAACAACGGTCTCCCTTCGGTCTTCTTCCTCAGTCCACTGCTCTGCTGCCATGTCCAAATGGGTAAGCTGTCATAGCCCAAATAGTAATTCAAAAGGGCTAAACCCCATAGACTTTTGTTCATGAGTCCTGATCGCAAACAATACCAGAGGGAGTTTTGGGTCCCAGTCTTTTCCAGAGCCATTGATACACTTCCTTAAGATCGTTTTTATGGTCCGGTTGTACCTCTCCACCAGTCCGTCTGTCTCAAACAATCAATCAGGGGAATTGTAAGCGCGCTACTCACCCGTGAAGGTCTTAAGGCAGTGGGGGAAGGTGTTTAGCAGCTTTGTTCAGTCAAAGAGCCAGGTCTTGAGTGTCTTCCTGAAGATATTCAGGGAGGGGGCGTGTCTGATGTCGATTGGGAGCTTATTCCAGGTCTGGGCCGTGATGTAGGAGAAGGCTCGTAACACCTGTCCTGGCTTTGCGGATGTGCGGGGCTACAGCGAGGTGCGGTCGGCAGATCCGAGGTTTCTCATGGGTACGTGAAAGGAGATCCTCTCATTGAGGTATTGGGGTCCTGTGTTGTGGAAGCATTTGTAGAGTGAGTGAGTATCTTGAAAGTGTCTCTTTCTTCTTTATGGGGAGCCAGTGGAGGTTGCGCAGGTGTTGTCGAGGGATGTCGAGGACTAGTCTGGCTGTAGTGTTCTGTATGGTCTGGAGTTTGTGGAGCAGAGACTTGTTGATCCCGGTGTAAAGGGCATTTCTGTAGTCCAGTCTGCTGGTGATGAGTGCGCGGCTGATGGTCTTCCTTAATTCAGGAGGGATCCATTTAAAGGTCTTTCGGAGGATGCAGAGGGGGTTGAAGCAGCTGGAGGTGACGGCGTTGACCTGTCATGTCATGGAGAGGAAGGAATTGAGTATGATGTTGAGGTTTTGGATGTGGTACAGGGTTGGGGGGCTGCCTAGGGCAGTGGGCCACCAGGTGTTATCCCATGTGGGGGGAAAGTCCGAGGACGAGGACCTCTGTCTTCTCCGAGTTGAGCTTCAGGCAGGTCCTGCTCATCCAGGATGGGACGTCCTTTATTCCTTCCTGGAAGTTGATTCTGGTGGTGATGAGGTCCTTGGTGAGGGAGAGGATTATCTGGGTGTGGTCGGCGTAAGATACTATGCTGAATCTGTGGTGTATGACAATCACAGCGAGGGGAGCCATGTTGATGTTGAAGAGCCTGGGGCTGAGCGAAGATCCTTGGGCATGCCGCAGTTGATATCCGTGGGTTCAGTGAGGAAGGGTGCCAGTCTGATTCTTTGGGATCTGCCGTTGATGAGGGAGGTGATCCATTCGAGGGTGGTTCCCTGTATGCCGGTGTCATGGAGTCTGGCGGTTAGTGTGCAGTGAGAGATGGTGTTGAACGCTGCAGAGAGGTCGAGTAGGATCAGGGCTGCGATGTGTCCATGGTTGAGGAGGGTGCGGATGTTGTCTGTTGCAGTCAGTAGAGCAGTCTCGGTGCTGTAAATGCTTTGGAATCTGGATTGGAAGGGGTCTTTGATGAATGTTGTTAGCTGGGCATTGAGGATCTTCTCTGTGACTTTGGCCGCGAAAGGGAGAGGGAGATGGATCAGTAGTTCTTGAGGTCCATGGGGTCTGCTGATGGTTTCTTGAGTAGGGGGTCTTACTTCTGCACGTTTCCACTCATCGGGAAGGTGTCGGTCTTGAAGGTGGTGTTGATGGTGTACTGTAGTTCGGGAGCAATTGTGGTGGAGGCCCTGCGGTATATGTGCCGTGGGCAAGGATCCACGAGGGCCCTTGAGTGAATGCCTTTCATGGTCAACATGGTGTCCTTAGTGGTGACTGGGGTCCAGGATGAGAGGTGGGCCGGCTGGCATTGCTGGAGGGGCAGTTGGTTTTGGCGTCAGGTGTCAGTGGTCGTATAGGCCCTTGATTTTTAAATGGAAGTAAGATCTGAGCTTGTTGCAGAGGTCTTGGGAGGGGTTGATGTCCTTGGTTACCTGGCGGGCTTGGTGAATTCCTGTATGATGCTGAAGAGTTCCTTTGAGGTGGCGATGATCTTGTTTCGGATTAAGGTCCTTTTGGTTGATCTGATGAGTTGGTGGTATTCCGTCATGGTGTTCTAGTAGGTTGTGTGATCTTCTGGCGATTTGCTGTTCCTCCAGTTCTGCTCGAGATGTCTGCAGGTGTGTCTGGATTCTTGGAGGTCAGCGTGAACCAGGTGACTTTTCTTGGGGTGCGAGTTCGTCTGCGCAGTTGGAAATCCATCTGTGGAGTTCTTTGGCTGCGATGTTGGCGTGGGTCGAGGTGGTGAGGGCATTGCGGATGAGAGTGTGGTTGATTTTGGTCCAGTTCATTCGTGTAGGGCGTGTTGCTGATTTGGGGGTAATGGGTTTGTCAATGTTGAAGTGTACGAAGTGGTGGTCTGTCCAGAGGTGTTGCGTGGTGTGGCTGAAATGGATGTTGTTACCTCCTGTAAAGATGGGGTCTAGGGTGTGTCCTGCTTTGTGGGTGGGCGTGATGACAAGTTATTTCAGGCCGATGTTGGCGAGTTTGTCCAGGAGAGTGGTGGAGTTGGAGTCGCTGTGGTTGTCGAGGTGGAAGTTCAGATCTCCGATGAGTATGTAGTCCATTGAGGAGATGGCGTGGGGTGAGATGAGGTCAGCGATGGTCGATGTGAATGAGGCCTGTAAGCGAGGTACTGCGAAGTGTGGTTCAAGGGCTGGTCCGTATCTGGAAGTGAAGGTGTTTGGTGGTGGCAAGGGAGTCATTTGTGGTGGAGGCGGAGAGTCGGAGGGTGCTCTTGTGTGGGATGGCGAGTCTTCCTCCTGGGTGGCTGGGGCAGTCTTTTCTCTGGATCTTGTATCCATCGGGGATGGTGGGGGTGGAGGAGGCGTTGGTCCAGGTCTCTTTAAAGATGGTGATGTCCTGGGAGAGGGTGTCGAGGAGGTCCCAGATTTCAATGGCATGTCTGTGGATGGAGCGCACGTTGAGGAGGATGCACCTTAGGGTTTCAGAGGTGTTGGTGTTCGGTGCTGGGGTGGTGGCATTGAGGGTGCTGATGGTGTTGAAGTTCTGGCAGCAGTGGTGGCAGGAGAAGTGTCAGTGGGTGGTGCTCAGCGTGGAAAGCTGGCAGTTGTTGTTCCTGCTGGGATTGAGTGCGAGGAGGGTAGCTGCGTTGTAGCAGTGGATGGTTGGAGATCCAGAGTTCCTGGCGCTGGTCACTGTCAGGTTGCGGATGTGCGCAGACAGGTTTGCATTTCGTGCGCCTTTGCCTTTGACACAGTGGCTGCCATTAATAGGGAACAGGGAGGGGTGTGCAGCTGGGAGGCGGGAGCAGAAACTGGCAGGGGAAGGGGCCGCAGGTGAACCAGGGACGGGATGGAACGGGCTTAAATAGAACAGGAATCAAAACACAGGCAAGTACAAGAAGAATTAAAACACAAGAAGAAACTAAAACACAGGAAAAACACCTACAAAAATATCACACCAGAATCGGGGTCAGGCACCGCAGTGGAAATAGAGGCAACACAAAGCGGACACAGCAGGACCTGGGCTGCCTCAAACACCTACCAGGAGGAGGTGAAGCGGTGAAGCGTGCAAACAGCGGAGCTGCTGGGGAGAAGAGCAGCTCTCAGACCAGAAGGTCAGAGGACTTGCAATCGCTCCCCAACAGCGGCCACCCAATAGGGAAGGGGGAGGGGTGTGCAGCTGGGAGGCAGGAACCGGCAGGGTAGATGGAGCACAGGGGAAGCAGCAACGGGATGGAACGGGGTTGAATATAACAGAATTCAAAACACTGGCAAATACAAGAGGAATTAAAACACAAGAGAAATTAAAACACAGGAAAAAGCAATTAAATAAAACAAATAAAACAGAAATCAGACCAGAAGCAGGGTCAGGCACCAGAGGGGAAATGGTGGAAGCACAAAGCAGGCACAGCAGGCCCTGGTCTGCCTTGAACATCTACCAGGAGGTGGTGAAACGGGGTCAGCTGTGAAAGGTGTAGACAGCGGAGCTGCTAGGAAGAAGAGCAGTTCTCAGACCAGGAGGTTTGTGGAGGATAAACAGCCATCCGGATCTGCTGAACTCCGAGGAGAGTGCAGAGCTACTTCATTTGTCTAGAAATAAAGGGAGTCCGTGGTCTGTTAGTATCTCAGTAGGGTACCCAACTCTCGAGAAAAAGGACATCATTGCTTGGACCACCGAATGGGCGGTCATACTCATCAGTGGTACCATTTCTAAGTAGCTAGTGGCAAAGTCAACTAACACCAAGATATATTGATGTCCTCTGGTTGAGGTAAGAAGGGGTACTACTAAATCCATCCCTACTCGGATAAAGGGGTCATCAATTATAGGTAAAGGCCGTAAAGGCGCTTTCCTCTCTGTGGAGGGATTTACTAATTGACACCTGGGACAAGACACGCAGAACCTGGCAACTTCCTTATATATTCCGGGCCAATAGAACTTCTTTAACAGATACTTGAGAGTATGTTCCTACTAGGGGCACAAGAAGTTGTTCAGCCCAGCGTTCAGGTACCCTACTCATTCTGCATAGGAGCCCTCTTTTTACACAAAAATATAACCCTACCTTATTGGGGTCTTCTTCTTGCGCCTGAGTCCGCTCATTGATCAAGGTGCTATTGTCCCTCTGTGCTGTTCTAAAACTTAACTTCAAATCAGCATCTGTCTATCATCTGGGGAGGAAAGAAAACAGGTAGCAGGGGACAGTAAAGCTGACCTATGCACTCCTCTTTCTTTCCTTTTCTCTGACCTGGTCTTTGGTATCTTCGTCTCAGTACTTATTATGTCAGACACGGAGAAGGGCGCCTCATGTAGCCATTCGTATTCATGACTTCTTTTAGTTATTTTCAAAATGTATTCATCAAAGAGCGGCAGAACTGTGCCCAGGAGGACCTTTACCGCTAGAGCTGGCACAACCCCTACTTGGCGTACCTATGGGTCTCTGTCTATGTCTGTCAAGACCTCAGCTAGCAGATACAATCGTACATCTCCATGCACACAGGAGACCTGTACCTGGGCATCATTGGAAATCTGATTGGGAGGGATAAATTCATGAGAAATAACTGTGTGGTGGCACCCTGCATCCAGCAGTGGATCTACGGGTCGACCGTTAAGATGTATGGTTGTCTTGTAGTGCCCCTGGGGTCCCCCTGAAACTAAAATCCTACCCCGGGACACCCCTACTTCCATGGGCACCACCTCCCTTGACCTGGAAATGTCTTGCAATGTGTCCCTACCCTGAACACCTGAAGTATTGAGGTCCTGTCTGGGTAGGAAATGAGTTTAAAGGGGGTCTAATCATGTTTCTATTTCCTCCGGAGTTCCTCGGCTCGACTACTCTCGAATATGTCTTCTGAGTAGTTTTGGGGATTTTAGGGCCTGTACCCTAAATTCTGGGGACCTTTGGTAGGCGCATGCCAGGTCTACAGCAGTCTGCACCGTTAAGTGTGGGTGTTGCCTTTTCCAGGTTCGAGTGTTGGTGGGTGAAGCCTCCAGATATTGTTCCAGATAAACCTCGGCAGTGACCTCTTCTAGAGGACGCGCTGGGCTGTAACCATCTCTCCCTCAAATCCCTGATGCGATAATTGGGAACCCTGGGGTTGTCGCCCGCTGTCCACTTCTCTTTACAAAAGGTAACCCTCTAATACTCAGTGTTGTGCCCTAGTCTTTCAAGGATGGGTTCCTTGATTTCAGGGTATGGTGTGAGCCCTGCAGGGTTAGCAGCCTGATAAGCAGACTGCAATTCGCCATACAGAAGGGGAAGTATGTATTGACCCCATCTTTCTTGGGGCCAAGTTGCAGTCATCACTACTCTTTCAAAGTTCCCAAAAAAATAGGGTCATCTCCTTCCTGGAACTTCTTTAGCACTGAATTGGGGATATTTGGGTGAAATCGCACCATGAGATGGATTCTGTCAGGCGGAAAAAGGCGGTGTCTTGTTTTTGTTGATTGGTCGTCAGGATGGTTGCTTGTTCTTTTAGGGAGGTCTGGAATGTCTCTCTCCTTTTTTGTGCATTCTGGTTCTGTCACTCTATTGCAAGCTGTAAATGTCTTTGGTACTCAGCTTAATGAGTGACCTTAGCCTCCATAGTGATGGGTTGGTCATGGTAGTCTTCAATGACCAAATGCCACTTCTGACACCACTGTGGTCACTCGGTCATATAGGACGCTCAGGCGGAGTGTGATGTTACTGTATATTTAATAGTTCAAAAGACAAGGGGATGGGGCACAATCCTGGGAGGGGTATCTCTCAACACAAATGGTAAATAAACTGTCTTAGTGGTGTCAGTTCCCTCACTGTACACCGGGGTGGTTCCTTCTCTCCAGGGTTCCTGGGAAGTCGTCTCCTGCTTCCTCTTGTCCCATCAGAAGAATTGGACTGCCATACATCCCTCAAAGTAAGCAAATACAAAGAAAGGTCCTGAGTCTGTGTTGTCTAACGCACACCTTAGCCCTTCACCGTCCCCCAGGGTTTTGTTGTGCTTTTATCAGTCCAGCATGCTCAGTACACCAGTTAGTGGGAAAACAACTTACTTGTGCTCAAATCTCCACCTGCCAAACGTACGGAAATCTAGGAAGGATATTTGCCTTGAGCGACGGTCCTCCGGGGTCATGGCAGACGGAGTCGCATCGCCCTTCTCTCCTCTTGAATGACTCGACTGGCTGGCAGTGGCTTTTGGTGTCTTTTCTCTTGGCTCCCCGGTTTCCTCTTCTTCTGTGTTTGCTGCCTGCTCCCTTGGGTCTCCTTCTCCCCCCTGCAGCGTCGGCGTCTCTTCTCTTGACCCGACGGTCACTGCAGACTCCTCATGGCTTGTCCTTCTCCTTGTAATCCTCCGGGCTTCCTTGTTCCCGCATCGGGGGCCTCATTTATGAAAAGTGACGCATCGCTGCGTGAAAACAGCGATGCGTCACTTTTCACTGCGCACTCCTTGCGACACCAATGATGCGTCATATTTAATGTATGACGCATCATGTCGCAAGGACTTACAGATACGTTAGTATTTCTGATGCACCTGTAAGCGCAAAAGTGACGCATTGCTGGAGTGTGTCACAAAAGTGACGCAACTCCAGCAATGGGTCCTTTCACATGGGGAAAGCCCCATGTGAAAGGGCTTGCGTCAGTCTTACGCCTGCTGTGAGGCAGGCGCAAGATTTTGACGCAACAGCATCCTAAAAGTGACGCAGTAAAATCTCATAGATTTCACTGCGTCACTATTACGAAGTTTTTTGCGGGGGAACACCCCCTCTGCATACATTATACCTGACGCAGGTATAATGTGGCGCAGGGGTTTAAAAAGTGACGCATCTACCTAGATGCGTCACTTTTTAAATATGGCGCAACAAGGCACATTTTGTACGCCGCTGGTGCATCACAAAAAGTGACGCACCGGCGGCGCAAAACTGACGCAAGGCCTCATAAATAAGGGCCCTGGTATTCAGTCTCTCGCGCCATTTCCTCTGCCTTCTTTATGGACCCGTGTCATATCTCCTGTGGCAGCTAAAGCGCTGCGTTCATTCTCCTGACACCGCAGCTCCGACATCATGTTGGGAATTTTGCCCAGGAATGGCGAGGGATCACAATGGGGTTTGTGCAGAAGTAGTCAAAACGAGTGGATTGTCTGGAAGGTTTGTGAAAGCTGATGCGGTTGTTAAGGTATTGTCACGATCCCTGACGCGCTACACTGACACTATAAGTTGACCTGAATGTGTTCTACAGAACTTAGCAGCAGCCTCCATGAGCTGCACTGTCATGCCTTGGCATTTGTTTTCATTTTTGCCCTCTTGTTTTTGCCAAAGCTTTATTGTTTTATGTTGCCTTATTGTTATTTTATTTTGACCTACAATGTGCCAAAAATTGCATTTGATAAGGAATGCGTGTATTTCCCTTTATTTTGTAGCAGGCATTCTTTTCACTGTGTTCACGTTGTGCAGATATTTGGGACACGGAGGTTGCCGTACGTCACGCATACTGTGTAAAAGATGCCGGCCGCACCCATCTGCTCCCCGCAGATTATTCTTTGGCTTCGATGTGCGGCAGGAGAGTCTCCGACGGGCAAAAGCATCCTTGTTCCGGTTCTTTGACTTATCCCAGCGGGAATAGCAAGCATCCCAGTCAAGAAAGATCCTCTCAGGGACGTGGGCATTCAGATAAGAGACTGCGTTTTTTTTCCATTTGTAGTTTTCTCCATCAACATTTAGGATCGCATATATGAGACAGTATTTAATGCGCACGTGAGAATCCAACATCTGAGGCAACAACGTGAGGCATTTTTAAAGAACAGAACGAACTTGGCGTATTTCCCATAAAGGAAATTCTGTTCCAGAAAAGAGAGTTAAACATAACAAATACTCCAAATAAAAAGAGCAATTGAAACACGCATGGAGAAGTTCGAGGACAAATGTTCTTTTAAAATTTTGAAGAAAGCCGTGAACTGCAGAAACTTCCTTGATAGTTTGGATTAATCAGTAACCTTTAGTTCTTGTGAGATAAAAACTTTAGATGTTTATATTTGTTCATGAACCAGGAGTCAGAGGAATTTAAAATAAACACTCTGGAGAGTGCTATTAAGGAAAACTTTTAACGCCCTTACCACTGAAATAAGTGACTTGATGACTATTTGATTCATTGAATTTCGTGATTACTTTTTTTTATAGGTAAAGGATATTACATTTATATGCATATAATAATATTTCTGATGAAAGAAGCAGAGAGCCAGAAGTCAACTGTTGCAATATCTTTGTTCTAGGTCTCCCTCCCCGTAATATCCTCCCTAATTCCCAAGTCTGGCCACTTTAATCCTCTGCTGTACTTAACGCAGAGTCAAACTGCTGGAAGGTGGTCTTCTTGAGGTTACTGTTCCTGAGGAACTAGAAACCTAACAGTGGAGCTCCTTCAGGTGTGGTGTCAATTGACTGCAGCATGGGAGTGATTTTGGCTGTTGAGTTCTGAATGGTCTGCAACCTCCTGGTGAGTTTTTTGTTGATCCTAGCATAGACAGTGCACCCATAGTCCAGCTTGTTTGTGACACAGGTGTGTGCGAGAGTTTTCCGGGTACTGATTATGAGCCATCAAAAATCTTTCCGAGCATCTTCAGTCTATGGAAGCATGAGGCGCTGATTAAGCATTGGCGGAAAATCCGTTCCGCTCGCGGATTTTGCGGATATTCGGTAAATTCGCAATCCGCGAACTCTCGCGAATTTACCGAAAATCCGCAAATTCGCACGCAGCGGATTTTATCCCTTGGTGATACAATATTGAGGCGTGCGGCGTTCACTTACCGTCATTCAGCGTTTGCCGAGTTGTTTTTCTCGATATTTTGCGAGTGCTGCGCCATTTTGGATCTTGCTGCGAGATCCCGCAGGAGTTTGGCGACGCATCGCGAGAGTTCGCAATTGCGAACATGTAGATGCGGCGGGCAGCAACAATCTCGCACTCGCGAAATTACAACATTTGCAATTCTGCACAAGAAATCCACTAGCAAGCAGCATAAACCTTCTGAAAATGATGATTTTTATCAGAATAACTCCTCAGGTTGACATTTACCTGCACTTTTTTGGATTTGAGGCCTTTTTGACTTTCTTTGGATCACTTTTGGATTAGAAATCAACTTTCACAAGTAAGTTTGCTTGGGGCATTACAGTTGCTGTTCTGCAGAAAAACGAGTTTTGCAAAACTGAAAGCACTCAGCAGGTGCAAAAGTTCACTCATCATTAGTAACCATTCCCTGTAGTGCTTCCTGAGGGGCCCCTCCAGAGTTCAGTTGCCTATGTTTGTTTGGGGCATTACACACAGAAAGCAAATTACAGATAAGGAAGCAGGTGCCAGACTGGAATTTTAAAACAGTGACAAATTAATAAATCAACCCCAAATTAATTCATGTCAGTTGAAGCAGGGCAGGTGTGCTTGCTTTTCCCCCCCATATTCTACAGTGATGAATCAGAGGGTGGCAGTGATATACCAGAGGGTGGCATGGGTGAATCAGAGGGTGGTAGTGGTGAAACAGAGGGTGCTGTGAACCTGTGATGATGAACCAGACGTAGAAACAACAAAGTTGCGACCGTTGCGAGCCGACAAGTAAGTTCGCAATTGCGAACTGGTACAAAACCCTCGCGAACTGGCAGAAACTCTTGCAAATACGCAAATTCGCGAACGCCAGATTCGCAAAATTCGCCCATGCTTAGCGCTGATGGCTTTGACTTGGGCGTTCATGTTGAGTTTGCTGTTGATGATGATCCTAAGGTTCTTGGCAGGAGTGTTGTATCTTGGGCTCAGCTCTGATGGCTACCAGGTGGAGTCCCACGGTGATGTGATCTTTCTGGAGATCACAATTTTGGTCTTTTCTCTATTCAGCTTTAGATAGTTGAACTTTATCCAGTGGGCGATTTCAGTCATGAAGGCATTGCCCGTCTGGGTACTGGGTGTCTTGTCCATGAGGGAACTGTAGTGCCAGAGGCACTCCCATCTATTGGGACCAAGTGATGACCATTGACTACCTTTATTTCAATTGAAAGTAGGTATTTTCCTGGCTGTTCTACATCATTTTTCCTGCATGTGACTTTTCCTTGAAGATTTCTTTCGTGCAACCTCATAGTTTTATAGGGGGAGTGCTTTCACAGAGTAGAACAGGCTTGCCAGAAACAGAACGTGTGGGATGTGCATTTGAAAGCATGAGAGAGGGAGAGGTGTGGAAGGTACTTCTTGGTCTCGGAGTGTAGTGTTATAAGCAGTGGTGCACAAATGGCATTGTGTTGTACACTGGGAAGTATTATGAAGTTCTTACCATTGGCTTTGACATGTCCTCATGCTTTTTTGAATTCTGACTCTGTCTAGCTTGAGCTTTTGCACACACAGTCAGGCCCCCAGATTACTCAAGTTGCTTATGCTATTCACGTTCAAGGTAGTTTTTGGAGATTGTTTTCTGTACTGTTGGAGACTTTTGGAAGCTTCGTTATGTGGGTGGAACATGTGAGAGCACAGAAGGATACATGAAAACTCTTTTGCCTTTGGAATGCTTGCATGGAGTGTCAAAATCAATAAACTTTAGGTGTACATAAGCGGCCTTCATTTATGTTCACCACAACCATACTGTTAAAAGTAAAATGACGATTGTGAACATTGCCTGCGCCATCTTGTTTAGTGTGAATTTCTATGAGCACGTAAGCTGCAGCCATTTTATCCATCTCAGCCAAATTGTACTCTGCTGGTCACCTTTGTTTCACCCTGTCCTTGCTAGCATCCTTCTGACTCGCTGGCCATACCTGATGCATGTGCTGGGGGCTATAAACCCTAGTGCCACAACAAACCTTAGTGCCCTTTTGCTAAACCACCACCTCGTTCGGTCCTCAGTAACTAATGAACTTTTTGCATTCTTTGCTCCTCCCCACACCTGTGTAGGCAACCAAAGATTTCAGATACCAAGAGGACCCGTACAAACATGGTTTATTGCACCCCAAAGAATTCACCTTTCAACGGACAATGGAACTTGTTTCCTATCAACAGAAAAAGACACTAAAACCTGACCAGTCTCACATGTTCTCGACACTGAGGCAAGGACCAGCTGGCAGATAACATCACTTGTCCGATTGTTTATGGCTGGGAGGGTATGAACCAACCTGTCCTGATTGTATGGCATCCTGTCCGGGGAGGGGATACCAAGCTTACATGACACTGATCATAAAGATTACTTTAACCTGATACTGTATAAAAGTGACCTGCAGGAGAGCTGTTGTTGGACCACCTCCCTGAGACATCCAGGTGTCTGAGTTGATGTGTTCGCCTTTGGAGTAATAAACCTTTTTTCTTGCCTTCCAGTTTCCAGCGCCTGCCTCCCTATTTTGATTGTGAATCACAAGTGAATTAAAGATGTCCCAGAGCCGGGCAGCATTGGGGATCCTAGGAGACTTGCTGCTTTTCACAAATTGGTGTCCCAACGCGGTGTCCATCAGCGGCACATGGGTCCGGTGAGAGAGGTCCTGTCCTGAAAAGACCCTTGTCTGGCTGCCGATCAACTGAACTTCACCGGTTCCGAACGGACCTCTCTCGAGTGACCTGCGGTCCTGACTGGGACCTTAGAGGAGTGCCACATTGATATTGGAGTGAGAGGACAATCAGGCGCTGAAAGGGGAAGATGAAGAACTGTCCATACAGTCCGGGTAAGGTCGTGAAAAAGCAACAAATTGATTGATTGATTGAATAGTTTGATCGAATACTAGTATTCCTTTTTGAGTTATTTGAGACATTCTGTTTGCAAACAACAGAGAATAGGAATATTCTCTTCTTTGCAGACAGCGAAGGACAGGTAGTGCAGGCTTTTTATCTAAAATTGTTTGATTGAGATATTCATTTTGACCGGTAAATACGTTATGCCTGTTTTCTCTACATTGTTTTGTAGTTGTTTTAGACCGGACCGTTTGTTAGAGGTCAGTCAGCCGGCTCTGCCAGAAGGCACCCCTAACAAGGATATGTACGTTAAATATGAATTAGCTTCGTGAATATTGATTGATTGATTGTTTGAACAGAAGTTACTATTTGCAAATAGTAAAAGGCAGGTAATGCAGACTTCTTATCTGAATTTAGGATTAATTGAGAGATTTATTTTAACCGATATCCATCATTCCTGTCTTTTCTAAAGTTGTTGAAAATTGGTTGTTTAAGCTTGAATCCTTTGTTATATAAAAATTACTGTTTCTGTACCATAATGTATGGCTCATTGTGGAACAAATACACAAAAAAGAAACTCGATTTTCAGTGGCCAGTAGAAGGAGTAATTCAATTCTAAAAAGTTAATAACATGCAGTACGCAGAAACCACGCTAAAAGAATAGTCAAGATATGTTTTATTTATTTGCACTTCTACAACATAAGCAATTTGTAAGATAGTGGCGTTTAGATATTCAATGAAGAGGATAGTAAATTCAGCCTCTTTTACTTCGCAGCTCACTTGAAGGAGCAAAAGCACACATTTTTCTCATTGAACATTTTGGTACTACTATAGTATAGTTTCCAAGGGAGTACTTTACCCAGATATTGGTTGACTGTGAGCACCAGGTGCATTCTGGTTCTTGGGGCCCTAAACATCGTAATCTTTATTTTGCACACCATGTGTTTCACCTACCTTTCCACCCATGTTCCACTCTAATAATCTTGCCGACTTTCAGAGGGGTTTTTCAAATGCTCCTGAGCCTTACCAGGGGTATGCCATCCAGTCTAACATTAGACAGAAGTGTGATGTAAATCTATTAAATGAAAAGAGTAAAAATATCTAACCTAAAAATATTGCTTGCATGGCCAAAGCCAGGGCTCGGAGAAACATCACAAAAAAGCAAGTTTTGAGTGTTAGCATTTGATGTCGACAAACAAGTTACATGACCTGAATGAGCATTTAATGAAAGCCTTGCTCTGTTTTAACCACCCACAACCTCCTAGGAAAAAGGTCATCTGTTTAGATTGTAATATGGAAAAGCTTTTCGAGGCACTGCATCTTAGGAGTCAGGCGCAAACACATATTGTTGGTTTTAGAAAGGCACAGCTTCTTTTATGAGATGTAGAGTTGTGCACCCTGCACAAGCATTTAATGTGCCCATTCCGGCAATCGCAAGTAACTCTTCAATTTAACTAATCTGGTATATCAGCTAGCTCCGCCCCAAACTCCGCATTGCAGACGCTGCGGAGTTCGCGGTAGGACCAGTGTAGATGGCGCTGCCTGCTCGCCTTTTTTTGTAAGTAATCTTAGAGTCCGCTTTTTTCCAAAAATTATAGTCCCGGACTTTAGGTAAACAAGTACCTTATTTATCGCAGGTCTAACAGACACACAAGCGCTTGAATTCAATTCCCGCTTCGAGCCAGATCTGTGAACCTCTCACTCCGCGTTCTCAACGTGACGGAGTTTGACTGAATGACCTACGTAGACGGCGCTGTCCGCTCATTTCCCCGTAAGTATCTGCCAGCCCACAGCGAGTATCTCAGACTAGGAGATTCGCTCGTCCGGCATATTTAGTAAACAATTCTCCTCCCTTAGTTTACTACAGGAGACTATTTACAAAAGCAGTTAATTTGTTTTCCTGCATTGTGCCAGACCCGTGGATCCCTTGAAGTTTCGATTTTTAACAACCCAGAGGTACAGTTCAAAATCCCCATATGGCTAGAGTATCAAATCACATTATTCTGATTAAACTCCCGAGCGTGACGTGCTAATGTTGGTAACCATGTTTGGCTAACATTATTGCTGATCCTTAAACTAATTGTCTCTACCACTACAGGGTGTAAGTTTAGTCACTTTGGTTTGAGTAGCCGTTTGATTCTTCTGAATCTTACCGATTGTTTGTCTTCTCTCTAGTTGAGGCCTCCACCTTATTTGATTGACCACGACTTCCTAGCGTGGCGTCCCTTTCCATGTACAGAGCCCGGCTGGGCCGTACTCCATGGTAATCTTGTCTTTAATTTATCCCTTTATCTATATATTAGATAGGATGATTAATCTTCGTCCCTACCATGTACTAAAGTTTAATTGCTTTATATTTTTCTCATACAGAATTGCCCCCTCGCCCCCTCCCTGTGTGACGTCCTGATGAAGACCCCGTGAAAGGACTTTAATTAGCCTGCTGATAGGGGTGAAATGTCGACTGTTTTCTTTTCGTTGAAATTCCGGCACACCCCCGATTCATCTAGTATTCAGATGTGACCGTTGAATGTTATCTATTGAAATTGCCTCAAATTTTGCCTTGTACTTGGGCATTTGTACTATAATTGTTTTTATAATGTCACCAATTTTGTAATACATTTGTTACCTTTTTGATACTATGTTACTTTTCCTCGTCCTAACACTTCTTTGAGCACTACTCTCCCTCCCTTCCTCTCTCCCTCTCTCCCCCCTGGGGCTTGCAATTTATAATTTTATGTCATATATTGCCACAGACAATCACGTAGTTTTTGGTAATAAATCACAAATGCCAATCGAAAAATTGCTTTATTTCAATTTTTGCTATACTGTTTGCCTTAAAATTAAATCCAGTGTATGTATTTTACAATACACCCTCCTTGCGGGGACCCCCTTTACATATGTCTGACACAGGCTGGTTTTCATCCAAAACTTTCTTAAATGGACAACATTGCGGTTTTTCAAACGATCATTGACAAACATGTAGTGTTGAAATTACAGATTGTCTATTGTGTTTTTGTTTATTTTACTACCGCTTTTAACAGTGTGGAATAAGTCAGAGAGGTTAAGAATACCTATGACCTACTCCCAATAATTGCAACATGGTGTAGAGTCCAAATGGGGCAAGAAAAGGGATAAACTTGATCGATATACATGCTGAAAGGATTAAAAAAATAAATCAATCAATCACTAAATTTGTATAGCGCACTACTCACCCGGAGGGTCTCAAGGCCCTTGGGGAGTGGCGGGGGGGGGTCCGCTATTTCTCAAACAGCCAGGTCTAGAGTTGCTTCCTGATGGAGAGGTGGTTTTGGGTAAGACGGAGGTGGATGGGGAGGGAGTTCCAGGTCTTGGCTGCCAGGTAGGAGAAGGATCTTCCTCCCATGGTGGCTCTGCGAATGCGTGGAACGGAGGCGAGGGCGTGGCTGGTTGATCGTAGCTGGCGGGTGGGAGTGTAGAAGTTCAGGCGGTTGTTGAGGTACCTTGGGCCCAGGTCGTGGAGGGCCTTGTGTGCATGGGTGAGGAGGCGGAATGTGATTCTCTTGCTGACGGGGAGCTAGTGTAGGTCTCTCAAGTGTCCGGAGATGTGGCTGTGTCGGGGGTTGTCCAGGATGAGTCGTGTGGAGGCGTTCTGGATGCGTTGGAGTCTTTTCTGCAGTTTGGCTGTGGTTCCGGTGTAGAGGGTGTTTCTGTAGTCCAGTTGGCTGGTGACGAGTGCCTGGGTGACCATCTTCCTGGTTTCGGTGGGGATCCAACGGAAGATCTTTCGGAGCATGCGTAGGATGTTGAAGCACGATGATGAGACGGCGTTGACTTGTCTGGTCATCGAGAGGGAGGAGTCCAGGATGAATCCCAGGTTGCATGCGTGGTCCGTTGGTTTGGGTGCGCTGCCCAGGGCCACCAGGAGTTGTCCCAGGCAGAGGGTGATGATCCCAGGATGAGGACTTCTGTCTTGTCTGAGTCCAGTTTCAAGCGGCTGTTCTTCATCCACTCGGCTACGTCTTTCATCCCTTCGTGTAGGTTGGTTCTGGCGGTGGTGGGGTCGTAGGTGAGGGACAGGATCAGCTGGGTGTTGTCGGCGTAGGAGATGATGTTGAGGTTGTGTTGGCGTGCGATGGCCGCGAGGGGGCTCATGTAGATGTTGAAGAGGGTGGGGCTGAGTGATGATCCTTGTGGTACGCAGCAGATGACTTCGGTGGCCTCGGATCTGACCGGGGGGAGGCGGACTCTCTGGGTTCTTCCGGCGAGAAACGAGATTATCCACTCCAGTGCCTTCTCTTGGATTCCGACGTTGCTGAGGTGTTGCACTAGGGTGCGGTGGCAGACAGTGTCGAACGCTGCAGAGAGGTCCAGGAGGATGAGTGCCGCTGTTTCCCCGTTGTCGAGCAGGGCTCGGATGTCGTCAGTGGCTGCGATGACGGCGGTCTCGGTGCTGTGGTGGGCTCGGAAGCCGGACTGCGAGTGGTCGAGCGATCCGTTCGTCTCGAGGAATGCGGCAAGTTGTCTGTTGACGGTTTCATTCTTCCTCTACCCATTCTTGACACTTATGAGATATTTCTGCGCTTTTTCTTGTCACAATAGGATAGGATAGGATAGGATAAGAGTTTATAAAGCGCTCGATTGCCGTGGCGTCTTGGCGCTAGTGTGTGTGAACAAATCCAGAGACTGCTTCGTCAACAGTTTAAGTGACAAAAAGAAGCGTCTTCAAGTTCTTCCTGAACAGCTTCCTATCAGCTTGAAATCTCATGGCCAGAGGTAGTCTATTCCACAATTGGGCTGCCCCGTTGGATAGTGTCCTACCTCCCCATCTGGCCCGCTTAATCCTAGGCGTCTTAAGCAGACCTAGATTAGTAGATCTTAGAAGGCGTGCAGGGGTATAGGGCGTGAATAATTTGGAAATCTCATCGGCGCCACTTCCATACAGCGCCTTATTAACCAGGCACACAGCCTTGAACTCAACACGCTGCTGCACTGGAAGCCAATGCAGTGATTTCATACCTGCTGAGGTTGAGCAACCCCTAGGGATGTTCAAAAGCAGCCTTGCTGCTACATTCTGGAGAGATTGGAGCTTTCCCTTCTGTGTTTTATCTATACCCCAAAAAAGGGCATTACAGTAATTTTATTTAGATAGAAAAAGACTCACCATTACTGTCTTCTGAAGCTCACGAGAGATAAATGGAAAAATCTTTCTTAATGTTTTTAGCAGAAAGAAACAGGAAGAAGTCAGGCTATTGACCTGGACGGAGAAATTTAACTTGTCATCAAAGATGACCCCCAGGTTCTTAACCTTAGAGACGGGAGCTGGACACTTCCCAGCCTCGACTGGCCACCATGAGTCATTTCATACGGTGGATCCCCTTCCAAATTCCATCAACTCCATTTTGTCTGTGTTGATCTTCAGAAAATTGTGGTTCAGCCTGGTAATGATCTCGGATAGGCATGCATGAAATTTTGCGGCCGTGACCTCAGGCTGCTTGCAGATGGAAATGACAACCTGTGAGTCATCCGCCTAAGTTACCTTCTGATGAGTTGAACAGTGTGGGGGATAGAGCTGATCCCTGCGGAACCCCGCATGGAAGATGAAAACTCTTAGATACCAGTCCATCCCTAACCAAATTTTGTTCCTATTCTCCAGAAAGGAGTAGAGCAGGGCAAGGGCGGTATCCTCAACCCCTAGATCCTTCAGCCGCTGCACTAACACTGTGTGATTCATGGTGTCAAATGCTGCCGATAGGTCTAGGAGAATAAGGACCACCCTGCCCCCCTCATCGACACAGGCTTCTTTGCTAATGTTCACATCTCCTAAATGCCTATACTACAAAAAGAATATCAATTCTGTAAATGTCTTTACAGCCTTGAAAATGTCAAAGGTTGGCGAAACACGTGTTGGCTGTGTTCCTCTGGCCAAATCAAAGTGAACAAAGATTGTAAATTGGATCATCTTTTGGGGACGACAACCTCTGTGTTTTTTCAACTGTATCAACATCTAATTGTTATTATGTGGAATATTAAATAGAACCTTAACTAATGAATAACAGTCCATACTGTCTAAACATTAAAAATCAAGGAAGGAGAGTGCTTTGGTTTCCTATGGTGTACAAGGCATCCTTCATCGCCGCCAAATCCTGTAATGACTTTCCACATCACATTCGGACTTTCCCATCCCTTCTCGAATTCTGCAAGAATCTGAAGACCTGGCTATTCAACTAGGACCCTGATGGGCCTACTCACTTATTCCAGCACTTGCATTTCCCTCAGATGATAAGCGCACTATACTAATCCTCTTAACATATCATACCATATATATATCTGTGCTTAAAGAGACCTAACTCTTTAAAGACTGTGACCCATTATTGAGAATGTAGTTCCTGCATGCTATAAAGTCTTCTGACAACTTTGCTCTGGCAAGTGTTAAAATGGGGTTGTCACTAGTTGTAAGAACTCCTTAAAGGTAAGCCAGCTTCCATATTCACTAGCTTTGACACCCAACATTTACATCTGGTCAATATTACAGAGTGCATTTTAATTTATCACCTGTTAAAAATGACATGTGAGTATTTTTCTGGGCTTAATGAATTAATTAAGTAATTTTGCCAACTCAAATTTGATTCATCCAGACTGATTTAATGTGGTTACAAATTTTTTGCAGGACCATATAGGCTTAATAGGTTGCTCTTGTTTTGTCTGCCAGTAGGTGGTTGGCTTCTCCAATAAGGTGGACTATAATTTTGACTGCATTTTTCTACATCTGGTCCGATAATATTTGACTGATTTACTTTGGCCCAACCCCTTTTACCTTTCATTTACTATATTTTTGACCAGCACTGTGCACCCTTCAATTAACAAAGAAAGAAGTAACCATGTACAGTAGTGAATCTACCAAATATTAATCTCCGAGTTGGCCACCCAATTATCTTATTCCCAAACCATTAATTCTCAGCATTGGGACAATTCAAATTACTTTGAAATCATTCATCTTTTTTCCAACCATGTTGAAAATAACTTGGAGAACTCTTACCTCTACACATTCAAAATTTGTAATTTGAATGATAATGGCAGCAAGTAGTTTACACCTACCCATAAACAAAATAATTCTATATTGAGGTAATTTTATTTTTAGGAAACTAAAAATACAACCAAGGAAAACATGTCACACAATTGATGGAACAAGCATTTGTAATCAACTGCAGAAATACTGCTTTTCAATTAGGGCTACTAAAATGTCATACTATTCCTAAAAATCATCTCTATAATTATTCACCTAAAGAATTATTGCAAACCTTTCATTCGTTAGCTCACCGTTTAGCCTCTAATATCTCAGTGTCTCTTTTACAGGCTCTGGTGAATAATCTAGTACATGTTTTCTCTGCAAATATTCAAAAGAGGGCCTTGGTGACCTGCTAATTCGGGGCGCTTCAGTCCGTGAGCACAAGATCAAAGGGCAATCAAGATCAAGGGCAATGTACCTCACTTTATGGTCTTTTAAGTAACATCCTTACTGAAGATAATCTGCTTCTATTTCAAAACCTATGTCCACCAATACCTGTGTAAACCTGCTTCCTAACAGGAGGCCAGTAGAGGTCCAAATAAGTAAGGACTTCTGCTCTGCTGGCTTGTGGCCCTGTTGTTTTGCTGCTCTGCTACGTTCTTCCTAGGTACAAGGAATGCATCTTCAACTGTCCCTGGATCCTCAGAGTGGCTTACAGGGGCTGTTTTGCTGGTTCCGGTTCAGAGCCACAGGGACACAAAAGGCTTCCTCCATCTTGAACCCTCATCTGGACACAGCCTGAGTGAAGCCAGACCCTCCAAGGGGTGGCCCTCCAATCCTGGACTCTTTGAAGTTGTGCTAACGGTACCCAGATACCCAAAATCCAAAGGTGGAGACGTAAAGCATTTTGTGCTAAAAACTGCTCTCAGAACCAGGAGGAGTCTGGGACCAACCTGCTCGCCTATCCATCCGAGGTGCATTCCTGGAAAGATTGATTTCGCAACTTCTCCTGCGATGTTCTTTTTGCAGCTGCAAATCCCTTTCAGCGGTCCTTCACCAAAGGGCTAACTGGCTTCATGGAACTATCTTTGGCTATAGCCCGCAGCTTCATTCCTCTGGCGATTTTTGACTTCCATTTCAGATTATGAACATAAAAATCCTTCACCCCGACTTCCACCCAAGGCTCTCTGACGATGATGCTCCCTCCCTGGACACCTCCTGCAGTCTTGTCCTGCTGAACTTTTACCTTCAAAGAACATTTTTCTCCCAAATCTTTCTATGTCCGAAGGTAAGTACTGACCATACACAATACACTTCTAGTACCGTTCTGTGGATTGGATTTTTGTCGTTTTGGTGTCAAAACATTTATTAAAATGTACTCTATTTTTTTGAATTGGTGTGGGATTTTTCTGGTTTTGTGTTTGCACTTATCACTCTTTCTATGATGCATAAATACTTTGCATACTGATGCACTGCCTTTAAGTTAAGCCTGACTACATTTTGTGCCAAGCTACGCGGGTTAACGGACAGGTTAATTTAGTGACATTGCGGTATTTCACCCAGCAATGGATTATGTTTGTTGCTTGACCCGGGCTCACCTCACACCCTAGTCAATCAACAACCCAATTTCTGACATTTAAGCCTTCTCTGAATTAGTTTTCCACCTTTCCCTTTCATTGGCTAAATAGGCTGATCATAGCACAGCATACTTCAGATGACTTTTCACATGCCTTTTCACATGTTCAATAGGGAGTCAGCCGTCGTTCCTGTTTCTGTGTCCCAGCCTCTGTATTGTTTTCAGGCAGGCAGATAGATTGCCAGGAGGCTCAATGTGCCTTTTCTGTAACTTTGAACAAAACGAAACATAACTAAAGCTCCTTTCTGCTCAGGACTAAGTCTTCAATCCCTGGATCAACATCCCTCTCTATCTAAAAATATTTCAGTCTAGCTCATATAAACTGTATGAACATTAGTGAAATAAATAATTACTGTAGAGGCTCTGGAGCTTTTCACCTACTTATGTTCTATGAAACATTATTTACTATTCAGACACAATTCAAGATATTGGATTATATGAAACTCTGTAACAAGAAAATCAAAGTATCAGGCTATGCTAGGACAAACATTTAAACAATATATTCAAGCAAGCTGAATTATTACATTACACTGAAGCAAATATTTTACTAACATCTGAAATTGTGCATTTGTATTCAAATATGTGCGACTGCATACATGAACTTCTACACTTTATAAGGGGGATAACTATATGGAAAATATATTAGGATTATAACATGTAGGGAATATTAATGAGACCTATGCTATGATTATATATGATACATATGTTCACTAATAAATGAAGGCTGTAATGCCAGTTTTAACTCTTGTAGCCTGCTAGACAAATCAATATACTCCAATACCAAAGGGATTATTAGAGCAAATTTGATTAACAAATTATAATAAAGACCAATAGCAGCAGCTTTTGATTGCCCCTTTCATGTTCACATTGTTATGAGAACAGATAGATAGTTTCTAACCTGCAGCTTCAAAGTAGTCAATAGTTAGATGAAAATAATGATGTGACTGCTCTGCAGTGGTTCAGTCCAAAAATCTTTGAACTTCAGCGGACGTTTGCTAGTCTTCTCCAGATGTAGATGATGATGAAGAAGCAATAAATGTCTTAAAAAAATTAGGATGCTGAAAGCACAGGTGTATATGGTGTCAAGATTGTTTGTTGTGTTGTTGAAGACAAAGTTGTTGATGTCCCGATTGTCCCGAAAACACAGTTCATTCCATTCATTCCTATGGGCCTGTAGGCTCATAGGAATGAATAGGAAGCTATTCCTTATTTGCGACTCGCAATTTGTGAGTCGCAAATAAGGAATGTGTTGGAATCGCTATTATTATAGCGATTCCTACATGCATTGGATTTTGCGAGTCGTTAATTGCGAATCCTTAATATTCGCAATTAAGGACTCACAAAATCCTATCTTGATGCATGTGCCAGATACCTTTTTACCCTATACCGCTACAAGCTCCACACCACACATTTTACGTAATTAAATATCTGTTCAAAACAAACAACCCACACCTAAATAATTATGAATAATTACAAAATATTTCTTCAGAAATTATAATTGATAAGCTTCCCTGCCTTATACCCCTACAAAACTCAGAACCCACATCTCAAACGTAAAAAAATTAAAAGACTATTCACATAAATAATTATTCTTTAAATAACTAATAGTATTACAAATCATTATTATACATTAATTATAATTAATTTACTTCCCACCCTATACTCCTACAAAAACCCACACCCGCACCTAAAACTTGACTACAAAAAAATAATTATACAATTAACATACATAATGTCCAACGGAATAATGAATAATAGTTTAAAAATGATATTAATAATTTGAAATCAATTGACTTCCCACCCTATTCCTCTATAAACCCCACCACCAGCTATTGTACTTTTAAAAAAAAATAAACTATTACGCTACATTTAAAAACTCCTATTAATTTACTAGCCATATTTTTAAAAAAAACAATATTTCACAAACATTTTAAAACATATTGAATTAACATATATATTAAAATACACAAAAATAATTAAAGATCAATATTATTAACAGCAATAGTTTTAACATCAATATTCCTTACCGTGTCCATGATATTCGTGCTCACAATATTTCTGAGCTGGGGTGGTGTGGAGTGCAAATAAAACGATGGATTTAGGCCCAGATCTCTGTACTGGGGTGAATGTATGACATTGTTCTGCATTCTGTCCATCAACTGTTATTTTTGCACAATATTTCTGTGTCACAATATTTCCAAATCGATATTTGTGTCAGTCGATATTATTGATTCGATATTTTGGGCCTTATTACGATAACGTTGGGATCGGCATCAGAATGAGGATTTCCGCCAGCCTCATAAAGATGGTGCAAACACAAGAAGATGATGGATGGAGTGCTGAAACTTTTCAGACACTCACTCCCAGTCACAGATCTGGGTTGAATCAATCATTGTTCTTTAGCTCATTTTGCCACCTCTGTTCAGACACAGCTATATGCAAATCAGTCTTGACCCTGTCCATGATAGGAAAAGTCCAGCCCAAACTGCCAAGCCATATCTTCCCTGGACCAGAAACAACCATCCTGTGACTGGTTTCGGGCTAACAGCCCCTATCAGCCAGGCTAGATTGAATTATTGGCAACGTTAGCTAGGGACACGTGTCTAAGCATACACTACCAACTTAGGGCGAACAAAGCAAACACAAGGAGTTGATGGATGGAGCGATGACATTTTTCAGACACTCATCCCCAGTCACAGATCTTGGTTGAATTCATCATTGTTCTTTAGCTAACTTCGCCACCATGTGCAGTCCCATCATAATTAGGTGGTCGGGACTGCAGACCTGAGGTCGTTTGGTCCTTTTTCGGCCATGGTGTCGGTCAGAGGAAACTCCGGCCAACATCGTAATGGGCCCCCAAGCATAGGCCACCAAGCATTTCCAACTCTGCTAAGGGCCAGGTCTGGTAGCTTAGTGGAAGGGCCAGTTTTGGTGGCTTAGTGGACTAATACTTCCACTGTAGGGGCCTGTGTGTGACTTCATAGTCACAGGTTCTGATCACAGGGGGTTTGCTCAGCCTCTCGTTGTTCTGAGGTTGATAAAAGGAGTACCATTGAGTTAGGTAACAATAAACATCTGTTATTCAGTGCAAAATACCCTTGGGTCAACGTGCAATTTACAAATACACATATATTAAACAGTATATTAACTCTGGTTTTAGGTCTGAAATGTTCTTTGAAAATTCTTGAAAGTTTTTACTTTCAGCAGGGATGTATGAGTAGCAATGCTGAATTTTCAGTATTTGGCAGTGTCGGCAGAGACTGAAGGAACATGGTCACGGGAGCTCTCGAGGCAACAAGGCAAAATTCGAGTATGCAGTAGTATGCAGTAAAAGAAGCGCTCTAAAGTTATTTTCATGGTAAGGAGGATGTGGCTTGCCTAAAAGAAAAGATATTACCCCGATTTTTGATTGTTTCTTTTGCTTTTTCTTTACCGGCAATTTGTAGTCTCCTGGAGCCGGTTTCTGTTTCTTCTTTGTTCGGCAGAGTGAAGCGTGCATGGGGCTGGGGGCAGTGCCAGAGGTGTACGGCGGATTTGAAGGATGCTGAACCAAGCTGTGGCTGAGGATTCAAGCCACGGTTGCTAGGATTACTGAAAACAGAGACGGAGTAGTAAAACGGCGGGTGGTTTCCCTTTTGAGAGGCTTCATGGTGCAGAATTCCTCCGGCTTCTTCAGTGATCTGGTAAGATGGGAGTTTGGCAGGGTGAAGTCCGGCCCATAGATAAAGATCCTTTTGCTTCCCGTTTGGGCCTCTCTTGTGATCTCTCTGAGGGTAGTACGGTGGTTGAGCGGGGAGATAATAGCAAGTCTGCTTGCCCTGAAAAACAACTTTTGTGAGGGTGTGTAGCCAAGCCAGGAGATCAGGGGGGTGGTACTCCCCACAAAAAACAGATACCAGTTGCATTCATATATTGAGGCCAAAAATAAGGAAAAACAGGTTGATGTGGAGAGGATTGCGGGAGGAGTGGTCGCAACTACTCCAAGAAAAAAGAAAACCACCAAATCCGGAGATACTAAAAAATAAAGGGAGGCCAAGGCAATACATCCATCTCTTAAAACCACCCGCTCACTTTAAAACTTTATTTTAAAATAATGGAGCAGGCAGTCCTCTCCAAGGGACAGACACTCGCTCTCCAGCAGCGTCTTCCGCTGATCTCTGTTGAAAATCGTTTTTCACCTCTAATGCTTGATACCGAAGCTAAGAAAAAGGGTGGCCCTGCTACCATGGTCAAACAATCTAGTGCTGGAGATACCCCCCCAATGATAGGTCAGCCTCCAACAACTCCACCAGTGTTATCAATGTCTACGCCTATTGTAGCCAGTAACAGGGTTTTAGATGGGGTAAATGGAGAGACTTTAAAGGAGGTACAAGGAGTAGAGGGGGTAGATGCAGGTCAATCACAGCTAGAGTTAATGCTTCAGTCTTTAAGGGGTGACCTACTCTCAAAATTTGAGATTTTGGAGGCAAAATAGAGAGGGATATATGAGAAGTGCGAGTCACTGGAGGCCAAAATGGACGATATTGGTATGCAAACTGGGATCCTAGAATCTGAAGTCAAGGCCCTCCCAAAAGTTGTGCAAGGAAACACAAAGGACTCAGAAACACTAAAGGCTCAAAATAGCACCCTGCAGGAGGTCATGGAAAGGTTCGAGATGCAAACAAGAAGAAATAACTTGAGAATCCTTAAAATACCAGAGGGCTCAGAGGGCGGAGACATTAAGGCATTTGTCTGTAAACTTCTTAGGGAGGGAGTCTTGAAAGATAGACTGGATATAGATGTGGGGAAAGATATCCAGAGGGCTCATAGAGACCCCTTTAAGTTACATCCTGATAGGAAAGCTCCCATAAAAATCTTGATTCATTTTCATACTTATGCAATTAAGGAACTGGTTCTGGGAAGTGCTCTAACAGGGACTGCGCTCCAATTTGACTCATCGAATTACCAAATTCGTTAAGATTTGGGAAAAAGAAAAGCACAAAGGCAATGGGAGCTCGGATCCAGAATGCCTGAGTTAAGGAGTTTGGGGGCACATGTCCAAATGAAATTTCCTGCATTACTAAAAGTGATTTGGAGGAATAAGATGCATAACTTTAGTTCCCCTGAAGAAGTTGATATCTTTTTGGCTCAAATGAAGGGGTAACTAGATTTAAATAGGTATTTAGATATGCACTTATTTCTGTTGAAGATGTAAACCAAATTTGAGAAATCTCATGAGTATCTAACCGCAAAATGAAAAAAAAAAATTAAAGAGAGGGGATATGATTTACTAAATAAAAATGTGTGAGCCATTTTCTGCTATTTGTCTTTTGTATTAGTTTTTTTATAGGCGAGGTGCCTCTGCAGCTCAGGGAGGGTCCCGAATAGGCGGTTTCTCATCGCCAAGGGAATGGTAGGAGGGTTCCTCATGGGTGGCAGGTGGGGGGGGACACAGGGTATAGGGAGCAAGCGGGAAAAACCACAAAATGTAGTCCTCATACGAGTCAAAAAATGCTAGACCTATGTGGGAAGAGTTCTTTGAGCCAGGAAAATGAACAGGTCAAATAAAATTAAGCTAATAACTTGGAATGTGAATGGATTGAGAAATAGGAGGAGGATGTCCCGGGTTAGCGAATTTCTAAATAACAGTGAGGCCCATTTCTGATTTTTAGAAGAAACCCACCTAGAGGCCCATGAGTGCAAGCAGGGTTTTGGTAAGCTTAGATGGGTTCAGGAGGTGCTCTGCTCTGAACAAAAAGGAAGCACTAGGGGAGTCACACTAATCCTTAGAGGTAATGCTGGAATAAAGGTAAAACATTTCTACACAGATCAGTCTGGGAGATGGCTTGTGACTACTCTGACAGTTTGGGGAACATCTATCGTGTGTGCAGCTTATTATCGGCCGAATGAAGATAATTCGGGAGTGCTTTTAAAACGAGAGGCCAGTTTGCTAAATACTGCTGCACCCATTATAATGGGGGGTGATTTTAATTTGGTTTTGAGTTAGATCGCACCTCCAAAGCAAAATATATTACCCCATCAAGAATTCCTTCTGCGCTTAAAAGCATTATTAAAGAATTTAAGTTGCTTGATGTTTGGAAAGCAAAGAATGGAAATATAAGGGATTTCTCATCTTATAGGAAGAAATACAAACACCATTTTAGAATTGATTATTTCTTGGTGGATCAGACTATGTTCCCCGAAGTTGAGTCTATAATGCATATTCCAGCGATTATATCATATCATTCAGCTGTAGAGTTGACACTTGGTTTTAATCAAAAAGAAAGTCAGTGAAGGTGATCTCTTGATAGGACCATGTTATTGAATGAGGGAGTGAGGTTAGAGTTAGAGGAAAAAACGCATGAATACTTCATGTTTAATATGGGTACAGTATTAACAAAATTGGTGGGGTAAAGACCAGCAAGGAGAACTTCCCCTAAGACATAATCAATAACACAATACTACCTCGGGTCTCAAAAAATGCACACAAACCAAGTGGTAAAAGTGAAGTGCGATGGATGTATGGACTCTCTAAAATCAATACCCATAAGGAGGAACTTATCCCTTGAGGACGAGAACCCTTAGTCACCCGAAGGTGACATGCTTCATCATATGGGTTCCTCCTACCAGTAGGAAATCCTAGTCCTAATGGGGGCTACAATTTCCTCTCTGTGAGGAAGGAGCTCAGGGATGTTTTAAAAGAGGTGCCCTATTGAGTCTGGGAAGCTAACATCCCATTTGTGAGCAGTAAGGTGTAGTGAGAATGCAGCACAACTAAGGAGATCTAATAGTGACTTAAAACTGCCTAGGGAGATACAAAAATGTATATTTTTAGTGACTTGTTCTCACTGGCCGGATTAAAAAAGCAATGCAGAGAGTAGTATAGATTTAAAACTACCCTAGAATTGGGTCGACATGTTTCAGCCTGGCAAACAATGTTCTATGCACACACAATTCAGTTTAAACACTGGGTAATACAGTTGTTAGTCAGGTCAAAACACCAATAAAAAATTATTGTCCACTTCTTCTTGTGAGTGCAATTCTTTCTTTATTGCTTGAGCTACACCGCGCCAGCCGACACGTGTTTCGTCAGAGTATGGGTCGCTCTGACTCTTTAGGGATGGAATTAAAACAAAATATATACAGTACTGAATATTCTGTCCAGAATGTCCAGTGCACCATCCATCTCAACATAGAGGAATGATGCTGTCCACTTCCAAAAATGCATGTTTTTAACGGTTTTAAGTATTGGGCGAAATATCTGCCCATGTGGAAAGGTTTGAGGAACACAAGAACCCACATTTGTCCAAATCAGAAATGAACACACAAGATGTTGTGTTATCTGTTCCGGAGAATCTCTACTCATAAAATTACTGCACTCTTCACTCGTGTGTATTACATGCACATGCATGGAAAGGGTGGCTCTGTGACATAACCCATAATAACGACGAGCTATTAGAGGTCAACATTACAAACAAAAGTATTCACATGAAATTCTTACACGTTTACACAGGAAAAAGCGCAATTCACTTTGAGTCATATATGTACAAGGGTGAAATGAAACAACGTGCGGCAGTATTGTGCACAGAAAGGTGAGAGAAGGCAAAAAAGCTGCGAACTTGTCTCGGTCAGCCATAGAGAAAGGAATGACCCTGCACCTGTGTTCTTGGGTTGGTGTGAGTTGTCATATTTAAAAAGGGTATGCAAAAGAATACCTTGCTTCTAATCTAGGCGTAGGTTGTATTTCCTATTCACGATAACGACAAAAGATAGGTGTAATGATGAGACTAGGCTCCTATTATGATTGGTTATAGTCGTCCCAAGGTTGAGAAAGTATTCAAGTATACCCACTTACCACTTAACAGGTGATAATTCCAACCCGGCAAGGGTATCTAGATGAACTGTGTAGCTTGAGTTTCCTGCTTATGTCTTCATCGATGTGGTGCGGCAGCCGTGGTGAATATGAAAAAATGAACAAAAGGGCTAAGTGAGAAAAATATCTCCCAAGATGTCTCTAGTACAAAAACTTGTTGTTGCCCCCTTTCCTATGCTTGAGGAACGTTCTCTATCAGAAATCCGAACATTATAATACACCATGACGGCCTTGTCTCCAGAATACCACTATTATGACATTACATATCATCTCCATCTATCTAACAGGTATCCAGTATGCGTCTAATGTCACTATCAATGAATCACGCAACTGTACTCTGCCTCTGATATGCATTCAAAATGAACGCCCACGGTTCGTAGTATGCAATGCTGCATGGTGCAGTCTTAACGCTAATATTCCACTTTCCCTGTTCTCATTCTATAGATACATAATTGTCACAAAGCTCACCTGTATAGAGAACTTAAAACATGTTCAATGCGCCGTATGGGTTAGCTAAGCGGAACAGTAACCCTCCTTTTGTGTAAAGGATTAAATACCTAAAAAAACGTGTGCAATCAATATACAGTTGATATCCATCCTACGTCCATAAAGACTACTCTGTAAACACCCCATATAGCTTCTGTGCTTACTGTAATGGTTGGCAAACTCCAAAATGATACTCGCCGATAATCCGGTTATCATCCGTACTATAAACTAGAAATCCATCCGAAGGTCCCTGGACCTGTAATCACCAAAATCGCGTCTTAATGTCTGCCCTCTAATGTATATCCTATTACCACGGGTAATATCTCGCAAAAGTATCCACACATACCTTAGGCTCCGCCTCGCCGCAAGTCCGGCGTCTCCCAACAATGGTGATTCAGGATGAGCAAGAAGAAAGTGCAGCGCGTGTTTAAAGGGAGACTCCTCCCATGTCTATTTGGCGTCTAGAAATTTGGCAAATAGAATCAACGGAAGTCGGTGTAAAAAATGCTGATGAATACTCAGTCTATTATTGAGTACGACGAAAAACGCGATGTGCCGGTATAGAGGCAAATCCTGTTTCAGCCTGGCGATCAATGTTCTGTATCAATGGCTTTCCTCAGGACCAATGAGATGTTACTAGTGCTGCTGCCTGTTTGAAATCAGTGTTGAAAAGAAAAACTTGTTTGAAAAATAAGTTTTAGTGCAGCTCAATTGACATATTCCTATATATCATATTGTCAATGATCATTCACATCATATTGAGTGTTATCAAACTCACCCTCAGAAGAAGGATAATGTACCTCACCTCGACCTGGCACCAGCTTAGAGTAGGAGGCCCCGCTCTGTGGGGAACAAAATTGGTTGTCACACCTGATCATCTCTCTGGGTGGACAAACCTTTAAAAATGCTCTAGTGTGTTCATAACCAAACATTGTGTTAAGCCTGATAAACAATGTAAGCCCTCACATGAGGTATCACGTTTTTTGCACTGGTCAGATATTCTGAGATGTTAATCAAATGCTCAGTTTCCAGAACACCAGTAAGGACTAAGGACCTAAAGCCCAACTGTATTCTTATGGCCTGCGGCTCCCACTTTCATAATGTCTTTACAAAAGACTACATCTTGCAGCATCCTATTCAAATGGTACATGGTTCCAAACGTCATATTGCATTGGCTGTCACTTTGATCAAGTCTCTATATAGGATTTCATGTAATAAACCGTTATCCAAAAAGACCCAGGGTCCCAAAATTGCAAAGCAAAGTTACAACAAGCTTGGTCTAAGGGATTTTAAATAAGGATAAAGCAAGCAAAAGTTCTCAAAGGCCCTTACCTGTCCGTCGGTACCTCGTCACGGTACAGAGCTGCCACCGGAGGTATTCGATGGACAGGAAGGCTAGCTTTAAGTAGTGTCTCCAATTACAAACCATTTACTTCCTGCAAGGCCCTTTGGAGTCTAACAAGATGCCTGTAAGGTTATTTGTTGATCGCATGACCGTGCACTACTATTTCCACTTGAGATCCGTCAGGCGCATGTGCTCACATGGGACATTACTTTCCAGCATTTGAGCATATTCAAATACCTACTGATCAAGTTTGTAGAAAAATGATGTTTTCACTGTGATTAGAAAACCCGCCCTGTAACCATAAACGGAAAAGTGAGCCCTCTCAGACTATGCGTCTCAATGTTTAAATGCCAGCATTGTTTTGCGCATGTATTTTCAGTTCACACAATTGAATTAGAAGGAGGCGCCATCGCGCATGCGCTAAGACGAGCTACTAATTACACCATTTATAGCTCTAACAGGTGTTATTAAGGCAATGTAGTTGTAAATAGTACTAAGAATATGTGCCCAAGACATAATATTTAGTACATACATGAAGGCTATAAAAAAGTCACATTCATAAAGTCCCAAAAAGGCCCATTTAGAACAAATATTATTGATTGATTAGTACGTGATAGCCCCAAAAGTAATGTAAATGAGTCCTCATCTTTATGTAAAGGAGGTTCACTTTTTTTCAACCACACTCTAATCTTCTTTGCCTGATGCTCCAATTAACCATATTAACAATGTCTGGGATAAGTAGATGGAAAAAATGGAAGCAGAATAATCATATTATTAGATATGTATGTTTCTGTCTCCTCTATATAGAGGTTGTTCCAATACCACCCATCATAAATCAGTTTCAGTGTGATTTTTATCTAGAAAGTGATTGGTCAGTTTGGTCGAGCTCTTATGGCATTGGATAGTGCTTTTATGTTCAGAGATTCTCGTCTTAATTTTTCGTGATGACATCTCGACATAACGAAGTTTACACGGACACCAAATCAGGTAGATTAGTTTCTCACTGATACAATTTGCATGTTTAGTGAGGACCATGGTCTCTCCTTGCCTATGTGATTTGCGTAGTTTTTTCTGTTTGCGGACACACAGCACACCTTACATATGGAAAATGGCCCCTTACAGGTGGAAGGTTCCACAGAGTTGCATGACCATCATTTGTCTTTCTTTCTTTTGGACGGTTATCAACCAGTTTGTCTCTGATATTAGTGCTCCTTTTAAAAGCTAACATAGGGACTGGAAGTTTCTCATTCTTCGTACTAAGTATCTTCCAATGGTTGATGTTACTTTTTTTTTATTAGATTAGAGTAGCCAGAGAAGGTATTAACAAAGGTTAGCCTTGAATTCTTTTCTTTAGAAAGTTGAATCTCTAGCAGGGCTTCCCTATTGTTGTTAGCTGCTCTCTTGCGTGATATCCGTATTATAAAAGATGGATAATTCTTCACCTTCAAATCATTGGCAAGGGTTTTGGCATGTTTGTTGTACTTTTCCATTGAGGAACAATTCCGTCTGAGTGAATCGTAAGTACTCAAGGACAGGACAGGTGGGATGCCAGTAAGCTCCAACATTTTGCTTACGGTGAGAAATGTGGATCTCTCCTGGCTTGGAAGACCAGGGCTGATAGGGTGAGAAACCTGATAAAAATTGAATCCAAAGATGGTCAGGAGTTCTACTAAATGATGATTATAAGATTCGGGAAGAGGCCAGATCTTTCATGTATAACCTATATGAGGAAGATATTGAATTGGGATTGGAGAGAGCTAAGAATGGTTAAACTTAATAACTCTCACTCAGCCGACTAAAGAACTGAGGCTGTTTTTGCATGCAAGTATACTGGAGGAAGAGATCTGAGTACAATGTAAAAAAATGGCTGGGAAACGCAGCAGGCCCTGATGGGCTTCGAATTGAGGTGTATCTGGGGATGCTGGATAAGGTGGTGCCAGTTTAAAAAAATGTGTTTAATAAAATATATATGCAGGGAGAAGGCACTCCAAGTTCATGAGCGGAAGCAACAGTGACCCTAATCTTAAAATCGAATAAAGACCCTCAGAAAATTGAGTCTTTAGGACCAATATCCCTGTTAAACTCTGATCATAAGGTCTTTGCGGGAATATTGGTAGCAAGGGTGGCAACAATCATTAAGGCTATAGTGCACCCAGATCAGAGGGGATTCATACCCGGGAGACAGCTAAATGAGCTCACCTTTCAAGTTATAGGGGCAATTGATGTTGTGGTGGATAAGAAGGCCCCTCTCACGATAGTTGCAATAGATGCCGCAAATGCTTTTGACCAGGTGAATGGGTCATATCTCTGGGAGACTTGGTTTTCCGAGTAATTTTGTGCAGGCTGTGAAATCCCTTTACCTCAACCCTAATGCAAAAATGTTAGTAAATGGTGCACTGACGGACTGGTTCAGTATTTCAGGAGGCACTAGTCAGGGGTGCCCTTTGTCACCATTATTATCAATTAATTTATATATTGACCCCCAAGTTTGCTGGCTCAGGGCTGATCCAAATATTAATCCCTTTAAAATTGCAGAATTAGAGTTAAAATTTGCCCTGTATGCGGATGATCTGCTTATGTATACATCTAACCAAGCAGAAGCTATTCCTAGGTTGTTCGAGGAAGCAGAAACTTTTGTTGAAGTCTCAGAATATAACATTAACAAGGATAAGACCGAAATAATGAAGTGAAATCCAGTTAATGGAACTCAGGGGGCAAAGATCTAAATGAGATGCCTTGGGGTCCATCTAGCCCAGAATTTAGAAGACATTCCAAAAATTAACTGGAAGAGATTGGAGTCTTTTAACACGCTGGGCAAACCTCCCTTTAAATATCTACGGAAGAGTCAACCTCGTTAAAATGATAATCCTGCCTAAAATAACTTTCTTGTATAACTTGGTTCCATTATCTTTTAGCGTGAAGGATATCGCTAAATTACAGGGTAAAATTGTCTCTTTCTTATGGGCGACTAAAAGTCCCAGAATTGCATGTAAAAAGCTTAGGAGAGGTCTTAACATGGGAGGGCTAGCTTTACCAGACTTACTCACTTATTGTTACGCATTCCATTTTTAAAATGTCAGAATCTTGGCCAATAAAACTGATTCCTCTGCATTAGGTTTAATATTTGAGGCAATGTTACATGATGTGCAGCAGGGGCAGGAGTATTTCCTGTACAAGTTTGGAGATCCTATGTTTTACAAAAAAGTTGGACTTAAGATTTTGGGAGCAGCATTAAAGAATTGGATGAACATTAAAAGGGATCTGAACATTCTGTATTATGCAGTACAGGCTCCAATCTGGGACTCTCCCGATACTCCCGAATGTCTGCAAGACCAACTCTGTCAACCACTTAAATTGGCCGGTATTAGATTTTGGGGACATCTCCAAAATGACTCGCAGTTGATTAGTTGGGAGTCACTATCCAGTTTAACTCAAGGGACACAGACAAGAGTTAAGTTTTATCAGTTATCCGCTTGGTGGGCAACGCTGACTTGGGGCAAGGATGATGCCAATTTGAAATTTGATTCAGTCTCTAGAACGGGTATCTGTAAAAGGGAAGTTTTCTTATGGTACTGGGCCCTTTTAGAAGTCGGTGAAGAGGTGGAATCAGAAGTTAGAAGTCTCTGGGGTAGCAATTTTGGAGGCAATGAACAAGAAATACGTACACTTTGGTGTGACTCTTTTTCCATGTTGCAGGCAGTAGTTTAACCAGCTGCACCTAGGAGGAACCATCTATATACAGCCTATAGAGTCTATTGGTCTCCAAAGAAACTATCTTTAGCGACCGGGAAGGAGTACAATTGTCCCTGGTGTAAGTACCCCGCAGCAGATGACATCCATATGTTTGCGGATTGTCAGAGAATCAAGCAGTATTGGATTGAGGTAGGTGGCTTTTTGGAAGATGTCTTGCATCAGCAGGTCCAAGTTAGCCTCAGTACAATCTTTTTCGTTCTTCCGACCAAATATCGTATGAATGCTCCTGCCTCCAAATTTGTGTTTTATGTAATAATTCTTGCAAGGAGGGAAATCTGTAGGGCTTGGAAATCCGAAACCCCTCCAACCTTTGCTGAATTTCTGAAGCATATTATCTATACCAGCAAATCTGATATGGCTTGCAATAAAACAAGTTTAAAAAAGATATGGGCGGCTCTAGTGGTCTGGAGGGAGAAGTAAATGTGGTCCTATGATTATGACAGGGTACCGTTGGTCCTGTTTTCCTCAGTAACATATGGTTTTCCATGAGATGTGAACAGGAGTGGGAAAAGGAAACTGTATTATCTTGTAGAGAGAACTCCTTTTTTCTTTCCATATGCTTTACCCAAGGGTCGGAATCAGAATCGGATGGCATGGATTGTCTTGAGGTATCCCATCAAGAGCCTTCTTTAAGGTATGTATAAGGACAAAAAATAAATAAATAAATAAATAAATAAATAAATAAGTATTTGGCAGTGTCCACCTTCCTGTTTCTCTGGAGTAAAATGTCTAATGCTAGTTGATTTTGAAAAACTATAGATCTAATTGCTGCAAGTTTAATGTTGACAACTACTAAATCTCCAGAAGTACTAGTTGTCAGCTTGTCAACAACTGTTGACAGTTTACAGTTGACAGTTTTGCAATCTTCTCGTCTTCGAGCATGAATCTTACAGGTGGAACGATTGCTCCAAAAATGTCTACTACTAACTGTTTTCCATTCTCTGTACTACGGGTATGTATGTGTGCAGGTGTCATTGTTATTGCATCTATACTATGTACATGATACATTTGGAAACAATATGGTTAAGTAGCAAATACCCTCCCAATCAGCAGGTAACTGAAAATAAGCATCCTGTCCACAACAAAATAAACTCCTGGAATCGCGTTTTCTTACCCTTGTAAAATTTAAAATGTTCCTCCCATGAATTCAAATGCGTGTTCACAGCTACTTATTCCCACATGTCTGGTTCTTGTGTCTGTTCTTCTTTTGTAAACACAGATTTTCACATTTTTGCTGTTGATCAACTTTCAGCTTTGAGTAAACCGTTTTCTTTTAAATCATCTTTATCCTTCTTTAAAACATTTTTCAAAACATAATTTTTTCTCTCCTTACTACGTGTAATGTTAATGTTTCTTTCTTCTAATGTCATAATGAAGACTTTCTTTTAGGGTCTATTTAAACAGGTTAGATTATTCTGATAATATTGAACACTTTCTATGGGCATATATAGTCTGTGTCCATTTCTTTGGGTTGTGGGTGTTCTTTCGTGCTTTCTACTAGTAGTACTCTGGAAAGTATTAGATCATAATTAGAAGTAAAATATTTAAAATGTGCTGCCCTATTTACACATTGAAGCACAATAATATATGAAGATGCATAGAATAATGGAATATGATTGTAATTGAATATTACAATGATCGACCACATAATATTCTTACAGCTATTTCAAAGGCAACACATGTTTTGTCTATGATCAGATTGTATTAAGCAAGGTATTCAGCAGTTCAAGAGTTCAATTCAGAGATTTATCCAAATATGCTGCTTACAAGGCTTTCTTTCAAACAGTCTCTTTTTCACAAAGCCCGTTTATTCAGAAATGTTCGTTAGACAATCCTTAACCCTCCACTGTGTTCTTCTCAAATGTTATCCTCACTCTTCTATTGCAACCTTGGACCTCGGTAAATCTTCTTAAAACAAAACCAGGAAATTAAATATTCCATTTCGGTCAAGTGCAGAATACCTTCAATGAGGCACTCTTGCTCTTTTGATTTTGTCAGGTTTCTTGATTTTCCTCTGTGTCACTTCCTCTGCTTCCCTCTGTCGCCTCAGTGATAGTTGGTAGGATTCAATCAACTGATACACTTGTGCTAAGGCTCCTTGGACTACTCTTTCGTGGCCATTCAACTTTATGTGTAACTCTTCTGTTCCTACTGATTCTGTCTCAGTACTTTTCAGGCATTTGATTTGGTGAAAAGTTCTACAGTTCTTCACCCCCTCTTTTCATTGCTGTTGTTGTGATCTTGGTATCACTACTCTTTGCTTAGGTTCAGCATATGATGGTGCAGTTAGCAGTGCTCTTCTTTCATGGTCAAAGAACACAATTTCTTCACACAGATTTCTCACTCTTCTGGTTTGAGAAGCATGCACTCAGTTTTGAACACAGGCACACTTAGCGGTATTAGTAACCAAGATAATCTGCAAGGGGCAATTCCATCTCCCAGCTCAGTTTCAAGCAAGTCTTCCGAACGTTTACTTTTATTGCAACCAAGCCCTTTGGATTGGGGTTGTGGCATTGCTCTAGATGTGGATCTTATATCACAGCTGCAACCTGGTGAGAGACAGAACATGAAAAAACAGAAACTGTTCAATGGGGAATGCACTTTTCACATGCCCTGACGGTGCAATATCTTTTTCACTTAAGCATGCAGTGCAAATTATTGAATATGATTTAAAAACTCCACAGTTTCTACACTGAAACTGGACTTAATAAACATAAATGTTATCACACATTAACAAAACTTCTTTGATCTTCTTGTATTTATTTCCATCCAAGTGATCCTGTACTTTTCATATCATCGAAAATATGTCATACACATAGTTCATACCATCCTCCTAATTCCCAATGCATTTCGGTTATGAACGTTCTTCAGGGGTTTGCTACAAATTAACAATACAAATGTATCAAAATTGCTTCAAAAATAATTGCCAATTATACTCTAGGGATAGGGATAGACCCAAACACTCCACAATTGTGGTGTATGTTGTTAATATGCTCACCAAGCAGTGAATCCAACAGTGAAACTAGACCTTGTGTGTGTTCAATACTACATATGAAACTAGTTTAAAGCAAATGTGGTGTCCTACACTCGGATACACCCTGTCTAATGAACCATGCTGCACTCACCTATCGTGTGACCACAAAACCTGAAAAATGATAAACTACGATACATTTCATACCTCATAATACTACCAGATAACACAAAAAACGCCCTCTTATTACCTACTTTAATCTCCCTCTCGCAACTCCCAGCTGCGTGTGCTCCAAAACTGGCATGACCACCACAGTCAATAGCGTGGATTTTAGGTAATAAATGAACACATAACCATGTTCAACCCGCTTATATCCTGCTATTATCGCACTAGATATTACAAACACACCCGAAAACCATACCTCCTTCTATGAACACCTCGCGTCCTACTGCTCCTGCTCTACTTCCACAACGTGATTCGTTTGCATACACGTTCAAACTGCCGACCTGTAGTGTCTTCTTACTTAACCGCTCACACTCTTAATGCATGACGCTCGTAACGGTCATGAAGCTAAACAACGGATAGAAAACGCCAGTCCTTTGCTGCACTCATTCGTAATGTATTCTATTACCAGTTTTTGACCAATGACTATACATAATCTATCCTATGCGCGAAATCGTCTGTATGCTCATTGCTACCTCCAACATGAAAAAAAATTGAGATTTGTAAACATGAATAAAATGGACCTGGCAATGTGAAATGAAATTAAAAGTGCAATGAAAAGGTGTTGAATCTAACTACACCTACATTGTACCCTCGTGCTACATTAACCCAAATGTCTGTGTCTGTGTAACCTCTTTTGATATTCAGCACCTTATCGGATTCACACCTCAATGCTCAGTAAAACAACATGATACAAAGAAATTATACATAAATTACATAAATGTAATCACTATTAATTGTCTGCCGATATGCCCACAAGGTACAAGTGTTTTTAAATATTGTATCTAAAACGTTTCTCTCTGTGACAAATGTCGGTTGACAGCAACATGTTCAGATTCCACTATCTTTTGAAGAACAGTAAAACGTAGCTGTGGTATGGTGTGTTGCTTTTCTCCCCAATGTGCAGCTAAACAAGATTTGGTATTTGCAGTTCTGATCATACTTTTGTGCTCCGTCATGCGGATTTTCACTTTTCTAGTTGTACGTCCTACATATACTAGCCCGCAAGGACACTTAATAGCATAAACCACCATACTCGAATTGCAATCTGCTGTTTGTCTTAATTTAATGTTTTTCCCTGTATGTGGATGTGTGAAATTGTTACCAACAATAACATTTCCACAATGCCCACAATTGTGACATTTCATCATGCCTTTATTACCCTTATCTTACCATACCTAACCTTACCCTAGGTGGTTTAATCATTTTGTTAAGCAAATCTGTACGCTTCATTGGGATACCCTCTCACTATGTAATCCTGAGTTAAAAACTCTATTTATCTCATATACTGATCCTCTTCTGAGCAAATTCTACGTGCTCTAATAAACTGTGAGATCGGCAAATGTTTTTTTTTAATGAAGGTGCATGGAATCTGTCGTAGTGTAGTGCATTATTCCTATCTGTAGGTTTGTTATACATCCTAGTGATCAACCCATTTGCTTTCCTTTAAATCAGTATGTCCAAATAATTCATTTCAGTGTGACATTGATTTAATGTTCTCAATTCTGTCTGCAACGTTTCTTGTTGGCCCTTCCAAATTATCAGAATATTATCTATGTACCTTAGCTACAACATTAGGTGATCTACCCATTCCACTTTTTGAAGAATGTGTTTATCCTCAAACCTGGCCATAAAAATATTAGAAAATGTTGGTGCCCCTGTAAAACACATAGAGGTACCAGTTCTTTGAAGATAACATTTCTTCTGCCAACAAAAGTAACCATGGTGCAAACAAAAATACAAAGGTTACAACAAAAATACATTTAGATTTTCATCATAATTATGATTGAGTAACATCCATTCTACTGCCTCCAACCCCTCGTCATGGGGGATGGAAGTGTGTAATGCAGAAATATCTACAGTACATAACTATATTTCTTCGTCAGATGGTATCATGACTTTCTCAATTTCTTTCAAACAATCAGTGGCGTCCTGCACATATGTATACCATTGCTGTACCAATGGTTGGAGAAAGTGATCCAAGAACTTCCCCAACGGTTCATGCAGGGACCCACACCCTGCCACAATGGGGCGAAATGGCATGTCCCCTGGGTTTTTGTGCATTTTTGGCACCATGTATATGTGCGGTCTTTTTGGATGTTCAACTGTAAGGAATTTTCAGAGTTTGGTCATTTATCCAACCCAGGTCTTTAGCCCATGTAAGAATTTGTGATAATAATGATTGGAATTCATTAGTTGGATCAGTGTCAAGCAAAATATACTTATCTGTTTCCTGTACATGTTGGTCAACCTTCATGTTGCAATAAGTGGTATTTAGAACCACCAGGGCTCCCCCTTTATCTGCCAGTACAATTTTTAATAGACTCATTTGTGGCCAATTTGTTCAATGTAATTCTTTCTGATCTAGTTAAATCACTCCTTCTCATAGATGTGGTACGTACATGTTCTAGATCTTTTCTTAATTAATGATTCAAATAGTCCAAAGACTTATGTGAAATCGGAGACATAAACGTGCTCTTAGGTTTACAGGTCTTTTCACTCTGTTGAGTTGACCCTTGCATTTCCGAATCTCCTGCTGTGATATGGAAAAACTACCTTAACCTACGTTTCCTCAGACAAACAAAGCCACCTCCGTCTCTAGGTCATTCGTTCGATAAATTGGCACAAAGGACATTCCTTTATTTAAAACTGAGTAATCTTCATTACTCAACTCAGAGATGTTCACTATTAATTACTCCTGCTTCTTGTCCCGCCCTAATTTTTTGGACCCTTGTCCCCTCCTTGTTCATTTGATTTGGCTGCCGTGGCGTCGTCTGGAGGATGATTGGATGTGCGGCCTGACTCTAAAAAAGCCTGCTTCAAAATCACACTACTATCTTATGCCCCTTCTGCACTTGTACTAGGAGTGATGCCAATCGGTGGACGTGTGGGCAAAATTCCCTGCTCTGTAGCGATACTTTCCTCCTATGTTGAGGCACAGGTTCAACTCTTCTGATGACATCCGTTTTGATAATTCCGACTTCATGTCATGTATCTCTGTCTCAAGTTCTTTGAAGATGTTTGATAATTCCTCTATAATAAGCAGCATAAGTTCTAACAAACATTTTTTGAGTATGGCAAACCATCTCAACATAAATGGCTTGTTAAAGTTAAACAACATGGGCCTGAGTAATATACGTAACCCTCTGGGTATGCGTTTAACCTTATGGTACTGAATTAAAGTCGTGGCATGTAGCCTCTGAATAATCTCTTTGCAGTAATCAAATATAATCTCATCTGTAATGCTCACAAGTGAATTTGCAAGTACAGCAGGCAGTCTCATACCATGTCCCAAGAGAATCTTATGAGGCAATACACCAGTACTTCAAATTCTTCTATGATGCCAAAACAAAAAACAGCGTGCAATTTTGGCAAAAGATTAACAGTCTGATCAGTGAGCGAAGCCAGGGGATTGAATGCCACGCCATGGAAGACGCCTGGATAACTTTCCTTGGCACACACTTCAATGACGCTCAAGAACAGTGGAAAGAACCATGCAACCCTAAAACCTGCTCCGAAGCACAGAAGTCTCCACATAAAGAAATTCCTGCTCGTGACGAGGAATTTTCATTCACAAACTCACAAATATGCAATAGAATTTCGAAAGGTAGACGAGAGGGAGCAGCAGGTCCAAACGGCATACCCCCAGTCGTATTCAAACAAGAGCCAGAACATTGTGCCGTCGTCTTCAAACCAATGCTTGAAAAAATCTGTCAGACTTCAACAATCCCACAATCCTGGAGGGTAGCAATTATCTCCCCAATCTTGAAAAAAGGAGATAGGAACGACCCAAGAAGCTACCGCCTAATAGCCTTACTTGATAACGAGGCAAAATATTACGCTGGCCTCCTACTACAGGAGCTGACATCTTGGGTGGAAGAAACAACAGCAATCCCACACAATCAAACCGGTTTTCGGAAAAACATGGGGACGACTACCAACATACTAGACCTATCGCTTTTGATCGATTCAGCTCTAGCAGAAAAACAACCTCTATACTTGTGCTAAATTGATTATAACTCCGCCTTTGACCATGTAAACAGAAATATGTTGTGGCAAAAACTAAAGAGAATGAAAATTCCACCACTGCTGCTAAACCAACTAATTCACTGCAATACCTGGATCCAGGTCAAACTAGGAGCAGGGGACTTCTTATCTAAGAAGATCCCAACAAGCATAGGAGTAAAGCAAGGATGTGTGCTAGCGCCAACTTTATTTAATCTTTTTATGTCCGAACTAGCAGTTTTGTTGAATGAAAATAATTCCCACGCACCAAAGCTAGGGGGCATCCAGCTGTCCAATTTATTCTATGCGGACGACTTGGTGCTGATCAGCCAGACCCCGATAGGCCTACAGCTGCAGTTAGACATCACCTCGCAATACTCCAAAACAAACAAACTCAGTATTAATCAAGAAAAAAACTAAAGTCATGTGCATTACTCACAGCAAAAAGAAATCAACGCCCAATTGGTTCCTAGATACAAATAAATTGGTCGTCACGAGTAAATACAGATACCTGGGGGTCATTGTAGACGACAGCGGCAGCTTCATGCCACAACGCGAGGAAATAAAAAAGAGAGGACTAATGACAGTGGTATCTCTAAAAAACGTAAAAAATAAGATTGCTGGACTAAATCTTGCTCCTCTAATAAAGCTGATTCAAGCAAAACTGATTCCATCTATCACCTACGGAAGCGAAGCAATGAGAGGAAGGGACGCCAAAATAGTAGATGGAACAGTAACAAGAGCGATGCGCAGGATCTTTGGCCTGCCAAGGTACACTTCACCGGCACAAATTAGACTCGAATTTAAACTGGTAAAGCAAGAGCTGGCACGTAAAGGAGTGTACCTAAAAAGATGGTATAAAATAAGCAGGGGGGAAGCAAACACGCTTAACGCTCTCCTCTGGAAAGAACTGCTAATTAAAGAAAACTGCCAGGCAAGGCTTTTCCTGGAGGACGCAATAAAACAACTGGGGGTGCGACAACTGTGGGATCTACAAGAGCCTCTGGCAGGTTTCAAAAAAGCAGTAAACAACATCGTCAGGAAAGAATCTTTCTTACAGGATAAAGCATCAATGACAGAGCGAACACATGGTTGGCTAACTATACAATCTTATACGAAACTTAGACCACAAACATATCTTCAGACCAGCCTCACCAAAAAAACAAGATAGACATTTTTGAAATACCGGCTAAGGCTATTGCCCTCAGCAGACCATATGGACCTCTGGCTGCGTCCCCCAAAGCTCCCAAAGCCAGCAAAGTGGTAATGACGAGGAAAATATCTTACACCTGATTACAATCTACAAGGAGCTGCAGCAAGATTGCCGGAACCTTCTGAGACCAAGGTTTAATAAAAAAGGGATCAGGTCCTGCAGGCAAGCGGTCCTGGCATGTTTTTCATGTGACGAAGTTCAAATGACGTGCCGACTGGTAAAATATATTGAAGCTGCAGAAGCCCGACTTAACAAAAAGAAAGAACAAACAGAAAAAGCCAACTTGATGGAATCCAGTGTACTACCTGTACCCTCCGAGCTGAAATAATCGAATTACACAGAGGCACAGCAGGCTCGCAGGAGCACACGAGGATAGATTACCATAAAGTATGAGCACATGGGGAAAAGAATGTCTTGCCTCACATATGGACTGCGGACTTTCCTTCCTACCTGCTCTTTTGTAACTTTTTTTAATTCTAGTATTTCTTTTTTTTTAATTGTCGCTTTCTTACAAACTATCACAGTATTATTAAAATTTCCCACGCAGCTACAGACATTTAAAACTGTTTTTATCGATGTTGGTTTGTAATGGTTTTTTATTAACTGTAGAATAAAGAATTACCTTACCATCCCAGTACTTCAAATACTCGTCAGCACCAAAGGCAGAGCAGCAGGCCATTTCTGTAATGTTGAGGCACAAACTTTGGCCAATCGAGTCCTATTACTACTGTTTAGATGCTTAACAATGCTTCAGGCCGATAGCTACAGTGTACTCTTTGCTCAATTTGTGGTGCTCTGCATATCATTCCCAGGGCCTTGTTGTTGAAGCGTCTCCCTCGATATGATTCAAGAGAAACCAGCATTCCGTACCTCCAGATGAATTCTCATAATAATAGTTTTCCTACAGTGAGACTATCAATTCTTCTGGTTGGGTAAGCTACCACCCATCTTGAGAAGATTCACACTATGACCAGGCCATATCTCAATCCATTGTAAAGAGGTATCTAGATAAAGTCCATCTAATATCTGTTGTAGAACTACCTGATCTCCCTATATGAATCAGTGTATTGTGAGTTCTTCTCCCTAAATTCATTTGCTGACATGCCACATAACGAAGGTACACGTCTTCTGTGAGCATACTAAATCCAGAATTGAACCATTTTTGTCTAAATGGTCTGGTCACTGCATCACTCCCTAAATGTGTGTGTTCATGGAAGTGCCCTGTCATTGCAAACAACAAACTATCAGGTAACACTGTTCTATCATCGGCTGACATCCAAATGCAACATTGGTATTCTGCTTCTGAATTATGTTCTTGTACCCTTTTTAATTCTTCTCATGTGTCAGCTATTGACATCAAGATCCCCATACAAATGTTCCATTAAATGTTCAGGCCACTGGTGCACAATACTGTGCAATCTTGTTGGCGCATCAGTTTCTGGCTGCAATATAACCATTGCCACTCCGGTGTGTTGCACATTGAACAAAATACATTTTAGCAGGTAATTGGAGTGCTCCTAATGCATTCATTAAATGCTCCCCATTCCTGATACAGGTTCCAGATCAGGTCACGAAACCTCGTTGTGACCAAAATTGCCCAAAGTCATGGACAATAGCTAGGTAATCTGGATTATCTGTAAATGTAGCAATCTAGGGGTAATCATTGACGACCAGCTGTCAATGAAGCGACAAGCAGTCAAGGTCGCCTCAACCTGCTTCACCATCCTAAAGTGGCTAAAGCAATCCTTTGGATATTGCATGGTCCCACGCAAAAAAACTGTGGTCCAGGCTCTTATTACTTCCAGGCTGGACTATTGCAACGTCCTGTATTTAGGAGCAAATAAGGAGGTGATTTGTAATCTTCAGGTAGTGCAGAACTCAGCGACCAGGTTACTCTGCCCGGATCCTAGAAGGGCCTCCATCTTAAGCTCACTCTTCGACCTTCACTGGCCTAGGGTGGAGAACCACATTAAATTCAAGACCGTTAGCTATATGTATAATATCAAATATGGTATAGCACCACAGTACTTAAATGCCTTAGTCCACCCTACCTTCCACTGCACCTCCTTCGCTCTTCTACTCAGGCCACATTTTAGTTCCTAGGACCAGACTGTGGCGCTTGGGCGGCCAATCTTTCTCTTGCCTGGGCCCTTCTCTATGGAACTCACTCCCTATGTCACTTCGGAATGAAACCATCTATACGAATTTCCGCAAATGCTTAAAAACGTGGTTATTCAGCCAATAGTCTCCTTGCACTTTGCCCGTGTCTGATGGCACTGGGAAACCTCCCGGTAGCTGTGCACCTTATAAAATAATAATACTAATAATAATATTATTAATAATAATAATATTAATAATGTAGCCACTCTAATTGGGCTGTCAACCTGCAAGCTCTTGACGGGGTAAATAATTCTGCAACTTGTGCTAATGTAACACCTCAAAGCCATGAATCTTCTACAATGTCATTGATTATGCAAAGCAGCAGCTGCTCACAGAATACCTTAATTGTTTCTCAAACATGAGGCATCAACAAAAATACATATTAAGGCTTATTTGGTGTGCATCGTTGACGTCAGATCTTGGCTTTGCTCATAAATCCATGACATCTAGGCAATAATGTTCAACTTCATTACAAACATCATCATTTATTGCCAGTAAATTTGGTGGGTTCAGGTCTTGGCAGTGCTTTAAAGTCAAACTATTGGCATCCAGAATCTGTTGTTTTTACTCTGTGAATCTATTATGGGTCATGTATTTTGTCTTTTTTTGAGGTAAGCAATATTTCTACAGAGTGCGGGATCATTACAGTTAAAAGATGACTCTCACTCCTTTCAAGACTAACACCCACTGCAGAGACCTCTTTAAGGCAGTCAGGGTGTCTTGCAGCTGCACAGTCAAGGGGTGCTAAAAAATATGCCACAGGTTTTTGAGCATCTCCATGCATCTATGTGTGCTCTTACTGCAAATTAGTCTAAACTCTTTACTATAATCAGACATTCCAAGTGCCGGAACACAACAGAGACTTCCTCTCAGCTTGAGGAAAGCTTTCAAGCAATTGTTATCCTATGGAAGCGGATCAGGCGCATCTCTGTGTGTCAGCCTCAGTGAAGGCTTTGCGAGTAGGGAAAGGGTTTTTTATCTACTGTCTACATGAGTCAACTGTTCCCAAACATAATCAGACTTCTCTCTGTGTTCGATGTGGATTAATCTGAAGAATTCCTCCCACTCTACCTGGTGAAACCTACCTTGCTCCATTCTTGATATTATGTCCACGTACTGAACTTCTTTCTGATAGTACTGTAATTGTCCTGGAGACACCTTGAGTCAGCCAGATGATTTAGGAGAGCAATAGTATCCTACCTACAGGCTTCTTGTGTTTTCGATGCTACAAGTAGGGCATCAATATACTGCACTGGCATGGACTACTAGGGCATCTGTAATGACTCCTGATTCTTTTTCAAGATCTTGTTGAAGATGGAAGAATTCTTTGTATACCATTGTGGAACCTAGCACCATGCCAAACCTCACTGCTAAACCACAAAGGAAAATAAATACTGACTATCTTCATGTAACTGACACTGAGAAGAAAGCCTGACGAAGGTCAATAACAGTAAACCATTTTGCAGTGCACAGAATCTTGAAAAGTAAAGTGGCTGGATTCGGTGCCACTGGACAAAGCAGAATGACAATATTGTTAACTTTTCAAAGATCCTACACTATTCTGTACTTCCCATTGGGCTTCTATAAGCCCATTGTTGGAAATGCATTTCTGTTGACTCGAGCTGTCACGAGCGTTCAGCGTTCAGGCATGTCTGGATGCTCGTGACAAGCTCGTGTTTCTTGCTTTGTGTTATGTTTTGAAATACCTAGAATGTGATGGCTGTAACACATTCTGTTGGTCGGGCATTACTGACTTGATCTTCAAGACGTGAGCATCCAAATAAACTCCGTCTTTAACTACAACGTTATTGCGTCCTTCTTTCTACTTTCCTACACTGGCGACGAGCGGGAGCTTCATCACCTGCGCCTAAGACCCTGGATTATTGATATTTATTACTTTTCCGATTTTTTTTTTTTTGTTGGAAATTTCCGGCGCTACCAAAACAGCGTTGGATTACGGCTGTTAGGGAAAGCGGAAGGACTACTGGATTGTCGAGTTTCGGACCAAAGCTCTACCAAAACAGCGTTGGATTACGGCTGTTAAGGAAAGCGGAAGGACTACTAGATTGTCGAGTTTCGGAAGGAAACGTAATTTCTTACTTGGTTTTCTCCTACCGGCATCATTTGAAATCCTGCTGCAAGAGATCAGCGCGCTCCATTTTAATTGCGCAATCCCACGTTTACCATCGCGCGACCTCAGGCATCACCACGCACGACGACCAACGTGACGTTTTGCATCATCGCGCACATCAATTACCACGCAGCGTTGCTAAGCAACCCATTGCCGGTTTTCAAGCAACTCATTGCCGGTTTTCCTTCGCGCAAAACCTGAAATCGTTTGTACATTTTTCTAAAGTACTTGGGAACTATTACTGGAACTCAACTGAGGATAACTATAAACACTAAATAACTATATTTATTCGTTTTTTTTTTTCTTTGACTGTATTGCATGATTTTGGTCATTATTCATTCATATTTTACAGTTACTCATGAATTACAATGCATGTGTTTTCTTAAGTAATCATACATAGTTTTACAACAGTTTTAAGAGCATTCATAGTGTATAAATATTTAAGGTAACATGTCTGGTATTGTACCTCCTCCCTCATTTTTGTCAACACCTGGAGAGCCACCCATGGCTTGGGAGATTTGGGAACCTGTCTTTTTGGCTTATGTTGACGTTTTAGAAGAAGGGGAGTGTGAACCAGAAAGGAAATTGTCCTTGTTAAAACATTGTTTAGGCGGCATTGCTCTGAAGGAATTTAAAACTTTACCTGTTTTAGTGAACCCTGGGGAATTAGATGTTTATGAGTATGCTTCACAACAGTTGTGTTTGAGATATGGGAAAAAGAAGAACGTGGTCATGGAGAGGTTTATTTTTTATTCTCGGAAACAACGTTCAGATGAACCTGTTGAGGATTTTGTTTCAGCCTTAAGATCATTGGCTGTGACATGTGATTTCGAACATATCTCTTATGAGCAAGTTCTAAGGGACCAGATTTTAATGAGAACTAATAACAAAAAAGTACAAGAGCGTCTTTGGACAACCTCTGATATGTCTCTCAACAATGCCATAGACATTGCTAAATCCATAGAACATTCAGAAAAGTTTGTTAAAGAAATCAGAGGTAATGACAAGAGTGATGTTTTCAGTGTATCTAAAGACAGGGATAAGTATAAGAAGAGTTTTTCTCAGAGAAATGAATTGTCCGCTAGGACAGATAACAAATATAGGAATCAGAAATATGACAAAAGAACCACTAAACTATTGTGTTTTAGGTGTGGAAGTGATGGTCATTTAGCAGATAATAAGAATTGTCCAGCACTTGGTAAAACTTGTTCAAAGTGCTATAAAAAAGGCCATTTTACCAAATATTGCAAATCCACTTCTGGTAAGACGAATTGTGTACATGAATGCTGTGAAGAGTCTCAATCTGATGATGAAGGAACGTTCCAAGTTAACACCGTTATCAATGTTTGTGAGGATGGTGATTGCAAAAAATTCCCATCTTGTTTTATAACCGTTGATAATGTGAGTTTAGAAATTTTTGTAGACTCATGTGCTTGGTACACATTAATTTCCTTACACGTTTTTAAAGATAAGTTTCCAAATAAGAATCTATTTGATTCTGATATTTCCCCTGGTGGTTATACGGGGCACAGAATTGATTTGATTGGATATTTCATAGCAGATATACAATTTTCTGGCAACCACATTTCAGGGAAGATCTATGTGTCAAGATCTGGGTTGTCACTTTTGAGCTGGCCACACCAATACCAATTGGGAATGAAAATTGACCCAAGGGCTGATCCTCCCGTGTATATTGCACAACCTGTGAGTGTATCTAGTGTCTCTCCGGACAGTTCCTTACTTGTTGAGGAATTACGCCAATCCTTTCCCACAGTGTTCAGTGGTACCTTGGGTCGGTATAAGGGCTTTGAACATGTCATCAAATTGAATGAGAATTCTATCCCTGTAAGGCACAGAGTAAGAAATGTTCCATTATCCTATAGAATCAAACTTAAGGATATGCTAAAAGATTTGTGCGAGAAGAACATTATTGAACCTATCGAATCGTCACCTTGGGTTTCTCCGATTGTCATTTCAATTAAATCCAATGGTGAACTTAGGCTATGCATTGACCTTCGCAGCGTCAATAATGCCATTTGGGTTGATTCTCACCCTTTACCAAACCTCCATGAGATGGTGTCAACATTGGCTGGTGCACAAGTTTTTTCATGTGTTGACCTAGCCAGTGCTTACCACCAGGTTGTACTTGCTGAAGAGTCCAAAAACATTACTGCCTTTATCACACCTGAAGGGTTATATAGATTTTGTCGCATGCCCTTTGGACTGGCAAGTGCTGCCTCCGTGTTCCAGAGGTTAATGAGAGATACCCTGGAAGGTTTGAGTGGTGCAATAGCTTTCCAGGACGACATTTTAGTTCATGGGAAGGATGACTATGAGCATGATAGTAATCTGAGGTGTGTGATTGCTGCATTGGCACAGAAGGGCCTTACACTTCGCCTTGATAAATGCAAATTTAGGCAAAAGGAGGTAGAATATCTTGGTCACACTATTAGTGGAATGGGAATCAAACCAAAGAAGAATCACGTTAAGAGCATTGTGGATGCTCCTGTGCCTACATCAAAAGAGCAACTTGTAGCTTTTCTAGGTCTCATTGAGTTTTACGCTAAGTTCATCCCAAATTTTTCAGTAAAAGTTGACCCATTCAGATGTCTGTTGAAGAAAAATGCAAAGTTTGTTTGGACTGATATAATGACACAAGCCTTTGAATCTTTAAAATTGTTCATAGTGAATGCCCCCTGTTTAAAACCCTTTGTCATTGGTGTGAAATGCATTATCATGGTAGACGCCAGTGCTTCTGGTTTGGGTGGAGTTCTTTTGCAGAAAGACTGTGAGAAAGAATGGGTTGTGGCATATGCATCTAGGGCTCTACGTGATGCTGAAAAGAATTACTCCGTTATAGAGAGGGAGTTACTGGCATGTGTTTGGGGTGCTGAACACTTCAGACCCTTTTTGTGGGGGACAAAATTTTTGATAAAAACCGATCATAAGCCACTGGTTTACCTCATGGCCCCGGGTGGAGGAAGGACTATGTCAGCACGACTTGCAAGATTAGCTTCTAGGTTGCAATCTTTTCAATATACTATTGAATATGTTCAAGGGAAGGCGAATGTTCATGCAGACTGCATGTCCAGACTGATTTCTGAATCTGACATTCCGGGAGTTGTGCATGAAGAGGAGTGTGAAGTTGCTTTCAATTTTAAAGACGTCAATTCTGTGTCCAGCGAACGTTTTTCTTTACAGGAGGATGTTTGGATGGAAGAGATGGATAAAGATTTGGAGTTAAGCTGTGTAAAGAAGTACCTCATACAGGGATTTCCTGAACAGAGGAAGTTATCTGGTAACATGATAGGGTTTTTCAAGGTCCAGGAGGAACTTGCTGTCGAGAATGGTTTGATTCTTCGTGGCGACAAGATTGTTCCACCCTTTCAACTTAGGAATTCCCTACTTGAAATTGCGCATGAAGGACACCTGGGGATTTCTTTTACCAGGAGGCGTCTGAAGGAGTCTTTTTGGTGGCCAGGTATTGACTCGTGTGTTGAACATTTTGTGCGGAAGTGTACCCAGTGTTCTAACAGTGATAAATCTGCAGTTGCTTTACGCCCTGAGCCATGTCCCATCGATTTACCCTTAGGGCCCTGGCGGAAATTGGGGTTAGACATCATTGGGCCTTTCAGTTGTTTACCAAAGCAAGAGGCTTTCGGCATTGTTCTTATAGACTATTTTTCTAAATGGCCTGAGGTCAAAATGGTTAGGGAAGTCACTTCAAATCAAGTCATAGAATTTTTAGATGAGACCTTTTGTAGGGAAGGGATTCCTCAGGAAATTGTGACCGACAATGGCCCACAGTTTGTGAGTAAGGAGATAGAGCTTTTCTTCGCTAAATGTGGTATTGTCCATAGGAAGATTGCAGTTTTCCATCCTGAGGCGAATGGTCAGGTTGAACGCTTCAACCGTGTGGTCAAAGAAGCCATACAGCTCTCTATCAAGGGTAATCTAAACTGGAGGAATGCTTTGCAATCTATGTTATTGGCTTATAGAACTTCTCCCAACTCTGTGACTTTGGTCACACCTTTTGAGCTTTTGAGAGGGCGGAAGCCCAGCACCAAGCTAGTCCCTTGGTGGCTAAAAAAAAATTTAGCTGGTTTCGAAAATTGTTCTAAGGTTGACTTTGAAGCTGTTCTACACAGGGTTCAGTCGTACAAGGAAAAGATGAAACGCGATATGGCCAAAAGAATTGGTTCCACGTCTAGTCGTTCTATCAAGGTGGGCGACCTTGTTCGCATTAAAAAGAAAGAGGGTGTGAGTAAAGGTTTTCCTGTTTGGTCAAATCCTAAGAAGGTTGTTGACGTTTTTAGAAATGCAGTTAGACTTGATGGTGGTTCTGTCTGGAATTTGAGCAGGGTTTCCTTGTTCAATGGTCCTTTTCAATTGATGGAAGATTCGGACAGCAGTGTGTTTTATGATGTTGGAAGAATGAGTGATAATGGCGAGTGCTCTCACATGAGTGGTAATGGGGAAAGCCCCCAAGCTGTGTGTGATTCTGACAACACCAGAGCCGTTCGCTCACATCGCTTACCTGCCAGGTTTAATGATTTTGTGATGAACTGATCTTGTTTTTTTTTTGTGTTTTTTTTTGTTTTCTTTCTTTTAAGGGGGGAAGGTGTGTTGGAAATGCATTTCTGTTGACTCGAGCTGTCACGAGCGTTCAGCGTTCAGGCATGTCTGGATGCTCGTGACAAGCTCGTGTTTCTTGCTTTGTGTTATGTTTTGAAATACCTATAATGTGATGGCTGTAACACATTCTGTTGGTCGGGCATTACTGACTTGATCTTCAAGACGTGAGCATCCAAATAAACTCCGTCTTTAACTACAACGTTATTGCGTCCTTCTTTCTACTTTCCTACACCCATGATAGGAGAGTTGCATGGACTTCCAACCAATTCTCTCAAAATCTCTTTACTGAGCATTTCTTCAATTGCAGGTGTCATTCCTGTAACTTTCTCTTGTGTTAAATTGTATGGTGATGTTCTTGGATACACTGCATTTGGCTTTAGGGTAACTCAGACTAGTTCTACTTCTTTAGTTAGTCTGATCTATTTTCCTTTGAAATCCTATAATTCTGTTTTCACTGCTTCTTTCAATCAGGAAGTAATTCTTCAATGTTTCTTACTGGCAACAACCCAACAGCTGAATCTTGTTGAGCCATCTTAAACTCAACATCCTCATCATGGGTCTGAAATTCAACTCCATCTGGTGTACAGTATATTATGTAATTTAACCTGCACAACAAATCTCAGGACTAGTATCACAAACAACAAATATATGACTTTCCTGAAATGAACCTATTTTACGGGAACTTCCTTTGAAACTGGGATTGTAATCTGTTTATTTGATACTCCTACAACTTGGATTTCTTTTCAGAAAGAGGTATGTCTGGGAATTACACTGATCCAACAGTGTAAGTGGTAGCACCAGTGTCGATCACAAATAACTTGAGATGGCCATTCAACTCATCTGCTATGAATGGGCGGCTTTGGTCTACCTTTAAGACTGTGCGAGGCAAGCAATCTTTCTCCCCCCATCAGGCACCATCATTAAGAACTTTCAGAGCCAAAATTGTCATTATCAAAAATAGCAAACTTCTAAATAGGGTTCTGATTTTGGTTCTGGAAGGGTTTTAAGTTTGCCTTCGGCAACTGATTAAAATATGGGGTTTTCCATAAGTTGTGGGACCATCTAGGATTGCGCGACTTGCATCATCGGGACCTATTAGACATTGGAATTTGCATCTATGGAACTGCCACATTTTGCATTTGCATTTGATTTCCTCCTTGTTTAGGAAACAGCCTTTAGGAAGGTTTTTACCATGTTGTGACTTTACATGCATTTTTAAGCAACCATGTTTTTACAATGTCCATGTTTTAACAACGGATGCCTTTAGCACACATTTGCATGAATTGGGGGGGTGTGAGGGGGCCTTCCTCGCAATGTATTGTTTTTATATATATAAACAATGTGTGGTAATGACATACATCATAAAAATATATGTTGTAAAACATTCTGGCTGAAAAATGCTTAGTTAAGGCGTGCAAAGTATTTCCCTGCATTGTTCTGTTGCAAAATCCCCAGTGTTTGCATATTTCTGTTTACTCTTTTAGGATTAAGCTTACACTCCCTCTTCCGATCTTGTTACAGTAATGACATAGAGTGATTTTCTTCAAAGTTGCGACATCCATACTAGAACTTTAATCAATCGGAATACCTCTGCCTCTTCCCTGTAACACTCAAAATCCTCCTTGAGGGCCTTGCCATCCTACTTGTACACCAACACTTTGCATACCACCTTGATTTCCTGCTAAAGACTGGTTATGAAACCATCTTTGAGCAAACTTCGTCTGGGCCAACATTACTTTTTCCTTCAGCTATTTATGCTTTATCTCTTGTTCATGACTACAGAACTTTATATACCACAGAATTTCATCAAGCGATTTATTATGCCGATAGACCACACTTTGTTGTATATGCACACTGATCTCCGATCTTAACCCTGTAACACACTGGGATACAAAGAATCCCATGTCACTAGGATCTGGATATTCTCTCCCACTGTTTTAAGGAAACACTTCAAGAAACTGCACATAGTATTCAGCTATGTGTAAGAGCATTCCTGACGAATGCATTGTCTCAATTGCACCACTGTCTAATTAGATCCTGTAACTTCTCTGAAAATGAAAACTCTTTGATATATCAACATTGCTGCACGTCTTGTGCTCTCCTTACTCAGGTAGATTAATTATTTCTCCTGATACTGGGTCAAACATTCAAGATCTAAACCTCGTTAAAACATTTCTTGAAGTTTAACCTTTTATATTGAAATATTCATTGATCTATCCTTGTCAATCTCTGGGGTAACATCATTCTGAAATGTCTGTCTTTCTACTGCTTCCTCCAACCATGGTGGCAAAATCCTATCCACAAATAAATTTGTCTCTCCCTGTATTATTGGCGTTGTAAACACAATCTATACCCCATGTCTAAATGGGACAATTACTATTAGGGCAGTTGCTTGGGGAGCAGGGATAATTGAGGTAGTCGTAAGTGGTCTAGCCACTGTCTGTACAGTTGCAATTTGTGATAATTGCAACGAAACATTAATTATGGAAGTAGTAATAGCAGGTGTAATAACTATTGGTGTCTGAACAACAGGTGGTGGGGAAATCTGAAATGTATGCAATGGTCTCTCAAGCTGTGTTATATTTGGATCACAGGGGGAATAGCCACTTTAGTACTGGCAGTTATGTCATTTTTTGTGCTAGTGGTGGGGTTCGCATAATGTGGGGAACGGGCTACGAACATTTTGTCAAAAATATAATCTTCTGGCTCACTATATGTCTCATCCTCTATTTCCTTTTTCCCCTTTCTCCCTTTTCCATTTCTAATATTTTAGTCATTTTCAATATCTTAGATGTTTCAGTGGTAATGACTGGATACAATCTAGTGCCTTCAACTATTGCTTTCTTCCATCTCTGCTGTGCTTCATCCCATTGAGAGTCTGCATAATTACATATTGCTCTTTTAGTCCTACTCTGATATTTCTCCCTTTTTTTATCTCGGTGTTACTTTCTCCTGTTAACCAATCTCAATGAAGAAGTCACACAACGACCGACTTCTTACAGCTGTCATCTATCAATCACCGCGCAACAGTACACTAACCAACCTATTCCAGCTCTGCACCCTATGACGTATAATCTCACTCCTCTCAGTATAATCTCACTTCTCTCATACACAGAACGTTTTAACTTTGAAAACAAATCAATCTTTGTCTGCTCTGTTGAAGAAAATTAAAAGTAAATCACAAGTTGAAATATTAAGGTTTTCTACATCTTCTGACTTTTCACACGAAAATATTTATGCAAACGCTTGTGAAATTTCGACGCATGGAAAAAAAACAATTGTCAATGTACCTGTAGATTTACTGGCAATGTGTTTCTCTGGTTCTCAATGTTATAACAAGAAAGAGCAGCACAAAGAACATAAAAAGTGAGATATAAGGTAGACTGTTTTTTAATCTTACAGAAAAGATCTAGGGTCCAGAGTATGGACATCGAGGTACTTCTGCCAAGCTTTAGAGGAAAGCCATTTTTTCTGGCAGAGGAAACCTCACTCATGTAATAGTGTCATCCTTCATCATCAGCATCCTCACTCCACCTTGGAAGGTCAGTGCCACCAGGGAGGGCTCAACCTCCACAAAGGCTTTCAGGAAGGAGTGAGTCCTTAGATAAAAACTACTGGACAAGGCAGGATCCAGAAACACTAAAAATACCTTTGGGTTCCTCTGTATTTAAACTTTATTGGTGAGAACCCCAAGTGTGTCTAAAGACAAAAATGAGTTTGTACACAAAGGACAAGGACTATTATCTGTCAACAGGACTTAGACAGCTGCAAGACTGCCAGCACTACCATGGTGGTCTGACCACCTGTAATAGGAATGTTGGTCCGCCGGTGTGGTGGTACCTGCTCTGCCACCATGGCTACATTTGTCTCTTGTAATGATGCAGATCAAAATGTGTATAAAAGGTTGTAATGCACCTGCTATTCTCCTCTAGTTCCAACTGATGATATCATGTATCCAACTGATGATATCATGTATTCAGATCCTTGGTGAGAGGATACCTTCGCACCATTCAATTGTGTTATCATGAAAGCAATGAGCGCACCTGGATGTCGTTCTCTTTCAATTATCTTGTTCGCTTGACACATATTCACGTAGATGTGTACAGCTCCGTTACTGTCTTTTTTTTCGGTACTACCACTATGCGAGAAACATATAACATTGGACCATTGGGAACACTCAATGAAGTGGTGCTTAAGTAAGTTCTTTTTCAACACCTTCCGGTAATTCCGGTAAGTAAAAGGCAAATCATCTGTGTCTTTGAGCAATAGGATGAATGTTCATAGTTTTGTATTTTCCCAACACATGAATATCAGTCCCATATCAGCAGCTGTGCTGAGTAAATGGGCTCTTGACACTGTACCTTGAAGTACATGAATGGGTGCTTGTACTATTGTTTTCTTATGCATCGTCTTTGATACAGATGAACCTTGACATTTTAGTGGTGTTGATGCAGCCCACATACACGCTTTAATTTTTGATGGCCAAAGTGGGGGCAATGGAGACAGTTTGTTATATTTCTCCAAAGGCATCATATTTATTGAAAACCACTATTGATAATAAAAGGTATTGAACAGCCATTGACTTTATTTGTGAACTTTGGACAATGTTTGAATGACTTTGCTGCTTTGTCATGTCAATTTCTCTTGGACCCGTGTTTTTCCTCACAGGCAGCCAGTCCAAAGTGCGGATACTTCTCATAGGTAAACATCAATAAGGCACAACCTTATTCACTTTCACTTGATATGTTACAACAAAGATTTACATGTCACTCGACTTCCTTTGGTGTCAATTTGCCTCAACTGATGTGGTCACTTGGCTTTATGGGCATGTGTCAAACATCGCTTCTGGAACATTCAAGAGGCTATTTTGTATTCGCACACTCACTTTCTCCTTCATGTTGCAAACAATCACAAAATGGATGACACTTTTTCTGTGGATAATTCAATCTGTGTCTCTCTGCCTTATGCTTTGGCTTACGTTTAATCTTTTGACTGACTCAATCTAGGCACCTTCGCCTCTGTGTCAGCAGCTTGTTGTTCCGCATGCTCTTCAGCTTTGGAAGCCATGAGAACTCACTCCAGACTAAGAGTTTCTCTCAGCATTCTTTGAGCGAATCTGACAAGGATCTGTCAATCACTTGTGAGGCGCATAGCTTCCTCATTGTCATTAAATGTATTGAACTTATGGTCTTTGATGAGCGTATCTAGTCTCTCTAAAGATTTGTCGATGATCTCACCAGCTTTCCTACTTTCTTGACTGAAGATGTAACTTTTGTAATCTGCTTTTGGCATTGGGTTTCGGCAGCGTGGGGCATTTTCTTTCTGACTTCTTTAATACCATATACAGCAAGTATCTTAAGGTACTTGATAATCTTCTTGTTGTCTGCTTCTTCAACTGCATCAATGAAATCATCAAATGTCTCTATCGAGGCAGTCCATCTGTCACCAATATTCATCTTTTTGGCTGTATCTAATGTCGGTGGTGGTTGCAAGAATGATGTGTCATTGTAACCATAGATGGAACTTACTGACGTGGAGAGTACAGTTCTCCCTGACGCTTGATTGTGATATTGTCTATTCAAACCATCTCTGAGGCCTTGCAATGTGCTGGTCTCTGGATCACCTTTGATGCTGATAGGAAATGTGACCCCTTCTTGGTCTCTATTGGAAAAGAAGACTTTCAAGGTTCCAGTCGCGGAAGTCGATCGCACTGTAAATCGTAGTTTTGAGCCGACTGAAGAACATACAGGTTTTCTCCCATTGCCAACCTGGAAAATAAGAGAATAGGACCCCAGGGAGTACACAACTCCATTACAAGTGCCGCTTGCAAATTTTTGATGGGTCCGAGTCAGACGGTGTTCTTTTTTAAAAAAATAGATGATTTTCCCAACGTCGGTTGTCTTTTTGAACAGCTTAATTAAGAGAAGCTATTTGGGCCTAAGGAGAACTCTACATTCGTCAAGAGTTCGAAACGCATAGACCAGTTATTTTTCAGCCTTAAGAATGCACAACAAAGTCTGAATTGTGTATATGAAAAAATACAATGTGATGATATTGTTACTATTTTTCTAAGAAAAACAAGGGGGACCCTATAGGTGGCTGTGGACCAAGGATGTGAGTTAGTTTCAAAAGGACAATGGTCCAGAGCACTTTCAACAATAGACAGTAAAGATAATAAGACAAGCCGTGATGAGCTGCTTATATTTTTATACAAGTCCAGCCGGACATGGATTTTATTTTCATAACAATAGTGGAATTGTAAAATGCATAAAAGACATTTAGAGAACACAATCCTGTGCTTTTACCACAGAACAGAGAAGGTGAGGAATAAAGAATAGTTACAAGGAAAGGAAAATATCGCAGGCAAAAGGGGAGTGAGCAATCTGGGCACTTTTAGATTGAAGTTACAAGTGTTTTAACAGAGTAGTACATACAGGAATTTGATACACAATGGTCTTACTGTATAACTACTGTAAAAGGTTGACATTTTGATCCCGCGCTCAAGGGTACAAGGGGATCATCATCAGGACTGTACAATTTAAGTATGCCTGGTAAAGACAATCATGCGCCTGTATGAAGAACAAAACAGGGAAAAAGAGAACGTTTTCAATTTTGGAAAAGAGTTTTCGAAGAAGAGAGAGTCAACAATGCTCAGCATATACAGTTATGGCAGTCCTCGGAATCGCAGTGAGGTGTATGTGCACTCACGGTGGAACAGATCATAAATGAGAAAATCGAGCACAGTAGTGCATTGGGACAGTGTGGAAAAATTATAGTGACTACCCGTTCCCGGTAAGGAGTGACCGCAAGGAGGTGAAAGTCAGCAACACTCGGCATATGCAGTTTATAGCAATCCTCGGAATCGCAGTGAGGTCCCGGTAAGGAGTGACCGCAAGGAGGTGAGAGTCAGCAACACTCGGCATATGCAGTTTATAACAACCCTCGGAATTGCAGTGATTATTAAGTGGACTCACGGTGGTTTAAGTACATAAAGACAACACCAATTGTGCAGGGGGCAGTGTATTGACTTTGCGTTCCCGGTGAGGAGTGCCCGCAATTAAGTGGCTAGCGCAGCGATGGTATCATGCGTTGGAGAACCAATTGGTGTGGAATGCATTAAGGTACAAGCGGGGGGGTGGTGGTTGTTTGTGGTAGGGGGTGAGTAGTACCTCCTAAATGAGGGGCGGCGAGTAACAAAGTGCTCTGAGCCCGGCCAGCATTGGGTACAGCTTAGGTGCTGTTGAGGTGGTCTGGGGGGGGAAAGGAACATAGTTATCATGGGTGCCCGTAGGTTGCCAAGCTGGGATGGCGGTTAGTGGCGAGCCAAGAAGGTACCTTGTAATGGGTAAAGAATCCTTCCGAAGTTCAAACCCGGGGGGTTTTGTCAATTAGTTGGCATTTCTCGGAGGGGGATTGACCTGGTAGGAGAGAAAGAATGGCAATTAATGCACGGGTAGGGTGTTTGAGGGTGGCCAGGAGGGATACCGGTGGAGGCGAAGGTACATACCACGGCAGTATTAAGATGAGCAGCCCGTGGAGTGAGGCCAGCGGTCCAGGGCGAGGCTCGGATCCGCTGTAATGAGGAAAAGGAAATCGGGCAGTTAGGAGGGTCCCGGGGGGAAAGAGAGGGTGAGCATACTGCGCACGGCGAAGGTACATACCACGGTAATAGTACGATAGGCATGGAGTGAAGCCTGCGGTCTTAGGCGATGCTTGGATACGGTGTAATAAGGAATGGAAATCGGGCAGTTAGAAGGCTCCCGAGGGGGAGAGAGTGAGCGTACTACGCACAGCTGCGAGCGGGGGATGGAAGCTTACCGGCGAGAAGGAGCTGGGTCCTCGTATTACAGGGCTGGCTGGCGCAATGACCCGGTTGAGTGAGGCTCCGGTGGCACATAGCATTTATCGCGGGTAGGGAACGGAGTCACGTGGTCTGAAGGGGCGGGGAAATGGCAGTAGTACTCAGGAAGTGTGGATAGGGTGGAGTTCTGACCGGGTTTTTGCCCCTTTTCTTGAGTGAAGGTGATTGAAGGTGACTTTAGTCTGCTGTCATTCTAATAGGAGGACTAGAACCTTAGACCGGGCCTATTTACAAGGCGTTTGATGCCATTCCCTACCCTTTTCTTTATTCTAGGGCTTATAAACCTATGTCAAGGGATAGATTCCTTAGTATTAGTATTAATCCGTCCTTTTGTAAGAGTGCTAGTATACTTCTAATGGAGGTATGCTTATTTCGGGCCTTGTAGGCCTCGAATGGGAGAGACTCCGTCTTTCTTTCTGCCTCGGCAGCTTGAGATGCTTTTAGGTCAAATGTAATGTTTTAGTTATGAGGTGTTGTTCGCTTGGAGAGAACTGGCTCAGGCTGGCCCTTATCGAAAGACTGTATTTTTCTTCGTGTCGAAGACATATCATCAGGCCGGCTGGCTGAGAACGTGTCCTTGGCACGGGGTGGTACAAGAATTTGGTGGGCGGCAGGTTACTGGCTGTAACTTCCATGCATGAACAAGGTTCCATATTAGCGAAGGCACGGAGAGTTCAGGAGTCAGTTCGTCAGTCAGTTAGTAGGCAGCAGCTAGCCGTTAGCATTATTGCAGTTAATCAACTTAAGGCAGACAGTCGCCATTTTGAAGTCCGAGAGAGACCAAAGGCTAATACCGTCTTAGAAAGATTGAAGTTATTTTAGCTGGAGCAGCTGGTGAGCTTTGACATTAAGATCAGAGCATGCAGAGTGAAGCAGTTAGTGGAGAGAACGAATACCAGAGCGGTAGAAACTGATTCATAAGATTGAAGCTGGAAGGTGAAGATAGTCCGTGATTGAGAGGAGAGAGGAGTAGTGCAGAACAGCGAGAGTGCAGCAGACAAGACAAAGAACAAGAGGAAGGTTCCAGTGACTTGGAGGGAAACGGAGGAGACAGAGCATAGCGGTGCAGAAGTGTATCCGTGACTGCAGGGGTGATCCTAAGACGAGCCAAGGCACAGACGAGAAGGGAACCCAGATGACCAAGCCCAGACTTCATACTCATAAGGTGACGTCGACCCCTTTCTTATTAGTGTGCACACACATTCTAACCTTTCCTTTTGCTTTTCAGGCTATGTGTTATATTGCAGTATATTGTTGATATTATTAATCAATAAAGATACCCCAGTTCTTAGCAAACTAGTGTGTGATTGTTACTTCCTTATGATAAAGTTAACCTTTATTCTAGTCAGATGCTGTTATGTGAACGGATGCATCTCCCATCCAGGTAAATGGTAACTGAGCAAGGGAGTAGAGGAGCACTTGAAATAGGGAATAACCTTTACACAGTGTAATTTGGCCATTCTTGTGTGAGGGAGGATTGACCTGTCTATCTGTCACATAAACTATAATATTGTAGTATTATAATCCTAGTAGATAGAGAGATTTCCCAACATAGAGAGCTGAAGGTATTCATAGGAAAGTGATCGTCGTTGTGCAGCGGCGTTAATGAGAGCATTGACCGTGGTCGATGTGTATACCCACAAGATTGTGGCATGCGAGAGCACCGGAGGGACCCGGTGTGTAATGAGATCGCCTCCAGGGAAAGCGGCGTTAATGAGAGCATTGACTGTGGTCAATGTGTATACCCACAAGATTGTGGCTTGTGTTTGTATGAAATAGTGAGAGCACTGGGAGGATACAGTGCGCATACCCACAGGATTGTGGCTTGCGTGAGCACTGATGGTGATCAGTGTGTAATGGTAAGTAATCGGAACTGCCTCAGGGTAGTCTAGTCTGGGCCTATGTTGCAGCGAGACTATAAGATATGAGTGTGGTGTTGTAAAAGATCTAAGCTTGTATATTGCTAATTCCCCATCCTTAGGTAGGTACACCAGTGCCTTTTGTAAGTAGGTCCTGAGGAGGGAGGTGGTTACGTTTCGGCTGGGTTAGTGGTGTCTTGGTGAGCTGATTCTATCTGGTCCGAAAATCCGGTCGTTACAGGCAGCCATCTTGGAGTGGTGAAAGAGCCCAATGGTGAAATGGGATTAGCATGCTATTTCGTGACTTGTGAGGATAGAATAATTACAGCAGACGGTTACCTTTACATAGAGGAAAAAGTAAAACCAATTTACATTAAGACAGGAATTAAATTCAAATGTACAGAGTCAATAGCAGTCTCGGTGGAAGAGTTCATGGACTGATATTTACAATTCAGTATGCATTAGTCTGTAGCTGGATCATAGCAACGTGGTCCAGTCTTCACTTCTGTTAAGCCCGGTACGTATAGTGTCCATCTAGATTATACTTTTCACTTCCTCTTTGTTTAGCAGCTGGACTAAATTTCCACCTCTTTGCGGTAGTTTGACCGCTTTGAGAATCGTCCATTTAATGTCATCCTCAGTGTGGCGTGCTGCGCTGAAATGTTCCATAAGAGGTGCATTAGGTGTCCCACATCTGATACGGCTCCTATGCTGGCAAATCGTGGTCTTGGCCTTTTGTGTAGTCTGACCCACATACATTTTGAGGCATGGGCAAAGGATTGCATAAATAACATTATTGCTGTTACAATTAGTGAGACATTTCATTGAAACAGTAGTGCCATTATGAGTAAAATCATGCCCTTCAATTGTATATTCACAGACATTGCATGACCCACACTTGACGTGTCCAGTTACGGGGGGGAGGCCCCAGGTGGATTCAATATTAGATTTGGAAAGGGAACCAGGAAGGGCAGCCCTGACTAGGTGGTCGCTGAGGTTTTTGCGTTTGCGAAAAGCGAACAAAGGTCTTTCTAGTCTGATGGTGCCTGCATTTACGGTGGGCCAGTGTTTCAGAATGGATTTTCTAATCTTATTTGATACTGGGGAAAAGGTGGTGACACATGCTATCCTCTCATTTTGCGCACAGGTTTTGGGTGTTAATAGGACCTCCCTTGGACAGTACCAAGCTCTTTTAGTTGCTGTTTTTATCAGTTGGCGTGGGTACCCGCGATTTTTAAGTTTATTAGCCAAGACGGTTGCTTCTTTAAAATAGTCTGCTTTAGAGGAGCAGTTCCGTCTGATCCTTAAAAATTGGGAGTATGGGAGGAAATCTTTGAGTGCCCTGGGATGATTGCTCTGATAACTAAGCAGGGTGTTGCGTTCAGTTGGCTTTCTGTAGAGTCGGGTGAGGAGTTCTCCGTCCTCATGGTAGATGGTGAGATCTAGGAAAGCAATTTGCTCTTTGTCGTGAGACAGGGTAAATTTGAGATCGGCACAGTTGTTATTAAGCCAGTGTAGAAATTGGTTGAGCGTAGCTATATCGAGGGTCCAGATCATAAAGATGTCATCGATATAGCGTCACCACAACTTTATTCCGGGGCAAAAGGGGTTCTCATCAGAGAGGATTGAACCAATTTCCAGGGCATCCATGTACAGAATAGCCAGGTTGGGGGCAAAAATGGCCCCCATCGAAGTACCCTTGATCTGTTGATAATATGTGTTATCAAAGATAAAGAAATTCCTGGAGAACCATACTTCTAGTAGCTGTAAGATAAATAATGTAGGTACCCTGTGTGGGCGAGGGCGAGTGTCGAGGGTTTTTTGTATCACTAGGCGAGCCGCTGATTGGGGGATGTTCGTGTAGAGCGACTCTACATCCATGGTGCAAACTGTGTTTTGTAAGGGATCAAAAGGGAAGTGCTCTACCAGATTGATCATAGCCATGCTATCCCTTACATAGCAGGCGATTCGGGGCACAAATTCTTTAATGAAAAAGTCAACATAGGCGCCCAGAGGCTCTAAGATAGAGCCACACGCAGAGACTATAGGTCTGCTGGGTGGATTTTGGACATTTTTGTGGAGTTTGGGGAGGGTGTAGATAACAGGTAGGCGGGGTGTTTTTACATTTAGGTAATTGAACTCTTTTTTGCTCAGAAACCCATTATTACATGCATCAGTCGTCAATTTATGTATAGTTTCCTGAATTTCCTTGGTGGGGTTCCTCGGCAATCTTTGGTAGTGATCTGTGTTATTGAGCTGTCTCAGAATTTCAGCCTTGTAAGATTCAATATTTTGGAGAACAATGCCTCCCCCTTTATCTGCACTTTTGTTTATCAGGGAGGAGTTGCTTTTCAAAGAGCAGATGGCCTCTTTCTCTTGTCGAGTGATGTTGTAGGGAATAAACAGCTTTTTGTTTTCTAGATCGTGTAAATCTTTTAGGACCAGCTTTTCAAATGTGACAATTTCGGAGGGGATCATCCCTGCGGATGGCAGGAATGTGGATGGTGGCCAAAACGGTGTATTAGAATCAAGGATGGGGGAGGGGTGCATTTGAAAGAATGCTTTCAATCGAATGAGCCTGAAAAATCTCAATAGTTCAGTTTGAAGTCCCATAAAATTTGGACGGATGGTGGGGACAAAAGAGAGGTCCTTTTTAGGAGTTCTAGTTCAGAGGGTTCCAAATTGTGCATAGAGAGGTTAAAAATGGGGATCATTTTGTGCGGATGTTCAGTTGCAAAACACATGGTGGGGGGGAAGAAGTGTTCTCTACAACTGGTAGAAGTTGTTCCGCATTTTGTGTTCTCCCGGGGGGTTGAACCAACGTTGTTTTTTTTTTACCCTTCCTCTCTGGGGGGTGTTTGTTTAGCCTCTGCCTAAAAAATTTGATTATGCTGACCCTCCTCTTCTTGATGTACTAGGCTCTTCGCCTTGATCGGAGCTTTCTGAGGAATCAGCAGATGTGTCGGAGAAGCAAACCAGATTTTGACGTTTGTTATAACGGCCCCAAGGTCTTCTGTTTTGGGGATTAGCGTAGGATCTATTAGTGTAAAAATCCTTTTGTAAGCAGGGGTAGGTGTTTTCAACGTTGTAGGATTTGATGTCTTTTTCTCCTTTGTTGGATTTTTTATTTTGCTCGATACGGTGGAATTCTGCTACGGTTTTGTCAACCTGTGCGAGCAATTTTTTGCAGTCACTAGTGAGATCTGAGTCATTAATCTGTTTAAGAAAATCTGTTATTTCTACCTCAAGGGCCTTCAATTTTTCAGTTGCTATATCGATGCCAAGCACTAGCCAGTGCCTGGAGCATGTAGTACCTATGTAGCTAAAGTTGGAAATATATTTAGTGTTATCTGTGAAGATTCTCGGGATGTTGCCTACCTGTAATCCAACTGGTATAATCTCCGCCTTCAGGTAATCTGTAAGCATTAATATCATTAATTCAAGGCGTACCTGTTTCTTTTTAAGTTTCTCTAGTTGGTCTGGTAGAGAAGTATTGGTTAGTGTAGGTGCGTCTACTGTATCAGAAAGGAGAGAAGGGCGTGAACAGAGTTTCTTTATATAGTCATCTGTGTAAAGGGGGGCATGTGCTGAGCAAAAAAGAGTTCAATTACCTAAATGTAAAAACACCCCGCCTACCTGTTATCTACACCCTCCCCAAAACTTCTTTTTCCAATGGTATGAAGGCAGTAGCTAATTGGATGACCTCTAATTGCCTACAATGTAATGTAGGCAAAACGGAGGTTGTGCTCTTTGGGGAAGCAAAGATCCTGTGGACTCCGGACTGGTGGCCGCAAGACCTTGGCCCGGTCCCAGACCCTAAATTGGTTGTGAAAAATCTAGGTGTGCGCTTGGATCGTAAACTCTCTTGTAAGCAACATTGCAACATCACTGTGGGTTCTTGCTTCCATGTCATTGGCATGTTGCGAAAGGTCTTCCCCCTGCTGCCGGATTATACCAGGAAAACCTTGGCGCAAGCTCTGATACTCCTGCTATCGGCCAATGATGGAGTACTAGCTAAACTCCAGGTGATTCAAAACACTGCGGCTAGGCTGGTGTTAAATGCCCCCCCCCAGAACATCGCCTAAACCTCTCTTGGAGAAATTGCATTGGCTCTCAGTCCGTAACAGAGTTAAATTCAAGACCTGTTGTTTAATACACAAGAGCTTAAATTGACTAGTACCATTGCACTGGAGAGATAAATTCACTTCATATAACCCGGTTCGGTCTCTTAGGTCCAGTAACCAACTTCTCTTGAGAGTACCAGCTGTGAGAAAGACCAGACAGGGTGGCAAGGCCTTATCTGTAGTAGGTCCGACTCTATGGAATAAGCTACCCCTTCAGTTGAGGCAATGTTCTGAACATCTGAGCTTCAGAAAGAAGCTCAAAACATTCTTGTTTCAGAACTAAACTACTATCCATTGACTGTCTGACTATGCTTCTGGTGTTTTGGGCGCAGAGATACTGTGATAAAGAGTCGATTCAAGCGCGTTATAAACCCGCAAATTATCAACCCGCAATTTTATAAAGTCCACAAAAAATTCAAAAATCCACCCGGCAGACCTATAGTCTCTGCATGTGGCTCTATCTTAGAGCCTCTGGGAGCCTATGTTGACTTTTTCATTAAAGAATTTGTGCCCCGAACCGCCTCCTATGTAAGGGAAAACACTTGCGGATTTTAACTTTGGAACCAGACTTCAAAGGAATTTTCGCTAAAGAACCTCTATTCGCATATACTAGGGCGAAGAATTTAGGACAATTGCTGAAAAATCCTAGAGAACAACCACCTATGAGCTCATTCCGGGGGACGATCCCCTGTTTAAACTGCACCAATTGTCACAACGTGATGAAGGGGAGCTTCATCTCCCATCCCATGAAGGGATATAAGATTCCTTTGAAAGTAAATGCGACGTGTGACACCATGAGTATAGTGTACATGCTGAAATGTATGTGTGGTTCGGTGTATGTCGGGCACACAGAAAGAAAATTGAAAACCCGGCTCAATGAGCACAACAGTATTATTCACACTAATTCACCCAAGTCATCGGTAGCGGTACATTTTAATGAAAAAACCCATCACATCAGTCACTTAAGAGCTTGTGTGTTGGAAATCATCCCTAAAAAGAAGGTCCACTGAACAAGAAAAATTTGCTGAAATGAGAGAACCATTGGATATATTATCTGAGCAGTTTAAAGCCATATGGGCTTAATGACAGGACTGAATTTACTTGCTATTTATGAACTTGGTATTCATGCATAACCATATTGTGATAATAATGGTCATTATGAACATTGGTTGAATTATTCAAAGCGCCATAGGCGGGTCAGGGTTACGGGCTATATAGCACACTTTTTGACAATATATAGATAGTCCATTTAGAACATGTTAGAATCGCAAGCCTCAATAAAGTTTTTTACAAAAAGCGCGAGTATCTCACAGTACGCATGCGCGAAAGGTCATTCAGGGTAAATATCACTTGACTAAGACGTCACGGAAACATCCTGGGAGAATCGCCGGCATCGGTGGAGCTGAGCGGACACGTTTAAACTAACAAGGTGAGCTGAGACAGAAAAACTTGAGGTTTCCCTTATGAAACGCGACACAACTGCAGAGCATAGTTCCAACTTACACGAGGACGCGAACAAATAATAGCGTAGTTGACAGAGAGAATGTACATTTAAGCGGCAAAAGATCATGCAAATAGTCGAAATGCCATAAACATATTTGGCGTTTGTTAATGAAACGCGGCAAATAGACTGGGCGTGTACTCATGCATAATGAAGTGAGTGCAAGCATACAGAGGTGCAGTGGAATAGCGTTAACACCTACCCATTAATGAACTAAAAAAGCTTAAAAAGCAAGGTGGAACGAAGCAGACACAATTGAGGTTTTTTTCACGAACAGAGGCATAAACGTGGAGCTTTTTAAGTCACCGAACCGCAAGCAGATAATGGTGCAGTGACATAGAGATAGCATTTACCCTTGAATTTAGCGGATTGATAATGTAATAACGTTGGTAGCAACTATTGAAAAAGACTAAGAACCTGAGGGATATACTTACAGACATCAGGAGTAATTTTTTCAAACAGAAAATGCAATGCGCGCAGGAGTAAAACCTCACATAGGCGAGCGTGTAACATAGGTTAAAGGTATCATTGTCAAGAGCATAAGCAGTACATATGAAATGGTCAAGTTGAAATACTATGGGTGTTTATGATAGTTTATTAACTGCAGATTGTTCCCTGATGAAGGTGCATAGTGCACCGAAATGCATTGGAATATGTATATATATATTTGGAACAGCAAGATGAAATCATGTGAATGAAACATGTTTATAATCAGAAAATCATGATTGAAGAATAAACTGAACATTGATGAAACTAAGGAGAACAAGCGAATTGAATTGAAGTATGCATGAATTGCGGGCTGAATAAAGTTCAGCATCAAGCCAATGCCTAGGGTGACAGACTTACAAGCAGTAGGTCTGCAACTTACGGATTTCTCAAACACACTCCAGGAGGGGAGTGATACTCTAGAGCACGGATAATACGGACAAGCACAGGAAGTGCACATCCCACAACCAAAAGCTTGTTTGTGTAAACCCCCCAGAGGGAAGTATCACGCCTACAAGAAAAATGCAGTACGAGGAAATCAGTCACTCAATGGAGAGCAGAGCAGAAACATTTGCATTCACGGCAGAAGCCAGTGAAAGGATATATTCACTAATTCATGCAGAACCAGTGGAACACACCTTTATCAAAAATAAGGAGCAACATATTAAACACCTGCTATACTTGACACGTAAGGAGATCAACCAGCGGCTACATGCCAGCACCATGGTAAAGTACCATAAAGCGCAAAGTATCCCCAGAGGCCTTCGCATAGCCCTGAGACCCTCACTATGCAAGAGCTCCAAACCATTCACAGAACGATGGTTTGCTATTCTAAACAAATGTAGTTTAGATTTAATTCTCTTAATATTCGAAGAGTTATCAAAAATCTTAGAGGAATTAAAAACAGACATAGACAAAACTACAGATGACCTAAAGCAATTAGTCTCAGAAGTAGAACTAAAGAAGACATTGGAGGATATTAACAACCAATTGATTCAGCATACACAGGAAGTCAACATTAGAAAATTCAGGAAATACAAGCGTGATACGCTTGACTATAAACTCCAGGAAGTGTATACTTGGGCGGAAATATACTCCAAAAGGAGACAAACCAAAACCTACACGTCGCAAACTGACACATCATCAACTGACATTGAGAAACCCGCATCAGAAAGAGGCTGCCCGCAAAGAGCCCCTGGATCACAAGATAAAGCAGGACCTTCAACAGGAGTGCCTTTTTTAGAAGGAGGCCCAAAGACACGGAATACCCCGCGGGGACGTCGTAAAACAAAAGGAGAAGGGCCCACCTCAGACCAGAAACATTACGGCAAAGAAGGACAAAACGAAGAAAGATTGACGGAAGAAAAGAACTTAGTCATCAATATATCAGATTGCCAATTCAGTCAAGTTGAAACCAAAACTCTACAAAAGAGCATGTCCTATGTACCAACAGCACACACCAATAAATTGGAATTGGAAGTGAGCCTATTTAAATTGACTCGTAAAATGAGATTGCGTCATTTCTTCGAAAACGTAGTCACAGAATCACGAACAGAATCAACAGATGAACTAAAGGGATTAAAAACTTCCAGTGCATTCATGCCGCCAATCAGCCACAAAACTATAGACTTGTTTGAGCAGCTATGCAAACAAGAAATTGGCAAGATCAATACCACAAAACAAAAAAATACAGACAAACATGACCAATAAAGAATTCGGAAGCCGGGTGTGCAATGGCCAAAAATAAAAACATAATCTGCCAAAAAGCAGATAAAGGGGGAGCGATGGCCATTTAAAAAAAATCATATTATCAAGGAATTGTCATAGAACATCTCAATGATGAGCACACGTATATAGAAATAGATTTTGATCCTACTGAAGAGATACGAAAAACTTTGCAACTTATTCTCCAAAAAGCACATGACAGAGGCATTATTAATGACAAAACCAAGAAGTACTTGACACAGGATAACCCCATCAGTCCGAGCCTCTACATGGTCCCTAAAGTACATAAAGATCTGACAAATCCACCATGTCGCCCCATCGTTTCTACTAAAATGAGTCTACATAAACCAGTAGGGAAATCTTTGGACAGATACATGCAACCATTAGCTCACCAAACCAGATCATACATAAAGGACACTACTGATTTTTTGGTCAAATTGGAAACTCTCACCACACAGGAAACAATAATCATGGCTACAGTGGATGTCAAGGCATTGTATACTTCGATACCTCATAAACAAGGCCTGGAGGCAGTTGAAAAAGCCTTACTTAATAGTACCTATCCACATGAACTACAGGTGTTCTTAATGGAACTGATGGAATTCACCCTTATGCATAGTTACTTTACCTATGAAAGCAGATGGTTTATCCAGCGTAGTGGAACATCGATGGGTAATTGTGCCGCCCCAGCTTACGCAAACTTGTATATAACATCATTTGAGGAACAACATATTTATGAAAATGAGGAATGGAAACAACAATTACTGATGTTTGTTCGATTCATAGATGACATATTTATTATTTGGAAAGGTACCACGGAGTCATTACAGAGACAATTGGAGATCTTAGACACCAAAGATGATCGCATAGGATTCACATGGCAAATAAGTGACAGACGCATTCAGTTTTTAGATATAGAGATCACTAGGGAAGCGAACCAATTCAGCACCAATCTATATCGGAAGAAAACGGACAGAAATAATCTTCTGAAATATGAGAGTCATCACCATCACGCACTCAAAAGACATTTACCCTATTCCCAGTTTCCTAGGGTTAAGAGAGTGGTCTCTGAGGATACACAATGTGAATGGCAAATAGCCGATATGGTGAAAAGATTCCAGTAAAGGGGATACCCAGAAAAAATAATACAGGAAGTCCTGACAAGAACAAAAACGAATTCCAGACGTGAACTTTTGACAAGCAAGACACGGTCTTCTGAACAACGGATTATATGTGTTAGCAAATTTTCAAACGTGACTTTTCACTACAAAGCCATAATAAAAAAACACTGGCGGATTTTAACTTTGGAACCAGACTTCAAAGGAATTTTCGCTAAAGAACCTCTATTCGCATTTACTAGAGCGAAGAATTTAGGGGAATTGCTGAAAAATCCTAGAGAACAACCACCTATGAGCTCATTCCGGGGGACGATCAGTTGTTTAAACTGCACCAATTATCACAACGTGATGAAGGGGAGCTTCATTTCCCATCCCATGAAGGGATATAAGATTCCTTTGAAAGTAAATGTGACGTGTGACACCATGAATATAGTGTACATGCTGAAATGTCCTTGTGGTTCGGTGTATGTCGGGCACACGGAAAGAAAATTCAAAACCCGGCTCCATGAGCACAAAAGTAATATTCGCACTAATTCACCCAAGTCATTGGTAGCGGTACATTTTCATGAAAAAAACCATCACATCAGTCAGTTAAGAGCTTGTGTATTGGAAATCATCCCAAAAAAGAAGGTCCACTGAACAAGAAAAATTTGCTGAAAAGAGAGAACCATTTGATATATTATCTGAACAGTTTAAAGCCATATGGGCTTAATGACAGGACTGAATTTTCTTGCGATTTTTGAACTTGGTATTCATGCATAACCATATTGTGATAATAATGGTCGTTATGAACATTGGTTGAATTTTTCAAAACGCCATAGGCGGGTCATGGTTACGGGCTACATAGCACGCTTTTTGACAGTATATAGATAGTCCATTTAGAACAAGTTAGAACTGCAAGACTCAATAACGTTTTTTACAAAAACTAGCAAAGCGCGAGTATGCCACAGTACGCATGCGCGAAAGGTCATTCAGGGTAAATATCACGTGACTAAGACGCCACTGAAACATCCTGGGAGAATCACCGGCATCGGCGGAGCTGAGCGGACACGTTTAAACTAACAAGGTGAGCTGAGACAGAAAAACTTGACGTTTCCCTTACAGAACGCGACACAACTGCAGAGCATAGTTCCACCTTACACGAGGACGCAAACCAATAATAGCGTAGTTGAGCAGAGAGAACGTACATTTAAGCAGCGAAAGATCATGAAACTAGTTGAAATGCCATAAACATATTCAGCGTTTGTTAATGAAATGCGGCAAATAGACTGGGCGTTTACTCATGCATAATGAAGTCAGTGCAAGCATACAGCGGCGCAGTTGAATAGTGTTAACACCTACCCATTAACAAACTAAAAAAGCTTAAAAAGCAAGGTGGAATGAAGCAGAAACAATTGAGGTTTTTTTCACGAACAGAGGCATAAACGTGGAGCTTTTTAAGTCACTGAACCGCAAGCAGATAATGGCGCAGTGACATAGAGATAGCATTTACCCTTGAATTTAGAGGATTGATAATGTAATAACGTTGGTAGCAACTATTGAACAGACTAAGAACCTGAGGGATATACTTACAGACATTGTCAAGAGCATAAGCAGTACATATGAAATGGTCAAGTTTAAAGACTATGGGTGTTTATGATTGTTTATTAATTGCAGATTTTTCCCTGATGAAGGTGCAGAGTGCACCGAAATGCATTGGAATATGTATATATATTTGGAACAGCAAGATGAAATCATGTGAATGAAACATGTTTATAATCAGAAAATCATGATTGAAGAATAAACTGAACATTGATGAAACTAAGGAGAATAAGCGAATTGAATTGAAGTATGAATGAATTGCGGGTTGAATAAAGTTCGGCATCAAGCCAATGCCTAGGGTGACAGACTTACAAGCAGTAGGTCTGCAACTTACGGACTGCGTAGTCCAGACATTCAGAACCCCCGCCTAATGAACTTGATTATGAGTAGAACAGGAAATCATACTAGATTGTCACTTGGTGATAATGTACTACCCCTAGGTTATTTTTACCAACCCTTGGACAGTAACAGTGCAAGGGTAAATTGGGAACCCATAGCAATCGTTTTAATATCCATATATTTAACTGCTTCAACGCATTTAATACTCTTGAAGCAGTAGATTGACTCAGACATGAGGATGCGTCTCAGGCAAAAATAACTAGAAATATGGTTAATGGACTTCCCCTGGAGGCGTCAATAATTGTTCCCTTATCTAAAGCAGGCGACATACAAGGAAAAGACACAAGCATGGACACAGCCCCAGAGATCTTGGTAGTGCTATTTCGATCTACACCCCCCCCAAATTAGACCTGTTAATTTACAGGTGGAAAATGTGAAGGGAAGGAGTTTGGCCACTGGCAAACAAGATAAATGCCAGTTCCTATTTTAGAATGTGGCTGGCCTAAAAAGCAAGATCTCAATTAACATATGTTCGGATTTTGTGTCAAAATTTGAGATCATAAGCCTACAAGAAACCTGGGCAGTGGAGCCAATTCACATAAATGGTTTTAAAACGTTTCACACACCAGCTATACGATCGCACTGTGGAAGAGCAAAAGGGAGGTTATGTACCTATATTTCGAATCAGCTCAACTTGAGAAACGTTGAAGTAATCTCATCCAATAGGTACTATCAACTCATAAATATACAAGTCGATCTGGGTTTGTGCATGGCCATAATACATTTCTATAACAATATTCCAACTGACCTGCTTGAGGGCACCTTGCGCAAACTAAAGGGCAAGTTGAATAAGTTACTCTCCCACTCAAATATTGAAGTCATTGCTATATGGGGTGGTGACTTCAACTCCCCGATCTACAAAAGGGATGCTAAAGGGGTATGTGGAATAACACTCGAAAAAGATATCAATCTTCTCCATTTCCCACACACATCACTTGATGAATGTTTAAATGAGATTGTGTTTTCACACAACATGGTCTATGCAAATAACTTAGGTTCACCTGTGGTCCCTTTCTCCCCAATGGATGAGGTTTCCTCTCCATTATCGATTTTATATTGATAACATGTAGGCATTCCACATGAGTAAGAGAATTCACTACCCAGGATATTGCTTTATTACCTGCAAAGCATCAATATTTTACTGTGTCAACAAGATCTTCCTGTGAAGGGCCACCCTAATCAGCTGTTGGGTAACATCACATTGAACCGGAAAAATGGGTATAAATTAAAATGGGAGAAACTGGACCCAGAGGCCTTTGTTACAACTATTGTTTCAAAGTGTAAAGATATGTGTTATGCCTTTCTTGATGAGAATTCATCACATCAGGAAATTATTAAGAGTTTCTTAAATATTGCTGTTCATGTCAAAGATATGCTACATATAAAAACAAGAGGGAAGAACTCACGTAAAGAAGGATGGTTTGATTCCCACTGCACCAACGCTTACACTAAACTTAAACATGCTTTGAATGCAGGGGCTAGAAACCTGAAATACATTAAGGGAACTAGAAGGGATTATAGGAAGGCTTTAAATGCCAGAAAAAAATCATTGAAAGTGGAAGACTGGAATGCATTGCATGAGGCATGAATTGACCAAGATCCTATAGCGTTCTGGAAAGCAGTAAATGCTCCTTTCCTGGTTGAGAGCGATAAAGCAAGTATAGAAGTTGCTATTTCAGAAGCGGGGTGGATCTCACATTATTTCCACCTGTATAATAACGTAGCCAGAGATGAACAAGAGATCCTGGCAAATGAGGTTCCCCCGTCCATTTTTAAAGTTATCCTTGATCTTCACCTTGAGTGAGGTCAATAATGCCATAGAGCAAGTGTGGGTGGCAAGGCGCCGGACCGGATGGCATTCCGGTGGACCTTTTTAAGTCCAACCTGGCTCTATGGGCGCCGATTTTAATGCAAGCTTTTAACACGTCTTGCACACAGGGACTTTTAACGACTTGGTATGACTCTACAATCGTACCTATATTTAAAAATGGAGACAGGTCGAGCCCTGCCTGTTATCCTCCTATTTCATTACTTGACTCCACAGTGAAGATTCTGGGACAGGTGATTTTAGAGAGACTGCAGGGTTGGGCGGAAGAACCCAGAATCATAAGCGATGTGCAATATGTTGTTCGTAAAGGTTTGGGCACTATTGACCAGGGATTAAATTGATATATTTTACTGAAAAAATAAGTAATAGCCAAAGGTGTAAGGCTGTTTTTAACTTTTGTTGACTTAACAGCCGCTTTTGATTGAGTAACACACGAAAAGCTATGGTTAATTTTAGGGGAGCAGGGGGCAGACCCTGTTTTAATTTCCTTCCTAAGGCAGTTTTATTTGGGTGCGAGGGCCACGGTGCGTTTTGGGTGGGATGGAGAATGTACACAAAGTTTTACAGTTAAGAAGGGCGTTAAGCAAGGCTGCATCCTTGCCCCCTTTCTATTTACTATGTACAGAAATAACCTAGAGGTGACTTTGGTAAATGAGTGCAGGAACTTACCATCAGCTGCCACTGCCCTATCACTGCACTCCTCTACGCAGATGACGCGGTTCTCAAGTCACACACGCCCCTTGGCTTACAGAGGGTAGTTACCTCTTTCACAAGCTTAATGTTAAATTGGGTCTTACCATCAATTGCTCAAAAACGTTTGTTATGAATTGTGGCAATGGATCCAACAAAAATAGTAACACCATCTTTATTAACAATAAGGTAATTGAGCGCACCAAAACATTCTCTTACCTAGGGCTTCTATTCGAACAAACAGGAACCTGGACCAGTGCTGTTAAATCCAGAAGGCTACTGATAAGTAAGTCACTAATGGCTCTAGTTAATTTTAGCAGAAAAGTAGGAAAACGCCCTCCAGGGGAACTACTGCATATATACAAGGCTAAATGTATCGTGGTTGCCACCTATGGGGCAGGAATTTGGGGCTTTTCTAATGGTAATTCACTATAAATGGCAGAAAATGCGTTTCTTAAATACCTTCTGTCCGTACCGGAAAGCACGTCCAATTTTATCTGTCACGCTGAACTCGGTCTACCCTATCTGGAGAATGTAATTAAGATCCAGCCGTCCTCCTTTGGCACAGGCTTTGGACCACAGAAGAGTCAGCTTTTAATTGCCTCATTTTAATAAACGCGATGGGCCTTGATGGAGTAAAAAGCATGAAATGGGTAGAATATGTCAAATCTTTCTTAGGCCAGTTAGGTCATCAGGAATACTACAACGATCCCAACACCATATGCAGTGTCTCCAGAAAGGTCCTAAAAGCTGGTTGCATGAGATATTTGTGTGAAAAGAGAGTCATGATTGAAATTGATACGCCTACGGTTCAATCACACCACCCTACTGTGGCCTTTGAGCACACCCAGCCATATATCTTGATAGTCACTAGTGACTATGATAGATTTCTGCTGAGACGCTTCAGGTTAAACATCATCTATAGGCCATTAAGTTTTCCAGAACTGAATGACTGGTCGAGAACATTAAGTAAATGCCCATGCGATTACCTTTCCGCACAATCCTCTATACACATTCTGTTTTTCTGCAAATTTGATTTTATCCCTGGAAAAGATGGATTATGCCTGTACTTAAAAAAGTAGGATTGAGGAAATGCAGCCCTGCATATTTGGCACTGCAATTTATGGACTATGAATTCATAATTGCCTCTATTACTGCCTTTTTAAAAACTGTTTTTAGATTGCGTAAATCAAGCACCGGCTTTCATCTCATCGGAGATTATCCCTTTCCCCCCTCTTATTTAACCTGTACATCTCCCCTCTTATCTTTTCACTGCAACAAATGGAGGTCGCCGTTTTCAATTATGCGGACGACCTCCAGCTCGTTTTCAATCTTTCCTCTTCCCCCGATTCTGCCCTTAATTTTCAAACCATCATGATCCACATCCGAGACTGGATGAACCACAACCATCTTAAACTCAACCCAGACAAGACTGAGCTGGTGTTGACGGGTGGTTCATCCAGCCCCTGGTCCCCCATCTTCTGGCCCCCTTCCCTTGGTTCCCCACCTGTTCCCTCTACCTCAGTTAAAACTCTTTGCATCAAGCTCAACTCCCAACTCACCCTTCACTCCCAGGTCAGCTCTGTGGTTTCTTCTTCTTTTCTGGCACTGCGTACCATACGCAAGGTGTCCCGTTTCTTCTCATTTGAAGCCCTAAAACTTATCACCCTTGCCATGGTCGTATCCCGCCTGGATTATGGCATCGCCCTATATGCAGGTATTCCTGCATATAGTCTTCGCGTTTGCAGCAGATTCAAAACCAGGCGGCGCGCCTAGTGTTCAAACTCCCAAAATCCCACCATACCACTCCCCTCCTAAAGTCCTTACATTGGCTTCCTGTCTGTGCCCATGTCCAGTTTAAGCTTGCTTCCATCACCTTTCAAGCACGACTGGGCAAGGCACCGGCTTTCATCTCATCGGAGATTATCCCTTATGTTCCCTCCAGGGAACTGAGGTCATCTACCCAATCCCTTCTCACTGTTCCGCGGTTCCGAAGAAAGAAATGGGGAGGCTCGAAATTTGCGACCCTCGCTCCAATTTTCTGGAATTCGTTGCCTTTAGAGCTCAGAGCTTCAACTTTGTACCTGCTGTTCCGGAAACAGCTCAAGGCACATCTTTTTGCCAAATTCTTTAATTAATACATAATTTTCTCATTTATTGGTTCCAATTCAGCCCCTGGTTTTTTTCTGCCCAGTTCTCTGTCTGTTTAGCGCCATGAAACCGCTGGTGTACGTGCGCTGTACAAATAATTTTAAATAGAAATAGAAATAGTGATATAATCTGACTGCGTCATTAACTGTCTCTTTTTATTGTTAAACTGTATAAACTATGAACTGTGCTTTTATGGAATGCTTTGTCAAGTATCCTAATAAAGTAATTTTGATTTGATTTGATTGAATTAAGTCAATGTCTGTATATGTTTTAGTTGGTATGAACATGCAACATACAATTGCCACCACATCACACGTGTAACAAACCTCTTGCATATGAGTACTTTGATTGTCTTTTTGTTACCAGCGCCTGGTGCAGCTCCCTATCTGGTCACAGCAGCATCTTGCCACATGGTGTCTATATTGCTCTCTCTCATATCAGATCCTTGGTGCCACCAGAACCCTAATCGTTTCTAAGTGTGGCTACCCAGCAACCCATCTAGGTAAGTGCTCCATCAATGGATGATTGTGGAATGTGAAGGATATTTCTAGAATGCTCAGCTGTAGTCTAACTTTGGGTCTAAATGACTGACAGCATTGGGGCAGAATGAAGCGGATGTATAATGGAATGAGTGCATTTACCTCACACTCCTAGACCACAGAGTTTTCACCACGAAACACAATAGCACACATACACATACAGCATTACCACGCATACCATTATCACGCAGCACATTAACCCCTTCGCTGCTCATGACGAGCTCAGCTCGTCATGCAGGACACTAGTCGTGTGCTCATGACGAGCTGAGCTCGTCATGAACAATGGGATTTCAAAAAAATGAGCACCGGGGGAAAATTCCCTTAGCATTGATGTGGTTAACACACATACTGTTCCAAAGTGCTGTTACAAGAAACACAGAAAATCACTTTAATACTCAAAATATAAAAAAAATTCTAAAAATAACAACATAAAATATACAAACACATTCTACAAATAAACTTCCATAATGAATGAAATTAAATGAAATTAAATGAAAAGAAAATTACATTTATATAGCGCATATACTACCCTGAGGCCTCTCAGCGCTGGTAAGGAAACAACAAATAAAACAACTAAGGTAAAAAAATGCATTTCTTGATACAATGTTTGCAATGTAGTCTTACCTTTATTTTAATCATTTACTTTCACTTTCCCAAATACAAATGGCTCTCATTTTAAAATGGAAAGTGAAATGAATATTTTCTTTTTACAAACACAATGAGAAACAACCCATACATAATAAAACTCAGTGAAAAGCAGACATTATAACACATATCTTTGTTTCAATTTTCATCTACCTCACCAAATACCGTCCACCATTTCACATCCACTGCTATAGTTACTACTTTTGAGAGCACACAGAATATACTACTGAACAGAGACTTGACTATCACTAACTACACCAGCTACCCCTTCAAGTAAGTAAAACTCCCAGGAGAAAATGCTTATATTTGCACTGCTTACTTATATTACACATGTATTCATTTTATTTTGTTAAAATTACAGATTTCAACCATAAACTTTTCAAAAGTTGACTCAACAAAAGCATTCTGACTTTGTATATTTAAAATTATTTTACATACAAAATTTTCACCTTGATAAAATATTGTCTTTCTAACTCAACTAAATACTAAATTCAGAACACTTGCTGGACTGTTACTAAGGGTCAAAACTATTATTCTAACTCCACCAAGTATTTACCTAAGGGCAGGTGATGGACAGTGACTAGAAGACAAAATTATTTTTCCAGCTTCAACAAGTAATTACCTCAGGTCAGGTGCTGGACACTAACTTAGGGAAAATAATCTATTCTAACTCCATCAAATAATGACCTCAGGGCAGGTGCTGGACACGGACGAGGGGGGAAATTGTTATTGTAACTCCACACGTTCCTACACTATGTCAGGTGCTGGACAGTGACTAAGCAGGAAAATAACTATTCCAACTGCACCAAATAATTACTTCTGGGCAGGTGTTGGACACTAACTAGGGGAGAAATACTATTGTAACTCCACCCGTACTTAGCTCAGGGCAGGTGCTGGACAGTGGCTAAGGGACAACATTTCTATTCCAACTCCACCGACTAATTACCTCAGAGTAGGTGCTAGATACTAACTAAGGGATATATTACTATTCTAACTGCACGTGTACTTACCTCAAGGCAGGTGCTCGACAATGACTAAGGGTCAAAATTACTATTCTAACTCTACCAAGCACTTATCTCAGCACAGGTGCTGGACAGTGACTGGAGAACAAAGCTACTAATACAACTTCATCAAATGCTTATCTCAGAAATGCTCTGCTAGACAGTGACTAAAATACAAATGTAGTAGTTTGAAAGCACCAAATAGTAAACTAAAACAAAATACTCACATTCATTCAATACATATTTTCTTGAAAAATGAATTGCATGTAATTTGGCCCACATTTAAACAAATACACCTATCTACAAAACAAGTAAGGGCCTAATTACGTTTGCCCAAGACCGTTGCGGTTTCAGAACTGACCTAACTCTGATCAGCGGTCCCAACACTACTATTAAAATGCAACCGCACATGGTGCAGTTGCATACTCCCATTTCTCTATGGGAGCTTGTACTGCAGCCGTAAACTGGCCGTAGCACAAGCTCACATGGAGAAATTGGAGTTTCTGTTAGTCCCTGCTACACGGCGCAGGGATTAACAGGAGGTCTCCATAAGTGCCCCCTTGACTCCCAACCAGAGGCCGCAGGGAGAAGGGGACCAGGCTTGGGGCCCCCAAATTCTCTTTCGGACAGGCTTTCCATTTTGGATAGCCTGATATCGAAAGCCTGTCAGAACCCGACATCATAATCCTGACGGCGGAAATGCCATCCTTAGTGATTGCAGTGAGGCCTCCGACTGGCCAACAGGCTAAATGATCCTGTCGTAATCCAGTTATCCAGCCAGTGTCACTTTCAACCGCCTGTATAGTAATGCGTCAGTCATTGGTGAAACCTATGATAAGACTGAGAAAGCCTCTGACTGCTTTCTGAGTCTCATTGTGATGAGGCCCTAAAAATATACTTAATTAAAGGGCCTATCATAAACAACAAAGACAAAAATATTCTTATCAGTATTGTAAATATCAATCAAAAATAATATGAAAAGCAATAAACACAAAATGTTTTGAAAAACGAATAAACTCAACCTACAGAATACTTCCTGAAAGATACAACACCTATCGATAACATCATCACGAACAAACTCACCAGTTTCAAGGTAAATATATAATTGGAACAATATCAATAATTATTTTTCACAGTTGAAAACTAGTAACTAACAATTTTTTTTTATTTTCAACAGAGAATATAACCTTTATTTTTCTCTCCACAGGTAAAATAACAGAAATAACATTTCTTTTTCAGTTTTAGAACAGGCAAACAAACAGAAGCAAAAATACAACACAATAGCAAGAACATTAATTTACACTTTTTTCTATTTCTCTTTGTTAACAGAACAAATATCAATCTCATCCCCAGCTAATGAAGAAAACTATGTCAAATCCTGGAGAGGCAACAGACTACTATACCATGCTGGCTAACTTTGTTGTAATGACAGATTCAGTGAACCCGGTTATCATTGGAGGTGTGTGCAGTACTTCACATCCCATAGCACAGGCAGAGTGGTTACTCTGTAGTTGGGACACCTAAGCATACCACTGTTAGACATGGGGCAGCCAATTCTACGGGGGGTAGAATGGTGCAGAGCAGGCAGGCCAAACTCCTGAGGACATGTGTGGAGCATCCACGCAGTATCCACAGACGACACACCAGGCGCACCACAAAAGAGAAGTAGTTGAAAAGTAAAACAAAAGTTTTCCCTATGGGAGATATTATTTCCTGCTCCTAAATCAGGACTCAAACTGTCAAACACAATTCATACCATTCATATTTGTGGAACGGGAGAACACTTACCAGAAAGGAAAAACACCCAGTCTAATTGTACTATAAAAAGTATACACTTTATTCTAAAATATACAGAAATATCAATGAGTCATAAATTAAAAAACATAAAAAGCACAATAAAATACACAATTAAAAACCACCTAATGTGGACGTGGAGAAGTTAATCAAAAGAGACACTTATATCTGTCTTTGATCTGTCATTTCGGGCCCTCATTTGTCAACACTAAGAGGAATAATATTCCTTTGGGTCAATTAGATTGTTGGCAATGCCGAATATGACTTGGAAGTTGGCGTCGACGCGTTTCGGAAGCTTAAAAAATGATAATGGCTTCCTTCCTCAGGACAGTTTGTTTATGTATTCTCCACAAGTTGATATCAAACCTAATGCATGAATAAAATATAATACAACTATTAGAACCTTTTTACATTTTCATGTTTTCCCTATTTTAAACAGCACTGTATTAACTACAATCCTAAGGTTTATGCTCTGTTTTACAAACCATGATAGATGGTGGTACAAAGACAGTTTATAACCCCTGTAGGTTTGTCAATAATATTAAAACCTCTATCCATATTCAGTTTTCTACTATGTTGTTCATGATTCGGACTTGAACACAAAAACATTTCATTTTTGATCCTAGAGCAAATACGGTGTGTAGTTATATATATAGTTATAAACCAAATTTCAGTCATGATGAAAACAATCACAGGAGAGCCTGTTGTGATAACAAGAGATATATGTGTCTGAATCAGTCAATATTTTTCAAATTATACAGTCGTTCCATAATCTATAAAATTAAACCAACAAGAGGGGTTCTTTTTGTAAAAAAACCAACATAAAGAGAATAGCTTTTCATAGTAACACATTGGTATTCTGGATTAAAAACCACATGTTTCACCCAAAGAGATCTAACCTATATTTCCAAACCCTGACAAAATTCGAAAAAACCTTCATGTTTCCAGTTATTCTTAAAACATTTTAGCATTACGCTTCCTGGTTAGTGTTGTCCCCATTCTCATGTTTCGTATACACCACATTCATACATCACTCATACACACTAGCAGCGATGGTTCACTGACCGTAATGGTTGCTATTTCCATAAAGAGGCTACCAAATGTATAGTAATCCTCTGTTCCTCGTCTGTAACGGTCACCCGGGTTATCACTCTCCTGTCTGTAATTAGGAGGATATCATATTTAATGTTTGCGAGTGCTTTTGCCCTCATCACATAGTATAATGGGGTTTGTGATTAATTTACCTCGATGTGCGGATAGGTGCTTTTATCGAGACACTCGTCTGTTTAAAAATTCAGTCGATATTGGGCTCTGCGCGGTCCTGTGTAAATTACAGAAGTAAACTGGGTTATAGGCCCCCGTTTGTTTAACAATTGTGCTTAGGATCTCGTGAAGTTCAAAACGGAGTTACCTTATAACTCGCACAAGGCGGCGTTTTTAAATTTCGGGTCTCACATCTATTCCGGGTACTGTTCTTTACTGCAGTAATAAGTAAGAAGAGCATTGCGTTCACTTAAAGTGGGACATAGTATAACCTTATTCCCCAACCGTATTTTGTATATGGTATTTAGTTTAATCTTACCCGAGGTATGTGGCAGAGGGCTTGCGCGCGCTGGGCGCTGTGTTTTCGTTTTAAATACCTTCTTCTCTGCTGATTGAGAGCAGCTTCCTTTTGTCCCGCTGACCACTAGCGCTGGACTCCATTCACTCAATTTTTACCCCTCCCATCCCACCCTGCTGACTCCTCCCACCTCCGTCGTCACTCGCCTATTTAGGCTCCGCCCCTTTGCACTCCTGTGCAGTCGAGCAGCCCTGTGGCAGAGGGCTTGCGCGCGCTGGGCGCTGTGTTTTCGTTTTAAATACCTTCTTCTCTGCTGATTGAGAGCAGCTTCCTTTTGTCCCGCTGACCACTAGCGCTGGACGCCATTCACTCAATTTTTACCCCTCCCATCCCACCCTGCTGACTCCTCCCACCTCCGTCGTCACTCGCCTATTTAAACGTCCCCCATGCGTCAGCGCAGCGGACGAGCGCAGCGGGCGCGCCGTAGACGCGCCGGAGTTGCGCCAGAGTTAAGCCCGTCTGCGCCCGTCCGCGGCCGGACGGGCGCAGGGGCCAGGGACGCTGCCTCTGCCATCTTTTATTCCCGCTCCACTCTAATGAGACTACAAACCTTTGCTTGCCCTCTACCTCCCGAGACCTGGACCAGGATCTCCTCACTGGGGATCCCAGGTCACTCTTCCCCTTTGCTGGACCGTCGTCATTTTCCCACCCTTCCTGTCCCTGTCGAGTCGCAGCTTCGGGTATTATACCTCAACACTCGCTCCATGGTCAGGCATCAAGCCGATATTTTCCATCTTCTTATGACAGAGAAGCCAGAGGTCCTTTTATTATCTGAGACCTGGCTCACTGACGACTCCCTCCCCGACATCCTTGCTGCACTACCTCCTGACTACTTTCTGCTGAACACCAACCGCCCTGGAGGCCGCTCCGGTGGAGGGGTGGCAGCGGTAATACGGAAGAATCTTAAGATCATTGCCTCTGCCAATCTGACCCTCCCCGATGTGGATAATCTGGTCCTCCGTCTTGGGACCGAGGTAGGCGCAGTTACCCTTATGGTACTCTACCGTCCCCCTTACCCCATGCCTTCATTCCCTTCCTCCTTTACTGAACAGTTAACCAACCTTGCCACCTCTTCCCCCCGTACTATCATTATCGGGGATTTTAATTACTGGTTCCAGAATGAGGATGCCGGCCCCCATGCCATCGAACTGTTCGAGGCCCTTTCGAGCTTGGATTTTACACAACTAGTCAGGTCTGCCACTCATAGCGGGGGCCATATTCTTGACCACATTTGGGTTCACGGGGTCAAGTCCTCCAACCCACTTATAACACCTTGTGTGTGGTCCGATCATTCCCTAATTGACACCACCTTTTCGGCCGTTGGCCAGATCAGGACCCCACTGCAGGAGGGTGGCACCGCACGCAAGTGGAGAGTCGCCGACTCCTCCAAACTCTTATCTCATCTCTCTCTTACCCGTCCCTTGTTTCCCACAGACTCAAGTACCGACGAGCTTCAGGGACAAGTCTCTGACTGGCTCACTATAGCCAGCGATACTTTCGCACCTTTAACCAAGTTTCCCCGATCCCGACACTGTCATTCCCATAAATGGTTTACCCCTCACCTTAAGACTTTGCAGTTAGAACTCCGCCGACTCGAATGCAGGTGGAGGAGAGACTACTGCTTATCTAGCAGAAGTGCATATGTGGCTGCACGGAATAAGTACAAAATAGCCATTTCCGCCGCCAAAAAAGCTTATGCCTCAGACAAAATTTTATCTGCTCCCTGCAAGTCCAAGGAGATTTTTAAAATCCTCAATGAATTTACCTCCGATCCTAGGACACTTCCGACTCAGGCCTCCACACAAGAATCATGTAACACGCTGAGCACTTTCTTTGTTCAAAAAATTGCCTCAATCAAGGATACCATTCCGACTATCCCCCCTGGTGCTGGCTCTGCCTCTCCCCCCCATAATGCTCTTTCTTTTACTCTCTTCCCGCTCATAGACCCTGCCGCCTTGGCCACACTGGCCACCCGCGTTAAATCTGGATCCCCAGACGACTGTTGTCCCCCCATCATATTACGAAATATCTGCCACTCTTTACCTGATTGTATCCTTCCCCTGCTGAATTCTTCTCTGACGTCCGGTACGGTACCCCGTTCCTTCAAGGAGGCCGTGTTGGTGCCTCTACTGAAGAAGCCTGGGGCTGATCCCGCCGTCCCGGCGAATTACCGCCCTATCTCTCTTCTGCCTTTTTTCTCCAAAATTTTGGAAGCCCATGTCACCACCTGCCTCTCACAGTTTATTGAGAACTCCACCTTTCTTGAGACTAACCAGGCCGGCTTCAGACCCGGCCACTCTACGGAGACTGTCATCTTGGCTGTGCTGGATGCCTTGAGAGACGGTGCCGACAAGGGTACCCCCCAGGCCCTGGTTGTATTAGATCTGTCGGCTGCCTTCGACACGGTGGACCACAACATCCTTCTCCACCGTGTCGAGCAAGCTGGCATCCAGGGCCTGGCGTTGGCATGGGTCAAATCCTTCCTGACCGGGAGGTCTCAGACCCTCAGCCTGGGCACTTTCAGAGCTCCTCGGGAGCACTTGCCCTGTGGGGTCCCTCAGGGCTCCTCTCTATCCCCCCTTCTTTTCAATCTTTATCTTCGACCCCTTCTTTTTTCCTTGAGGCAGTGGGACGTCACCGTCTTCAATTACGCGGACGACCTGCAACTCATTTTCCCTCTTGATTCCCCCTCTGCTATTCCCAACTTTCAGGCAGTTATGTCTCACATTCTATCGTGGATGTGCCAAAATCAGCTTAAGCTGAATCCCGGAAAGACGGAGCTTCTCCTCCCGGGTAAGAGCTCTACCCACTGGGGTCCGCATTTTTGGCCGGCAGAACTTGGCCTCCCCCCCACCCCTGTGGCCTCGGTAAAAAGCCTTGGGATCACTATTGACTCCGGTCTCTCCCTCGGGCCTCAGGTGGGGACAGTTGTCTCCTCCTGCATGTTCCAGCTGCGCAGGATCAGGAAGGTGGCTTATCTCCTCACCCCTGAAGCTCTCTTGCAAGTAATCATGGCCCTCGTCCTCTCCCGCTTAGATTTTTCGAATGCTATCTATCATGGTCTGCCCAAAACATCTCTTTGCAGACTACAATTCGTTCAGAATCAAGCGGCGAGATTGGCCTTTGGGAGTCCAAAATGGCAATCCGCCAAACCCCTCCTTCAAAAACTGCATTGGCTCCCCGTCACCTCGAGGGCAGCCTTTAAGATCGGCTGCCTCACCTTTAAATCCTTATCTGGTTCCTGTCCTGTCTTTTTGAAATCTCTCATCAGGACTTATAGCCCCTCTCGGAACCTGAGATCCTCTCATCTGCACCTCTTACTCACTCCCCCTGTCAAACTCTGCAGATCTGGAGGCCGGAGATTTGCATTTCTGGCCCCCAAACTTTGGAATTCTTTCCCCATCTCTCTCAAAACCTCCAATTCCCTTACCCTCTTCCGTAAATCCCTAAAAACTTGGCTCTTCCCTCAATCTGGCTAATTCCTCCCAGTCCCCCCCCAGCAGTCTGCCAGCGCCAGGAAACCCATGGTGTCAGCGCGCTTTATAAATGTCCCTTACAATACAATACAATACAATACAACTTCCCTAAATGGGGTTCTTGTCCAGCAACCGGGTAGTGTGATGCACGTGGCTGCATAAAAAACATATAAGAGCGTTTCACTAAGGTTGCTACTTTATTACGAGGTTTTGGCATTTTAGAATCTAAACACACCCGTTATATTTGGGGGCTCGTTTAGCATTAGTGGATTCTCACCTAGTGTAGGCGCACGGCTGGCTTTCCCGGTGCTGTTCTTCGTGGCGTCTCTTGAATCACCGCTGCGATAATGATTTTGTCGACCCGCCGCGTTAGGCGTCGCTTTTTGACCTCGTATTGGGGTCACGTGATTTTAAGGATAGACCTACGTTGCTGAACTAGCCCGCTTGGATTGTTTTGCCATCGTTTAGGATGTGCCAACTGGAATGAATCACGTTTTTCAGCTTGTTGCTGATATTTGAAAATTGGCTTACAAAAACAAGTTTTGAGTCGTTTACAGATTGTTTTTTTGTCTCCTGGTCTGGGTGTATCATGCTATCACGATTATAGAATCGCGCCCTTTTACATGAGTTCTTAATTAGTTTTTTGGGGTATCCCCTGGTAACTACTATAGTTACCATCCCCGCTCCCAAAGGGACAACGTCCCTTTTGGACAATTCCTTCGACTTCCAAGGAACTGTTCCACCCTGGAAGACTACTCAAAACATGCTAACACATTAAGTGAGAAACTACTAGACAGGGGATACCCCAAAAAACTAATTAAGAACTCATGTAAAAGGGCGCGATTCTACAATCGTGATAGCATGATACACCCAGACCAGGAGACAAAAAAACAATCTGTAAACGACTCAAAACTTGTTTTTGTAAGCCAATTTTCAAATATCAGCAACAAGCTGAAAAACGTGATTCATTCCAGTTGGCACATCCTAAACGATGGCAAAGAGGCCAAACTGGCAAAACCCATCTTTGCGTTTAGACGGAATGAGAATATCCGTCAGAACTTGGTCCACACATACAGAGAACAGACCCAAAATAACCAACTGACGATCGGCGGCAGCAAAGCAGTGGGGAACCACAAGTGTAGTAACTGCTCGATATGCGAAAATTGCATTATCGGCAAATCTTTGACCTATAACAACTACACCATAACCTCGAAAACTTTGAACAATTGCAGAAGCAGCAACCTTGTTTATATAATCTTATGCCCCTGCAAACTAGCTTATGTAGGAGAGACGGGCAGAGAGATAAGATTGCGCCTTTTAGAACACAGGTCCGCTCTCAAAACAAACAAAGAGAACGCCCCCATGGTTGACCACTTCAACAAATTACAGCATAAACACACAGAGTTTAGATGGTTTGTGATAGAAAAAATCACGGCATCTAAAAGAGGAGACAACCTTGAGATTAAACGCAAAAACAGAGAACAGTGGTACATTTCCACGCTAGATACTGTGAACAGAGGCCTTAATACAAAAGAAGACTGGATGAAAATAGTGTCATAATATTCCTTGAGGTACTATGGACACATCTGCACTACAAATCTGCAACACTGATCATCCAGAATTCTTGAATGCCAAGATTTAATGAGCAAACAGACCACTTCCTGATAGCGCATTGTGTAATTAGCACAACAACTATGCGAAACATACTAACTAATTGTTCTGAGTACTACCCGTAACTAAAGAACATTTGTTAACTAGTGAAGAGAGTTTTGACCACTCGCCAAAACTTGACTTCCCCTTTATATATAAAAAAAACCCGAGATGAATTGTAAATAGGTACAATATGAATAAAACCGAGATAACACGAAGAATGACCGGCGTATAGTTGACAATTAATAAAAATTATATTTATTTATTTAGATTAATCGCTAAAACTATACTTTCCGTCAAAAAAAAACCCGAGATGGATTGTAAATAGGCACAATATTTAATAAAACCAAAATAACACAAAGAATGACCGGTGTAAAGTTAATAAAAAATTATCCTCGCTTGTCTACATTTAAAATAACAATAAACTAACACTACCGGTATCAGTAAACCATCTACAAGATACGTCTTTGTTCACATTGAACAATAAAGTTTATCCCAGCCTTTTGAAATTAACCTTTGGAAAAAAACAATCCAAGCGGGTTAGTTCAGCAACGTAGGTCTATCCTTAAAATCACGTGACCCCAATACGAGGTCAAAAAGCGACGCCTAACGCGGCGGGTCGACAAAATCATTATCGCAGCGGTGATTCAAGAGACGCCACGAAGAACAGCACCGGGAAAGCCAGCCGTGCGCCTACACTAGGTGAGAATCCACTAATGCTAAACGAGCCCCCAAATATAACGGGTGTGTTTAGATTCTAAAATGCCAAAACCTCGTAATAAAGTAGCAACCTTAGTGAAACGCTCTTATATGTTTTTTATGCAGCCACGTGCATCACACTACCCGGTTGCTGGACAAGAACCCCATTTAGGGAAGTTGATCCACATACCTCGGGTAAGATTAAACTAAATACCATATACAAAATACGGTTGGGGAATAAGGTTATACTATGTCCCACTTTAAGTGAACGCAATGCTCTTCTTACTTATTACTGCAGTAAAGAACAGTACCCGGAATAGATGTGAGACCCGAAATTTAAAAACGCCGCCTTGTGCGAGTTATAAGGTAACTCCGTTTTGAACTTCACGAGATCCTAAGCACAATTGTTAAACAAACGGGGGCCTATAACCCAGTTTACTTCTGTAATTTACACAGGACCGCGCAGAGCCCAATATCGACTGAATTTTTAAACAGACGAGTGTCTCGATAAAAGCACCTATCCGCACATCGAGGTAAATTAATCACAAAACCCATTATACTATGTGATGATTGCAAAAGCACTCGCAAACATTAAATATGATATCCTCCTAATTACAGACAGGAGAGTGATAACCCGGGTGACCGTTACAGACGAGGAACAGAGGATTACTATACATTTGGTAGCCTCTTTATGGAAATAGCAACCATTACGGTCAGTGAACCATCGCTGCTAGTGTGTATGAGTGATGTATGAATGTGGTGTATACGAAACATGAGAATGGAGACAACACTAACCAGGAAGCGTAATGCTAAAATGTTTTAAGAATAACTGGAAACATGAAGGTTTTTTCGAATTTTGTCAGGGTTTGGAAATATAGGTTAGATCTCTTTGGGTGAAACATGTGGTTTTTAATCCGGAATACCAATGTGTTACTATGAAAAGCTATTCTCTTTATGTTGGTTTTTTTACAAAAAGAACCCCTCTTGTTGGTTTAATTTTATAGATTATGGAACGACTGTATAATTTGAAAAATATTGACTGATTCAGACACATATATCTCTTGTTATCACAACAGGCTCTCCTGTGATTGTTTTCATCATGACTGAAATTTGGTTTATAACTATATATATAACTACACACCGTATTTGCTCTAGGATCAAAAATGAAATGTTTTTGTGTTCAAGTCCGAATCATGAACAACATAGTAGAAAACTGAATATGGATAGAGGTTTTAATATTATTGACAAACCTACAGGGGTTATAAACTGTCTTTGTACCACCATCTATCATGGTTTGTAAAACAGAGCATAAACCTTAGGATTGTAGTTAATACAGTGCTGTTTAAAATAGGGAAAACATGAAAATGTAAAAAGGTTCTAATAGTTGTATTATATTTTATTCATGCATTAGGTTTGATATCAACTTGTGGAGAATACATAAACAAACTGTCCTGAGGAAGGAAGCCATTATCATTTTTTAAGCTTCCGAAACGCGTCGACGCCAACTTCCAAGTCATATTCGGCATTGCCAACAATCTAATTGACCCAAAGGAATATTATTCCTCTTAGTGTTGACAAATGAGGGCCCGAAATGACAGATCAAAGACAGATATAAGTGTCTCTTTTGATTAACTTCTCCACGTCCACATTAGGTGGTTTTTAATTGTGTATTTTATTGTGCTTTTTATGTTTTTTAATTTATGACTCATTGATATTTCTGTATATTTTAGAATAAAGTGTATACTTTTTATAGTACAATTAGACTGGGTGTTTTTCCTTTCTGGTAAGTGTTCTCCCGTTCCACAAATATGAATGGTATGAATTGTGTTTGACAGTTTGAGTCCTGATTTAGGAGCAGGAAATAATATCTCCCATAGGGAAAACTTTTGTTTTACTTTTCAAGTATATTGGTGCTCTATTTCCCTTTGGGTTATTAAGAGCCCCTCTCTTCCCTTTCTATCTATCTATCTATCTATCTACTCACCACAAAAGAGACACAACACCAATTGGATGAAAAAGAATAACTTTAGTATTGTGCTAAAGATCTAAAACACAGTAATCACAATGGGGCGCCAACTGGCGCCAGGGCAATGTAAATCAGGGGGATTATTTACAGGGTAACGGAAAAGAAGGAAAGGGTAAGTCCATTATGGTCAATATTGCAAGGAAAACATAGGCATTAACTCTTGGCATAGCCTTAGCAGTAGGCATTCAGCATAAAATAAAACATTAGATATAAAAACACAGCATGACTTGCAGTAGCATCTCCTGCAAAATGAACAATAGGCGTACAACATTAACATCAGGCCTAGACAGGCATAATCAGAATAGCCTGAGCCCCCTATGCCCAAAATCAATAGCAGTGAGGCATCAGGAGGTACACCTAAAATATATCAGGCATGAATCACATTAAACATGGGGTCTCAATATAAGCACCTGGGCACGGCCATAAGTATACCCACGACAGGAAGCCTCACCGTGAGCTCAATATCACCTTGTCGGTGTAAAGCAATAGGCCGGCATATATCATCAGCATAAATCACCATGGTAGGGGGACATAAACCATTAGCATGAACATAGGTAATCAGTATCTGCCTCAGGCTCCACAAATCATGAGCATGACGTATCCAGGGATTAGGCAGGGAGTCAACGTGGCAACACCTAGGACCAAACGGAGCTCCCTATACGTGTCCCCCTTCCTCTAGGCCTCCCAAGTCTCAACACTGTGTGGACCCATTGAATTTCACTGCCCACTGTCCAGCTGGGGCAGTGGGGTCCCGCAAAATAAATCCAGGGCCTGGGAGTGGGGCCCCCCTCGGCAAAGCACTGGTCCCAGGAGCGGGCACCGACCCTGTGCCCGACACACCCCCAACCACCACACAGCTGAGCCCCACTCACAGGCTCCTGACATCCTCGCCCAGGCTCTGTAATAGCTGGGCTGGTGCTGTGGGGCTCTCCTTTCCCCTAAGGGGCCCGCAGACGTCAGCACTGCATTCCTGGGCACCAGCAGTGCCCTCAAGCAGGTCCTGCTGCCCCTCTTCACCCGGGGCTTCCTCCGGTCCTGTGGTTGTCGCACAGGCAATCTTCCTGCTTCGCACCGGTGGGGTGGGTACCCGCTCCGGTCCTGACTCATGAACTGTGCTCCCTTTTCATCACGGGAGCCCCACAACACCTCCTGCTGGTTCTTCCGAATTTCCGGCTGTGCAGCTAATCCGTGTGTGGCTTTTCGGGGCGCGGCGTCAGCCGCCAATCAGGGCACGTCCTCCGGTGGGCGCAACCGCAAGGTCCAATCCACATGCAGCGGGCAGAGGCGTGGCTGGTGATGTGTCCGGTGCCCCAGCCAGGTGACACCACCCTCCTTTGTTTCACAAGGCCCGGCATGGGCCTCCTCAATGCCGCCGCGGCCCTCTCCTGGCTCTGGGGGGCCGTGGTGGGAAATGCAGGCCACAGTGCTTCTCAGGTTCCCGGCACTTGCACGCAGAGACCTGGCCAGCGGCGGTGAGTCCCTACGCTAGCGCTTCTCCTTCTTCCTTGCCCGGGCTGTGGCGGTGACTTGTGGCAACGAGGGTTGGCTCCCTCCTACTCCAAGCAGCACCATATTGTGGCACACACGCGGGGGAGGCACCCGCGAAAGGGCGCGATAATGCAGGGTAGGCTCCCGCAGTACTCCAGACAGCAGAGCATCCTCATGTGGGGTAGGCACCAGCGTTCATCTAAATCAGCTGCTTCTAGCATGATAGCGCTTAGGGGCACAGCGCTTTACTTTAGACTCCCCAGCAGCCCTCGCAGATTCCCTGCACTGCTGAGGCCAGACACTCCTCTCCTCTCTTGCCGCCATCCGGCTGAAGAGGCCCTGGGCAAAATGTAGCGCTCCAGGGTCAGTTAAATAGCGCCTCTCAACTTTTGGGGGGGGGGTTCCAGTCCAGTATAGCTCTTTTGCAGCCCCAGCGCTGCAGACGGGCGGACAGTCCCAACAGCAAGCTTCAGGGCCCCCAGGGTAATGCTCCTCACCTCCTGGGGGGGTCAAGTCCCAATATAGCGTTCTCCTCTTCAGGTGCTTTTAGGTGTAGCGCTCACGTGGCGCCAGGTCCCACCAGCCTCAGGGACCTAGGATGGCCCTCCTTCCTCAGGGGCCAAGTGGCAGAGCAGCAGGTACTACTGGGGCAGGTCAGCAGTTAGTGGGAACTCATCAAAACAGGGTGGTAGGCCTTGACCATCCTCCACTGTAGCGTGGCCCTCCTCCTATACAGAATTAACAATAACTTTCTCCGAAGAACCCTTTCTACTGCATGACAACGAAAACCCTCAAAACAGAAGATTACGATTTAGAACAAACCATAACCTTTTAACACTTGAAAATAGTAAAATTTGATAATGGTATGTTTAAATCAGCATACCAAGCTGGTGGGCCGTCTCCCTATAAGACCTGAGCCGCAACCGCTGATCAAGTGTCGAATTTCAATAATTAAACCTCCAGAAACCGAATTTTATTTGCATAATTTCATCCATTTTAATCCAAATTTAATGTAAGATTACTTCAATATGTTTGTAACAATGTAATTGCACACTTTAACTGCTACAGATATGCCAAACCAGGCCTTAATCTATAGCCCATTAGAATTCGCATTAAATCCTTGGAAATCGTACATATGTATACCCAATACATTTTGGGCTCTGAAACCCTTCGTCAGGAGCCTGAAACATAAACAAAGTCCATCAATGACCAGACATCAAGATAAATATAAAAATATACCATTTGATTTGTTCAACATATACTTATACCCTAAAATATGAAATGTAAAATTAGGGGAGAGAATGTAGCCTGACAGCAAATCTGGGGAACTGGGTTTGAGTCTCGACAACAACGCCGCTCAACATCCTGTGATTCAGGGCAAATCACGTAATATCCCTGTGCCTAACAAAAATGAATGTGCCTTTATTTAACGCAACTGGTGCTCATGTAAAGCGCTCTGACAATTGATACCTTCGGGTCAAGTTTGTGCTATATTAAACTCAGAAAAAAAGTACTCCATGCTTTAAGCATATCCTTTCTCTAAATAAACTCATTTTGCAAAACAAACAATCTTATGTGATTCCCTTTTCCAACCAAAAATGTATTCTACCCATATAGACTCATGCTTTCACTGATCTCTGATGTAAAACGCTTCATCCAGTAGCGTGACCTTTATTTGCTTGTGCCTGTAGTAAACTAATCTTTAAATGCCCTCAAATTAAAGCAATTTAAACAAAAACATCCCATGTGATATCTGTGACCTGTACTGCCTAGAAACATTGAAAAAATTCAAGCTTTCTGAAACCATGATGGGACGCAAATTAATCCAACAACCTTTTTTTTGTTAAAAAAATTAAATGAAAGGCAGGATGATTTCCAAATAACTTTCCTATTTTTCACTGCCCTTTTTCCCTTTCAGGTGTAAACCATTGGGAAGGACAGTCACTTATTATTCTCAAATGGTGATGGAATGCACTCAGAAGCATATTCACAAGGACTTACCTCTGATTTATCTCCCTCTTAATGCATCAATAGTGGAGATAGAACTAACACCCCATTCACAAGCTGGTGCAAACAGCAGACATCATCAGTATTCCCGCGATAACTGCCCCAAAACCTAACACTACGGCAGACACCACCAACTAACCCTAATGAGATGCAGAGTAGGTGTTCCCATGCAAAAACACACGAAAAAACAACAACACCACTTTCACAACGAACTGACAGATCCGTGAAGCGAACCAAAAACAGGCGATAAGCCGCAGTAGCTGCAGGTATTTAACACCTGCCTCAGGCAGCTGTAAAGACGGACGACTACCTGCAGTAGGCAACGGAGCCCCGCACACAGCCATACCCAAAGAACAAACAACACCATGGAGCTACTCATCATGCAGCACGAAGCCCTAACAGGGCCACAACATCCAGCGCCACCACCCCAGGACCGCACCTGCCCCCCGGACCACCATAGAGGCAGCGCAGAGTAAGACATCGGACCTATCGAAAACGCACCACTCTCACAGACCTAACGCCGGAGGAAGTCATTTCCCACTACAGGCTCAAAAGGACAACCATCATCTGCATTATGACCCACATCGCCCACGGGCTGATGGTCCCAACACAGCAGAGAACCAACATCCCTCTGCAGACAAAGCTGCTGGCTGTGCTGCAACTGTTGACCTCTAGTACCAACAACTGCCAGAGTCGGTCGGGTGTCACAGCCAGCCCTAGCAAAGTTCATCACACCAGTCCTGGATGTCATCCTCAGCTTCATACCCCAGTACCTTCACTTTCCCAACACTGCGCAGGAACAGCAGGACACAAAGCAAAGCTTCTACGCCATAGCCGCACTCCTGTCCGTGTTGGGGGCAATTGACTGTACACATGTCCCACTTGTGCCCCCGGCGGATACTGCACACCACTACCGCAACAGAAAGCAGAAGCATTCCATCAATGTGCAGGCAATAATGTCCATTTTCCACAGCCTTTTCATGACATTCCCACCACCATGGAAAGGCTATCAGAAAGAGTCTTTGGGGCCATCTAGCAGGGACCCCATGTCTTGTGGGCTTCCTCTATGTGACCCCACACATCCATGCCCTGTCTGCCAAGCGCCAAATGGTGCCTGGCACACAGTGCATGGATGTTAAAACAACATCCCTTTTTCTACTGCAACTTGCACTACTGCATTTTTCCTGGCCACAACATAAGCCACAATAGAAAAAGGAATGTTTCCGACCACCTACAAGGCAGTCGCAACATAATTTGGTGGGTGGAGCTGCTGACTACTTGTCGACCAGTCTCCATCCTGCTATGATGAGTATAGAAATATCTGAGAGACTATTGGGTCAAATTCAAAGCTTTTAGCTGATGGTGGTTTCAGTCTACCTGGACAGTATTGCATACATATCACATTACTAATACTAATTAATTATCACTAAATTACTTACCAATTCTTTACAATTTATACATATTTCTATTTTGTTACCACATTTCAAAAAATGTCATTCCTACCAGTAGCTGTCTTCTCCTTTCAACATTTGGTGACTTTTTAAACAATGTGTCACCAAGAATTAACAGTAATCCAACAATCCATATATGTACAAACTAACATTCACAGGAAAAACCTATAAATCCTGAAAACGCAATGTTTTAACTTTTTTGCCTACGTGTTTTTAATATTGTTTACACTTCTTTCAGAACGAAGGTCACGGGGCTTCACTTTGAAGATTGATATATTGAATACAGTACTACAGCATGTATTTTTGGGACAACAGTGTTTTATATAAAAAAAACTTGTTAAAACCTGCATGGTAAAGACTAATGTGTGGTTAAGACTACGTTGTAAAGGTGCATTGTGGTTTAGACTGCGTTGTAAATTATGTTTCCCTAATGCAGCATTCCCAGTGGGAGAGTTACAGTCCAATCAAATTATGAGAAGGTGTTGAAGTTTAAGTATTAGAATCCTTTTCTAGACCCGGCCCTCAAGTCTGAATTACAATGTGACCACAGCTTTTGTAAAACTTCACTGCTTGTTGGTCGCTAAAATCCTGACTAATCCACCAGATGTTAAGGATGCAGAATACATTCCTTGAGGATGCAAAAAAATAACTTAATGGCCACCATATGGAAAATATAGCCGTAAAATGCAATGGATACCAAGCAGATGCCAGGAATAACTACTAGATAGTGACAGGTGCTAAAGAGACACTAACAAGCATTGAAAATCCCAATAGGTATGACTTCAAAGTATGTAAAAATGTGAAGCATTACAAGTAATCGGCTTGGGAATGGATATGTATTTGTGTGAGAGCAAAGAAAATGTAGAAAAATATTGGTTAAGGTTAAATGGTCAGGTGATGTTAGAACTTTCGAGACAGACCTAAACATCCATGCTCCTTAATGACTACAATCTGTGCTGCTGCCGGAGAAAAAAACATACATTTCCGAGTTATCTTAGACACTTTAACACCTGAACGGAGATGGCAACTCCCCCGCGGTGTGGGTGTTCTGATGAGTGGGTGGGGCCGCGTTGGCCAACGGACGTGCGCAGCACTACGAAGGTAGTGCTTGTGATGGCCCTTGGCCGACTGCAGCAACAAAAAGGGTTTAAAGCTTTACAATGTTTGTGTGTGGCCCTAAAAGTTCAAGCTCAGACATCTGGATAAATAAAAACAATGATTAAAGCAGCGTGGAGGACTACCACTATTTTGTGGAAGCACAGAACTTCTGCCCAATGATAACATGTACTCCAGGCTCCCAACATGTGGGCAGAGCCAAAGCCCCTCTCTAGTGTCCCTTACATAATTGTCTGGTGAGGATGTATGATGTTACAACGCGTACTTTTAGCACGCGTACCATTACAACAGATTTTTTACAACGTAGGTCATTTTACAACGGATACCATTACAACGCAAAACACTACAAAGCCCATACTATTACAACGCATACCATTACAACGTAAGTAAAGGTAAGTATATGATAATAATATATTATTTAAAAAAAAATTGTAAATATTAATTAATGTTTCATTTAATTTAATTATTTGTTATATATTATTTTAATAAAAATATTAATTAAATTAATTTTAATTTTTTAATTTGAGAAAATAGGTTAAAAATACCCCTGTACCCCAAAACCCAAACCCAGCCCTAAAACCTAAAAATACCCCTGGACCCCAAAACCCAAACCCAGCCCTAAAACCTAAAAATACCCCTGTACCCCAAAACCCAAACCCAGCCCTAAAACCGAAAAATACCCCTGTACCCCAAAACCCAAACCCAGCCCTAAAACCTAAAAATACCCCTGTACCCCAAAACCCAAACCCAGCCCTAAAACCTAAAAATACCCCTGTACCCCAAAACCCAAACCCAGCCCTAAAACCTAAAAATACCCCTGTACCCCAAAACCCAAACCCAACCCTAAAACCTAAAAATACCCCTGTACCCCAAAATCCAAACCCAGCCCTAAAACCTAGAAGTACCCCTGTACACCAAAACCCAAACCCAGCCCTAAAACCTAAAAATACCCCTGTACCCCAAAACCCAAACCCAACCCTAAAACCTAAAAATACCCCTGTACCCCAAAACCCAAACCCAGCCCTAAAACCTAAAAATACCCCTGTACCCCAAAACCCAAACCCAACCCTAAAACCTAAAAATACCCCTGTACCCCAAAACCCAAACCCAGCCCTAAAACCTAAATATACCCCTGTACCCCAAAACCCAAACCCAGCCCTAAAACCTAAAAATACCCCTGTACCCCAAAACCCAAACCCAGCCCTAAAACCTAAAAATACCCCTGTACCCCAAAACCCAATGTTTATAAAAAAAGAAAAACTTACCTATAATTATACTTACGATGTAATGGTATGCGTTGTAATAGTATGAGCGTTGTAGTGTAATGCGATGTAAAGGTATCCGTTGTAAAATGACCTGCGTTGTAATAGTATCCGTTGTAATGGTATGCGTTGTAAAAAATCTGTGGTAACAGTTGCATACCGTCTGGTGACAGCTGCACTATCAGCCGGAAGATATAAAATCGTTGCCACCAGATGTTTGGGCTAAACTGTTTGCTCAGACATAAGTGTTTTGTCCAACCTAACATATAAAGACCAGCAAGCATTCATAAATACATGAACAGGCATATAGGTATGTGCTCATACAAGCACACACATACACAAATAAAATATACATTATTAAAGGTTTTAAAAAAGTCTGCATATCATTGCCGATACTACAATTTACAGATGCATCATTAATATTCCAGTCTGGGCCTCCAACATATATTACGTAACCCGACCATATTACAAAATCAACAATCTCAAAATTAAATACAATACATTTAAGGGGGGCAATTTTCCCTTTGCTGGAATTCCTAAATGGCATATGCAGCTATAGAGCTACATCATATAACTATTTTGCGGTTGCTAGACCTGACAGCCTTAGGGTGGTCTTTCCCTGAACTTTGTGCCTCCCTCACTCCATTTTCTGACCTTGTTGTTGCTGGCTTAAGGACTCATTTCACTTTAGCGCTGCTGACCAGTGCTGAAGTGCTTATGCTCTCTCCCCTAACCATGGTATTATTGTCTTAACCCCAATTGCCATAATTGATTTTTTTATAGGTCCCTAATAAAAAGTGCAAAACATGTACACAGGGCCTGTAAATTAAATACAGTATACTAAAGGGCCTGCAGCACACATTGTTCCATCCTCTTAAGTGGCCTTTTAACCAAGGCTCCTGCCTGGCATTGCAGAGACTGCATGTGCAGCTTTACGCTGCACTTTGACCTGGCAAGAAAAACCTTTTGCTAGGCCTAAACCTTCCTTATTTATAAATATGTCAAACCTAAAGTAGGCCCTGTCTAACCCACAGGGCAGGGTGCCTAGTATTTAAAAGGTAGGACATGTACCACAAAGCTTTGCATGTCTTGGTAGTGAAGAAAAATTATATGTGTTTTTCTCACTACTGCAAGACCTATCTCTCCCATAAAATATCTTTGGGGTTACCATATTCTGGACCTGTAACCACTCTACCATTAAGAAGAACTGCTGTGCTGCTAGAATGGAAAGGGGTGACCATTCGGTCCCCCCGAACGTATGGTGGAGTACCACGATCCCCCCGGGAAGCCATCTTGGGCGGGAGGCGAGTCTCGGCTGGTATGCCCGAAGCGGCGTAGCCGGGGCGCGCCCTTTTCCCGCCCTAGAATGGGCTGGCCTAGACACCGACGCGGCCGGCCACGCCCTCGGAGGCAGGCGGAGGCGGGTTTACGCCCACCCTGAAGACGGATAAAAGGAGCGGAAGCCAAGAAAGCATCCTCTTGTTCCTGTGCTCTGAAGCTGCACCTCCCCGCTGCACGTGAGCTCGAGACGGAATGAAGAGCCAATTTTGAGCGTTGTAATCTTTCTTTTGTCTTACAGATATCCCGTCTGAGAATGCCCAAGAAAGTCGGAAAGCGGGTCGGTACCGAGCAGATGCTCCACATGCTCATGAAGGAGATAGCCGATCTGAAGAAAAAGGTGGAGGCTAAAGACGGGCCGGGAGGAACGAAACGGCCTTTGCAGGGAGCAGTCCCCGGTGAAAAAAGCAAGAGGCCCAGAAGGGGAGCACTTGGGGGAGACACCCCGGTTCCCGATACCCCACGTGAGGAGCCAATCCCGGTGCCGAAAGAAGGGAATCCAAGTACCCCCGTGAACAGGGAGGATATGCCCCCCGAGTTAGCGGCACAATTGGCAGCGTGGTTGGGAAAAGATAGCGAGGGCGCCACGGCTGACGACGCCCGGGCAGTAATGAGGCAGCTGCGGGAATCGAGGGAGGCTGCGAAGGCAACATCTTCTGTTCCCTTACAGGTTCCGGCGGCTGGAAGTACAGCAGGCCCAAGTTCGGCGACAAGCACGGGGTCTACTTCAGGTAAGCGGCCATTGCCAATTGCGGGGGAGGGGTCTGTGCCTTCTTGAAAGGAAAAGATTGCACAGCATGTCCCGCTAGAAATTAAGGAGTTGATTTGGGCGGATAAGTATATAAACATGTTTTCATTGCTTACCGACCATTACGAGATAGAGCATGTAAAGAGTCAAAAGGAGCTCATGCATCCGAGTGTTTGGCGCGCAAAAATGGCCGCCTTTAAGGTCGACGAGACCATTGGTACTTGGGGCAGAGCGTGGGGCATTTTTACATCCATCATGGGTGAGCGCAGGCCCGAGTTGCTGACCGAGTTACCCTTTTATCAGTCACGTATTATGGAGTATTCTGTGGCATACGGGGGCAATCAGTGGTTCTGCTATGACAATCTGTTTAGAAAAGCTAAAGAACACAACCCATTGTTGTCTTGGGATTGTTACGACTCTGTGTCATGGCAAAAAATGGAGAGTACAGGAATGTTGAAAGAGCCATTGGTAGGGAGTAATGGGGGGGAATCTTCCCGCCAAAACTCTGCGACACCCTTTCGGACGGGTGCAGGTAACGAGTACCACTCGAAGCCGAGTGGCAACACAGATAAAAGGGGGATTCAGACATGAGTGTGGGGGGTGTGGGCAGTCATCCCATCCTGAGTCCATGTGCAGAGCCAAAACGGGTGATAACGGTGGTAAGGGAGGCGCCAAACAGGTCTAATACAGTCCGAGGGGCGCCTTTACCTACCCCGATTGATACCATGGCAATGATTCCTTGGCTCAGCAAATACCCGGATCATGCTTCCGCTGGGGTGTTACGAAACGGGTTTTCATATGGTTTCCGCATCCCAGTGGGGGATTTTCGGGGTGTACCAAACTGTAAGAACCAACTATCGGTCTTGCAGCACACGGCGGTGGTGCAGGTAAAGATTGGGAAAGAGGTGACTCGAGGTCGTGTCGCCGGTCCCTTCGATTTGCCACCGGTTGCTAATTTTGTTTGTTCCCCTCTAGGGGTGGTCCCCAAGAAGGACCCGGGTGAGTTTCGGCTGATACATAACTTATCAGCCCCACGTGGTCTTTCCGTGAATGACGCGATAGACCCGGAAGTGTGTTCGGTGCGGTACGCATCTTTCGATGAGGCCGTTGCCATGTTGAATCGCCTGGGGCCCGGGACGCTGATGGCAAAATCGGACATCGAGTCAGCGTTCCGGTTGCTCCCGGTACACCCAGACGATCAGCGTCTCCTTGGTTTTCAGTTTCAGGGTCGCTATTACATGGATAGATGTATGCCAATGGGATGCTCGATTTCATGTGCCTATTTCGAGAAATTCAGTTGTTTTCTGCAGTGGGTATTCCCAAGGAAGACAGGTTTTCAACATGTTATGCACTATCTCGATGACTTTCTGTTTTTGGGGGCAGCCGGGGATCCTGAGTGTGGACAGGCTTTACATGAATTTTGTGTCCTAATGAATCAATTTGGTGTGCCATTGGCGCCAGGTAAGACTGTGGGTCCCTCGACCTTGATCGAGTTTCTGGGGATCGAGCTCGACTCGGTGGAAGGCTGTTTTCGATTACCCATGGAAAAAGTGTTAAAATTCAGGTTATCCCTTGAGACATGTATTCGTGCAACGAAAGTAAACCTGCATCAATTGCAACAGGTGGTGGGTCAGTTGAATTTTTCCCTAAGAGTGATACCAATGGCGCGCCCCTTTTCCCGCTCGATTGCACAATCCATGGTCGGCTTGAAGGAAGGACATCACCGCACGAGACTCTCGGCAGAGGTTCGCCAGGACATGCGCATTTGGATCGCATTTCTGGCGGATTTCAATGGTCGAATTGTCTGGAACAAACCAGCGGTGTCTTCCGAGGAGTTGGGGCTTTGGACAGATTCGGCGGGGAGTATAGGTTTTGGCGCCATATTGGGTACACAATGGTCGGCACAAAAATGGCCGTCATGGTGGCATGAATGCGGGTTGACGAGTAACATTGCTTTTCTCGAATTGTTCCCTATTCTGGTGGCTTTGAAGACATGGCCTGAAGGGTTTAGGGATCACTCTGTGGTGTTCTGGTCTGATAACATGACCGTGGTTGAGTGTGTCAATAGTCAGGCAGCACGATGCAAATTGATTCTGAGACTGCTCAAGGAAATGGTGTTGTTATGCATGCAACTGAATGTACTGTTTAGGGCGCGACACGTGCCGGGGGTGATGAACCAAGCGGCTGATGCGCTTTCTCGTTTCCGTATGCAGGCTTTCTGGGGTTTTCTGCCCACAGCGGACCCGGTGGCGGCACCCTTTCCCGAAGCTCTCTGGTCTCTCGGTGCCCCGAACTACAAAACCTCGTGGGAGAGAGTTTAGCACCCAGGACGAGGAAGGCATATGAAGGGGCGTTCCGTTCCTATTGGGCCTTTTTGGGTGCTGCCGGGGGGGAGCTTTGGGGTCTGGAAGAGTTTGTGGTGAAATTCCTGCTCTCTTTACATCAGACAGGTAAATCAGTAGCTACGGCCCAGAGGCATCGGGCCGCCATTTCCTTTATGGCAAAGGCTCATGGGATCCAGGACCCGACAGCGTCTTTCGTTGTGCAGAAAGCGCTACGTGGGTGGCAACGCCTTGAGGGTCGCAGAGTAGACGATAGGCACCCGATAGGTCTGGATAGGTTGACCCTGTTGTTGTCCGTACTTCCGGCAACGTGTTCATCCCAGTACGAAGCAGTGTTGTTCCGAGCCGCATTTGCACTAGCATTCCATGGGGTTATGCGGGTAAGCGAATTAGTGGCAAGGAACAAGCGGGATACGATGGGGGGACTGTGCCGAGAACACATTCAGGTCAGGGAGGAGACGATGACGGTCTCGTTTGTTAGGTCCAAATCCGATCAGGATGCAATCGGGGACTGTGTAATCATTCAGAGGGTCCCCGGGTCTTCCATGTGCCCTGTGGTGTGCGTAGAGGAATATTTAGCACAGAGGGTAGCAGCATGGGGGGGGACCTTGTTGAGGCACGCTGACGCCACCCCACTGACGAGGTTTCAGTTCCGGAGGGTGCTTGCAATGTCTACTTCGGCCGCGGGCTTGAACCCCGGCGAGTTCGGGACCCATTCCTTTCGGATAGGGGCTGCTACTGAGGCTACAGCCAGGGGTCTGAGTGTGGAGCAAGTAAAGCGTGTGGGGCGTTGGTCCTCTAACTGTTATAAAAGGTATGTGCGGTTGCACATGTTGTGAAGCTGTAATGATATCCTCACGCTTCTTGTCTCTGTTTGATTTTCAGTTACGCAAGCTTACGAAGCGGGGCGGACTGTACAGTCGACCCGACTCCAGGGGAACAGCGGTCAGAAATCACCGTCTGCGAATAAGGAGGTGTGGGTCGTGGGCCACTCATACGTGAGGCGTGCCGCGGACGTATTCAAAGCAGGTGATATGAGTCACGTGGCTGGGGAATACGGGTACAGGGTGTCCTTCTACGGAAAGGGCGGGCTCTGTATTGACCAGTTTCAATTCTTTTTTGAGGGTTTGTTAGAGCGGACGAGGTCACCGCCGTCTATAATCATAGTCCATCTTGGGGGTAACGATCTCGTGGCCACTGGTAGACGACTTCTTCTTGAGGCGATGCTTTCCACGGTAAGTTGGTTGGCAAGAAGAGTTCCAGGGTGCACAATTGCATGGTCCCATATGATCCCACGGAAAGTGTGGCGGGGGGCTATTTCGGTTACTGCTTTGAATCATTCAGTAAGGAAGATAAATAACAAAGTGAGTAGATTGTTTCGTTCAAATACACTGCATTCAGTTTCGCATGGTTGTATCAAAGGGGACAGTATGTATTTGGGGGACGGTGTTCATTTGTCCCGGGTGGGGAACGAGTTACTCATAGGAGACTTCTTAGCCTGGTTAAAGGGTTTGCAGCATGACCTTTAGGTAGGAGTGTTTTGTGGGGGGTCCGGATAGCCGGTCAACTATCCGGCCTGTGGCGGTAAGGTCATGATCGGTGAGCAGTAATTCGAAGATCCCTATGAGGGGGCGTCACCCATTACGGATGGGAGCGCGTGGGGGAGGTGGCCAATTGGCCCCTCAACGGGGAGGCGGTCCTGTCTAAGGAGAGGCCGCCGGAAGGAAAGGAAAGGTGGTCAAGGCCCCTTCCTGGATAGGAGGGGCTACGGCCCCTCCTGGGGAATTTCCCGGGGCCAGGACATCTGCGACGGCAGATGGGTAAGTTGTGTGGGGTGCGGGAGGGGGTTTACGCTACCTTTTAGACACCTCACACGAGTCCTCGAACGACCGTTAAATGGCGTCGAGTTTATTGGGGCCCCCGTCAAGTACAAAGGGAAATTGGTGGATGCACTTGAGGTACGCCTCTGTGCGGTCGCTCCTCTCACAAGTGAGGGGGGTATGTCTGGTTTAGGGATCTGACACCGGTTACGACCTTGCCGTTGGCCCTTAACGTTAGGATGTACAATTTCAAGTCAAATGTTTTGTAGGATGTTAGTTCGGCTAGGAGAACCTCTGTATTAGAGATCTGTTAAGGTTAGCCAAACATCGTAATGTGGAAATGAAATTGTACATAATATGAAACTGTTATTTTAATGTTTTATTTTTGTTTCATATTTTAATAAATACGGCCGGGAAGGGTGACTCCCTTCCCGCCTTCCAAAAGTTCAAGAACTGTTTCCGGTTTCCCAATTCTTGGGGATTGTGTTGAGAGGGGGTGGCGGGTATCTCAGCCATATGGAAAGGGGCGACCATTCGGTCCCCCCGAACGTATGGTGGAGTACCACGATCCCCCCGGGAAGCCATCTTGGGCGGGAGGCGAGTCTCGGCTGGTATGCCCGAAGCGGCGTAGCCGGGGCGTGCCCTTTTCCCGCCCTAGAATGGGCTGGCCTAGACACCGACGCGGCCGGCCACGCCCTCGGAGGCAGGCGGGGGCGGGTTTACGCCCACCCTGAAGACGGATAAAAGGAGCGGAAGCCAAGAAAGCATCCTCTTGTTCCTGTGCTCTGAAGCTGCACCTCCCCGCTGCACGTGAGCTCGAGACGGAACGAAGAGCCAATTTTGACCCACCCACCAGCCCCTGAGGACAGCTAGTTGTTTTTGAATAAAGTTTTGATGTGGTAACTCTGTTTCTTGCAGGTTGTGATGATCGTCGTGAAAGTTTTGAATATGCAATAAAGAATGGTTATTTTCAGTATGTTTTGCAAATAAAGTAATTTTGCACTAGTGTTGATCAGTAGTCATGCTTGTAATAAGTCATGTTCGTTTTATAATCTTAGTTAATTAGGTAGAATTGTCGTATTTATTTTGGTCGGGCGGTAAGGTCATGATCGGTGAGCAGTAATTCGAAGATCCCTATGAGGGGGCGTCACCCATTACGGATGGGAGCGCGCGGGGGAGGTGGCCAATTGGCCCCTCAACGGGGAGGTGGTCCTGTCTAAGGAGAGGCCGCCGGAAGGAAAGGAAAGGTGGTCAAGGCCCCTTCCTGGATAGGAGGGGCTACGGCCCCTCCTGGGGAATTTCCCGGGGCCAGGACATCTGCGACGGCAGATGGGTAAGTTGTGTGGGGTGCGGGAGGGGGTTTACGCTACCTTTTAGACACCTCACACGAGTCCTCGAACGACCGTTAAATGGCGTCGAGTTTATTGGGGCCCCCGTCAAGTACAAAGGGAAATTGGTGGATGCACTTGAGGTACGCCTCTGTGCGGTCGCTCCTCTCACAAGTGAGGGGGGTATGTCTGGTTTAGGGATCTGACACCGGTTACGACCTTGCCGTTGGCCCTTAACGTTAGGATGTACAATTTCAAGTCAAATGTTTTGTAGGATGTTAGTTCGGCTAGGAGAACCTCTGTATTAGAGATCTGTTAAGGTTAGCCAAACATCCTAATGTGGAAATGAAATTGTACATAATATGAAACTGTTATTTTAATGTTTTATTTTTGTTTCATATTTTAATAAATACGGCCGGGAAGGGTGACTCCCTTCCCGCCTTCCAAAAGTTCAAGAACTGTTTCCGGTTTCCCAATTCTTGGGGATTGTGTTGAGAGGGGGTGGCGGGTATCTCAGCCATAGGACTGGTATTCTGCTGGACTGCTGCTTTGCTGGCTGAGAAGGACTGGACCTGCATCATTTGAACCTGGAGCGACTTTAAGGGCTGGCTGGCTTGCCTCCTGATTGCAGTCTCAGGGATACAAAAGACTTCCAACTCCCTACATCTGCATCTGGACTCTGCAGCTGTGAGTCTGACCTGCCAAGTGGTACTAACCCAGTCCTGGACCCTTTGAAGTGAGCCCTAAGGAGCTTTAGCAAGTAAACCCATGCATCCTCACCAGCACAAGTGCATCTTCACCTTTCTTTGGGTTGCAACTGGCGCAACCTCATCAAAGCGCGGAATGGAAACAGCACATTGTTCTCTGAACCAATCACATAGCCTTATCACCGACTCAACTCGACAATGCTGTGAGTGCAAGATAAGTAGTTTTCTTTTTTTTATATTTTACCTCGTCGTCGTCTGCTGATTCCCCTACCCCACCGCAATTACCATCACTGGCTGTTACTGAAAGTGACGTATGGATTATTGTATCTTTGTACCAAAGAGATATATAAAATGCCTATACAGTTCCAATCACACAAGGTATGTAACATTGCACCAAGATAAAAAATATATGTATGAAAAGACTCCATTGGAAATATTATCCCATTTCAAAATAGCAGTCACCTAATGGTACTTTCATTTTGAAATGGGATACTCTTTTGACCACTCATAGTATGTTACACTGGGCCATTGGCACCTCATTTCTATGGTTTTATGGGATACTCTTTTGAACACTCATAGCATGTAACATTGGGCCAGTGGCACTGAAATTCTATGGTTTTATTGTCATCCTGTTTCAAAATGGTAGTCTAAGTAAAAATACACCGTTTCCTTTGTAGATATCTTGCATGTTGTTTTAGAAGTTATTGTGGTATATGGAATTCATAGCGTAGTCTGTCAGGAAAGCAGAAACACCATGGAGGCAGGAGATGATAAAGAGATGTTAAATTCACATTGGAGATAATATAGTGGGAGAAAGGAAGTAACTTTGAGCAAACTTACTATGTAACACAAAAAAGTTGCACAGTATATTTAAAGTCTGATTTTACATTGTAATCAATTTGGTACTAGTTTAAAAAATACATATAAAAATGAATAATGTCTCAAAAATTTTTGAATTATTAAATATAAATTTATTTCTCTGATTCGTTTTCAAAATTTAAAAGAACTTCTAATAATTGATTGTCAGAAATGTTCTAATTTTCAATCAGGTAATCTACTGATTCTACACATTGCAAAAGTTCAAAGTCCCGTGATTCATCAAAGAATTCAATGTCATTGGGTTCAATTTCTGTATCTTTGTTGCTTTCCAGAACAATTTCGAAGGTATTTTTTCGCTCTCCTTCCATTTTTGTGCTGTAAATTGAATTTTAAAAAAATATATCAGTACAGATAGGGCACTGTTGGGTTTAAGTACAGACAGGTAGTTTGGTTTCACTATTGATGCACTATTAATAGGTCAGGGTTTGGCAGATGCATAAAAAAATTATATTAAAAACATATAAAATATATTTTTCATTTGAAAGGATAATACATTTTACAGCTTTTGATATTTGCTATTAAAAAACCATTGAAATTCACAGAAAAAACCATAGGTTATAGACCATATATAGTTAGGAATTAGCATTTACAAAACCTTGAAAATTCAATTAAAAAACCATAGGTTATAGACCATTTACAGTTAGGGATTTGCATTTACAAAACCTTATTTTACTCACACAAAACCATTGAAATTCGCATATATAGTTAGTTGCACTAACTATATATCGCGCACCCGCAATCCACTGCTGATGATGTCACTGATGACAACTCAAATAACATCACTGACAACATCACAGATGACATCATTCATGTGTTAATACGATGAACCTCTACAGACTCTGATATAACCTTAGATACACTCAGTGAAAACAGACACTCACAGATTGTCACTCATCCATGGAGTTACTCATACACCTAGACAGTCATGCAAAGAATCAATCACACCTCCATTTCCTCAACTATACAGTTATACACACCTTACTTATTGAAACATATTGTAACATATATTTACTCTCTTATACAATCACTGATACAAGTTTTCAATGATCCATGCAGCCACTCACACATTCACTGGCTCTTAAACACAGTAATTTATATATGTCAACTCTCACATGTACTGTGTTTTACATATGTACTTACTTTGACATGTAGCATTGACATATCCATTCACTCACCAATACACTCATGCACACAGTCAACCACCCATACAGCTGTTTCCAGATGCAGTTTTGAACCCATACATCTAGTGAATCAACTGTTCACACATCTATGCACAGAGTCACACACCTCCCAGCCACCCCCACACACACACTCACTCTCCCATACAAATACTTTGGCAACCAATCAATAACCCATATAGTTACTCATATAGCTACTGATCAACACATGCAGCAGTTTACAGAACAACAGATATAATGATGCACAAATTAAGACAGTTTAATCACTAACCCATGCACTCAGTGAGACACATTTATTCACTCTCTCATACAATCAGTCATGCACCTACTAAATTCTTCATCCAGACATTTATACATCCACTCATTCTTCAATATGTAAGACATATTTTAACTTTACAGAAATATACAGTCACTGGATGTTGTCATCAGTGATGTCATTTGAGTTGTCATCAGTGATGTCATCAGTGATGTCACTGACCATGTCATGAATGATGTAATATGTGACATCATCAGCAGTGGATTGCGGGTGCGCGATATATAGTTAGTGCAACTATCTATATATGCGAATTTCAATGGTTTCGTGTGAGTAAAATAAGGTGTTGTAAATGCTAATCCTAACTATATATGGTCTATAACCTATGGTTTTTTAATTGAATATATATATATATATATATATATATATATATATATATATATATATATATATTACCTACTGGCGGTCGCCAGTAGGTAGTTATAGTTAGGATTTTTTTCAATGTTAAATCTCAAAATTCAATTTGGAATAACTTTGGCACCGGTTGACGAATCTGCCTGAAAATTTCCTGAAAATGGCCTCGTCGAGCTCGGGTCCTTCCTTGAAAGTTTGGGGGGGATACGTCAAGCGGGGGCCGAGATAAAAGGGGGGTCCCAAAACGCGTTTTCCCCATGTAAATTTCCATAGGGCGGTCGATTTCACTTTTAGCCCGAACGGCTGAATGGATTTCCAGCAAACTTGGCAAAATTGAAGGGACTGGTAGCCCGATGTGCCTTTGCTATGTCTCAAGATATGTGCTGCAGTGGATTTTGAGTAATTTAGGTTAAAAAAAATATATATATCTATAGGCGCTCTCCGGTGCGCGCACCGGAGTGCGCTCCAGGCGCGACACGCGACTTGCGCGCAGGAAGCTGATTGGCTCTTGGGTGTCTGTAAACATTCTAAACAGTCTGGAGCGGCCGCCATCTTGTGTCTCGGTAAAATCGAGACACAAGGGGTTTGAAAAAAAAAGGGGCAAATGACCATAAGGGGGAAGAGTAGACCCCCTCTGACCCCCTAGGTTTGATGTAGGGGCTAAAATAGGGTCCTGCAGGGCATTAAATGTTTTATTTTTTTTTTCGTTTTGCGCGGGGGAAGCGCATGGTACGCGCACCGGCGAAGCACGGGGAAAATCCAGGACCATATTTATGAAGGCCTTGCGCTGCTAGCTTTGCGCCTCCTGTGCGTCAATTTTTGTGACGCACCAGCGGTGTAAAAAAATGCGCATTGTTATGCAAAATTTAAAAAGTGACGCATCTATCTAGATGCGTCACTTTTTAAATATAGTGCAACGAGGCACATTTTTTAACACTGCTGTTGTGATGCGTCACTTTTCTGTGCGCACTCCTTATGACATTCCAGATGTGTCATATTTAATGTATGACGAATCATGTTGCAAGGAGTTACAGATACATCAGTATTTCTGACATATCTGTAAACATAAAAGTGATGCGAGGCAGGTGCAAGATTTTGACGCAACAGCATCCTAAAAGTGACGCAGAGAAATCTTATAGATTTCAGTACGTCGTTATTACCAAGCTTTTTGCGGGGGAATGCCCCCTTTGCATACATTATACCTGACGCAGATATAATGTGGCGCAGAGTTTTAAAAAGTGACCCATGTACCTAGATGCGTCACTTTTTAAAAATAGCGTCAGGTATAATGCATGCAGAGGGGGTGTTCTCCCGCAAGAAGCTTTGTAATAGCGACGCAGTGAAATCTTTGAGATTTCACTGCGTCACTTTTAGGATGCTGTTGCGTCAAAATCTTGTGCCTGCTTTACAGCAGGTGTTAGACTGACGCAAGCCCTTTCACATGGTGCTTTTTCCATGTGAAAGGACACATTACTGGAGTTGCATCACTTTTGTGATGCACTCCAGCAATGCGTTACTTGGAATGTCATAAGGAGTGCGCACAGAAAAGTGACGCATCGCACCAGTGGTGTAAAAAAATGTGCCTCGTTGCGTTATATTTAAAAAGTGACGTATCTAGGTAGATGGGTCACTTTTTAAAATCAAGCGCCACATTATATCTGCGTGAGGTATAATGCATGCAGAGGGGGTGTTCCCCCGCAAAAAGCTTTGTAATAGCGACGCAGTGAAATGTTTGAGATTTCACTGCGTCACTTTTAGGATGCTGTTGCATCCTTTAAATATAGTGCAACGAGGCACATTTTATTACACTGCTGGTGTGATGCGTCACTTTTCTGTGCGCACTCCTTATGACATTCCAGATGTGTCATATTTAATGTATGACGAATCATGTTGCAAGGAGTTACAGATACGTCAGTATTTCTCACATATCTGTAAACATGAAAGTGACGCGAGGCAGGCGCAAGATTTTGACGCAACAGCATCCTAAAAGTGACGCAGAGAAATCTCATAGATTTCAGTACGTCGTTATTACCAAGCTTTTTGCGAGGGATTGCCCCCTCTGCATACATTATACCTGACGCAGATATAATGTGGCGCAGAGTTTTAAAAAGTGACCCATGTACCTAGATGCGTCACTTTTTAAAAATAGTGTCAGGTATAATGCATGCAGAGGGGGTGTTCCCCTGCAAAAAGCTTGGTAATAATGACGCAGTGCATCTTTTTTAGGATGCTGTTGCGCCAAAATCTTGCGCCTGCTTCACAGCAAACCTTTCACATGGTGCTTTTTCCATGTGAAAGGACACATTACTGGAGTTGCGTCACTTTTGTGACGCACTCCAGCAATGCGTTACTTTTGTGTTTACAGATATGTCAGAAATACTGACATATCTGTAACTCTTTGTGAATTGATTAGTCATATATTAAATATGACATATCTGGAATGTCATAAGGAGTGCGTCTAGAAAAGTGACGCATCGCTGTTTTCACGTAGCGATGCGTCACTTTTCAGAAATGAGGCCTCCAGTTTATTCACTGTGTCATAACTTTCTTTTCTAACACTCACCTTCTTTCATTCCTCCTACTTCACTTCCTTTCACCTCTCATACCTTTCTGTTCTTTCTTACTCATTCTCCTTTCAATTATCAATGCACTATATTTCACTTACTCTTCATTTTTTTAAGAATATAGCTCTTTGATGAGAATTGGAGGTAGTTCTGAAAAGAACTTTTGGTTTTCTTCTTTTAACTGAACAGGAACAAAAACAGGGAATGGAAACTGCTCAACAGGAGCAAAAAGAAAAGAAAAAAATTAGGGGTGGGAAGGGCAGCGATGGTTCTCCAATGCTCAAACCATGAGCAGGACACTTTGCTCCCCATAGGTGAGGAGTTGATTGCAGTATCTGCATTTGACGACCCCATGGTTAAATGCAGGTTGTATGTTTGCCACCTGCTCCTGCGATTGTTCTCTCCCAGAAGAAGTTGCTCCTCCTGTTGATGTAGAGGCCCCATCTCTGGGAACCTCTTGTGCCAGAGCCCTGACACTTTCCCGGGCAAAATTCTGGGGGTGCCTCCTCTCCACATGGCGAATCATGGTGAAGTTGCCAAAAGAGTATTTTTTTGGGGGGTTACCCCGTGACAGGACCTGTTTGCAGATCCTGCACTCTACTTTTGGTGCATTCACCTTCTTCTGGTCTGCTGGAAACTTAAAAAATTTCCAGATGAAATGCTCTTTGACCTTCGGCTGAGGAGGCTCTTCATCAATGAAATCATTGGAGTCATCTTCACTGCTGGATGGTCTGGCAGCCATGATTAATCAAGAAATATGGAACAGCAAAAAAGGCAGGTCTTTCAGTCACAAAAGTGAAAGAAAAAGTGAAGGAAATGGGTGGGGATTTCATTCATTGTAAAAAAAAACTGTTAGCAACCAATGAAAAGTGTTATTTTAGGGTCACATGACCCGACGCGTTTACGCTGCGCGCTCCGGTGCACTTCCGGTGCGTTTACGCAGCGCGATCGTAGGCGCTTCCGGGGCGCAAACGTGGCGTGATCGTAGGCGCTTTTGCGTGCGTTTATGCGCCGCGTACGTAGGCGCTTCCGAGGGCACTTACGTTGCGCGCCGAAGTGACGTCATCAAACTTTTACAGAAATGCATAATCATTTTCCTTATTAAAAAAAACTAATTTTATTTGTATGGTACGAAATGTTTTGCATTATTATTAACTTTTCATTCATATTTTTTTTCACGAACGACAGTTGCGCTCTGGGTGCGCTTTCAGATGAGCTCACGGAAAAGCTTACCGGAGAGCTTAGCTGAAAGCTTCCCGGAGCGCGCACCCAGAGCGCAAAAGAAAAAAATTATATAAAAAAAACATGAATACTTTAAAAAAAACAGCAAATTGTAAAAAAAAAAAAAAGGTTAGAAACTCGATATACAAAGGAATTAGCATTTAAAAAACCTATGAAATTCACTGAAAAAACCATAGGTTTCACACCAGTTATAGTTAGGAATTAGCATTTAAAAAACCTATTAAATTCACTGAAAAAACCATAGGTTTCACACCAGTTATAGTTAGCTGGAAATTTTACTGATATAAAACCATTGAAATTCCCACGTTATAGTTAGATGGACTCACTATAACTTGCGCGTGCAATGCACTGCTGATGATGTCTTATTATGCCAGTTAACCAATCAATTTTTAAAAACCATCCATTTAGACACTTATTTAAACATTTATTCTTCCATCAACTTTTACATATACATATATAAAATATATTTATTTTTCAGAAAGACACACATTCACTGGATGGTGTCATCAGTGATGTCATGAGTGATGTCACTGACCATGTCATGAGTGATGTAATATGTGACGTCATCAGCAGTGCATTGCACGCGCAAGTTATAGTGAGTCCATCTAACTATAACGTGGGAATTTCAATGGTTTTATATCAGTAAAATTTCCAGCTAACTATAACTGGTGTGAAACCTATGGTTTTTTCAGTGAATTTAATAGGTTTTGTAAATGCTAATTCCTAACTATAACTGGTGTGAAACCTATGGTTTTTTCAGTGAATATATATATATATATATATATATATATATATATATATATTCACTGAAAAAACCATAGGTTTCACACCAGTTATAGTTAGGAATTAGCATTTAAAAAACCTATTAAATTCACTGAAAAAACCATAGGTTTGACCCCAGTTATAGTTAGCTGGAAATTTTACTGATATAAAACCATTGAAATTCACACGTTATAGTTAGTCGGACTCACTATAACTTGCGCGTGCAATGCACTGCTGATGACATCACATATTACATCACTCATGACATGGTCAGTGACATCACTCATGACACCATCCTTGTGACATAGTGACAGACCTCCTTTCACTATAATGTAACCCTTGAGACACATATTCAAAAATAGAAACTGAAATTTTTAAAAAAATGGAGATACCTATATCAGTTACAACAAGCAATTCAGTAATTCCACTATCTATATACACATCCACTCATTCACCAATAGTTTTATATAGTCACTCATACATATACTCACTCATCATATGAAGTGATACACCTATACATCCTGTTACACACCGACATTCATCCAAAAGTTACTCACACACATATTCACACGTGCAAATAAACTATTGGACATCCATTTATTTGAATATAGAGTTATACACACACTTCCACCTTACTTCTATTTAAAATTACACATATTTATTCTCTTAAACAATCACTTATAGAAACACATACTTATTTAAACAGGAACTCTTACAATCTCTTACTCTCACATATACTCACTTATATACATCAATATTCATATATACTAGATTAAAACATATGTAGTTACTGATAAAGACACTAGTGAGACAGTCATTCACTCACTAACAAACACATATAGACACTCATCCACCCATACAGTCCTGTACATATGCTGTCTTCAAAACACATAGAAACAGAGAGTCAGTCACTCATGCATCTATGTGCTAAGTAATACCCCCACCAAACCATATAGACACTCATACTGATACTAAGAGAAACATCTAATAACCCATATACATACGCATGTAGCTACTTACCAACACATGTAGCCACTTATACACAAAGTAAAACACTAATATATATATTTAAATATTTAAACATTACTCACTAATATTTACTTTTTCAGAAAGGCACATATTCACTGGATGGTGTCATCAGTGATGTCATGAGTGATGTCACTGACCATGTCATGAGTGATGTAATATGTGATGTCATCAGCAGTGCATTGCACGCGCAAGTTATAGTGAGTCCGACTAACTATAACGTGTGAATTTCAATGGTTTTATATCAGTAAAATTTCCAGCTAACTATAACTGGGGTCAAACCTATGGTTTTTTCAGTGAATTTAATAGGTTTTTTAAATGCTAATTCCTAACTATAACTGGTGTGAAACCTATGGTTTTTTCAGTGAATTTCATAGGTTTTTTAAATGCTAATTCCTTTCTATATCGAGTTTGTATCCTTTTTTTTTTTACAATTTGCTGTTTTTTTGTAAGTATTCTTTTTTTTATATATTTTTTTTTTTTGCGCTCTTGGTGCGCGCTCCGAGAAGCTTTCAGCTAAGCGCTCCCGTAAGCTTTCCGGTGAGCTTAGCAGAAAGCGCACCCGGAGCGCTATTGTCGCTCGTGAAAAAAAATATGAATGAAAAGATAATAATAATGCAAAACTTTTCGTACTATACAAATAAAATCAGTTTTTTTTAATAAGGAAAATGATTATGCATTTCTGTAAAAGTTTGATGACATCACTTCGGCGCGCAACGTAAGTGCCCTCGGAAGCGCCTACGCTCGCGCCTCGTAAACGCACGCAGAAGCGCCTACGGTCGCGTCATATGTGCGCCCCGGAAGCGCCTCAAATCGCGCCGCGTAAACGCACCCGGAAGCGCCTACGATCGCGCCACGTTTGCGCCCCGGAAGCGCCTCCGCTCGCGCCGCGTAAACGCACCGGAAGTGCTCCGAAGCGCGCAGCGTAAGCGCGTCGGGTCATGTGACCCTAAAATAACACTTTTCATTGGTTGCTAACAGTTTTTTTTACAAAGAATGAAATCCCCACCCATTTCCTTCACTATTGCTTTGTACTTGGAGAGAGCAAGAGCTGTTCTGTGTACTATCTTCATCTCCTACTTTCCTGATCTACAGCAATGGCTGCAAGAGAGTCATCCAGCAGTGATTCAGATGCATTTGTAGATGAGGACCCTCCTACGGAGAAGAAAAAAATCCATTTCATCTGGAAATTTTATAACATCCCTGAAGGTGAAAAAAAAGTCAACGCTCCAAAAGTAACCTGCAAAATATGTGGGAGTACTTTATCCAGAGGCAATCCTCTGAAAAAATATAGTTTTGGTAATGCCAATTTAATCAGGCATGTCAAAAGAAGACACCCAAACAACTTTGCGAGGGAGAGTGTCAGAGACCTGGCACGGAAATTACCCACAGATGGCGGCAGCACCTCCACTGGTGGAGCAACACCTTCGGGACCATCCCGTAGAAGAATGGTCCCTAACATACAGCCAGAGTTTGCAGGCATCAAATTTCTGTGCACGGAGTGTAACGAACTGCTCTGCTATGGGGAGCAGAGTGTTGAACTTATTGCCCTAAAGAAACAGCAACACCGCTGCCCTGACAGTCCCTACATTTTCACATTTTTTTGCTCCTGTTGAGCCGTTTTTGAATTCCTGTTTTTTGTTTTTCCCTTGACAAAAATCCAAAAAAATTATAAAATTGTTTTAAAAAGCCAAAAAAAGTTCAAAAAGTTCAAAAAACACAAAAAAATATAAAACAACAAAAAGAAGAAAAAAAAAAGTTCTTTTCAGAACTACCTCTAATTTATAAAAAAATGCATTTTTTTGTGAAAAAAATCTGTCATTTTTTTTCTCCTTAGTACGCTCCTCAGTAAGCTCCCCGGTACGCGTACCGGGTGCGCCCCCCGCGGAAATCGAAAAAAAATAATTTTTTTTTGAGGCCCCGCGGGGCCCTTTAATGGCCCCCACATCAAAACTAGGGGGTCAGAGGGGGTGTACTCTTCCCCCTTATTGTCATTTCCCCCTTTCTTTTAGCCACCTCTTGTGTCTCGATTTTACCGAGACACAAGATGGCGGCCGCTCCAGACTGTTTAGAATGTTTACAGACAACTGAGATCCAATCAGCTTCCTGCGCGCAAGTCGCGTGTCGCGCCTCGAGCGCTCTCCGGTGCGCGCACCGGAGCGCGGCTATAGATATATATATTTTTTTGAACCTAAATTACTCAAAATCCACTGGAGCACATATCTTGAGACATAGCAAAGGCACATCGGGCTACCAGTCCCTACAATTTTGCCAAGTTTGGTGGAAATCCATTCAGCCGTTCGAGCTAAAAGTGAAATCGACCGCCCTATGGAAATTAACATGGGGAAAACGCGTTTTGGGACCCCCCTTTTATCTCGGCCCCCGCTTGACGAATCCCCCCCAAACTTTCAGGGAAAGACCGGACCGCCATGAGACCATTTTCCTGAAAATTTCAGGCAGATTCGTCAACCGGCGCCAAAGTTATTCAAAATAGAATGTTGAGATTTAACATTGAAAATTATCCTAACTATAACTACCTACTGGCGACCGCCAGTAGGTAATATATATATATATATATATATATATATGTATATATATTACCATATAGTAAACGCCTCAGCCAGACTCATTTTGGACATCCCTCGGCAAGCTCACATTTCCGGCCACCTGAAAGACCTCCATAGGCTCCCTGTCAACAAAAGAATAACGTTCCGTCTCCTCACCCACGCACACAAAGCCCTCTACGACTTAGGACCTGAATGCCTCAACACGCGACTATCCTTCTACACCCCCTCCCGCCAACTACGATTGTCCAATCAAGCCCTCGCCACAATTCCGCACATCCATAGATCCACCATGGGGGGAAGATCCTTCTCCTACCTAGCGGCCAAAACCTGGAAATCTCTCCCCACCCACCTTCGCCTCACACAGAATCACCTCTCCTTCAGAAAACAACTAAAAACGTGGATATTCGATAAGTAAAGCACCCCCTCCCTCAAGCGCCTTGAGACCCTATGGGTGAGTAGTGCGCTATACAAATTCTTGAACTTGAACTAGTTAGGACCTAGTTTCCATAGGAAATCCGCAACATTCTATTGGGAATACCTTTGGCGCTGGTTAATGAATGTACGCGATTTTCTCAAAGAAGATGGCCCGTTACGCTCCGCTCCTTCCCTGAAAGTTTCGGGGGGATTTGTCAAGCGGGGGCTGAGAAAAAGGGGGTTCCAAAACATGTTTTCCCCCATGCAATTTTCCATAGGACGATTAGACACGGCTACAGCCCGAACCGCTGAATGGAATTACACCAAACTTGGCAAAATTGTAGGGTCTGGTATGCAGTACGCCCTTTTGGTAAAATGGTGTAAATCCCTCCCGTAGTTTTTGAGAAAATCAAATTAGAAAATATATATATCTATTGGCAGGGCACCCTGCACGCACCGTGCGAGCACCCTGGCGTGCGCGAGCGCGTCCCTGATTGGCTGGCAGTCGTCTGTCAACATTCCAACCTGTCCAAACCAGGAAGTGTTGGCCACCATCTTGTTTCTCAGGAGAACTGAGGCACAAGAGAGCCTAAAACAAGAGTGGAAAACGCGAAAAGGGGGCAGGGTACCGTTGTTGACCTTCCTGGAAGTGTAAGCAGAGTGGGCTGGACTGACATATGCCAGTGCTGCACGCGGCTGTAAATGATGACTCTGTAGCTATGGCTGTGGTTCCGTCGTGAACTATATGAAAAATCTACTGATTTGGGTGTCCGTGTTGTAGTGTTCTGTCACCCGGGTCTTACACGCAAATGTGTCATTAGGTCTGTAAAGTCCAACAATATGGCTAACATGGAAGTTGCGGGGTATCACTGACCCTATATTCATCCATAGATGCACCCATAAAAGAGGAAGAATGTTTGTTGTACATTCAGTGGAGTGTTGTAGCTGTAGTAATACAGGGCTGTGTAAGGTTTAGGTTGCAGTATTTGGCACATGAAGGACAGATAATATATATACGTAAGTGGTCATTCAGGTATACTGTCGAACTTGGTGCTGGAAATCATTGTTTGAGGCTCAGAGTCGCATCCACATCCTGTTATTGTAGAGTAATGATGTAATCAACCCGTGCCTGAAAATGTACTGTAAATACAGTGGTCATGTAAATTTTTGATATAGTTTTAGGTCGACTTTGCGCTATATAAATATGCTAAAAAAAAGAAAAATAAATAGTACACAGTTATAAATTCACTATACAGTTTCTTTGCAGTATTGTAATGATCCACTTTGTACATTCGTATTTGTAGAATGAGCGAGAGAAAGATATATAATCAAAGTTTTTGTTATTGGCAGAAGTAAGATGGTTGCATACGCTGTCTACAGCACAACATAATATGGCAGGGCGCAGGAGCAGCATTTTACAAACATAATAAGTACACTGACACAGATAGATAGTGGGTACGGGCATGTGTGCTTGACTCCATTTTATTACGTTGCTGTTGGTAACAAGTAGAATAGTCATCATGATATCAAACAAAGATATTCAATCATAAATGGTTTATGACTTCTGCTGTACAAAAGTAGAAGCATTGTATGTGAAATTATACAGAGAAGCTTCTATTGTAAAGGGTTCATGAGTTGTGGTACACTGAGATAGGGGTGGTTTATGTAGAGCCTGTGATGATGAGTGGTTCAAGCAGAACAAACTAATAAGAATGTCTATTGGCAACTGAATTTTACCTTAATAAGGCCATGTGGTGAATATTCATGGTGCACTGAGTTAGTGGTACGTATGGTGCTCAGCGTGTGCTCACTCTGCAATGATGCGTGGTTCGAGCTGTCTGCACTCCATACATTGACTGTTGCATACTGGACTGCATGAACTTTGAGGTGGAAAAAAACCTACCATCAATGGTTATTAATTTCTCTGCAAACTAGGTCTACTGATTGCTCCCAATAACAAATTAAACAATTGCATTTCACACAGTGCATTCTAACTTTCTCTAAATGGGGACCTATGTCTGGGGGCGATGTTGAAGGTGATGCCCGAGAGGTACTTGGTATTGCCGGTGGTGGAGGTACATTTTGGTGCTGTGTTCTACATTCTTTGTGAACATAGTTCACAGGATGCAGAGATTAAAGGTGGTTGTGCATGCTAGCAGTGCCACAAGAGTATTTTTTGTCTGTGCCTTAAATAAATCAAGGCTAAATGCCCTCATGTCTGTGGTGTAGATACACAGCTGAATTTAAGGTGTGAACCCTACTGTCCGCAGTGCACATCAAAGCCACTAGTCAGCACAGTTATGTAAGAATGCTTTTTTTCACTTATTTTAACAAAATCTGAATACATACAGTATAATTGTCTCTGCATTAAGTAAATCAAGGCTGAATTCCCTACTGTCAATAGTGTAAATGCAAAGCTAAATTCAAGTTGTAAACCCTGCTGTCCGCAGTGTAGATCTTAGGGTGGACTTCATCATCTGTATTCATGATTGAAATGAATGATAGAACATGTATAGAATGAATTGTTGAAATATGTATGTTTCAGGGACATTATAGTTCAAATTGTGACCTGTGCTGTCCGCAGTGTAGACTGACATTAAGTGTGTCTTTGCACTTGCAGCGTGAATTTTTATATTCAACTAAATCTATAAGTGATATAAAAGAAGTTTTTGAAGGAAGCATACTAAAGGGATATTGTATAGGTTTAATAGGTGTTATACTTAGTTTGGTTTGCAATGAGTAAGTGATAACTTAAACAACAAGGTTCTGTGGAGCCTGCGAGGATGCCTGTTCCAGGTAGGCTGTACTGAGAGTAATGTTTTTTGTCTTGTGAGTTCAGTTTTAGTAATGCCATGTGACAATGATTTTTCATGCACTGAGTTACTAGTACCTTTGACGCTTAGTGTGTACGTATCCAGCATTGGTTATGTGGTCGGGGTAGAACAGTATTTGGAGTAATGTGTTTTGTAGATTGGATTCTGCATGAATTCCATTTAAAAGACAGTATGCCTCACTGTGACATAAAACTGTTCACTCTTCTTTGCCATGATTTATGGTGCACTGAGTTAGTAGTATCTTTAGCGCTTAGCTTGTATGTATCTTGCGACAATGCATAGTGCAGGGGGGCTGCACTGGGAGCAATGTTTTTTGCCTAGTGAATTCTGCCTTAATAAGGCAATGGGGAGATGACGTATGGTGCAGTGAGTTAGTGATACTGAAAGAACTCAGCATGTGTGCAACCTGTTATGATTCGTGGTTCAGGGGGGTCGCAGTGGCATAGTGTCTCTTGTCTACTGGAATCTGTCATGTAAAATCGCCATTCTACCTGAATCGTGAGCCCTTACAATGTAGATCGAAGGCATTAGTCATCACTGACATCAAGAAATTCTTTTTGGCATATTTTTAACAAAATCCGAGGACATAAAGTACAATTATTTCTACCTTAAAAAAAAGGCTAAATTTCACGCTGATAATAGTATAGATTCAAAGCTGAATTCAAGTTGTGAACCCTGCTGTCTGCACTATAGATGGAAGGCAGTAGTCAGCAGAGATATGGACGAATGATTTTTATCACTTATTTTAACAAAATCTGAACACATACAGTACAATTGTCTCTGCCTTACTTAAATCAAAGCTAACTTGAATGCTGGCCGTAGTGTAGATGGAAAGCTGAATTCAAGTTGTGAACCCTGTTGTCCCCAGTGTAGATCAAATTAAGTAGTTAACACAGACATTGAGGAACGCTTTTTTGTCACATACCTTAACAAAATCTGAGGACACAGTACAATTGTCTCTGCCTTAACTAAATCGAGAAAAATATTTCAATGTTGTATGTAGTTCTGATGCGCTTCTGGTATCAAGTGGTGTACTCCGTTGATAGCAGTGTACATCTGAAGGCAGTACTCACTACAGGCATTGAGGAATGTTTTTTGTCACATCATTTAACAAAATTGTCTCTGCCTTAAATAAATCAAGGCTAACTTTAATGCTGTCGGTAGTGTAGATGCAAAGCTGAATTCAAGTTGTGAACCCTGCTGTCTGCAGTGTTGATCGAAGGTAGGAGTCAGCACAGTTATAGACAAATGCTTTTTGTCACATCCGTTTTCAAAATCAGAAGACGTAGAGTACAATTGTATCTACTTTAAATAAAGCAAGGCTTGATTCAATGATGTACGTAGTGTAGATCCAAAGCTGAATTCAAGTTGTAAACCCTGCTGTCCTCAGTGTATATCGAAGGCAGTAGTTGTTGTGAAAAAAACAGTCTGAAACAAATGTACTATTTATAGCTCTCCTTAGGTTTAAACAGTCTTATAATATACTTGCAATTGTTGTGGCCAATGCTTTTTGTCAGTTAAAACCTTATTTAAGTGTATATTTTCATTGTCTTAGCCAATGCTTTTTGAAAGTCTTGCTTGCCGATGAACAAGACAGCGAAGAGTTGTGCGTTACAACGTGTATTTAAATACACACATTTTTGAATATTTTCCAGAGCTTCGTTCTTGCATGTGATAGAAAGTGTACCTTAGACTTTTTAAACCCCACCCACCTTTGCCTAGCGCTTCACTTTGAGTCCAAAGCTCTAGTGTAACTCACCAGTCTCCGTGTTCCCGCTCCAACGAAGACCTTCCAAGAATTCGTCTACTTCAAGGAGGCATCCGGCTGGCTCTACTGCTTGCCCGGCGCTCTCCTGAAGTACCTCCGATTCCTTGCCTTCGTGACCGAACTTCCACCAGCAACTCGGTCTCCAGCTTCAGGGAAAAATGAGCAAACAAAGGAGACTGTCACCTAGCAACCTCATGCCACAGCGGTAACGTGCATTTTAATTTCATAATAAAAACAGTAAGACAAGCCTGGTCTTTCAGTATTTCTGGGAAGATTGCCTCAGCAATTAATAGCGTTTTTTCAGAAAGAGACTTTTGAGACTTTCTTGAACTTTTTTTCATCACGCATGAGAACATTAATATTAAGGCAAGGTGGCAAGTAATTCCAAAGGCTTTTCATTTCATTTTGTGACTTAACAATTGGAATTCAAGTTTGTCACCATCACAGTATAAAGGACTTGAAGGAATAATTATTTAGGAATAATTATTTAGATTTATAAGTGTTGTTGAAGAAACATTGTGAGCTTGTAAATAACAAGCATTTGTAAAATCCATGAAAGACAATTGGGGTTATTTTTGTATGCATATTTTTTCGGTTCCCCTTTTTAGAACTCATACTAAAGACAAGTGCTGGTATATTTAATAAAGTCAGGTCAGACATTGTGGAGGACTCATGCCAGAATTTTTTAACACAGAAAGATTAAAGGTCACTCTCTACTTGGCAGGGATAATTACTCCTACTTGGACCAGACAAATACCAGCAACCTCAGCATCCCCAGACCAAGTCCCACTTTCCGAGGGACACACTCTTGAAGCATTCCTGACGTCAACGGGCAGTGTTTTCTCTCTGTCTCCCTCCCATTGCCCCTTCCCTCTGTGGTCTTTATGGAGCAAGTAAGTGTATTCCTTCTTGCTTGTTCTTATTGATTGCCGGGGGAGTTGGGAACCAGCAGCATCAAGAGAGGAATCAAACGAACTTCAGGTGAGAGTTTCATGGAAAGGGGCGACCATTCGGGGACTGTGTAATCATCCAGAGGATTCCTGGGTCTGCCATGTGCCCTGTGGGGTGCGTAGAAGCATATTTAGCGCAGAGGGTGGCAGCATGGGGGGGGGACATTGTTAAGACACGCTGACGCCACCCCACTGACGAGGTTTCAGTTTCAGCGGGTGCTTGCGATGTCGATTTCTGCCGCGGGCTTGAACCCTGGCGATTTTGGGACCCATTCTTTTCGGATAGGGGCTGCTACGGAAGCTACAGCCAGGGGTCTGAATGTTGATCAAATAAAACGTGTGGGGCGTTGGTCCTCGAACTGTTATAAGAGGTATGTACGGTTACACATGTTGTGAAGCTGTAACGATGTACTCACGCTTCTTGTTTTTGTTTGGTTTTCAGTTGCGCAGGCCTACGAGGCGGGGCGGACTGTCCAGTCGGCCCGACACCGGGGGGCCAGCGGTCAGACATTACCGGCTGTGAAAAAGGAGTTGTGGGTCGTGGGCCACTCATACGTGAGGCGTGCCGCGGACGTATTCAAAGCAGGTGACATGATTCACGTGGCTGGGGAATACGGGTACAGTATGTCCTTCTACGGAAAGGGCGGTCTCTGTATTGACCAGTTTCAAGCATTTTTCGAGGGTTTGTTAGGGCGGACAAGGTCACCGCCGTCTGTAATCATAGTACATCTTGGGGGCAATGATTTGGTGACAACTGGTAGACGACTTCTTCTTGAGGCGATGCTTTCCACGGTAAGTTGGTTGGCGAGAAGAGTTCCAGGGTGCACAATTGCATGGTCCCATATGATCCCACGGAAAGTGTGGCGGGGGGCTATTTCTGTTTCTGCACTGAATCATTCAGTAAGGAAAATTAATAATAAAATGAGTAGATTGTTTCGTTCAAGTACACTGCATTCTGTTTCGCATGGTTGTATTAAAGGGGACAGTATGTATTTGGGGGACGGTGTTCATTTGTCCCGGGTGGGGAACGAGTTACTCATAGGAGACTTCTTAGCCTGGTTAAAGGGTTTGCAGCATGACCTTTAGGTAGGAGTGTTTTGTGGGGGGTCCGGATAGCCGGTCAACTATCCGGTCTGTGGCGGTAAGGTCATGATCGGTGAGCAGTAATTGGAAGATCCCTATGAGGGGGCGTCACCCATTACGGATGGGAGCGCGCGGGGGAGGTGGCCAATTGGCCCCTCAACGGGGAGGCGGTCCTGTCTAAGGAGAGGCCGCCGGAAGGAAAGGAAAGGTGGTCAAGGCCCCTTCCTGGATAGGAGGGGCTACGGCCCCTCCTGGAGAATTTCCCGGGGCCAGGACATCTGCGACGGCAGATGGGTAAGTTGTGTGGGGTGCGGGAGGGGGTTTACGCTACCTTTTAGACACCTCACACGAGTCCTCGAACGACCGTTAAATGGCGTCGAGTCTATTGGGGCCCCCGTCAAGTACAAAGGGAAATTGGTAGATGCACTTGAGGTACGCCTCGGTGCGGTCGCTCCTCTCACAAGTGAGGGGGGTATGTCTGGTTTAGGGATCTGACACCGGTTACGACCTTGCCGTTGGCCCTTAACGTTAGGATGTACAATTTCAAGTCAAATGTTTTGTAGGATGTTAGTTCGGCTAGGAGAACCTCTGTATTAGAGATCTGTTAAGGTTAGCCAAACATCGTAATGTGGAAATGAAATTGTACATAATATGAAACTGTTATTTTAATGTTTTAATTTTTGTTTCATATTTTTAATAAATACGGCCGGGAAGGGTTTACTCCCTTCCCGCCTTCCAAAAAATTCAAGAACTGTTTCCGGTTTCCCAATGCTTGGGGATTGTGTTGAGAGGGGGTGGCGGGTATCTCGGCCATATGGAAAGGGGCGACCATTCGGTCCCCCCGAACGTATGGTGGAGTACCACGATCCCCCCGGGAAGCCATCTTGGGCAGGAGGCGTGTCTCGGCTGGTATGCCCGAAGCGGCGTAGCCGGGGCGCGCCTTTTTCCCGCCCTAGAGTGGGCTGGCCTAGACACCAACGCGGCCGGCCACGCCCTCGGAGGCAGGCGGGGGCGGGTTCACGCCCACCCTGAAGACGGATAAAAGGAGCAGAAGCCAAGAAAGCATCCTCTTGTTCCTGTGCTCTGAAGCTGCACCTCCCCGCTGCACGTGAGCTCGAGACGGAACGAAGAGCCAATTTTGACCCACCCACCAGCCCCTGAGGACAGCTAGTTGTGTTGAGTAAAGATTTGATCTGGTAACTCTTTTTTTTGCAGGTTGTAATGATCGTCGTGAAATTTTGAATATGCAATAAAGATTGGTTATTTTCACTTTGTTTTGCAAATAAAGTAATGTTGCACTAATGTTGATCAGTATTCATGCTTGTAATAAGTCATGTTCGTTTCATTGCATAGTAAATTAGATAGAATTGTCGTATTTATTTTGGTCGGGCGGTAAGGTCATGATCGGTGAGCAGTAATTGGAAGATCCCTATGAGGGGGCGTCACCCATTACGGATGGGAGCGCGCGGGGGAGGTGGCCAATTGGCCCCTCAACGGGGAGGCGGTCCTGTCTAAGGAGAGGCCGCCGGAAGGAAAGGAAAGGTGGTCAAGGCCCCTTCCTGGATAGGAGGGGCTACGGCCCCTCCTGGAGAATTTCCCGGGGCCAGGACATCTGCGACGGCAGATGGGTAAGTTGTGTGGGGTGCGGGAGGGGGTTTACGCTACCTTTTAGACACCTCACACGAGTCCTCGAACGACCGTTAAATGGCGTCGAGTCTATTGGGGCCCCCGTCAAGTACAAAGGGAAATTGGTAGATGCACTTGAGGTACGCCTCGGTGCGGTCGCTCCTCTCACAAGTGAGGGGGGTATGTCTGGTTTAGGGATCTGACACCGGTTACGACCTTGCCATTGGCCCTTAACGTTAGGATGTACAATTTCAAGTCAAATGTTTTGTAGGATGTTAGTTCGGCTAGGAGAACCTCTGTATTAGAGATCTGTTAAGGTTAGCCAAACATCGTAATGTGGAAATGAAATTGTACATAATATGAAACTGTTATTTTAATGTTTTAATTTTTGTTTCATATTTTTAATAAATACGGCCGGGAAGGGTTTACTCCCTTCCCGCCTTCCAAAAAATTCAAGAACTGTTTCCGGTTTCCCAATGCTTGGGGATTGTGTTGAGAGGGGGTGGCGGGTATCTCGGCCATATGACAGTAGTCAGCACAGTTATAGACAAATGCTTTTAGTGACATTATTTTACCAAATCGGAAGACATATAGTACAATTGTCTCTGCATTAAAAAGAGCAAGGCTTGATTCAATGTTGTCCGTAGTGTAGATCCAAAGCTGAATTCAAGTTGTGAACCCTGCAGTCCGCAGTGTAGATCGAAGGTAGTAGTCGATACAAACATAAGTCTGCGGTGCTGTGGCGCTGAGTTCGCAATGGGCCTGTATTGAGGAGGCACGTGGTCATTGCGGAAGCCACGTGGCAGGGTAAGGACCTTCGCTGTGGCGGAGTCTCTTTTTTTTGCAGAAGTGAACCACGCCCAAGGCGTAGGCTAATTATTTATAGTCTTACGCTGACGTTGCGTACGTTGGACCATCCTACTCTGCTTCTGCTTAAAGGGGGGGGAGACAACACAGCTAAATGACCAAAATATTCCCAAGTGTCCACTATGTAGTACACTACATGTATCAATAGTATATCTACACACAGAAAAGTTTTTGATTTGTATAGTGAGTTGTATATAGCATATCAACGGTATTGTTAGCATTGTCTACATTATTGTTGATGTGCGGGTTCCTTCCTTTTCACATAGTTGGTTGCCACATCTCTGAACATCGAGCTAGTGTGCTGTTGAGGGGTTATATTCTTTTGGGAAGCTCCGTTGTCCTGTTTTGTGCTGCCTCTGAGGTAGTCGAGGGGGAGGGTTCAGGAGGGGTGGTTACACTGGTGGTGGCGCTGGGTAATGTCATTTTGTTGGGTGTCTGAAGTGTATAATTAGTACCTCTATCACATATTCCCCTTTAAATAAGGGTGAGTTGGAAGTAATTCACGCAGTGCATAGTTCCTTACACTAGTTAAATGTTGATGTTAATTTGTTGGGGGTAAATGGAACTATTGCCTGTTTTTTTAGGTAGCATTGCAGATTTGGCATCTTGTTGAAAATAAGGGGAAGTGGTGAACATTATAATTAGGAATTGTCATTTAAAAAACTTTTGAAATTCATTGAAAAAACCATAGGTTTCAGGCAAGTTATAGTAAGGGATTATCATTTAAAAAACATTTGAAATTCACTGAAAAAACTGTAGGTTTCAAGCAGGTTATATTTAAGAATTATTCTTTAAAAACATTAGAAATTCATTGAAGAAAAATAGGCTTCAGGGTTGTTATAGTTAGCTGGACATTTCACTCATATAAAACCATTGAAATTCCTCAGTTATAGTTAGTTGTACTAACTGTAACTCTCACATGCCCGCAAACCACTAGTGATGTCACATATTACATCATTGTGTTACTTTTAGATAAAGTAAACAAGAAGTGGTACAAGAAACATTCCTGCACTACATCATCTGAGGTTGGAAGAACAAGTAAAAAACAGTTAAACACAAATGACTACATATTACATAGAAATACGCATCATTATTTTTTGAAATTTGCATTCTGTTGAATTCGGGAACGTTCTGTCGTAGTGCTTAGAGGTCACACACTGTTCCACAAACAAATCAGGTCCTCTTTAAAGAATATATAGGACAGTGCTATTATAATATACAGTACTGGTAATATATATTCTATTGGGAGAAGGTGTATATGAACGACAACTAGGGTTTATCAAATTTGAAGTGTGTATGAAAGCTATATTTTTTTAGACTGCAATTTCGTAAAATATGCTCACTGAAAAAACTGATCACGTAAGTTTAAAGGTTAGTAAGCTGAGGTTCAGATGGCGCCAACAAAACTCCAATTCATCTTCTGTAACAATATGACACTCTATTACAATATAAAAAGTGAAACTGTTGTTACAGTAAATAGAAAAGGAAAATAAAGTTCTGAATACGACAGAAGATCAATAATGAAATACTTTTGACCGGTGAATATTTTAGAGCTTGTTTTCTCCGGGACTTCAAAATGAATAATTTTTGTAGCGACGGGTCATAAACTCCTCTGAGATCATGACTCTGAAAATTATAATATACATATTCACAGTATATGATCCCAAGGTGGAAACAGACTAAAAACCAGGAACTACTGACGTTGCCTATATATCTTTATTTTTTGCGCCGACGGGTCATGAACTCCTCCTAGAATACAATGACTGACACTATTATAATATACATATTGACTGTATATGATCCCCAGGGGAAAATAGACTAACTACCGGAAGCTGGTGACTTAAATTATAAATCTTTAGGGTTTGCGCCGACAGGTCACCAACACCTCTGAAGTGAAATACAGTGTCAATATTATAATATACAAAAATTCACAATATAAGCTCAAAGTAGCCAGAAAAGGAGCAATGTTTGCTGTAATCTGTCTGTTTCTGAAAACAAGTTGCTGAGGTTACAGAAAAAAGGCAAAAATAAGCAATAACACTTATAAAGCAATAACACTTTGTTCTAAATATAAACGTTTAAATATTTGACAAATAGCTACGTATTATAAAGATCTACTATGCTATAATAAAACAACTTACAACTCCAGGATATGTTTTGTTGCTGCAAAACAAGAATCTGATGCTAGAAAAGGGAACCTGCATCACAGAATGGACTCGGGTAAATAAGTTGTGAAAACTAAACTAATCGAACAACGGTGTGATTTATATACTTTTTGCTTATTGAGTAGTCTATGGAGGGAAGATGGGGCTCCGCCCATTTTGATGTCACGTCTTACAGTTTGAAGAACACTTGTGTGTCTAGTGGACCGCTAGACTCACAAGTGTTCTTCAAATTGTTCCCAATGCATTTCGGGCATTTATCTCAGCCCTTCATCAGGGAACAACACTGCCTCCCCGGCGAGGGAAAGAGGTGCCTCGCCGGGGAGGCAGTGTTGTTCCCTGATGAAGGACGGAGATAAATGCCCGAAATGCATTGGATTGATTCTAACAATGTCGTATGTTGAATGCATAAAGATTAAGGAACATTGATGAAATGAAAAAAACAACATCACTAAAAGTGTAAAGAATAAAATCAACAAAATATTGTACTATCAAATTTTGTATTGGAACCCTCTTTTTTGTGACTGAGAGGATTTAGTGTGCCCATAGGGATGGGTCTAGTGGTCCACTAGACACACAAGTGTTCTTCAAATTGGGCGTCCTGGGTTGCCGGAAGTCACCTACGGAGCACCCACAGCTGTTTAAGATATTCATGATACTACCGGTAAAATAGCTGTGCTTTTGCCTCAATATATTAACGTTTTACAGTTTACACATGCTCACATTTTAACTGTTTAACTTGTGCACGTGTTGGAAAAGTTACAAAATTTCGATCGTAACACGTTTAAGGTCCTTCATTTGTACATACGTTGGAGAGCTGAAAAACTGTGACCCGGCAAGCAGTGTAATTTCCATTCTCATGACTAAAAACATCTGAATAGAAGACATAAAAAAATATCGTTCACAATATAAGAAAAAAATATGTGCTAATATTTGTCATCACTATGCAGTTAAATTTAAAAAATTCCAGCATTTGTAAAGCGTACAGCTACCCCTAGAAATGTGTGCCGGAGCTCGGGGTTGTTGGGAAGATTAAGCAAGGTGTTGCCCACAGTGACATAGTGGTGAGCCAACATGCCGCTGGAGCCAGGATGCAAACTGTGAATGCTGTTGTTCGACGTCAGGTATCATAGGTGCTGCGTCACACTTTTTCTACACTTATATGTTGAATTACTGCTAATTAAGTTATAAACATTGTTAAATTATAAGTAGGGCTTCCTGTTTTCCATTTTTAGAGATTTTTACAGATAAATACAGACAGAAAACTATTTATTTTCCTATCTGTATTTATTTTAAAATGTGGATAAAAATGGGAATTGTGGTATTTCTTGAGCGATTATAAATGCTGTCAATCATGACTACCAGGCCAATAGCTCTATTGTTCTAAAAGTAAGAAAATTAAAACAATAACATAATTTTAGTAAAGAGCATTAAACAGCAACATAAATGTTCGTATAAGAAAACATGCACATTTTAATATCAAGGTTGTGCACATTTTATCGTCTGAGTGTGTTTATATGACCGAAAAAGGTCAGTCCTTCAAGCATGAGTGCATATTTATTAGACAAATAAATGTGAAAATATACTCATTTCAGATACTTTTTTTCACATAACTTGAAATATATATGGGTACATACAGATACAATTATTTTTTTAAAATATGGATAAATACAGATGGAAATGCCCGAAAAATAAATACAATAAAACCAGGAGCCATAATTATAAGTTATAAAAGACTACTGTTACAGTTAGTTTTTCACCACAAAAAGTTACACGTCTTTTTAAAATTTACTTATTTTAGGGACATTGTAGTTAGAAATTAGCATTTGAAAAACCTTTCAAATTTACTGAAAAAACAATAGGTTTTACAGAAGTTATAGTTAGAAATTTGCATTTAAAAAACCTTAGAAATTCACCGAAACCATAGGTTTCAGGGGTGATATAGTTAGCTGGACATTTCACTCGTAAAAAAACATAGAAATTCCACTGTTATAGTTAGTTCAGCTAACTCGCGCCCCCGCAATGCACTGCTCATGACGTCACATATTACATAATTCATGGCATGGTCAGTGACATCATTGATGACATCACTGATGACATCTCAAATGACAGAACTGATGACATCACTGATGACATCATCCACGTGATAATACGATGCACCTCCTCACACCCTAATATATCCTTTGATACACCTATTCTAAAATATAGACTACCATTTTTGAAACCATAGACACACCAATACCAGTTACTACCTACCCACTCACTTTGAGATGTCATCAGTGATGTCACTAACCATGTCATGAATGATGTAATATCCCCAGCAATTTTGCCCACATACGCTTGACCGCTTGAATAATGCACAGTGATGTTTTTAAAAATGACACACCTCCCTGGTGCCCCTCGTTGACCACTTTGTCAGTTATCACTTAACCACAATGGGTGGTTTATTCCTGCCTTTGGACAAACAGTCCCGACTGCTTCTATTAATGCACACACATTTGATGTATCTCTTATGTTGAGAAGATTTTCTTGTCTAGGATAAGGATGAGTTCACCTTATTTTTAACGGTTTCTGCTCCAAAGCTGTGAATAATTTACTATTTAGGTGTTATGACACAACCTCAGCACTCCATAGTACCAATAAACCATGCAGAGCCAGCCTGCATATTTTTCTGTACATGCAGCCAGGATGTCAGAGTTTTTAGAATACATGACCCAGAATTGTTTTCTAAGAACAACATTATATATTTCAGATTGTTGTACCTAATCTGATTGAGTCAGACCCTACTTACATTTTACCCTCTAGATGACAGAGGCAAGGCCACCGGCAAGTTTTATTTTCACATGAGGTCTTTTATGAATACAGTGTATTATTGAACCAACAACTGATATCTTCTTTGTTGTGGTTGTCTACTTTGCCTGTCCTGATGAAGACTCTGTCAAAAATTGCTATAGGTGAAACTCTAAATTTAGGGCTTTCATAATCCTATTTTGTGCAAAACTGAAGTCAACATGTGTTTTTCATTGAGTATGTTCCAATGAGCACCTTTTGCTCATTAAATATCTTATCAATCGGTTACACTGCACTATTCACAAACAGCAGCTACAGTGCATTCGTTGTTAGAATTGTGGTTATTGTACCAAATGCAAATGTACATACCTGAAGTCTGTTCAGGACTGTGCACATATGATTATTTGGGCTATATGGGTACCATTAAATAGATGGTCAATTACTAAATACATGCTTGACCTCGTGCTTATCTTTCAAGCCTGTAAAGCTAAGGCATAAGCTATTTCCTTTGCTATCATCTAGGATAAGAGCTGCATCCCTCACCTGAAAAGGCAATCTCTTGAGCAGTATGCTCCCCCAGTATTTTCATTTGCCTCATGCATAAGTAATGTTAAATGAAAAATGTGAATACATTTGTATGTCATGGCCAACAACATAGCTAGTACCTCATCTTGCAGTAACTGTGCTATGTTATTCTCTGCATGTGTTGCGGCCACCACCTACACTGTGGCTCTGAAAATAAAAAGATCTTTAGCATTGCCTTTTTCTCCTCTAACACCAGGTTTCGCCTCCAGGCTCAGGACTGCTGTTGCCATTTTCCTCATCTTAGAAACCCAAAGTAGTGATGGATAGAAAGCTTGAATGAATTTCAGCCACTAAAAATTACGCGGACCATCATGGTTTGCTCATGACACCTTTCAGATAGGAATACGAAAGTCAGACTGAGGGCCATATTTATATCTTGGAGGACGGTTACTCTGTCACAACGGTGACAGATATCCCGTCCACCAAAATATAAATTCCATAGAATGGAGTGTTATTCATGATTCGGCAGATGGGATATCCGTCCCCTTTGTGACAGAGTAACTGATTCTCCAAGATTTAAATCAGGCCGTTACTCCTTTAACAATAGGAACAGTCCATCCTGAATTGATAGGACTTTTTTTTAAACAGGAACACTAATAATCTCAGGTTGGTGTTGACCTTGTTGGGCCTCCTCAATGAGGTACATCTTGAGTTCTGTGGCCCAGTATCATTGAACCACATCTAGGCATACCAGTTGCATTTATTTGCTTCTGCGGAAAAGGTGTGATATCATGTAGGCGGTCATCAGCAACTACTCAAAGCAACATTATGAATGCATAGTTAACCATAACTGGGAGGAGAGGGTTCAGCAGTTTTTTCAACTGATTTTTAAAGTATATTTTATTTTTTATAATTTTGATAATTTACGGATTTCATTTTTCAAACTATACATTTTTTAACATGAATGTTGGGTTTTGTAATATTATTTCCTATGCCCGTACTGCAGTTTGCTGAAACAGCCTTCAGTTGGCATCGAATCAGAACCCACTTGGTAAGAGGTATGACACTTGGCAAGCAATGGTCACAAGCTTGCACCCCTGCTCCAGCAGCAAGCTGGGCACAGGACCTTCACCGACTTGTTCCACCCCCAGTACATGCCTTGCATTGACTTTTGCCATACTCAGTATACAGTGCCCTGACCCAGGAAGTTCTACAGTTTACTAATCAAGGCTAAACTCTTTGCCATGCAAGAATGCCCTGTCCTCCTCTACCAATTCCTATTGGTATGGATATGGACATGGTGGTTCTCAACCGAACATCCAGCCATTCAACACCATGTTGGGTATTTGAGCTGGGTCTGCCTGCGATGTTAGGCTGGATTTGTTCCCAAGCAATAATGTTATAGCCACATGACAACATTATTTCATCATTACTAGGTTTGAAAAACTGCTGGGGTCAGTTTTTAAACCTACATGCATTTTTAACCTCTATTCAGTGTTCAGTGAATCTTATGTTATTTGCCTATGTCTACCCTGCACTCACATTTTTTCAGAACAATAAAAACTCACTGAGGTTTGAAATGGGTGCTGCATTAGAAATTATTAGCAGATTGCAATTGCAAAATTTAAAGATTAGGCCAGATCACCTCTCTAGCTTTTTAAAGGACTTTATGGGACTCACCCTGTTTTCCAAATGTTGGTTCTCTAACTGGTCCTTGAATCACAATGTCCCAATAGTAAAATTTTCATATCTCTTAATATTTACAGGATTAATCTAAATTATAAACAATTTCAAGTTGGATCAAGCACATATCGTGTTAAACTTTCCATTACTTTTTTCTGTGTATGCTATTGGTGCTACAACAATTTTCAGAGTGGGGACGCTGCCATACCTGGTATATCACTGGAATGATAGGGACTGTGAATAATTCAAGTGTCACACAAAGAAGGAGTGTGGTAAATGTGTTATGACAATTAAACAGGAGAGTGGTAAGGGTGTGGTATGTACATGGTGGTGCATTTTGGAGCACTGGTGATGTTGAGCACTGTCATTTACAAAATGCACATTTCCTGTTGAAATATCCACTAAATTTCAAGGGACATGCAGTTTTTCTGGTAAAACAATATAGTGCATACTGCATTAAAAGTAGGTGCCAACACTTACTTATCATTTCAGAATCACTAAGCGAAGTGTCTTTATCTTTTTTGATCCTGTTAAAATCTTTGTCTCAATCACACTTTAGAATTATACAAAATATGCGTCATTTTTGCTCTCCTAATTGCTGACATAATTTGAAAAACGTGTATAGTTCTCATCAGCCTTAGGGTGGTCTTCCCCTAAATGTTTTGCCTACTTTCCTCCAATTCTTGCTGAAATTCATTTTGTTGGCCTTAGAACTCTGTACACTTTACCACTGATAACTAGTGCTAAAGTGGTTGTGCTCACTACCCTAAACATAGCTTGATTGGCATACACCTAATTGCCATATGTAATCTACTTATAAGTCCCTTGCAGGGTGGGATACCATATACCCAGGGCCTGTCAGTTAAATGCTACCAGTGGGCATGCAGCAATTATTGTGTCACCCACTTAAGTAGCACCTTAAAACATGTCCCAGGCCTGCCCCTGCAGTATGCATGCAGTTTTAAACTGCAATGTTGAATCGGCATTTAAACCCCCTTAGCAAGCCTTAAACTCCGCTTTTACTAAATTTCATTTAGTGCACCAATAAGGTCGGCCCTAGGCAGCCCATAGGGCAGGGTACTATGTAATTAACAAGTTGGACACTTACTTTTAGGTTTTACATGCCCTGGTAGTGAAAAAATCCTATATTTGTTTTTCACTGTAATGAGGTCTATTCCTCCCATAGGATAATACTGGGGATTCATTATTACATTTATTAAGTGTAATTGATCATTTGCAGCAGGTAGATATGTCATGTTTTGTACCTATGAAATTGTAATAATAAACCCTCTTTTAAGTCAGAATTTTCATTACAGTTTTGAAAGTGCTACTTTTTGGAAGATGGCCTTTTCCTGCCCTTAGCCCTTTATGCCTCCTGCTGCCTTACTTGGGACATATGACTAGGTGCCGCTGACAGTTAGACTCTGTGAATTTCTACCAGAAAGTCACACAATAAAGGAATTATGTGTGCCTCAATGGGCCATCAAATGGCAGGATCAGGGTGTGGAACTAGGCACAGCCCAACTTACACCTGATTCGCTTGTGCTCTGCCTTCAACAAAGGGCTTAACAACCCTTTATTGTCCATGCAGCCAGCTTTGTCCCAGGGCACGAAAGGCAGAACATTCCATGCACTTCAATGAACCTTTCCAGAAACTTGTCCCACCTTCCAGAAGAAGGGCACTAGGGTGTAAAAATAGGATGTTCAGACCCCCTCTTTGGGTCACTACTGGACCTGTGGATGGACTCTCTAAGGACTGCCTGCTGCTTTGACCTGCTTTGCATTCCGCCAGACTGCTGTTGTGCCTGGACGGACAGCTTTGCTGCCTGGAGTTTGCCTTGAACTCTCAGAGGCCAGCCCTGCTCCTTCCCTTGCACCCAGGACTACTAGAAGTGAATTCATGAGCTACTTTGATGGCCTCTTGTTCAGTAGCACAGGGATATAAGAGGTTCCCACCATTCATACCTGCACATTGACCCAGCTTGAGTGATTCCTGAACCCCTCAGTGGTGTCCCATCAGTCCTGGACCCTTGCTTGTGGTGATAAAGGTGCCCAGATGGCCAAATCCCAAAACTGAGGACTTAAATAAAATGTGTCTAAAAAGTGCTCTAAGAACCAGGAGAAGACAATGACCAACCGGCTTGCCCTCCGCCCTAGGTGCATCACTGATGGGATTGACTTTGCAGCTTCTCCTGCTATTTTCCTCTGCAGTAGCAAATCCTTTTCAACAGTCCTTATTCGTTGCAAATGCACAGATTATTTTTTCTGAAGATGTGAAATATACTCTGCATGTTAATGAAATCAACTGCATGTGTGCCCTTTTTATTTGCTTAGTAATAATTAACTCAATGCACGTTTATTCCATGAGAAGATAGTGAATGGATTGGAAAAAAAAGAAAAGACGTACTTTTTCTTGCCTTTAGACTATATTTTTCTTCTTAGAAATGAAGTTCTAGAGAGAAAATCACCACAAATTGATTGGGCGGTTAGTAGGTATATTGTACATCAGAGCTCAAGTGACTCCTGTCTGACTTGAAGAGTGCAGTACATTGACTGTGCTATGCATCAGACATGAAAATGAAAAGTCAAGTGTGAAGTGCATGCTAATAGTCAAAGAGCAGCATGAGTATTTCAGATAAGTCTGGATGTGAAAGAATAGCAGTTCCTCGGCCTCAAAAAAGGAGCGGTTTGAGTGCCCCGTGCTTTTGTAGTGCACATCATTTTATCAAAAGAAGCAAACTAAAAAGAGGATTTTGTAATTTCAAGAAAAAGGGCAACCCAGCTTTTAAACAGCCCTTTGTCCAGCGGGGAGCCCATAAGTCTAAAAGACTATTTCCCTCAGCAGGAAATTGCACACTGTACCGAGAAATAAAGGCCTGAGAAGAAGTACAATGACAAAATATGTTTGATAATGTTATTCCTTGGGAGCTATTCACTTTACACAGAGCTATAAAGATCCCAGACAAAAAAACAAAGCAATTTGCCCCTAAATGCCCCACAATATAAATGGTCAACAGCTACACATGGCAAATACAGAATGCACAAAATGTGCCTTTAATATTGGGGAAGTTCATTTATTGTAGCAGAAGTGAGAAGCTCTGACAACCATGGACAATGAAGAGGCTGGTATGTGGTACAAAATCTTTAATTAAAAATGCTATTGTCTGTGTATATTTTAGGCAGAGATATGTGTTCTTGAAGGTATGCCAGAGATTACAGCTTCTGGATAAACAAAAAATTAATATGATTCCTAGAACTAATATATTAGGATTGTAAGAAATAAGGAAATAAGATGGCAGAGGCAGATCCAAGCCTTGACTGAGATAGCAACTTCTTAGGCTCCTCCACTGCACCCGACCTGACTACAACTATTTTCGCCCACCCCAGCAGCCTTTGGGGGAGCCCTCAAGGCCTGCACTATCACATACCATCTGTGGATGACCCCACAACCTGCTTCCACTGCCGTTCACCTTTCCTTCCAGCTGATAAGACCGGTCACCACTAGGCCACATAGTGATGCTTTGCGACATGGTCGTTCCCTTTGATCTGCCCTATCAGATTGGCCACAAGGTGCTGAAGCTATAGGGTTCATGCTGCCCTGGTAAGCCACCTGCTTGCCCCCTTTGCTGCTGCTGGAGATGGGGCTGTCCAAGAGGAGTCCTTGCTGCTTCTGATGACTCTACTCCAGGGGGGGGTCGGCTGCATTTGTTCCTCAATTCATTTGATCACTTCTATGGCGGGAGCTCACAGGAGCTGGTGCTGGTGTACAGTAATTGGCCCCCCTCTGTAGCAAGCCCCCCACCTGCTTCCCTCGAGGGAGACACTTTTCTATTTTGGTGGCTAACTTGAACTAAGACAAGCATCCCAGATTTTAGCTTCTATTCATCTGACACTTGGCCCTAGGCTTCAGGTAATGGATATACTGCGACACATCCACTCATTTGGCAAGCCTGACCACTGATGCAGCCACCAGCCTATTTCTATCGTATATGCTCTCGATAATTGTGGAACCCTGTCTACTTTCTTCTGGCCATTTTGTTCTGGGACACACATACCTTCATCCTGCCTCTTACCACGTAGCCCTTGTCTGGCACTGCTGATACTCCTCAGACCTTCAGACTGCCACTTGACCCACAGAGGTGACCTTCCACATTGCTACCCTTCTTGTACTGCTGAGGGGTATGTCAAACACCTACCACTAAAGCTACTAACGTACTCTCATAAATGCAAGGGTAATGGACCTGGAGGCAAGAATGGACCAAGTCTCATACCTGATCCCACGACTTTGAAGCCAACGATGGAGGGTGATAAACCTAGAAGACCGTTGCCTGTGTGATAATATCCATCTCTTCAGGGTACCGGAGCCGAAGAAAGGCACTGATGGCAAGGAATTCCTCATAGCCTGGTTGGAAACCCCCTAAATATCATCTTTGACTCACCCCTGGAGTTTCAGAAGGTGCATAAGCTGAAGACTCGACCAGAACCCACTCCAGATCACTCCCACCTAAACCTTTCATAGACAAAGTCCTTATTTCCATGATGGCAGGAGAATCACAGAAGTAGCTGAATATTTCCCCCAAACCACACCTCTTGAACTGCAACTCCTGGCTCTGTGCCTGTGACTAAATCAAAAGTATATGCTACAGCTTTCTTGACCAGAAAATCATTCTTATTATACACAATCGCATCACTCATAAAAACTCTGATACTTCCTAGACACCGTTGATGACCCTATGATGGATACAACCCAGGCTCCCCCTTCTGCATCTCATGAAGTGCCCACCACAAGCCCCCTTTCCCCTCTGGGACCCCACAGGACTCCCACTGTCCAACAGTGAATCTTTACCACCAGCGCTCCACCTCCTATAAATCCCACAGGTGCAGTGGTCATTCCCCTGATGCCAGGGATAATTCTCGATATCCACTGAAACAAAAACATCCCTGGCACCACCTCTTGACTGCTCCGGTGGATACATGGTGATTCATTTCCTATACCTTCAGGTTGGCGGTAGCTACCAATCCCAAACTAAATTTCACACAACTTCATTCAACACCAAAAGTATATGATTTTGTCTTTTCTTCCTTTTCATTTCTCTTAGGCTCCAGACCAGCCACAAGACTCATCCCTTGTCCTGGACTTTACTACTCAGGCCACCCTCACATGTGGCTGCTTTTGACCAGCCATGTTCACCTTTGGCCTGATGGTGCTTTTCATCGATGCTCGAGGATTTAACAATTACATTAAACATAAGAAGGCACGATCCTTCCTGGATGCTTATAACCCAGACATAGTGTTGTTTCAGGAAACACACTTGTCAGAAGCTGATTCCCAAAAGCTTCAACGAGACTCGGTAGTGCTCTATGCATGTGCCACACCCTCCATGAAAGGGAGCTCTAGCGTATTGACACATAAATGACTATCCTCCAGTGCAATATCGACTTGGACAAGGAAGAACGCTGCATAGTTGCCAAACTAGATATACAATTGGCCCATTTTACTGTGGGAAACATTTCTGCCCCTAACGATCCTAAACTCACCTTTTTTAATCCTTCATTGACTGCTTGCAGTCTCTGGCCAGAAAGCAGTCCTGCTGCCTGAAGATTGTAACATTTCCCAATATCCTAACTTGACTGTATAGGTCCTCCAGAACTTAGACCCAGCAGAGACCAAATGGCATTACTGGACCTGCTCATCAGTTGCTCCCTCTTGAATCCCTGGAAGCTTCTATATTCAAGAAATCTTTCGGAGCTCACCCACATGCCTCAGAATACCTGGGTCAAAAGCTCCAGGCATGGGACATCCCTGGCACTGTTTCAGACCAGCCGGAGGGCTCCTGGACCTGCCCATTGTTTACCCATCTTGCGGCCTCCGGTGTGGTGTTTCATATGGGTACCGCAATGTGGGCTCAGGTAGTCACCTAACCTTTCACCTATATTCTCCCCTACAATTACACTACATACCACTTCTTGGGACTGGCCTTTTACCTAGTTACAATACTTCTTACAGGACCTAGGATTTTCCCTAAAAAACTAGCCTCATCCATTATGCATGAGGATGTTTGGGAACTCAGCATTACTACCATCTCCTGCATAACAACTATGTATAAGGGGCCTTCCTTCCATCCTCCTTAGTCTGACATGACACAGCAAGGTCAAACCCCTGAGGATACCACTATGGGTATATTAACACCATATCTTGCTGGGGTAAGGAGGGGGAGAAAAGGACTTCCATGCTGACACACTGACGCAAGATGCTGAGGTTCCTGCATGCAGACACTTCAGCTCACAGTGGTCTGACATCCCTCGCGGGGTGTCCATCTCGAGCCCAAGACGGGATCCTAGAGTGTCTCACTTCAGGTAATGGGGTTGACTTCATCCTAGATGGTTTCTTGGCTCTACACCTACATACATTCTCCGTACACTTAGGTACATCTAGTTAGGGTTGCATGGTAGGAGCATGCATTATTATTGTCATGTATTTGTATACCTGCCTGTATTCATAATTTTAGCACTATGGTAGAAATCTACCATCCTTTTACTGGTGCTTACAATCATTCAAAAATATTTCTGTCTAATGCTTCTTTCAGCACACCTATTTTGCACTAGAATGATGCTGGTTAAATAAATGCTTATTGAAAAACGTCACCACCATTTATTCTGTGGATCTCTCTGAGACAAAGTGAGCACGAGTGACTGAGCGAAAAGTATCTCACTATTTCCTCGATCTGTAGGGATCAGGGTTGTCATGTCCGATAGTTGCCAAGAACTATTCTCTCCTTGGTAAGAGGGGTTCCTAGTGGCACTCTGAGCTAGCTGTTATACAGGCTAACATATTCGGTGGGGGTGTCTGGAATCAGTCTAAACACCAATCCCACAGTCTATGTTGTCTAAACACCCAGATCCTATATAGGTTTATAAGAACTAAACAACACTGGAAGATGCTGACGTCGAAGTTCAAAGACCCAAGGTTAAACAAATACTACATGCCCACTTCCAAGAATCCAATGATGGCTCTGTGGAATTCCCTCGGACACTGTGGGTGGTGTGCAAGAACTCCATGCAAGGACAACTCATGAGGGAATAACCTTTACAAACACACCGGCTTACCACCATAAAACAGCTACTGGAACAAACAATCTTTACTTTACCGATGTCCATCAGTGTGCATCCAACACACACAAACCTACAGCTTCTCACACAGACCAAGGTGAACTTAAAATATTTAAAGACGTCCTGGGCTGAAAAAACTATGGCCAGCATTAAATCATCAGCATTACGAGTTTGGTGAAAAAGTTGAATGATTGTTAGCACAACTCAAGCAGGTGCATTCCCAAAAGGCTTTCTATCACAGCCAATAAGTTGGCCTCAGGCTTGCTTAGACACTCCCAATAAATCAAGGCCAAATTTTTGGCCTTTTTTCATGGAACTCAACACGGCTCAAAGGCATGGAACACACCCTTTTTTGATGGCATGCGCCTGCCCCGACTGATGGAGAAAGCTGCAAGAGAGCTGGATGGATAGTGAACTAATGCTTCTGCTGAAAGGGCCTGTGTTTGACCTCATGGTCACAGGTTCAAGTCCTGGTGGGTCCACTTAGCCTTTCATTCATCTGAGGTTGATAAAATGAATACTATTGAGTTGGGTATCAATAATCATCTATTATTCATTGAGGTCGCGGATGATGATGATGAAACGGACAGAACTAGCCAGCATGACACACAGGTAGAACTGGATGACTTGAGAGAATCCTCTGGGGATGAGAGCACCTACCCCTTGGTGGCGGAGATCGTGGCTATAGAGGGTGGCGTGGAGGGCGGTCGACCCTATCCCACAACAGATAAATGACCCCCCAGACTTTATACACATAAAATCTGCAAACCTGGCATTGTTTCCCGGCCGGGCCAGCAAGCCCCAATTGTTTAGTTTAGCAGTAAGACCATGAGACCCCCCCCCCCACCACCCCCCTGCCTGGTGGTACAATTCATAACAGTGCTGTGGCAGGGCCCCCCAAAGACCATTTCCCTTTATACCAAATGAAGGGTTTGTATAGCCGAAGGGTTAGGGTAGTTCTTTTTTCATTTTGGGGGGTGGGCGACAGACCTCCCTATCTTTTTCCTACACAAGTGTGTTTTATTATATTGGGTTTGGGTGTAGTGGAAAGGGGAAGGGGGTGGGGCGGGGGCACGGGAGATAGAAAGGGAGTGTTTATTTTACTTGTTGATGTTGTTTGCACTGGACCTAGCATTGACATCTATATACCTACAACAGGAGGATTAGGTACATGGTTGTGGCCACACCTCTGTTGCCACGACACTCACGTTCTCACACATAGAAGAACAAGCTGTCTGGGTCTTAACCTGGAATGGTAATGTACTGAGAGATAGAATCAAACACGGGTTGGTCACCCAGTATATAAAGCATCTGCGGCCAGATGTAGTCTTGTTACAAGAAACACATCTACTGGGTACACAATGCAAGTTCCTTGGGAGGGCACCATATTCAGTCTTATTTACATACGGGTCAAAGGGTGTCGCTATATTGATTAAAAAATCTCCCCCCTTTGAAACAACACATAAGTAGATTGACCCAGATGTTAGATTTGCTGGGGTAACAGGAACCTGGGGCAGAAGCAACATAACTATCATCTGTGCATACTAACCACCGCTATTGCAGGCCCCCATACTCCTTAAAATCCCTGACACCCTTCTTGAGACCCCCATGTCCTTCCTCTTCATAGGAGAAAATTTTAATGATGTCAATAACACAGGAATAGATCGGTCCACTGGGTCGGAAGGAAATACAGACACAACCCCCTTTACCGTTTTACAGACTCTATGGGGCTTACTGACATATGAAGACTCCAACACCCGAATGGACAACAATACTCTTACATTTCAGGGACACACATAGTATATTCCAGACTGGACTACGTGTATGTCCATGAATTCCAGGCAATGGATCTGTTGGATCATTCGCCTTTGCTGGTTTCGCTGGGGCAACAGATCTGAACATCTGGGCCTACGTGGAGGCTTAATATATGGGACCTTCAAAAGGAAGTGATTCTAAAGGGGCTTTGGACTCATACCAAAATCTTTTTTCAGGAAAACCTGGGCACAGTGGACTCAGGGACCACACTTTGGGAGTCATATAAAACAGTGCTGTGGGACAGGGCACAAAACCAGATATCCTCAGAGACAAAGAAAGTCCGGGAACACATAGAACGAATAGTGGGACATTATTTACCCTATAAAAGAAATTCCTAGATGGGCCTGACCCACTGATTGCCCCAGAAATAGAAGACCTAAGGATTGACTATTGTGAACTGGCTCAAGGAGAGGCTAGGAAACTGAAGCTAGCGATGCTGCACCGTCTGTATGAGGTTGGCGACAAGGCCGGGGAGTTACTGGCCTGGCTCAACAATAAAGAAAATGTGACCAGATGGCTTGACTCCATTGTTGCTGATAGGAGGACGATACATACCACGGACGAACAGATACTGTCCACATTTTCCGACTATTACACAGATTTCAATGATCAGAAAATATTCAGTACCACTAAAAAGATTAATATTCACCTAATTAATACTACCCCCTAGGGCTATATGACGAGGATGTCCAGCTACTAGAGGAAGATATTACACTGACAGAGGTCGGGATGCAGTAAATAGATTAAGATCTTGTAAAACCACTGGACCAAATGGATGTCCTGCCCAAATTTAAAAAAATGTAAAGACCTAATTGGCCCCCACCTCCTGGCTCTATATAGGGATGCATATGCAGAGGGGATTCTCCCAATTGATATTCCCACTGCTAATATTGTGGTCATCCATAAAAAGGGAAAACCCAGGGAAAAATGCGACTCATATTGCCCATTCTCCCTCCTGAATATGGAGTTCAAAATCCTTGTGACAATATTAGCCATACGGCTACTGAAAGCTGTTACATCCCTTATCCATTGTGACCAATCCAGCTTTATGCTGGGGAGGGCAACTTGGTGGAACCTCCAATGAGCCCATAACTGGATGATGGTAGTCAAGAACCGGACTACCCTGCCTGCCTTTTTAGCGCTGGACACTGAGAATGCCTTTACACTGGCCTTTACTTGACGCCGTCTTAGCCAGATTCCGTCTCTGTCTGAACTTTAGGAAATGGGTGGCATTACTATACATGGAAGCAAGGGCAAAAGTTAGGGTTAGCGGTAGGATTTCATCTGAGTTCCTGTTCTCCCGTGGGACCAGAGAGTGATGACCCTTGTCCCCACTATTATTTGCACTAGTAATAGAACCCCGAGCTTGCTTGATCAAACAACACCCGCAAGTCACAGGCTTCCGGATCACATCAGACGATCGGGAGATAGAAAGAATATCACTGTATGTGGATGATATTCTTTTGTTCATTTTGAACATAACTAACACAATCCCCACCGTGTTATCAATCCTCGAGGAATATGGCCAGTTTTCAGGCTATAAAATTAACTACCACAAGACTATAATATATAGCCCAATGCAAGATATGGAATGGCCTCCGATGCCCGAAGACCCATGCATAGCTATAGTGGGCTTTAAGTATGTTGGGATTTTCCTCACCCCCAACCCCACATTATGTTGTATGCGCAATGTACACCTGATCCTCTCTAGCTTTAAGCAGGATGCATAAATATGGAGAGAACGGCCACTCACAATAATGGGCCGTGCAGCAATGACAAAATGATTTCTCTACCCCAATTTTTATACATGCTGCCGCAGAACACATACCCCCCTCCCTTGATCAATATAAAGAGAAGTCGACTCCGAACTCCTTTGGCTGAAGGGCCACCCCAGAATTGCATTAAAGACTTTACAGTGCAACCCATACAATGGTGGACTTGCGCTCCCAGATATAGAGGCTTATTATTGGGCAACAAACCTTATTCCCATAAATGACGTGGTATTCACCCCCAGGGAGCAACCCACCTATAGGTTGGAAAGGGAAACGTTTACACAAAAAACATTCACACAATGGGCCTGATTCATAGAACTAACTTAAGACAACATCCTAAACTTACTACCATTTTGGCGACCTTGTTTTGTTTGGGGCACACCGGACCAGCCACTGTCAGTTTGACTCCCTCCCGCCGCCGCAGCAAACACCCAGAGCGGCCGCAGAGCAGAGGGAGCATCCGGCACTACAGCCCCCAGACTTCCCAGCACCGGAGGGGGAACTCCCCAACACTGGCACCTCTCGTGCCAGGAGGCGCATAAGAAGCACCACAGCCCCTGCGGAGTGGGCGACCTTGTTTTGTTTGGGGCACACCGGACCAGCCACTGTCAGCTTGACTCCCTCCCGCCGCCGCAGCAAACACCCAGAGCGGCCGCAGAGCGGAGGGAGCATCCAGCACTACAGCCCCCAGACTTCCCAGCACCAGAGTTGGAACTCGCCAACACTGGCACCTCTCGCGCCAGGAGGCGCATAAGAAGCACCACAGCCCCTGCGGAGTGGGCGACCTTGTTTTGTTTGGGGCACACCGGACCAGCCACTGTCAGCTTCACTCCCACCCGCCGCTGCAGAAAACACCCAGAGCGGCTGCAGAGCGGAGGGAGCATCCGGCACTACAGCCCCCAGACTTCCCAGCACCGGAGATGGAAGTCGCCAACACCGGCACCTCTCGCGCCAAGAGGCACATAAGGAGCACCACAGCCCCGCGTCGCGGGACGCGCACGGGACAGCGCCGGGCTAAGCCCGGGCAAAGGGCGGGCCGTCTGTGGCCGTCCGGGGACTACAGGGGACGGGACGGGCCACCCCCCTTACCAGTGATATCCAAATTCCCAAGGATTCGGCGTTTACTGCAAAGGTACTGTCATCTGGATTTCCTAGCCCTTTACCCATTGTTTACTGACTCTGCGGGTTTCCATAGGAGTGACAGTGTTATATTTGTGTTGTGTGGGATTTGTTATTTTCCCTAATTCCGTCTTCAATATCTAGCTGTCAATTAAGCTATCATCCCCTAGCAAAAATGAGCAACCAGGGCAAGAAATCTAAATTACCTGCATCTCGCCCTAACACTAGACTTCAGGCAACATTGCCACAGCCCTTGCCAACATTGACGGCTATTGACAAAATACTACAACAAACTATAGGGGTGGTGGCCAACGCAATCGAACATACAGAAAGAAGATTATCCTTTCCACCTACAGCATGTCTTAAAGATCGTGGCGTGGATTGTTCAGTTATTGCAATCGACCCCACGATCTGGGACTCCTATTTAACATCTACATACGCTCAGTTGCCCTGTGCACAGATGCCGGCTGAGACCTCAGTAGATGTTGATTTACCGCAGGTTTCAGTAGAGTCCCTTATAATCAGAGATGATCAACCCTGTACTCTGACTTCCCCCCCGCCCCCCTCTGTGGCAATTTCAAAACCTGGTAGGATGAGCTCCAAGACGAAAAAGGATAGCTTCCCTAAAAATATGGGTAAAAAGAAGCAGGCCAACCATAATCTGATGACCCCGTCTGATCATACCCTGCATTCACCTACTGTGATACCATGCTGGGTCACCAATATGGTGGCCGACCTTCAGACAAGTCTGGAGCAAATCATTGCCTCCCATATAAAACCTCTGGTTTCAAAACTGGACAGATTAACCTCCATTTTAAATAATAGGACTGTAGGGACAAAAAAGCTACAAAATCTTCAAGCTAATTTGGCACCCCCTACATCTGTTGGTGCTTCTACAAAGGCACCCTGTCCTGAAGTAGCTAAGCCCACTGTCCCAGTAGCATTGAAAAAAAAAACCTAGGGCTAGCAACAACTACTGCCAAGCCCATAAACCCCGTACCTCCCCTCATATCAACGGCCAATACACCAGGACATACCATTCTCCCCGCAGTGGACCCTACTGGTAAACCTATGCGACATTCTAAGGAGGGTAAAAATTTGTGCACAAACAATGCAGCACCATTACCGAGACCTCCTGTGTCCAAGGCAGTTTCTAGTCAATTGCCGTCAATAAATATGCCCCCAGAAGCACAACCATACGTGGTTGCCCTAGTGGGTGTCCCGGCCCTTAATGAGGGGAAAAGAGAACATGAAGTAGATTTACATAATAAGTGTATCCAGTGATTGAGCTTAAATAGACCCTTACCTCTCAATATCTCGGGTCAAATACTGGCAGTGAGAAGAGTAGACTGGATTGGAAGGGGCTCTAAAACAATGGCAGGGGATGTTGTTACAATTAACTTTAGGGACCCCTCTGCTGTGGACTACATCTGTAGAACCCCTTTCCATAGAGATTCCCAAATATTTCCTTTGCAATTATCCTACTTCTTTCCCACCCCTATTCGCAAATCGACCTTTCATAGGCCTCAGCATTTCAGAAATCGCCTCACCCCTCCTAATAGGATTCACCACTGGCAGTCATTTGGGGATTTCCACCTATTCCTACCTACCCGTTGCAAGCCCATTGGAACAGGTTTAGTGTCCTCGAAGAGGTTGACTGACTCACCCAGATAGGTACGTCTCCGCAAGAACTTAACAAGGGCAACCTAGCGGAGGGTTTTGCAACAAAGGAAAATATTTTACCCTCTGTTAACGGAGAGGATCCCTGTCCTAATAAAATTACGAGGGAGGGGACAAGGGCAGAGCAGAGTTTGGACCAGGGACTCCCTAAAGAACAAGGGGATGTGCAAGGTAAAGAAAGGGTTGTGGAAGGAAGTATAAAAATCCTTTCATGGAATGTAGCTGGGCTAAAGAGTAAGCTACTTGTACCGGAATGGTTTTCTTTTATGGCCACACACAATATTTGCTTGATGCAAGAAACTTGGCCCTTATAGGAGAGTGTCAGTCCCGGTTTCGCGACCTACAATATTCCTGCAGTCTCTGGGGGGAAGGGCCACCCCTCAGGTGGTCTTTCCAGATGGGTAGGCGTACACTTATATCCAATGTGTCTTACTAAAGCCCATTGATAAATCTCGAGTGGCTATCATAAATATCTACTCTAGGCCCACTGTGAATGGAAAGGAATCGAACACAATTAAAGCACTCGACCTTTTCCTTCAGTCTCCTGACCCCACAACTTCGATAATTCGATAATTCTCGGCGGCGATTTCAACTGCCAGTTCGAGCCCCTGGGTGGATCTGAGTTTTGTGAGGAGGATGAGGTCGACTCGCTTTGGCATATCCCTGCCCCAAGGATTGCCCCTGTAAAAGCCTTGACCTCGTTAGTATTACAAATCAAATCTTTGACCCTTGCAATGTCTCTGCGGGCGTGCAACGGAGGGGGCAATAACGAAAGTTCTTGCTTACCCACATATAATAGGACAAATCGTACTTTCACCATTGACTACCTCATGTTGGAAGCCAAACATTGGGACAGGTTTAAAGACTTTAGGGTTGTTCCAAGGCTTGATAGCGACCACAATGCGTTGGTCCTGACGCTCAATGCTGGTGCATTTGGACTAACTAACCCTGACTCCAGCCCTAACTTGGTAGTGCCACCCTATATTATATCCAACAACAGGAGAAGGGTTAAATGGCCTTCCTGTCTGGATTCCCCTACCCGTCTTGCAGAAATCTACCTGATTGCTACCCCACTAATAAGTGATATTGGTAATACCACCTCTCATGGGCAGATTATAGAGATTCACAGAAAGTTAGTTGTGAGTCTAGGGGACGTATTTTATCCAGTTAGTGGGACTAAGTTGCGTAGGACCAAAACACACCCCTGGCATGACCACGCCTGTAAAAAATCCAAGAAAGACCTTCTTATAGCGATTAAATCTAAGGACATCCTAAAAATTCGAGCATCAAGACTATTGTATAAGAAGGTACTCATCAGGGCCAAGAGTGAATGGGAGGAATCCAGATGGAATGAGCTGAGACAGGTACTCCTCTTAAAAGATTCTAAGATCTTCTGGGCCATTGTTACCTCCTCGGCGGGAGGTGAGAGAGATGCTGGGGTCTCGAATATTGCTCCCATAGTGTGGGAGTCACATTTTAAGTCACTTTACACAAGCCCTGAGATGGAGGGAACTGCTGACAAGGTCGGGACAAGTTGTCCAAAGTGGCTTTGGTCCCTCGGACCTGTATGGCCTAGGATCTCCGGCACAAGAATCGACTGCCGGGGGTCCCGGGCCTGGGGTTTTGGTCCCCCGGACCTGTATGGCCCAGGACCTCCCGCACGGGCATCGACTGCCGGGGGTCCTGGGTCTTGGGGCTTCCTCCTGTCAAAATCAGGACACTACGCAAGTTCCCGGGACTTCCACAGCCCCAGACCCCCTGAATGAGTACAGACTGCCGGAGGCCTTGGGCCCTGGATTCCAGATAGGGCAACTGGATGCCCACAATAGGACCGCCACTAATAGTTTAGACTCCATCTCCCTCAGGGAAGTTGACATGGCAATTGAGAGACTGCTTCCGAATAAAGCCACCGGGAGATCTTTTTCGTTCCAAACCAAAAATCTGGGCTCCATACCTGGTGGTCTTGTTTACGCGGTTCTACAGGGTTCTGAACTGCCTGAGACCTGGCTGGGAGCTCAGATTTCTCCGATTTTTAAAAAGGGCTGCCCACTCGTCCCATCTAACTACAGACCAATCAGTTTACTTGACACCACCCAGAAGCTGATGGGCCGAATCCTACTTGATAGATTACTAGGCTGGATGGAGGAGAATAAAACTTTGACCACCCTCCAAGCCGGATTTAGAACAGGGCTCTCGACCTTGGACCAGATCTTGCGGCTCCAGGTCCTATACTGGAAAACTGCAAGAGTAGAGGGTGGCAGCCTCTACCTTGTCTTTGTGGACCTGCGGGCCGCATTCGATCTGGTTCCTAGGGAGAGGCTCTGGACGGTGTTGGAGGAACTTGGTCTCCTTCCCTACTTATTAGATGCCCTAATCAGACTTCACACGTGGAATTACACACAGGTGAGGTGTGGGAGGAATGGGGAATTATCAGCTCACTTCGCTGTTACCCGGGGCGTATGCCAGGGTTGCGTACTGGCCCCCACTCTTTTCAGCCTGTATGTCAACGGTCTGATAGATAAACTTAATTGCTTTAGGGATAACGATGCTCCGCGCCGGGCCACTGGTAGGGTGCCCGCTCTGATGTTCGTGGACGACACTTTGTTGTTGTCGCGGACATCATCGGGCATCCAGCGGGTCCTGGACGGGTTTGTTTCCTTTTGTGCCTCGCGGGGATTGGAGGTCAACTTGGAGAAAACCAAGTTTATGATTTTCAATCCCCCGAGGCACACCCGCCCAAATCCCACATTGAATGGAACTCCACTAGAGCGAGTCAAGACTTTTATATACCTGGGGGTCACATTGACTGAGCACTTTGCATGGGACCATCAAGTTTCCAAATCTTCCCCGAGACTTGCACAGATTATGGGAGGCATAGGCAGATTTCACAGAGCCTCAGCTTTTAAACCAGTTACCCCAGCCCTTGAGATATATAATACACAGGTCAGGTCTGCAGCTTTGTACGCTGCAGAACTTTGGGGACACACAAACGTATGCAACTTACTGAAGGTTGAACAGGCCTTCATGCAACATCTGGTTGCCCTTCCCCAAAGCACGCCCCTCGTACCATTACGCTTGGATCTGGGCTAGGAACCCATTACCGAACTGGTAGCTGCACGACCTCTGCTCTACTGGAGAAGGCTCTGGTCTCTGCGGGAGCTCGCATCCTTTAGAGCAGAGTTCAATACAATTTGGGGGCAGCTAAAGAATAAGAACATACCCTGGTTGGTATATACAAAGGCTCTCCTTTACAAAATTGGCCTACCCCAACTATAGGACACACCAGAGGACAGCTGCACGAGATTGCAAAGGTCTGTACTAGTGGCAGCCGTAAGGTCATATAACCTCAAAATGCTACACTGCTCGACTTCCCTGGGCAAGCTGTCTACTGAGTTCCTACTGATGAAAGCCAAATCCAGGACGGAGGTGTTCCTGGACCTAGTGCAGCCTCGACTTGCAAGAAAACTATACATTCAATTGAGGCACGGCTCTATACCGATTGGGGCATTGACATCTAGATGGGCAAAATCGATGGAGGCCAACTGCCCTGCTTGTAACTACTGTAGGGAAGACATTGTACATATCTTCTTCTTTTGTCCGGCATATAGCAAAATTGAGAAATGCTGGATTATCCCATTGTGCAAAAACCTGGGTTTCAGACAATGTGTACAAGCTTGCAGAGTTTTAACTTACGATACTGCCCCTTCCATTGTCTTTGCTGTCTCCCAATTTTTACTTGCCATGTGGCGGAGAAGATCTGTTTTTATTAATAAGAAATAATGGACTATTGCTTCTCATTTCTTCTCATATTTGATAACTAACGTTTAATAGCTTTTTACATTTTTATGTATTCATGGTTTTATTTCTGTGCTTGTATATATCTTATTGCACTTTTATGGTCATTGACCGAAATAAAGTTATCAAATGAATGAATGAATGGTATTCAAAGAAGGCACTTACTAATTTTGGTATTCAGAGAAGACACTTACTCATTTTGGTATCTACAGAAGGCACTTACTCATTTTGGTATTCACAGAATTGATGAGTAAGTGCCTTCTGTGAATACCAAAATGAGTAATTTACTCAGTTTGAATAACTTACTCATTTTAAGTAACTTACTCATTTTGGTATTCACGGAAGACACTTACGCAATGATGAGTAAGTGCCTTCTGTGAATACCAAAATGAGTAAGTACCTTCTGTGAATACCAAAATGAGTAAGTGCCTTTTGTGAATATCAAAATGAGTAATTGCCTTCTGAGAATACCAAAATGGTAGTCAGTTTAGGATGTTGTCTTAAGTTAGTTCTGTGAATCAGGCCCACTATTTATATGGTGGAAAAAGGACCCACAGACTACACCCCACATACAGAGCCACTATAGAGGTCTGGAAAAGAACTAATACTATGTGAGGCTGGGCACACAAAATATCTAGGTCCACCCCCTTGTGGAGAGGAAAGTGGTTGAAAGAACTGATTTAGCTCCGGGGATTCGAGGCTTGGCGTCTGCTTGGGATCTCAAAGGTGGGGGACATCATGGCCAAGTGCAACCTCAAACTCTTCCCAGCCCTCCAGACAGAATTTCAACTTCATACCCCCCAAATTTTAAAATATGCTCAGTTGCCCCATGCTTTGAGTGCAGAGGGAATAGAGGCTTCTGGGCTCCCCAAGTTTGCAGCAACGGAGTGCATATTACTTCAGGAAGAATTAAAAATAAAGGCAGTTTCTGCCACCTACACAACTATAAACAACAATATGCCCGACACTCTGGTTAAACTAAGTGGGGTGTGGGTGGGAGATCTAGGGGAAATGGAGGACATCAATTGGGAGGCGCCTCATTCAATTAAAAATCCTTCACAGGGCCTATTACGACAGAGACAAATTGCACAAAATGGGATAAGCAGAGTCACCTCTGTGTTTGTGCTGTTGTACTGACACAGGCAACTCCCTTAACATGCTTTGGGAGTGTCCACAAATAGAGATTTATTGGCAGCCGATAATCACCAAAGTGACATAGTACAGGGAATCTCCCTACCAATCCACCATAGCTTTATCCTGATAAGGGATCCCAGGTGAGGTAGATGTCCCTAGACCGCAACTCCTTTTCAGCACACTGGGCTTGGTGGTGGCCAAGTATGATATTGCTCGTGGCTGGGGCACGCAAGAGACCCCTACATTACAAGAATTTAAAATAGGTATGGATTTATACATGGCTACTGAAAGGGTCATATACAAAAGTAGAGGCTGCCCCAAAAAGTTTCCGAAAATATGGGGGTGCTGGCTGAGATACTATGGTCTGAGCCCGAGCGAAGAGGATATCTGATCTACTGCAATTGAAGTGTTGGGCTAATGACACCTTGCTGGTCCCAGGAGAGGGGTATGGGGACGGGTTGTGGGAGGCAGTCCTGCCATGACGTGTACTAAGGTCCTATATGTAATTTTTGTTTATAGTATGATTTGTATTCCTCAGATACCCACTGGATGTGCTAAGAAACAGCTTATTCCACCCCAATACATAGAATCATGGGGGGTGATTTCAATTGCCATTTCGAACCCCTAGCAGGGATCCCTTCTGAAACCATAGATGAGGACTCTATCTGGCACATTCAGGAGTGCTCAATATATCCGGTTAAGCGCTTGACGCCACTGGTACTGCAGATTAATAAGCTCTTAGTATTGCACTCTCTCAGAGTCTCAAAGGGTAGACTTCCTCCAGACGCCCCTGGTAAAAGGACCTTCAATAGAGTGTGGAAAACTACAACCATCAACTACTTAATGGTTAATGTAGAATTCTGGTCCCAAATGAAGGCCTTTAGTGTAATTCAAAGGGTAGACAGTGATCACAACCTTCTGTCTCTAGAATTAAAAAATTCACTGGTATATCAACACAGATTGGGAGGGAGGGAGACCCACGCTGACCAGAATCTACTTTTAGTGGTGGGTGGCAGACGTATTAGATGGGCCAAGTTTGCGCTAGCTCCCGACAAAGTAGCGGAGCTATATCAGCATGCGGCTTGCTCCCTAGTAGAAGCTTTTGATCTCCCGACCGCCAACTACGATCCATCTGATTTCCACGCGATCGAGCACATTCATATCAACTTATTCTCCACTTTGGCTGACTACTTTTATATTGTAGCCAATAAGAGATCATGTCCAAAAAACAGGCCCATTGGTTTAATAAACCCTGTAGGATGGCCAAATCCGCCCTCGTTAAAGAGGTCAAGTCTGGCTCAGTGCAGAGTATTAGAGTGGCTAGTCTCACTTATAAAAGTCGAATTGCGGAGTCCAAGTTCGATTGGGAGGCTTTAAGATGGGCAAGCATAAAAGTAGCTCTGGACGGTCGTGATTACAGGGCGTTTTGAAACTTAGTTAGATCAGGCTCCATTGAGGGGACCTCAGCTGTAACTCCTAACTTGAGCGAGGAGGTTTGGATAGCCCACTTCAAGCCCTTGTTTTCACACACCGCTATTCCACCATACCCAGATTTAGCCTTACCAATGAATAGTCTTCCAGCTCTAACTTTTTCAGATACAAAGGTCCCTGATGATCACTCCTTTACAATGCTGGAAATCCAGGCGGCCCTTAGAACCTTGTCTCCCGGGAAGGCTCTGGGATTCGATAAAATCCCAGGAGATCTATTCCTGAGTGAGCAGAAAATATGGGCACCCTACCTTTGGTTATATTTTAATGCTATTCTTCATGGCATGGAAATACCCCAAACTTGGCTGGGGGCAGAGATCATCCCCATACATAAAAAGGCCTCCCCACTTGACCCAGCTAACTATCGCCCCATCAGCCTCATAGACGTCTTGCAGAAGTTGTTTGCCCGCCTTTTACTAACAAGGTTGCAGTGTTGGATGGACGATCACCACATTCTGACCTCCCTTCAAGCGAGCTTTCGAGTCAAGGTCTCTACCACCGACCAACTCTTTAGACTGCAATTGGTCTACTGGAAGACGGTGACTATGAGGGCTGGTAGTCTTTACTTGATCTTTGTAGATCTGCGATCTGCATTCGATCTGGTTCAAAGGGACAAGCTCGGGACCATATTGTTAGAAATGGGTGCCCCAGTATACCTGTGCTAACTGTTTAACGTTTAGGCCTAAACACATATGCGAGGGTGAGGTATGGGCAGAACCGGGAGCTTTCTGCCCCTTCCCGGTGGAAAAGAGTGTGAGGCAGGGTTGTGTACTGGCCCCTACGCTTTTCTCTCTGTTCCTTAACGGATTGATTGACCACCTATTGGGTGCGAGAGATTTAGATTCACCTAGTTTAGCAGTCCGCAAGATACTAGCCCTGATGTCCTCTGATGATACTCTATTGTTATCACAATCTTCCATGGGTATTCAGCGAACATTGGAGGCGTTCTGCTCTTTCTGTAGTACCAGGAATCTGGAGATTAATCTCTCTAAAACCAAATATATGGTTTTTAATGCTAAAGCACCCAACTGCCCCCACCCCCACCTAGACGGTTCGCGGTTGGAAAAAGTTTCCACTTTTGAAAATCTAGGGGTAACACTCAACAGCAAGATGGAATGGGAGTCCCACATGGCCAAGGCAAATATGAAGCTGGCGCAAGCCACTGATGGTATTTTGAAGGTCTATAACGAGTGTTCTTATAAAAACCTTGTGTCCACCAGTGGAAATTTATAGAGCTCAGGCGCGAGGTGGGGCGCATTATGGTGTACAGCTATGGGGCCACACCAACACCACCCCTCTGTCTACTACTGAGAACAGCTTCATTAGGCACCTATTGAGACTCCCCAGAGTACACGCCAAACCCTGTTACGGCTAGATTTGGGCCTGCCCCCTATACAGGAGGTAATTTCGAACTGCCCCCTCTTGTACTGGAGGAGACTCTGGTCTACTCCGGAGCTGCTAAGCTATAGAGCGGACTTAAGGGACCTATTGTCCATAAGGGGTGTGAGCAAAGTCCCTTGGCTAAAACACGTCAAGCAGCTTTCCTACATATTAGGTAGGGGTGACATGTGGTTATTTCCAGAGCAAACTTGTGCCCTGACTCCTAGGAGGCTCTTGGTCAAGGTACTCAAGCGTTACCGAATGGATCGGACACTAGCAAGCTCATATTTGGGTGGGTTGACCGATAGATTTCTGGTAATCAAGGACAATAACCTATTTGAGAAATTCTTGGACGACGTACCGCCCACATTGGCAAAGAAATTCTATATCCAATTTAGATATGGAAAACTGCCAGTGAGGGCAGTCACAAACATGTGGTCATCTGCACCCCTCATTCCCAGCTCTTGCCCAGGGTGTGAAAGTAGCGAAGAGACAGATCTGCACGTTCTGCTCTTCTGCCCTTTCTACTCTAAGACTAGAGCAAAATTGAGTATTTTACTATGTAAGTCTATGGGCCTTAGGAACTACAGGGAAGTTTTTAGATTGTTGAAATATGACACCTCCCCCCTGATTGTGTTTGCGACCTCTAGATATCTTTTGTCGATGTGGTGTACGAGAAGCGCTAAAATTAAAACCATTAAATGTCAAATTGTTACAAGGGCGCTACCGTAACCACTCTAATTTATTAGGAATCCTTATTGTGAATACTCCGCGGTTTGTTTCCCTTTCTTTTATGTTTAGTTTATATTTGGAAAGCCCTGTCAAGTTTTTAATGTTGTATATAAAACTATATTTAATAGTCTGTTTTATATGAGTCTAGAGTGCATTGTATCATGTTTAATGGTATGTTTTTTATTCAAATGTTTGTAAATTTGTGCTTTTATGGTTATTAACTGATAATAAAGCCTTTTGACTGACTGACCTTTATGGAAGCACTGTATGGACCTGCTACAATGCCACCTCTGCAACCTACAGCATAAAGTCTCACCTTTCAGGTCAGATATTTTCATGTTCTATATTTCTATAATAATGTTCCCCCTTGGCTCCTATTTGCTATATGGTCCACATGCATCCGGCCTACGTCTCATTGCATCTGATTCCTTGTAATGTGATAAGTATATTCCTGTCTTTTTGGACCATACATTTTGTCACTGGTCATCCTTAACGTATTCTGTCTCTTGCTGTCAGATTTGATTACTTCATGCTTATGCCATTCTCTGATTGTATTTCTCCTTTGACTTGAAATTGCATTACAGAATGACTCAAAGAAAAGAAACAAAAAGAATTAAGATAATGGCAGTCAGATGAAATTTAGTTATTCCGCGTTTGCTATATGCAGATATATACAACAGGAGTGAGAATCTGTAACATTTAGACTTTGCCAGAGCAGGAACATCACTTTAATTTGGTGGTATTCCTTATCTGGTAAACTTTCAGGGACTCATTTATTAAAAGTGTTTCATCGCTGGTTGAAAACAGTGATATGACACTGAAAGAGCCTGTCCCATAAGGTCTAGGCGGTTTAGAGTTTTACTTTGATGGTTCTTTTTAGAAGCATGGAAGTGTAGAGGGGAGGAAAATCATTAACCCTTTCTATGCTGATGACGGAACCGCTTCGTCATCAGCTGCGGTGGCGCTGTGCTGATGACGGAGCGGTTCCGTCATGGCCCTGTCGCTGCGCCTTCGTGGCGCTGATTTCGTGCCTGCGCGGCGCGTTCTATTGAGCGGGCAGGGCCATGACGGAACCGCTCCGTCATGAGCACAGCCCAACCGCGGCTGATGACGGAGCGGTTCCGGCATCTGCATGCGGCCGCCGAGCGGCCTCCCCTCCCACTTAGCGCTGTACCGGAATAGCCGCCGCAGCGATGTGGTTAAAGAAAATCTCAATTAGCCAATATATGTTCTTGATGCATAATAACCCACTGAACACTACTCAAGGTTAATTAATTTATTACAAAGCCAAAAATAACTGGACATAAAGACACTTCAATACGAGAGTGTAGAAAAACATATGAATTAGAATTAAGCCAATTTTGCGCATAAGCAATACAATTAATTTAAGAAGCAAGATACAGAAAATCAGGAAGCACAAGTCCAAATTCTCCTGCATCGAGAGTTGGTGAGTGAAAAACATCATCCCGAATCTAGCACAGCCCTAAATAAACACTTTCAGAAAGAAGGGTAAAAGGTGTCAGCATGTGGAGTTTCCCTAGCAGGTCACTTCATGATCCATGGGTCAAGTAGCATGAAGCTACCAAAGACAGAGCTTGTTCTAAGATGCTCTCTCTTTGAAGGCAACAAAGAAGTGGCATACTATCATTAACTTCAACAACCAATTAATCAGGTGTAACATTCCCATGGTGCAGTTTGCGTCGAACCTTCTATCCTGGATACAGTGCAGAAGGTAATTTTCCATGATGCTGACGGTTCACCTTCCTCAATACAATTTGTCCTTGATTCCCATACCTTCCCCTCTGTGAAGCACAACGATCTTCCTTTATCGACCCAAGCCACATGATTGTAACTTCTCCTCCCATTGCCTAGCTTGCAAAAACAAAGAACTTACTTTTCCTAAATAATGTATTCTCCACCTGCAATGGAATTGTAGGAAAGAATAGAGTCTGCTATGCACATGAAATTAAACTATTAATTATCAATTATCAAAATGAGAGTTTCCATTGACTTGTAATTCAGGCCTAAGACTGCAGCTAACATAGGAGAATCAGCATATAAGCTTTACAAATTCATATGACAATAATTCAAATTCAACTAATACACTTACGTACATATGAAATGACATGATTAATAAGCTGATTCAATATATGTGTAAGTGTCAGTTGCAAAAATACGAGTTCTTAATGTCAACTTTTTTTGCTAGTTACAATTTTTTCGTGTGTTAGTTTTTTTTAACAACAGATTTTATAGAATTTTCATCATACCAGAGGGGCAGAGCCCGGGAAACAAAGCACAGATGAAATGCATAAGATAATGTCTCTGGGTACTGTATAAAACCCTCCCCTAGAGTCTGCAGAACAACAGACCAGGAAAGACAACCCTCCCCCTTAGTGCGCACCATACATACTGCAAGGACATTGCATGTAAAAGCCAAAGGAATTCCCAGCCACATCTTTTTAACATTGATATATTAAACAGGTAAATCATTCACCACCAGTCGTTCGATAGGATCACGGGTGGCGGTCTGTGTACTTAAAGGCAGATCTATACCCCTGTACTTGGCTCACCTAGACCAAACCTTTCCATGCTTTTGTGGACACCCCATCGCCTGGACCACTACAATCTCGCTGACATGTACCATCCAGGGCCTTTTCCCAGTTAGTTATACAGGGCGCGCCGCGGACGCGTCCTTCCAGTGCTGTGCTATGTCCCGCTTAGCCATGGTGAGATCCAAAACAAAAGGTGTCTTTTATACCTGTTGCCCCGATGTCTTCTGTGCTGTGTAAGAGTGCCAATCTAAAGTCCGACGGGATATCCGACGCCAGAACATGCCCCAAGCAAGAAAACATGCCTGACCAGAAGAACTGCACCACAGCAGAGACAGATAGGGGATTGGATTGCCCCATCTTTCAAAGACGGAGACGCGTGTAGTAAACCCTATGGAGGTATTTAAATTGAATTAGCCTATATCTGGTAAAGACGGCGCCGTACCGAGGGCAAGCCAGCACCTCGGCCCAGTTGTTGTCCTTAAGGTCTGGCAGGTCCGCCTCCCAAGCCTCCCGGGTTCTGTGAATAGTGTTCTGGGAATGGGTGGTAAGTGTTTGGTAGATTTGCTGAATTTTGTGAGCCACCAGATCCCCCATCAGTAGGCGACCCTCCAGAAGGTGGAACTCCGGTAGCGACTCTAGCTGCCGAATCTGGGGGGTCAATGCATGATGGAGCTGCAAATAATCATGCAACTTCGATTTCAAAATCCACCTGTAGCCTTTGAAAGTGGTCCCCTGATAATGTCCCTGAGCGTGGATATAACAATATCATCCCATCTACGAAATCCCACAAGGGATGAGACATGCAGAAGAAACGTTCCCCGCCAGTGGTGCTGGTCTACCTACCCCACCAACCCATGGACCTAACCACCCTCTCCATGTCTGAATGACTATTCGGCAAGCTGGGGGAAATGCCTCAAGGGAAGGGCTTCTGTATAGAAGATGGAGTAGCTCATTGATCACCAAGAGGTGCGAGGCCCAGTAGTACCCGTGGATGTCTGCCACTGCAATACCAACACAGTACATTAACTGTATACATGTTGCGACCACCACACAATTGTGCCCCTTGCCAGAGGAATCTATTCAGGAGTGCATTGAGTTAGATAAACCACGACGGGGGGATAAGATATGGGTAGTTCTGGAGCCTGTAGAGTAAGCACGACAGAGACACCATTTTAAAAATTGCAGAACTGCCGTACAATGATAGGGGTAGTTGGGACCAGATCGTCCTTTCATTCCGGACGACAGGAAGCAGCGGGGCTATGTTTAAGCGTGAGCGCAAAATCTGTTCCGCTTGCGGATTTCGCGGATTTTCGGTAAATCCGCAATCCGCGAACTCCCGCAAATTTACCGAAAATCTGCGAATCCGCGAGCGGCTGATTCGGGGGGCAAAAGTTCAAGCCTTCAAGCTTGAAGTTGTTGTAACTATTTTAGGATGGCGCCGGCAAGCTGCCAGCCCCATTCTAAAATAGTTACTAAGTTAGCTTCAACAGGAAGCACTAATAGATAAAGTAAAGCAGGTGCTATTAGTGCTTCCTGATGGTGCACAGACAAAATATCGACTCCAAAATATCGACTGGACATAATATCGACTTTTAAATATAGACTGGACAAAATATCGACTGGACATAATATCGACTACAAAAAAATCGTTTTTAAGGTAAGTGAAGTAATATCGACTGTATAAAATATAGATAGCAAAAATATCGAATTTTTAATAATATATAATATTTTATAGTGTATTTTTATGTAATAATATGTGTGAAAAGTGTGTATTAATGTTATAAATAATTTTATTAAAAGAATTTTGTTTTCATAATAATTGCGTAATGTAATTCTGTAGCGGGTTGTGGGTTTATAGGGGAATAGGGTGGGAAGTAATTTAATTATAATTAATTAAATATGTACATTAATTAATTGATATTAATTTAAAATTAATTGTAAAATAATTTATATGTGTTAATTAATTTAATAGTAATTGCAAATTAATTAATAATAATTAATTAATTGGTAAATATGCAAATTTTACTAATTTAATGCAGTAGCGGGTTGTGGGATTATAGGGGAATAGGGTGGGAAGTAATTTAATTAATAATAATTAAATATGTTAATATATTTATTGATAGTAATTAGTAAATAATTGATAATTAATTTATATGTGTTAATTAATTAAATAGTAATTGTTAATAATTTTATATTAATTGATTAATTTGTTAATATGTGATTTTTTCAAATTTAATTATTACAACTACGCTTTCCAACGCTTTCCCTACTGTTGCACCCACTGGAGTGGGAATAGTAATTTTAACCCGTACGCTATCCAACACTTTCCCTACTGTTGCACCCACTGGAGTGGGAATAGTAATTTTAACCCCTACGCTATCCAACACTTTCCCTACTGTTGCACCCACTGGAGTTGGAATAGTAATTTTAACCCCTACGCTATCCAACGCTTTCCCTACTGTTGCACCCACTGGAGTGGGAATAGTAATTTTAACCCCTACGCTATCCAACGCTTTCCCTACTGTTGCACCCACTGGAGTTGGAATAGTAATTTTAACCCCTACGCTATCCAACGCTTTCCCTACTGTTGCACCCACTGGAGTTGGAATAGTAATTTTAACCCCTACGCTATCCAATGCTTTCCCTACTGTTGCACCCACTGGAGTTGGAATAGTAATTTTAACCCCTACGCTATCCAACGCTTTCCCTACTGTTGCACCCACTGGAGTGCGAATAGTAATTTTAACCCCTACGCTATCCAACGCTTTCCCTACTGTTGCACCCACTGGAGTTGGAATAGTAATTTTAACCCCTACGCTATCCAACGCTTTCCCTACTGTTGCATCCACTGGAGTTGGAATAGTAATTTTAACCCCTACGCTATCCAACGCTTTCCCTACTGTTGCACCCACTGGAGTTGAAATAGTCATTTTAACCCCTATGCTATCCAACGCTTTCCCTACGCTTGCACTCTTTGGAGGGGGAATAGTATTTTTTAAACTTCTGGTATTGTACGGTAATATAATAGTATCTTATTTAATTATAGTATGTTACTATATATATATGTTTGAACAAATATGATTGTAAAAAATTATTTTTATTAATTTTATTTATTATTTAATTATTATAAGTTAATTTAAGTATTTTTAAGTATATTTAGTAATTAAAATTTAATTTTAATTTAATTTAACACTGTTTTTAATAAAGTCGATATTTTTTAAAACTATATTATTGTAAACGATATTTTGTACTCGATATTTTTGTACTTACCTGTTTGTAGATACAAACTCGATATTTTGACTGTCGATATTTTGTCCACGATATTTTTGTAAGTCGATATTTTGTCCCTCGATATTATTTCAGTGATCCCTTCCTGATGAAGCTAATTTAGTAACTATTTTAGGATGGCGCTGGCAGCTTGCCGGCGCCATCCTAAAATAGTTACAGGATGATGGATGGACATTGGACAGCTCACTCAAGGGACCCCTGCGCACATCGGTGTGCATAGTAACACATTCATGGCCGCTGGAACTAGTTGAAGCTCAAATTCAGTGACTCATTCATCAGCCCAAAAACAATCGTGAGCGTCGTCGAGGCTGGGCAGGTGTGCCTTCTTCCCAAATCTACCGTCTAAAATCAGCTGTGATGCTGGATAGAGGACTTTGTATCCTTGACTTTAACGAGCGCAATCCTCGTGCTGTTCCTGTGACCAGGAGCTTCTTTCTCTTGATCTGCTGCTCTGATCGGTCTCTGACCTTTTATACACACAAGAGGCATGTGAACTCGCATGGAAGCCCCGCCCGTTTGGCCCCGCTCACACACTCGCAGTGATCACCGTCTTCCCGCCATTTACCCACTATGATGGACAGGTCACTCAAGGGACCCCTGCTCCCTTAGGGGCGATTGCATAGTAACACACACGTGGTCGCTGGAACTAGTTGAAGCTCAAATTCAGTGACTCATTCATAAGCCCAAAAACAATTGTGAGCGTCGTCGAGGCTGGGCAGGTGTGCCTTCTTCCCAAATCTACTGTCGAAAATCAGCTGTGATGCTGGATAGAGGCCTTTGTATCCTTGACTTTCACGAGCGCAATCCTCGTGCTGTTCCTGTGACCAGGAGCTTCTTTCTCTTCATCTGCTGCTCTGATCGGTCTCTGACCATTTATACAAACAAGGGGCACTTGAACTCGCACAGAAGACCCCTCCCTTTAAAAAGCCCGCAAAATCCGCGAATCTGCAAATTCGCGGATTTTGCGGATCCGCGAATACGCAAATTTGCGGATCGTGGATCTGCGAAATCCACCCATGCTTAGCTATGTTGTGCATCCAAGCATCGCTGGGACACAGCGCTGTAAAGACCCCTAGGTACTTAATGCCTGTGTCTGCGATAACTAGCTGTGAAGCCCAGGCTTGACTCCTCTCCTCGCCGTGAATAGGAAAAAATATAGATTTGAACGGGTTGGCCCAGAGTCCAGAGGTCTCTTTAAAGATTCAGAGAATTAGGAGGACACGAGGCCCTGAGGCCCAAGGGTCTGACATGAAGAACAGGGCATCATCAACGTAAAGCACAATCCTGTCTGAGTGTCCGACGATCAATCCCCGAATGACAGGCTCCTGGCGCACTCATGCAGCTAAAGGCTCAATCGCTAGGGCGAAAAGAAGAGGGGATAAGGGACACCCCTGCCTCGTACCCCTGTGGATAGGAACATGGGCAGAGCAGCATCGGGATGCACATACCAAGGTGGTGAGATCCGTATATAGTAGTTTCACATACGCCATGAACCGGGGACCCAGGTTAATTGCTTGAAAATATAAGTTCAACTCAGCGAGTGAAACGCCTTGTCGATGTCCGTCAACAAGACTGCTGCAGAACGACCTAGGCGAGGGGCCTCTGCCACCACGTTGTGGACTCGCCTGATATTGTGTCTGGTGGCATAAAGCCTGACTGATCTGGATGCATCCGGGTCTTCCGGGAGATGACCGGGTTTAAGAAAAATCACAATTTCGGCGTGTCATCAGTTGGGTGGCAAAGTACGCTGCTCCAAGACTTCGTGGAGTGCCCCAAGTAGGTGGGACCCCAGGGTCGCCATTTGCGGGCACACAAATTGCAGGGGAACCCATTCAGACCAGGTGCTCGGCCCAGGTGAACATTGGACAGCGCCAACTGCAGTTCGTCTAATGTGATAGGTCCATCCAGTTCGTCACATATTTCATCAGGCAGTCGGCGGGGGGGATATCAGAGACAAATTTGTCTACAAAGGGCTCAGCTATCACCTCCAGCTCCTCATACAGGGTTGCGAATAGGAAGGCAAAGGCTTGGACCACGGCTTCAGGGGAGGTACACACTGTGCTGTCGGGGAACCTGTGTCGGGATCTTCTGGACCTGGCACAGCCGATGGAGCATCTGACTGGACTTGTCGCCCCATTGTTAAATTCTGTACTGAGTTCACAGCCACGTCTCTTTAGCGCTGTCTGTATGTAGCTGGTAGAGCTGCTGTTGGACGTGTATGAGATTCCGGGCGGAATCTGGAATCGGAGCCCAACACAAGTTGGGACTGCATTTGGACCTGACGGTCCTCTAGTTCCCTCACCTGTGCTAAACACTGCTGCTTTTCCTTGGAGCAAAAACTAATGTCAGCCCTGTGGGCTTAAGATACTCCCAGAGAATGACATGAGACTGGCAAGTGTCCACCTTAAAACTGAGGTAGTCTCTGATCGCAAGATGTATCATCTTTGCTAATTGGCATCCCGGAGGAGCCATGGGGACATGCCCTACTGATAAAGGGCCCAATGGGTCTGCAGGCACAGCTTGAGTTGGACAGGCGGATGATCTTAGAGGCCTCTGGGCATAATGGATGTGTGTGCCACTCTGTGTGTATAGCTATGTGGAAGGAAAATATAATCTAGACGTGAGAGTGTACGGTGGACTGATGATGATGCATATGTGATCCCCTTATCAGTAGGGTGCAATGCCCGCCATGAGTCCGTCCAACCCAGTGTATGTGCCAGGACATTTAATTTGGATCTGGGGGAAGGTGTTGTATGTTAGTTTTGCATGACATTCATCCATAAATTAAAGCAATTCACATAACAAGCTTCAAAATTCTAACACTTCATGTTAACAATAATAGCATGATTAATTGAGGATACTTTCTAAACGTTTAAATGATTTCTCTACTACATATACACTTTTCAGTATGCCCTCCTTGTGACACCATAGATGCCCCGTATTTACAGTACAGTGCTCCATGTCGCAAGGATTGACTAGATAGATGAGGAATACTGGCGTATCTGGTGGTGCAGTAATGACACATTTCTGGAATTGTCACAAAATATACGCACCTCCAGTAAGGTGTCATTACACATGGGTGAGTCCCATGTAAACTGCTGTGGAGCAGGATTATGGATTTGACAAAGTGAATCGTAGAAGTGGCGCAGTGAAATCCTATATATTTCACTGCGCCACTTCTGCGATATTTCTTAACAGTTATTTTCTTTTACCTTTGTTTCATGCTTTTAACAGTTCAATGGATAGGTTTATTTTCCATGCAGCATTGTATTCAACAAAGAATGTAAGATTGCCTTGAGCGTTGTTGCTGCACCGCCAGATTGTTGATTTTGTAGATCAACATGTTCATCTCAGATAGACTGTGACTCTTTAAAACTGCAAACAGCTGCTATCTACAGGAAATTACGTTGTTTTACAAAATGAGGGGGAGCAACTGCACAAACAACAGATTGCAACATCCACGTTAGCACCGGTGTGTCTAAAAAATGAACGATGCCTACGTCTGAAAGTGCAATCTTCACATCCAAGAAGGAAAGGATGGTATAGGTGAGGTGATGACTCTGAAATTCTTCTATTGTAAAGGTAAAAAACTGAGATTCTTAAGGAGCATACCAGAAAAGGTACCTCTTCCTTTCTTCCTGCTGCTTAAAATGATTCCTCCTTCTTTTTCAAGGTGTAGCACATACAGACCAGGTTCTGGCAGCCTACTGCCACCATCCTTTTTACTGTCATGAGCTCCATGCTGAAAAGGTACCGTAGCCATATGGTGTGGGAACATGCGTTTGTCATGATCCACAGAGTGCCTGCCTTTGATTCCTTACAACCTCATATTATTTCACGGCAGTGGATGCCCATTTGCATACCAATTGGCCAAGACGGTCTAAGGGCTAACTATATATTACAATAATTTTAAGCCTGCTATTGCTGTATACCAAATCCCTCTTTGACCCTCCACGGTCTGTGAAGATATCTGAGGATTTTTTGCTGCCATTGCAACTTAGAATTGGATGCCCCATAGCACCCAAGTGTAAAAACTAGTGTGGGAGACGGATGTGTATCATGCAGGCAACACTTTTCAATCCATCATGCATAAACACTCAAACTATGTTGGGTTTACAAAATATGTAATAGGAAATATTTCCTGGTCCTCTACTCTTCATTCAATGGGGCTAAGAACACTTGCAGACACATTCTGTACTTTACTGAAAACAAATTCGCATAATTCCCCAAGAGGAATACCAAGGATACTGAGTCCCCTTATGCAGGAACATGTTGGCTGTCCATGCTTGGTTACGTTATTGGCAAGGTATATGGGATACCAGCTTGTGGTTTTTGGCTATATTGTGATAAATGGCACGGGCCTAAAGCCTGGATGTAAGCTTGTGTAGTGTTCTTTTCCCAGGAGTAACAGCAAATGTAATGTACCATGGCAGCAAGGGAGCTGCACAAAGAGAGTGAAGGGTAAAATATGTCTTTGGTACAGAGCCATCAACACCATAAACAGGGTCTGGGCTCACTGGCAATAAGGACAAGCCTCACCAGAACAATAATAAACCAAAAAGCGGTACCAATATTGCCACGCTACTTATATAATGGATCACGGGTGATCACTCGAATCACTGAACAAAACAGTAATTCTCAACGAATCTTATTTCAGAATGAATCAGATTTTGTTTTATTTTTTACTTAATGCATGTATCAAATCAATGTGCACCTTTTTTCTTTTTCAAATAGAAAACATTTATAATAAATCACAATGAACACGACTTAAACAAAAAAACAAGAGGAAAGTAATATTTTTCACAAAAATCACGACTTACATTCAACATTCATACCACACAACATATCATAACTTCATACATTACAATTTTTTACAACTATTTACAATATCACAGTTTGAAAAAACAAAGCATTGGAAATAAGCTAGTAAACAATATTCGTATGTTTCCGAATTACTCAAGGGTTCCTAATGCTGAATGGAAGAGGTCTACGCGTTTCGATAACCCCTGGTTATGGGGAAATCTCATCAGGACCATATGCCTGTGAATGGAGAACAAAATTGGGTCAGACGGGTGGGCAAAACCAAAACCTCACAACGCTACAGTGGGGATAGAACAAACTAATCATACCTCTAGGTTGCTGGCTTCACTTTTGTGGTTGAAACTGTGGACAAAAGATGAAGTAGTTTTTAGCCTCTAAAGTACACACGACATAGAGGCGTTCATTCAATCTTAAAGGAACATTCATTCGTGGCTACTCACATAGTCTTACGCCTGCTGTGGCTGTGTTATTAACTGGAAAGGAAATTCGGGTGGAAGTGGATATCTGGGGGGGGGAGAATAAACAGAACTGGTTATGGTATTTTATCGAGGGAGCTCGTATCAGTGATCGTGATGATTTGCAAATGCGACTTACTGATGGTTAATGGCGCGGACCCCGCGACAATGGCACCTCCCTTGTCCGCCTGTTTTATTACAACTGAAGTGTCTTTTTTGAGATTTTCTAAAGCCCGTTTTTCATCCTGTGAGATGTTGAATTTTGTCCAATTTCTTCCCTCTTCCATTTTGGTTATTGCTGATAAGGAGAAATTGTCACACACGGAAGCCATGCTGATAGTTAAATTCAATTCTGCAACAAATGGCCTCAATGAAATTTCGGAGCTTTACCGCCTGTGAATTACTAAGTATGATATAAAAACCGAGATTCTGACTACTGTCTCCCACACAGACTGTGAACTGGGCTACACACACCCATACTCAACAGAAACGCAACCCGTTTCCTTGACAACGGACATCTAAACTACAATCCCCACAACCCCCTGGGAACCAGGAAGTGAGTTAAATCACAAGACGCGAGATCAGAGCTACCGACTGGATGGTGCCGGTAACTGGACTTACGAACAGAGACCGAAGAGCGCGGACCCCCCGATTGACACAGCGGACACAACCCAAACAGGTAAACGGAAAATCCATGCGAGGCGTATATCGCTAGAGAGGCGACCTTTTTTAACCTTTTTTAACCAATTGGGATACCTGACACCAGCTCCCTTTACCCCTGCAGGAGATCGGAGCACGCCGCTAAATCGCTTCAGGCGGACACAAAATACCCGTGAACTCCCCGCGCCATTAACCATCAGTAAGTCGCATTTGCAAATCATCACGATCACTGATACGAGCTCCCTCGATAAAATCCCATAACCAGTTCTGTTTATTCTCCCCCCCCCAGATATCCACTTCCACCCGAATTTCCTTTCCAGTTAATAACACAGCCACAGCAGGCCTAAGACTATGTGAGTAGCCACGAATGAATGTTCCTTTAAGATTGAATGAACGCCTCTATGTCGTGTGTACTTTAGAGGCTAAAAACTACTTCATCTTTCGTCCACAGTTTCAACCACAAAAGTGAAGCCAGCAACCTAGAGGTATGATTAGTTTGTTCTATCCCCACTGTAGCGTTGTGAGGTTTTGGTTTTGCCCACCCGTCTGACCCAATTTTGTTCTCCATTCACAGGCATATGGTCCTGATGAGATTTCCCCATAACCAGGGGTTATCGAAACGCGTAGACCTCTTCCATTCAGCATTAGGAACCCTTGAGTAATTCGGAAACATATGAATATTGTTTACTAGCTTATTTCCAATGCTTTGTTTTTTCAAACTGTGATATTGTAAATAGTTGTAAAAAATTGTAATGTATGAAGTTATGATATGTTGTGTGGTATGAATGTTGAATGTAAGTCGTGATTTTTGTGAAAAATATTACTTTCCTCTTGTTTTTTTGTTTAAGTCGTGTTCATTGTGATTTATTATAAATGTTTTCTATTTGAAAAAGAAAAAAGGTGCACATTGATTTGATACATGCATTAAAGTAAAAAATAAAACAAAATCTGATTCATTCTGAAATAAGATTCGTTGAGAATTACTGTTTTGTTCAGTGATTCGAGTGATCACCCGTGATCCATTATATAAGTAGCGTGGCAATATTGGTACCGCTTTTTGGTTTATTAATATTTTGGTACAGAGCAGCAGTAGACCAGTTTGTCCAATTAATGTCCATCAGCACCATCCCAATACTGCTCCAAATTGATGACACTTCTCTTTCAAGAACACTTTGTCACTGTGCTTTAGCAATCTGCGAACCAGCTGCTTTCCCCATCTCCCTGTGACCTTTTGCTTGTCTTTGGCCCTGTTCAGAGCTGTGATGCCTTTTGCTAAGTTTGTGCTAAAGCAATCCCTCAGGGGTGGGTCAAAATTCCGCAATGCTGGGGGAGTGTGGTGATTTTTGCCCACTCCTCATTCCGTTTGCAACTCAGAGTTCCAGAAAAATTCTGGCAACCACTGCATGGTGGAGTTTTTCCTTGCACGTGGCATGCCAAAGTTAAGGTGGCGAGCCACAATTTGCGTCCTTACTACCAAACCGAGGTTTCACTTCCCCTCGAGGAGGACGCCGTATTCCGGACTGGGCAGACCTACAGGCCATTGTGGAGCGATTTTGAACAGTTTTGGAGTGACTTTACTCAAGTTGTAGTGTTTATAATACTAAATGTTGGCATCACAGCCACGACTGTCCAGGCATTTTTTATCGTCATTGATTTAGCGACTACACCGCTCCAGCGTTCTTTCTTAACTGTTCTTCCTCACCTGCCGGACAATCTTCAGATACCCTTACTGGGTTGGAATTATCACCAGTTTTGGGGGATTGATTTCTTCGTATCTATTAGGATCTAGCCCTGAAGAATTGGAGTGTTCTGTTCTCCAATCAAACACGTGTCGGCTGGCGCATTAAAGCAACAAGATCAACAAGCGTCAACTGCTTTTCTTTTCTCAATTTCGCAAAATGTTCATATTATATGATTGATGGTTATGTGTGTGCAAAGGGTCTCTTTGCACAATTTGCATCCTCTTTTGCCATTTTCAGGCTCTAGAACGCCTCAATGCGACATTTCTCAATGCGGGTAGTTCACAACCCTTCACGTTGAGGAAGCTGCTGATTGAGTAGAAAATCTACTCGAGTGGCAGAAAGAAGAAGCTACCTGTGGCATGCCATGTGATGTCCTTTGCATTGATTTTACAGCATGGAACAAGCTCCTCGCACTAAAAATCAGCATGACCAGCGAGACGTGCCGAGTCCTGGCCCCCTTGATTTTTATCTTGTACATAAATGAATTAAGTAGTTTTGTGTGTAAGCTAACAAGTGATGTCCCGCACGTAAATGGCAAACCACTTCCCGCCCTTCTTTATGCGGATGATGCGGTCCTTATGGGCCGCACACCTAATGCACTGCACACTTTAATATCAGGATTTGTCACGTACATGGCAGATCTTGGCCTTTGCACTAATTTTAATAAATCATTTATAATGTGTTGTGGCCCTAAAAAACATCAAATTAACCAAATTCTGTCAGGGAATAATGTTTTAAAAGTCACTCTCACTTTTCCTAATCTGGGCCTGTTGTTCTCTGACTCTGGATCATGGCAACCTCACGTCGCCCAGGGGAGGAACAAACTGGGCAAAGCCATTAATTCTATAACCTCCCTCCGCCAACCTAAACATGCAGAGGTCATTATACCATTGCTAAAAATCTATAAGACCTAATGTTTACCCACAGGAACCTATGGTGCTGAGGTGTGGGGATACTCGAACTGTACTAATATACAGATCGAGGAGAAAAGATTTTGTAGGAAGGTTTTGGGGGGGGTATTTCTGCCCCAACTTATGTGTGCCATAGGGGATTGAATCTCCCATACACAGAGGACTTCATAAGATCTAGACCTGCCCTATTTTGGCTGAAAATATGGCGGAATCCAGCGGCTTCTCTGACCCGTGATATTATTTTGGACTGTCTAAAAAGTGAACGGGCCAATTATATACCTTGGCTCAGGGCTGTGGAGAAAAGCCTAGCAAGTGTGGAGCAGGGGCATTTATTTACATCTCCCCAAACGATTGATCGCTCGCACAAGAACTTAGTAAAAAAGGGCTTTGTACGACCTTTACAGAATTGAGAGGGAAAAGAGCGAGTTTTCAAAACCCGCCATTACAAGTACATACCCCTTTTGGTACCATGCGACAGGCCATATGATATGCCCCAAGGGTACCTGTGTAAAAAGATGGGCAAATGGAACAGGAGCCTGCTGTTCAGGTTCAGGGATGGAAGCATTAAAAATCTATTATGCTTCCCGTTAGGCTTCAACAAAAATTTGGAAAACCTAAGTTGTCCCTGTAACCTAGGCGGGAAACAAAGCCTTTTACATTTTACGCTTTTTTGTGGATTTTATGTCAAATACACAAAACATTATTTAATCCCATATTTTCGAAAGATTGACCTGATGAATTTTAATTTAGCTTTTGGAGATTTACTGATGTTACGCTCTGACGAAGTAATTTTCAGAGTCAGTTGATTTCTTAAAGCTGCTGTTAGATCACAAGTATCAATGAACATGGCCTGATATTTTTGCACTATTTCTTGCCTAGTTTGATCACTGCTTATTTGCACTAGTGGTTGTTCTCTTGTACATATTATAGCCATTGACTCTGCATTGTTTTTAATTGTTGCGTATTTGATTTTAAGCCTTGTATAATTTCTGAAATCATAATTTCTGCCTGATATTTGCATTTCATGTAATGTACAATGATGGTTAATCATGTCATCTTTTATTAGTTTTTAATGACTGTCTTATTGTGTTTTATGAATGATTGTTGTGATTACATGTACTTTTATGGATGTTTTTTTAAATCTGAATAAAGATCTTTGACTTTATATATATATATATATATATATATATATATATATATATATATATATATATATATATATATATATATATATATATATGTATATGTAAAAAACAAAAGCAATTTTTCATCACAAGCCACCGGCAAGGCAACTGAGCAGAAAAACCATGCGAGTCCCAATTTCATTTGGCAATATTTAATGGAAAGGCAAGTTCATCAAATCTGACGTGTTTCGGGCGTCCGCCCTTGGTCACAGATCGTCAGGCAAGTAAAAGAACATCCCTTTTAAAGGGTCCATTGCACATATATGTATATGTATATATATATATATATATATATATATATATATATATAAATATATATATATATATATATATATATATAAAACGAAACCCACCCTGATCCCCAAAAATACCCCTGCACCCCAAAACCTAAACGCACCCTGAACCCCCAAAATACCCCTGCACTCCAAAACCCTAATGCACCCTCAACCCTTAAAATTCCCACCACACCTCAAAACCCTAACCCACCCTGACCCCCAAATTACCCCTGCATCTGAAAACCTAAATGCACCCTGAAGCCCAACAATACCCCTGCACCCCAAAACCTTAAATGCACCTTAACCCCTAAAATTACCCCTGCACCCCAAAATCTAAACATACCCTGAACCCCAAAAATACCCCTCCACCCCATTACCTTAAACGAACCCTGAACCCCAAAAATACCCCTGCACCCCAAAACCTTTAATGCATCCTGACCCTAAAGTTACCCATGCACCCCAAAATCTAAACGCACCTTGAACCCCAAAAATACCCCTGCACCCCTTAACCTTAAACGCACGCTGAACCCAAAAAATACCCTGCACCCCAAATCCTAAATGCACCCTGACCCCAAAAATACCCCTGCACACCAAAACCCTAAACGCACCCTGAACCCTAAAAATTCTAATACACCTCAAAATCTAAACGCTACCTTAACCACAAAATTACCCTGGCACCCGAAAATCTAAATGCACCCTGAACCCCAAAAATATCCCTGCACCACAAAACCATAACCCACCTTGATCCCTAAAATTACTTCCAGCACCCCTAAACGCACCTTGAATCCCAGAAATACCCCAGCACCCCAAAACTTTAAACGCACCCTGAACCTCAAAAATACCCTTGCACCCCAAAACCTTAAACGCACCCTGAACCCTAAAAATACCCCCTACACTTAAAAACCCTAACCCTCCCTGCCCCCTAAAAATACCCAAGTACCCAAAAACCAAAATGTACCCTTGGCCCTAAAATTATCATCTACACCCCAAAACCCTAACCCACCCTGATCTCTAAAATTACCCCAGCACCCCAAAACCTAAACTCACCCTGAACCCCAAAATTATCCCTGCACCCCAAAACCCTAACTCACCATGATCCCTAAAATTACCCCAGCACCCCTAAACCTAAATGGCCCATGAACCCCAAAAACACCCCTGCACCTTAAAACCTTAAATGCATCCTAGACCCCAAAAATACCCCTGCACCACAAAACCTTAAACACACCTTGAACCCTAAAAATACCCCCTACACCCCAAAACACTAACCCAGCCTGGCCCCTAAAAATACCCCTGTACCCCAAAACCAAAATAGACCCTGATCCCTAAAATTAAACTCTACACCCCAAAACCCAAAAGTACACATAACCCTAAAATTACCCCTGTACCACCATAACATATACCCCTACACCCCAACCCCAAACCCTATACTTACCTTACGCTCACATTTAAAAAACATATGCTTTTACCATTCATGGATTTACAACGAATTTCGTTGTAAAAGCATGCGTGGTAAAAGCATATAAAATGTTATGTCATGCGTTGTAATGTCATTGCTGAGTCATGGTAGATGCGTTGTAAAGGTATGCGGGGTAATGGTATGCGGGAAAAAAGACATGTGATGACGGTTGTTTACCACTGGAGGCGCATTTCACTTCTCCATATTTACAAGGAGAGGAAAAGCAACCCTGCATCACGTTTCCTCTCCTTTTAAATATGGCCCCTTCACATGCAGCACTTCGCGTGGAAGGGGTGTTCCTATAGGTGTTGCTGTGGGTGTTCCCATGCAAAACCCATGGAACAAGACACATTTCCAGATCTATGAGGAATTGTAAATCAGGAAATGCGTGTCAATGCTATGCCTCCCCAGTGGAGGCGTAGCGAGGCACAACGAGGAGAAATGTTATTATTTCCCCTTGTTTTTTCCTCTTACAAAGCATGCTGCATTCTACAGCACGCATTGAAAGAGGAAAATGCCTGTTGTGATTGAAGGTGCCCCTTCCTGCACAATAACAATCTCCCCATGTGGCAGGCATCCTTGCACCATGGTGCAAAGATGCCTGCACCGGCGCATGGCTGCAGTCTGTGCGCCAGCACAGGGGAGAGCACCTGAATGTGACACAATATTGTAAATATGTCACATTTCTAGTGTTTCAGAAGTGCTGCACCATGGCGCAGCCAAAGGGCTTGCGCTGTCACGCTGAGGCACTTCCTTGTAGATTTGCCCCTTAGTTTTTATTTCTTCTTGTATGACGCAAAATTGATTGAGGAAAACAAGTGCTGTAAGGTGCTTGAACGCACCTGAAGGAAATCATATGATGTCATGACAAAAATATGATATGAGGGACATTAAGGTTTATCACATAATAGTCTAAAAGGCCTGCACCATATTTTCCATGGACAAAATCGGAAAAAGCAGCATTCCCTCGAAAGAAATCCATGCCACAATGCATAGCTTGCTTAATCCTGCAGCAAACTCGCATTCAGTTGAAGCATTCAACGAGAAATGTGAAAGGCTTGTGGACTACTTTATAAAAAATATCAATGACATTCATGGACATTTTCCTGGTGGCATCCTCAAACCTGATGCTGGATGTTTTTCTCGAATGACTGGGAGTACGTTGCTGGGAGATGGGCTAGTAGAGTGTGAATTGCTGAACGCTATCTCTTTTAAATCCCTTATGTGTAAAGTAAAGTCTGGCTCCCATGATGACTCTATTAAACCAGAACTGATGCTTAAAGTGCAGGAGTGCCTTATTCTAACATTTGTAAATGGAGTGAGTCCTGCCTTGTCCACTACCGGGTTGCCCACTGTGTGGAAACATGCTAAAGATATTCATCTTTTAAACAAACCTTTTCTAGATCCAGCCCTGGCTGAACATTTTTTACCAATCTTGCATCTACCTTTTTCGGTTAAAGTAGTGCAGAAACATGTGACTAATCTTTGTGCTGGACTTCTTAGAGAAAAAATCAGCTGTTAGACCCTCCCAGAATGAGTTTATACCTGCCGGCAAGATGGAATCCACCCTTCTTAAAGTGAGTGAGGCTCTTCGTCAGTCTGCTGATGACGGAGGTTCTGCAACACCTATTCTCTTAGACCTAAGCGCACTTTTTGATAAGGTATCCCATGAGATGCTCCTATGGCAATTACAGGAGTTTGGGGTCTGGGACAATTCATGGGATTTGCGCATCTATTTTTTTAAGAGATCGATCCTTTGAGGTGATATCTCCACCTTTTTCATCAGTGGGGTCTGCAGAGGGCGCTGTTAATTCTCACAACTGTTTTGACCGCCATTGCTGACTGGATGTAATCTACCTGCTTGAAGTTGAATGCCAATAAAACTGAGATTCTCTTGGAAGGCAAACATTCGCATGAATGGGGAGATCACTGGTGACTTAGTGTGCTAGAGCAGCCTACCAAGCTCAAAACAGCTATGAAATAACAGGGTTTTTTGATATGACAATACCCGTTTGTTAGTGACACATCTTAATAAGCTGTCTGTAATTGTTTTGGAACCCTTAGAAGCAGTAAAACTATCAATGGCTTCTTCCACTCCCAGGTACGGAGGATGGTCATCCAGTCCTTAATCAACTCCTTCCTCTACTATTGCAACATTGTGTATCTTGGTGCCGCCAAGCACGTGAAAAAGCAGGCTGCAAATGGTTCAGAACGTGGTGTTAAGATTACTTTTTCCCCTGCTAAAACTGATTGTTTGGGTGGGGGACTTTAATTGTACCATCTGCCCGTCTCATGAAACAGGTTTGTGCGGTCTGTCAGACTACGGGGAGGATGGTCCCATACACTTCGCCTACACTAAGATGGGGTCTCTTCTTAATGACATTGTTTTTCATTTTGACTTTTCCTTTATCAATCAGATTTGCTCACCACCTGTCCCATTTGAGCCAACCTTTAATGGTCGGGGCTGTAACTCGACGATAGACTTTGCCCTAATTACCCCTGTTATCCCGGGGTTCATAAGCTTCTGGGAAATTGGGAAAGATTTATCGAGTGACCATTATCCATTGATCTTCGGTGTAAATGTTACAGGGCACCACAGTCGGAAAGCGATTGCATGCACTTATCCACATAAGATCAATTTAGCTAAAGCCAATGGATATGTTGTTAAATGGGAAAAGATCCAGCCCCTAGTGTTCTTCCAAAACTTGCTCACATCATGTGCTGCTGACGTTTCAGCATGCCTAGAAGAACATAATGAACCAAAGAATGTAATGGTTGCCTTTTCAAATATACAGCACCACATCAAAAATGTGTTGGTCCGAGTACCTAAAGGGAATACTAAAAAGCCCCAAGGGTGTTTCAATAGCAAGTTCACCACTGCGCTGAAAGATCTAAAAAGAGCACTACGCTCAACCCCAAAAAATCCAGACCTAATACGTGAGACCAGGAGGTTATATAAACTATCCATTAAAGAAAGAAAGTTGACCCTGAAAAGGGAGGCATGGGAGTCATTACTGGAGGCATTGAGGCAGAAGAATAGCTCTGCCTTCTGGAGGGTGGTAAAATCTTTATACCAGTCAAGGGACAATGACAACACCATGGATTTAGCCATAACGGGTGAAATGTGGGTAAGTCATTTTAGACAACTGTATAACCATCTCACCCCCGGAGAAAGCAAACCATTAGCAGGGGTGTGTTCACTTATAGAAAGGGGACCACACAATAGTTTTACAGAGCATCCCCCAGCTAACCCATTTCCCATTGACCTATTATTCACCGTTCAGGAAGTCCACGATGCCATTCGGGAAAGTGCACCAGGCAAAGCTCCAGGACTAGACTGCATGCCGGTGGATGTTTATAAAGCAGAACCGGACTTTTGGGCCCCCTTACTCACAAACGTATTAAATATGGGAAATCAGTGTGGGTTCATTGACACCGGGACCAACGCCATTGTGGTCCCTATATTTAAAAAAGGTAACAAGGACGACCCTACTTGTTAGAGGCCGATATCCCTCTTGGATGGTCTTATGAAGGTGGCTGGAAGAATAATCCTAAAAAGAATTCAACTCTGGGAGGAAGACCATAATGTGGTTTCCCACCTACAGTATGGTTCAGAAAAGGAATAGTTACAACAGAACAATGCTTAAATTTGTCCCTTCTTGTTTCCAAGTACACACATGCCAAACGCGGAGCACTTTTTTATAACTTTTATTGACCTGAGCTCCGCGTTCGATTGCGTTGACCACGCTTGTCTGTGGGCAACACTGGGAGAAATGGGTATTGACGTCCGCATCATCACCTTCATTAAAGAGCTCTATAAAGACGCAGGGGCAAGAATTAGGTATGGGAAACAGGGGGAATGTTCGGAGAAATTCCCCATTACCAGAGGGGTGAGACAAGGTTGTATACTGGCTCCATTGCTTTTCATATTACATTAATTCCATTGGCCAGCACCTTTCAACCTTACCTAATGATTATCCAACCGTTAAGGGCTCCCCGGTGCCAATCTTATTATATGCCGACGATGCGGCTATAATGTCCCAGACTAAAATTGGCTTACAGCGGGCGGTAAATAAGTTCACGAGCTACATGAGGTACAGAGGCCTTAGAGTAAACATCTCAAAAACCTTCACGATGCCCTGTACCCAGAAGATCAATAGAACTCCCTGCACTATATTCCTAGACAATCAAAAAATAGCCACAGCAGATAAACTCTGTTATCTGGGAATCCTGTTTGATAGATGGTGTCGCTGGCAGGCAGCTATAGCTGCCAGGAAGCTGGCTTATAGCCGAACCATAGGTGCGCTGCGCGCTTTCTCTGATAAAATTGGTGGTAAGCCTGTTAAGGAGCTGACCCAGATATATCGAGCTAAATGCGTATCCACGGCTACCTATGGTGCTGGCATATGGGGTATTGAGAAAGATCACTCCCTACAAAGTTGTGAAAACCAATTTATTTGTCATCTTTTGGGAGTGGCTAAAAGTACCTCTACGTATATGTCACACATTGAGGTAGGAGTTACATACCTTAATGACATCATTAAGATGTCTCCCATTTTGCTCTGGCACAAGGTTTGGGTCACACAGGAAGCCAGATTTAACAGAGACCTTATTCAAGATTGTTTAGCTCTAGATGGGGCAGCTAATGTCAAATGGTTATCTTATGTGAGATCTAGATTCATTGAACTAGGCCATTTAGAGTTTTTTGATAATCCTATAACTCTAGATGGGTTATCAAGATCAGCCCTGAAAAAAATGATAACCAACCATCTAGAAACTTCCAGATGGAATAATGAAAAATCAAAACGCACAGTGTTAAATTACCAGGCAATTACACCAACCGAGGGTCTTCAAACCTACCTCGTCCTGGTACAGAGTCCATACCCCCGAATGCTGTTGACCCGTTTACGTCTGGGTTCCTTCTTCCGCATGGTTACCTTACCTAACCTTAATGACTGGTCCTTTACTAAACTAATATGTCCTTGTGACAGCACATCGGTGCAGTCCAATATTCATATTATGTTTTTTTGTAAGTTATACACGAACCCCAGAAAACAATTTTTTACGCCTTTTTTAAAGCGATGGGGGATTAAAAAATGTAGACCAGCATACCTGAAAATGTTACAGTTAGAAGGAGATCATGTTGTTTACGCCGTTTCATGTTTTCTAAAATCGGTAATAACATACAGAAAATCATTGTATTAAATTATCTTTCTGTCGTGTACTGCTGTGTGATATCAATGAAATGCTCGCCTTTTATGGTTTTTTATGAATTTCATGAGATGTTTTTTAACGATTAAGTAAGCGTTTTTTTGTATTGATTATGCACATGTCACTTTTAAATGTTGTATGTATAAATGTCTTTGCAGTGCTTTTATGATTTTAACTGAAAAATCGAATAAAGCTTACTTTGAACTTGAACTTGAACTTGATATGACAATACGCGTTTGTGCGAGACACATCTTAATAAGCTTTCTGTAATTGTTTTGGAACCCTTAGAAGCAGTAAAACTATCAATGGCTTCTTCCACTCCCAGGTACGGAGGATGGTCATCCAGTCCTTAATCAACCCCCTCCTCTACTATTGCAACATTGTGTATCTTGGTGCCACCAAGCACGTGAAAAAGCAGGCTGCAAATTGTTCAGAACGTGGTGTTAAGATTAATTTTTCCCCTGCTAAAACTCTGATCAGTTTCTAAGCTACTGTCTAAGCTCCATTGGCTGCTGATAGAGAAACACATTTAGTTTAAGGCTCTGTGGATGACTCACCGGATTATGAACAAGCAGGGTGCATCAAGTTTGCCATCCTTGCTTCGGCCCTATAACCTAACCAGGTCTTTATGATCAGTAGGCTTAAATTTGATGGTGATTGTCTCTATCAATCTGGTTAAGAAGGGAGGGCCCTCTTTCCGGGTGATAGCTCTGGTACTATTGAACCGCTCACCTTTACATCCACAGAAAACATCCTATCACCTCTGCATTAGAAAACAATTGAAGACCTAGCTGTTTGCAGCACAGGTCAGTTTTTGTTATCGGTGTTGTAACAGGTCAGCGCTGGGAAGCCATTTCATGGGGGCAGCTATGCACTTTATAAATCAGTACAATGCATTATAATGTAATGTAGGAGGTATCCCCCATAAATATTGTAGATATGTGTTCATCCTCACCATTCTATATAAATAAAAACATGAGCACTAACCACAACCTGTACCCTAAGTTGACTTGACATTTCTTTAAATGGTTTCTCTGGTTATAGGACATATCCTTGAAAATCACTTTTCATAAGTACTACATGTAGACCAGTAAGACTACTAGTGATTTAAGTCATCATACTGAAAATATATGCTAAATACAAACACATTTCCATGTAACAACATTGAAAATAACAATCATTATGCAGAATAAAGAACAGAGCTAAAGAACAGAGCTATGTTAAGACAGAAGTCCTCATCCTCTGCTCCACCCTCTCAGCCTGGGACGACTCCTGTTGGCCGGCCGCACTGGGAACAGCACCGACAACAACTGACCACGCATGCAACCTGGGGTTCATCCTCGACTCCTCCCTCTCCATGACAAAGCAGGTCAACGCTGTGTCATCCACCTGCTTCAACACCCTCCGCATGCTCCACAAGATCTACAGAGGGATCCCCACCGAAAAAAGAAGAACGGTCACCCAGGCCCTCATCAGCAACAGGTTGGACTACAGAAACGAACACTACGCAGGAGCCCCGGCCAAACTTCTGAAACATCTACAACGCATTTAGAAGGCCTCCCCACGCCTGATCCTCGACAGCCTCGTCCGCAGCCACAACACACCCCACCTGAAAGACCTGCACTGGCTTCCCGTCAACAAGAGGATCACCTTCAAGCTCCTTACCCATGCACACAAGGCATTCCACAACACCAGACCACATACCTCAACACACGTCTCACCTTCTATACTCCCAACCAACAACTCTGATCCGCAGACCTCACCCTCGCCACCGTCCCCCCCTTCTGAAGAGCGACCTCCGGTGGCAGATTGTTCTCCCACCTCGCGGCCAAGACCTGGAACACTCTGCTAATCCTCCTACTGCAGACCCAAGACCTACTTACCTCAAGAAGGCTACTCAAGACCTGGCTATTCAAGCAGTAGCAAACACACCCCCCCCCTCCCAGCGCCTTGAGACCTTCATGGGTAAGTAGTGCTGTGGTATTGGGTTCTCCAGGCCTACATACTCCGTAGAATACCCTCTACACCATAACAGATGTTGGCACGGAAAGTAGAAAATGCAAAAGACAAGTTTATTAAGACCCCATGGGGTGGTGGTACATTCCTACAGCACCCTTCGGCAATGCAAGAAGTATCACACCGAACATCGGTGCAAGTCCTTCTTTTATACAGTTTTACAGTAATAAAAATGTAGGCGGAACACAGTTACAGAAGTTTAGGTACATATATGGTCATTTTTGGAACGCAGCCAACTCATGGGAGGAGCTATAACACCACTGGTCAGTTTTGGGGGACATTCCTAAGTGATGACTGTTCAGACTATACTGCACATGTGTGAGCTTGACCAATGCTAAAAATAGCCTGTTGCTGGGCAAACTCGAGTGGTCAGTGGTACAGAGGAAGGACAAAAGGGCATGCTGACCACGAGGCAACGCATTCATCTAAAATGGCCGCCGAAACATACAAAATGGCTTCCGACAACCATAGTCAAGATAAGGAAAATACGTGTAGCAAAGCTTAACGCTAACCCGATCACCGTCAATTACAACAGACGACCCTTTTAGCGTTTAGCTGAAGCTACCTCATAGTGGACGTAATCAGGGTACTCGTCTTCGATATCAATAGACATAATTTGTGCTACTTCTCTATGAATCATTTGTTCATTTCTAGCAACAGCTCATTTGGATGGAATACAAGCAGAAAGGCACATAGAACATAGCACTGGGCCACACTGGATACAGAGGCATAAAAAGAATAATATCCCAATTATTACACATAGAATCGTCAGCAACTTCCAACCCCATGTACTGAGTAATGACCAAAACCACCCCGAGAATGTCCATGTACCATTATCAGGATGTATCTCAGCAGCAATTTTATGTAATTTAGATATTGCATCATACACAGAAGGCGAATTATCTGGCACGTATACACAACAACTACTTCCGATAATACGGCATGCTCCTCCACAATCAGCTAATTACAATTCGTTACAATTCTGGTAATCTGAAGATCTTCTGTTAAGTTTCCTAAAGCGAAAGCTGCCTCATTAGTAACAGCTTCTACAACACGTGTCAACCGTCTTATTTTTCGACTATTCAAAGCAGCTCCAACAAATGAAAAGAGGCCTAAATTAAAATCAACATATTATTGTAACGCAGTGTCGGTCTGATCAATATCTTCAAGAACTAGTGCTCTCTTCACTCTATTCAATATAAAATCATGATATAAAACGTAATTATTATGATACATAGGTGGGGCAATAAACACAGGGGGTAATACAAAAGATATATAACATGTTCCTAACCATCCTATAGGGAGACGGTGATAGCCTTTATTTCCACATATGAAGTACGTATTTCGGGAGGCCACAAATGTAATGCCGTTTGTAGTGTCAAAGGTAAGAGTGGTGTTGCATTCACTTCTTCCTAATGGGATTGTACCTTTATTACGAACACACAAATCAGCTTTTGTATCAATAACAGTAATTACATGTGAACTGGACATATTTACATTCCTCTGATTACTATAAATTCGTGGTGTTGACACGTTGTCGGGGCGGTACTCCTCCCATTCAAACTTAGTTCCTTCAGCTTGTGGATAACCATCTCGATCGTTGAAGCAGATTCTATTGAGTCGAACAAGCAGCCCACCTTTCGTTGGCCATCGCAAAGTGAATAGGAGTGTGTACCAGGCATTACAAGAACCATTATGGGAAAACGGGAGTGGGATAAGTGGTGTGCCCCCTTTCTTTTGATGTCCAGGCAACATCCCACATACCCAGCAGTTCGAAGTATTAGTCATATTGTGGGTGTGATGCAAAATCTGAATAAAGCTGTTGTTCAAATAAGTCTGTCTATGTCGTTCTTCATGATAAGGCAGAGTAAAATGAAAATGTTCAGATGGAATCGGGGTAGTTGGCAATAAATGTTCTCTTACTGGCACCAAGAGTTCTACTACCCAAGCTATCACAGCTATCACAACAATTGTCAAAACAAATAGTACTGCACCAAGAATTCTCTTGTTTCGCACTGCAGAAGATGCCATAGTTCAAAGTTCAAAATGTCTCAAAAAACAACTAAAAAATAAAAGTTTGAGTGCTGAGCTCCGAGGTAGCCGTTGGTTTCTTCTCCGAGATTCAAGACGGGTGTCGCTACACTTGGCAGAACAGTTCCCCCCCCCTTGATATTCCCAGCTTCCGTTTCACAAACCTCAGAGCGGTAACTCAACCAGTCTCGCACAAAACAACTGCTTATCGTGGTCGTAGTTTGTATCTCTCTTTTCCAGAAACAGTGTGGTCCGGGAAGGCTCCCTCCGATTCGGTAGACGTTACAGCTGGGCTCTTCTCTTCGTCCAAAATGTCTCGATAATCAGACAGCACAGTTGGGTTCACCAGATCCGGAGAGACACAGCGGCAGTAAGTGGAGTGCACCCACCGCTTACTGTTGGTGACTCGCACAGCCGTTCGAGTTGCGAGCAACACCTGCTCAGGGCCACGCCACCTCGGCTCCAAGCTATTTGATCTCTCAAAGGACCTGACCACATGGTCGCCAGGACGAAGATTGTGAGCCTCCCCAATGGAATTGTCGGGGAGCGCTTCTCGAACCTGTTGATGAATAGAAAGTAAATCATTTGTTAATCGTGCCAAAGAATCGTTCATCATTATACAAGGAACATCATGTAACAATCGAGGCTTAGGGACTCCCCATATATTCATAGGCCTTCCAAACACCACTTCATAAGGTGTGAGGCCAGTTCGGGAATGGGGCACTGATCTGATAGATAGCAATGCCAGAGGCAGAGCATCCTGCCAGTTCAAAGACGTAGATGCCACGATCTTTGCTAGTTTTAATTTCAGAGTAGCATTAAATGGTTCAACAAGACCTGCTGACTGTGGATGGAATACAGCATGAAATTTCTGCTGAATTCCCAATCCCTTCATCACATATTCCACGATTTTCCCAACAAAATGAGGACCATTATCGCTCCACAAAAATTTACAAACACCGTAGCGAGGGAAGTACTCTTTGAGCAAAACCTTAGCTGTTGTCAGCGCTGTATTATCCTTTGTGGGGAAGGCCTCAACCCATTTACTGAAAGCACACACCACCACTAAGACATACTTAAGGTTATTGCAACGCTCAAGCTGAATGTAATCCATTTGTAGTACCTCGAATGGTGCAGTAGGTGGAACAAACTCTCCTTTCGGAGTATGGGTCCCTTTTGCAGGATTGTGCTGTAAACATATCAGACAGGTCTGCACTACTCTTTTGGCCGTATTGGCAATCTCAGGATGCTCCCAAACTCGCGTTAGTAATCGAGTAATTGCAAGAGCTCCAACATGTGCCAATCCATGTGTCATATGGACCATCGCTTGCAAGTAAGCTGCAGGCAATTTCCATCTTTCCATATCTTTGCTTCTCCAACAACCCTCATCATCCAGCACTCCCTCTGCTGCCCAAGTTGCAAGTTCTGCTTCAGATGCTGATTTCTAAATATCTAGTATCTCCTCTCTAGCATCATGCCATCGCTCAGCCTGTGATTTCACTACATACATTGGCGAGGCATTTCGTAACATAGCAGTTTCTCTCGCTATGCTATCTGCAAAAGCGTTTCCTTGTCCCACTTTGTCAGTGACCTTTTTATGTGCACTGCATTTGATTATCGCCACTTTCTTTGGACAAAGTAACGCATTCAAAAGATCACGCACTAGTTCTCCGTGCATGATATGTACTCCATGCAAGTCAAAAACCCACGCTCTCTCCAGAGTAGGCCAAAATCATGCGCTACTCCGAAGGCGTACCGGCTGTCTGTGTAAATGTTCACACATAAGCCAGCACTCAATTCGCAGGCTCTTGTCAAGGCTATTAGTTCCGCTGCTTGGGCCGATTTCTGTGGTATAGGTGCTGCTTCTACCACTGTCTTAAGTGTCGTGATCGCATATGCTGCAGAAGTTGTGCCATCTGGCAGCCTTAAACACGATCCATCAACCCACAGTTCCCCATCCACATCTGGAAGTGGCGTATCCTGTAAGTCGACACAACCCTTTGTTTGTTCTTCAGTCAGGAAAACACAATCATGGTGTTCTTCCTCTTGGCCCTGAGAAACCGGATACGGCAATAAAGTAGCAGGGTTCAGGGTAGCACATCTCTTTAGTGTGATGTGTGGTGCCAACAGTGTGAGCTCATATCCTGTTAGACGTGCACTCGTAACATACTGGGTCTTTGTTTGATTTAACAGTGCATCTACCGCATGGGGGACTAACACTAACAACTTGTGCGACAAAACTATTCCCTCACTCTGCCGTATAGCCACTGCTGTTGCTGCAACTGCTCGAAAGCACCCAGGTAATCCTCGTGCCACAGGATCAAGTATTGCCGAAAAGTATGCGCAGGGCCTCTGCTTATCCACGTGTGTCTGCACTAACACTGACAATGCACACCCATCTTTCTCATGTACGTACAACATGAAAATCTTCGTGTAATCTGGTGTACCTAACACTGGTGCAGAACAAAGGGCTTGTCTCAAGTGTTCGAACGCATTCTGGCATTCATCTGTCCATTCAAGGGGCATTGGTGTAGTTTTGGACAATAATGCTAACAAAGGTTTTATAATGTGCGAAAACCCCATTATCCATTGTCTACAAAAGGACGTTAAACCTATGAAGGCACGCACATCTCTCTGAGTACGGGGGACTGGTGTATCTAAAATTGCTTGAATTCGATCAGATGTTAATGCACGTCTCTCCTTAGACAAAAGATGACCGAGGTAGGTCACCTTTGGTCTACAGTATTGCAGTTTTTTTCTAGACACTTTGTGATTATTCTGAGCAAGGAAAGAGAGCAACGCAAGAGTACTCTCCTCACACTGTGCATACGTGTCTGCAGCAAGTAAAATATCATCGACATACTGGATGAGAGCTACTCCAGACTGCAAATCAAAAGAATCGAGGTGTCTTTTTAAAGCTTGGCTATAGATGCTAGGACTTTCTGTATAGCCTTGAGGAACTCGACAAAATCTATACGATTTATTATTTAATGTGAAGCCAAATAGATATCTGCTATCGGAATGTATTGGAATGGAAAAGAAGGCGTTTTTGAGATCTATTACAGAAAACGTGGTGGCAGTGGGTGAAACCAAAGTAAGTAAGGTGGTGATATCAGACACCACCGGGTACTGGCGCACTACAATTTTGTTGATTTCCCTCAAATAAATAATAAATCGATAGACTTTGTCATCAGTATCTTTCTTTAAAATCGGAAGAATCGGGCTGTTACAAACATTGTAGGGAACTTCCTCCACTACCCCTGCAATAATCAAATCCTGAACAATGTGAGTCAAGGCAATTTCACCTTCCCTAAAGATTTTGTATTGTGGTACACGTGGCAGGGACACACCCTCCTTAACAGTTATTCGAATAGGCGGAATGAGCATCTGTCCCACATACGTGTCCGATGTAGCCCATAACGTGTGTGGGAGAGAGGCTAACGCTTCAATTTCTTGCATAGTGCATAGTCTTCCTACATCCAGATAATTGTCATTCAAGGTAACCCGCACTCCTTCAGGAGCGCAGCGTATTGTTGCTCGGAAATATTTAAGCAAATCTATGCCCATAATATTATCTGGAGTATTCGGCGACAATAAAAATGGGCACGGGCCGAAGAATCTGTCAATGTAAAATGTAAGAGGTTGTGACAATGGGCTAAGAGAGGGTGTTCCATCGAGCCCTACGGATGTAATCGTTTCGCTAGACAGGGGAGCCCTTGGAACCAAGTTTTTAGACAGAGCACTATGAGTAGCTCCTGTATCAACCAGAAACTGATCAGTAGAACCCAAAACGCCCGCTGATACATATGGACCTCTTTGATCTACTGGCACTTCAACTGATTCCACACCCCATCCTACGCAATCCTATGCATGTACATAGTCCTGAGACTCCGCATTCTCACCCTCTGATATCTGGTACTGATTCCGTCGACCAAAAGTATTATGATCATCCTGACCATGACCCCTCGCCTCAAACCTACCACGATCACTTGCTCCACCTCTCGCTCCCGAATAACTATTCCGTGTCCTTCCACTTCCTCGACCACGCTGATTACATTGTTCACGAAGCACCGGACAATCTGAAGCCCAATGTCCAAACTCTTTACAGTATGCACATTGATCCTCAGCAATGTCGGTACGACCAGAAGATGTACCATACCCTCCTCGCCTGCCTCTATCATTCCCTCTTGACTGCGTAGTACGAACCTGAGCCAACATCACCTTCGTCTTTAACTCCTTCGCTTTCTTATCAGTACTTTCTTTTGCCTCTAATTCCTGTCGCCAGCGACGGCCCGTGGAGGGAGTTACGGTGGGGCAGGAGGGCGGGGAGGGGGAGGGGCAGGGCGGAGGTTGCTAAAAACCGGCATATGGATAATTGCAGGTAAGTAAACAATTTAATTAATAAAACGAATTTCGTAGCTCGCACTGCATTGCATTTTGCGATGCAAGGCGCAGTACGAAATTCGTTTTATTAATTAAATTGTTTACTTACCTGCAATTATCCATATGCCGGTTTTTAGCAACCTCCACCCTGCCCCTCCCCCTCCCCGCCCTCCTGCCCCACCGTAACTCCCTCCACGAGCCGTCGCTGCCTGTCGCTCATAATACTGAGCCACAGTCAACAAGGATGCAGGTGTCGCCGTGGTCCGGGAACTTTCACTAGTTTTCAAACGTTTTGCAATCTCCGGCAGGAGATTAGCCACATACTTATCGACAAACAAATGCCTACCCGTGTCATCCGTTAATAATTGCCCACTGTAATCATGAAACGCTTCTTCAAAGCGTGAGAAGAAGTCAGACACCGACTCATCCTGTTTCTGTTTGCAAGAGGCTAACATAGTCCAATCAATCTTTTTAGGGGGAACAAGCGTTTTTAATTTATTCAAAATAGCTGTTGGGAGATCTAGAATTAATTGACAAGGCTTACACGCAGGTTCCCTATCTAAATCGGCTTGAGCTAAAGTTTTCCAATCCGCTCCCAAAATCGCTTGATCATCAAACTTACGAATTGCTCTCCACATATCAGGGGGCAATATTAACCCAAAGAAAAGATCGATATCAACTAGTGTCATAACGCATGAAGAAATAGCCCCTTCCACTCCTTCATAGAAAGCTGCCAGATTTTTACGAGGATCAGGTAAAGCATTTTTCAATGCCATAACATCTGCTCTATTCCAAGGTGTATATACCCAATTATAGACAAAATAACCCTTTGCATCCCCAGACAATTTATCATCACTTGTACCTTGCCCTTTGGGGGGGACATACAAAGGTGCAGCTTCACGCATAGGCATAACATGAACTGTAGAACGCTTATCTGCTCCAAAGATAGAACACTCTTTGGATTGCTCCGTCGACCCCGGCGCAGGCACGTCTGATGCTTTTCGTACTTCCCGCAATCTGGACGCCTCGTCCCGTAGCTGGACCAACCGTCGGAAAAATTCATCCGAATCTGCAATAACAAATAAACCTTTACTCATATTCTCACGATTAACTGATATATCCTTAGGCTCTAAATCGGGCGAATGTTTCCTAAATCGTTCTACAACTTCATCTCCAAAAGCGTTTAAAAAATACAACTGTCCTCGCTCCGACCACTTACTCATCTCATCTTTAATCTCTGATAATGGTATTTTGTTCAAATTAAGCTTGCGAGCAAAACTGCGCAACTCCGCAGTTACACTAGCACTTAACCTCATACTCCTACTTCCGTGATCATCTCCGTCCGAGTCCTCGTCCGGGGCCGTAGGCAAAACGTACGGAGGCGGGAACCGATCTAATAATGAAAAATCATCAACTTCATTAGTAAGGACAGGATAAAGCGGACGCCGAATAGGAAATTGACCACTCATTTGCAAATTACGATCCCGTGCCTCCCTCTCTTTCTTCTCCTGCAACTCCTTCTCCTCCAGCTGTAAAGCCTTATCTCGAGCAGCCTTACGCTGCTCTTTTTCCGCCAAGGCTATTTCACGCTTCATTCGTTCACGCACTGCTTTCTCCCACATTCATACACAATCAAACATATCTTGTCTAGACCTGCACTGAAACAAACATTGCTCCACATACTGAACCTTTCGTAAATCAAACGACCCATGTAGTGGCCATTGCAACTCGGGATCAGATCTGGTGTACTTATTCCATATTTTACTGTATAATATAGGGGGAAGACCGAATTTCACATACATCTCCCGATTTAATCGATAAGTGGTACCATTTCCAAGACAGCACATTCCTCGAAGTGTGCTTAAAACAGGCATGTTCAAAAAGTATCACGGAAACGTGATACCACAAAAATGGCACTTAATATACTCCACACAAATGTGCCGTTCAAACACAAACAAATTTAGAGAAATATCTCTACATGCCCGCCTATGTGAAGTGCACTGCACATATAGTTAAAATCATAGAATCAAATGTTAGCTAACTCAAAACATATTCAAAGAGCCACAGTAAGCGTCCGTAGACTAACTTACCAATCACAAGCTTACCAAATTCTCAGATATCCAGGTTCCAACTGCCAACATCTTTGATCAAATCAGCCAAACCGGCACTGTACGACAATTCGAACGAACAGGATCTCAGTCGAGGACCGGCGCCACCTGGAAGGTCAGATCAGAAGGAAAGGAAGAAAACACCGTGGGTGCCAAGACTCGGGTCACTCAGTGGCAGCGTACGCGTCCATGGTGAGTTTCCAATCCTTCGTCAGGACCTCTCCTTCGGGCATCCGAGTCGCCAATGAGTCCCTTCGTGGTCGCCAATTTGTGGTATTGGGTTCTCCAGACCTACATACTCCGTAGAATACCCTCTACACCATAACAGATGTTGGCACGGAAACTAGAAAATGCAAAAGACAAGTTTATTAAGACCCCATGGGGTGGTGGTACATTCCTACAGCACCCTTCGGCAATGCAAGAAGTATCACACCGAACATCGGTGCAAGTCCTTCTTTTATACAGTTTTACAGTAATAAAAATGTAGGTGGAACACAGTTACAGAGGTTTAGGTACATATATGGTCATTTTTGGAACGCAGCCAACTCATGGGAGGAGCTATAACACCACTGGTCAGTTTTGGGGGACATTCCTAAGTGATGACTATTCAGACTATACTACTGCCCATGTGTGAGCTTGACCAATGCTAAAAATAGCCTGTTGCTGGGCAAACTCGAGTGGTCAGTGGTACAGAGGAAGGACAAAAGGGCATGCTGACCACGAGGCAACGCATTCATCTAAAATGGCCACCGATACATACAAAATGGCTTCCGACAACCATAGTCAAGATAAGGAAAATACGTGTAGCAAAGCTTAACGCTAACCCGATCACCGTCAATTACGACAGTGCACTCTACAAATACTCTGATTGATTGATAGTAAATTGAACTTTATAAGGGTTGGTTAAAAAATGGATAAATCGACATAAGTTACAACAAAGTCAGATGGAACCTTATACAAATAAAGTCTTTAAGCAAATGGGCAAAGGAAGTTGAAGGTGGTTGGTCAACCTAAATATAACAAGTCAGGAAGTTTTGGGAACCATAAAATGGCAAACTAAATGGTCCAAAGTCAAAACATAGTTCGAACATAAGAGTCCACAGTCAACTAAGATAATAATGTCAGCCCCTAAGCCACATGTAGTTTGATGAGTATTGTCCGGGCTTCGGGTGCAAAGACACAGGCCATCCTCACTCTCTGTTTTTACTATAATGATTAAATCTTTGCCTAATATTGACACATTTTGGCTGGCCGTTGCAGGACCAGACACCCCAGAGGAAAAGACAACACAAAGAGCAGCAGGGGAAACAGCGTGGAAAGATGAAGTGAGAGACTCGACAATAGTTAGTTGGGTGAGGTTGGAAGCCAACGAAGACAAGAGACCGGCAGCAATACATTTTTAAAAAAAAATAATTCTCTTTATTAAAAATTAACACAATAAACAGTCAGCACTAATATTCAGGACGTCTTCGCACTTTTGGACATAGGGGAGTTTGTACAATTACAATTCAAGAATCAAGGCTGCAATTTGCATTTATCCACTAGGGTTGATACATACTGATCAAGTGAGTTCCTGGTCATCATTGTCAATGCTACGGGGCAGACTACAGATATTCCCATGGTATGTGTTCCAGGCCCCTAAAATTAACGACCACTTCTTCGGGCACCCCCTTTCGACATAGACAGTCTGTTCCCTAAACATGCACCAGTCCATATTTTTCTTCCATTTTGTTAGCACAGGAGGCTGGGTGGCACTCCAGTGTTGAGCTATAGTTCTTTTCGCGATCAACTATCAGTCCCAATGTTACCCAGAATCCTGCCAATGCTTCCCACGTCTGTAGGCTCCCACACATTCAGCAGACATCATTTCGCCTCAATGCGCATTTCTAGTCTTAAAACTTCACTCATCACTGCATGAATTTGACGCCAGTAACGCCGAATGAGATCACACTCCCACATTATGTGTATGAATGTTCCCTATTATCCACACTGACACCTGCACACACTCTCCTCAGCTCTCCCTATTCTAACTAGGCAGTGCCACGTGACATACACTCTGTGAAGTATTTTTAGCTTGACAAGTCATAGTCTGGCCGATATGGCTACTTCCCTTGGGGAGGATAGGGCCTCCTTCCACTCCTCGTTGTCTAGCTCAAGTCCGTCTCTTTCCCACTTTGCTCTAAGATCTTGTAAAGGTTTTGTTACGTTATTAATCAGTTTTTTATAGGAGAGAGATATCGTTTTTTCTGGTAGGTAGCCATCTAGCAGTCTGTCTTCACGAGGAGTATACTCTGGGACAGAAGAGCCCAATGGTATGTGTGACTGTAATGCATGGCGGACCTGTAGATATCAGAAGTACTCTGTGTTTGAGAGCTCGTATTTCTGTTGTAGTTCAGGAAATGAACGAGATCCCAATAAGGTCCCACCTATCGAAGCCCTTTGTCTTCCAAAGATCTCCTAGGATCACAGAATCCCAGAGAGGTGTAGCTGCAGTCAACTTCTGTTCCCAACCCAGACTCTTAGGGGCAGATTTATGTTAACTGGCGCATCCCCAGGGATGCGCCAGTTAACATGCGCCACAGTGCGCCCCGGCTCTGCCACCCATGGTGCGCCGCATTTATAATGCGGCGCACCATGGTGCAAAAACGGCACAGATGCGTGACGCATCTGTGCCAGAAATGTGGCGCATTGCTGAAGTTGCGTCGCAAGCGCGACGCAGCTCCAGCAAGGCTCAGGGGTACACCATGTGCACAATGCTGCGTCAAGACCTACGCCTGCTTCAAGCAGGCGCAGGGTTTTGACGCAGCATTGCCCTGAAAGTGACTGAGTGAAATCTCAAAGAGTTCACTCAGACACTTTCAGGAGGCGTTCCTGCGCAGGAACGTCCACCCCTGCGCAGGAACGCCTCCTTATGGCGCAGTGCTTTACAACATGACGCATCTCCTAGATGCGTCTCGTTGTAAATAGGGCGCATTGTTTGCGCCGCAGTTACGTCAAATAAAGTGACGCAATTGCGGCACAAAGAGGCGCAACGGCCTCATAAATCTGCCCCAAAGTGTCAGTGTGCCAGATATGCACTGAATGTTTCGTCGGTCCCGTCAGGGGAAAACGCTTTGGGTTGGAAAATATGGCTCTGTAATAGCTCCCCCCGTTAGTACCCTGCAGTCCATAGCATAGCCCGGGTCATCTATTCTACGGTATGTGCAGTGGTTTATCACTGCTAGGTTGGCCGCCAAATAGTATTTCTTGAGGTCAGGAAGGCTGATACCCCCGTCGTACCAGTTAAGTGTGAGTTTGTGTAATGCTATCCTAGGCTTACCGTCCCACAATAGTTCTCTCTGCATTCTCTCAATCTCTCTGAAATAGTTGGCCGGAACCGGGTCCAGGAAGTTCTGTAATACGTACAGAAAATGAGGCAAAGACATCATTTTGAAGAGTGCTGCTATTCCCAAAAGAGAGAGAGGGAGCGCCCTCCAAGCTGCAGTATCTCGCTTCAATCGTTGCAAGGGCGGGGTTAAGTTTCAGTTGTATAGGAGTTGAGGGTCAGACGTCACATATATTCCCAAGTATAGAAAGCCCTCTGTGGTGACCTGGCTTGGGCAGTCCCTTGCAATTGCGGGGCAGTCCCCGTGCAGTACGTATAATAGGGATTTACTCCAGTTAATGGAGTAACCGGAGAATCTCCTGAAAATTGTAAATATGTCTAGTACTGCTATCAGCGACTTCTTGGGGGCGGCCAGGAAGAACAGATTATCATCCGCATATAGTGATATGCAGTCTTCCCATGACCGGGCCCACCTTAAGCCACGTATGACCGGGTCTCTTTGGATCCACGCCGCCAGGGGCTCGAGCGCCAGGGCAAAGAGAAGAGGGGACACCCCTGTCTGGTGCCACGTCCCCACTTGAAAGGCGCAGATCATCCGTTATTCACCGCTACCTGTGCCGAGGGCTTGGTATGAAGGATCCTAATCCATCTGATGAGATGATCCCCCCACCAAATCCAAACTTCTTTAGTGCAGTCTCCTTATCTATTTTCTTAACCAACATAAACAGAGGGTTAAACTTGGTGACTTCCTTTCCCCCATTAAGCCTTTACAGTGTGGGGGTCCCTCAAGGCTCATCCTTGAGCCCCACACTTTTCAACATCTATGTGACCCCCCTGGCCAGGCTAGTAAGATCTTTCGGGATGGAAGTTCTATCATACGCTGATGAAACCCAGATTATGATCTCCCTCTCCAAATCGTGGAGTATCACCGCTCTTAATTTCAGGAAATGTATGGAAGCAGTCTCTTGTTGGATGATCCAGAATTTCCTGAAATTAAATGGAAATAAAACTGAGGTCCTGATTTTTGGGGCCAAAGAGGACATCTGGACAGGTGACTGGTGGGCTCCCTCATTCGGAGCCTGCCCCCAGCCTCCTCAATCAGTTCGCAATCTGGGTGTGCTGGTGGACCCCACGCTCTCGTTCAAAAAGCAAGTGAGTAGAACGGTCTCCACTTGCTGTGGCGCTATCAGAATCCTGAGGAAAATCACTCACTATCTCACTCCAGAATCCAGGAAGCAGGTTGCAATGGCCCTCGTCGCATCATGGCTGGTCTATTGCAATGCACTCTATCTAGGCATCAACAAAAAGCTGGTCCATCGCCTTCAGTTTGTGCAGAACGCTATGGCCAGGTTTGTCGCAGACGCCCCTAGACGGGCCTCTGCCACCCTAACCAGGAAAAATCTGCATTGGCTCACAATGCAGTCCAGGATTAAATTCAAGATCCTGTGTCTCACCTATGGCGCCCTCCATGGATCTGGCACTGAAGACATCAGGTCTCTTCTATCCCTGTATGCCCCTAGCAGAGCCTTACGCTCCGCTAATAAAAAAACTGCTGACCGTTCCCTGAGTTGCTAAAGCCAGATGGGGTGGGAGGTCGTTCTCCTACCTTACCCCAAAATTGTGGAACACACTTCCCATTGAGCTAAGAGGCCAAACTTCGCTCTCTCTCTTTCGTAAGCAATTAAAAACCTGGCTCTTTGTAGAGGTGTATGTGTGCCCCGCATCTCTCCATTTTGTAAGCAGTTGTACTATCTTTCTAGTGCCTTGATGCCCTTGGGCTTAGTCGCGCTTTACAAATTCCCCTTCATTCATTCATTCAGCAAACAGGTAGGGCCACTCTATAGTGTCAAATGGCATTGTGGCGTCCAGTGAGACTACGATTGCCGGTTCTCTTAACGTGTCCAACCTCCCCATTCCTCCATGCAATTGCTGGAGGTTCAGGGCTGTTTTCTGGTGGGACATGAAGCCCGACTTGTCTGGGTCAACTAGGTCACCAAGCACTTTAATCAGTCAGTTGTCCAGCACTTTAGCGAGAATTTTGGGTTCTGCATTGAGAAGGGAGATGGGTCTGTAAGACGTACAATTCATTCTGGGCTTTCCCTCTTTGTAGATTGTTTCTATTGTGGCTACACGCTGGTCTAGCGGCAGCTCTCTGCTCCCTACTCTCCGCAAACATAGCCCTCAGTCCAGGGGCCAGTTTATCTGGTGCAAGTTTATACAACTTTATTGGTAGGGGGTAAGGGCCCGATGCTTTGCCTGCCTGAAGGCTTCCAATCGCTGTTGCTATTTCGCCATTGGTAAATTCACTGTCTAGGAGTGCTTGTTCCTCGGGTGGCAGGAGAGGAAGGACAATATCTCTGAGCATGGACTGGGAGTCTTCCTCTGATTGTTGTGTGTGTGGTTTGTATATTGTACTATAATGGGCTACGAAAGTGTTTACTATTGCTTGTAGGTTTTTCTCAAGTATTTCCGGCACTAATTTGGATGTTATTTCCCTTTTGCCCAACCATGCCAGGAGTTTCCTGGCCTTGTCCCCTAGATAATATACTCTACCCTCTGGTTCCCTTGCAGCAGACTTTGCCCTGTCCATTGCTATACCCTTTTATTTGTATTTTTTAAGCTGTAGGTTGTGTGTCTTTTTGGGCGTCGCCCCCTCCTCCAAACTTCTCTCTAGGTCTAGGACTGCACTTTCCACACTCACCAGGTCCTTTATTTTGTCTTTTCATTTACCTGCTGTCCTCGGACCGCCGTTTAAAATGCTTCCCACAGTGCCTGTAAGGAGTGAACTGTACCCTTGTTCTTTTGGAAATAGTTGTCCATGGTCTCCATTAGGGCCTTGCATACGGCTGGGTCTCGGAGGTGCCACGGGCCGAAGGGAGACACCCTGCCCTCCCCCTCCACCCAGCACCATCTGCGTCTAGACTGGGGAATGATCGGAGATACCCCTAACCAGATGTCGTATTTCACGGATATTCTTCAGCTATGTGGAGGGGCCGATAATGTAGTTGATTTGTGAAAAACTGTTATGTGCCCCAGAATAGAATGTGTGTTGGATACTGTCTAGATGGAACACCCTCCATGTGTCAGCTAAACCAAGTGTCTCCATAAAATCTGGCAGCCATCTCGCCCCTGTGCCTGTGTCTTGTGGGGGACTTCTGGCTACTTCTCCAGAGACCACTGAGTTAAAATCCCCTCCCATTACTAAAAGGCTGTCCAGCAAGGAGAGCAGCACTGTTCCGAGGTCCGTGAATGTCCGGGCCCCTGCAATCTCGGAGGGACATAAACTGATAGGCAGGTGACCATACACTCCTCCCACTGTCCTGTGAAGTGGATTGGAACATAAAGGGAAGGGAGTGGCACACCAATATTCCTACCCCACGAGAGCCGGTGGAAAAGCCTGCATGCGCCGCTAACTTACAACCCCATCTTTTTAGTGCCCCACAAGTATGGCCCACCAGGTGGGTCTCTTGAAGAAGGATCATGTCCGGTCCTGTCTCCTGATGTGTTGCAACACCACTCTGCGCTTGTTCTTGTCCCGCAAACCATTTACATTCCAGCTCAATATCTTAAGATTGCAGATCTTCACCATGAGTATTCAAGTAATCTATATTGGTTTTCTCTCCCCATATTGCTGTCTAATTCCGTGCTGACTCAAAACATACAAAACATACAAAACATACAAAATGCATGCCTGTAATTCAAACCCAACAACCCCCTCCCTGCCCCCCCTTCACTTTGAGCACAAACCCTCCCATGTTCCAAATTTGCAGAGTCCCTGTCACCCAACTTAAACTAAAAGTAGTAATATGGGTGTGTACGAGCCGCTCCATCCCTCCGCCCCCCAAAAATTATACTGAAAATGTTTCATCTGCACTTTAGGATAGCAAGTTCAACAATCCGCGCCTCTCCGAGCACTGCCGGATTCCTTGATGGCAACTTCCCTTTTGTCTTGAGTCCTGAGGCCTTTGTCACCACTGGAGACCATATAGTTACAGCAAGGGTAGTCAGAGTCCTAGTACTATGGCTGAGTTATGGTCGGGATAACCCTTTAGTCCGCTGTTCCGGGGTCACACTCCCTGTCTGTACGCCAGATCTCTAACCAGTCCAATGCCAATTCCGGGGTGTCAAAGAACCACATTTTCCCCTCACTTTTGACTCCTAATCGTGCAGAAAGCAGCTTGGCATACTTCAGTCATCTGTCGCTGAGCATTTTCTTTACCCTTAGGAAGGTTCTGCGTTGCCGCTGCACTGCCTGCATGAAATCGGGAAAAAGGAGATGGTTGCGATGTCATACTTGAGTGGTGGGCCGGCTCTAGTGTTCTTGAGGATTACATCTCTGTTGCGGTAAATCAACACTCATGCTAACATCGGCTCCTGGTTTTGGCCGTCCACCAGGGACTCTATGCGCTCTTTCTATTACAAAGAATTTAGAGAGGCCTTTAGGTTGGAGTTGTTTGAGTATGAGTTCCTCAATGAATAGGTCCGGAGACTGCCCATCCGCGTGCTCCGGCACTCCCAAAATGTGCATGTTGTTGCGGAGAGTGCGCCTTTCGTAGTCGTTGAGTTAACTTTCTGCGAACTTGCAAAAGGTTTGCAGCTTCTGTATTTCAGTCTGCAACTGGGAGGTGTCATCGACCAGGCTTGCTGTAGTGATGTCCAGCTGTTTGACCTTTTCATCCGTTTTCGCCAGATCCGCTCGTATTAGTGTAACGTCTATTGACGTCACGTCCATCCTATGCTCCAGAGACGTCTTTACTCCAGAAATGGCTGCCATGACGTCTTTCAGCATGGGCTCTGCTGGGTTATCGTCCGCTCCACTGCCCATCTTATCCTTGGTCAATAAGGTGAGACTTTCGGGCACGTGTAACGGTCCAATTTTTTTTGCTGGACGATTCTAGACCCCTTTTAGCTCGACATTGCGTTGGGGATCTGCTTCTTCTCTAGGGTCGTTATGGACAGTACCTCCTGTGGTCTCTGGTTTCTCTCCACTGCTTCCCTCACACTGGCGATCTATGCTCTCCAGCCCATTAAAGACAATATGCATTGTCCCTCTTCGACTCGCACAGCGAGTGAGTTGTTTCAGTTGTACCATTAGATCCTGAGGGCCCCACCACACACACACCTCTACACCTCAGATGATAGCGGCCTGTTTATCTTCTTCCCTTTATTTTGGTGGTTCCCCTACGCTTATCCCTTCCAGTCTGTTGATCTTGCCTTCTTTGTGTAGTTCTTCCCAGCCCATCCAATAAAAGGGGGTCTTTCCTGTAGATGAGACATGGATAGTTACTCAAGCAGGCTGAAGAGGGCCAGGGCAGATCGGAATATCACTGCGCTGATGTGGTCTCACTGATTGCTGCACTCAGTTTTGGTACCCCCCCCCCACTTGTGGAAAGTTGAGTGGGGTCCAGGCCTCAGTCAAAGTTTGTCCGACGGGACGCACCCGACTGCCGGGGTCCCGCTCCCAGCCAGCACAGCGTGCTTCATCACTTCAGCTGCCGCTTCCACTACTCTACCGCCCGGCTGCGAGGCCCGCGGAGGCCGCCGCCAAACTTTGACGAATCTCTGTTTTTCTTGGGTGTACAGCCGCGATCAAGGCAGCTGCTTATTTAGCAAATGTTCCGGTGCTTGGTTGTGATTTTGGGGTCAGATATTTGTGGTTGATCAATGCGGGGAAGGGGTTTGTAGACGGAGCTCTTCTAACCAGCGGCCGCCATCAATCGTCACTTGGCCAACCGCCCCCAGCAATACATTTTTAAGATGCCCATACAGTGGTATGTGAAATAATTGCCTGGGATGCAGCTGGTGGCCTCTATAAAATGGAGGCCACAGGAGTTAGGGAGGTTCCATGGGCAGGCCGAGATGGTGTTGGAGCCTGCTTTGGGGACACCAGATCTAAGGGTTCTTCTTGTTGTCCAGGAGGAGACCCAACTTCTTCCCCCCCTTGAGCCTCTCCAGCCTCTACCAGATGTTCAAGTAATTGTCTGGGAGGGAGTACTACTCCTGCTGATGTTGAGTTCCTCCGTCTCCTTGCTTTTGATGTCAAGTGGATGTGCCTGCCTGCAAGTCGAGGATCTTCTCACCTGCCCCATGTCCTGCTGAGATGTTGCTTGTCCAGCACGGTCTGCTGAAAAGTGTTAAAAACAAATATATATCTGGTCAGTAGGCACAAAGAAAAACAGCAAAATACCAATTGCTTACATTGTAGTACCTTGACCTAATTAATGGCTTTTCTGTGCAGTAAAATAACTGTGAATTAGATTATATGTAATTAAATAATTTAAAAAATATATTTTTTCGTCAATTTGATCTATTTTTTATTTTTTTTTAATTTTTGAAAACCTTTATTAAAAACAGAGCACACAGCTATTTAGCCTGACATCCCGGAGGCAAGGCAGCATGAGTTACAGGAGAGCATTTAGTGCAAGAAGATCAGCACATAATCATTGAAGGTTAATTTTATATTTAAATGAGAACGTAACAAAAGGAGCGCCCGAGGGCGCGAAAAGACGGCAATAGAGTCCAGCGAGAGTCAGGGTGTCAGGGACGGGCAGGGGAGGAAAGGCAGGGGAACAACCATCAAGGAGAGGATGTAGAATGGAAAGGAGGGGGGGAAACAACAGGAGTGTACAGTATACTAAAGCTCAGTTGACGTTACAGGTCAAGGCGACAAGTGTTCATCCAGAGAGACGGGTTCAGGTGGCAAACACACGTCTCCTCTATATGCGTTCCAAGCCCCCCATACTTTATTCCAGGTGCGAGGTCTCCCTCTTGCCACATAGACCGTTTTCTCCCGAAACATACACCAATCCATATTGGCTTTCCATTGTACCACCAGGGGGGCCGTGGACGCACCCCATTTCTGCGCAATGTCCCGTTTGGCCACCATGTTCCCCAGGGTCACCCACCTAGTCTGCGCCACGTTGTGGTCAGAAGGCTCCCACACGTTAAGGAGGCACCTACGGGCTTCCGCATGGGCGATCACACCAGTAACTTCGTTCATAATACGGTGCACCCTCCTTCAGTAGGAGGCTATTACGGGGCATTCCCAGAGGATGTGGAGGAAGGTGGCGGGGGCTCGGCAGCCTCTGCGGCAGAGTCCGTCTGGCGAGTATCCCATGCGCACCAATCGGGGACCTGTCACATACACCCGGTGCAAGATCTTGAACTGCACTAGGCGGAGGCGAGAGGAGATTGCAACCTCCTTAGGGGAGGAAACTGCGCACTGCCAGTCCTCGTCATCAAGTTCTAGACCATCCGCCACCCACTGGTCCCGCAAGCCAAGGAGAAGATCTGTGCGCACATTTATCAGTTTCTTGTATGAAAGGGAGATCGCGCTGTCAGGCATGTGCCCATCCAATATCCTATCCTCCAGGGGGGAGCTCTCAGGAATGACGCCGTCCGGCGGTGTGGCCGAGAGTAGCGCATGTCTCAGCTGGGCGTAGCGGAAAAACTCTGCATTGCCCAGCTGGTATTCGGTTTGCAGCTGGGGGAAGGTCTTAATAGTGCCTCTGGAAAGCATGTCCTCAACTCTGCTGATGCCGATGAGATCCCACTTGTCAAAACCCTTGGTGTGCCACAGTCTACCCAGAATGTCCAAATCAAACAGAGGGGTGAATCTGGTCAGCTTACCCTGCCAGCCCTGTGCCCTGGTAACCGCCCGCCAAACGTGAACCGCCGTCCGCGTAGGACCCGACATCCGTCGATCGAAGGACCTCGAATACAGGGCCCGATAGTAGTTGCCATCGCCCAAAAGCCATCTATCCATGGCGTAGCCGGGGCTATCTGCTGGACCGTAGAACCCATGGTTAAGGGCGGCCAGTTGCGAGGACCAATAGTAGCGGCGCACATCCGGAAGAGCGATGCCGCCGTCATACCATGGGAGTGTGAGCTTGTAAATAGCAACACGAGGTCGCCCGTCCCATAGAAGGGTCCGCAGGAGACCTTCAAGCTCACGGAAATAGCGCGCCGGAACCGGATCCTGGGCGTTCTGTAAGGCATACAAGAACCTGGGCAGGGACACCATCTTAAACAACGCCGCACGGCCAAGAAGGGAGAGCGGGAGCTTACGCCAGCTATCCACATCACGCCGTAGACGCTGGAGAGGAGGGAGCAAATTATGGTCGTACCGCATCCTTGGATTACCAGAGATGTAAATGCCCAGGTACTTGAAGCCGTGGCCGGCAATCTGGATATTGCAGCCCCTGGGAAGCCGTGGAGTATCCCCCTGAAGGACGTACAAGGACGACTTGGCCCAATTTATAATCAGGCCAGAGTAGCGTCCGAAAAGCCTAAGTACGTCACAGGGCACAATGAGGGACTTACAAGGAGAAGTTAAATAAAGCAGGATGTCATCCGCGTACAAGGAAACCCTGTCTTCAAAGCCAGGGGCCCAAGTAATACTGTGTAAGTCCGGGTGCGTACGCAGCAGGGCCGCGAGCGGCTCAAGGGCCAGGGCGAACAGTAGGGGCGACAGGGGGCAACCCTGCCTGGTACCCCGATGTAGGGGGAATGACGCCGACAGGCGGCCATTGACCGTGACGTTAGCCAGCGGCTCGGCGTATAGCAGCTTCACCCAGCTCACAAAGACCGGCCCAAACCCGATTTTGGACAACACTGCCCAGAGATACGGCCATTCGAGGGAGTCAAAGGCCATCGTGGCGTCAAGGGACGCAAGGATAGCTGGCTCCGCAAGAGTGTGGGCTCTAGCCATAACGCCATGCAGGCGACGCAGGTTGAGGGCGGTATTACGGTGGGGGATGAAGCCCGACTGGTCGGGATGTACGAGGTCGCCGATGACACCTATCAGTCGATTGGCGAGCAGTTTGGCGAGGACCTTGGGTTCCACATTAAGGAGAGAGATGGGACGGTACGATCGGCAAACGTCCCGTGGTTTACCCTCCTTGTGGATGACCACGATGGTGGCCAACCTTTGATCAAGGGGGAGACGGCCCTTTTCAAAGGACTCCAAGAACATTTTCCGCAGATGCGGGGACACCACTTCCGGCCGAATTTTATACAGTTCGACCGGAATGCCGTTGGGTCCCGAGGCCTTACCAGTGCGCAGTGACCGGATCGCCAAGGCAATCTCGTCAGCGGTAACCTCCCTATCTAAATCCGCGCTTTCTTCCTCGGAAAGGCGGGGAAGTTCTATGCCAGAAAGGAAAGCCGACGAGTCCGCCTCAGAAAAGTCCGACTTAGAGTCATAGACCTCTCGAAAGTAGCCAGCAAAGGATTCGACAATGGCGCTCGGGTCCGTGAGGACTACACCATCGTCCCCTAGCAGTTCAGGCACCACTCGGCTGGCCATCTCCTTCCTGTCCAACCAAGCCAGTAACTTCCCGGCTTTGTCTCCCACATCGTAAATACGGCCTTGCTGTTCTTTAGCCAGAGTGAGTGCGGCATTAGTGGCCAGGTCGTGGTACTCCGCTTGCTTCAATGAGAGGGAATGCAAGATCGAGGGGTCTGGCTCGGGTCCCAGTTGGGACTCAAGACACAAGACCTCTTCCTCAATACTCAGCAAGTCGGCATCCCTAGCCCGTCGGGCCTCTGCAATGAGCGCCTGGGCCTCGCCCCTGAGCACCGTTTTAAAGGCCTCCTACAGGGTAACGGCCGACCCGACCGAGCCCACATTTTCGGCAAAATAAAGATCAATGGCCTTGGCCAACAGGGAGCGTGTCTTGTTGTTGCGGAAGTACCACGGGTTAATCGCCGCCGGTCGCTCCGACAAGGCCACACCAAAGTCGAAGGAGACCCACAGGGGGGAGTGGTCAGAGATGCCTTGCGCTAGAAAGCGGGCCTCAGAGACGGCCGACGCGTGCGATGCCAGTGTGAGAACATAGTCAATGCGGGAGAGGCTCCCATGCACGCCCGAAAGAAAGGAAAAATGGCGGTCCGTCGGATGGAGAAGACGCCAGCCATCAACAAGGCCCTTGGACTCGAGAAAGGAGGGCAGCCACATCTGCGAGCTGCGGAGGTCACGGGGTGGTTGGCGGTCGAGGGAACCAGAGCAAACCGAATTGAGGTCACCCCCCACTATTAACAGGCCAACCGGCATAGACAAAATGGCACCGCCAAGGTCCTGAAAAGTACTGGATTGCAACCCCGGGGGGACATAAACAGAGAGCAACGAAAGGGAACGCCCTTCCCATCTGCCCGCCACGGCGGCGTAACGCCCTCTATCATCAATCAAGGTGACATCTATCTCTAGGGGAAGGGACGCGCGCACAAGGATACCCGCCCCCCGGGAGCCGGAAGAGAACCCCGAATGAGCCACCATTTTATAGCCCTTACGATTCAAAGCTTTACATGAATTTCCCACCAAATGTGTTTCTTGAAGGAGGACGATATCAGGCATGTGACGTTTAATCAATTGTATTACCACCCCTCTTTTAACTCGGTCACCCAACCCGTTAACATTCCAAATGAGAATTCTTAGCTTTTTACCCCCATCACCCCGCAGCCCACCCCACCCAGTCCCAGAAGACACCGATAACATACAAAGTTCAGGAGCATAATCGACCCATTGCCAGATAGAAAGATAGAAAAAACCAACAAACAAGGTAACTCGTCCCAACATACCCCCACCCTGCACCCCTGCATCAGACTAGAAAGCCCTCCCAACCAGCAGTGTGCCTGTCGCCCCATTAACTATCTACGAAAAGACCCCAGAGGAGTGAGGAGTCACCATGGACACGTCCCGCCACCCACCATGTAAGCAACAGGAGAGTCAAGTTGAGTTGCAGATACCAACTTAGGCAGTCATGTAAGGCGTGGATGTCCCAAGCCCAATGCTCAGTCTCGCCGCTCCGCACCACCAGATGCACCTCCATCTTGATCATACTGTTCGTCTCGCCGAGGAGAAACTGTGTCCAACCATTCACTGACGTTGTCGGGAAAGTCAAAGAAAAGGGCACGGCCCTTATGTTCAACACGAAGTTTAGCGGGGAACATCATAGAGTACTTGTAACCCATTTCCCTGAGTCGCTTCTTCACTCCCGCATAGCTCTGACGTTGGCGCTGTACCGTCCTAGTGAAATCAGGGTAGAAGTGCACCTCCGCATTCTGGTAGTGGAGTGGCCCCTGCGATCTAGAAGCTTGCAGGACCACGTCCCGGTCTCTAAAGTTGAGGAGGCGCGCCACAATCGGTCGCGGTGCCACTCCTGACTTTGGCGGGCCACCAGGCACTCGGTGGGCACGTTCCACCGAGAAAAAGTTACTCAGTCCAGTGGGTGCCAGGTGGGTTTTGATCAATTCCTCAACAAACAGATCCGTAGCAGCCTCCTCGGACCCCTCCGGTACGCCGACTATGCGGACGTTCTGCTGCCTGGCTCGCCCTTCAAAGTCCTCCAGCCGCCTCGAGAATAGGTCCGCAGTCATCCGCAGGTTGCGGACCTCGGTCTGCAGCTCGGTTACATCAGAGGTGAGGCTGGAGGTCTTAATATCCAGCGCCTTCACACGCTCGTTGGTCTTGCCCAAGTCGGCCCTTATAAGAGTAATATCAACGGCCATTGAATCGACCTTGTGATCCAGAGTATCAAGCCGTTGTTGCATATCGGCCCGGTGACTCGTGATGGCACCCATGATGTCGCCAAGGGTAGGGTCTGACCCATCCGGCGAGCTCATCGGAGGGGGGCCCTTAGACACGGCTCCCGATGTAGGCGGCGACTTTAGGTTCACATAGCGCTCAATGCGATTCAGTTGTGTTTGCGACTTGCCTCGACCGCCTTTGGTCGCTGTCCTGTCCGAGTCGCCTCTGCCCGCCATGATGGGTCCGAAGAACAAAGGCAAGGCGCCACTCAAGCCTGGGTCCTCAGTCGACGGACAGGCAGGGCCGAGGAGGCAGAACCCAGGGTGCAGAAGGCTCAGGCTGGAGACACTATCACTCCGCTAGTAGGGGCAGCAGGCAGCCGCTACGCATTCCAATCATGCGAAGTGGCGAAGTCCGGAGGGACAATGGCGCCGTCCCGGCGCGGATTTCAGCTCGACGTATCTCTGCACTGGAACCACCGATTTGGAAGCTGAAGGCAGTCCCCGCCTCAGTAGACCACCAGCAATGAGGTTCCACCAACGTGGATCAGGATACCGAGCAGGATATTTGCGGTGGGTCGGACGGTCCACGGAGCTCCGGGCTTACGCGGCCATCTTGGTTGCCCGCGAAGCTCCTCTTCCTATTTGATCTATTTTGAAGGTAATCCTTTAAAAAGGCTTTTTTGTTAAAAAATATTACCCAAGATAATTTCAGATATTTACATGGGTAAAACCACTGTTTTCCTTACAATGACTCTTAGCTTACTTAGTACTCCTACATATAATTTGAAAAATAACTCACATAGTAATGTTCAGAAAATGTGTTCATTTATTATACTTTGGATGTGTATGTATTATATTAAGTAAGATAAAATCACACAATGTCAGCCGTGAGTATATTTCAACCAACACATACTAGTTAACAGAAATATCACAAACAAAAAGCATGCTTGCACAAACTGTTTCACGAAGAATACTCAGCAAAGCATTCACCTTTTATAAGGTCCTTATGTTACTAGGTATGCCACTCTAATTTTCTTTATTTCAGAAATGCACTTGTAATTGAATTCTATTTCTGAAAACAAAACTACAAGTCCCAGAAATCTGTAACAAAATGTTAATCAAAATAAAATACTGCTGCAGGTACCTTACAAATGTTGCAGATACAACTCGGGAAATGTTAATGGTCACACACATCACATAATAGGATATGTCTTTCACCACTCATATGAAGCATTATGATAAATAAGACTGTGCATGTACTTACCGTCTCCAAGATGTTCAAACTCTTCCAGCTGAGCACGGAGGGTCAGCCAGGACTCTGCGTTACAGTGGGGTCATACTGGGCTGCTGTGTATGCGGCTGGGAGAACACACCTATGATGTCATGGGTCGTGATTCTGGTCCAGTGTCACAGGTCCTCACAGCGTTTTCTTCAAATTTTGTCCACTGGTTGTACACTCCCACTACACTGCAGTGACTTGCAATGTCCTGCCAGATTAGGGAACTGCTGCATTGCTCAGCTGGCTACTTGTTGGAGGAGGATGTGTCACATAAAAGAAGATGGCATGGAATGATTTAAGAATGGCCGTCGTCCTTTTCCTGTATGTCATTGCCTGGGGCAAGGGTGCCTGTGTTGGTGCTACATTGACACAAGAGCAGCAGCACAAGGAGATAGCAGAAATTATATCTACCTTGTACAATTTTGAGCATCTCAGGTTGCTTTCTTTCACACAACTTAGCACAGCTGCCTTCTCTTCTGTCAAAGAATGTTATATATGTTCACAACTGCATACTACTGCCCTGTCCCCAAAACTCACCCCTCATTTATACTCATCCAAAGTCTTACTATGCCACCACTAGAGATTACTCCCTCACCATTACTGGTATTAAAGCTCAAATGGATCATACCATTAAGTCCCATCTGCATTTTCACCATTCGCCAGGCTTACAATATAGAGTTCATTGACAAATGTGAAGATGCCGTTCAGCCTTATGTAACAGCTGCTTGAAGGTTCAGTGAAAAGGGGCAAATAAGATACACAACAGTGCACCTAATGCCCCTGGACAGTGTACATATGCTTGTTTTTGTTTCGTAACCTACCAATTCCAAGATAGCACATTTTATTAGAAAATAAAAAAATTACAAATTTGTTATAAACCTTTAAGGCTCAACACTGTTCACAAATCCATACCTTGCTCTCTTAATACATAGACATGAACCATTGGGATGGCTTTTGCTGACAATGCAAGCGATGTCCACTGCGCTGGGGGATATCTTAAAATTAGAGCAAAGATTGATCCCCAAGGGTAATGGAGTCCTTAACTCTGTAGCCCTGACTGACTAAAAACTCATTCCAAAAAGTATTTTTCATGGAGTATCTTTTAACAGTTAAAAACAACATTTAATTACATACATTATAAAAGGTTTACAGAGTTGTCTCAGGATGGAATTTATGGACAGAGTGTTAAATGTGTCACAGGTGCAGCCGCGCGTCCCTGTGCAGGGCACGCAGTGCAGCCATAAACCCAGAATGTAAAGGGAGAGACTGAGGCAGGAGACCCTGGCTAGTCTTTACGTGCTTCCCCTACATCGGACTTTCTCCTGTAAGCCACACTAGTCACGGTCAGGATTCTCAGGTGTGGAAGCATGAAAGCTGCACTCAGGGACCTGTTATTGTCTGTAATTGCTTCCATAATTCTGATACATACCTTGTTTCTCGATGGTCACGCTGCTGCTACTTCCCACAACCACGGAGTGGCATCTACTGCTTCTTCAAGTGCTGACTCTGCATTTGCTGATTACTTGGCGTTATTTCTGTTTGGTACCTTTGAAGACTTTGTATCTGAATATATTTCAGTTTTCTCAGGATTTACACTTCAATCACAGGGTTCCATATAAGTATGGGCGGAAAATCCGTTCCGCTCGCGGATTTTGCGGATTTTCGGTAAATTCGCAATCTGCGAGATTCGCGAATTTCCCGCAAAATCCGCAAATCCGCGAGCAGCGGATTTTATGGCTTGCTCGCACTGTTCGCGTGAGTTCGCGGCTTCCCAGTTCAACTTCGCGCCCCGGGAATAAGCGCTAAATTGCAGAAATACGATCTTAGCAAAACTGAAACTACTTACTAGGTTCAAAAGTTCAAGCTCATCATTAGTAGCCATTTCCTGTAGTGCTTCCTGAGGGGCCCCTCCAGAGTTCAGTTGCCTACTTGCAACTATTATGTGACCCTGCTCTGACCCTCAGAATAGTTACACATATGCCACAAAGGTCCTGAATTACAGCTAAGGGAGACAAGCAGGAGCCAGGCTGGAAGTTCAAATCCAGTGACACATTAATCAGCCCCTAATTCATTATTGTCAGTTGGGGCAGGGCAGGTGTTGTAACTAATTTTGCAAAGATGAAAGCACTTAGCAAGTGCAAAAGATCACTAATCAGGAAGCACTAAGGAAGCAGGTGCCAGCTAAAAAAATATTCTGTGACACATTAATCAGCCCCAAATTAATTCAGGTCACTTGAGGCAGGGAAGGTGTGCTTTGCTTTGCCACAATAATGTACACTGGACAACCAGAGGGTGCTGTGATGAAACAGAGGGTGGCATGGGTGAGCCAGAGGGTGGCATGAGTGAACCAGAGAGTGGCAGTGGTGACAGAGGGTGGCAGTGATGAAGAAGAGTGTCCCAAACAGGCTGGACACGTAGAAACAACAAGTTCGCAAAACTTGCGACCCGACAGGTAAGTTCGCGTTTGCGAAATTGTACAAAAACCCTCGCAAACTGGCAGAAACCCGCGCGAACACAAAAAAAATCCGCAAATTCGCGAGAATTCGCGGATTTTGCGGATTGCGAGTTCGCACATCCGCAAAATTCGCGAACACGAGATTCACAAAATTCGCCCATGCTTAGTTCCATACACGAAATACAAAATGCAAACGTGTGAAGTATTATGTAAGAAGGAACACAGTTTATAAACTATATGTGTCTTGTTCATATTTAAGAGATGAAGGTTCTAAAAAGTTCATTATATTCTGGTAGATGCACGATGATATTAGAACACTGAAGAAACCTATAGTGCTTAAAATTGATGCAGTCACCGCAAAGAGTCGTTAGTGTTTCTCCACTTCTCTTTTCCCCTGGGTTCTGTTATCACCTTGAGTTCTAAGAACCAAAGTCCTGTGCACATATTTTCTAATTGTCAGATGAAAGTTCATTCAATCATATGCACTTGAAGAAATGTCATTGAGGTCCAAGTGAGTCTATTCTTTGTCTTTATTTATTTTTGACATAAAAAAGGAACCAGCCAACACCTGTTGGGTCACATGGGAGATTGTCCTGCGACTTCTTCAGGGCTGGGAATGATACAATAAGTAATGTAAACAACAATTGCTGTGTTGTATTTGCAATAGGGAGAGTAGACTCCTCCTTACATTGGGCGAGTGTAAATCACCTTAAGGGTGGATCCCTAAACATGATGAAAAACTGCAAGTGACATGACGATCACTTGACTGACTGTGAGTGCACGACGAATAATTGCCATCTATTTTAACAGTGAAGAGTGAAGTGCCACTCATGTGACGAAACACGTGTTGGTTGGTTGCTTTTTGATGTAACATAGAATTAAAGACAAAGAATAGACTTACTTGGGTCTCAATGACATTTCTTCAAGTGCATATGATTGCATGAATGTTCATCTAACAATTAGAAAAAGTTTGCACAGGACTTTGGTCCTTCGCTTTGTGCAGGATTTTCTCCTACGTACACATAGGGGTTATAGGGTGGTTCCCCTAACCTGGCTGCACCATATTTATTATACACTGCAAAAACTGCATTCATACTCGGCAGAGCGCCACAGTTCGTAGATAGCTAAAAACTCACAGTTAAGGATCACCTTGAGTTCTATCTCTGTCTCAAGTGGTATAGGGCTCCAGGTGGCGTAGGGAATTTGCTTCTTGTATTCACGTCTTGCACCCACAAGATTGCACAGCCAGTTACTGAATTGTTTGTGCCCAGACTTTACAAATGTCCCTCAATAGTCACTGACAACAGACTGTCAAACTACATATTTGTCTTAACCCAACAAGCACCTCAAGAGCAAAGAGAATTGGCTAGCTGATCATGCACCTGCATAGACAGACCTACATTTGGGAGAACACCCTCATTGCCTGGATTTTGACATTGGCAGGGTTCAAAGTTATGTGAGGTCATATTGCAAATAAAACCGGACATGTGATGGGATTATTTTAAATGTGTTTGTAAATGTTATCAAGGCACTCATGTTATTTATGAGTTAGATTTATTTGAGCTCTTGTTTAAACTCTTGCCCTGTGTAGAATTATATTCTGCTACTGTTCCACATAAATGAATTACCTAAATAAAGGAAACACTGTCGCGTTCTAATCTAGGACCCTGATCGATACTGTGACCTTATGCCCCTATACGGCTATAATCCCTTTGTACCCCTATATTGGCATAACCGATCAAATGCAATATTCAGAAACTCGTCTCTGGCCTCACACGAACAGAGCCACATTTCAGAATCGCTTCCTCTGCAACTTCCTTTGCAGCTCATTAGTGCAAATGACACAGCAGAAGCCGCTATCTAAGATTCCTAGATTAACACTCAGCAACCTGGGAAAGCCCCGCTTGCTATGTTTTGATTAGTAATAGAACTCTAATGAGCACTGAGAGACGGTCACTTCCTAGTGACATCTTTATTGACGTCTTATGTCCAAAAACTTACGTCAAACAAGGCACCTTTCAGGTATAAATATTACCAACGTTGCCTTAAGCAAACGCTGCCTCGCTGATACTGATGCTAGCTGCCTTATAGACATCGCTGCCGTTATCACTGCTAATGCTATCGCTGCGAACGAGCGTGGTGAACAGAGGAGCTGAACAGCCGTCCCCTGCAAGAGCCCAGCAGATGCAAGCTGCCCGAGGACGCTGCCCTCCTCCTCCTCTTTGACGCGCTGAGAAAGACGCTGTCTTTTCTCCTGCCGATAAAATCCAGCTCCGGCGTTTCCAGCCTACTCTTGCGAGTGACTGGGATATCGAGTCCTGAAGGTGATACAAGCCCTCCAACATTCTATTCCAGAGGTATGGTGTTGACTAAACCCTTAGAGAGAATTCTTGAAGCAAACCTTGGCAAAACCAACTTAACTTAAAAGCTACTTACTTACTCCCCTCCAAAGTATTAGGCTTAGGTCAGGTACACTGGGGTAGGCGTAGTTAGAAGCACCAGTTGAGTACGTTAGTCAAATATATATATGAATGTATATATGTTTTATTCATTTTAATCCATTGTATGGCTAAGAAACCCTATCAATGCTTTTACAGTATTATTTTGCAATACTCATTTTACTGTACGCACTGTTTATAGTAACAAGTCTTGCAATTGTGGCAATTCATTTCTCTTGTATGAGAAGAAAGACTGTTCAATAAATAATACCTTTTATTGAAAACGCCCGTCTCTCTATTCTCTACATATTGTGAAAGTAATCTGCACAATAACTGACTGAGTAAAATAACTGTCTATTGTTTCACACGACTCTAGAGATTGACTCTTATCTGAGGAGCAAAGTTGTCATGTTGCACAGTTGTTGGAAAGCTGAATCCCTTCTTGTCTGTACCAGGGAAGCTGATCACTTCCTATTCAGTCAAGAAAGTTTCCAGTGACCTCTGAGCTAGTTGGTAACAAACCCAATTAAGTTTAGCATAGTCAGTGGAGACCTGGAAGATCCGCACTTCTACGTCAATACTACTGTTTATGTTATTCCAATGCGCAGGGCCTATTGGGAAAATAGGAACTACACTAAATGGCGCCCAACGTTTGGTAAAGCGATAAACTAACGCAAGACGTCAGAGTAACTCAGTCGTGCATTTTTCACACAGACCCCTTTTTCCCGTAAATACTCCAATAGACGTCTGGAGTGGGTGAAAGGTTAAAATCCGCCCGACCTTAGTAGGAAGAGATTCCTATGTAAAGCTCTGGTTTATTCAACGTTGAAGGATACAGTGTTCCAAAATATTGTGCACCTAATCTTTGTTTCCTTGGAGACCTGCTCTGCAAAAACTTTCCTGACAATAAAATTTCAGTGTTAGAAAACGGGACCGTTGAAACCGCAGTAGATGCAAATCAACGGGACGCCGGTACTACTGAATCTGGTGCAATAATCATCCCGGCACATTTAAGAAAATCTATAACGTCAAAACTTGTAGAAAATGGACTGACCACACAAGGTGGCACAGTCGTCTTCGTGATAGAGGCACACGAATATCGGCAGACAGAGGTATTCTATTCATGGATAAAATTTCCAGCGGCAAACGCTGCAACACTCGAGTTCCACTACTATATAGTAGGGGATCCACCGGAAGAGTACGCTCCTTTCGAGGAGATTGAAATCCCATTAAAATTCCAAGAGCACCTGCTCTGGTTTAAAGGCACCACTAGGTAGACCAGGAGCAACGTGGCCGGTTCTAGCCAGCTACACACCACATCCGGACATTGATAAAATGTCAAGTGAAGAACTCTTAGTTAAAATAAGAGAATTAACAAGAGCATATAGAGAGTTAGTAAAATTATTTATTAAAAATAATTCAAACACTCCTAAAAAGAGATGGGATTGGAATAAACAATCCACTCCCAAGGAAAAAGTTTTCCAGTCCAGAGGAAGGTCTCCTCGACGGAGGGAAAGAACTCCGACTCGAGAACACCAGTCTCCCCAGAGGGAGCCCTCTGAGAAAAGATACAACCTTAGAAATAGGGATAATTTGAAAAAGCCTGATAGATATCAAAGTATTGATACACGTCCCTCTCGATATTTTTCGCAGAAATCGGAAAGAAGAAGACGGTCAGACCTAGGAGAGCACACCAAGTCCAAAGACAAGGAACCTGCTCAAAGTAAAAAATCACAATTTCCAAGAAAGAAGGTAGCCAGTATTAGAGTAATCAACCATGCCGAGAATACTGAGGACACAGTTGAAAAACGGGGAGTGGGCACAGACAATGCTAGACAGTGCAGCAGAAATCAGTATAGCCCGCAAGATCCTGATGAGTCATCTGGAGACAGTGGACACAAATGAATACATTCAGGTTGAAACTGCCGACACCAGACTTAGCGAGCCCCATAAGATATACGAAATAACACTGCGTATAGAGGGTGATAAGACTAGGAAAATAAGGGGTCTATTTTGGGATAAACTCTCAAAAGGCTAGGATATTCTGTTAGCTGAGGGAGTGCCCTCATGTCGAAGAAATGATTATACCTGCCTTCTCGAATCATATTCGGATTCACAAAAAATATACTTATGCAAGGAAATGGGCAGTAGCCCAGGCACCAGCATTATATAAAAATCATGTAGGATGGGATGAGGACTCTCCTCCTCACAAAATCCAGTTAAAAAGTCAACCGACTGCACAAAGGCAGTATCCCATTAAGCAAGAAGCTAAAAAACAAGTCAGGGAGATTTTGGATCAACTTGAATACCAGGGGGTGATTAAAACATGCAACTCTCAAATGAACAATCCTTTGTTTCCTGTCTCCAAGCCAGACAATTCATATAGTCTAGTTTTGGACTACAGACACCTTAATGCATGTTGCAAAACTTTTGCAGTACAAAATTCGCATAGTGCTGCACTAATGAATAACATAGTTAGGAAAAATATAAAACGACATTAGACATATCTAATGGTTTCTTTTGTCAAAACATTGCACAGGAAAGCAGATACTTGACCACTTTCTCAGTAATGGGGTCACAGAAAAATTTCTGTAGGCTCCCACAGGGATTCAAGAACAGCCCAGGACTATTCTCAGCTAGAGTAACAGAGTTACCACAAATATATGATGATGAGGCATTATCTTACGTAGATGATATCTATCTCACAGACGACGTCTTGGAGACTCACTTGAAAAGAGTGAACACCATTATACTTGGGTTCGCAGCAGAAGGTTACAAATTCAACTTTAAAAAGTCCCGAATTGCCCATCTGATAGTATTATTTTTAGGATACGAATTATCAAGTGAAGGAAAAAGTCTAGCGGACAACTTCTTAGAGAAGTGCGCTGTACTCCAAGCTCCAAAAACGCTGAATTTACAATCGATTCTGGGTTTCCTGAATTTCGGTAGAACTTACATCCTAAATTACGCAGAGAGGGTTAAACCTCTCTATGAACTAATTAAACCTGATTTTAAACCAATCACCTGGACTCAAAAGCACACAGAAATTTTGAGATCCCTGCAAACAGACATGTTAGCAAAAACAAAATTAGATACACGTGACAACACACGCAATTTTGTAATCCGAGTCATCCCAGGAGGATGTGGATTCACGTACCTGACCTCTAATGAGGGAGAAAAGGTACCAATTTCAATTAAATCTCACTTGTACACACAAGCGGAAAAAACATTCAGTCACACAGAAAATACTGTGAAAGCAGTGCAAACTGCAATAGCAAATGAACGAGAACTAACACACGGCAAAAGGATTAATATCCTCACAGCGGAATCCGCCTTCGAGGCGCTATTTAGCCCAGTAAACCTGCCTACAGTGTCACTGGATCTGAAATGGATACAGTGTATAAATTCTCTTGGAGCGGATGACGTGAAATACTATTTCGCCCCGCAATTCGAAGAACTGAATGAATTGACTTATGAAGAAGAATATCCTCTGCCAATCGAACTTCTGCCTCTCCCACAGTACGCCTGTATAATCTATACAGATAGATTTGTACAGCATTTCAACGTAGAGAACAAATCCTATCATGCAGCCTATGCGATTGTTAAAGGTCGCTGGCTGAGCGGTAAATTCAGAGCGAAAATAACAAAAACTGAATCAGTGAAGTACTGTTCGGCTCAGAGAGCTGAAATCAGATGTTTAAAGATGGCGCTTGAAAATGCAAAACGTGAATTCCCGACACTAATCGTGTGCGATTCTCATTTTTGCGTCAACTCTTACAATAATAAGTTGCAGAGCTGGATTGAAAACGATTACAAAGATGACACAGGTGCCACAATAAAGCATAAATTGCTCTGGAAACAGGTAGCTCTTTTACAGAAAGAACTACGAAAGACTCACGTGATACACACTCTGAGTCATCAACGTGATGGCGTTTACGTTGCAGGGAATTCATTGGCTAATACAGCCACAGCGGAAGCAACTGAACCGGCTTCTGTAGCCACAAAAAAGCGTTCCGAAAAATACATAGACGGGGAAACCATGCTGACAGTAAAAACGTCTGTAAAAGGCGACTGTGCAGCACTACCCGTGAACTATCCACCCAATTATGCATACGTAATCGATGCAAACTCGGTTCCTTTTGCTCGAATCTCTGGAGTGGGGGATAGGGTAATTCCAAACAAGAACCGGAGGGGCTTCCTCTTACTGGAAGCACACATGTGGTTGGGTCTGAGACACAAAACAATCAAGGACTCTCTGAAAGGATTACAATCAGAGTACTGGTAGCCGGGAATGAGTGTAGATATTCAATATTTTGCTAAAAATTGTGAAGACTGCAACAGAGATCGCAGTGGAGAACCGGCCAGTGTAGTTTCAGGAACCCTGATAGAAAGCATAAGGCGATCTATCCGCGCAATCAAAAAAGAGAAATGCGTCCCATTGTACATCATTAAGACAAAATCCACTTCAAAAAATGTGGCCCCTGCGCTCGGCTGACGCCAGAACGGTTATAAAAGATCTGCGAGTCTTTATCGGCACATACGCAATTGCCATGTTCCATTCTGACCAGGGTCCTACTTTTAGCTCTCGAGCTTATAAGGAGGCCATTGCCAGCATGGGAGTTGGGTTGCGGTATTCTTGTCCGTCACACCCCGAAGGGAACAGTGTGGTATAAAGAAAAAACCGGGACATAAAGCAATCTATAACAGCGAAGGTATTAGGTTCGGGTGCTGGTCAAACATTTAATAAGTGTCCAGTGAAGTCTTAACAACTTGCCAAGAAATTCTCTAAAAGGTTTCAGCCCATATGAACTATTGTTCAGAACTAGAATGCGAATTCAGGACTTAGATAGTCAGGTATCAGTGGTAGACGATAAGAAAACAGACTTTGACATCAAAGACCGTTTGGCTGTTTTACAGGACTTGAATGAAACAAGAAAATCCTTAAGCAACATAAAGCTAAAGCAACAGCCAGCTACCACTGACGAGGCACCACCAGCACCAGCCCCAGCAAGGCCTGTCTGGATTCCAAAGATTGGGGATCTAGTCAGAGAAAAAATAGCGGCGAAGAAGGAATTTGGGCCTTCTTACAGAAAAGCAGTACCTGTCTTAGCAATCAACGGAACAAGATCAGTAGTACTACCGCCCCTTGCTGGTAAAAAGGAGAACAGAGTTGTATCAATCGACCTGGTACAACTACAAGCATGTGGCCTATAATCAACAGTAGGCCCAGTGGACTCCCAAGAAACAACAGAATACCCAAACTTGCAACAATCCAAGAGGTTCAAACTGAAAGACTAATCACATTCGCTCAGCCTGCAGTGCACAGAGAGGGACTATGCAATAATGCCATGGAACTCGTGCCTCTAGAAACACCGATTGAAACAGTTCGTCAAGAAACACCAGTCTACAATGATGTGGCATCAGAATGTGCTACCGAAAGACAAATTGAAAGAACAATCCCAACAATTGACAGAACTGCCTCTGGCTACTTCATCAACTTCGACAACTTTTCCGAGGATCAAAGCAACCCCGAAGTGATGCCAGAAACAAAAAAGACTTTTAAAGAAAAAGCAACAGAACTCTTTCATCAAATCAAAGAAGTATATCTGGATGCACAATTGATTAAGCATTGGATTATTTCAGGGCTATTCATACTCCTACTATGCCTAATTTTAGTTTTAATTTTAGGAAAGTTTATTACAATGCAATGGGCACAGCAAGCCAGAACATCAACTTAGTCCTCAAACCACACAGATCATCCCACGTGAAGAAAAGAGAACTGTCAACAGTAAATATCACAGCCATTCCAAAACCCAGTGGGGTAGTATGGGAGAAAACTGACTATGAAATCTATGGTCCGGTCGAAATCCTGAAGTATCCTCATCAATTCAAGGTTTCCTTAAGTGACTTTGTAAAACCTAGTACATTCTCTGATGATTGGGACTTTGAAAGTATTAATAATATGATGTCTGATTTGGTAATGTCAGCTAGATTCACAGATCATGATTATTTACAAGGTTCGTCTAGTTATGAACAGATGTTCTGCTTCACACACTATGGTGATCATTACTTGCATAAATCTGCACAGCCTAGAAATGTTTTTAAGTGTAACCAATGGGAACATTGTGCCACACCACCTAAAAGCAGTTCTAAAACATTCTATGAGAAATTCAAGTACTTCTCAGAGTTTAAGACCAGTGATGCTGAAACGTTTTATTACAAACTGTTAGATAAAGCAGGATTGAAAACAATGCTGACAAATACTAAATTGATATATTCAGAAGCATTTTATGAAAAAATTATGACATTTGGTTTTGATTATTGGAAAAATAACATTGAAACAAAAACCATCTGGGGTACAAAAGATTGGCAGGTACAAGGCCTAGAAGCATTATTCAGAGCCTGCATGATCCCAGAACAAATGATGTTTTTAAATGACACAATTCACCAAACATCCTGTCTTGGCCTAGCTAAGATTAAAGACCTTAACAAACCGTCTATTCTGAAGCCAATACCTGAGAATACAACAACAGATATTGAGATAGACGTATCTAAAATTTTACATTTAAACAGAACACATCCTCATTGGAAAAAGTGGTTAATCTGGCCTACTGACACAAACAACTGTCAAGATAGATTCCTGAACAAAACACAGGGGTTAAAAATGACCAGACAAAACCCTAGATACTCCCAGAGACAACATCCAGGAATAGTAACAAGATACAGTGTAGGGAAACTCTGCCTCGAATGGCTAGAATCATCCACACTGGCAGAAATTAAGCAACACTTGTCTTTACTTAAAGATGGTGCAGATTTGCGCGATTTCATTCTGGGACCACGCAAACAGCGTCAAAAGCGTTTCATAGCGAGCAGTATATATGCGGTATACAACGAGGCTTGGAAAGTCACACAAATTGAAACAGCTGAAAAAATACGAGAAATTGATCGTATTCATTTGGAAAAATCACTTTCTGTAGTGGACAATGGGTTAATGAATCTGTCCTCCAGAATATGTTCACTGGACAGTATTGTATAATCTGCCATAGATATAATAGACAAAGACTTGCTAATGTTACAGCATGGCCAGTCGCAATTGCGTTCTATTGTACAGTTAGGCTGGACACTGCAAAATCTTCGTTCAGGATATGTGCCTTGGCGTGTAATCAACACAACGTCATTGTTTTCCATCTTTAACCTTACTGATAAACAAATCAGCTTGGCACAGAAAGGAGCAGACTATACAATCCTGAGCATCGAAAAACTTGAGTGATTACCTTTGACAATGTCAGAAAGTCCTGTCATTGAATGGATAATACACAGGATTATCACAATTCCGATAACTACTTTCCAATTTAAAAATTGCCTTGAATACATACCTACTGGCCAGTATGAACAATTAGGTAAAGGATACATTAGGTCAACATGGAAATTACCATACACACACACATGCTATAGTGACAGCAACAAAAATGTATTTCTTAGTGGTGAAAACTGTAAACATTCACTAAGCGGTATACTTTTGTGCCAGGGTATTAATTTACATGGAGCCTGTGAAGGAACTTCTAACAACCTTTCATGCCACCAACATGTCACACCTGCAATGCAGATAGAGCCTTTCTTTATGCAGCTCTCGAATGGGAGTTAGATTCTAATAACGGGTATACAGCTGTTGTGGCCTTTTGACAGTGAAAGCCTATCTCGTAAGCATAACTTCCATGGTCAAATGCTGTATGCAAGCATTGTTTCCGAGCGGCCCTGGAGACATAGAGACTCCCATTTGGCCTCGTTTGAATTTCTCTTCTATACGAATTGATACTTTAAGCAGAATGAAGTCTGTGCTTTTACAGACAACAGTGCCCATCACGTCATCAAAAGAGACTTATGATCTCCAAGTTGCAAGGACAACATCAGAGATTCATGACCTTTTATCAACAAATTTCCCCATGCATTTCACAGAAATGCTTAGCCAAATTCTTAACATGTCTAGTGCCATAGGCATCCCAGGCATATTTAAGACGATTTTTGCGGGACTGCTAGCACCATTTCAAGCAATTCTGGGAATCATTCCCAATTTTGTCCATTCAGTCTTTGGCGGGATACTCCTGATTTTGGGACTTGTAGCAGGGATTTTATTTTTGACCCTCCTGCTTCGATATGGCAAGCCACAGCTCAGACATGACTCCTACGAGGATGGAAGAAACAATCCTAGCAGTGCGCTACCGGGACAGAATAACTAGAGTCCTTGGATTGGCCAGGCTGAGAGATCTAAACATTACCTAGTTCCTTTCATTCAGACCTATATGGCAAACCTGCATCTTACCTGTGCTACGATGTATGCTATGCGGAGATGAATGCGTGTTGGACACCTGTCTTGCTCTTCCATCAGCAGTACCAATGGATATCGATACTTTGCTCAGTCCTGTAATGGCTCACGCATTGTGTTGTCCCCAGCGGCTACCAATCCTGATGACGGCATTCGTTGAGACTCCTGTGCTACGACTAGGTGGTAACAGTGGAGCGAGTGACAAAAGCAACATCACCCAGGTACGACCTTCTGTGAGCATTGCTGATCCATACTTTGATGATAGCAATCATTCTCACACCTGCCAAGTTACAGCACTATCGAATTTGGTCGAACTGTCACCTGATTTTGTAGACCAATTCTTTGAGAGCCTGTCTGATATGATGTTCTCCCCTGAACAGAAACAATAACTTTAGAGAAGCATTCCGGCACACAGAGTACCCATGAACTCTGAATTCGGCCTTCAGTTTTGAACAACAAAAACTGCTGAAAAGCGTTGGAACTCTATTTCCCCCGTTCACCAAGAATTTTTTTGAATTGAACACTTTTTAAAAATATTCACCTTTTTCTGGCACGAATTCTTTGCTTAAAGTAGACCTATTCATAGAGAACAGAAGCTTCTACTTCTATTTAGGTAAATCTAGAGACATAATAACTTAACACCAGCCTCTAGCACATTTCATAACAAACGCATTTATATGTGATGAAATTATCTCGCCTTTTCTTTTCTGTATTGAGAGATATTTCATGTGTAATTTTTTTCGCAAAATCGTTCAAACTGATTACATATGCTATAATTTTTTAATGATTCCTATGCTTAAAGACGTACAGTACCTATATTTTCACGTATTTCAAATACGCCTATTTCAAATGCAAATATGTATTTTGGGGTGGGCAATGTTACACATGCATCTTATTGCTCTAGTTTTAGTAATTTGATGGACATAAATTTGTGGAGTGGGTGTCGCGTTCTAATCTAGGACCCTGATCGATACTGTGACCTTATGCCCCTATACGGCTATAATCCCTTTGTACCCCTTTATTGGCATAACCGATCAAATGCAATATTCAGAAACTCATCTCTGGCCTCACACGAACAGAGCCACATTTCAGAATCGCTTCCTCTGCAACTTCCTTTGCAGCTCATTAGTGCAAATGACACAGCAGAAGCCACTATCTAAGATTCCTAGATTAACACTCCGAGTTCTTCAACAAGATAAAAACTCAGCAACCTGGGAAAGCCCCGCTTGCTATGTTTTGATTAGTAATAGAACTCTAATGAGCACTGAGAGACGATCACTTCCTAGTGACATCTTTATTGACGTCTTATGTCCAAAAACTTACGTCAAACAAGGCACCTTTCAGGTATAAATATTACCAACGTTGCCTTAAGCAAACGCTGCCTCGCTGATACTGATGCTAGCTGCCTCATAGACATCGCTGCCGTTATCGCTGCTGATGCTATCGCTGCGAACGAGCATGGTGAACAGAGGATCTGAACAGCTGTCTCTTGCAAGAGCCCAGCAGATGCAAGCTGCCCACGGACGCTGCCCCTCCTCCTCCTCTTTGACGCGCTGAGAAAGACGCTGTCTTTTCTCCTGCCGAGAAAATCCAGCTCCGGCGTTTCCAGCCTACTCTTGCGAGTGACTGGGATATCGAGTCCTGAAGGAGATACAAGCCTTCCAACATTCTATTCCAGAGGTATGGTGTTGACTAAACCCTTAGAGAGAATTCTTGAAGCAAACCTTGGCAAAACCAACTTAACTTAAAAGCTACTTACTTACTCCCCTCACAAGTATTAGGCTTAGGTCAGGTAGACTGGGGTAGGCGTAGTTAGAAGCACCAGTTGAGTACGTTAGTCAAATGTATATATGAATGTATATATGTTTTATTCATTTTAAACCATTGTATGGCTAAGAAACCATATCAACGCTTTTACAGTATTATTTCGCAATACTCATTTTACTGTACTCACTTTTTATAGTAACAAGTCTTGCAATTGTGGCAATTCATTTCTCAACTGACTGAGTAAAATAACTGTCTATTGTTTCAAACAACTCTAGAGATTGACTCTTATCTGAGGAGCAAAGTTGTCATGTTGCACGGTTGTTGGAAAGCTGAATCCCTTCTTGTCTGTACCAGGGAAGCTGATCACTTCCTATTCAGTCAAGAAAGTTTCCAGTGACCTCTGAGCTAGTTGGTAACAAACCCAATTAAGTTTAGCATAGTCAGTGGAGACCTGGAAGATCCGCACTTCTACGTCGATACTACTGTTTATGTTATTCCAATGCGCAGGGCCTATTGGGAAAATAGGAACTACACTACAACACACTTTGAGTTACAGCAGCTTTGAATAATTTAAGAAAGATCTGCATTTTTTGTGCATAGTTTATTTTGGTCAATCTATACTCATGGATAATAAAACTGTAGCATGCCCTATTGAAGCAAGCTGTGAGTGACAGCCTGCTAATAGGGCGATAGAATTATACCCGCTGAGCGGCCGAAAACGGCTTCTAAAGCGGCGATAAACTCTTATCGCCCTCCTTGATAATATGCCCCAAAGATATAAAACAAGAGAAGGGGGTAGGGTAGAAACACCCTGACCCCCAGGCCTGGTCAGGGGGTCCCAGAAGGACCCCCATGGTTAAAAAAAGCATTAAAAAAAATAATTTGGCATTTCATCAACATTATTTATACAAAGATATGGACAGTATGTTATTTTAATGCTGCAACGTTGCAGAGCTGATGTAAGAAAATTGGAAACTTTAATTAAAAATGTTGTAGCTGGTCAAGTTTCAATATCAGGAAGAACTTTTGTAGCTGTTTCAATTATTTTTTTTGATCGACCTTCTACAACATCTGGATATTATACTGTTTATTTAAAATGTCGGAAAGGTTGGAAACATTGTAATGATACTCAATTAGTTTTTAAGCAACGTTGGCCTAAAGAGTTACCAAATTCTTACCTAATATTTTTAAAGCCAAATTTTTAAGATCAAAATTTGGCCTTTCAGGATTACTACTGTTAAGGTAGGTTATTCTGGTGTTGTAGAGTAACGGGGGACTTTGAAGATCAATCAGCTGGAGGTGGTTTCGATTGGTTGTAGTCATTATAGGTGTTTGGCTGTAATTCTTGTGTAGAGTGTGTTGCTACAGTGTAGTCTGTTTCTTCTTGTTTTCTTTAGGATGTACTTGTAAATGTTGTGGAGAATGTTGAGGGTGTTATAGCAGTATGAGGAATTGCTGTAGACATGTTTACACTTGTAGAGGAAGGAGTTCAATATGAATCATAGGTTGTGTACATAATCAGTAGGTGTTGGTACTGTTCATAGTGTAGTTGATTAGCAGGAGTTATCTGAAGCTTAGGGGGTAAGTTTGAGAAAGAGTATCTTCATATTGTGTTTATTCATGTTTAAAAAGCTGTTCCTTATCCACTTGGTGACGTGCTTAATTGTGTCGTGGAAGTTGTTTTTGGTGTTATGTGGCTCCTTGGTGAGGAAGAGGATGAGCTGAGCATCGTCAATGTAGGAGATAATGTTGTGGTTCAGTTGGTGGGCCATTTGTGCAAGGGTGGCCATGTAGATGTTGAATAGCATTGGACTGAAAAATGAGCAGTGGAAGACGGTGCAAATGATGTCAGTGGTTTTGGATCTGAACGCTGGGAGGCAGAGGTTCAAAGTTTCTATTGAACAACTTTTAAACTAAGAATGTCACACATACTATTTGGCCATGGGGAAAAGTTAAAAAAACTCTTAATGACTATTTGTTGTAAATTTTGACTGCATATATTTGTAAGTAATATTGTTTATAATGGAAGAAAATTAATGATGGTGTTTTGTTTTTTCAAGATTGTTTGCCATATCTCATAGTTACGTAAGAAATTTGTCTTTGAAAAAAATATTTAAGATTGTTATTGAGATTGTTGTTTTTTTTTTTAGATAATCTTCTTGATTGTCTTTTTTTTGCCCGCTGTTATGTGATGAGTACTATTGAACTCACTGCTCCTAGTGAATTTCAATATATTCTGAGAACAGCAAAAAAGGAATCTGAAATGCTTTACAAATGATTTTGTCTTGTAAAAGATACATTTTAATTGTATTTTTTTTTGTCTTCTACAGATGCTAAATGTATAATATATATTTTTTTAATTTATTATTTTGAAGGTAAGTATAACTAAGGGCCCAATCCTAATGAGGGCCTAAGTGTTAAAAATGATCGATGGGATGTACTTCCACAGAGCTGAAGTAAGAGAATTGTGTACATAAGTTTGTAAAGACGGTTTGTACCTTTTCAACATTTTTCAAGAAATTAAAAAAAATATATATATAGAGTGTACCTGTATTCTTTGCATTTAACTACAACACATTAACTACTTTGAAATTGGTAAGGTGAATAGATATTTTGTACTTTTTTAGTTCTTCATTTGATTTGAATAGCCCTAGTTTTTTCTATAGTGATAAAAAAGTGACTGGTTTGAAAATGTGAGAACAATTTCAAACTAAAAATTCACATTAGCAATTTCATTGATATAATCATATAAAGTAGTTGATAATGGTTTTTGTATAATACTTTTTTAAATGGCAAAATAGTTAATAAACCTAATTTTGTATTATGTATTAGGAAAAATGATAAAATAAAGTGTTTATATTTTTCTAAAAGTAATAACAACATTAAAAAATTCACAGTGGAAGAAGAACAGATCAATACGGAAGTTAGTTTTGAAATCAGTAACACTTTGATTGAGGAGTTAAATATACCTTTCATGGGGAGCGAGAATGAAGATTAAGGTATTGCTGCTGGAGATGTCACGTGCGATTTTGTAGACGAAACATTGGATGATATTTTGTTCAAGCATTAGACGACATGGAGTTTCATGAAATTACTTTTTAAAATGATCATCCAGAAAATTAAATTTCAGACAAAATGATGTTAGAAGCTCTATTAAATTATAAAAATTGTTGCAGGAATAAATTTATGATTTCAAATTAAAAATGGTTTGAGAGACTCTTCTTGTAGAATTGTAATCATTCAGGTAGTATCTAAGTACTCATGGTGGAAAGTGAACCTTAGGACATGTACTGTTTCAAACTTCTATTGATTATGTATGCACTCTTCTATGCACTAACAAATGTGTGTTGTATAGCTTTTATTTACAGGTCTATACTCCTGTGTCTCCCTCCCTCTGTCTTCCTCATTCTCCCTTTCTGTTTGTCTCCCACAGTTTTCTTCTTTCTCTGTCTCCCTCCCTCTGTTTCCCTCCTTCTGTCTGTCACCCTCTATGTTCATCTCTATCTGTCCCTGTCTTCCTTCCTCTGTCTCCCTCTATGTCTCTGTCTGGCTCTGCCTCTATTTCTCTGCCCCTGTCCCTGTATCTATCTCTATCTCTATCTGTATTTTTCTGTCTTTATCTCTTTCACCTTCCCTCTCTCTGTCTCTTTCTTTCTCTATCTTCCTCTCTCTCAGGCTTTTTCAGTCTCCCCTCATCTCTCATTCTGTTTACCTTCCTCTTGCTTTCTCTCTAACTCTGTCTTACTCTTTCTTCATCTGTGTCACTCACTCTCTTTGTTTCCCCCTCTCACTGTTGCTACAAGACCGCAGAGGGGGAAGCCAGCACATTTTGCAATTTTCTTCCAGCAAGAAACCCTCCCTTACACCCAACTGAAAGGGGTTTACTAGAGCCCTTTGCAAGACATGATGTCTGCCGTGTAGAGACCACTAACACAAGATAAGCCAACCCTTGATCCACACACAGAGCACTTCTTCAATAGGGTTTACTCTTGCTAAATTGGGCACAGTTTTAGCTTATAACACATCATGAATATTCTACCATCAAAAAATGAGAGAGCAAACAGAGAGAACGTGCCTTGAAATTTTAGAGAGCAGCCATGGAACGTCTCTCTAATGGTTCTATGCAGAATAGCTCTGGGTGCACCAAAAGTGAAGATAAACTATGAACGCATGCACACACATTTTTAACTTGGCATGCATATTGTACATCCAGCTTCTCTGCAAGAGGCTTGCCTGGCTTCGCTGTGCGCATGCAACTGAGGCCAAGGTTAAAGCTTTGTTCACCAAGTTCGAGACACTGAAGGAATTTCCACAAACGGAATTGCAAAGCCCCGATTAAAAGTGAAAGCTTTTAGTGTGCTTTTTTTGTAGCTGATAGACAGGCAATATTTCCCTTCGTCTAGCCTGGAGATCAGAGTTGTTAGCACTGTTGCACTTCACAGGTTGGCACAGGCACACCATTGAGTTATGGTGGAGTGGAAAAGGAGAGGCATGTGCCGTAATCCATTCACTACATTCAAACAGTAATCAGAAGATGTACAATAAGTGGTACATCCCCAGAGGTATGTCAGTTATTGTGCTCTGTGACATCACCACCATGAATGCATCGTATCAACAATGTGGTGCTCTATGGCACAGATATGTGATGTATCTGCGCTGTGAAGATGGTGCATTGCTTGACTTGCATTGGAAGCGTAATGCAGCTCCATGAATGCTCTTTGGGTCCTATGTTCATAATGCTGTGTCAATCCTTACACCTGCTTCAAACAGGTGCAGGGTTTTGACGCAGTATAAGCCGAAGAGTGACTGAATCAAATCTTTTAGATTTCACTTAGTTACTTTTAGGAGGTGTTCCTGTGCCAGAACACCCCCTACCTGCGCAACAAAGCCTCCTTCTGGCGCAGGGCTCTACAATGTGACGCACCTTCCAATAACATCACATTGTAAATACCATACTTTATGGCACATCTTTTGCACCACCACTGCATCACAAAAGTGATGCAACAGTTGTGTAAAAGAGGTACAAGGGGGTTATAAAACTACCCTTAATACATACAAATTCATCCAGGCAGTTTCACCAATAGTGCAAATTGAAGTATAGACTTGTAACATATTTATTTAAATGTATATGTTACATTCAAGTGCTTCGGAGGTACTACAGTGTACTATAGGTAAACACCTTATAGATTTATGCTGTAGCACATCCTTACAGTTATGCACTTTCACATTCACTATACACTACTAATGTATTCATTAATTAATTTACGAACTACACATTCTTTCTGACAAACTTTTACAGACTAACATAGAAATATAGTTCTTTTTTTTGACCAGTAGAGGTAGTTCTGAAAAGACCTGTTTTTTTTTACTTTGTTGTTTTGTTTTTTTGTAGATTTTTCAACATTTTTTTTTAAACCCCAGAAAAATTGAACTTTTGTAACAAAATAACTGGACCTGGAATAAAAAAGTTTTTCAAAAAATGATTGCTTCGGGCAATGGTGCTGCTCCTGCCTCTTGACAATCAGGTCCACAGATTGCTCTCCATAGAACAGCAATCGATTGCAATGTTTGAAGTGGAAAGTTATATTAGGAAACTGGGGAACAATAATAGGGTTTGGACTGCTTCCAGGAGGTGGTGGTGGTGCACTTGAGGTGCTAGCCACTGCAGGTGGTGGACTGTCCTGTAGGCTGCATGTTGCCTCCCTTGCATAGTTGACAGCATCCAATTTTCGAAGGTGATGGTCCATACTCGCAGTACCGAAAGAGTACTTTTTCGTTGGGTCTCCTCTCGATAATGTCACGCCACAGATCTTGCATGTGACCTTAGGTGCATTCACCTTTGTTCACCCTCTGGAAAAGTGAAAAATTTCCATATGAAGGCTTCTTTTTTTTCTTCTGAGGAGGCTCATTTAAAAATTCATTTTCACCTGATGAATGGTCAGAGGGTGTTTGAGGCAGACCAGCCATATTGATGAAAATTATTCTACCTGACTTCAGCTCCAAAGAAAAGATCCTGCTCCTCAGAAAGTCCAAGTAGAATGATTGAAATGGGAGGGGTCTTTCAACAGTTGGAGTAAGAAGTATTAAGAACCAATGAAATCTCTTCTTTTAAAGTCACATGACTGTAAGTACTCTTACGATGCGCTTACGAAGCTCTTACGCTGGGCTTACGCTGCTCTTAGGCAGCGAGTACGTAATTGCTTTAAAAAGTAATATACGCTTATTAAAAGTTAAAATAAACTATTTTCTTCATTATCCCAGATAATGTCTACCTTTAAACTTTACAATAAATGCATAGATATAATGTTTTAAACATTATAAAACTTTCGCGAGTTACGCGCACGGTGCGTCATTCAAAAGCAAATGATGTCACACGGAAGCGCTGATGCGCCCCATAATGTCAAAACGTATTTGTGACGTAAGTGTGCGTACTCGCTCAGTACGAATTACAGTACAAAGGGGTGTGCGTTCCCCGTACGCGTACGGTGCGAATATTAAAAAACAAAAAAAAGGAATTATATAGAATTAAATTTTTATATTTGAAAAAAATGTTTTATTTAGTTTTGTTAATAGTTTACATTAAAGTATGAAATATAAATAAAAAAAGAAAATGTAAAAATGTATTATAAAAATGAAGAATTTTCCTAAACAGAAACAAATTTAAAAATTAATACCTTTAACAATTATCATTTACAAAACCTTAGAAATTCACTTATAGTTAGCTGGACATTTCACTCATACAAAACCATTGAAATTCTCCTGTTATAGTTAGTTCAGCTAACTATAACACGTGCGCCTGCAATGCACTGCTGATGACGTCACGTATTACATCACTCATGACATGGTCAGCGACATCACTCATGACATCACTGATGACATCTCAAATGACAACACTGATGTTTTATATATGTATATATAAAGGTCGATGGAAGAATACATGGGTATATAAGTGTCTAAATGGATCATTTATTTTTGTTGAAAGATTGATTGTTTAACACATTGATTAAGAGTATCTTAGTGAATATATGGGTTAGTGAGTAATGTTTAAATATATAATAATCAGTATCAGTCTCTCACTTTGTTTATGAGTCACTGCTTGGGTTGGTGAGTAGCTACATGAGTGTCTATATGGGTTATTAGTTGTTTTTTGGAGTATCGGTATGAATGTCTGAGTGTTTGTATGGTTTAGTGGGAGGTCTTATGTAGTGCATAGTTCCATGAATGAGTGACTCACTGTTTGTATGTTCTAAAGACAGAATGTGTGCAGGACTGTATGGGTTGATGAGTGTGTGTATGGGTGTGTTAGTGAATGAATGACTGACTCAATATTGTCTTTATAAATAACTACATATGTTTTAACTAGTATATGAGAGTATTGGTGTATATACATGAGTATATGTGAGAGTGAGTGATTGGAAGAGTTCCTGTATAAATAAGTATGTATTTATAAGTGATTGTTTAAGAGAGTATGTATGTGTACATTTCTGTAAAAGTGAGTGTAGTAGTGTGTGTTTAACTGTACATGCAAGTAAAAGGATGTTCAATTCTTTATTACCATGAGTGACTATGTGTGTAAGTAACTCTAAGGAGTGGTGGCGGTGTGTAACAGGATGTATAGGTGTATGAGTACATATAATGAGTGAATACATATATGAGTGACTATATAGGACTGTTGGTAAATGAGTGGATGTGCATTTAGATATTGGAATTACTGTATAGGTTGTTGTATTGGTATTGTTATGTCCATTTATTTGAAAATGTTAGTTTCTATTTTTGAATGTGTGTATCAAAGGTTATATTAGGGTAAGAGGAGGTCTGAAAATTTATCACAAGGATGATGTTATCAGTGATGTCATCAGTAATGTCACTTGAGGTGTCGTCAGTGATATCATGAGTGATGTCACTGACCTTGTCATGAGTGATGTAATATGTGACGTCATCAGTAGTGCATTGTGGGCGCGCGAGTTATAGTTAGCTGAACTAACGGGGGAATTTCAATGGTTTTGTATGAGAGAAATGTCCAGCTATCTATAATGCCCCTGAAACCTATGGTTTTTTCAGTGAATTTCCAAGGTTTTTTAAAAGATAATTCCTTAGTATAACCTGCTTGAAACCTATGGTTTTTTCAATTAATTTGTAAGGTTTTTTTTAATGATAATTCCTATTTATAATGTTCAATAAGCATATCTGTTTTTTTTCTATCTGTTATTATCATCCCATTCTCAACGTAGTAAAAAACGCAAATATTACCACTCTTCAATTTATTCCTTCCTCCAAGAAAATCGCCACAAACCAGAACCACAACTAATGTTAATAATATACAAACTAGGCGTTCTTGAGAGAAAAAAACAAAAAAAACACCACTTCCCAAACTTTCGAAAAAAACAAACCAAATCTACAATGCTATCCAATAAAAAGGCGATAGTTCCATTTACCACTAACAAATTAATATCAACATTTAACTAGTGTAAGGGCGTACTGTGTAAATTACATCCAACTCACACCCATATCAAAAGACAAATATGTAATAGAGGTACTAATTATACACTTCCAACACCAAACAAAATAACAACACTTAGCGCCACCTTCAAAAGAACCATCCCTCCTGACCACTCCCTCTCTATTACCTCAGACTCAGCGAAAAACAGGACAACGGACCTTCCCAAATTAATATATCCCCTCAACAGCACACTATCTCAATGTTCAAAGATGTGGCAGTCAACTATGTGTAAGGGAAGATCTCACACATCAACAATAATGTACACACTGCTAATACTACCGATTATATGCTATACACAACACACTATAGAAACCAAAAACTTTTCCGTGTTTTGATATGCTATTGATACGTGTAGTGTACTGCACAGTGGATGCAACCATATTATCTCAGACACTGGGGAATATTTTGGTCATGTAGCTGTGTTGTCTCCCCCACTCCCTTGAAGCAGAAGCGGAATGGGCTGCTCCAACGTACCCAATGTTAGCGTAAGACTATAAATAATTAGCCTACGGCTTGGACGTGGTTAACTTCTGCAAAGAGAAGAGACTCCGTCACAGCAAAAGTCTGCACCCTGCCACGTGGCTGCTGCCATGACCACGTGCCTCCTCAATACAGGCCCATTCCGAACTCAACGCCACAGCACCGCAGACCTATGTCTGTATCGACTACTGCCTTCGATCTTCACTGCGGACAGCAGGGTTCACAACTTGAATTCAGCTTTGCATCTGCACTACGGACAACATTGAATCCAGCCTTGCTCTACTTAAGATAGAGACAATTGTACTCTATGTCTTCCAATTTTGTAAAAGGATGTGAAATAAAGCATTCATCTATAGCTGTGCTGACTACAGCCTTCGATCTACACTGCGGGCAGCAGGGTTTACAACTTGAATTCAGCTTTGCATCAACACTACGCACAGCATTGAAATTAGCCTTGATTTATGTAAGACAGAGACAATTTTGTTAAATGATGCGACAAAAAACATGCCTCAATATCTGTGGTTAGTACTGTCTTGAAATGTACACTGCGATCAACAGAGTTCACTACTTGATACCAGAAGTGCATCAGCACTACAGATAACATTTAATTCGGTCTCAATTTATTTAGGGAGAGACAATTGTACTGTGTCCTCAGTTTCTGTCAACTGTGAAAAAATAGCATCCATCGATGTTTGTGTCGACTACTGCCTTCGATCTACACTGCTTACAGCAGGGTTACAACTTCAATTCAGAGACAATTTTGTTAAATGATGAGACAAAAACATGCCTCAATGTCTGTAATGAATACTGTCCTCAAATGTACACTGCAATCAACAGAGTTCACCACTTGATACCAGAAGTGCAGAAGCACTACAGACAATATTGAATTCAGTCTTGATTTATTTAAGGCAGAGACAATTGTACTACGATCTCAGATTTTGTTAAAATAAGTGACAAAAAGCATTCCTCGATGTCTGTGTCAACTACTGCCTTCGATCTTCACTGCGGACAGCAGGGTTCACAACTTGATTTCAGCTTTGCATCAACTCTACGGACAGCATTGAAATTAGCCTTGATTTATGTAGGACAAAGACAATTTTGTTAAATGATGCAACAAAAAACATGCCTCAATGTCAGTGGTGAGTACTGCCTTGAAATGTACACTGCGATCAACAGTGTTCACTACTTGATACCAGAAGTGCATCAGCTCTACGGACAATATTTATTTCAGTCTCGATTTATTTCAGGCAGAGACAATTGTCCTGTGTCCTCAGATTCTGTTAACTGTGACAAAATAGCATTCATCAAAGTTTTTGTCGACTACTGCCTTCGATCTACACTGCGGACAGCAGGGTTTACAACTTCAATTCAGCTTTCCATCTACACTACGGACAGCATTCAAGTTATCCTTGATTTATGTAAGGCAAAGACTATTTTGTTAAAGGATGCCACAATAAACATTCCTCAATGACTGTACTGAGTTCTGTTTTCAAATGTACACTGCGATCAGTTTACCACTTGATACCAGTGGCGCATCAGCACTACAGACAACATAAAATTCAGTCTTGATTTATTTAAGGCAGAAAAATAGTACTGTGTCCTCAGATTTTGGTAAAGTATGTGACAAAAAAAAATTCCTCAATGTCTGTGTCAACTACTGCACTTCAATTCCCGGCACCCTTGAGTGGCGCATACCACCCGCGTCATCTCAAAGCGCCCGGAGGCGCTCAAATCAGCTGTGTGCCTCCCGCAGCATGGAACTCGTCTTATCTCATTGCTGGTCACATTCTACCACATTATACCGGGGAGCTGACCTACTTGTCACCAGTCTACGGAAGCGGATTCTCTGCACGTACTCCCGCCGCAAGTGATGGCTGCTCTAGGGGTTTTGCTGGGATCCAGGGACTCCAGGGACTTCAATTCTTGGCACCCTCGACTGGCGCATACCACCCGCGCCATCTGAAAGCGCCCGGAGGCGCTTAAATCAGCTGCGCGCCTCCCGCAGTGTGGGACCGTCTTATCTCATTGCTGGTCACATTCTACCACATTCTACCGGGGAGCTGACCTACTTGTCACCAGTCTACGGAAGTGGATTCTCTGCACGTATTCCCGCCGCAAGTGATGGCTGCTCTAGGGGTTTTGCCGGGCTCCAGGCTGCAGGGACTTCAATTTCTGGCACCCTTGAGTGGCGCATACCACCCGCGCCATCTTAGAGCGCCCGGAGGTGTTTAAATCAGCTGTGCGCCTCCAGCAGCGTGGGATGCACGCGGACGTGCCCAGGCCAAGCCCGGGCCAAGGGCGGGTCGTCCGCGCCATTCAAAAGGCTGGAAGAGGCTGGGCTGGGCCACCCCCCTTGCATTTGCAGTTGGAACCCCATATCACTGTGGCACCAGAAGATCCCAGGAAGAAGTTCCGCGGACTGGATCGCAAACACTGATTAGCTGTTCCGCATCCCAGAATCCAGTGCCAGGAGGGCCGCTTATTGATTACAAGGACACAGGACATCTCAGGGACTAGGGGACAGAACCACATTTGAAGTCTAGTAGCCATTAAGGTTCTGACCCTCGTTGTTTTTTTCCCTGACTCTATTTCATTCTTGTCCTGTGTAATATAAGTTTAAAACAAGTTTTTATTCTTACATTCCCCAAAATGAGTAAGTGCAAGTCCATATCTCGAGCTGTAGGAGTGCCCGATTTAATATCACCACAGGCCCCCATTTCTCCCTATCTGGCCTATACATCTACAGGCCTCCTGGTCCGGCTTCTAAATTTATTGATGCTCTCCTCGAAGTGACAAGCTCTCTAGTTGTGAGCTCGGCCAACTTTACCATATTAGGAGACCTTAATCTCCACTTCGATCCAACTCAAGACTCCACTATTAAAAACCTCTTGGCGGACCTAGCAGCCCTACAACTCTACCCTTTGATCCAGGCCGCCACCCACTCAGCCGGACATACTCTGGATCCCATTTTCACCAACATCCTGGAGACTACGACAGAAGTTCCCAAACCCATGGGATGGACAGACCACTACCTCATTAAATTCACCATATTGATCACAGAAACATTCAAGATAGCCGAACCCACTGGACACCTAAAAAGACCATGGCATAAACTTTCCACCAGCGACCTACACTCTGTTCCTGTAGAATTCCGGCATAAGGCAGACATAGATATCAACAATACTTATGCTGCATTCCATGATTGGATCACGAAAGGACTAGATGCCCTTATCCCTCTCAAATGGTCCAAGGGACGCTGTTCCCCTTCCAACCCATGGTATAACGACTCCTTAAAATCCATGCGGAAGGAATGCAAGAAAGCTGAAAGAGTCTGGAGAAAAGAATACAATAAAAAGGATAAAATTGTCTACCTGTCTAAACAAAAAAACTACCACAAAGCTATCCGATCCGCACGTGCCACCTTCTACGCGGACGAAATTAACTCCAGCGCTAATCCCGCTAAAGTCGTTTTTAAACTATTGGAAGAATTACAGAGCAGTAGATCTCCCTCCTCCAGTATCACCTCTGCTCAACATTGCGAAGATCTTGCTACATATTTTATTGAGAAGGTGCAAAAAATCTACAAATCATTTCCAAAGACCGCCTCTGCTCCACTCAACCCCCTTAACTCCATCAGCAGCGGCACCATGTTGATGTCCATACCCGAAATCTCACAGGAGGATCTTGCGAAAATTTGTATAAAAATCAAATATGGTTCCCCTGCAGACCCGATGAGACCAGCGCAATTCGTCGAATCACTTGATTTCTTCCTGCCTTCCTTGGCTTCCATACTAAATCTCTCCTTCTCCTCGGCCACTGTCCCGACCGTGTGGAAGCAGGCTTGGGTTTTTACCTATTATCAAAAAACCGACTCTTGACCCCTCCAAGTTAGAGAATTTTAGACCAATTTCATTGCTCCCTTGGACATCTAAACTTGCAGAGGCCCACGCTAACATCATCCTATCCCAGCATATGGATCATAATAACATCCTAGACCCATCCCAAAATGGTTTCCGGCCAGGACACAGCTCCGAATCCTCCTTCTTGGCCACGTCGGAACATCTACGAACGATACTGGACGCCGGTCAAAGTGCTGCGCTGATTCTGTTAGACCTCAGCGCAGCCTTTGACACGGTCTCTCATAACATCCTTCTAGATCGTTTGGCCAATGTAGGAATTTCAGGTCTTGCCCTGGAGTGGTTTCGCTCCTTCTTGAAAGACAGATATTCAGGGTGTCTGCCCCTCCTTTTCTCTCCCAGCCACACACCAGAGTACAGGGTGTCCCTCAGGGCTCTGCTCTTAGCCCATTTCTTTTTAACCTACATGTACAACCACTCGCTGCAGTAGCTAAAGCATGGGACATCTCCTTAGTGTCTTACGCAGATGACACGCAGCTAGCCATCACTCTTACTGAAGGCCCTTCCAACACGGCCTCAAGATTTAGAGATGGTCTAGCTGCCGTAGCCCAGTGGATGACGGACAACTGCCTGCAGCTCAACGCAGGAAAGATGGAGGTGCTGCTCCTCGGTAAGAACACCAATTACTGGAACGAGCATTGGTGGCCTTCGTCACTTGGCACCTCCTAAATTCCTGGTTAAAAACCTTGGTGTGTGGATGGACTAAGCACTCAGCTTCCAGACCCACACAAAAAAGTGGCAGCTACATGTGTGGGCCTGTTAAGGAATCTCCATCCTATACTTGGATTCTTCGATCCCAAAACTCGCCAGTTGATTATCCAAGCTACAATCCTTTCCCGCTTGGACTACGCTAACGTACTGCTACTGGGCGCAAACAAAGCGGAAACTGCACGACTGCAACGCGTGCAGAACACTGCGGCTAGAGCCTTAGTGGGTCTCTCCCGCAGATGCTCAGCCAGAGCCACTATTCGGAAACTGCATTGGCTACCAATTGAATCACGTATCCAGTTTAAAACAGTTATTATGATTTTCACGATACTTAAAACTGGTCGCCCAGAATTACTTCGCCCACTTTTAACACCTTATGTGCCACAACGCAACCTTCGATCTTTAGGGCAACATCTTCTGACTGTCCCTCGGACGAGACTTGCCCGCACTGGTGGACGCTCCTTTAAGGTGCTGGGAGCCAAGCTCTGGAACACCCTCCCGCTGCACATCCGCTTTCTGGATAACTTGACTACCTTTCGCAAAGCCATCAAAACACATCTGTTCCCCTTTCCTTAAACCCCCTAGCTCCTTCCTTTTCTTCTCCCTCAGGTGCTGACTTGGGTCTCTTAGCGACGGGACGCCTCTTTGCTGGGGCAGCTGTCGCGCTCTACCAAAAGCTAACATAACATAACATAACATAACCTCTGTGGTGGGGGGCAGGGTAAAGGGGACGCTTGATGTTTTTCTCACAAGAGCGGAGTCGTTGCTAATTCATGAAATTCAGTTGACAGACAAGAATATCGTACAATTTTAGAACACAAGCTACCCTCTATGGGAACTATAGCCATGTGTAAATCTTCCAATGTTGGAATTCCCTCAGGTCAACCGAATTTAACCCCTAGTAACAGAACAAAGGCCCTAGTTCATGCCACCCCTTTGTCAGAGGGGGCGGGTCTGTCAACAAAGCCAATTGATTTGCCAACTGTTGATTTACGGCAGTCACAGATCACCATAGAAGAGACGGAGGGGCAACCCGACCTAATCTCCCTGTTACCCGATGGGGTAGGGATGGGGGAAGGAGAACTGGTACTAGTTGGGGATCCATCAGGCATAGGAACCACGCCAAGGGTATGGGGGAGGTGGTCACACGATCTAAAAGGCCCCTAAAAGTCACAGGTATTGCAACCATGGTCTCCTTTCAGCTGACTCTATGGCTCTAGGTTTTCGAACTAGGGGGGGGCAGCATATGTCAAAATCCAACCTAAAACAGAGGAGCGTGGCCAAAACGAGTAGGGTTAAAGATGTAGGGGGGCCTGCAGCCAACTCACAGTGTCAAAATTGTGGAAAGGCGGAGCAGAATCAGGGAGTGGAAAATGTATTGTGGTTAATGTTGGAATCAATGCTAATCACCCATTTGGGGCCTGTGTATGAGAAAATGAATGTGATAGAAGGGAAACTTTCCCTGTTACTTGCTCTAGGCAGCATTGTGTCCTCCACAACCGTGGGGCCTAGGGCGGGGGTATTAGAGACTGCACCACACCCCAAGTCAGCCCCTAATAATGAGGGAACAGTGGAGTGGAACCATGGCTGTGGACAGCCTGAAGGTGCAAATCAGGTCGCAAACGAGGGACCAATAGCGGGAACAAATATTGGAAATGCCCAAGGCTCAACTAGTGTCAGCCCAGCTTATAGGCCTACCCTTAATATATCTCCCAAAAACTCTGAGGAAATAGTCACCATACTTAATGACACAGAGCCAATATTAGTCGACCTTGCACAGAGCACCCAGGGCCTGCCAATCCTTGACCTACCACCGGCATCCTGCCCTTACACAGTGGTCTTGACAGGGGTCCCGGCTAGAATTGATAACAGAGAAGTAACCCTGATAACCCTGATTAAGAAGGCTGCCATTGGTTGGTGAACAATACAGGCTTTAACATTTCACATCACAGGCACATTCTTATGGCACGGAGGGTATCCTGGATTGGAAACAGCAAGAAGAGTTTTCTAGGAGACTGTGTGATTTTAAACTTAAGGTATCCAGAGCTGGCAAGAGACCTTCTCTCTAACCAACGCAAGGGACCGTATCAGGCTGAGGGTGGGTCAAGTGTCAGAATGCTCCCCCTGGGTTTTTTCTACAGGGACATGATGCGCGTGAAAAACCAAGATGACTATAGTCGGAATTTTGCTGGACTAGACAGGGAGGGTCGGACAGTCCCGCTAACTAACCGGTACGCACCTCTTCACAGTGTTTCAGCCCTAAATGAAATAGATTAACTGACTTGTGGGCTGTCACTTGAGAATGGTGTCACAAGGGAGGGTCTGCCCCTAATGGAGACTAAGGAGGGACAGGCATGCCAAAGCTTAGCGATCCCATTACTCTTGCTGGATATGGAGAGCATTGTGGGACGGGCCCAGTGGGAAATTCCCGAAAGCCCGGTGAGTCTCACAGACCGCATACCTGTCTCAAGCCTGAAAGCCAAGGCAGTTCAACACCTAGGGATATCAAGATAATCTCCTGGAGCATAGCGGGATTATCCTCTAAAATAAAAAACCACGACTGGCTAGCCTACATAAAAAAAATTCACATCATTTGCCTACAGGAAACATGGGAGGTAAATAGCAGTGTACCTGCCCTAGAAGGTTACAAAATGTTCTTTGTTCATGCATGCAAGGTAGCCTCGGGTGAGCCAAGGGTGGTCTGATCACATATGTGGATTTGAGGCTACAAGGGAGATCGGAGGACCTGGGCTGGGATTCAGATTTCATGCAAGGGACCAGGCATCGGAACAAGGGCCTAAAACTAATTTTTAATAACCTTTATAATGCCATCACAGTGGGACAGACCTTAACAAGACTGACCGAACTGTATGGCCGGCTGGCAAGAGCAAGTGGAAATAAGTTCTCAATTGGTATTAGTGGGCGACTTCAACTGCCATCCGTGCCCCTTACTGAAAATTAGCAGGGGGGATGGTCCTCTTGCCCACTGGCAGAGTGTTGGCACTTGGAACACTCAAGTGAGGGAAGGGAGTTAAGTAAGGTCCTGGGCATGCAGGCCCTTACACACACTATGTATCTGATCAAAGTAGGAAAAATAGCCCGGTAAACCCAACCTTTAAAGGTAGGGGAAGGGACACTTTTATGGATTTATTTTTGTTCCCAATGCGTTAAAGTTCTGGATTTTAAGTTTTAATATAGAGGCCAGTATTTTTAGTGATCACAATCCCCTGGTCTTGTTAATTAGGGACCCCAACCCAATCAAGCATTTTTGCTGAAGGGAGGCAGGTGGCTTAATCAAAGCTACGGATCAGGGTAGGAGACTAAGATGGGTCAGCATTGATGGCAAAGTATTTTACAGACCGATACTGGCGCAGAGTGAACACCAGGTTTGGAAGTGTCTAGATCTAGTAGTCAAGGGGCAGACTTGAATAAAGCATTTGAGGGTGTCGCTCAACAAATTGATGACTTGCTTAGGAACAGAAAGACAAAAAAGGATCTTGACACCCCCAGGTGGTTTGATCATCAATGCTCTATCGCCCTGAGGGAACTGAAGCCAGCCCTAAAACCTGCCCCCAAAGACAAGATTAAGGTGTGCTGCTGTAGGGCGCGGTACAAAAAGGCATTAAAATGCTCCAAAACCTTACTGCAGAAGCAGGCATCAGAGAACCTAAGAGAAGCGGCTGAGTCAAAGGACTTGACCGCTTTCTGGGAAGTTATTAATGACCCCTGTTTCCATGACACAAACAAACCCAAGCTACCATGTCACATCTTAACAAAGTCATGGTTTTAGCACTTCCAAGGCCTCTACAATTATGGAATCAATCAATCAATCAGTGACACTTATAAAGCGCGCTACATACCCGTGGGGTCTCAAGGCGCTGGGGGGGGGGGAGCCGCTACTGCTCGAACAGCCAGGTCTTCAGCTTCTTCCTGAAGGAGAGGTGGTCTTGGGTCAGGCGCAGGTCGGTCGGGAGGGAGTTCCAGGTCTTGGCGGCCAGGTGGGAGAAGGACCTTCCTCCTGTAGTCGCTCTTCGGATGCGGGGGACGGCGGCGAGGGCGTGGTTGGCTGATCGGAGGTGACGTTTGGGAGCGTAGAAGTTGACTCGGCTGTTGAGGTAGCTCGGGCCTTGGTCGTGTAGGGCTTTGTGTGCGTGGGTGAGGAGGCGGAAGGTGATTCTTTTGTTGACGGGGAGCCAGTGAAGGTCTCGCAGATGTCCGGAGATGTGGCTGGTTCGTGGGATGTCGAGGATGAGTCTGGCTGAGGCGTTCTGGATCCGCTGGAGTCTCTTCTGGAGCTTGGCGGTGGTCCCGGCGTAGAGGGCGTTGCCGTAGTCCAGTCGGCTGGTGACGAGGGCCTGGGTGACGGTCTTCCTGGTCTCGGTGGGGATCCACCAGAAGATCTTCCGTAGCATGCGTAGGATGTTGAAGCATGCCGAGGAGACGTTGTTGACTTGCCTGGTCATGGAGAGGGAGGAGTCCAGGATGAAGCCCAGGTTGCGTGCATGGTCTGTCGGTTTGGGTGCGGTGCCCAGGGCGGGAGGCCACCAGGAGTCGTCCCAGGCAGAGGGAGAGGAGCCCAGGATGAGGACCTCCGTCTTGTCCGAGTTCAGTTTCAGGCGGCTGGTCGTCATCCACTCGGCTACCTCTTTCATCCCTTCGTGCAGGTTGGCTCTGGCGGCGGCGGGGTTGTTGGTCAGGGAGAGGATCAGCTGGGTGTCGTCGGCGTAGGAGATTATGCTGAGGTTGTGTTTGCGTACGATGGCCGCGAGGGGGCTCATGTAGACGTTGAAGAGGGTGGGGCTCAGAGATGATCCTTGGGGGACGCCGCAGATGACTTCGGTGGCCTCTGACTTGTACGGTGGTAGGCGGACTCTCTGTGTTCTCCCGTCGAGGAAGGAGGTGATCCACTCCAGCGCCTTGTCCTGGATTCCGACGTTGCTGAGGCGCCGTACTAGGGTGCGGTGGCAGACCGTGTCGAATGCCGCGGAGAGGTCTAGGAGGATGAGGGCCGCTGTTTCTCCATTGTCCATCAGGGCTCGGATGTCGTCGGTGGCGGCGATGAGGGCGGTCTCGGTGCTGTGGTTGGCTCGGAAGCCGGACTGTGAGGGGTCGAGGGATCCGTTCGTCTCGAGGAAAGCGGCCATCTGCTTGTTGACGGTCTTCTCGATGACTTTGGCTGGAAACGGGAGGAGCGAGATGGGGCGGTAATTCTTGAGGTCGGTGGGGTCCGCTGTTGGTTTCTTGAGTAGGGCGCTGAGTTCGGCGTGTTTCCAGCTCTCGGGGAAGATGGTGGTGTCGAGGGATGTGTTGATGATGTCTCGCAGGTGGGGTGCGATGACAGCGTCGGCTTTGTTGAAGACGTGGTGAGGGCAGGGGTCGGTCGGTGATCCGGAGTGGATGGAGTTCATCGTGCGGATGGTGTCTTCGGTGCTGATCGGGGTCCAGGCGTGGAGGGTGGTGGTGGGGGGTGGTTGTTCGGTCATGGTGTGCGTTGGTTGGTTGTTGAAGCTGTTGTGTATGTCCGCGATCTTGTTGTGGAAGTATGAAGCCAGGGAGTTGCAGAGGTCTTGCGATGGGGTGATGTCGTTGTTTCCTGCGCTGGGGTTGGAAAGCTCTTTGACGATGTTGAAGAGTTCCTTGCAGTTGTGTGCGTTGTTGTCCAACCGGTCCTTGAATGCTGTTTTCTTGGCGGCGCGGATCAGCTGGTGGTGTTTCCGGGTGGCAAGTTTGAAGGAGGTCCTGTTGTCCGGTGTCGGTTCCCTTCTCCAGACTTTCTCGAGGGCTCGGCAGTTCTTCTTGGAGCTCTTGAGTTCGTCGGTGAACCATGGGGCTTTCTTGCTGCCGGGTCTGCTGGGCGGGGTCCTCAGTGGGGCGAGTTCGTCCGCGCAGTTGCTGATCCACTTCGTGAGGTTGTCGGCGGCCTGGCTGGGGTTCGCTGAGCTGGCCGGAGGGTGCTGGCTCAGGGAGGTGGCGAGCTGGTCTGCTGTGATCTTGTTCCAGCTTCTGCGGGCGGTCTGTTGCTGGTGGTGGTGGGTCGTTGTTTTCTTGAAGGTGAAGTGGACGCAGCTGTGGTCCGTCCATTGAAGCTCTGTGGTGTGGCTGAAGTTGATGTCCTTGCTGGATGAGAAGACAGCGTCGAGTGTGTGTCCGGCGAGGTGGGTGGGGGTGGACACTAGTTGCTTGAGTCCCAGGTTGGTGAGGTTGTCGAGCAGGGTGCTGGTGTTGCGGTCGTTGTTGTTCTCCAGATGGAAGTTGAGGTCTCCCAGGAGGATGTAGTCAGCGGAGGGGAGGGCATGTGGGCTGACGAAGTCGGCGATGTCCTCGCTGAATTGTGTGCGTGGTCCAGGGGGTCGGTAGATCAGGGTGCCTCTGAGGGTGGTGTTCGGGTTGGTGTGGATCTGGAAATGCAGGTGTTCGGCGGTGGTCAGGGAGTTGTCGGTGCTGGTCGTGAGACGGATGGTGCTCCTGTGGATGATGGCGATGCCTCCTCCCATCTGGTTGGCGTTTCGGTCCCTCCGGACGATCTTGTAGCCCTCTGGGATGGCGATGGCGATGTCGGGAGCTGAAGAGGCGTTCATCCAGGTCTCCGTGAGGAAGGCAACGTCTGGAGCTGTGGTGTCGAGGAGGTTCCAGAGTTCGATGGCATGTCTGTGGATGGAGCGGGTGTTGAGCAGGATGCACTTGAGGTGGGTACTGCTGGTGTTCGGCTTGGTGGGTGCTGGTGCGAGGCAGGTCCGGATGCAGGTGAACTTGCAGGCGTGGCAGCTGAAGGGTCCGTGGGTACGTCGTGGAGAGGCTTGATGGCATTCTGGGAGTCGGCCGGTGTTGAGAGCGGTGAGGGTGGCGGCGGAGTACGTCAGGCGGGTCGTCGGGTCCTTCGTGGGCCAGGGGTCCTGGCGCTGGTCGCGATCCGGTCGCGGACGGGCGTAGACGGGCTTACCTTTGGCGCGCCTTCGGCGCACAATCGGCGCGCCCGCTGCGCGTGACCGCTGCGCGTCCGCACGGTCGCCATTTAAGGCGAAGTGCGCGGGTGGGCGGAGCAGCTGGGAGGCGGGAGCGGGGAGGGAACAGAAGAGAAAAAGGGGCGGGGCCAATGGCGGTGGCGGGAAGCGAGAGCGGAGGGCGGCGAGGTAGGCGGCCAATCAGGAAGGAAACTGGACACGGCACAGGGGATACAAAGAAATTAACAGGCACAAATTTAGGGCAAAACAAATAAAAACGGCAAAATACGCGAGCAGACGGCAGAAACAGACAAGCACAAATTACGGGCAAAACGAGGAAAAACAGCAAAATACGCGAGCAGACGGCAGAAACAGACAAGCACAAATTTAGGGCAAAATAAATAAAAACGGCAAAATACGCGAGCAGACGGCAGAAACAGACAAGCACAAATTACGGGCAAAACGAGGAAAAACAGCAAAATACGCGAGCAGACGGCAGAAACAGACAAGCACAAATTTAGGGCAAAACAAGGAAAAACAGCAAAATACGCGAGCAGACGGCAGAAACAGACAAGCACAAATTTAGGGCAAAACAACTGGGAAACCAGAGGGGAGCGACCACGGCGTCAGCGAGGCCGGCGGCGAGGCAGAAGGCAGGCAGAGGGGGAACACACGCAGCAGCTGGTGGCCGTGCGGCGCGGGGGTGTCCCACAAGTACTGACGATCTGATTGCAGTAGAGCTAGGAAATGCGAGCACAAATCAGACAATTTTTCCCTGGGAGAGATAAAGGCGGGCATTGAGGGGCTGACACGGAACAAGGCTCGGGCCCCAATGGGATCCCTCTAGACCTCCTTATGAGCCAGGTAGAACTCTGGGCGCCTATACTAACAAGAGTAATATATGCAGCAGTGGAGTCAGGGATGCCAGAGCCCTGGTCCACGGCCACAATAGTCCACATTTTCAAAAAGGGCAACAGGAATAACCCACAATGTTGTCGGCCCATTTCACTCATGTGACAGTGAAGGTCCTAGGTAGGGCCATTCTTAATCGGTTAATGGATTCGATGGGCAAACACAATATAATTCCTGACACCCAGTATGGATTCAAGTATGGCCATTCCACCTCCGATCAATGCCTCAATTTATATCTCCTGGTAGTCAAGTACACAGTGGCCAGTGAGGGGACAGTGTACTTGGCTTTCATGGATTTGACGGCAGCCTTTGATCGGGTAAATCGAGAGTTGATCCAGGACTGGTAAACATCCTAAGAGTATTGCATCAGAACACCACTGCTCAGGTTAGATATAATGAGGAAGGAAGTACCACTGACCCCTTCCCATGTTCCAGGGGAGTGAGGCAGGGTTGCATCCTGGCGCCTTTCCTTTTCTCCTTATATATAAATGGTTTAGATCTGGGCTCGGAGCCATAGGGGTGGATTTTCCATGGATCGTAAGGAGAGGGATTCCCGTCTTGCTTTACACGGAGGACGCAGTGCTCCTGGCACGCACTGCGCATGGACTCCAGTGCCTCATAGACAGCTTTGTCTGCTTTATGGAGAGTTTAGATCTGTCACCAAACCTCACCAAAACATATATTATGGAAATGGGAAAAACACCAAAGAAAACATTTAATTATTCAATTAGCACCCACAGTCTGGAAAAAGTGCAAGCATTTTCATATTTAGGGATCTTATTTGATAGCCGCCTCAGCTTTAAATCCTTGCCAGATGAGAAATGCAGCACACTAACTAGCTCCGTGGGGGCAATCATGAACTTCGCAAAAAGGCTAGGCCGATGGTACCCGGAGCAAATATTGAA